>NC_072007.2:2732296-4022712 GCF_028885655.2 Pongo abelii | reverse complement strand
TGGTGGGGATGGCATTGAATCTGTAAATTACCTTGGGAAGGATGGCCATTTTCATGATATTGATTCTTCCTACCCATGAGCATGGAATGTTCTTCCATTTGTTTGTATCCTCTTTTATTTCCTTGAGCAGTGGTTTGTAGTTTTCTCCTTGAAGAGGTCCTTCACATCCCTTGTAAGTTGGATTCCTAGGTATTTTATTCTCTTTGAAGCAATTGTGAATGGGAGTTCACTCATGATTTGGCTCTCTGTTTGTCTGTTATTGATGTATAAGAATGCTTGTGATTTTTGTACATTGATGTTGTATCCTGAGACTTTGCTGAAGTTGCTTATCAGCTTAAGGAGATTTTGGGCTGAGACAATGGGGTTTTCTAGATATACTATCACGTCATCTGCAAACAGGGACAATTTGACTTCCTTTTCTCCTAATTGAATACCCTTGATTTCCTTCTCTTGCCTAATTGCCCTGGCCAGAACTTCCAACACTATGTTGAATAGAAGTGGTGAGAGAGGGCATCCCTGTCTTGTGCCAGTTTTCAAAGTGAATGCTTCCAGTTTTTGCCCATTCAGTATGATATTGGCTGTGGGTTTGTCATAAATAGCTCTCATTATTTTGAGATACGACCCATCAATACCTAATTTATTGAGAGTTTTTAGCATGAAGGGTTGTTGAATTTTGTCAAAGGCCTTTTCTTCATGTATTGAGATAATCATGTGGTTTTTGACTTTGGTTCTGTTTATATGCTGGATTACATTTATTGATTTGCGTATCTTGAACCAGCCTTGCATCCCAGGGATGAAGCCCACTTGACCATGGTGGATAAGCTGTTTGATGTGCTGCTGGATTCGGTTTGCCAGTAATTTATTGAGGATTTTTGCATCAATATTCATCAAGGATATTGGTCTAAAATTCTCTTTTTTGGTTGTGTCTCTGCCCAGCTTTGGTATCAGCATGATGCTGGCCTCATAAAATGAGTTAAGAAGGATTCCCTCTTTTTCTATTGATTGGAATAGTTTCTGAAGTAATGGTTCCAGTTCCTCCTTGTACCTCCGGTAGAATTCGGCTGTGAACCCATCTGATCCTGGACTCTTTTTGGTTGGTAAGCCATTGATTATTGCCGCAATTTCAGCTCCTGTTATTAGTCTATTCAGAGATTCAACTTCTTCCTGGTTTAGTCATGGGAGAGTGTATGTGTCGAGGAATTTATACCTTTCTTTTTTTTTTTAATTTTTCTTCTTTTTGTCATTATTATTATTATTATTATCATTAGTATTATTATTATACTTTAGGCTCTATGGTACATGTGCGCAACGTGGAGGTAAGCTACATATGTATACATGTGCCATGCTGGTGCGCTGCACCCACCAACTCGTCATCTAGCATTAGGTATATCTCCCAATGCTGTCCCTCCCCCCTCCCCCCACGCCACCACAGTCCCCGAAGTGTGATGTTCCCCTTCCTGTGTCCATGTGTTCTCATTGTTCAATTCCCACCTATGAGTGAGAATATGTGGTGTTTGGTTTTTTGTTCTTGCGATAGTTTACTGAGAACGATGATTTCCAATTTCATCCATGTCCCTACAAAGGATATGAACTCATCATTTTTTATGGCTGCCTGGTATTCCATGGTGTATATGTGCCACATTTTCCTAATCCAGTCTATCACTGTTGGACATTTGGGTTGGTTCCAAGTCTTTGCTGTTGTGTATAATGCCGCAATAAACATACGTGTGCATGTGTCTTTATAGCAGCATGATTTATAGTCCTTTGGGTATATACCCAGTAATGGGATGGCTGGGTCAAATGGAATTTCTAGTTCTAGATCCCTGAGGAATCGCCACAGTGACCTCCACAAGGGTTGAACTAGTTTACAGTCCCACCAACAGTGTAAAAGTGTTCCTATTTCTCCACATCCTCTCCAGCACCTGTTGTTTCCTGACTTTTTAATGATTGCCATTCTATCTGGTGTGAGATGGTATCTCATTGTGGTTTTGATTTGCATTTCTCTCATGGCCAGTGATGGTGAGCATTTTTTCACGTGTTTTTTGGCTGCATAAATGTCTTCTTTTGAGGAGTGTCTGTTCATGTCCTTCGCCCACTTTTTGATGGGGTTGTTTGGTGTTTTCTTGTAAATTTGTTGGAGTGCATTGTAGATTCTGGATATTAGCCCTTTGTCAGATGAGTAGGTTGCGAAAATTTTCTCCCATTTTGTAGGTTGCCTGTTCACTCTGACGGTAGTTTCCTTTGCTGTGCAGAAGCTCTTTAGTTTAATTAGATCCCATTTGTCAATTTTGGCTTTTGTTGCCATTGCTTTTGGTGTTTTAGACATGAACTCCTTGCCCATGCCTATGTCCTGAATGGTATTGCCTAGGTTTTCTTCTAGGGTTTTTATGGTTTTAGGTCTAACGTTTAAGTCTTTAATCCATGTTGAGTTGATTTTTGTAGAAGGTGTAAGGAAGGGATCCAGTTTCAGCTTTCTACATGTGGCTAGCCAGTTTTCCCAGCACCATTTATTAAATAGGGATTCCTTTCTCCATTTCTTGTTTTTGTCAGGTTTGTCAAAGATCAGATAGTTGTAGATATGTGGCATTATTTCTGACGGCTCTGTTCTGTTCCATTGATCTATATCTCTGTTTTGGTACCAGTACCATGCTGTTTGGGTTACTGTAGCCTTGTAGTATAGTTGGAAGTCAGGTAGCGTGATGCCTCCAGCTTTGTTCTTTTGGCTGAGGATTGACTTGGTGATGCGGGCTCTTTTTTGGTTCCATATGAACTTTAAAGTAGTTTTTTCCAATTCTGTGAAGAAAGTCATTGGTAACTTGGTGGGGATGGCATTGAATCTGTAAATTACCTTGGGAAGGATGGCCATTTTCATGATATTGATTCTTCCTACCCATGAGCATGGAATGTTCTTCCATTTGTTTGTATCCTCTTTTATTTCCTTGAGCAGTGGTTTGTAGTTTTCTCCTTGAAGAGGTCCTTCACATCCCTTGTAAGTTGGATTCCTAGGTATTTTATTCTCTTTGAAGCAATTGTGAATGGGAGTTCACTCATGATTTGGCTCTCTGTTTGTCTGTTATTGATGTATAAGAATGCTTGTGATTTTTGTACATTGATGTTGTATCCTGAGACTTTGCTGAAGTTGCTTATCAGCTTAAGGAGATTTTGGGCTGAGACAATGGGGTTTTCTAGATATACTATCACGTCATCTGCAAACAGGGACAATTTGACTTCCTTTTCTCCTAATTGAATACCCTTGATTTCCTTCTCTTGCCTAATTGCCCTGGCCAGAACTTCCAACACTATGTTGAATAGAAGTGGTGAGAGAGGGCATCCCTGTCTTGTGCCAGTTTTCAAAGTGAATGCTTCCAGTTTTTGCCCATTCAGTATGATATTGGCTGTGGGTTTGTCATAAATAGCTCTCATTATTTTGAGATACGACCCATCAATACCTAATTTATTGAGAGTTTTTAGCATGAAGGGTTGTTGAATTTTGTCAAAGGCCTTTTCTTCATGTATTGAGATAATCATGTGGTTTTTGACTTTGGTTCTGTTTATATGCTGGATTACATTTATTGATTTGCGTATCTTGAACCAGCCTTGCATCCCAGGGATGAAGCCCACTTGACCATGGTGGATAAGCTGTTTGATGTGCTGCTGGATTCGGTTTGCCAGTAATTTATTGAGGATTTTTGCATCAATATTCATCAAGGATATTGGTCTAAAATTCTCTTTTTTGGTTGTGTCTCTGCCCAGCTTTGGTATCAGCATGATGCTGGCCTCATAAAATGAGTTAGGAAGGATTCCCTCTTTTTCTATTGATTGGAATAGTTTCTGAAGTAATGGTTCCAGTTCCTCCTTGTACCTCCGGTAGAATTCGGCTGTGAACCCATCTGATCCTGGACTCTTTTTGGTTGGTAAGCCATTGATTATTGCCGCAATTTCAGCTCCTGTTATTAGTCTATTCAGAGATTCAACTTCTTCCTGGTTTAGTCATGGGAGAGTGTATGTGTCGAGGAATTTATACCTTTCTTTTTTTTTTTTAATTTTTCTTCTTTTTGTCATTATTATTATTATTATTATCATTAGTATTATTATTATACTTTAGGCTCTATGGTACATGTGCGCAACGTGGAGGTAAGCTACATATGTATACATGTGCCATGCTGGTGCGCTGCACCCACCAACTCGTCATCTAGCATTAGGTATATCTCCCAATGCTGTCCCTCCCCCCTCCCCCCACGCCACCACAGTCCCCGAAGTGTGATGTTCCCCTTCCTGTGTCCATGTGTTCTCATTGTTCAATTCCCACCTATGAGTGAGAATATGTGGTGTTTGGTTTTTTGTTCTTGCGATAGTTTACTGAGAACGATGATTTCCAATTTCATCCATGTCCCTACAAAGGATATGAACTCATCATTTTTTATGGCTGCCTGGTATTCCATGGTGTATATGTGCCACATTTTCCTAATCCAGTCTATCACTGTTGGACATTTGGGTTGGTTCCAAGTCTTTGCTGTTGTGTATAATGCCGCAATAAACATACGTGTGCATGTGTCTTTATAGCAGCATGATTTATAGTCCTTTGGGTATATACCCAGTAATGGGATGGCTGGGTCAAATGGAATTTCTAGTTCTAGATCCCTGAGGAATCGCCACAGTGACCTCCACAAGGGTTGAACTAGTTTACAGTCCCACCAACAGTGTAAAAGTGTTCCTATTTCTCCACATCCTCTCCAGCACCTGTTGTTTCCTGACTTTTTAATGATTGCCATTCTATCTGGTGTGAGATGGTATCTCATTGTGGTTTTGATTTGCATTTCTCTCATGGCCAGTGATGGTGAGCATTTTTTCACGTGTTTTTTGGCTGCATAAATGTCTTCTTTTGAGGAGTGTCTGTTCATGTCCTTCGCCCACTTTTTGATGGGGTTGTTTGGTGTTTTCTTGTAAATTTGTTGGAGTGCATTGTAGATTCTGGATATTAGCCCTTTGTCAGATGAGTAGGTTGCGAAAATTTTCTCCCATTTTGTAGGTTGCCTGTTCACTCTGACGGTAGTTTCCTTTGCTGTGCAGAAGCTCTTTAGTTTAATTAGATCCCATTTGTCAATTTTGGCTTTTGTTGCCATTGCTTTTGGTGTTTTAGACATGAACTCCTTGCCCATGCCTATGTCCTGAATGGTATTGCCTAGGTTTTCTTCTAGGGTTTTTATGGTTTTAGGTCTAACGTTTAAGTCTTTAATCCATGTTGAGTTGATTTTTGTAGAAGGTGTAAGGAAGGGATCCAGTTTCAGCTTTCTACATGTGGCTAGCCAGTTTTCCCAGCACCATTTATTAAATAGGGATTCCTTTCTCCATTTCTTGTTTTTGTCAGGTTTGTCAAAGATCAGATAGTTGTAGATATGTGGCATTATTTCTGACGGCTCTGTTCTGTTCCATTGATCTATATCTCTGTTTTGGTACCAGTACCATGCTGTTTGGGTTACTGTAGCCTTGTAGTATAGTTGGAAGTCAGGTAGCGTGATGCCTCCAGCTTTGTTCTTTTGGCTGAGGATTGACTTGGTGATGCGGGCTCTTTTTTGGTTCCATATGAACTTTAAAGTAGTTTTTTCCAATTCTGTGAAGAAAGTCATTGGTAACTTGGTGGGGATGGCATTGAATCTGTAAATTACCTTGGGAAGGATGGCCATTTTCATGATATTGATTCTTCCTACCCATGAGCATGGAATGTTCTTCCATTTGTTTGTATCCTCTTTTATTTCCTTGAGCAGTGGTTTGTAGTTTTCTCCTTGAAGAGGTCCTTCACATCCCTTGTAAGTTGGATTCCTAGGTATTTTATTCTCTTTGAAGCAATTGTGAATGGGAGTTCACTCATGATTTGGCTCTCTGTTTGTCTGTTATTGATGTATAAGAATGCTTGTGATTTTTGTACATTGATGTTGTATCCTGAGACTTTGCTGAAGTTGCTTATCAGCTTAAGGAGATTTTGGGCTGAGACAATGGGGTTTTCTAGATATACTATCACGTCATCTGCAAACAGGGACAATTTGACTTCCTTTTCTCCTAATTGAATACCCTTGATTTCCTTCTCTTGCCTAATTGCCCTGGCCAGAACTTCCAACACTATGTTGAATAGAAGTGGTGAGAGAGGGCATCCCTGTCTTGTGCCAGTTTTCAAAGTGAATGCTTCCAGTTTTTGCCCATTCAGTATGATATTGGCTGTGGGTTTGTCATAAATAGCTCTCATTATTTTGAGATACGACCCATCAATACCTAATTTATTGAGAGTTTTTAGCATGAAGGGTTGTTGAATTTTGTCAAAGGCCTTTTCTTCATGTATTGAGATAATCATGTGGTTTTTGACTTTGGTTCTGTTTATATGCTGGATTACATTTATTGATTTGCGTATCTTGAACCAGCCTTGCATCCCAGGGATGAAGCCCACTTGACCATGGTGGATAAGCTGTTTGATGTGCTGCTGGATTCGGTTTGCCAGTAATTTATTGAGGATTTTTGCATCAATATTCATCAAGGATATTGGTCTAAAATTCTCTTTTTTGGTTGTGTCTCTGCCCAGCTTTGGTATCAGCATGATGCTGGCCTCATAAAATGAGTTAGGAAGGATTCCCTCTTTTTCTATTGATTGGAATAGTTTCTGAAGTAATGGTTCCAGTTCCTCCTTGTACCTCCGGTAGAATTCGGCTGTGAACCCATCTGATCCTGGACTCTTTTTGGTTGGTAAGCCATTGATTATTGCCGCAATTTCAGCTCCTGTTATTAGTCTATTCAGAGATTCAACTTCTTCCTGGTTTAGTCATGGGAGAGTGTATGTGTCGAGGAATTTATACCTTTCTTTTTTTTTTTTAATTTTTCTTCTTTTTGTCATTATTATTATTATTATTATCATTAGTATTATTATTATACTTTAGGCTCTATGGTACATGTGCGCAACGTGGAGGTAAGCTACATATGTATACATGTGCCATGCTGGTGCGCTGCACCCACCAACTCGTCATCTAGCATTAGGTATATCTCCCAATGCTGTCCCTCCCCCCTCCCCCCACGCCACCACAGTCCCCGAAGTGTGATGTTCCCCTTCCTGTGTCCATGTGTTCTCATTGTTCAATTCCCACCTATGAGTGAGAATATGTGGTGTTTGGTTTTTTGTTCTTGCGACAGTTTACTGAGAACGATGATTTCCAATTTCATCCATGTCCCTACAAAGATATGAACTCATCATTTTTTATGGCTGCCTGGTATTCCATGGTGTATATGTGCCACATTTTCCTAATCCAGTCTATCACTGTTGGACATTTGGGTTGGTTCCAAGTCTTTGCTGTTGTGTATAATGCCGCAATAAACATACGTGTGCATGTGTCTTTATAGCAGCATGATTTATAGTCCTTTGGGTATATACCCAGTAATGGGATGGCTGGGTCTAATGGAATTTCTAGTTCTAGATCCCTGAGGAATCGCCACAGTGACCTCCACAAGGGTTGAACTAGTTTACAGTCCCACCAACAGTGTAAAAGTGTTCCTATTTCTCCACATCCTCTCCAGCACCTGTTGTTTCCTGACTTTTTAATGATTGCCATTCTATCTGGTGTGAGATGGTATCTCATTGTGGTTTTGATTTGCATTTCTCTCATGGCCAGTGATGGTGAGCATTTTTTCACGTGTTTTTTGGCTGCATAAATGTCTTCTTTTGAGGAGTGTCTGTTCATGTCCTTCGCCCACTTTTTGATGGGGTTGTTTGGTGTTTTCTTGTAAATTTGTTGGAGTGCATTGTAGATTCTGGATATGAGCCCTTTGTCAGATGAGTAGGTTGCGAAAATTTTCTCCCATTTTGTAGGTTGCCTGTTCACTCTGACGGTAGTTTCCTTTGCTGTGCAGAAGCTCTTTAGTTTAATTAGATCCCATTTGTCAATTTTGGCTTTTGTTGCCATTGCTTTTGGTGTTTTAGACATGAACTCCTTGCCCATGCCTATGTCCTGAATGGTATTGCCTAGGTTTTCTTCTAGGGTTTTTATGGTTTTAGGTCTAACGTTTAAGTCTTTAATCCATGTTGAGTTGATTTTTGTAGAAGGTGTAAGGAAGGGATCCAGTTTCAGCTTTCTACATGTGGCTAGCCAGTTTTCCCAGCACCATTTATTAAATAGGGATTCCTTTCTCCATTTCTTGTTTTTGTCAGGTTTGTCAAAGATCAGATAGTTGTAGATATGTGGCATTATTTCTGACGGCTCTGTTCTGTTCCATTGATCTATATCTCTGTTTTGGTACCAGTACCATGCTGTTTGGGTTACTGTAGCCTTGTAGTATAGTTGGAAGTCAGGTAGCGTGATGCCTCCAGCTTTGTTCTTTTGGCTGAGGATTGACTTGGTGATGCGGGCTCTTTTTTGGTTCCATATGAACTTTAAAGTAGTTTTTTCCAATTCTGTGAAGAAAGTCATTGGTAACTTGGTGGGGATGGCATTGAATCTGTAAATTACCTTGGGAAGGATGGCCATTTTCATGATATTGATTCTTCCTACCCATGAGCATGGAATGTTCTTCCATTTGTTTGTATCCTCTTTTATTTCCTTGAGCAGTGGTTTGTAGTTTTCTCCTTGAAGAGGTCCTTCACATCCCTTGTAAGTTGGATTCCTAGGTATTTTATTCTCTTTGAAGCAATTGTGAATGGGAGTTCACTCATGATTTGGCTCTCTGTTTGTCTGTTATTGATGTATAAGAATGCTTGTGATTTTTGTACATTGATGTTGTATCCTGAGACTTTGCTGAAGTTGCTTATCAGCTTAAGGAGATTTTGGGCTGAGACAATGGGGTTTTCTAGATATACTATCACGTCATCTGCAAACAGGGACAATTTGACTTCCTTTTCTCCTAATTGAATACCCTTGATTTCCTTCTCTTGCCTAATTGCCCTGGCCAGAACTTCCAACACTATGTTGAATAGAAGTGGTGAGAGAGGGCATCCCTGTCTTGTGCCAGTTTTCAAAGTGAATGCTTCCAGTTTTTGCCCATTCAGTATGATATTGGCTGTGGGTTTGTCATAAATAGCTCTCATTATTTTGAGATACGACCCATCAATACCTAATTTATTGAGAGTTTTTAGCATGAAGGGTTGTTGAATTTTGTCAAAGGCCTTTTCTTCATGTATTGAGATAATCATGTGGTTTTTGACTTTGGTTCTGTTTATATGCTGGATTACATTTATTGATTTGCGTATCTTGAACCAGCCTTGCATCCCAGGGATGAAGCCCACTTGACCATGGTGGATAAGCTGTTTGATGTGCTGCTGGATTCGGTTTGCCAGTAATTTATTGAGGATTTTTGCATCAATATTCATCAAGGATATTGGTCTAAAATTCTCTTTTTTGGTTGTGTCTCTGCCCAGCTTTGGTATCAGCATGATGCTGGCCTCATAAAATGAGTTAAGAAGGATTCCCTCTTTTTCTATTGATTGGAATAGTTTCTGAAGTAATGGTTCCAGTTCCTCCTTGTACCTCCGGTAGAATTCGGCTGTGAACCCATCTGATCCTGGACTCTTTTTGGTTGGTAAGCCATTGATTATTGCCGCAATTTCAGCTCCTGTTATTAGTCTATTCAGAGATTCAACTTCTTCCTGGTTTAGTCATGGGAGAGTGTATGTGTCGAGGAATTTATACCTTTCTTTTTTTTTTTAATTTTTCTTCTTTTTGTCATTATTATTATTATTATTATCATTAGTATTATTATTATACTTTAGGCTCTATGGTACATGTGCGCAACGTGGAGGTAAGCTACATATGTATACATGTGCCATGCTGGTGCGCTGCACCCACCAACTCGTCATCTAGCATTAGGTATATCTCCCAATGCTGTCCCTCCCCCCTCCCCCCACGCCACCACAGTCCCCGAAGTGTGATGTTCCCCTTCCTGTGTCCATGTGTTCTCATTGTTCAATTCCCACCTATGAGTGAGAATATGTGGTGTTTGGTTTTTTGTTCTTGCGATAGTTTACTGAGAACGATGATTTCCAATTTCATCCATGTCCCTACAAAGGATATGAACTCATCATTTTTTATGGCTGCCTGGTATTCCATGGTGTATATGTGCCACATTTTCCTAATCCAGTCTATCACTGTTGGACATTTGGGTTGGTTCCAAGTCTTTGCTGTTGTGTATAATGCCGCAATAAACATACGTGTGCATGTGTCTTTATAGCAGCATGATTTATAGTCCTTTGGGTATATACCCAGTAATGGGATGGCTGGGTCAAATGGAATTTCTAGTTCTAGATCCCTGAGGAATCGCCACAGTGACCTCCACAAGGGTTGAACTAGTTTACAGTCCCACCAACAGTGTAAAAGTGTTCCTATTTCTCCACATCCTCTCCAGCACCTGTTGTTTCCTGACTTTTTAATGATTGCCATTCTATCTGGTGTGAGATGGTATCTCATTGTGGTTTTGATTTGCATTTCTCTCATGGCCAGTGATGGTGAGCATTTTTTCACGTGTTTTTTGGCTGCATAAATGTCTTCTTTTGAGGAGTGTCTGTTCATGTCCTTCGCCCACTTTTTGATGGGGTTGTTTGGTGTTTTCTTGTAAATTTGTTGGAGTGCATTGTAGATTCTGGATATTAGCCCTTTGTCAGATGAGTAGGTTGCGAAAATTTTCTCCCATTTTGTAGGTTGCCTGTTCACTCTGACGGTAGTTTCCTTTGCTGTGCAGAAGCTCTTTAGTTTAATTAGATCCCATTTGTCAATTTTGGCTTTTGTTGCCATTGCTTTTGGTGTTTTAGACATGAACTCCTTGCCCATGCCTATGTCCTGAATGGTATTGCCTAGGTTTTCTTCTAGGGTTTTTATGGTTTTAGGTCTAACGTTTAAGTCTTTAATCCATGTTGAGTTGATTTTTGTAGAAGGTGTAAGGAAGGGATCCAGTTTCAGCTTTCTACATGTGGCTAGCCAGTTTTCCCAGCACCATTTATTAAATAGGGATTCCTTTCTCCATTTCTTGTTTTTGTCAGGTTTGTCAAAGATCAGATAGTTGTAGATATGTGGCATTATTTCTGACGGCTCTGTTCTGTTCCATTGATCTATATCTCTGTTTTGGTACCAGTACCATGCTGTTTGGGTTACTGTAGCCTTGTAGTATAGTTGGAAGTCAGGTAGCGTGATGCCTCCAGCTTTGTTCTTTTGGCTGAGGATTGACTTGGTGATGCGGGCTCTTTTTTGGTTCCATATGAACTTTAAAGTAGTTTTTTCCAATTCTGTGAAGAAAGTCATTGGTAACTTGGTGGGGATGGCATTGAATCTGTAAATTACCTTGGGAAGGATGGCCATTTTCATGATATTGATTCTTCCTACCCATGAGCATGGAATGTTCTTCCATTTGTTTGTATCCTCTTTTATTTCCTTGAGCAGTGGTTTGTAGTTTTCTCCTTGAAGAGGTCCTTCACATCCCTTGTAAGTTGGATTCCTAGGTATTTTATTCTCTTTGAAGCAATTGTGAATGGGAGTTCACTCATGATTTGGCTCTCTGTTTGTCTGTTATTGATGTATAAGAATGCTTGTGATTTTTGTACATTGATGTTGTATCCTGAGACTTTGCTGAAGTTGCTTATCAGCTTAAGGAGATTTTGGGCTGAGACAATGGGGTTTTCTAGATATACTATCACGTCATCTGCAAACAGGGACAATTTGACTTCCTTTTCTCCTAATTGAATACCCTTGATTTCCTTCTCTTGCCTAATTGCCCTGGCCAGAACTTCCAACACTATGTTGAATAGAAGTGGTGAGAGAGGGCATCCCTGTCTTGTGCCAGTTTTCAAAGTGAATGCTTCCAGTTTTTGCCCATTCAGTATGATATTGGCTGTGGGTTTGTCATAAATAGCTCTTATTATTTTGAGATACGACCCATCAATACCTAATTTATTGAGAGTTTTTAGCATGAAGGGTTGTTGAATTTTGTCAAAGGCCTTTTCTTCATGTATTGAGATAATCATGTGGTTTTTGACTTTGGTTCTGTTTATATGCTGGATTACATTTATTGATTTGCGTATCTTGAACCAGCCTTGCATCCCAGGGATGAAGCCCACTTGATCATGGTGAATAAGCTGTTTGATGTGCTGCTGGATTCGGTTTGCCAGTAATTTATTGAGGATTTTTGCATCAATATTCATCAAGGATATTGGTCTAAAATTCTCTTTTTTGGTTGTGTCTCTGCCCAGCTTTGGTATCAGCATGATGCTGGCCTCATAAAATGAGTTAGGAAGGATTCCCTCTTTTTCTATTGATTGGAATAGTTTCTGAAGTAATGGTTCCAGTTCCTCCTTGTACCTCCGGTAGAATTCGGCTGTGAACCCATCTGATCCTGGACTCTTTTTGGTTGGTAAGCCATTGATTATTGCCGCAATTTCAACTCCTGTTATTAGTCTATTCAGAGATTCAACTTCTTCCTGGTTTAGTCATGGGAGAGTGTATGTGTCGAGGAATTTATACCTTTCTATTTTTTTTAATTTTTCTTCTTTTTATCATTATTATTATTATTATCATTATTATTATTATTATACTTTAGGCTCTATGGTACATGTGCGCAACGTGCAGGTAAGCTACATATGTATACATGTGCCATGCTGGCGCGCTGCACCCACCAACTCGTCATCTAGCATTAGGTATATCTCCCAATGCTGTCCCTCCCCCCTCCCCCCACGCCACCACAGTCCCCGAAGTGTGATGTTCCCCTTCCTGTGTCCATGTGTTCTCATTGTTCAATTCCCACCTATGAGTGAGAATATGTGGTGTTTGGTTTTTTGTTCTTGCGACAGTTTACTGAGAACGATGATTTCCAATTTCATCCATGTCCCTACAAAGGATATGAACTCATCATTTTTTATGGCTGCCTGGTATTCCATGGTGTATATGTGCCACATTTTCCTAATCCAGTCTATCACTGTTGGACATTTGGGTTGGTTCCAAGTCTTTGCTGTTGTGTATAATGCCGCAATAAACATACGTGTGCATGTGTCTTTATAGCAGCATGATTTATAGTCCTTTGGGTATATACCCAGTAATGGGATGGCTGGGTCTAATGGAATTTCTAGTTCTAGATCCCTGAGGAATCGCCACAGTGACCTCCACAAGGGTTGAACTAGTTTACAGTCCCACCAACAGTGTAAAAGTGTTCCTATTTCTCCACATCCTCTCCAGCACCTGTTGTTTCCTGACTTTTTAATGATTGCCATTCTATCTGGTGTGAGATGGTATCTCATTGTGGTTTTGATTTGCATTTCTCTCATGGCCAGTGATGGTGAGCATTTTTTCACGTGTTTTCTGGCTGCATAAATGTCTTCTTTTGAGGAGTGTCTGTTCATGTCCTTCGCCCACTTTTTGATGGGGTTGTTTGGTGTTTTCTTGTAAATTTGTTGGAGTGCATTGTAGATTCTGGATATTAGCCCTTTGTCAGATGAGTAGGTTGCGAAAATTTTCTCCCATTTTGTAGGTTGCCTGTTCACTCTGACGGTAGTTTCCTTTGCTGTGCAGAAGCTCTTTAGTTTAATTAGATCCCATTTGTCAATTTTGGCTTTTGTTGCCATTGCTTTTGGTGTTTTAGACATGAACTCCTTGCCCATGCCTATGTCCTGAATGGTATTGCCTAGGTTTTCTTCTAGGGTTTTTATGGTTTTAGGTCTAACGTTTAAGTCTTTAATCCATGTTGAGTTGATTTTTGTAGAAGGTGTAAGGAAGGGATCCAGTTTCAGCTTTCTACATGTGGCTAGCCAGTTTTCCCAGCACCATTTATTAAATAGGGATTCCTTTCTCCATTTCTTGTTTTTGTCAGGTTTGTCAAAGATCAGATAGTTGTAGATATGTGGCATTATTTCTGACGGCTCTGTTCTGTTCCATTGATCTATATCTCTGTTTTGGTACCAGTACCATGCTGTTTGGGTTACTGTAGCCTTGTAGTATAGTTGGAAGTCAGGTAGCGTGATGCCTCCAGCTTTGTTCTTTTGGCTTAGGATTGACTTGGTGATGCGGGCTCTTTTTTGGTTCCATATGAACTTTAAAGTAGTTTTTTCCAATTCTGTGAAGAAAGTCATTGGTAACTTGGTGGGGATGGCATTGAATCTGTAAATTACCTTGGGAAGGATGGCCATTTTCATGATATTGATTCTTCCTACCCATGAGCATGGAATGTTCTTCCATTTGTTTGTATCCTCTTTTATTTCCTTGAGCAGTGGTTTGTCGTTTTCTCCTTGAAGAGGTCCTTCACATCCCTTGTAAGTTGGATTCCTAGGTATTTTATTCTCTTTGAAGCAATTGTGAATGGGAGTTCACTCATGATTTGGCTCTCTGTTTGTCTGTTATTGATGTATAAGAATGCTTGTGATTTTTGTACATTGATGTTGTATCCTGAGACTTTGCTGAAGTTGCTTATCAGCTTAAGGAGATTTTGGGCTGAGACAATGGGGTTTTCTAGATATACTATCACGTCATCTGCAAACAGGGACAATTTGACTTCCTTTCCTCCTAATTGAATACCCTTGATTTCCTTCTCTTGCCTAATTGCCCTGGCCAGAACTTCCAACACTATGTTGAATAGAAGTGGTGAGAGAGGGCATCCCTGTCTTGTGCCAGTTTTCAAAGTGAATGCTTCCAGTTTTTGCCCATTCAGTATGATATTGGCTGTGGGTTTGTCATAAATAGCTCTTATTATTTTGAGATACGACCCATCAATACCTAATTTATTGAGAGTTTTTAGCATGAAGGGTTGTTGAATTTTGTCAAAGGCCTTTTCTTCATGTATTGAGATAATCATGTGGTTTTTGACTTTGGTTCTGTTTATATGCTGGATTACATTTATTGATTTGCGTATCTTGAACCAGCCTTGCATCCCAGGGATGAAGCCCACTTGATCATGGTGAATAAGCTGTTTGATGTGCTGCTGGATTCGGTTTGCCAGTAATTTATTAAGGATTTTTGCATCAATATTCATCAAGGATATTGGTCTAAAATTCTCTTTTTTGGTTGTGTCTCTGCCCAGCTTTGGTATCAGCATGATGCTGGCCTCATAAAATGAGTTAGGAAGGATTCCCTCTTTTTCTATTGATTGGAATAGTTTCTGAAGTAATGGTTCCAGTTCCTCCTTGTACCTCCGGTAGAATTCGGCTGTGAACCCATCTGATCCTGGACTCTTTTTGGTTGGTAAGCCATTGATTATTGCCGCAATTTCAGCTCCTGTTATTAGTCTATTCAGAGATTCAACTTCTTCCTGGTTTAGTCATGGGAGAGTGTATGTGTCGAGGAATTTATACCTTTCTTTTTTTTTTAATTTTTCTTCTTTTTATCATTATTATTATTATTATCATTAGTATTATTATTATACTTTAGGCTCTATGGTTCATGTGCGCAACGTGCAGGTAAGCTACATATGTATACATGTGCCATGCTGGTGCGCTGCACCCACCAACTCGTCATCTAGCATTAGGTATATCTCCCAATGCTGTCCCTCCCCCCTCCCCCCACGCCACCACAGTCCCCGAAGTGTGATGTTCCCCTTCCTGTGTCCATGTGTTCTCGTTGTTCAATTCCCACCTATGAGTGAGAATATGTGGTGTTTGGTTTTTTGTTCTTGCGATAGTTTACTGAGAACGATGATTTCCAATTTCATCCATGTCCCTACAAAGGATATGAACTCATCATTTTTTATGGCTGCCTGGTATTCCATGGTGTATATGTGCCACATTTTCCTAATCCAGTCCATCACTGTTGGACATTTGGGTTGGTTCCAAGTCTTTGCTGTTGTGTATAATGCCGCAATAAACATACGTGTGCATGTGTCTTTATAGCAGCATGATTTATAGTCCTTTGGGTATATACCCAGTAATGGGATGGCTGGGTCTAATGGAATTTCTAGTTCTAGATCCCTGAGGAATCGCCACAGTGACCTCCACAAGGGTTGAACTAGTTTACAGTCCCACCAACAGTGTAAAAGTGTTCCTATTTCTCCACATCCTCTCCAGCACCTGTTGTTTCCTGACTTTTTAATGATTGCCATTCTATCTGGTGTGAGATGGTATCTCATTGTGGTTTTGATTTGCATTTCTCTCATGGCCAGTGATGGTGAGCATTTTTTCACGTGTTTTTTGGCTGCATAAATGTCTTCTTTTGAGGAGTGTCTGTTCATGTCCTTCGCCCACTTTTTGATGGGGTTGTTTGGTGTTTTCTTGTAAATTTGTTGGAGTGCATTGTAGATTCTGGATATTAGCCCTTTGTCAGATGAGTAGGTTGCGAAAATTTTCTCCCATTTTGTAGGTTGCCTGTTCACTCTGACGGTAGTTTCCTTTGCTGTGCAGAAGCTCTTTAGTTTAATTAGATCCCATTTGTCAATTTTGGCTTTTGTTGCCATTGCTTTTGGTGTTTTAGACATGAACTCCTTGCCCATGCCTATGTCCTGAATGGTATTGCCTAGGTTTTCTTCTAGGGTTTTTATGGTTTTAGGTCTAACGTTTAAGTCTTTAATCCATGTTGAGTTGATTTTTGTAGAAGGTGTAAGGAAGGGATCCAGTTTCAGCTTTCTACATGTGGCTAGCCAGTTTTCCCAGCACCATTTATTAAATAGGGATTCCTTTCTCCATTTCTTGTTTTTGTCAGGTTTGTCAAAGATCAGATAGTTGTAGATATGTGGCATTATTTCTGACGGCTCTGTTCTGTTCCATTGATCTATATCTCTGTTTTGGTACCAGTACCATGCTGTTTGGGTTACTGTAGCCCTGTAGTATAGTTGGAAGTCAGGTAGCGTGATGCCTCCAGCTTTGTTCTTTTGGCTGAGGATTGACTTGGTGATGCGGGCTCTTTTTTGGTTCCATATGAACTTTAAAGTAGTTTTTTCCAATTCTGTGAAGAAAGTCATTGGTAACTTGGTGGGGATGGCATTGAATCTGTAAATTACCTTGGGAAGGATGGCCATTTTCATGATATTGATTCTTCCTACCCATGAGCATGGAATGTTCTTCCATTTGTTTGTATCCTCTTTTATTTCCTTGAGCAGTGGTTTGTAGTTTTCTCCTTGAAGAGGTCCTTCACATCCCTTGTAAGTTGGATTCCTAGGTATTTTATTCTCTTTGAAGCAATTGTGAATGGGAGTTCACTCATGATTTGGCTCTCTGTTTGTCTGTTATTGATGTATAAGAATGCTTGTGATTTTTGTACATTGATGTTGTATCCTGAGACTTTGCTGAAGTTGCTTATCAGCTTAAGGAGATTTTGGGCTGAGACAATGGGGTTTTCTAGATATACTATCACGTCATCTGCAAACAGGGACAATTTGACTTCCTTTTCTCCTAATTGAATACACTTGATTTCCTTCTCTTGCCTAATTGCCCTGGCCAGAACTTCCAACACTATGTTGAATAGAAGTGGTGAGAGAGGGCATCCCTGTCTTGTGCCAGTTTTCAAAGTGAATGCTTCCAGTTTTTGCCCATTCAGTATGATATTGGCTGTGGGTTTGTCATAAATAGCTCTTATTATTTTGAGATACGACCCATCAATACCTAATTTATTGAGAGTTTTTAGCATGAAGGGTTGTTGAATTTTGTCAAACGCCTTTTCTTCATGTATTGAGATAATCATGTGGTTTTTGACTTTGGTTCTGTTTATATGCTGGATTACATTTATTGATTTGCGTATCTTGAACCAGCCTTGCATCCCAGGGATGAAGCCCACTTGATCATGGTGAATAAGCTGTTTGATGTGCTGCTGGATTCGGTTTGCCAGTAATTTATTGAGGATTTTTGCATCAATATTCATCAAGGATATTGGTCTAAAATTCTCTTTTTTGGTTGTGTCTCTGCCCAGCTTTGGTATCAGCATGATGCTGGCCTCATAAAATGAGTTAGGAAGGATTCCCTCTTTTTCTATTGATTGGAATAGTTTCTGAAGTAATGGTTCCAGTTCCTCCTTGTACCTCCGGTAGAATTCGGCTGTGAACCCATCTGATCCTGGACTCTTTTTGGTTGGTAAGCCATTGATTATTGCCGCAATTTCAGCTCCTGTTATTAGTCTATTCAGAGATTCAACTTCTTCCTGTTTTAGTCATGGGAGAGTGTATGTGTCGAGGAATTTATACCTTTCTTTTTTTTTTAAGTTTTTCTTCTTTTTATCATTATTATTATTATTATTATCATTATTATTATTATTATACTTTAGGCTCTATGGTACACGTGCGCAACGTGCAGGTAAGCTACATATGTATACATGTGCCATGCTGGTGCGCTGCACCCACCAACTCGTCATCTAGCATTAGGTATATCTCCCAATGCTGTCCTCCCCCCTCCCCCCACGCCACCACAGTCCCCGAAGTGTGATGTTCCCCTTCCTGTGTCCATGTGTTCTCATTGTTCAATTCCCACCTATGAGTGAGAATATGTGGTGTTTAGTTTTTTGTTCTTGCGACAGTTTACTGAGAACGATGATTTCCAATTTCATCCATGTCCCTACAAAGGATATGAACTCATCATTTTTTATGGCTGCCTAGTATTCCATGTTGTATATGTGCCACATTTTCTTAATCCAGTCTATCACTGTTGGACATTTGGGTTGGTTCCAAGTCTTTGCTGTTGTGTATAATGCCGCAATAAACATACGTGTGCATGTGTCTTTATAGCAGCATGATTTATAGTCCTTTGGGTACATACCCAGTAATGGGATGGCTGGGTCAAATGGAATTTCTAGTTCTAGATCCCTGAGGAATCGCCACAGTGACCTCCACAAGGGTTGAACTAGTTTACAGTCCCACCAACAGTGTAAAAGTGTTCCTATTTCTCCACATCCTCTCCAGCACCTGTTGTTTCCTGACTTTTTAATGATTGCCATTCTATCTGGTGTGAGATGGTATCTCATTGTGGTTTGGATTTGCATTTCTCTCATGGCCAGTGATGGTGAGCATTTTTTCACGTGTTTTTTGGCTGCATAAATGTCTTCTTTTGAGGAGTGTCTGTTCATGTCCTTCGCCCACTTTTTGATGGGGTTGTTTGGTGTTTTCTTGTAAATTTGTTGGGGTGCATTGTAGATTCTGGATATTAGCCCTTTGTCAGATGAGTAGGTTGCGAAAATTTTCTCCCATTTTGTAGGTTGCCTGTTCACTCTGACGGTAGTTTCCTTTGCTGTGCAGAAGCTCTTTAGTTTAATTAGATCCCATTTGTCAATTTTGGCTTTTGTTGCCATTGCTTTTGGTGTTTTAGACATGAACTCCTTGCCCATGCCTATGTCCTGAATGGTATTGCCTAGGTTTTCTTCTAGGGTTTTTATGGTTTTAGGTCTAACGTTTAAGTCTTTAATCCATGTTGAGTTGATTTTTGTAGAAGGTGTAAGGAAGGGATCCAGTTTCAGCTTTCTACATGTGGCTAGCCAGTTTTCCCAGCACCATTTATTAAATAGGGATTCCTTTCTCCATTTCTTGTTTTTGTCAGGTTTGTCAAAGATCAGATAGTTGTAGATATGTGGCATTATTTCTGACGGCTCTGTTCTGTTCCATTGATCTATATCTCTGTTTTGGTACCAGTACCATGCTGTTTGGGTTACTGTAGCCTTGTAGTATAGTTGGAAGTCAGGTAGCGTGATGCCTCCAGCTTTGTTCTTTTGGCTGAGGATTGACTTGGTGATGCGGGCTCTTTTTTGTTTCCATATGAACTTTAAAGTAGTTTTTTCCAATTCTGTGAAGAAAGTCATTGGTAACTTGGTGGGGATGGCATTGAATCTGTAAATTACCTTGGGAAGGATGGCCATTTTCATGATATTGATTCTTCCTACCCATGAGCATGGAATGTTCTTCCATTAGTTTGTATCCTCTTTTATTTCCTTGAGCAGTGGTTTGTAGTTTTCTCCTTGAAGAGGTCCTTCACATCCCTTGTAAGTTGGATTCCTAGGTATTTTATTCTCTTTGAAGCAATTGTGAATGGTAGTTCACTCATGATTTGGCTCTCTGTTTGTCTGTTATTGATGTATAAGAATGCTTGTGATTTTTGTACATTGATGTTGTATCCTGAGACTTTGCTGAAGTTGCTTATCAGCTTAAGGAGATTTTGGGCTGAGACAATGGGGTTTTCTAGATATACTATCACGTCATCTGCAAACAGGGACAATTTGACTTCCTTTTCTCCTAATTGAATACCCTTGATTTCCTTCTCTTGCCTAATTGCCCTGGCCAGAACTTCCAACACTATGTTGAATAGAAGTGGTGAGAGAGGGCATCCCTGTCTTGTGCCAGTTTTCAAAGTGAATGCTTCCAGTTTTTGCCCATTCAGTATGATATTGGCTGTGGGTTTGTCATAAATAGCTCTTATTATTTTGAGATACGACCCATCAATACCTAATTTATTGAGAGTTTTTAGCATGAAGGGTTGTTGAATTTTGTCAGAGGCCTTTTCTTCATGTATTGAGATAATCATGTGGTTTTTGACTTTGGTTCTGTTTATATGCTGGATTACATTTATTGATTTGCGTATCTTGAACCAGCCTTGCATCCCAGGGATGAAGCCCACTTGATCATGGTGAATAAGCTGTTTGATGTGCTGCTGGATTCGGTTTGCCAGTAATTTATTGAGGATTTTTGCATCAATATTCATCAAGGATATTGGTCTAAAATTCTCTTTTTTGGTTGTGTCTCTGCCCAGCTTTGGTATCAGCATGATGCTGGCCTCATAAAATGAGTTAGGAAGGATTCCCTCTTTTTCTATTGATTGGAATAGTTTCTGAAGTAATGGTTCCAGTTCCTCCTTGTACCTCCGGTAGAATTCGGCTGTGAACCCATCTGATCCTGGACTCTTTTTGGTTGGTAAGCCATTGATTATTGCCGCAATTTCAGCTCCTGTTATTAGTCTATTCAGAGATTCAACTTCTTCCTGGTTTAGTCATGGGAGAGTGTATGTGTCGAGGAATTTATACCTTTCTTTTTTTTTTTAATTTTTCTTCTTTTTGTCATCATTATTATTATTATTATCATTATTATTATTATTATACTTTAGGCTCTATGGTACATGTGCGCAACGTGCAGGTAAGCTACATATGTATACATGTGCCATGCTGGTGCGCTGCACCCACCAACTCGTCATCTAGCATTAGGTATATCTCCCAATGCTGTCCCTCCCCCTCCCCCCACGCCACCACAGTCCCCGAAGTGTGATGTTCCCCTTCCTGTGTCCATGTGTTCTCATTGTTCAATTCCCACCTATGAGTGAGAACATGTGGTGTTTGGTTTTTTGTTCTTGCGACAGTTTACTGAGAACGATGATTTCCAATTTCATCCATGTCCCTACAAAGGATATGAACTCATCCTTTTTTATGGCTGCCTAGTATTCCATGGTGTATATGTGCCACATTTTCTTAATCCAGTCTATCACTGTTGGACATTTGGGTTGGTTCCAAGTCTTTGCTGTTGTGTATAATGCCGCAATAAACATACGTGTGCATGTGTCTTTATAGCAGCATGATTTATAGTCCTTTGGGTATATACCCAGTAATGGGATGGCTGGGTCAAATGGAATTTCTAGTTCTAGATCCCTGAGGAATCGCCACAGTGACCTCCACAAGGGTTGAACTAGTTTACAGTCCCACCAACAGTGTAAAAGTGTTCCTATTTCTCCACATCCTCTCCAGCACCTGTTGTTTCCTGACTTTTTAATGATTGCCATTCTATCTGGTGTGAGATGGTATCTCATTGTGGTTTTGATTTGCATTTCTCTCATGGCCAGTGATGGTGAGCATTTTTTCACGTGTTTTTTGGCTGCATAAATGTCTTCTTTTGAGGAGTGTCTGTTCATGTCCTTCGCCCACTTTTTGATGGGGTTGTTTGGTGTTTTCTTGTAAATTTGTTGGAGTGCATTGTAGATTCTGGATATTAGCCCTTTGTCAGATGAGTAGGTTGCGAAAATTTTCTCCCATTTTGTAGGTTGCCTGTTCACTCTGACGGTAGTTTCCTTTGCTGTGCAGAAGCTCTTTAGTTTAATTAGATCCCATTTGTCAATTTTGGCTTTTGTTGCCATTGCTTTTGGTGTTTTAGACATGAACTCCTTCCCATGCCTATGTCCTGAATGGTATTGCCTAGGTTTTCTTCTAGGGTTTTTATGGTTTTAGGTCTAACGTTTAAGTCTTTAATCCATCTTGAGTTGATTTTTGTAGAAGGTGTAAGGAAGGGATCCAGTTTCAGCTTTCTACATGTGGCTAGCCAGTTTTCCCAGCACCATTTATTAAATAGGGATTCCTTTCTCCATTTCTTGTTTTTGTCAGGTTTGTCAAAGATCAGATAGTTGTAGATATGTGGCATTATTTCTGACGGCTCTGTTCTGTTCCATTGATCTATATCTCTGTTTTGGTACCAGTACCATGCTGTTTGGGTTACTGTAGCCTTGTAGTATAGTTGGAAGTCAGGTAGCGTGATGCCTCCAGCTTTGTTCTTTTGGCTGAGGATTGACTTGGTGATGCGGGCTCTTTTTTGTTTCCATATGAACTTTAAAGTAGTTTTTTCCAATTCTGTGAAGAAAGTCATTGGTAACTTGGTGGGGATGGCATTGAATCTGTAAATTACCTTGGGAAGGATGGCCATTTTCATGATATTGATTCTTCCTACCCATGAGCATGGAATGTTCTTCCATTTGTTTGTATCCTCTTTTATTTCCTTGAGCAGTGGTTTGTAGTTTTCTCCTTGAAGAGGTCCTTCACATCCCTTGTAAGTTGGATTCCTAGGTATTTTATTCTCTTTGAAGCAATTGTGAATGGGAGTTCACTCATGATTTGGCTCTCTGTTTGTCTGTTATTGATGTATAAGAATGCTTGTGATTTTTGTACATTGATGTTGTATCCTGAGACTTTGCTGAAGTTGCTTATCAGCTTAAGGAGATTTTGGGCTGAGACAATGGGGTTTTCTAGATATACTATCACGTCATCTGCAAACAGGGACAATTTGACTTCCTTTTCTCCTAATTGAATACCCTTGATTTCCTTCTCTTGCCTAATTGCCCTGGCCAGAACTTCCAACACTATGTTGAATAGAAGTGGTGAGAGAGGGCATCCCTGTCTTGTGCCAGTTTTCAAAGTGAATGCTTCCAGTTTTTGCCCATTCAGTATGATATTGGCTGTGGGTTTGTCATAAATAGCTCTTATTATTTTGAGATACGACCCATCAATACCTAATTTATTGAGAGTTTTTAGCATGAAGGGTTGTTGAATTTTGTCAAAGGCCTTTTCTTCATGTATTGAGATAATCATGTGGTTTTTGACTTTGGTTCTGTTTATATGCTGGATTACATTTATTGATTTGCGTATCTTGAACCAGCCTTGCATCCCAGGGATGAAGCCCACTTGATCATGGTGAATAAGCTGTTTGATGTGCTGCTGGATTCGGTTTGCCAGTAATTTATTGAGGATTTTTGCATCAATATTCATCAAGGATATTGGTCTAAAATTCTCTTTTTTGGTTGTGTCTCTGCCCAGCTTTGGTATCAGCATGATGCTGGCCTCATAAAATGAGTTAGGAAGGATTCCCTCTTTTTCTATTGATTGGAATAGTTTCTGAAGTAATGGTTCCAGTTCCTCCTTGTACCTCCGGTAGAATTCGGCTGTGAACCCATCTGATCCTGGACTCTTTTTGGTTGGTAAGCCATTGATTATTGCCGCAATTTCAGCTCCTGTTATTAGTCTATTCAGAGATTCAACTTCTTCCTGTTTTAGTCATGGGAGAGTGTATGTGTCGAGGAATTTATACCTTTCTTTTTTTTTTAAGTTTTTCTTCTTTTTATCATTATTATTATTATTATTATCATTATTATTATTATTATACTTTAGGCTCTATGGTACACGTGCGCAACGTGCAGGTAAGCTACATATGTATACATGTGCCATGCTGGTGCGCTGCACCCACCAACTCGTCATCTAGCATTAGGTATATCTCCCAATGCTGTCCTCCCCCCTCCCCCCACGCCACCACAGTCCCCGAAGTGTGATGTTCCCCTTCCTGTGTCCATGTGTTCTCATTGTTCAATTCCCACCTATGAGTGAGAATATGTGGTGTTTAGTTTTTTGTTCTTGCGACAGTTTACTGAGAACGATGATTTCCAATTTCATCCATGTCCCTACAAAGGATATGAACTCATCATTTTTTATGGCTGCCTAGTATTCCATGTTGTATATGTGCCACATTTTCTTAATCCAGTCTATCACTGTTGAACATTTGGGTTGGTTCCAAGTCTTTGCTGTTGTGTATAATGCCGCAATAAACATACGTGTGCATGTGTCTTTATAGCAGCATGATTTATAGTCCTTTGGGTACATACCCAGTAATGGGATGGCTGGGTCAAATGGAATTTCTAGTTCTAGATCCCTGAGGAATCGCCACAGTGACCTCCACAAGGGTTGAACTAGTTTACAGTCCCACCAACAGTGTAAAAGTGTTCCTATTTCTCCACATCCTCTCCAGCACCTGTTGTTTCCTGACTTTTTAATGATTGCCATTCTATCTGGTGTGAGATGGTATCTCATTGTGGTTTGGATTTGCATTTCTCTCATGGCCAGTGATGGTGAGCATTTTTTCACGTGTTTTTTGGCTGCATAAATGTCTTCTTTTGAGGAGTGTCTGTTCATGTCCTTCGCCCACTTTTTGATGGGGTTGTTTGGTGTTTTCTTGTAAATTTGTTGGGGTGCATTGTAGATTCTGGATATTAGCCCTTTGTCAGATGAGTAGGTTGCGAAAATTTTCTCCCATTTTGTAGGTTGCCTGTTCACTCTGACGGTAGTTTCCTTTGCTGTGCAGAAGCTCTTTAGTTTAATTAGATCCCATTTGTCAATTTTGGCTTTTGTTGCCATTGCTTTTGGTGTTTTAGACATGAACTCCTTGCCCATGCCTATGTCCTGAATGGTATTGCCTAGGTTTTCTTCTAGGGTTTTTATGGTTTTAGGTCTAACGTTTAAGTCTTTAATCCATGTTGAGTTGATTTTTAAAGAAGGTGTAAGGAAGGGATCCAGTTTCAGCTTTCTACATGTGGCTAGCCAGTTTTCCCAGCACCATTTATTAAATAGGGATTCCTTTCTCCATTTCTTGTTTTTGTCAGGTTTGTCAAAGATCAGATAGTTGTAGATATGTGGCATTATTTCTGACGGCTCTGTTCTGTTCCATTGATCTATATCTCTGTTTTGGTACCAGTACCATGCTGTTTGGGTTACTGTAGCCTTGTAGTATAGTTGGAAGTCAGGTAGCGTGATGCCTCCAGCTTTGTTCTTTTGGCTGAGGATTGACTTGGTGATGCGGGCTCTTTTTTGTTTCCATATGAACTTTAAAGTAGTTTTTTCCAATTCTGTGAAGAAAGTCATTGGTAACTTGGTGGGGATGGCATTGAATCTGTAAATTACCTTGGGAAGGATGGCCATTTTCATGATATTGATTCTTCCTACCCATGAGCATGGAATGTTCTTCCATTTGTTTGTATCCTCTTTTATTTCCTTGAGCAGTGGTTTGTAGTTTTCTCCTTGAAGAGGTCCTTCACATCCCTTGTAAGTTGGATTCCTAGGTATTTTATTCTCTTTGAAGCAATTGTGAATGGTAGTTCACTCATGATTTGGCTCTCTGTTTGTCTGTTATTGATGTATAAGAATGCTTGTGATTTTTGTACATTGATGTTGTGTCCTGAGACTTTGCTGAAGTTGCTTATCAGCTTAAGGAGATTTTGGGCTGAGACAATGGGGTTTTCTAGATATACTATCACGTCATCTGCAAACAGGGACAATTTGACTTCCTTTTCTCCTAATTGAATACCCTTGATTTCCTTCTCTTGCCTAATTGCCCTGGCCAGAACTTCCAACACTATGTTGAATAGAAGTGGTGAGAGAGGGCATCCCTGTCTTGTGCCAGTTTTCAAAGTGAATGCTTCCAGTTTTTGCCCATTCAGTATGATATTGGCTGTGGGTTTGTCATAAATAGCTCTTATTATTTTGAGATACGACCCATCAATACCTAATTTATTGAGAGTTTTTAGCATGAAGGGTTGTTGAATTTTGTCAAAGGCCTTTTCTTCATGTATTGAGATAATCATGTGGTTTTTGACTTTGGTTCTGTTTATATGCTGGATTACATTTATTGATTTGCGTATCTTGAACCAGCCTTGCATCCCAGGGATGAAGCCCACTTGATCATGGTGAATAAGCTGTTTGATGTGCTGCTGGATTCGGTTTGCCAGTAATTTATTGAGGATTTTTGCATCAATATTCATCAAGGATATTGGTCTAAAATTCTCTTTTTTGGTTGTGTCTCTGCCCAGCTTTGGTATCAGCATGATGCTGGCCTCATAAAATGAGTTAGGAAGGATTCCCTCTTTTTCTATTGATTGGAATAGTTTCTGAAGTAATGGTTCCAGTTCCTCCTTGTACCTCCGGTAGAATTCGGCTGTGAACCCATCTGATCCTGGACTCTTTTTGGTTGGTAAGCCATTGATTATTGCCGCAATTTCAGCTCCTGTTATTAGTCTATTCAGAGATTCAACTTCTTCCTGGTTTAGTCATGGGAGAGTGTATGTGTCGAGGAATTTATACCTTTCTTTTTTTTTTTAATTTTTCTTCTTTTTGTCATCATTATTATTATTATTATCATTATTATTATTATTATACTTTAGGCTCTATGGTACATGTGCGCAACGTGCAGGTAAGCTACATATGTATACATGTGCCATGCTGGTGCGCTGCACCCACCAACTCGTCATCTAGCATTAGGTATATCTCCCAATGCTGTCCCTCCCCCTCCCCCCACGCCACCACAGTCCCCGAAGTGTGATGTTCCCCTTCCTGTGTCCATGTGTTCTCATTGTTCAATTCCCACCTATGAGTGAGAACATGTGGTGTTTGGTTTTTTGTTCTTGCGACAGTTTACTGAGAACGATGATTTCCAATTTCATCCATGTCCCTACAAAGGATATGAACTCATCCTTTTTTATGGCTGCCTAGTATTCCATGGTGTATATGTGCCACATTTTCTTAATCCAGTCTATCACTGTTGGACATTTGGGTTGGTTCCAAGTCTTTGCTGTTGTGTATAATGCCGCAATAAACATACGTGTGCATGTGTCTTTATAGCAGCATGATTTATAGTCCTTTGGGTATATACCCAGTAATGGGATGGCTGGGTCAAATGGAATTTCTAGTTCTAGATCCCTGAGGAATCGCCACAGTGACCTCCACAAGGGTTGAACTAGTTTACAGTCCCACCAACAGTGTAAAAGTGTTCCTATTTCTCCACATCCTCTCCAGCACCTGTTGTTTCCTGACTTTTTAATGATTGCCATTCTATCTGGTGTGAGATGGTATCTCATTGTGGTTTTGATTTGCATTTCTCTCATGGCCAGTGATGGTGAGCATTTTTTCACGTGTTTTTTGGCTGCATAAATGTCTTCTTTTGAGGAGTGTCTGTTCATGTCCTTCGCCCACTTTTTGATGGTGTTGTTTGGTGTTTTCTTGTAAATTTGTTGGAGTGCATTGTAGATTCTGGATATTAGCCCTTTGTCAGATGAGTAGGTTGCGAAAATTTTCTCCCATTTTGTAGGTTGCCTGTTCACTCTGACGGTAGTTTCCTTTGCTGTGCAGAAGCTCTTTAGTTTAATTAGATCCCATTTGTCAATTTTGGCTTTTGTTGCCATTGCTTTTGGTGTTTTAGACATGAACTCCTTGCCCATGCCTATGTCCTGAATGGTATTGCCTAGGTTTTCTTCTAGGGTTTTTATGGTTTTAGGTCTAACGTTTAAGTCTTTAATCCATCTTGAGTTGATTTTTGTAGAAGGTGTAAGGAAGGGATCCAGTTTCAGCTTTCTACATGTGGCTAGCCAGTTTTCCCAGCACCATTTATTAAATAGGGTTTCCTTTCTCCATTTCTTGTTTTTGTCAGGTTTGTCAAAGATCAGATAGTTGTAGATATGTGGCATTATTTCTGACGGCTCTGTTCTGTTCCATTGATCTATATCTCTGTTTTGGTACCAGTACCATGCTGTTTGGGTTACTGTAGCCTTGTAGTATAGTTGGAAGTCAGGTAGCGTGATGCCTCCAGCTTTGTTCTTTTGGCTGAGGATTGACTTGGTGATGCGGGCTCTTTTTTGGTTCCATATGAACTTTAAAGTAGTTTTTTCCAATTCTGTGAAGAAAGTCATTGGTAACTTGATGGGGATGGCATTGAATCTGTAAATTACCTTGGGAAGGATGGCCATTTTCATGATATTGATTCTTCCTACCCATGAGCATGGAATGTTCTTCCATTTGTTTGTATCCTCTTTTATTTCCTTGAGCAGTGGTTTGTAGTTTTCTCCTTGAAGAGGTCCTTCACATCCCTTGTAAGTTGGATTCCTAGGTATTTTATTCTCTTTGAAGCAATTGTGAATGGGAGTTCACTCATGATTTGGCTCTCTGTTTGTCTGTTATTGAGGTATAAGAATGCTTGTGATTTTTGTACATTGATGTTGTATCCTGAGACTTTGCTGAAGTTGCTTATCAGCTTAAGGAGATTTTGGGCTGAGACAATGGGGTTTTCTAGATATACTATCACGTCATCTGCAAACAGGGACAATTTGACTTCCTTTTCTCCTAATTGAATACCCTTGATTTCCTTCTCTTGCCTAATTGCCCTGGCCAGAACTTCCAACACTATGTTGAATAGAAGTGGTGAGAGAGGGCATCCCTGTCTTGTGCCAGTTTTCAAAGTGAATGCTTCCAGTTTTTGCCCATTCAGTATGATATTGGCTGTGGGTTTGTCATAAATAGCTCTTATTATTTTGAGATACGACCCATCAATACCTAATTTATTGAGAGTTTTTAGCATGAAGGGTTGTTGAATTTTGTCAAAGGCCTTTTCTTCATGTATTGAGATAATCATGTGGTTTTTGACTTTGGTTCTGTTTATATGCTGGATTACATTTATTGATTTGCGTATCTTGAACCAGCCTTGCATCCCAGGGATGAAGCCCACTTGATCATGGTGAATAAGCTGTTTGATGTGCTGCTGGATTCGGTTTGCCAGTAATTTATTGAGGATTTTTGCATCAATATTCATCAAGGATATTGGTCTAAAATTCTCTTTTTTGGTTGTGTCTCTGCCCAGCTTTGGTATCAGCATGATGCTGGCCTCATAAAATGAGTTAGGAAGGATTCCCTCTTTTTCTATTGATTGGAATAGTTTCTGAAGTAATGGTTCCAGTTCCTCCTTGTACCTCCGGTAGAATTCGGCTGTGAACCCATCTGATCCTGGACTCTTTTTGGTTGGTAAGCCATTGATTATTGCCGCAATTTCAGCTCCTGTTTTAGTCTATTCAGAGATTCAACTTCTTCCTGGTTTAGTCATGGGAGAGTGTATGTGTCGAGGAATTTATACCTTTCTTTTTTTTTTAATTTTTCTTCTTTTTGTCATTATTATTATTATTATTATCATTATTATTATTATACTTTAGGCTCTATGGTACATGTGCGCAACGTGCAGGTAAGCTACATATGTATACATGTGCCATGCTGGTGCGCTGCACCCACCAACTCGTCATCTAGCATTAGGTATATCTCCCAATGCTGTCCCTCCCCCCTCCCCCCACGCCACCACAGTCCCCGAAGTGTGATGTTCCCCTTCCTGTGTCCATGTGTTCTCATTGTTCAATTCCCACCTATGAGTGAGAATATGTGGTGTTTGGTTTTTTGTTCTTGCGATTGTTTACTGAGAACGATGATTTCCAATTTCATCCATGTCCCTACAAAGGATATGAACTCATCATTTTTTATGGCTGCCTGGTATTCCATGGTGTATATGTGCCACATTTTCCTAATCCAGTCTATCACTGTTGGACATTTGGGTTGGTTCCAAGTCTTTGCTGTTGTGTATAATGCCGCAATAAACATACGTGTGCATGTGTCTTTATAGCAGCATGATTTATAGTCCTTTGGGTATATACCCAGTAATGGGATGGCTGGGTCAAATGGAATTTCTAGTTCTAGATCCCTGAGGAATCGCCACAGTGACCTCCACAAGGGTTGAACTAGTTTACAGTCCCACCAACAGTGTAAAAGTGTTCCTATTTCACCACATCCTCTCCAGCACCTGTTGTTTCCTGACTTTTTAATGATTGCCATTCTATCTGGTGTGAGATGGTATCTCATTGTGGTTTTGATTTGCATTTCTCTCATGGCCAGTGATGGTGAGCATTTTTTCACGTGTTTTTTGGCTGCATAAATGTCTTCTTTTGAGGAGTGTCTGTTCATGTCCTTCGCCCACTTTTTGATGGGGTTGTTTGGTGTTTTCTTGTAAATTTGTTGGAGTGCATTGTAGATTCTGGATATTAGCCCTTTGTCAGATGAGTAGGTTGCGAAAATTTTCTCCCATTTTGTAGGTTGCCTGTTCACTCTGACGGTAGTTTCCTTTGCTGTGCAGAAGCTCTTTAGTTTAATTAGATCCCATTTGTCAATTTTGGCTTTTGTTGCCATTGCTTTTGGTGTTTTAGACATGAACTCCTTGCCCATGCCTATGTCCTGAATGGTATTGCCTAGGTTTTCTTCTAGGGTTTTTATGGTTTTAGGTCTAACGTTTAAGTCTTTAATCCATGTTGAGTTGATTTTTGTAGAAGGTGTAAGGAAGGGATCCAGTTTCAGCTTTCTACATGTGGCTAGCCAGTTTTCCCAGCACCATTTATTAAATAGGGATTCCTTTCTCCATTTCTTGTTTTTGTCAGGTTTGTCAAAGATCAGATAGTTGTAGATATGTGGCATTATTTCTGACGGCTCTGTTCTGTTCCATTGATCTATATCTCTGTTTTGGTACCAGTACCATGCTGTTTGGGTTACTGTAGCCTTGTAGTATAGTTGGAAGTCAGGTAGCGTGATGCCTCCAGCTTTGTTCTTTTGGCTTAGGATTGACTTGGTGATGCGGGCTCTTTTTTGGTTCCATATGAACTTTAAAGTAGTTTTTTCCAATTCTGTGAAGAAAGTCATTATTAACTTGGTGGGGATGGCATTGAATCTGTAAATTACCTTGGGAAGGATGGCCATTTTCATGATATTGATTCTTCCTACCCATGAGCATGGAATGTTCTTCCATTTGTTTGTATCCTCTTTTATTTCCTTGAGCAGCGGTTTGTAGTTTTCTCCTTGAAGAGGTCCTTCACATCCCTTGTAAGTTGGATTCCTAGGTATTTTATTCTCTTTGAAGCAATTGTGAATGGGAGTTCACTCATGATTTGGCTCTCTGTTTGTCTGTTATTGATGTATAAGAATGCTTGTGATTTTTGTACATTGCTGTTGTATCCTGAGACTTTGCTGAAGTTGCTTATCAGCTTAAGGAGAGTTTGGGCTGAGACAATGGGGTTTTCTAGATATACTGTCACGTCATCTGCAAACAGGGACAATTTGACTTCCTTTTTTCCTAATTGAATACGCTTGATTTCCTTCTCTTGCCTAATTGCCCTGGCCAGAACTTCCAACACTATGTTGAATAGAAGTGGTGAGAGAGGGCATCCCTGTCTTGTGCCAGTTTTCAAAGTGAATGCTTCCAGTTTTTGCCCATTCAGTATGATATTGGCTGTGGGTTTGTCATAAATAGCTCTTATTATTTTGAGATACGACCCGTCAATACCTAATTTATTGAGAGTTTTTAGCATGAAGGGTTGTTGAATTTTGTCAAAGGCCTTTTCTTCATGTATTGAGATAATCATGTGGTTTTTGACTTTGGTTCTGTTTATATGCTGGATTACATTTATTGATTTGCGTATCTTGAACCAGCCTTGCATCCCAGGGATGAAGCCCACTTGATCATGGTGAATAAGCTGTTTGATGTGCTGCTGGATTCGGTTTGCAGGAATTTATTGAGGATTTTTGCATCAATATTCATCAAGGATATTGGTCTAAAATTCTCTTTTTTGGTTGTGTCTCTGCCCAGCTTTGGTATCAGCATGATGCTGGCCTCATAAAATGAGTTAGGAAGGATTCCCTCTTTTTCTATTGATTGGAATAGTTTCTGAAGTAATGGTTCCAGTTCCTCCTTGTACCTCCGGTAGAATTCGGCTGTGAACCCATCTGATCCTGGACTCTTTTTGGTTGGTAAGCCATTGATTATTGCCGCAATTTCAGCTCCTGTTATTAGTCTATTCAGAGATTCAACTTCTTCCTGGTTTAGTCATGGGAGAGTGTATGTGTCGAGGAATTTATACCTTTCTTTTTTTTTTTAATTTTTCTTCTTTTTATCATTATTATTATTATTATTCTCATTATTATTATTATTATTATACTTTAGGCTCTATGGTACATGTGCGCAACGTGCAGGTAAGCTACATATGTATACATGTGCCATGCTGGTGCGCTGCACCCACCAACTCGTCATCTAGCATTAGGTATATCTCCCAATGCTGTCCCCCCCCCTCTCCCCACGCCACCACAGTCCCCGAAGTGTGATGTTCCCCTTCCTGTGTCCATGTGTTCTCATTGTTCAATTCCCACCTATGAGTGAGAACATGTGGTGTTTAGTTTTTTGTTCTTGCGACAGTTTACTGAGAACGATGATTTCCAATTTCATCCATGTCCCTACAAAGGATATGAACTCATCATTTTTTATGGCTGCCTAGTATTCCATGGTGTATATGTGCCACATTTTCTTAATCCAGTCTATCACTGTTGGACATTTGGGTTGGTTCCAAGTCTTTGCTGTTGTGTATTATGCCGCAATAAACATACGTGTGCATGTGTCTTTATAGCAGCATGATTTATAGTCCTTTGGGTATATACCCAGTAATGGGATGGCTGGGTCAAATGGAATTTCTAGTTCTAGATCCCTGAGGAATCGCCACAGTGACCTCCACAAGGGTTGAACTAGTTTACAGTCCCACCAACAGTGTAAAAGTGTTCCTATTTCTCCACATCCTCTCCAGCACCTGTTGTTTCCTGACTTTTTAATGATTGCCATTCTATCTGGTGTGAGATGGTATCTCATTGTGGTTTGGATTTGCATTTCTCTCATGGCCAGTGATGGTGAGCATTTTTTCACGTGTTTTTTGGCTGCATAAATGTCTTCTTTTGAGGAGTGTCTGTTCATGTCCTTCGCCCACTTTTTGATGGGGTTGTTTGGTGTTTTCTTGTAAATTTGTTGGAGTGCATTGTAGATTCTGGATATTAGCCCTTTGTCAGATGAGTAGGTTGCGAAAATTTTCTCCCATTTTGTAGGTTGCCTGTTCACTCTGACGGTAGTTTCCTTTGCTGTGCAGAAGCTCTTTAGTTTAATTAGATCCCATTTGTCAATTTTGGCTTTTGTTGCCATTGCTTTTGGTGTTCTAGACATGAACCCTTTGCCCATGCCTATGTCCTGAATGGTATTGCCTAGGTTTTCTTCTAGGGTTTTTATGGTTTTAGGTCTAACGTTTAAGTCTTTAATCCATGTTGAGTTGATTTTTGTAGAAGGTGTAAGGAAGGGATCCAGTTTCAGCTTTCTACATGTGGCTAGCCAGTTTTCCCAGCACCATTTATTAAATAGGGATTCCTTTCTCCATTTCTTGTTTTTGTCAGGTTTGTCAAAGATCAGATAGTTGTAGATATGTGGCATTATTTCTGACGGCTCTGTTCTGTTCCATTGATCTATATCTCTGTTTTGGTACCAGTACCATGCTGTTTGGGTTACTGTAGCCTTGTAGTATAGTTGGAAGTCAGGTAGCGTGATGCCTCCAGCTTTGTTCTTTTGGCTTAGGATTGACTTGGTGATGCGGGCTCTTTTTTGGTTCCATATGAACTTTAAAGTAGTTTTTTCCAATTCTGTGAAGAAAGTCATTGGTAACTTGATGGGGATGGCATTGAATCTGTAAATTACCTTGGGAAGGATGGCCATTTTCATGATATTGATTCTTCCTACCCATGAGCATGGAATGTTCTTCCATTTGTTTGTATCCTCTTTTATTTCCTTGAGCAGTGGTTTGTAGTTTTCTCCTTGAAGAGGTCCTTCACATCCCTTGTAAGTTGGATTCCTAGGTATTTTATTCTCTTTGAAGCAATTGTGAATGGGAGTTCACTCATGATTTGGCTCTCTGTTTGTCTGTTATTGAGGTATAAGAATGCTTGTGATTTTTGTACATTGCTGTTGTATCCTGAGACTTTGCTGAAGTTGCTTATCAGCTTAAGGAGATTTTGGGCTGAGACAATGGGGTTTTCTAGATATACTATCACGTCATCTGCAAACAGGGACAATTTGACTTCCTTTTCTCCTAATTGAATACCCTTGATTTCCTTCTCTTGCCTAATTGCCCTGGCCAGAACTTCCAACACTATGTTGAATAGAAGTGGTGAGAGAGGGCATCCCTGTCTTGTGCCAGTTTTCAAAGTGAATGCTTCCAGTTTTTGCCCATTCAGTATGATATTGGCTGTGGGTTTGTCATAAATAGCTCTTATTATTTTGAGATACGACCCATCAATACCTAATTTATTGAGAGTTTTTAGCATGAAGGGTTGTTGAATTTTGTCAAAGGCCTTTTCTTCATGTATTGAGATAATCATGTGGTTTTTGACTTTGGTTCTGTTTATATGCTGGATTACATTTATTGATTTGCGTATCTTGAACCAGCCTTGCATCCCAGGGATGAAGCCCACTTGATCATGGTGAATAAGCTGTTTGATGTGCTGCTGGATTCGGTTTGCCAGTAATTTATTGAGGATTTTTGCATCAATATTCATCAAGGATATTGGTCTAAAATTCTCTTTTTTGGTTGTGTCTCTGCCCAGCTTTGGTATCAGCATGATGCTGGCCTCATAAAATGAGTTAGGAAGGATTCCCTCTTTTTCTATTGATTGGAATAGTTTCTGAAGTAATGGTTCCAGTTCCTCCTTGTACCTCCGGTAGAATTCGGCTGTGAACCCATCTGATCCTGGACTCTTTTTGGTTGGTAAGCCATTGATTATTGCCGCAATTTCAGCTCCTCTTATTAGTCTATTCAGAGATTCAACTTCTTCCTGGTTTAGTCATGGGAGAGTGTATGTGTCGAGGAATTTATACCTTTCTTTTTTTTTTAATTTTTCTTCTTTTTGTCATTATTATTATTATTATTATCATTATTATTATTATTATACTTTAGGCTCTATGGTACATGTGCGCAACGTGCAGGTAAGCTACATATGTATACATGTGCCATGCTGGTGCGCTGCACCCACCAACTCGTCATCTAGCATTAGGTATATCTCCCAATGCTGTCCCTCCCCCCTCCCCCCACGCCACCACAGTCCCCGAAGTGTGATGTTCCCCTTCCTGTGTCCATGTGTTCTCATTGTTCAATTCCCACCTATGAGTGAGAATATGTGGTGTTTGGTTTTTTGTTCTTGCGATAGTTTACTGAGAACGATGATTTCCAATTTCATCCATGTCCCTACAAAGGATATGAACTCATCATTTTTTATGGCTGCCTGGTATTCCATGGTGTATATGTGCCACATTTTCCTAATCCAGTCTATCACTGTTGGACATTTGGGTTGGTTCCAAGTCTTTGCTGTTGTGTATAATGCCGCAATAAACATACGTGTGCATGTGTCTTTATAGCAGCATGATTTATAGTCCTTTGGGTATATACCCAGTAATGGGATGGCTGGGTCAAATGGAATTTCTAGTTCTAGATCCCTGAGGAATCGCCACAGTGACCTCCACAAGGGTTGAACTAGTTTACAGTCCCACCAACAGTGTAAAAGTGTTCCTATTTCACCACATCCTCTCCAGCACCTGTTGTTTCCTGACTTTTTAATGATTGCCATTCTATCTGGTGTGAGATGGTATCTCATTGTGGTTTTGATTTGCATTTCTCTCATGGCCAGTGATGGTGAGCATTTTTTCACGTGTTTTTTGGCTGCATAAATGTCTTCTTTTGAGGAGTGTCTGTTCATGTCCTTCGCCCACTTTTTGATGGGGTTGTTTGGTGTTTTCTTGTAAATTTGTTGGAGTGCATTGTAGATTCTGGATATTAGCCCTTTGTCAGATGAGTAGGTTGCGAAAATTTTCTCCCATTTTGTAGGTTGCCTGTTCACTCTGACGGTAGTTTCCTTTGCTGTGCAGAAGCTCTTTAGTTTAATTAGATCCCATTTGTCAATTTTGGCTTTTGTTGCCATTGCTTTTGGTGTTTTAGACATGAACTCCTTGCCCATGCCTATGTCCTGAATGGTATTGCCTAGGTTTTCTTCTAGGGTTTTTATGGTTTTAGGTCTAACGTTTAAGTCTTTAATCCATGTTGAGTTGATTTTTGTAGAAGGTGTAAGGAAGGGATCCAGTTTCAGCTTTCTACATGTGGCTAGCCAGTTTTCCCAGCACCATTTATTAAATAGGGATTCCTTTCTCCATTTCTTGTTTTTGTCAGGTTTGTCAAAGATCAGATAGTTGTAGATATGTGGCATTATTTCTGACGGCTCTGTTCTGTTCCATTGATCTATATCTCTGTTTTGGTACCAGTACCATGCTGTTTGGGTTACTGTAGCCTTGTAGTATAGTTGGAAGTCAGGTAGCGTGATGCCTCCAGCTTTGTTCTTTTGGCTTAGGATTGACTTGGTGATGCGGGCTCTTTTTTGGTTCCATATGAACTTTAAAGTAGTTTTTTCCAATTCTGTGAAGAAAGTCATTATTAACTTGGTGGGGATGGCATTGAATCTGTAAATTACCTTGGGAAGGATGGCCATTTTCATGATATTGATTCTTCCTACCCATGAGCATGGAATGTTCTTCCATTTGTTTGTATCCTCTTTTATTTCCTTGAGCAGCGGTTTGTAGTTTTCTCCTTGAAGAGGTCCTTCACATCCCTTGTAAGTTGGATTCCTAGGTATTTTATTCTCTTTGAAGCAATTGTGAATGGGAGTTCACTCATGATTTGGCTCTCTGTTTGTCTGTTATTGATGTATAAGAATGCTTGTGATTTTTGTACATTGCTGTTGTATCCTGAGACTTTGCTGAAGTTGCTTATCAGCTTAAGGAGAGTTTGGGCTGAGACAATGGGGTTTTCTAGATATACTATCACGTCATCTGCAAACAGGGACAATTTGACTTCCTTTTTTCCTAATTGAATACGCTTGATTTCCTTCTCTTGCCTAATTGCCCTGGCCAGAACTTCCAACACTATGTTGAATAGAAGTGGTGAGAGAGGGCATCCCTGTCTTGTGCCAGTTTTCAAAGTGAATGCTTCCAGTTTTTGCCCATTCAGTATGATATTGGCTGTGGGTTTGTCATAAATAGCTCTTATTATTTTGAGATACGACCCGTCAATACCTAATTTATTGAGAGTTTTTAGCATGAAGGGTTGTTGAATTTTGTCAAAGGCCTTTTCTTCATGTATTGAGATAATCATGTGGTTTTTGACTTTGGTTCTGTTTATATGCTGGATTACATTTATTGATTTGCGTATCTTGAACCAGCCTTGCATCCCAGGGATGAAGCCCACTTGATCATGGTGAATAAGCTGTTTGATGTGCTGCTGGATTCGGTTTGCAGGAATTTATTGAGGATTTTTGCATCAATATTCATCAAGGATATTGGTCTAAAATTCTCTTTTTTGGTTGTGTCTCTGCCCAGCTTTGGTATCAGCATGATGCTGGCCTCATAAAATGAGTTAGGAAGGATTCCCTCTTTTTCTATTGATTGGAATAGTTTCTGAAGTAATGGTTCCAGTTCCTCCTTGTACCTCCGGTAGAATTCGGCTGTGAACCCATCTGATCCTGGACTCTTTTTGGTTGGTAAGCCATTGATTATTGCCGCAATTTCAGCTCCTGTTATTAGTCTATTCAGAGATTCAACTTCTTCCTGGTTTAGTCATGGGAGAGTGTATGTGTCGAGGAATTTATACCTTTCTTTTTTTTTTTAATTTTTCTTCTTTTTATCATTATTATTATTATTCTCATTATTATTATTATTATTATACTTTAGGCTCTATGGTACATGTGCGCAACGTGCAGGTAAGCTACATATGTATACATGTGCCATGCTGGTGCGCTGCACCCACCAACTCGTCATCTAGCATTAGGTATATCTCCCAATGCTGTCCCCCCCCCTCTCCCCACGCCACCACAGTCCCCGAAGTGTGATGTTCCCCTTCCTGTGTCCATGTGTTCTCATTGTTCAATTCCCACCTATGAGTGAGAACATGTGGTGTTTAGTTTTTTGTTCTTGCGACAGTTTACTGAGAACGATGATTTCCAATTTCATCCATGTCCTTACAAAGGATATGAACTCATCATTTTTTATGGCTGCCTAGTATTCCATGGTGTATATGTGCCACATTTTCTTAATCCAGTCTATCACTGTTGGACATTTGGGTTGGTTCCAAGTCTTTGCTGTTGTGTATTATGCCGCAATAAACATACGTGTGCATGTGTCTTTATAGCAGCATGATTTATAGTCCTTTGGTTATATACCCAGTAATGGGATGGCTGGGTCAAATGGAATTTCTAGTTCTAGATCCCTGAGGAATCGCCACAGTGACCTCCACAAGGGTTGAACTAGTTTACAGTCCCACCAACAGTGTAAAAGTGTTCCTATTTCTCCACATCCTCTCCAGCACCTGTTGTTTCCTGACTTTTTAATGATTGCCATTCTATCTGGTGTGAGATGGTATCTCATTGTGGTTTTGATTTGCATTTCTCTCATGGCCAGTGATGGTGAGCATTTTTTCACGTGTTTTTTGGCTGCATAAATGTCTTCTTTTGAGGAGTGTCTGTTCATGTCCTTCGCCCACTTTTCGATGGGGTTGTTTGGTGTTTTCTTGTAAATTTGTTGGAGTGCATTGTAGATTCTGGATATTAGCCCTTTGTCAGATGAGTAGGTTGCGAAAATTTTCTCCCATTTTGTAGGTTGCCTGTTCACTCTGACGGTAGTTTCCTTTGCTGTGCAGAAGCTCTTTAGTTTAATTAGATCCCATTTGTCAATTTTGGCTTTTGTTGCCATTGCTTTTGGTGTTCTAGACATGAACCCTTTGCCCATGCCTATGTCCTGAATGGTATTGCCTAGGTTTTCTTCTAGGGTTTTTATGGTTTTAGGTCTAACGTTTAAGTCTTTAATCCATGTTGAGTTGATTTTTGTAGAAGGTGTAAGGAAGGGATCCAGTTTCAGCTTTCTACATGTGGCTAGCCAGTTTTCCCAGCACCATTTATTAAATAGGGATTCCTTTCTCCATTTCTTGTTTTTGTCAGGTTTGTCAAAGATCAGATAGTTGTAGATATGTGGCATTATTTCTGACGGCTCTGTTCTGTTCCATTGATCTATATCTCTGTTTTGGTACCAGTACCATGCTGTTTGGGTTACTGTAGCCTTGTAGTATAGTTGGAAGTCAGGTAGCGTGATGCCTCCAGCTTTGTTCTTTTGGCTTAGGATTGACTTGGTGATGCGGGCTCTTTTTTGGTTCCATATGAACTTTAAAGTAGTTTTTTCCAATTCTGTGAAGAAAGTCATTGGTAACTTGATGGGGATGGCATTGAATCTGTAAATTACCTTGGGAAGGATGGCCATTTTCATGATATTGATTCTTCCTACCCATGAGCATGGAATGTTCTTCCATTTGTTTGTATCCTCTTTTATTTCCTTGAGCAGTGGTTTGTAGTTTTCTCCTTGAAGAGGTCCTTCACATCCCTTGTAAGTTGGATTCCTAGGTATTTTATTCTCTTTGAAGCAATTGTGAATGGGAGTTCACTCATGATTTGGCTCTCTGTTTGTCTGTTATTGAGGTATAAGAATGCTTGTGATTTTTGTACATTGCTGTTGTATCCTGAGACTTTGCTGAAGTTGCTTATCAGCTTAAGGAGATTTTGGGCTGAGACAATGGGGTTTTCTAGATATACTATCACGTCATCTGCAAACAGGGACAATTTGACTTCCTTTTCTCCTAATTGAATACCCTTGATTTCCTTCTCTTGCCTAATTGCCCTGGCCAGAACTTCCAACACTATGTTGAATAGAAGTGGTGAGAGAGGGCATCCCTGTCTTGTGCCAGTTTTCAAAGTGAATGCTTCCAGTTTTTGCCCATTCAGTATGATATTGGCTGTGGGTTTGTCATAAATAGCTCTTATTATTTTGAGATACGACCCATCAATACCTAATTTATTGAGAGTTTTTAGCATGAAGGGTTGTTGAATTTTGTCAAAGGCCTTTTCTTCATGTATTGAGATAATCATGTGGTTTTTGACTTTGGTTCTGTTTATATGCTGGATTACATTTATTGATTTGCGTATCTTGAACCAGCCTTGCATCCCAGGGATGAAGCCCACTTGATCATGGTGAATAAGCTGTTTGATGTGCTGCTGGATTCGGTTTGCAGGAATTTATTGAGGATTTTTGCATCAATATTCATCAAGGATATTGGTCTAAAATTCTCTTTTTTGGTTGTGTCTCTGCCCAGCTTTGGTATCAGCATGATGCTGGCCTCATAAAATGAGTTAGGAAGGATTCCCTCTTTTTCTATTGATTGGAATAGTTTCTGAAGTAATGGTTCCAGTTCCTCCTTGTACCTCCGGTAGAATTCGGCTGTGAACCCATCTGATCCTGGACTCTTTTTGGTTGGTAAGCCATTGATTATTGCCGCAATTTCAGCTCCTGTTATTAGTCTATTCAGAGATTCAACTTCTTCCTGGTTTAGTCATGGGAGAGTGTAAGTGTCGAGGAATTTATACCTTTCTTTTTTTTTTTAATTTTTCTTCTTTTTATCATTATTATTATTATTATTATCATTATTATTATTATTATTATACTTCAGGCTCTATGGTACATGTGCGCAACGTGCAGGTAAGCTACATATGTATACATGTGCCATGCTGGTGCGCTGCACCCACCAACTCGTCATCTAGCATTAGGTATATCTCCCAATGCTGTCCCTCCCCCCTCCCCCCACGCCACCACAGTCCCCGAAGTGTGATGTTCCCCTTCCTGTGTCCATGTGTTCTCATTGTTCAATTCCCACCTATGAGTGAGAATATGTGGTGTTTGGTTTTTTGTTCTTGCGATAGTTTACTGAGAACGATGATTTCCAATTTCATCCATGTCCCTACAAAGGATATGAACTCATCATTTTTTATGGCTGCCTGGTATTCCATGGTGTATATGTGCCACATTTTCCTAATCCAGTCTATCACTGTTGGACATTTGGGTTGGTTCCAAGTCTTTGCTGTTGTGTATAATGCCGCAATAAACATACGTGTGCATGTGTCTTTATAGCAGCATGATTTATAGTCCTTTGGGTATATACCCAGTAATGGGATGGCTGGGTCAAATGGAATTTCTAGTTCTAGATCCCTGAGGAATCGCCACAGTGACCTCCACAAGGGTTGAACTAGTTTACAGTCCCACCAACAGTGTAAAAGTGTTCCTATTTCTCCACATCCTCTCCAGCACCTGTTGTTTCCTGACTTTTTAATGATTGCCATTCTATCTGGTGTGAGATGGTATCTCATTGTGGTTTTGATTTGCATTTCTCTCATGGCCAGTGATGGTGAGCATTTTCTCACGTGTTTTTTGGCTGCATAAATGTCTTCTTTTGAGGAGTGTCTGTTCATGTCCTTCGCCCACTTTTTGATGGGGTTGTTTGGTGTTTTCTTGTAAATTTGTTGGAGTGCATTGTAGATTCTGGATATTAGCCCTTTGTCAGATGAGTAGGTTGCGAAAATTTTCTCCCATTTTGTAGGTTGCCTGTTCACTCTGACGGTAGTTTCCTTTGCTGTGCAGAAGCTCTTTAGTTTAATTAGATCCCATTTGTCAATTTTGGCTTTTGTTGCCATTGCTTTTGGTGTTTTAGACATGAACTCCTTGCCCATGCCTATGTCCTGAATGGTATTGCCTAGGTTTTCTTCTAGGGTTTTTATGGTTTTAGGTCTAACGTTTAAGTCTTTAATCCATGTTGAGTTGATTTTTGTAGAAGGTGTAAGGAAGGGATCCAGTTTCAGCTTTCTACATGTGGCTAGCCAGTTTTCCCAGCACCATTTATTAACTAGGGATTCCTTTCTCCATTTCTTGTTTTTGTCAGGTTTGTCAAAGATCAGATAGTTGTAGATATGTGGCATTATTTCTGACGGCTCTGTTCTGTTCCATTGATCTATATCTCTGTTTTGGTACCAGTACCATGCTGTTTGGGTTACTGTAGCCTTGTAGTATAGTTGGAAGTCAGGTAGCGTGATGCCTCCAGCTTTGTTCTTTTGGCTTAGGATTGACTTGGTGATGCGGGCTCTTTTTTGGTTATATATGAACTTTAAAGTAGTTTTTTCCAATTCTGTGAAGAAAGTCATTGGTAACTTGGTGGGGATGGCATTGAATCTGTAAATTACCTTGGGAAGGATGGCCATTTTCATGATATTGATTCTTCCTACCCATGAGCATGGAATGTTCTTCCATTTGTTTGTATCCTCTTTTATTTCCTTGAGCAGTGGTTTGTAGTTTTCTCCTTGAAGAGGTCCTTCACATCCCTTGTAAGTTGGATTCCTAGGTATTTTATTCTCTTTGAAGCAATTGTGAATGGGAGTTCACTCATGATTTGGCTCTCTGTTTGTCTGTTATTGATGTATAAGAATGCTTGTGATTTTTGTACATTGCTGTTGTATCCTGAGACTTTGCTGAAGTTGCTTATCAGCTTAAGGAGATTTTGGGCTGAGACAATGGGGTTTTCTAGATATACTATCACGTCATCTGCAAACAGGGACAATTTGACTTCCTTTTCTCCTAATTGAATACCCTTGATTTCCTTCTCTTGCCTAATTGCCCTGGCGAGAACTTCCAACACTATGTTGAATAGAAGTGGTGAGAGAGGGCATCCCTGTCTTGTGCCAGTTTTCAAAGTGAATGCTTCCAGTTTTTGCCCATTCAGTATGATATTGGCTGTGGGTTTGTCATAAATAGCTCTTATTATTTTGAGATACGACCCATCAATACCTAATTTATTGAGAGTTTTTAGCATGAAGGGTTGTTGAATTTTGTCAAAGGCCTTTTCTTCATGTATTGAGATAATCATGTGGTTTTTGACTTTGGTTCTGTTTATATGCTGGATTACATTTATTGATTTGCGTATCTTGAACCAGCCTTGCATCCCAGGGATGAAGCCCACTTGATCATGGTGAATAAGCTGTTTGATGTGCTGCTGGATTCGGTTTGCAGGAATTTATTGAGGATTTTTGCATCAATATTCATCAAGGATATTGGTCTAAAATTCTCTTTTTTGGTTGTGTCTCTGCCCAGCTTTGGTATCAGCATGATGCTGGCCTCATAAAATGAGTTAGGAAGGATTCCCTCTTTTTCTATTGATTGGAATAGTTTCTGAAGTAATGGTTCCAGTTCCTCCTTGTACCTCCGGTAGAATTCGGCTGTGAACCCATCTGATCCTGGACTCTTTTTGGTTGGTAAGCCATTGATTATTGCCGCAATTTCAGCTCCTGTTATTAGTCTATTCAGAGATTCAACTTCTTCCTGGTTTAGTCATGGGAGAGTGTAAGTGTCGAGGAATTTATACCTTTCTTTTTTTTTTTAATTTTTCTTCTTTTTATCATTATTATTATTATTATTATCATTATTATTATTATTATTATACTTCAGGCTCTATGGTACATGTGCGCAACGTGCAGGTAAGCTACATATGTATACATGTGCCATGCTGGTGCGCTGCACCCACCAACTCGTCATCTAGCATTAGGTATATCTCCCAGTGCTGTCCCCCCCCCTCTCCCCACGCAACCACAGTCCCCGAAGTGTGATGTTCCCCTTCCTGTGTCCATGTGTTCTCATTTTTCAATTCCCACCTATGAGTGAGAACATGTGGTGTTTAGTTTTTTGTTCTTGCGACAGTTTACTGAGAACGATGATTTCCAATTTCATCCATGTCCCTACAAAGGATATGAACTCATCCTTTTTTATGGCTGCCTAGTATTCCATGGTGTATATGTGCCACATTTTCTTAATCCAGTCTATCACTGTTGGACATTTGGGTTGGTTCCAAGTCTTTGCTGTTGTGTATAATGCCGCAATAAACATACGTGTGCATGTGTCTTTATAGCAGCATGATTTATAGTCCTTTGGTTATATACCCAGTAATGGGATGGCTGGGTCAAATGGAATTTCTAGTTCTAGATCCCTGAGGAATCGCCACAGTGACCTCCACAAGGGTTGAACTAGTTTACAGTCCCACCAACAGTGTAAAAGTGTTCCTATTTCTCCACATCCTCTCCAGCACCTGTTGTTTCCTGACTTTTTAATGATTGCCATTCTATCTGGTGTGAGATGGTATCTCATTGTGGTTTTGATTTGCATTTCTCTCATGGCCAGTGATGGTGAGCATTTTCTCACGTGTTTTTTGGCTGCATAAATGTCTTCTTTTGAGGAGTGTCTGTTCATGTCCTTCGCCCACTTTTTGATGGGGTTGTTTGGTGTTTTCTTGTAAATTTGTTGGAGTGCATTGTAGATTCTGGATATTAGCCCTTTGTCAGATGAGTAGGTTGCGAAAATTTTCTCCCATTTTGTAGGTTGCCTGTTCACTCTGACGGTAGTTTCCTTTGCTGTGCAGAAGCTCTTTAGTTTAATTAGATCCCATTTGTCAATTTTGGCTTTTGTTGCCATTGCTTTTGGTGTTTTAGACATGAACTCCTTGCCCATGCCTATGTCCTGAATGGTATTGCCTAGGTTTTCTTCTAGGGTTTTTATGGTTTTAGGTCTAACGTTTAAGTCTTTAATCCATGTTGAGTTGATTTTTGTAGAAGGTGTAAGGAAGGGATCCAGTTTCAGCTTTCTACATGTGGCTAGCCAGTTTTCCCAGCACCATTTATTAAATAGGGATTCCTTTCTCCATTACTTGTTTTTGTCAGGTTTGTCAAAGATCAGATAGTTGTAGATATGTGGCATTATTTCTGACGGCTCTGTTCTGTTCCATTGATCTATATCTCTGTTTTGGTACCAGTACCATGCTGTTTGGGTTACTGTAGCCTTGTAGTATAGTTGGAAGTCAGGTAGCGTGATGCCTCCAGCTTTGTTCTTTTGGCTGAGGATTGACTTGGTGATGCGGGCTCTTTTTTGTTTCCATATGAACTTTAAAGTAGTTTTTTCCAATTCTGTGAAGAAAGTCATTGGTAACTTGGTGGGGATGGCATTGAATCTGTAAATTACCTTGGGAAGGATGGCCATTTTCATGATATTGATTCTTCCTACCCATGAGCATGGAATGTTCTTCCATTTGTTTGTATCCTCTTTTATTTCCTTGAGCAGTGGTGTGTAGTTTTCTCCTTGAAGAGGTCCTTCACATCCCTTGTAAGTTGGATTCCTAGGTATTTTATTCTCTTTGAAGCAATTGTGAATGGGAGTTCACTCATGATTTGGCTCTCTGTTTGTCTGTTATTGATGTATAAGAATGCTTGTGATTTTTGTACATTGCTGTTGTATCCTGAGACTTTGCTGAAGTTGCTTATCAGCTTAAGGAGATTTTGGGCTGAGACAATGGGGTTTTCTAGATATACTATCACGTCATCTGCAAACAGGGACAATTTGACTTCCTTTTCTCCTAATTGAATACCCTTGATTTCCTTCTCTTGCCTAATTGCCCTGGCCAGAAATTCCAACACTATGTTGAATAGAAGTGGTGAGAGAGGGCATCCCTGTCTTGTGCCAGTTTTCAAAGTGAATGCTTCCAGTTTTTGCCCATTCAGTATGATATTGGCTGTGGGTTTGTCATAAATAGCTCTTATTATTTTGAGATACGACCCATCAATACCTAATTTATTGAGAGTTTTTAGCATGAAGGGTTGTTGAATTTTGTCAAAGGCCTTTTCTTCATGTATTGAGATAATCATGTGGTTTTTGACTTTGGTTCTGTTTATATGCTGGATTACATTTATTGATTTGCGTATCTTGAACCAGCCTTGCATCCCAGGGATGAAGCCCACTTGATCATGGTGAATAAGCTGTTTGATGTGCTGCTGGATTCGGTTTGCCAGTAATTTATTGAGGATTTTTGCATCAATATTCATCAAGGATATTGGTCTAAAATTCTCTTTTTTGGTTGTGTCTCTGCCCAGCTTTGGTATCAGCATGATGCTGGCCTCATAAAATGAGTTAGGAAGGATTCCCTCTTTTTCTATTGATTGGAATAGTTTCTGAAGTAATGGTTCCAGTTCCTCCTTGTACCTCCGGTAGAATTCGGCTGTGAACCCATCTGATCCTGGACTCTTTTTGGTTGGTAAGCCATTGATTATTGCCGCAATTTCAGCTCCTGTTATTAGTCTATTCAGAGATTCAACTTCTTCCTGGTTTAGTCATGGGAGAGTGTATGTGTCGAGGAATTTATACCTTTCTTTTTTTTTTAATTTTTCTTCTTTTTATCATTATTATTATTATTATTTTCATTATTATTATTATTATTATACTTTAGGCTCTATGGTACATGTGCGCAACGTGCAGGTAAGCTACATATGTATACATGTGCCATGCTGGTGCGCTGCACCCACCAACTCGTCATCTAGCATTAGGTATATCTCCCAATGCTGTCCCCCCCCCCTCCCCACGCCACCACAGTCCCCGAAGTGTGATGTTCCCCTTCCTGTGTCCATGTGTTCTCATTGTTCAATTCCCACCTATGAGTGAGAACATGTGGTGTTTAGTTTTTTGTTCTTGCGACAGTTTACTGAGAACGATGATTTCCAATTTCATCCATGTCCCTACAAAGGATATGAACTCATCATTTTTTATGGCTGCCTAGTATTCCATGGTGTATATGTGCCACATTTTCTTAATCCAGTCTATCACTGTTGGACATTTGGGTTGGTTCCAAGTCTTTGCTGTTGTGTATAATGCCGCAATAAACATACGTGTGCATGTGTCTTTATAGCAGCATGATTTATAGTCCTTTGGTTATATACCCAGTAATGGGATGGCTGGGTCAAATGGAATTTCTAGTTCTAGATCCCTGAGGAATCGCCACAGTGACCTCCACAAGGGTTGAACTAGTTTACAGTCCCACCAACAGTGTAAAAGTGTTCCTATTTCTCCACATCCTCTCCAGCACCTGTTGTTTCCTGACTTTTTAATGATTGCCATTCTATCTGGTGTGAGATGGTATCTCATTGTGGTTTTGATTTGCATTTCTCTCATGGCCAGTGATGGTGAGCATTTTTTCACGTGTTTTTTGGCTGCATAAATGTCTTCTTTTGAGGAGTGTCTGTTCATGTCCTTCGCCCACTTTTTGATGGGGTTGTTTGGTGTTTTCTTGTAAATTTGTTGGAGTGCATTGTAGATTCTGGATATTAGCCCTTTGTCAGATGAGTAGGTTGCGAAAATTTTCTCCCATTTTGTAGGTTGCCTGTTCACTCTGACGGTAGTTTCCTTTGCTGTGCAGAAGCTCTTTAGTTTAATTAGATCCCATTTGTCAATTTTGGCTTTTGTTGCCATTGCTTTTGGTGTTTTAGACATGAACTCCTTGCCCATGCCTATGTCCTGAATGGTATTGCCTAGGTTTTCTTCTAGGGTTTTTATGGTTTTAGGTCTAACGTTTAAGTCTTTAATCCATGTTGAGTTGATTTTTGTAGAAGGTGTAAGGAAGGGATCCAGTTTCAGCTTTCTACATGTGGCTAGCCAGTTTTCCCAGCACCATTTATTAACTAGGGATTCCTTTCTCCATTTCTTGTTTTTGTCAGGTTTGTCAAAGATCAGATAGTTGTAGATATGTGGCATTATTTCTGACGGCTCTGTTCTGTTCCATTGATCTATATCTCTGTTTTGGTACCAGTACCATGCTGTTTGGGTTACTGTAGCCTTGTAGTATAGTTGGAAGTCAGGTAGCGTGATGCCTCCAGCTTTGTTCTTTTGGCTGAGGATTGACTTGGTGATGCGGGCTCTTTTTTGGTTCCATATGAACTTTAAAGTAGTTTTTTCCAATTCTGTGAAGAAAGTCATTGGTAACTTGGTGGGGATGGCATTGAATCTGTAAATTACCTTGGGAAGGATGGCCATTTTCATGATATTGATTCTTCCTACCCATGAGCATGGAATGTTCTTCCATTTGTTTGTATCCTCTTTTATTTCCTTGAGCAGTGGTTTGTAGTTTTCTCCTTGAAGAGGTCCTTCACATCCCTTGTAAGTTGGATTCCTAGGTATTTTATTCTCTTTGAAGCAATTGTGAATGGGAGTTCACTCATGATTTGGCTCTCTGTTTGTCTGTTATTGACGTATAAGAATGCTTGTGATTTTTGTACATTGCTGTTGTATCCTGAGACTTTGCTGAAGTTGCTTATCAGCTTAAGGAGATTTTGGGCTGAGACAATGGGGTTTTCTAGATATACTATCACGTCATCTGCAAACAGGGACAATTTGACTTCCTTTTCTCCTAATTGAATACCCTTGATTTCCTTCTCTTGCCTAATTGCCCTGGCCAGAACTTCCAACACTATGTTGAATAGAAGTGGTGAGAGAGGGCATCCCTGTCTTGTGCCAGTTTTCAAAGTGAATGCTTCCAGTTTTTGCCCATTCAGTATGATATTGGCTGTGGGTTTGTCATAAATAGCTCTTATTATTTTGAGATACGACCCATCAATACCTAATTTATTGAGAGTTTTTAGCATGAAGGGTTGTTGAATTTTGTCAAAGGCCTTTTCTTCATGTATTGAGATAATCATGTGGTTTTTGACTTTGGTTCTGTTTATATGCTGGATTACATTTATTGATTTGCGTATCTTGAACCACCCTTGCATCCCAGGGATGAAGCCCACTTGATCATGGTGAATAAGCTGTTTGATGTGCTGCTGGATTCGGTTTGCCAGTAATTTATTGAGGATTTTTGCATCAATATTCATCAAGGATATTGGTCTAAAATTCTCTTTTTTGGTTGTGTCTCTGCCCAGCTTTGGTATCAGCATGATGCTGGCCTCATAAAATGAGTTAGGAAGGATTCCCTCTTTTTCTATTAATTGGAATAGTTTCTGAAGTAATGGTTCCAGTTCCTCCTTGTACCTCCGGTAGAATTCGGCTGTGAACCCATCTGATCCTGGACTCTTTTTGGTTGGTAAGCCATTGATTATTGCCGCAATTTCAGCTCCTGTTATTAGTCTATTCAGAGATTCAACTTCTTCCTGGTTTAGTCATGGGAGAGTGTAAGTGTCGAGGAATTTATACCTTTCTTTTTTTTTTTAATTTTTCTTCTTTTTGTCATTATTATTATTATTATTATCATTATTATTATTATTATACTTCAGGCTCTATGGTACATGTGCGCAACGTGCAGGTAAGCTACATATGTATACATGTGCCATGCTGGTGCGCTGCACCCACCAACTCGTCATCTAGCATTAGGTATATCTCCCAATGCTGTCCCTCCCCCCTCCCCCCACGCCACCACAGTCCCCGAAGTGTGATGTTCCCCTTCCTGTGTCCATGTGTTCTCATTGTTCAATTCCCACCTATGAGTGAGAATATGTGGTGTTTGGTTTTTTGTTCTTGCGATAGTTTACTGAGAACGATGATTTCCAATTTCATCCATGTCCCTACAAAGGATATGAACTCATCATTTTTTATGGCTGCCTAGTATTCCATGGTGTATATGGGCCACATTTTCTTAATCCAGTCTATCACTGTTGGACATTTGGGTTGGTTCCAAGTCTTTGCTGTTGTGTATAATGCCGCAATAAACATACGTGTGCATGTGTCTTTATAGCAGCATGATTTATAGTCCTTTGGGTATATACCCAGTAATGGGATGGCTGGGTCAAATGGAATTTCTAGTTCTAGATCCCTGAGGAATCGCCACAGTGACCTCCACAAGGGTTGAACTAGTTTACAGTCCCACCAACAGTGTAAAAGTGTTCCTATTTCTCCACATCCTCTCCAGCACCTGTTGTTTCCTGACTTTTTAATGATTGCCATTCTATCTGGTGTGAGATGGTATCTCATTGTGGTTTTGATTTGCATTTCTCTCATGGCCAGTGATGGTGAGCATTTTTTCACGTGTTTTTTGGCTGCATAAATGTCTTCTTTTGAAGAGTGTCTGTTCATGTCCTTCGCCCACTTTTTGATGGGGTTGTTTGGTGTTTTCTTGTAAATTTGTTGGAGTGCATTGTAGATTCTGGATATTAGCCCTTTGTCAGATGAGTAGGTTGCGAAAATTTTCTCCCATTTTGTAGGTTGCCTGTTCACTCTGACGGTAGTTTCCTTTGCTGTGCAGAAGCTCTTTAGTTTAATTAGATCCCATTTGTCAATTTTGGCTTTTGTTGCCATTGCTTTTGGTGTTTTAGACATGAACTCCTTGCCCATGCCTATGTCCTGAATGGTATTGCCTAGGTTTTCTTCTAGGGTTTTTATGGTTTTAGGTCTAACGTTTAAGTCTTTAATCCATGTTGAGTTGATTTTTGTAGAAGGTGTAAGGAAGGGATCCAGTTTCAGCTTTCTACATGTGGCTAGCCAGTTTTCCCAGCACCATTTATTAAATAGGGATTCCTTTCTCCATTTCTTGTTTTTGTCAGGTTTGTCAAAGATCAGATAGTTGTAGATATGTGGCATTATTTCTGACGGCTCTGTTCTGTTCCATTGATCTATATCTCTGTTTTGGTACCAGTACCATGCTGTTTGGGTTACTGTAGCCTTGTAGTATAGTTGGAAGTCAGGTAGCGTGATGCCTCCAGCTTTGGTCTTTTGGCTGAGGATTGACTTGGTGATGCGGGCTCTTTTTTGGTTATATATGAACTTTAAAGTAGTTTTTTCCAATTCTGTGAAGAAAGTCATTGGTAACTTGGTGGGGATGGCATTGAATCTGTAAATTACCTTGGGAAGGATGGCCATTTTCATGATATTGATTCTTCCTACCCATGAGCATGGAATGTTCTTCCATTTGTTTGTATCCTCTTTTATTTCCTTGAGCAGTGGTTTGTAGTTTTCTCCTTGAAGAGGTCCTTCACATCCCTTGTAAGTTGGATTCCTAGGTATTTTATTCTCTTTGAAGCAATTGTGAATGGGAGTTCACTCATGATTTGGCTCTCTGTTTGTGTGTTATTGATGTATAAGAATGCTTGTGATTTTTGTACATTGATGTTGTATCCTGAGACTTTGCTGAAGTTGCTTATCAGCTTAAGGAGATTTTGGGCTGAGACAAATATCTAGATAGTATATTCTAGATATACCATCACGTCATCTGCAAACAGGGACAATTTGACTTCCTTTTCTCCTAATTGAATACCCTTGATTTCCTTCTCTTGCCTAATTGCCCTGGCCAGAACTTCCAACACTATGTTGAATAGAAGTGGTGAGAGAGGGCATCCCTGTCTTGTGCCAGTTTTCAAAGTGAATGCTTCCAGTTTTTGCCCATTCAGTATGATATTGGCTGTGGGTTTGTCATAAATAGCTCTTATTATTTTGAGATACGACCCATCAATACCTAATTTATTGAGAGATTTTAGCATGAAGGGTTGTTGAATTTTGTCAAAGGCCTTTACTTCATGTATTGAGATAATCATGTGGTTTTTGACTTTGGTTCTGTTTATATGCTGGATTACATTTATTGATTTGCGTATATTGAACCAGCCTTGCATCCCAGGGATGAAGCCCACTTGATCATGGTGGATAAGCTGTTTGATGTGCTGCTGCATTCGATTTGCCAGTAATTTATTGAGGATTTTTGCATCAATATTCATCAAGGATATTGGTCTAAAATTCTCTTTTTTGGTTGTGTCTCTGCCCAGCTTTGGTATCAGCATGATGCTGGCCTCATAAAATGAGTTAGGAAGGATTCCCTCTTTTTCTATTGATTGGAATAGTTTCTGAAGTAATGGTTCCAGTTCCTCCTTGTACCTCCGGTAGAATTCGGCTGTGAACCCATCTGATCCTGGACCCCTTTTGGTTGGTAAGCCATTGATTATTGCCGCAATTTCAGCTCCTGTTATTAGTCTATTCAGAGATTCAACTTCTTCCTGGTTTAGTCATGGGAGAGTGTATGTGTCGAGGAATTTATACCTTTCTTTTTTTTTTTAATTTTTCTTCTTTTTGTCATTATTATTATTATTATTATCATTATTATTATTATTATACTTTAGGCTCTATGGTACATGTGCGCAACGTGCAGGTAAGCTACATATGTATACATGTGCCATGCTGGTGCGCTGCACCCACCAACTCGTCATCTAGCATTAGGTATATCTCCCAATGCTGTCCCTCCCCCCTCCCCCCACGCCACCACAGTCCCCGAAGTGTGATGTTCCCCTTCCTGTGTCCATGTGTTCTCATTGTTCAATTCCCACCTATGAGTGAGAATATGTGGTGTTTGGTTTTTTGTTCTTGCGATAGTTTACTGAGAACGATGATTTCCAATTTCATCCATGTCCCTACAAAGGATATGAACTCATCATTTTTTATGGCTGCCTAGTATTCCATGGTGTATATGGGCCACATTTTCTTAATCCAGTCTATCACTGTTGGACATTTGGGTTGGTTCCAAGTCTTTGCTGTTGTGTATAATGCCGCAATAAACATACGTGTGCATGTGTCTTTATAGCAGCATGATTTATAGTCCTTTGGGTATATACCCAGTAATGGGATGGCTGGGTCAAATGGAATTTCTAGTTCTAGATCCCTGAGGAATCGCCACAGTGACCTCCACAAGGGTTGAACTAGTTTACAGTCCCACCAACAGTGTAAAAGTGTTCCTATTTCTCCACATCCTCTCCAGCACCTGTTGTTTCCTGACTTTTTAATGATTGCCATTCTATCTGGTGTGAGATGGTATCTCATTGTGGTTTGGATTTGCATTTCTCTCATGGCCAGTGATGGTGAGCATTTTTTCACGTGTTTTTTGGCTGCATAAATGTCTTCTTTTGAGGAGTGTCTGTTCATGTCCTTCGCCCACTTTTTGATGGGGTTGTTTGGTGTTTTCTTGTAAATTTGTTGGAGTGCATTGTAGATTCTGGATATTAGCCCTTTGTCAGATGAGTAGGTTGCGAAAATTTTCTCCCATTTTGTAGGTTGCCTGTTCACTCTGACGGTAGTTTCCTTTGCTGTGCAGAAGCTCTTTAGTTTAATTAGATCCCATTTGTCAATTTTGGCTTTTGTTGCCATTGCTTTTGGTGTTCTAGACATGAACCCTTTGCCCATGCCTATGTCCTGAATGGTATTGCCTAGGTTTTCTTCTAGGGTTTTTATGGTTTTAGGTCTAACGTTTAAGTCTTTAATCCATGTTGAGTTGATTTTTGTAGAAGGTGTAAGGAAGGGATCCAGTTTCAGCTTTCTACATGTGGCTAGCCAGTTTTCCCAGCACCATTTATTAAATAGGGATTCCTTTCTCCATTTCTTGTTTTTGTCAGGTTTGTCAAAGATCAGATAGTTGTAGATATGTGGCATTATTTCTGACGGCTCTGTTCTGTTCCATTGATCTATATCTCTGTTTTGGTACCAGTACCATGCTGTTTGGGTTACTGTAGCCTTGTAGTATAGTTGGAAGTCAGGTAGCGTGATGCCTCCAGCTTTGTTCTTTTGGCTTAGGATTGACTTGGTGATGCGGGCTCTTTTTTGGTTCCATATGAACTTTAAAGTAGTTTTTTCCAATTCTGTGAAGAAAGTCATTGGTAACTTGATGGGGATGGCATTGAATCTGTAAATTACCTTGGGAAGGATGGCCATTTTCATGATATTGATTCTTCCTACCCATGAGCATGGAATGTTCTTCCATTTGTTTGTATCCTCTTTTATTTCCTTGAGCAGCGGTTTGTAGTTTTCTCCTTGAAGAGGTCCTTCACATCCCTTGTAAGTTGGATTCCTAGGTATTTTATTCTCTTTGAAGCAATTGTGAATGGGAGTTCACTCATGATTTGGCTCTCTGTTTGTCTGTTATTGATGTATAAGAATGCTTGTGATTTTTGTACATTGCTGTTGTATCCTGAGACTTTGCTGAAGTTGCTTATCAGCTTAAGGAGAGTTTGGGCTGAGACAATGGGGTTTTCTAGATATACTATCACGTCATCTGCAAACAGGGACAATTTGACTTCCTTTTTTCCTAATTGAATACGCTTGATTTCCTTCTCTTGCCTAATTGCCCTGGCCAGAACTTCCAACACTTTGTTGAATAGAAGTGGTGAGAGAGGGCATCCCTGTCTTGTGCCAGTTTTCAAAGTGAATGCTTCCAGTTTTTGCCCATTCAGTATGATATTGGCTGTGGGTTTGTCATAAATAGCTCTTATTATTTTGAGATACGACCCGTCAATACCTAATTTATTGAGAGTTTTTAGCATGAAGGGTTGTTGAATTTTGTCAAAGGCCTTTTCTTCATGTATTGAGATAATCATGTGGTTTTTGACTTTGGTTCTGTTTATATGCTGGATTACATTTATTGATTTGCGTATCTTGAACCAGCCTTGCATCCCAGGGATGAAGCCCACTTGATCATGGTGAATAAGCTGTTTGATGTGCTGCTGGATTCGGTTTGCAGGAATTTATTGAGGATTTTTGCATCAATATTCATCAAGGATATTGGTCTAAAATTCTCTTTTTTGGTTGTGTCTCTGCCCAGCTTTGGTATCAGCATGATGCTGGCCTCATAAAATGAGTTAGGAAGGATTCCCTCTTTTTCTATTGATTGGAATAGTTTCTGAAGTAATGGTTCCAGTTCCTCCTTGTACCTCCGGTAGAATTCGGCTGTGAACCCATCTGATCCTGGACTCTTTTTGGTTGGTAAGCCATTGATTATTGCCGCAATTTCAGCTCCTGTTATTAGTCTATTCAGAGATTCAACTTCTTCCTGGTTTAGTCATGGGAGAGTGTATGTGTCGAGGAATTTATACCTTTCTTTTTTTTTTTAATTTTTCTTCTTTTTATCATTATTATTATTATTATTCTCATTATTATTATTATTATTATACTTTAGGCTCTATGGTACATGTGCGCAACGTGCAGGTAAGCTACATATGTATACATGTGCCATGCTGGTGCGCTGCACCCACCAACTCGTCATCTAGCATTAGGTATATCTCCCAATGCTGTCCCCCCCCCTCTCCCCACGCCACCACAGTCCCCGAAGTGTGATGTTCCCCTTCCTGTGTCCATGTGTTCTCATTGTTCAATTCCCACCTATGAGTGAGAACATGTGGTGTTTAGTTTTTTGTTCTTGCGACAGTTTACTGAGAACGATGATTTCCAATTTCATCCATGTCCCTACAAAGGATATGAACTCATCATTTTTTATGGCTGCCTAGTATTCCATGGTGTATATGTGCCACATTTTCTTAATCCAGTCTATCACTGTTGGACATTTGGGTTGGTTCCAAGTCTTTGCTGTTGTGTATTATGCCGCAATAAACATACGTGTGCATGTGTCTTTATAGCAGCATGATTTATAGTCCTTTGGTTATATACCCAGTAATGGGATGGCTGGGTCAAATGGAATTTCTAGTTCTAGATCCCTGAGGAATCGCCACAGTGACCTCCACAAGGGTTGAACTAGTTTACAGTCCCACCAACAGTGTAAAAGTGTTCCTATTTCTCCACATCCTCTCCAGCACCTGTTGTTTCCTGACTTTTTAATGATTGCCATTCTATCTGGTGTGAGATGGTATCTCATTGTGGTTTGGATTTGCATTTCTCTCATGGCCAGTGATGGTGAGCATTTTTTCACGTGTTTTTTGGCTGCATAAATGTCTTCTTTTGAGGAGTGTCTGTTCATGTCCTTCGCCCACTTTTCGATGGGGTTGTTTGGTGTTTTCTTGTAAATTTGTTGGAGTGCATTGTAGATTCTGGATATTAGCCCTTTGTCAGATGAGTAGGTTGCGAAAATTTTCTCCCATTTTGTAGGTTGCCTGTTCACTCTGACGGTAGTTTCCTTTGCTGTGCAGAAGCTCTTTAGTTTAATTAGATCCCATTTGTCAATTTTGGCTTTTGTTGCCATTGCTTTTGGTGTTCTAGACATGAACCCTTTGCCCATGCCTATGTCCTGAATGGTATTGCCTAGGTTTTCTTCTAGGGTTTTTATGGTTTTAGGTCTAACGTTTAAGTCTTTAATCCATGTTGAGTTGATTTTTGTAGAAGGTGTAAGGAAGGGATCCAGTTTCAGCTTTCTACATGTGGCTAGCCAGTTTTCCCAGCACCATTTATTAAATAGGGATTCCTTTCTCCATTTCTTGTTTTTGTCAGGTTTGTCAAAGATCAGATAGTTGTAGATATGTGGCATTATTTCTGACGGCTCTGTTCTGTTCCATTGATCTATATCTCTGTTTTGGTACCAGTACCATGCTGTTTGGGTTACTGTAGCCTTGTAGTATAGTTGGAAGTCAGGTAGCGTGATGCCTCCAGCTTTGTTCTTTTGGCTTAGGATTGACTTGGTGATGCGGGCTCTTTTTTGGTTCCATATGAACTTTAAAGTAGTTTTTTCCAATTCTGTGAAGAAAGTCATTGGTAACTTGATGGGGATGGCATTGAATCTGTAAATTACCTTGGGAAGGATGGCCATTTTCATGATATTGATTCTTCCTACCCATGAGCATGGAATGTTCTTCCATTTGTTTGTATCCTCTTTTATTTCCTTGAGCAGTGGTTTGTAGTTTTCTCCTTGAAGAGGTCCTTCACATCCCTTGTAAGTTGGATTCCTAGGTATTTTATTCTCTTTGAAGCAATTGTGAATGGGAGTTCACTCATGATTTGGCTCTCTGTTTGTCTGTTATTGAGGTATAAGAATGCTTGTGATTTTTGTACATTGCTGTTGTGTCCTGAGACTTTGCTGAAGTTGCTTATCAGCTTAAGGAGATTTTGGGCTGAGACAATGGGGTTTTCTAGATATACTATCACGTCATCTGCAAACAGGGACAATTTGACTTCCTTTTCTCCTAATTGAATACCCTTGATTTCCTTCTCTTGCCTAATTGCCCTGGCCAGAACTTCCAACACTATGTTGAATAGAAGTGGTGAGAGAGGGCATCCCTGTCTTGTGCCAGTTTTCAAAGTGAATGCTTCCAGTTTTTGCCCATTCAGTATGATATTGGCTGTGGGTTTGTCATAAATAGCTCTTATTATTTTGAGATACGACCCATCAATACCTAATTTATTGAGAGTTTTTAGCATGAAGGGTTGTTGAATTTTGTCAAAGGCCTTTTCTTCATGTATTGAGATAATCATGTGGTTTTTGACTTTGGTTCTGTTTATATGCTGGATTACATTTATTGATTTGCGTATCTTGAACCAGCCTTGCATCCCAGGGATGAAGCCCACTTGATCATGGTGAATAAGCTGTTTGATGTGCTGCTGGATTCGGTTTGCAGGAATTTATTGAGGATTTTTGCATCAATATTCATCAAGGATATTGGTCTAAAATTCTCTTTTTTGGTTGTGTCTCTGCCCAGCTTTGGTATCAGCATGATGCTGGCCTCATAAAATGAGTTAGGAAGGATTCCCTCTTTTTCTATTGATTGGAATAGTTTCTGAAGTAATGGTTCCAGTTCCTCCTTGTACCTCCGGTAGAATTCGGCTGTGAACCCATCTGATCCTGGACTCTTTTTGGTTGGTAAGCCATTGATTATTGCCGCAATTTCAGCTCCTGTTATTAGTCTATTCAGAGATTCAACTTCTTCCTGGTTTAGTCATGGGAGAGTGTAAGTGTCGAGGAATTTATACCTTTCTTTTTTTTTTTAATTTTTCTTCTTTTTATCATTATTATTATTATTATTATCATTATTATTATTATTATTATACTTCAGGCTCTATGGTACATGTGCGCAACGTGCAGGTAAGCTACATATGTATACATGTGCCATGCTGGTGCGCTGCACCCACCAACTCGTCATCTAGCATTAGGTATATCTCCCAATGCTGTCCCTCCCCCCTCCCCCCACGCCACCACAGTCCCCGAAGTGTGATGTTCCCCTTCCTGTGTCCATGTGTTCTCATTGTTCAATTCCCACCTATGAGTGAGAATATGTGGTGTTTGGTTTTTTGTTCTTGCGATAGTTTACTGAGAACGATGATTTCCAATTTCATCCATGTCCCTACAAAGGATATGAACTCATCATTTTTTATGGCTGCCTGGTATTCCATGGTGTATATGTGCCACATTTTCCTAATCCAGTCTATCACTGTTGGACATTTGGGTTGGTTCCAATTCTTTGCTGTTGTGTATAATGCCGCAATAAACATACGTGTGCATGTGTCTTTATAGCAGCATGATTTATAGTCCTTTGGGTATATACCCAGTAATGGGATGGCTGGGTCAAATGGAATTTCTAGTTCTAGATCCCTGAGGAATCGCCACAGTGACCTCCACAAGGGTTGAACTAGTTTACAGTCCCACCAACAGTGTAAAAGTGTTCCTATTTCTCCACATCCTCTCCAGCACCTGTTGTTTCCTGACTTTTTAATGATTGCCATTCTATCTGGTGTGAGATGGTATCTCATTGTGGTTTTGATTTGCATTTCTCTCATGGCCAGTGATGGTGAGCATTTTCTCACGTGTTTTTTGGCTGCATAAATGTCTTCTTTAGAGGAGTGTCTGTTCATGTCCTTCGCCCACTTTTTGATGGGGTTGTTTGGTGTTTTCTTGTAAATTTGTTGGAGTGCATTGTAGATTCTGGATATTAGCCCTTTGTCAGATGAGTAGGTTGCGAAAATTTTCTCCCATTTTGTAGGTTGCCTGTTCACTCTGACGGTAGTTTCCTTTGCTGTGCAGAAGCTCTTTAGTTTAATTAGATCCCATTTGTCAATTTTGGCTTTTGTTGCCATTGCTTTTGGTGTTTTAGACATGAACTCCTTGCCCATGCCTATGTCCTGAATGGTATTGCCTAGGTTTTCTTCTAGGGTTTTTATGGTTTTAGGTCTAACGTTTAAGTCTTTAATCCATGTTGAGTTGATTTTTGTAGAAGGTGTAAGGAAGGGATCCAGTTTCAGCTTTCTACATGTGGCTAGCCAGTTTTCCCAGCACCATTTATTAACTAGGGATTCCTTTCTCCATTTCTTGTTTTTGTCAGGTTTGTCAAAGATCAGATAGTTGTAGATATGTGGCATTATTTCTGACGGCTCTGTTCTGTTCCATTGATCTATATCTCTGTTTTGGTACCAGTACCATGCTGTTTGGGTTACTGTAGCCTTGTAGTATAGTTGGAAGTCAGGTAGCGTGATGCCTCCAGCTTTGTTCTTTTGGCTTAGGATTGACTTGGTGATGCGGGCTCTTTTTTGGTTCCATATGAACTTTAAAGTAGTTTTTTCCAATTCTGTGAAGAAAGTCATTGGTAACTTGGTGGGGATGGCATTGAATCTGTAAATTACCTTGGGAAGGATGGCCATTTTCATGATATTGATTCTTCCTACCCATGAGCATGGAATGTTCTTCCATTTGTTTGTATCCTCTTTTATTTCCTTGAGCAGTGGTTTGTAGTTTTCTCCTTGAAGAGGTCCTTCACATCCCTTGTAAGTTGGATTCCTAGGTATTTTATTCTCTTTGAAGCAATTGTGAATGGGAGTTCACTCATGATTTGGCTCTCTGTTTGTCTGTTATTGATGTATAAGAATGCTTGTGATTTTTGTACATTGCTGTTGTATCCTGAGACTTTGCTGAAGTTGCTTATCAGCTTAAGGAGATTTTGGGCTGAGACAATGGGGTTTTCTAGATATACTATCACGTCATCTGCAAACAGGGACAATTTGACTTCCTTTTCTCCTAATTGAATACCCTTGATTTCCTTCTCTTGCCTAATTGCCCTGGCGAGAACTTCCAACACTATGTTGAATAGAAGTGGTGAGAGAGGGCATCCCTGTCTTGTGCCAGTTTTCAAAGTGAATGCTTCCAGTTTTTGCCCATTCAGTATGATATTGGCTGTGGGTTTGTCATAAATAGCTCTTATTATTTTGAGATACGACCCATCAATACCTAATTTATTGAGAGTTTTTAGCATGAAGGGTTGTTGAATTTTGTCAAAGGCCTTTTCTTCATGTATTGAGATAATCATGTGGTTTTTGACTTTGGTTCTGTTTATATGCTGGATTACATTTATTGATTTGCGTATCTTGAACCAGCCTTGCATCCCAGGGATGAAGCCCACTTGATCATGGTGAATAAGCTGTTTGATGTGCTGCTGGATTCGGTTTGCAGGAATTTATTGAGGATTTTTGCATCAATATTCATCAAGGATATTGGTCTAAAATTCTCTTTTTTGGTTGTGTCTCTGCCCAGCTTTGGTATCAGCATGATGCTGGCCTCATAAAATGAGTTAGGAAGGATTCCCTCTTTTTCTATTGATTGGAATAGTTTCTGAAGTAATGGTTCCAGTTCCTCCTTGTACCTCCGGTAGAATTCGGCTGTGAACCCATCTGATCCTGGACTCTTTTTGGTTGGTAAGCCATTGATTATTGCCGCAATTTCAGCTCCTGTTATTAGTCTATTCAGAGATTCAACTTCTTCCTGGTTTAGTCATGGGAGAGTGTAAGTGTCGAGGAATTTATACCTTTCTTTTTTTTTTTAATTTTTCTTCTTTTTATCATTATTATTATTATTATCATTATTATTATTATTATTATACTTCAGGCTCTATGGTACATGTGCGCAACGTGCAGGTAAGCTACATATGTATACATGTGCCATGCTGGTGCGCTGCACCCACCAACTCGTCATCTAGCATTAGGTATATCTCCCAATGCTGTCCCCCCCCCTCTCCCCACGCCACCACAGTCCCCGAAGTGTGATGTTCCCCTTCCTGTGTCCATGTGTTCTCATTTTTCAATTCCCACCTATGAGTGAGAACATGTGGTGTTTAGTTTTTTGTTCTTGCGACAGTTTACTGAGAACGATGATTTCCAATTTCATCCATGTCCCTACAAAGGATATGAACTCATCCTTTTTTATGGCTGCCTAGTATTCCATGGTGTATATGTGCCACATTTTCTTAATCCAGTCTATCACTGTTGGACATTTGGGTTGGTTCCAAGTCTTTGCTGTTGTGTATAATGCCGCAATAAACATACGTGTGCATGTGTCTTTATAGCAGCATGATTTATAGTCCTTTGGTTATATACCCAGTAATGGGATGGCTGGGTCAAATGGAATTTCTAGTTCTAGATCCCTGAGGAATCGCCACAGTGACCTCCACAAGGGTTGAACTAGTTTACAGTCCCACCAACAGTGTAAAAGTGTTCCTATTTCTCCACATCCTCTCCAGCACCTGTTGTTTCCTGACTTTTTAATGATTGCCATTCTATCTGGTGTGAGATGGTATCTCATTGTGGTTTTGATTTGCATTTCTCTCATGGCCAGTGATGGTGAGCATTTTCTCACGTGTTTTTTGGCTGCATAAATGTCTTCTTTTGAGGAGTGTCTGTTCATGTCCTTCGCCCACTTTTTGATGGGGTTGTTTGGTGTTTTCTTGTAAATTTGTTGGAGTGCATTGTAGATTCTGGATATTAGCCCTTTGTCAGATGAGTAGGTTGCGAAAATTTTCTCCCATTTTGTAGGTTGCCTGTTCACTCTGACGGTAGTTTCCTTTGCTGTGCAGAAGCTCTTTAGTTTAATTAGATCCCATTTGTCAATTTTGGCTTTTGTTGCCATTGCTTTTGGTGTTTTAGACATGAACTCCTTGCCCATGCCTATGTCCTGAATGGTATTGCCTAGGTTTTCTTCTAGGGTTTTTATGGTTTTAGGTCTAACGTTTAAGTCTTTAATCCATGTTGAGTTGATTTTTGTAGAAGGTGTAAGGAAGGGATCCAGTTTCAGCTTTCTACATGTGGCTAGCCAGTTTTCCCAGCACCATTTATTAAATAGGGATTCCTTTCTCCATTTCTTGTTTTTGTCAGGTTTGTCAAAGATCAGATAGTTGTAGATATGTGGCATTATTTCTGACGGCTCTGTTCTGTTCCATTGATCTATATCTCTGTTTTGGTACCAGTACCATGCTGTTTGGGTTACTGTAGCCTTGTAGTATAGTTGGAAGTCAGGTAGCGTGATGCCTCCAGCTTTGTTCTTTTGGCTGAGGATTGACTTGGTGATGCGGGCTCTTTTTTGTTTCCATATGAACTTTAAAGTAGTTTTTTCCAATTCTGTGAAGAAAGTCATTGGTAACTTGGTGGGGATGGCATTGAATCTGTAAATTACCTTGGGAAGGATGGCCATTTTCATGATATTGATTCTTCCTACCCATGAGCATGGAATGTTCTTCCATTTGTTTGTATCCTCTTTTATTTCCTTGAGCAGTGGTGTGTAGTTTTCTCCTTGAAGAGGTCCTTCACATCCCTTGTAAGTTGGATTCCTAGGTATTTTATTCTCTTTGAAGCAATTGTGAATGGGAGTTCACTCATGATTTGGCTCTCTGTTTGTCTGTTATTGATGTATAAGAATGCTTGTGATTTTTGTACATTGCTGTTGTATCCTGAGACTTTGCTGAAGTTGCTTATCAGCTTAAGGAGATTTTGGGCTGAGACAATGGGGTTTTCTAGATATACTATCACGTCATCTGCAAACAGGGACAATTTGACTTCCTTTTCTCCTAATTGAATACCCTTGATTTCCTTCTCTTGCCTAATTGCCCTGGCCAGAACTTCCAACACTATGTTGAATAGAAGTGGTGAGAGAGGGCATCCCTGTCTTGTGCCAGTTTTCAAAGTGAATGCTTCCAGTTTTTGCCCATTCAGTATGATATTGGCTGTGGGTTTGTCATAAATAGCTCTTATTATTTTGAGATACGACCCATCAATACCTAATTTATTGAGAGTTTTTAGCATGAAGGGTTGTTGAATTTTGTCAAAGGCCTTTTCTTCATGTATTGAGATAATCATGTGGTTTTTGACTTTGGTTCTGTTTATATGCTGGATTACATTTATTGATTTGCGTATCTTGAACCAGCCTTGCATCCCAGGGATGAAGCCCACTTGATCATGGTGAATAAGCTGTTTGATGTGCTGCTGGATTCGGTTTGCCAGTAATTTATTGAGGATTTTTGCATCAATATTCATCAAGGATATTGGTCTAAAATTCTCTTTTTTGGTTGTGTCTCTGCCCAGCTTTGGTATCAGCATGATGCTGGCCTCATAAAATGAGTTAGGAAGGATTCCCTCTTTTTCTATTGATTGGAATAGTTTCTGAAGTAATGGTTCCAGTTCCTCCTTGTACCTCCGGTAGAATTCGGCTGTGAACCCATCTGATCCTGGACTCTTTTTGGTTGGTAAGCCATTGATTATTGCCGCAATTTCAGCTCCTGTTATTAGTCTATTCAGAGATTCAACTTCTTCCTGGTTTAGTCATGGGAGAGTGTATGTGTCGAGGAATTTATACCTTTCTTTTTTTTTTAATTTTTCTTCTTTTTATCATTATTATTATTATTATTTTCATTATTATTATTATTATTATACTTTAGGCTCTATGGTACATGTGCGCAACGTGCAGGTAAGCTACATATGTATACATGTGCCATGCTGGTGCGCTGCACCCACCAACTCGTCATCTAGCATTAGGTATATCTCCCAATGCTGTCCCCCCCACCTCCCCACGCCACCACAGTCCCCGAAGTGTGATGTTCCCCTTCCTGTGTCCATGTGTTCTCATTGTTCAATTCCCACCTATGAGTGAGAACATGTGGTGTTTAGTTTTTTGTTCTTGCGACAGTTTACTGAGAACGATGATTTCCAATTTCATCCATGTCCCTACAAAGGATATGAACTCATCATTTTTTATGGCTGCCTAGTATTCCATGGTGTATATGTGCCACATTTTCTTAATCCAGTCTATCACTGTTGGACATTTGGGTTGGTTCCAAGTCTTTGCTGTTGTGTATAATGCCGCAATAAACATACGTGTGCATGTGTCTTTATAGCAGCATGATTTATAGTCCTTTGGGTATATACCCAGTAATGGGATGGCTGGGTCAAATGGAATTTCTAGTTCTAGATCCCTGAGGAATCGCCACAGTGACCTCCACAAGGGTTGAACTAGTTTACAGTCCCACCAACAGTGTAAAAGTGTTCCTATTTCTCCACATCCTCTCCAGCACCTGTTGTTTCCTGACTTTTTAATGATTGCCATTCTATCTGGTGTGAGATGGTATCTCATTGTGGTTTTGATTTGCATTTCTCTCATGGCCAGTGATGGTGAGCATTTTTTCACGTGTTTTTTGGCTGCATAAATGTCTTCTTTTGAGGAGTGTCTGTTCATGTCCTTCGCCCACTTTTTGATGGGGTTGTTTGGTGTTTTCTTGTAAATTTGTTGGAGTGCATTGTAGATTCTGGATATTAGCCCTTTGTCAGATGAGTAGGTTGCGAAAATTTTCTCCCATTTTGTAGGTTGCCTGTTCACTCTGACGGTAGTTTCCTTTGCTGTGCAGAAGCTCTTTAGTTTAATTAGATCCCATTTGTCAATTTTGGCTTTTGTTGCCATTGCTTTTGGTGTTTTAGACATGAACTCCTTGCCCATGCCTATGTCCTGAATGGTATTGCCTAGGTTTTCTTCTAGGGTTTTTATGGTTTTAGGTCTAACGTTTAAGTCTTTAATCCATGTTGAGTTGATTTTTGTAGAAGGTGTAAGGAAGGGATCCAGTTTCAGCTTTCTACATGTGGCTAGCCAGTTTTCCCAGCACCATTTATTAACTAGGGATTCCTTTCTCCATTTCTTGTTTTTGTCAGGTTTGTCAAAGATCAGATAGTTGTAGATATGTGGCATTATTTCTGACGGCTCTGTTCTGTTCCATTGATCTATATCTCTGTTTTGGTACCAGTACCATGCTGTTTGGGTTACTGTAGCCTTGTAGTATAGTTGGAAGTCAGGTAGCGTGATGCCTCCAGCTTTGTTCTTTTGGCTGAGGATTGACTTGGTGATGCGGGCTCTTTTTTGGTTCCATATGAACTTTAAAGTAGTTTTTTCCAATTCTGTGAAGAAAGTCATTGGTAACTTGGTGGGGATGGCATTGAATCTGTAAATTACCTTGGGAAGGATGGCCATTTTCATGATATTGATTCTTCCTACCCATGAGCATGGAATGTTCTTCCATTTGTTTGTATCCTCTTTTATTTCCTTGAGCAGTGGTTTGTAGTTTTCTCCTTGAAGAGGTCCTTCACATCCCTTGTAAGTTGGATTCCTAGGTATTTTATTCTCTTTGAAGCAATTGTGAATGGGAGTTCACTCATGATTTGGCTCTCTGTTTGTCTGTTATTGATGTATAAGAATGCTTGTGATTTTTGTACATTGATGTTGTATCCTGAGACTTTGCTGAAGTTGCTTATCAGTTTAAGGAGATTTTGGGCTGAGACAATGGGGTTTTCTAGATATACTATCACGTCATCTGCAAACAGGGACAATTTGACTTCCTTTTCTCCTAATTGAATACCCTTGATTTCCTTCTCTTGCCTAATTGCCCTGGCCAGAACTTCCAACACTATGTTGAATAGAAGTGGTGAGAGAGGGCATCCCTGTCTTGTGCCAGTTTTCAAAGTGAATGCTTCCAGTTTTTGCCCATTCAGTATGATATTGGCTGTGGGTTTGTCATAAATAGCTCTTATTGTTTTGAGATACGACCCATCAATACCTAATTTATTGAGAGTTTTTAGCATGAAGGGTTGTTGAATTTTGTCAAAGGCCTTTTCTTCATGTATTGAGATAATCATGTGGTTTTTGACTTTGGTTCTGTTTATATGCTGGATTACATTTATTGGTTTGCGTATCTTGAACCAGCCTTGCATCCCAGGGATGAAGCCCACTTGATCATGGTGAATAAGCTGTTTGATGTGCTGCTGGATTCGGTTTGCCAGTAATTTATTGAGGATTTTTGCATCAATATTCATCAAGGATATTGGTCTAAAATTCTCTTTTTTGGTTGTGTCTCTGCCCAGCTTTGGTATCAGCATGATGCTGGCCTCATAAAATGAGTTAGGAAGGATTCCCTCTTTTTCTATTGATTGGAATAGTTTCTGAAGTAATGGTTCCAGTTCCTCCTTGTACCTCCGGTAGAATTCGGCTGTGAACCCATCTGATCCTGGACTCTTTTTGGTTGGTAAGCCATTGATTATTGCCGCAATTTCAGCTCCTGTTATTAGTCTATTCAGAGATTCAACTTCTTCCTGTTTTAGTCATGGGAGAGTGTATGTGTCGAGGAATTTATACCTTTCTTTTTTTTTTAATTTTTCTTCTTTTTATCATTATTATTATTATTATCATTATTATTATTATTATACTTTAGGCTCTATGGTACATGTGCGCAACGTGCAGGTAAGCTACATATGTATACATGTGCCATGCTGGTGCGCTGCACCCACCAACTCGTCATCTAGCATTAGGTATATCTCCCAATGCTGTCCTCCCCCCTCCCCCCACGCCACCACAGTCCCCGAAGTGTGATGTTCCCCTTCCTGTGTCCATGTGTTCTCATTGTTCAATTCCCACCTATGAGTGAGAATATGTGGTGTTTGGTTTTTTGTTCTTGCGATAGTTTACTGAGAACGATGATTTCCAATTTCATCCATGTCCCTACAAAGGATATGAACTCATCCTTTTTTATGGCTGCCTAGTATTCCATGGTGTATATGTGCCACATTTTCTTAATCCAGTCTATCACTGTTGGACATTTGGGTTGGTTCCAAGTCTTTGCTGTTGTGTATAATGCCGCAATAAACATACGTGTGCATGTGTCTTTATAGCAGCATGATTTATAGTCCTTTGGGTATATACCCAGTAATGGGATGGCTGGGTCAAATGGAATTTCTAGTTCTAGATCCCTGAGGAATCGCCACAGTGACCTCCACAAGGGTTGAACTAGTTTACAGTCCCACCAACAGTGTAAAAGTGTTCCTATTTCTCCACATCCTCTCCAGCACCTGTTGTTTCCTGACTTTTTAATGATTGCCATTCTATCTGGTGTGAGATGGTATCTCATTGTGGTTTTGATTTGCATTTCTCTCATGGCCAGTGATGGTGAGCATTTTTTCACGTGTTTTTTGTCTGCATAAATGTCTTCTTTTGAGGAGTGTCTGTTCATGTCCTTCGCCCACTTTTTGATGGGGTTGTTTGGTGTTTTCTTGTAAATTTGTTGGAGTGCATTGTAGATTCTGGATATTAGCCCTTTGTCAGATGAGTAGGTTGCGAAAATTTTCTCCCATTTTGTAGGTTGCCTGTTCACTCTGACGGTAGTTTCCTTTGCTGTGCAGAAGCTCTTTAGTTTAATTAGATCCCATTTGTCAATTTTGGCTTTTGTTGCCATTGCTTTTGGTGTTTTAGACATGAACTCCTTGCCCATGCCTATGTCCTGAATGGTATTGCCTAGGTTTTCTTCTAGGGTTTTTATGGTTTTAGGTCTAACGTTTAAGTCTTTAATCCATGTTGAGTTGATTTTTGTAGAAGGTGTAAGGAAGGGATCCAGTTTCAGCTTTCTACATGTGGCTAGCCAGTTTTCCCAGCACCATTTATTAAATAGGGATTCCTTTCTCCATTTCTTGTTTTTGTCAGGTTTGTCAAAGATCAGATAGTTGTAGATATGTGGCATTATTTCTGACGGCTCTGTTCTGTTCCATTGATCTATATCTCTGTTTTGGTACCAGTACCATGCTGTTTGGGTTACTGTAGCCTTGTAGTATAGTTGGAAGTCAGGTAGCGTGATGCCTCCAGCTTTGTTCTTTTGGCTTAGGATTGACTTGGTGATGCGGGCTCTTTTTTGGTTCCATATGAACTTTAAAGTAGTTTTTTCCAATTCTGTGAAGAAAGTCATTGGTAACTTGGTGGGGATGGCATTGAATCTGTAAATTACCTTGGGAAGGATGGCCATTTTCATGATATTGATTCTTCCTACCCATGAGCATGGAATGTTCTTCCATTTGTTTGTATCCTCTTTTATTTCCTTGAGCAGTGGTTTGTAGTTTTCTCCTTGAAGAGGTCCTTCACATCCCTTGTAAGTTGGATTCCTAGGTATTTTATTCTCTTTGAAGCAATTGTGAATGGGAGTTCACTCATGATTTGGCTCTCTGTTTGTCTGTTATTGATGTATAAGAATGCTTGTGATTTTTGTACATTGCTGTTGTATCCTGAGACTTTGCTGAAGTTGCTTATCAGCTTAAGGAGATTTTGGGCTGAGACAATGGGGTTTTCTAGATATACTATCACGTCATCTGCAAACAGGGACAATTTGACTTCCTTTTCTCCTAATTGAATACCCTTGATTTCCTTCTCTTGCCTAATTGCCCTGGCCAGAACTTCCAACACTATGTTGAATAGAAGTGGTGAGAGAGGGCATCCCTGTCTTGTGCCAGTTTTCAAAGTGAATGCTTCCAGTTTTTGCCCATTCAGTATGATATTGGCTGTGGGTTTGTCATAAATAGCTCTTATTATTTTGAGATACGACCCATCAATACCTAATTTATTGAGAGTTTTTAGCATGAAGGGTTGTTGAATTTTGTCAAAGGCCTTTTCTTCATGTATTGAGATAATCATGTGGTTTTTGACTTTGGTTCTGTTTATATGCTGGATTACATTTATTGATTTGCGTATCTTGAACCAGCCTTGCATCCCAGGGATGAAGCCCACTTGATCATGGTGAATAAGCTGTTTGATGTGCTGCTGGATTCGGTTTGCCAGTAATTTATTGAGGATTTTTGCATCAATATTCATCAAGGATATTGGTCTAAAATTCTCTTTTTTGGTTGTGTCTCTGCCCAGCTTTGGTATCAGCATGATGCTGGCCTCATAAAATGAGTTAGGAAGGATTCCCTCTTTTTCTATTGATTGGAATAGTTTCTGAAGTAATGGTTCCAGTTCCTCCTTGTACCTCCGGTAGAATTCGGCTGTGAACCCATCTGATCCTGGACTCTTTTTGGTTGGTAAGCCATTGATTATTGCCGCAATTTCAGCTCCTGTTATTAGTCTATTCAGAGATTCAACTTCTTCCTGGTTTAGTCATGGGAGAGTGTAAGTGTCGAGGAATTTATACCTTTCTTTTTTTTTTTAATTTTTCTTCTTTTTGTCATTATTATTATTATTATTATCATTATTATTATTATTATACTTCAGGCTCTATGGTACATGTGCGCAACGTGCAGGTAAGCTACATATGTATACATGTGCCATGCTGGTGCGCTGCACCCACCAACTCGTCATCTAGCATTAGGTATATCTCCCAATGCTGTCCCTCCCCCCTCCCCCCACGGCACCACAGTCCCCGAAGTGTGATGTTCCCCTTCCTGTGTCCATGTGTTCTCATTGTTCAATTCCCACCTATGAGTGAGAATATGTGGTGTTTGGTTTTTTGTTCTTGCGATAGTTTACTGAGAACGATGATTTCCAATTTCATCCATGTCCCTACAAAGGATATGAACTCATCATTTTTTATGGCTGCCTAGTATTCCATGGTGTATATGGGCCACATTTTCTTAATCCAGTCTATCACTGTTGGACATTTGGGTTGGTTCCAAGTCTTTGCTGTTGTGTATAATGCCGCAATAAACATACGTGTGCATGTGTCTTTATAGCAGCATGATTTATAGTCCTTTGGGTATATACCCAGTAATGGGATGGCTGGGTCAAATGGAATTTCTAGTTCTAGATCCCTGAGGAATCGCCACAGTGACCTCCACAAGGGTTGAACTAGTTTACAGTCCCACCAACAGTGTAAAAGTGTTCCTATTTCTCCACATCCTCTCCAGCACCTGTTGTTTCCTGACTTTTTAATGATTGCCATTCTATCTGGTGTGAGATGGTATCTCATTGTGGTTTTGATTTGCATTTCTCTCATGGCCAGTGATGGTGAGCATTTTTTCACGTGTTTTTTGGCTGCATAAATGTCTTCTTTTGAAGAGTGTCTGTTCATGTCCTTCGCCCACTTTTTGATGGGGTTGTTTGGTGTTTTCTTGTAAATTTGTTGGAGTGCATTGTAGATTCTGGATATTAGCCCTTTGTCAGATGAGTAGGTTCCGAAAATTTTCTCCCATTTTGTAGGTTGCCTGTTCACTCTGACGGTAGTTTCCTTTGCTGTGCAGAAGCTCTTTAGTTTAATTAGATCCCATTTGTCAATTTTGGCTTTTGTTGCCATTGCTTTTGGTGTTTTAGACATGAACTCCTTGCCCATGCCTATGTCCTGAATGGTATTGCCTAGGTTTTCTTCTAGGGTTTTTATGGTTTTAGGTCTAACGTTTAAGTCTTTAATCCATGTTGAGTTGATTTTTGTAGAAGGTGTAAGGAAGGGATCCAGTTTCAGCTTTCTACATGTGGCTAGCCAGTTTTCCCAGCACCATTTATTAAATAGGGATTCCTTTCTCCATTTCTTGTTTTTGTCAGGTTTGTCAAAGATCAGATAGTTGTAGATATGTGGCATTATTTCTGACGGCTCTGTTCTGTTCCATTGATCTATATCTCTGTTTTGGTACCAGTACCATGCTGTTTGGGTTACTGTAGCCTTGTAGTATAGTTGGAAGTCAGGTAGCGTGATGCCTCCAGCTTTGGTCTTTTGGCTGAGGATTGACTTGGTGATGCGGGCTCTTTTTTGGTTCCATATGAACTTTAAAGTAGTTTTTTCCAATTCTGTGAAGAAAGTCATTGGTAACTTGGTGGGGATGGCATTGAATCTGTAAATTACCTTGGGAAGGATGGCCATTTTCATGATATTGATTCTTCCTACCCATGAGCATGGAATGTTCTTCCATTTGTTTGTATCCTCTTTTATTTCCTTGAGCAGTGGTTTGTAGTTTTCTCCTTGAAGAGGTCCTTCACATCCCTTGTAAGTTGGATTCCTAGGTATTTTATTCTCTTTGAAGCAATTGTGAATGGGAGTTCACTCATGATTTGGCTCTCTGTTTGTGTGTTATTGATGTATAAGAATGCTTGTGATTTTTGTACATTGCTGTTGTATCCTGAGACTTTGCTGAAGTTGCTTATCAGCTTAAGGAGATTTTGGGCTGAGACAAATATCTAGATAGTATATTCTAGATATACCATCACGTCATCTGCAAACAGGGACAATTTGACTTCCTTTTCTCCTAATTGAATACCCTTGATTTCCTTCTCTTGCCTAATTGCCCTGGCCAGAACTTCCAACACTATGTTGAATAGAAGTGGTGAGAGAGGGCATCCCTGTCTTGTGCCAGTTTTCAAAGTGAATGCTTCCAGTTTTTGCCCATTCAGTATGATATTGGCTGTGGGTTTGTCATAAATAGCTCTTATTATTTTGAGATACGACCCATCAATACCTAATTTATTGAGAGATTTTAGCATGAAGGGTTGTTGAATTTTGTCAAAGGCCTTTACTTCATGTATTGAGATAATCATGTGGTTTTTGACTTTGGTTCTGTTTATATGCTGGATTACATTTATTGATTTGCGTATATTGAACCAGCCTTGCATCCCAGGGATGAAGCCCACTTGATCATGGTGGATAAGCTGTTTGATGTGCTGCTGCATTCGATTTGCCAGTAATTTATTGAGGATTTTTGCATCAATATTCATCAAGGATATTGGTCTAAAATTCTCTTTTTTGGTTGTGTCTCTGCCCAGCTTTGGTATCAGCATGATGCTGGCCTCATAAAATGAGTTAGGAAGGATTCCCTCTTTTTCTATTGATTGGAATAGTTTCTGAAGTAATGGTTCCAGTTCCTCCTTGTACCTCCGGTAGAATTCGGCTGTGAACCCATCTGATCCTGGACTCTTTTTGGTTGGTAAGCCATTGATTATTGCCGCAATTTCAGCTCCTGTTATTAGTCTATTCAGAGATTCAACTTCTTCCTGGTTTAGTCATGGGAGAGTGTATGTGTCGAGGAATTTATACCTTTCTTTTTTTTTTTAATTTTTCTTCTTTTTGTCATTATTATTATTATTATTATCATTATTATTATTATTATACTTTAGGCTCTATGGTACATGTGCGCAACGTGCAGGTAAGCTACATATGTATACATGTGCCATGCTGGTGCGCTGCACCCACCAACTCGTCATCTAGCATTAGGTATATCTCCCAATGCTGTCCCTCCCCCCTCCCCCCACGCCACCACAGTCCCCGAAGTGTGATGTTCCCCTTCCTGTGTCCATGTGTTCTCATTGTTCAATTCCCACCTATGACTGAGAATATGTGGTGTTTGGTTTGTTGTTCTTGCGATAGTTTACTGAGAACGATGATTTCCAATTTCATCCATGTCCCTACAAAGGATATGAACTCATCATTTTTTATGGCTGCCTAGTATTCCATGGTGTATATGGGCCACATTTTCTTAATCCAGTCTATCACTGTTGGACATTTGGGTTGGTTCCAAGTCTTTGCTGTTGTGTATAATGCCGCAATAAACATACGTGTGCATGTGTCTTTATAGCAGCATGATTTATAGTCCTTTGGGTATATACCCAGTAATGGGATGGCTGGGTCAAATGGAATTTCTAGTTCTAGATCCCTGAGGAATCGCCACAGTGACCTCCACAAGGGTTGAACTAGTTTACAGTCCCACCAACAGTGTAAAAGTGTTCCTATTTCTCCACATCCTCTCCAGCACCTGTTGTTTCCTGACTTTTTAATGATTGGCATTCTATCTGGTGTGAGATGGTATCTCATTGTGGTTTTGATTTGCATTTCTCTCATGGCCAGTGATGGTGAGCATTTTTTCACGTGTTTTTTGGCTGCATAAATGTCTTCTTTTGAGGAGTGTCTGTTCATGTCCTTCGCCCACTTTTTGATGGGGTTGTTTGGTGTTTTCTTGTAAATTTGTTGGAGTGCATTGTAGATTCTGGATATTAGCCCTTTGTCAGATGAGTAGGTTGCGAAAATTTTCTCCCATTTTGTAGGTTGCCTGTTCACTCTGACGGTAGTTTCCTTTGCTGTGCAGAAGCTCTTTAGTTTAATTAGATCCCATTTGTCAATTTTGGCTTTTGTTGCCATTGCTTTTGGTGTTTTAGACATGAACTCCTTGCCCATGCCTATGTCCTGAATGGTATTGCCTAGGTTTTCTTCTAGGGTTTTTATGGTTTTAGGTCTAACGTTTAAGTCTTTAATCCATGTTGAGTTGATTTTTGTAGAAGGTGTAAGGAAGGGATCCAGTTTCAGCTTTCTACATGTGGCTAGCCAGTTTTCCCAGCACCATTTATTAAATAGGGATTCCTTTCTCCATTTCTTGTTTTTGTCAGGTTTGTCAAAGATCAGATAGTTGTAGATATGTGGCATTATTTCTGACGGCTCTGTTCTGTTCCATTGATCTATATCTCTGTTTTGGTACCAGTACCATGCTGTTTGGGTTACTGTAGCCTTGTAGTATAGTTGGAAGTCAGGTAGCGTGATGCCTCCAGCTTTGTTCTTTTGGCTGAGGATTGACTTGGTGATGCGGGCTCTTTTTTGGTTCCATATGAACTTTAAAGTAGTTTTTTCCAATTCTGTGAAGAAAGTCATTGGTAACTTGGTGGGGATGGCATTGAATCTGTAAATTACCTTGGGAAGGATGGCCATTTTCATGATATTGATTCTTCCTACCCATGAGCATGGAATGTTCTTCCATTTGTTTGTATCCTCTTTTATTTCCTTGAGCAGTGGTGTGTAGTTTTCTCCTTGAAGAGGTCCTTCACATCCCTTGTAAGTTGGATTCCTAGGTATTTTATTCTCTTTGAAGCAATTGTGAATGGGAGTTCACTCATGATTTGGCTCTCTGTTTGTCTGTTATTGATGTATAAGAATGCTTGTGATTTTTGTACATTGCTGTTGTATCCTGAGACTTTGCTGAAGTTGCTTATCAGCTTAAGGAGATTTTGGGCTGAGACAATGGGGTTTTCTAGATATACTATCACGTCATCTGCAAACAGGGACAATTTGACTTCCTTTTCTCCTAATTGAATACCCTTGATTTCCTTCTCTTGCCTAATTGCCCTGGCCAGAACTTCCAACACTATGTTGAATAGAAGTGGTGAGAGAGGGCATCCCTGTCTTGTGCCAGTTTTCAAAGTGAATGCTTCCAGTTTTTGCCCATTCAGTATGATATTGGCTGTGGGTTTGTCATAAATAGCTCTTATTATTTTGAGATACGACCCATCAATACCTAATGTATTGAGAGTTTTTAGCATGAAGGGTTGTTGAATTTTGTCAAAGGCCTTTTCTTCATGTATTGAGATAATCATGTGGTTTTTGACTTTGGTTCTGTTTATATGCTGGATTACATTTATTGATTTGCGTATCTTGAACCAGCCTTGCATCCCAGGGATGAAGCCCACTTGATCATGGTGAATAAGCTGTTTGATGTGCTGCTGGATTCGGTTTGCCAGTAATTTATTGAGGATTTTTGCATCAATATTCATCAAGGATATTGGTCTAAAATTCTCTTTTTTGGTTGTGTCTCTGCCCAGCTTTGGTATCAGCATGATGCTGGCCTCATAAAATGAGTTAGGAAGGATTCCCTCTTTTTCTATTGATTGGAATAGTTTCTGAAGTAATGGTTCCAGTTCCTCCTTGTACCTCCGGTAGAATTCGGCTGTGAACCCATCTGATCCTGGACTCTTTTTGGTTGGTAAGCCATTGATTATTGCCGCAATTTCAGCTCCTGTTATTAGTCTATTCAGAGATTCAACTTCTTCCTGGTTTAGTCATGAGAGAGTGTATGTGTCGAGGAATTTATATCTTTCTTTTTTTTTTTAATTTTTCTTCTTTTTGTCATTATTATTATTATTATTATCATTATTATTATTATTATACTTTAGGCTCTATGGTACATGTGCGCAACGTGCAGGTAAGCTACATATGTATACATGTGCCATGCTGGTGCGCTGCACCCACCAACTCGTCATCTAGCATTAGGTATATCTCCCAATGCTGTCCCTCCCCCCTCCCCCCACGCCACCACAGTCCCCGAAGTGTGATGTTCCCCTTCCTGTGTCCATGTGTTCTCATTGTTCAATTCCCACCTATGAGTGAGAATATGTGGTGTTTGGTTTTTTGTTCTTGCGATAGTTTACTGAGAACGATGATTTCCAATTTCATCCATGTCCCTACAAAGGATATGAACTCATCATTTTTTATGGCTGCCTGGTATTCCATGGTGTATATGTGCCACATTTTCCTAATCCAGTCTATCACTGTTGGACATTTGGGTTGGTTCCAAGTCTTTGCTGTTGTGTATAATGCCGCAATAAACATACGTGTGCATGTGTCTTTATAGCAGCATGATTTATAGTCCTTTGGGTATATACCCAGTAATGGGATGGCTGGGTCAAATGGAATTTCTAGTTCTAGATCCCTGAGGAATCGCCACAGTGACCTCCACAAGGGTTGAACTAGTTTACAGTCCCACCAACAGTGTAAAAGTGTTCCTATTTCTCCACATCCTCTCCAGCACCTGTTGTTTCCTGACTTTTTAATGATTGGCATTCTATCTGGTGTGAGATGGTATCTCATTGTGGTTTTGATTTGCATTTCTCTCATGGCCAGTGATGGTGAGCATTTTTTCACGTGTTTTTTGGCTGCATAAATGTCTTCTTTTGAGGAGTGTCTGTTCATGTCCTTCGCCCACTTTTTGATGGGGTTGTTTGGTGTTTTCTTGTAAATTTGTTGGAGTGCATTGTAGATTCTGGATATTAGCCCTTTGTCAGATGAGTAGGTTGCGAAAATTTTCTCCCATTTTGTAGGTTGCCTGTTCACTCTGACGGTAGTTTCCTTTGCTGTGCAGAAGCTCTTTAGTTTAATTAGATCCCATTTGTCAATTTTGGCTTTTGTTGCCATTGCTTTTGGTGTTTTAGACATGAACTCCTTGCCCATGCCTATGTCCTGAATGGTATTGCCTAGGTTTTCTTCTAGGGTTTTTATGGTTTTAGGTCTAACGTTTAAGTCTTTAATCCATGTTGAGTTGATTTTTGTAGAAGGTGTAAGGAAGGGATCCAGTTTCAGCTTTCTACATGTGGCTAGCCAGTTTTCCCAGCACCATTTATTAAATAGGGATTCCTTTCTCCATTTCTTGTTTTTGTCAGGTTTGTCAAAGATCAGATAGTTGTAGATATGTGGCATTATTTCTGACGGCTCTGTTCTGTTCCATTGATCTATATCTCTGTTTTGGTACCAGTACCATGCTGTTTGGGTTACTGTAGCCTTGTAGTATAGTTGGAAGTCAGGTAGCGTGATGCCTCCAGCTTTGTTCTTTTGGCTTAGGATTGACTTGGTGATGCGGACTCTTTTTTGGTTCCATATGAACTTTAAAGTAGTTTTTTCCAATTCTGTGAAGAAAGTCATTGGTAACTTGGTGGGGATGGCATTGAATCTGTAAATTACCTTGGGAAGGATGGCCATTTTCATGATATTGATTCTTCCTACCCATGAGCATGGAATGTTCTTCCATTTGTTTGTATCCTCTTTTATTTCCTTGAGCAGTGGTTTGTAGTTTTCTCCTTGAAGAGGTCCTTCACATCCCTTGTAAGTTGGATTCCTAGGTATTTTATTCTCTTTGAAGCAATTGTGAATGGGAGTTCACTCATGATTTGGCTCTCTGTTTGTCTGTTATTGATGTATAAGAATGCTTGTGATTTTTGTACATTGCTGTTGTATCCTGAGACTTTGCTGAAGTTGCTTATCAGCTTAAGGAGATTTTGGGCTGAGACAATGGGGTTTTCTAGATATACTATCACGTCATCTGCAAACAGGGACAATTTGACTTCCTTTTCTCCTAATTGAATACCCTTGATTTCCTTCTCTTGCCTAATTGCCCTGGCCAGAACTTCCAACACTATGTTGAATAGAAGTGGTGAGAGAGGGCATCCCTGTCTTGTGCCAGTTTTCAAAGTGAATGCTTCCAGTTTTTGCCCATTCAGTATGATATTGGCTGTGGGTTTGTCATAAATAGCTCTTATTATTTTGAGATACGACCCATCAATACCTAATTTATTGAGAGTTTTTAGCATGAAGGGTTGTTGAATTTTGTCAAAGGCCTTTTCTTCATGTATTGAGATAATCATGTGGTTTTTGACTTTGGTTCTGTTTATATGCTGGATTACATTTATTGATTTGCGTATCTTGAACCAGCCTTGCATCCCAGGGATGAAGCCCACTTGATCATGGTGAATAAGCTGTTTGATGTGCTGCTGGATTCGGTTTGCAGGAATTTATTGAGGATTTTTGCATCAATATTCATCAAGGATATTGGTCTAAAATTCTCTTTTTTGGTTGTGTCTCTGCCCAGCTTTGGTATCAGCATGATGCTGGCCTCATAAAATGAGTTAGGAAGGATTCCCTCTTTTTCTATTGATTGGAATAGTTTCTGAAGTAATGGTTCCAGTTCCTCCTTGTACCTCCGGTAGAATTCGGCTGTGAACCCATCTGATCCTGGACTCTTTTTGGTTGGTAAGCCATTGATTATTGCCGCAGTTTCAGCTCCTGTTATTAGTCTATTCAGAGATTCAACTTCTTCCTGGTTTAGTCATGGGAGAGTGTATGTGTCGAGGAATTTATACCTTTCTTTTTTTTTTTAATTTTTCTTCTTTTTATCATTATTATTATTATTATTATCATTATTATTATTATTATTATACTTTAGGCTCTATGGTACATGTGCGCAACGTGCAGGTAAGCTACATATGTATACATGTGCCATGCTGGTGCGCTGCACCCACCAACTCGTCATCTAGCATTAGGTATATCTCCCAATGCTGTCCCTCCCCACTCCCCCCACGCCACCACAGTCCCCGAAGTGTGATGTTCCCCTTCCTGTGTCCATGTGTTCTCATTGTTCAATTCCCACCTATGAGTGAGAACATGTGGTGTTTAGTTTTTTGTTCTTGCGACAGTTTACTGAGAACGATGATTTCCAATTTCATCCATGTCCCTACAAAGGATATGAACTCATCCTTTTTTATGGCTGCCTAGTATTCCATGGTGTATATGTGCCACATTTTCTTAATCCAGTCTATCACTGTTGGACATTTGGGTTGGTTCCAAGTCTTTGCTGTTGTGTATAATGCCGCAATAAACATACGTGTGCATGTGTCTTTATAGCAGCATGATTTATAGTCCTTTGGGTATATACCCAGTAATGGGATGGCTGGGTCAAATGGAATTTCTAGTTCTAGATCCCTGAGGAATCGCCACAGTGACCTCCACAAGGGTTGAACTAGTTTACAGTCCCACCAACAGTGTAAAAGTGTTCCTATTTCTCCACATCCTCTCCAGCACCTGTTGTTTCCTGACTTTTTAATGATTGCCATTCTATCTGGTGTGAGATGGTATCTCATTGTGGTTTTGATTTGCATTTCTCTCATGGCCAGTGATGGTGAGCATTTTTTCACGTGTTTTTTGGCTGCATAAATGTCTTCTTTTGAGGAGTGTCTGTTCATGTCCTTCGCCCACTTTTTGATGGGGTTGTTTGGTGTTTTCTTGTAAATTTGTTGGAGTGCATTGTAGATTCTGGATATTAGCCCTTTGTCAGATGAGTAGGTTGCGAAAATTTTCTCCCATTTTGTAGGTTGCCTGTTCACTCTGACGGTAGTTTCCTTTGCTGTGCAGAAGCTCTTTAGTTTAATTAGATCCCATTTGTCAATTTTGGCTTTTGTTGCCATTGCTTTTGGTGTTTTAGACATGAACTCCTTGCCCATGCCTATGTCCTGAATGGTATTGCCTAGGTTTTCTTCTAGGGTTTTTATGGTTTTAGGTCTAACGTTTAAGTCTTTAATCCATGTTGAGTTGATTTTTGTAGAAGGTGTAAGGAAGGGATCCAGTTTCAGCTTTCTACATGTGGCTAGCCAGTTTTCCCAGCACCATTTATTAACTAGGGATTCCTTTCTCCATTTCTTGTTTTTGTCAGGTTTGTCAAAGATCAGATAGTTGTAGATATGTGGCATTATTTCTGACGGCTCTGTTCTGTTCCATTGATCTATATCTCTGTTTTGGTACCAGTACCATGCTGTTTGGGTTACTGTAGCCTTGTAGTATAGTTGGAAGTCAGGTAGCGTGATGCCTCCAGCTTTGTTCTTTTGGCTTAGGATTGACTGGGTGATGCGGGCTCTTTTTTGGTTCCATATGAACTTTAAAGTAGTTTTTTCCAATTCTGTGAAGAAAGTCATTGGTAACTTGGTGGGGATGGCATTGAATCTGTAAATTACCTTGGGAAGGATGGCCATTTTCATGATATTGATTCTTCCTACCCATGAGCATGGAATGTTCTTCCATTTGTTTGTATCCTCTTTTATTTCCTTGAGCAGTGGTTTGTAGTTTTCTCCTTGAAGAGGTCCTTCACATCCCTTGTAAGTTGGATTCCTAGGTATTTTATTCTCTTTGAAGCAATTGTGAATGGGAGTTCACTCATGATTTGGCTCTCTGTTTGTCTGTTATTGATGTATAAGAATGCTTGTGATTTTTGTACATTGATGTTGTATCCTGAGACTTTGCTGAAGTTGCTTATCAGCTTAAGGAGATTTTGGGCTGAGACAATGGGGTTTTCTAGATATACTATCACGTCATCTGCAAACAGGGACAATTTGACTTCCTTTTCTCCTAATTGAATACCCTTGATTTCCTTCTCTTGCCTAATTGCCCTGGCCAGAACTTCCAACACTATGTTGAATAGAAGTGGTGAGAGAGGGCATCCCTGTCTTGTGCCAGTTTTCAAAGTGAATGCTTCCAGTTTTTGCCCATTCAGTATGATATTGGCTGTGGGTTTGTCATAAATAGCTCTTATTATTTGGAGATACGACCCATCAATACCTAATTTATTGAGAGTTTTTAGCATGAAGGGTTGTTGAATTTTGTCAAAGGCCTTTTCTTCATGTATTGAGATAATCATGTGGTTTTTGACTTTGGTTCTGTTTATATGCTGGATTACATTTATTGATTTGCGTATCTTGAACCAGCTTTGCATCCCAGGGATGAAGCCCACTTGATCATGGTGAATAAGCTGTTTGATGTGCTGCTGGATTCGGTTTGCCAGTAATTTATTGAGGATTTTTGCATCAATATTCATCAAGGATATTGGTCTAAAATTCTCTTTTTTGGTTGTGTCTCTGCCCAGCTTTGGTATCAGCATGATGCTGGCCTCATAAAATGAGTTAGGAAGGATTCCCTCTTTTTCTATTGATTGGAATAGTTTCTGAAGTAATGGTTCCAGTTCCTCCTTGTACCTCCGGTAGAATTCGGCTGTGAACCCATCTGATCCTGGACTCTTTTTGGTTGGTAAGCCATTGATTATTGCCGCAATTTCAGCTCCTGTTATTAGTCTATTCAGAGATTCAACTTCTTCCTGGTTTAGTCATGGGAGAGTGTATGTGTCGAGGAATTTATACCTTTCTTTTTTTTTTTAATTTTTCTTCTTTTTGTCATTATTATTATTATTATTATCATTATTATTATTATTATACTTTAGGCTCTATGGTACATGTGCGCAACGTGCAGGTAAGCTACATATGTATACATGTGCCATGCTGGTGCGCTGCACCCACAAACTCGTCATCTAGCATTAGGTATATCTCCCAATGCTGTCCCTCCCCCCTCCCCCAATGCCACCACAGTCCCCGAAGTGTGATGTTCCCCTTCCTGTGTCCATGTGTTCTCATTGTTCAATTCCCACCTATGAGTGAGAATATGTGGTGTTTGGTTTTTTGTTCTTGCGATAGTTTACTAAGAACGATGATTTCCAATTTCATCCATGTCCCTACAAAGGATATGAACTCATCATTTTTTATGGCTGCCTAGTATTCCATGGTGTATATGTGCCACATTTTCTTAATCCAGTCTATCACTGTTGGACATTTGGGTTGGTTCCAAGTCTTTGCTGTTGTGTATAATGCCGCAATAAACATACGTGTGCATGTGTCTTTATAGCAGCATGATTTATAGTCCTTTGGGTATATACCCAGTAATGGGATGGCTGGGTCAAATGGAATTTCTAGTTCTAGATCCCTGAGGAATCGCCACAGTGACCTCCACAAGGGTTGAACTAGTTTGCAGTCCCACCAACAGTGTAAAAGTGTTCCTATTTCTCCACATCCTCTCCAGCACCTGTTGTTTCCTGACTTTTTAATGATTGCCATTCTATCTGGTGTGAGATGGTATCTCATTGTGGTTTTGATTTGCATTTCTCTCATGGCCAGTGATGGTGAGCATTTTTTCACGTGTTTTTTGGCTGCATAAATGTCTTCTTTTGAGGAGTGTCTGTTCATGTCCTTCGCCCACTTTTTGATGGGGTTGTTTGGTGTTTTCTTGTAAATTTGTTGGAGTGCATTGTAGATTCTGGATATTAGCCCTTTGTCAGATGAGTAGGTTGCGAAAATTTTCTCCCATTTTGTAGGTTGCCTGTTCACTCTGACGGTAGTTTCCTTTGCTGTGCAGAAGCTCTTTAGTTTAATTAGATCCCATTTGTCAATTTTGGCTTTTGTTGCCATTGCTTTTGGTGTTTTAGACATGAACTCCTTGCCCATGCCTATGTCCTGAATGGTATTGCCTAGGTTTTCTTCTAGGGTTTTTATGGTTTTAGGTCTAACGTTTAAGTCTTTAATCCATGTTGAGTTGATTTTTGTAGAAGGTGTAAGGAAGGGATCCAGTTTCAGCTTTCTACATGTGGCTAGCCAGTTTTCCCAGCACCATTTATTAAATAGGGATTCCTTTCTCCATTTCTTGTTTTTGTCAGGTTTGTCAAAGATCAGATAGTTGTAGATATGTGGCATTATTTCTGACGGCTCTGTTCTGTTCCATTGATCTATATCTCTGTTTTGGTACCAGTACCATGCTGTTTGGGTTACTGTAGCCTTGTAGTATAGTTGGAAGTCAGGTAGCGTGATGCCTCCAGCTTTGTTCTTTTGGCTTAGGATTGACTTGGTGATGCGGGCTCTTTTTTGGTTCCATATGAACTTTAAAGTAGTTTTTTCCAATTCTGTGAAGAAAGTCATTGGTAACTTGGTGGGGATGGCATTGAATCTGTAAATTACCTTGGGAAGGATGGCCATTTTCATGATATTGATTCTTCCTACCCATGAGCATGGAATGTTCTTCCATTTGTTTGTATCCTCTTTTATTTCCTTGAGCAGTGGTTTGTAGTTTTCTCCTTGAAGAGGTCCTTCACATCCCTTGTAAGTTGGATTCCTAGGTATTTTATTCTCTTTGAAGCAATTGTGAATGGGAGTTCACTCATGATTTGGCTCTCTGTTTGTCTGTTATTCATGTATAAGAATGCTTGTGATTTTTGTACATTGATGTTGTATCCTGAGACTTTGCTGAAGTTGCTTATCAGCTTAAGGAGATTTTGGGCTGAGACAATGGGGTTTTCTAGATATACTATCACGTCATCTGCAAACAGGGACAATTTGACTTCCTTTTCTCCTAATTGAATACCCTTGATTTCCTTCTCTTGCCTAATTGCCCTGGCCAGAACTTCCAACACTATGTTGAATAGAAGTGGTGAGAGAGGGCATCCCTGTCTTGTGCCAGTTTTCAAAGTGAATGCTTCCAGTTTTTGCCCATTCAGTATGATATTGGCTGTGGGTTTGTCATAAATAGCTCTTATTATTTTGAGATACGACCCATCAATACCTAATTTATTGAGAGTTTTTAGCATGAAGGGTTGTTGAATTTTGTCAAAGGCCTTTTCTTCATGTATTGAGATAATCATGTGGTTTTTGACTTTGGTTCTGTTTATATGCTGGATTACATTTATTGATTTGCGTATCTTGAACCAGCCTTGCATCCCAGGGATGAAGCCCACTTGATCATGGTGAATAAGCTGTTTGATGTGCTGCTGGATTCGGTTTGCCAGTAATTTATTGAGGATTTTTGCATCAATATTCATCAAGGATATTGGTCTAAAATTCTCTTTTTTGGTTGTGTCTCTGCCCAGCTTTGGTATCAGCATGATGCTGGCCTCATAAAATGAGTTAGGAAGGATTCCCTCTTTTTCTATTGATTGGAATAGTTTCTGAAGTAATGGTTCCAGTTCCTCCTTGTACCTCCGGTAGAATTCGGCTGTGAACCCATCTGATCCTGGGCTCTTTTTGGTTGGTAAGCCATTGATTATTGCCGCAATTTCAGCTCCTGTTATTAGTCTATTCAGAGATTCAACTTCTTCCTGGTTTAGTCATGGGAGAGTGTATGTGTCGAGGAATTTATACCTTTCTTTTTTTTTTTAATTTTTCTTCTTTTTGTCATTATTATTATTATTATTATCATTATTATTATTATTATACTTTAGGCTCTATGGTACATGTGCGCAACGTGCAGGTAAGCTACATATGTATACATGTGCCATGCTGGTGCGCTGCACCCACCAACTCGTCATCTAGCATTAGGTATATCTCCCAATGCTGTCCCTCCCCCCTCCCCCCACGCCACCACAGTCCCCGAAGTGTGATGTTCCCCTTCCTGTGTCCATGTGTTCTCATTGTTCAATTCCCACCTATGAGTGAGAATATGTGGTGTTTGGTTTTTTGTTCTTGCGATAGTTTACTGAGAACAATGATTTCCAATTTCATCCATGTCCCTACAAAGGATATGAACTCATCATTTTTTATGGCTGCCTGGTATTCCATTGTGTATATGTGCCACATTTTCCTAATCCAGTCTATCACTGTTGGACATTTGGGTTGGTTCCAAGTCTTTGCTGTTGTGTATAATGCCGCAATAAACATACGTGTGCATGTGTCTTTATAGCAGCATGATTTATAGTCCTTTGGGTATATACCCAGTAATGGGATGGCTGGGTCAAATGGAATTTCTAGTTCTAGATCCCTGAGGAATCGCCACAGTGACCTCCACAAGGGTTGAACTAGTTTACAGTCCCACCAACAGTGTAAAAGTGTTCCTATTTCTCCACATCCTCTCCAGCACCTGTTGTTTCCTGACTTTTTAATGATTGCCATTCTATCTGGTGTGAGATGGTATCTCATTGTGGTTTTGATTTGCATTTCTCTCATGGCCAGTGATGGTGAGCATTTTTTCACGTGTTTTTTGGCTGCATAAATGTCTTCTTTTGAGGAGTGTCTGTTCATGTCCTTCGCCCACTTTTTGATGGGGTTGTTTGGTGTTTTCTTGTAAATTTGTTGGAGTGCATTGTAGATTCTGGATATTAGCCCTTTGTCAGATGAGTAGGTTGCGAAAATTTTCTCCCATTTTGTAGGTTGCCTGTTCACTCTGACGGTAGTTTCCTTTGCTGTGCAGAAGCTCTTTAGTTTAATTAGATCCCATTTGTCAATTTTGGCTTTTGTTGCCATTGCTTTTGGTGTTTTAGACATGAACTCCTTGCCCATGCCTATGTCCTGAATGGTATTGCCTAGGTTTTCTTCTAGGGTTTTTATGGTTTTAGGTCTAACGTTTAAGTCTTTAATCCATGTTGAGTTGATTTTTGTAGAAGGTGTAAGGAAGGGATCCAGTTTCAGCTTTCTACATGTGGCTAGCCAGATTTCCCAGCACCATTTATTAAATAGGGATTCCTTTCTCCATTTCTTGTTTTTGTCAGGTTTGTCAAAGATCAGATAGTTGTAGATATGTGGCATTATTTCTGACGGCTCTGTTCTGTTCCATTGATCTATATCTCTGTTTTGGTACCAGTACCATGCTGTTTGGGTTACTGTAGCCTTGTAGTATAGTTGGAAGTCAGGTAGCGTGATGCCTCCAGCTTTGTTCTTTTGGCTTAGGATTGACTTGGTGATGCGGGCTCTTTTTTGGTTCCATATGAACTTTAAAGTAGTTTTTTCCAATTCTGTGAAGAAAGTCATTGGTAACTTGGTGGGGATGGCATTGAATCTGTAAATTACCTTGGGAAGGATGGCCATTTTCATGATATTGATTCTTCCTACCCATGAGCATGGAATGTTCTTCCATTTGTTTGTATCCTCTTTTATTTCCTTGAGCAGTGGTTTGTAGTTTTCTCCTTGAAGAGGTCCTTCACATCCCTTGTAAGTTGGATTCCTAGGTATTTTATTCTCTTTGAAGCAATTGTGAATGGGAGTTCACTCATGATTTGGCTCTCTGTTTGTCTGTTATTGATGTATAAGAATGCTTGTGATTTTTGTACATTGCTGTTGTATCCTGAGACTTTGCTGAAGTTGCTTATCAGCTTAAGGAGATTTTGGGCTGAGACAATGGGGTTTTCTAGATATACTATCACGTCATCTGCAAACAGGGACAATTTGACTTCCTTTTCTCCTAATTGAATACCCTTGATTTCCTTCTCTTGCCTAATTGCCCTGGCCAGAACTTCCAACACTATGTTGAATAGAAGTGGTGAGAGAGGGCATCCCTGTCTTGTGCCAGTTTTCAAAGTGAATGCTTCCAATTTTTGCCCATTCAGTATGATATTGGCTGTGGGTTTGTCATAAATAGCTCTTATTATTTTGAGATACGACCCATCAATACCTAATTTATTGAGAGTTTTTAGCATGAAGGGTTGTTGAATTTTGTCAAAGGCCTTTTCTTCATGTATTGAGATAATCATGTGGTTTTTGACTTTGGTTCTGTTTATATGCTGGATTACATTTATTGATTTGCGTATCTTGAACCAGCCTTGCATCCCAGGGATGAAGCCCACTTGATCATGGTGAATAAGCTGTTTGATGTGCTGCTGGATTCGGTTTGCAGGAATTTATTGAGGATTTTTGCATCAATATTCATCAAGGATATTGGTCTAAAATTCTCTTTTTTGGTTGTGTCTCTGCCCAGCTTTGGTATCAGCATGATGCTGGCCTCATAAAATGAGTTAGGAAGGATTCCCTCTTTTTCTATTGATTGGAATAGTTTCTGAAGTAATGGTTCCAGTTCCTCCTTGTACCTCCGGTAGAATTCGGCTGTGAACCCATCTGATCCTGGACTCTTTTTGGTTGGTAAGCCATTGATTATTGCCGCAATTTCAGCTCCTGTTATTAGTCTATTCAGAGATTCAACTTCTTCCTGGTTTAGTCATGGGAGAGTGTATGTGTCGAGGAATTTATACCTTTCTTTTTTTTTTTAATTTTTCTTCTTTTTATCATTATTATTATTATTATTATCATTATTATTATTATTATTATACTTTAGGCTCTATGGTACATGTGCGCAACGTGCAGGTAAGCTACATATGTATACATGTGCCATGCTGGTGCGCTGCACCCACCAACTCGTCATCTAGCATTAGGTATATCTCCCAATGCTGTCCCTCCCCACTCCCCCCACGCCACCACAGTCCCCGAAGTGTGATGTTCCCCTTCCTGTGTCCATGTGTTCTCATTGTTCAATTCCCACCTATGAGTGAGAACATGTGGTGTTTAGTTTTTTGTTCTTGCGACAGTTTACTGAGAACGATGATTTCCAATTTCATCCATGTCCCTACAAAGGATATGAACTCATCCTTTTTTATGGCTGCCTAGTATTCCATGGTGTATATGTGCCACATTTTCTTAATCCAGTCTATCACTGTTGGACATTTGGGTTGGTTCCAATTCTTTGCTGTTGTGTATAATGCCGCAATAAACATACGTGTGCATGTGTCTTTATAGCAGCATGATTTATAGTCCTTTGGGTATATACCCAGTAATGGGATGGCTGGGTCAAAAGGAATTTCTAGTTCTAGATCCCTGAGGAATCGCCACAGTGACCTCCACAAGGGTTGAGCTAGTTTACAGTCCCACCAACAGTGTAAAAGTGTTCCTATTTCTCCACATCCTCTCCAGCACCTGTTGTTTCCTGACTTTTTAATGATTGCCATTCTATCTGGTGTGAGATGGTATCTCATTGTGGTTTTGATTTGCATTTCTCTCATGGCCAGTGATGGTGAGCATTTTTTCACGTGTTTTTTGGCTGCATAAATGTCTTCTTTTGAGGAGTGTCTGTTCATGTCCTTCGCCCACTTTTTGATGGGGTTGTTTGGTGTTTTCTTGTAAATTTGTTGGAGTGCATTGTAGATTCTGGATATTAGCCCTTTGTCAGATGAGTAGGTTGCGAAAATTTTCTCCCATTTTGTAGGTTGCCTGTTCACTCTGACGGTAGTTTCCTTTGCTGTGCAGAAGCTCTTTAGTTTAATTAGATCCCATTTGTCAATTTTGGCTTTTGTTGCCATTGCTTTTGGTGTTTTAGACATGAACTCCTTGCCCATGCCTATGTCCTGAATGGTATTGCCTAGGTTTTCTTCTAGGGTTTTTATGGTTTTAGGTCTAACGTTTAAGTCTTTAATCCATGTTGAGTTGATTTTTGTAGAAGGTGTAAGGAAGGGATCCAGTTTCAGCTTTCTACATGTGGCTAGCCAGTTTTCCCAGCACCATTTATTAAATAGGGATTCCTTTCTCCATTTCTTGTTTTTGTCAGGTTTGTCAAAGATCAGATAGTTGTAGATATGTGGCATTATTTCTGACGGCTCTGTTCTGTTCCATTGATCTATATCTCTGTTTTGGTACCAGTACCATGCTGTTTGGGTTACTGTAGCCTTGTAGTATAGTTGGAAGTCAGGTAGCGTGATGCCTCCAGCTTTGGTCTTTTGGCTGAGGATTGACTTGGTGATGCGGGCTCTTTTTTGGTTCCATATGAACTTTAAAGTAGTTTTTTCCAATTCTGTGAAGAAAGTCATTGGTAACTTGGTGGGGATGGCATTGAATCTGTAAATTACCTTGGGAAGGATGGCCATTTTCATGATATTGATTCTTCCTACCCATGAGCATGGAATGTTCTTCCATTTGTTTGTATCCTCTTTTATTTCCTTGAGCAGTGGTTTGTAGTTTTCTCCTTGAAGAGGTCCTTCACATCCCTTGTAAGTTGGATTCCTAGGTATTTTATTCTCTTTGAAGCAATTGTGAATGGGAGTTCACTCATGATTTGGCTCTCTGTTTGTCTGTTATTGATGTATAAGAATGCTTGTGATTTTTGTACATTGATGTTGTATCCTGAGACTTTGCTGAAGTTGCTTATCAGCTTAAGGAGATTTTGGGCTGAGACAATGGGGTTTTCTAGATATACTATCACGTCATCTGCAAACAGGGACAATTTGACTTCCTTTTCTCCTAATTGAATACCCTTGATTTCCTTCTCTTGCCTAATTGCCCTGGCCAGAACTTCCAACACTATGTTGAATAGAAGTGGTGAGAGAGGGCATCCCTGTCTTGTGCCAGTTTTCAAAGTGAATGCTTCCAGTTTTTGCCCATTCAGTATGATATTGGCTGTGGGTTTGTCATAAATAGCTCTTATTGTTTTGAGATACGACCCATCAATACCTAATTTATTGAGAGTTTTTAGCATGAAGGGTTGTTGAATTTTGTCAAAGGCCTTTTCTTCATGTATTGAGATAATCATGTGGTTTTTGACTTTGGTTCTGTTTATATGCTGGATTACATTTATTGATTTGCGTATCTTGAACCAGCCTTGCATCCCAGGGATGAAGCCCACTTGATCATGGTGAATAAGCTGTTTGATGTGCTGCTGGATTCGGTTTGCCAGTAATTTATTGAGGATTTTTGCATCAATATTCATCAAGGATATTGGTCTAAAATTCTCTTTTTTGGTTGTGTCTCTGCCCAGCTTTGGTATCAGCATGATGCTGGCCTCATAAAATGAGTTAGGAAGGATTCCCTCTTTTTCTATTGATTGGAATAGTTTCTGAAGTAATGGTTCCAGTTCCTCCTTGTACCTCCGGTAGAATTCGGCTGTGAACCCATCTGATCCTGGACTCTTTTTGGTTGGTAAGCCATTGATTATTGCCGCAATTTCAGCTCCTGTTATTAGTCTATTCAGAGATTCAACTTCTTCCTGTTTTAGTCATGGGAGAGTGTATGTGTCGAGGAATTTATACCTTTCTTTTTTTTTTTAATTTTTCTTCTTTTTATCATTATTATTATTATTATTATCATTATTATTATTATTATACTTTAGGCTCTATGGTACATGTGCGCAACGTGCAGGTAAGCTACATATGTATACATGTGCCATGCTGGTGCGCTGCACCCACCAACTCGTCATCTAGCATTAGGTATATCTAACAATGCTGTCCTCCCCCCTCCCCCCACGCCACCACAGTCCCCGAAGTGTGATGTTCCCCTTCCTGTGTCCATGTGTTCTCATTGTTCAATTCCCACCTATGAGTGAGAATATGTGGTGTTTGGTTTTTTGTTCTTGCGATAGTTTACTGAGAATGATGATTTCCAATTTCATCCATGTCCCTACAAAGGATATGAACTCATCCTTTTTTATGGCTGCCTAGTATTCCATGGTGTATATGTGCCACATTTTCTTAATCCAGTCTATCACTGTTGGACATTTGGGTTGGTTCCAAGTCTTTGCTGTTGTGTATAATGCCGCAATAAACATACGTGTGCATGTGTCTTTATAGCAGCATGATTTATAGTCCTTTGGGTATATACCCAGTAATGGGATGGCTGGGTCAAATGGAATTTCTAGTTCTAGATCCCTGAGGAATCGCCACAGTGACCTCCACAAGGGTTGAACTAGTTTGCAGTCCCACCAACAGTGTAAAAGTGTTCCTATTTCTCCACATCCTCTCCAGCACCTGTTGTTTCCTGACTTTTTAATGATTGCCATTCTATCTGGTGTGAGATGGTATCTCATTGTGGTTTTGATTTGCATTTCTCTCATGGCCAGTGATGGTGAGCATTTTTTCACGTGTTTTTTGGCTGCATAAATGTCTTCTTTTGAGGAGTGTCTGTTCATGTCCTTCGCCCACTTTTTGATGGGGTTGTTTGGTGTTTTCTTGTAAATTTGTTGGAGTGCATTGTAGATTCTGAATATTAGCCGTTTGTCAGATGAGTAGGTTGCGAAAATTTTCTCCCATTTTGTAGGTTGCCTGTTCACTCTGACGGTAGTTTCCTTTGCTGTGCAGAAGCTCTTTAGTTTAATTAGATCCCATTTGTCAATTTTGGCTTTTGTTGCCATTGCTTTTGGTGTTTTAGACATGAACTCCTTGCCCATGCCTATGTCCTGAATGGTATTGCCTAGGTTTTCTTCTAGGGTTTTTATGGTTTTAGGTCTAACGTTTAAGTCTTTAATCCATGTTGAGTTGATTTTTGTAGAAGGTGTAAGGAAGGGATCCAGTTTCAGCTTTCTACATGTGGCTAGCCAGTTTTCCCAGCACCATTTATTAACTAGGGATTCCTTTCTCCATTTCTTGTTTTTGTCAGGTTTGTCAAAGATCAGATAGTTGTAGATATGTGGCATTATTTCTGACGGCTCTGTTCTGTTCCATTGATCTATATCTCTGTTTTGGTACCAGTACCATGCTGTTTGGGTTACTGTAGCCTTGTAGTATAGTTGGAAGTCAGGTAGCGTGATGCCTCCAGCTTTGTTCTTTTGGCTTAGGATTGACTGGGTGATGCGGGCTCTTTTTTGGTTCCATATGAACTTTAAAGTAGTTTTTTCCAATTCTGTGAAGAAAGTCATTGGTAACTTGGTGGGGATGGCATTGAATCTGTAAATTACCTTGGGAAGGATGGCCATTTTCATGATATTGATTCTTCCTACCCATGAGCATGGAATGTTCTTCCATTTGTTTGTATCCTCTTTTATTTCCTTGAGCAGTGGTTTGTAGTTTTCTCCTTGAAGAGGTCCTTCACATCCCTTGTAAGTTGGATTCCTAGGTATTTTATTCTCTTTGAAGCAATTGTGAATGGGAGTTCACTCATGATTTGGCTCTCTGTTTGTCTGTTATTGATGTATAAGAATGCTTGTGATTTTTGTACATTGATGTTGTATCCTGAGACTTTGCTGAAGTTGCTTATCAGCTTAAGGAGATTTTGGGCTGAGACAATGGGGTTTTCTAGATATACTATCACGTCATCTGCAAACAGGGACAATTTGACTTCCTTTTCTCCTAATTGAATACCCTTGATTTCCTTCTCTTGCCTAATTGCCCTGGCCAGAACTTCCAACACTATGTTGAATAGAAGTGGTGAGAGAGGGCATCCCTGTCTTGTGCCAGTTTTCAAAGTGAATGCTTCCAGTTTTTGCCCATTCAGTATGATATTGGCTGTGGGTTTGTCATAAATAGCTCTTATTATTTTGAGATACGACCCATCAATACCTAATTTATTGAGAGTTTTTAGCATGAAGGGTTGTTGAATTTTGTCAAAGGCCTTTTCTTCATGTATTGAGATAATCATGTGGTTTTTGACTTTGGTTCTGTTTATATGCTGGATTACATTTATTGATTTGCGTATCTTGAACCAGCTTTGCATCCCAGGGATGAAGCCCACTTGATCATGGTGAATAAGCTGTTTGATGTGCTGCTGGATTCGGTTTGCCAGTAATTTATTGAGGATTTTTGCATCAATATTCATCAAGGATATTGGTCTAAAATTCTCTTTTTTGGTTGTGTCTCTGCCCAGCTTTGGTATCAGCATGATGCTGGCCTCATAAAATGAGTTAGGAAGGATTCCCTCTTTTTCTATTGATTGGAATAGTTTCTGAAGTAATGGTTCCAGTTCCTCCTTGTACCTCCGGTAGAATTCGGCTGTGAACCCATCTGATCCTGGACTCTTTTTGGTTGGTAAGCCATTGATTATTGCCGCAATTTCAGCTCCTGTTATTAGTCTATTCAGAGATTCAACTTCTTCCTGGTTTAGTCATGGGAGAGTGTATGTGTCGAGGAATTTATACCTTTCTTTTTTTTTTTAATTTTTCTTCTTTTTGTCATTATTATTATTATTATTATCATTATTATTATTATTATACTTTAGGCTCTATGGTACATGTGCGCAACGTGCAGGTAAGCTACATATGTATACATGTGCCATGCTGGTGCGCTGCACCCACAAACTCGTCATCTAGCATTAGGTATATCTCCCAATGCTGTCCCTCCCCCCTCCCCCAATGCCACCACAGTCCCCGAAGTGTGATGTTCCCCTTCCTGTGTCCATGTGTTCTCATTGTTCAATTCCCACCTATGAGTGAGAATATGTGGTGTTTGGTTTTTTGTTCTTGCGATAGTTTACTAAGAACGATGATTTCCAATTTCATCCATGTCCCTACAAAGGATATGAACTCATCATTTTTTATGGCTGCCTAGTATTCCATGGTGTATATGTGCCACATTTTCTTAATCCAGTCTATCACTGTTGGACATTTGGGTTGGTTCCAAGTCTTTGCTGTTGTGTATAATGCCGCAATAAACATACGTGTGCATGTGTCTTTATAGCAGCATGATTTATAGTCCTTTGGGTATATACCCAGTAATGGGATGGCTGGGTCAAATGGAATTTCTAGTTCTAGATCCCTGAGGAATCGCCACAGTGACCTCCACAAGGGTTGAACTAGTTTGCAGTCCCACCAACAGTGTAAAAGTGTTCCTATTTCTCCACATCCTCTCCAGCACCTGTTGTTTCCTGACTTTTTAATGATTGCCATTCTATCTGGTGTGAGATGGTATCTCATTGTGGTTTTGATTTGCATTTCTCTCATGGCCAGTGATGGTGAGCATTTTTTCACGTGTTTTTTGGCTGCATAAATGTCTTCTTTTGAGGAGTGTCTGTTCATGTCCTTCGCCCACTTTTTGATGGGGTTGTTTGGTGTTTTCTTGTAAATTTGTTGGAGTGCATTGTAGATTCTGGATATTAGCCCTTTGTCAGATGAGTAGGTTGCGAAAATTTTCTCCCATTTTGTAGGTTGCCTGTTCACTCTGACGGTAGTTTCCTTTGCTGTGCAGAAGCTCTTTAGTTTAATTAGATCCCATTTGTCAATTTTGGCTTTTGTTGCCATTGCTTTTGGTGTTTTAGACATGAACTCCTTGCCCATGCCTATGTCCTGAATGGTATTGCCTAGGTTTTCTTCTAGGGTTTTTATGGTTTTAGGTCTAACGTTTAAGTCTTTAATCCATGTTGAGTTGATTTTTGTAGAAGGTGTAAGGAAGGGATCCAGTTTCAGCTTTCTACATGTGGCTAGCCAGTTTTCCCAGCACCATTTATTAAATAGGGATTCCTTTCTCCATTTCTTGTTTTTGTCAGGTTTGTCAAAGATCAGATAGTTGTAGATATGTGGCATTATTTCTGACGGCTCTGTTCTGTTCCATTGATCTATATCTCTGTTTTGGTACCAGTACCATGCTGTTTGGGTTACTGTAGCCTTGTAGTATAGTTGGAAGTCAGGTAGCGTGATGCCTCCAGCTTTGTTCTTTTGGCTTAGGATTGACTTGGTGATGCGGGCTCTTTTTTGGTTCCATATGAACTTTAAAGTAGTTTTTTCCAATTCTGTGAAGAAAGTCATTGGTAACTTGGTGGGGATGGCATTGAATCTGTAAATTACCTTGGGAAGGATGGCCATTTTCATGATATTGATTCTTCCTACCCATGAGCATGGAATGTTCTTCCATTTGTTTGTATCCTCTTTTATTTCCTTGAGCAGTGGTTTGTAGTTTTCTCCTTGAAGAGGTCCTTCACATCCCTTGTAAGTTGGATTCCTAGGTATTTTATTCTCTTTGAAGCAATTGTGAATGGGAGTTCACTCATGATTTGGCTCTCTGTTTGTCTGTTATTGATGTATAAGAATGCTTGTGATTTTTGTACATTGATGTTGTATCCTGAGACTTTGCTGAAGTTGCTTATCAGCTTAAGGAGATTTTGGGCTGAGACAATGGGGTTTTCTAGATATACTATCACGTCATCTGCAAACAGGGACAATTTGACTTCCTTTTCTCCTAATTGAATACCCTTGATTTCCTTCTCTTGCCTAATTGCCCTGGCCAGAACTTCCAACACTATGTTGAATAGAAGTGGTGAGAGAGGGCATCCCTGTCTTGTGCCAGTTTTCAAAGTGAATGCTTCCAGTTTTTGCCCATTCAGTATGATATTGGCTGTGGGTTTGTCATAAATAGCTCTTATTATTTTGAGATACGACCCATCAATACCTAATTTATTGAGAGTTTTTAGCATGAAGGGTTGTTGAATTTTGTCAAAGGCCTTTTCTTCATGTATTGAGATAATCATGTGGTTTTTGACTTTGGTTCTGTTTATATGCTGGATTACATTTATTGATTTGCGTATCTTGAACCAGCCTTGCATCCCAGGGATGAAGCCCACTTGATCATGGTGAATAAGCTGTTTGATGTGCTGCTGGATTCGGTTTGCCAGTAATTTATTGAGGATTTTTGCATCAATATTCATCAAGGATATTGGTCTAAAATTCTCTTTTTTGGTTGTGTCTCTGCCCAGCTTTGGTATCAGCATGATGCTGGCCTCATAAAATGAGTTAGGAAGGATTCCCTCTTTTTCTATTGATTGGAATAGTTTCTGAAGTAATGGTTCCAGTTCCTCCTTGTACCTCCGGTAGAATTCGGCTGTGAACCCATCTGATCCTGGGCTCTTTTTGGTTGGTAAGCCATTGATTATTGCCGCAATTTCAGCTCCTGTTATTAGTCTATTCAGAGATTCAACTTCTTCCTGGTTTAGTCATGGGAGAGTGTATGTGTCGAGGAATTTATACCTTTCTTTTTTTTTTTAATTTTTCTTCTTTTTTTCATTATTATTATTATTATTATCATTATTATTATTATTATACTTTAGGCTCTATGGTACATGTGCGCAACGTGCAGGTAAGCTACATATGTATACATGTGCCATGCTGGTGCGCTGCACCCACCAACTCGTCATCTAGCATTAGGTATATCTCCCAATGCTGTCCCTCCCCCCTCCCCCCACGCCACCACAGTCCCCGAAGTGTGATGTTCCCCTTCCTGTGTCCATGTGTTCTCATTGTTCAATTCCCACCTATGAGTGAGAATATGTGGTGTTTGGTTTTTTGTTCTTGCGATAGTTTACTGAGAACAATGATTTCCAATTTCATCCATGTCCCTACAAAGGATATGAACTCATCATTTTTTATGGCTGCCTGGTATTCCATTGTGTATATGTGCCACATTTTCCTAATCCAGTCTATCACTGTTGGACATTTGGGTTGGTTCCAAGTCTTTGCTGTTGTGTATAATGCCGCAATAAACATACGTGTGCATGTGTCTTTATAGCAGCATGATTTATAGTCCTTTGGGTATATACCCAGTAATGGGATGGCTGGGTCAAATGGAATTTCTAGTTCTAGATCCCTGAGGAATCGCCACAGTGACCTCCACAAGGGTTGAACTAGTTTACAGTCCCACCAACAGTGTAAAAGTGTTCCTATTTCTCCACATCCTCTCCAGCACCTGTTGTTTCCTGACTTTTCAATGATTGCCATTCTATCTGGTGTGAGATGGTATCTCATTGTGGTTTTGATTTGCATTTCTCTCATGGCCAGTGATGGTGAGCATTTTTTCACGTGTTTTTTGGCTGCATAAATGTCTTCTTTTGAGGAGTGTCTGTTCATGTCCTTCGCCCACTTTTTGATGGGGTTGTTTGGTGTTTTCTTGTAAATTTGTTGGAGTGCATTGTAGATTCTGGATATTAGCCCTTTGTCAGATGAGTAGGTTGCGAAAATTTTCTCCCATTTTGTAGGTTGCCTGTTCACTCTGACGGTAGTTTCCTTTGCTGTGCAGAAGCTCTTTAGTTTAATTAGATCCCATTTGTCAATTTTGGCTTTTGTTGCCATTGCTTTTGGTGTTTTAGACATGAACTCCTTGCCCATGCCTATGTCCTGAATGGTATTGCCTAGGTTTTCTTCTAGGGTTTTTATGGTTTTAGGTCTAACGTTTAAGTCTTTAATCCATGTTGAGTTGATTTTTGTAGAAGGTGTAAGGAAGGGATCCAGTTTCAGCTTTCTACATGTGGCTAGCCAGATTTCCCAGCACCATTTATTAAATAGGGATTCCTTTCTCCATTTCTTGTTTTTGTCAGGTTTGTCAAAGATCAGATAGTTGTAGATATGTGGCATTATTTCTGACGGCTCTGTTCTGTTCCATTGATCTATATCTCTGTTTTGGTACCAGTACCATGCTGTTTGGGTTACTGTAGCCTTGTAGTATAGTTGGAAGTCAGGTAGCGTGATGCCTCCAGCTTTGTTCTTTTGGCTTAGGATTGACTTGGTGATGCGGGCTCTTTTTTGGTTCCATATGAACTTTAAAGTAGTTTTTTCCAATTCTGTGAAGAAAGTCATTGGTAACTTGGTGGGGATGGCATTGAATCTGTAAATTACCTTGGGAAGGATGGCCATTTTCATGATATTGATTCTTCCTACCCATGAGCATGGAATGTTCTTCCATTTGTTTGTATCCTCTTTTATTTCCTTGAGCAGTGGTTTGTAGTTTTCTCCTTGAAGAGGTCCTTCACATCCCTTGTAAGTTGGATTCCTAGGTATTTTATTCTCTTTGAAGCAATTGTGAATGGGAGTTCACTCATGATTTGGCTCTCTGTTTGTCTGTTATTGATGTATAAGAATGCTTGTGATTTTTGTACATTGCTGTTGTATCCTGAGACTTTGCTGAAGTTGCTTATCAGCTTAAGGAGATTTTGGGCTGAGACAATGGGGTTTTCTAGATATACTATCACGTCATCTGCAAACAGGGACAATTTGACTTCCTTTTCTCCTAATTGAATACCCTTGATTTCCTTCTCTTGCCTAATTGCCCTGGCCAGAACTTCCAACACTATGTTGAATAGAAGTGGTGAGAGAGGGCATCCCTGTCTTGTGCCAGTTTTCAAAGTGAATGCTTCCAATTTTTGCCCATTCAGTATGATATTGGCTGTGGGTTTGTCATAAATAGCTCTTATTATTTTGAGATACGACCCATCAATACCTAATTTATTGAGAGTTTTTAGCATGAAGGGTTGTTGAATTTTGTCAAAGGCCTTTTCTTCATGTATTGAGATAATCATGTGGTTTTTGACTTTGGTTCTGTTTATATGCTGGATTACATTTATTGATTTGCGTATCTTGAACCAGCCTTGCATCCCAGGGATGAAGCCCACTTGATCATGGTGAATAAGCTGTTTGATGTGCTGCTGGATTCGGTTTGCAGGAATTTATTGAGGATTTTTGCATCAATATTCATCAAGGATATTGGTCTAAAATTCTCTTTTTTGGTTGTGTCTCTGCCCAGCTTTGGTATCAGCATGATGCTGGCCTCATAAAATGAGTTAGGAAGGATTCCCTCTTTTTCTATTGATTGGAATAGTTTCTGAAGTAATGGTTCCAGTTCCTCCTTGTACCTCCGGTAGAATTCGGCTGTGAACCCATCTGATCCTGGACTCTTTTTGGTTGGTAAGCCATTGATTATTGCCGCAATTTCAGCTCCTGTTATTAGTCTATTCAGAGATTCAACTTCTTCCTGGTTTAGTCATGGGAGAGTGTATGTGTCGAGGAATTTATACCTTTCTTTTTTTTTTTAATTTTTCTTCTTTTTATCATTATTATTATTATTATTATCATTATTATTATTATTATTATACTTTAGGCTCTATGGTACATGTGCGCAACGTGCAGGTAAGCTACATATGTATACATGTGCCATGCTGGTGCGCTGCACCCACCAACTCGTCATCTAGCATTAGGTATATCTCCCAATGCTGTCCCTCCCCACTCCCCCCACGCCACCACAGTCCCCGAAGTGTGATGTTCCCCTTCCTGTGTCCATGTGTTCTCATTGTTCAATTCCCACCTATGAGTGAGAACATGTGGTGTTTAGTTTTTTGTTCTTGCGACAGTTTACTGAGAACGATGATTTCCAATTTCATCCATGTCCCTACAAAGGATATGAACTCATCCTTTTTTATGGCTGCCTAGTATTCCATGGTGTATATGTGCCACATTTTCTTAATCCAGTCTATCACTGTTGGACATTTGGGTTGGTTCCAAGTCTTTGCTGTTGTGTATAATGCCGCAATAAACATACGTGTGCATGTGTCTTTATAGCAGCATGATTTATAGTCCTTTGGGTATATACCCAGTAATGGGATGGCTGGGTCAAATGGAATTTCTAGTTCTAGATCCCTGAGGAATCGCCACAGTGACCTCCACAAGGGTTGAGCTAGTTTACAGTCCCACCAACAGTGTAAAAGTGTTCCTATTTCTCCACATCCTCTCCAGCACCTGTTGTTTCCTGACTTTTTAATGATTGCCATTCTATCTGGTGTGAGATGGTATCTCATTGTGGTTTTGATTTGCATTTCTCTCATGGCCAGTGATGGTGAGCATTTTTTCACGTGTTTTTTGGCTGCATAAATGTCTTCTTTTGAGGAGTGTCTGTTCATGTCCTTCGCCCACTTTTTGATGGGGTTGTTTGGTGTTTTCTTGTAAATTTGTTGGAGTGCATTGTAGATTCTGGATATTAGCCCTTTGTCAGATGAGTAGGTTGCGAAAATTTTCTCCCATTTTGTAGGTTGCCTGTTCACTCTGACGGTAGTTTCCTTTGCTGTGCAGAAGCTCTTTAGTTTAATTAGATCCCATTTGTCAATTTTGGCTTTTGTTGCCATTGCTTTTGGTGTTTTAGACATGAACTCCTTGCCCATGCCTATGTCCTGAATGGTATTGCCTAGGTTTTCTTCTAGGGTTTTTATGGTTTTAGGTCTAACGTTTAAGTCTTTAATCCATGTTGAGTTGATTTTTGTAGAAGGTGTAAGGAAGGGATCCATTTTCAGCTTTCTACATGTGGCTAGCCAGTTTTCCCAGCACCATTTATTAAATAGGGATTCCTTTCTCCATTTCTTGTTTTTGTCAGGTTTGTCAAAGATCAGATAGTTGTAGATATGTGGCATTATTTCTGACGGCTCTGTTCTGTTCCATTGATCTATATCTCTGTTTTGGTACCAGTACCATGCTGTTTGGGTTACTGTAGCCTTGTAGTATAGTTGGAAGTCAGGTAGCGTGATGCCTCCAGCTTTGGTCTTTTGGCTGAGGATTGACTTGGTGATGCGGGCTCTTTTTTGGTTCCATATGAACTTTAAAGTAGTTTTTTCCAATTCTGTGAAGAAAGTCATTGGTAACTTGGTGGGGATGGCATTGAATCTGTAAATTACCTTGGGAAGGATGGCCATTTTCATGATATTGATTCTTCCTACCCATGAGCATGGAATGTTCTTCCATTTGTTTGTATCCTCTTTTATTTCCTTGAGCAGTGGTTTGTAGTTTTCTCCTTGAAGAGGTCCTTCACATCCCTTGTAAGTTGGATTCCTAGGTATTTTATTCTCTTTGAAGCAATTGTGAATGGGAGTTCACTCATGATTTGGCTCTCTGTTTGTCTGTTATTGATGTATAAGAATGCTTGTGATTTTTGTACATTGATGTTGTATCCTGAGACTTTGCTGAAGTTGCTTATCAGCTTAAGGAGATTTTGGGCTGAGACAATGGGGTTTTCTAGATATACTATCACGTCATCTGCAAACAGGGACAATTTGACTTCCTTTTCTCCTAATTGAATACCCTTGATTTCCTTCTCTTGCCTAATTGCCCTGGCCAGAACTTCCAACACTATGTTGAATAGAAGTGGTGAGAGAGGGCATCCCTGTCTTGTGCCAGTTTTCAAAGTGAATGCTTCCAGTTTTTGCCCATTCAGTATGATATTGGCTGTGGGTTTGTCATAAATAGCTCTTATTGTTTTGAGATACGACCCATCAATACCTAATTTATTGAGAGTTTTTAGCATGAAGGGTTGTTGAATTTTGTCAAAGGCCTTTTCTTCATGTATTGAGATAATCATGTGGTTTTTGACTTTGGTTCTGTTTATATGCTGGATTACATTTATTGATTTGCGTATCTTGAACCAGCCTTGCATCCCAGGGATGAAGCCCACTTGATCATGGTGAATAAGCTGTTTGATGTGCTGCTGGATTCGGTTTGCCAGTAATTTATTGAGGATTTTTGCATCAATATTCATCAAGGATATTGGTCTAAAATTCTCTTTTTTGGTTGTGTCTCTGCCCAGCTTTGGTATCAGCATGATGCTGGCCTCATAAAATGAGTTAGGAAGGATTCCCTCTTTTTCTATTGATTGGAATAGTTTCTGAAGTAATGGTTCCAGTTCCTCCTTGTACCTCCGGTAGAATTCGGCTGTGAACCCATCTGATCCTGGGCTCTTTTTGGTTGGTAAGCCATTGATTATTGCCGCAATTTCAGCTCCTGTTATTAGTCTATTCAGAGATTCAACTTCTTCCTGGTTTAGTCATGGGAGAGTGTATGTGTCGAGGAATTTATACCTTTCTTTTTTTTTTTAATTTTTCTTCTTTTTGTCATTATTATTATTATTATTATCATTATTATTATTATTATACTTTAGGCTCTATGGTACATGTGCGCAACGTGCAGGTAAGCTACATATGTATACATGTGCCATGCTGGTGCGCTGCACCCACCAACTCGTCATCTAGCATTAGGTATATCTCCCAATGCTGTCCCTCCCCCCTCCCCCCACGCCACCACAGTCCCCGAAGTGTGATGTTCCCCTTCCTGTGTCCATGTGTTCTCATTGTTCAATTCCCACCTATGAGTGAGAATATGTGGTGTTTGGTTTTTTGTTCTTGCGATAGTTTACTGAGAACAATGATTTCCAATTTCATCCATGTCCCTACAAAGGATATGAACTCATCATTTTTTATGGCTGCCTGGTATTCCATTGTGTATATGTGCCACATTTTCCTAATCCAGTCTATCACTGTTGGACATTTGGGTTGGTTCCAAGTCTTTGCTGTTGTGTATAATGCCGCAATAAACATACGTGTGCATGTGTCTTTATAGCAGCATGATTTATAGTCCTTTGGGTATATACCCAGTAATGGGATGGCTGGGTCAAATGGAATTTCTAGTTCTAGATCCCTGAGGAATCGCCACAGTGACCTCCACAAGGGTTGAACTAGTTTACAGTCCCACCAACAGTGTAAAAGTGTTCCTATTTCTCCACATCCTCTCCAGCACCTGTTGTTTCCTGACTTTTTAATGATTGCCATTCTATCTGGTGTGAGATGGTATCTCATTGTGGTTTTGATTTGCATTTCTCTCATGGCCAGTGATGGTGAGCATTTTTTCACGTGTTTTTTGGCTGCATAAATGTCTTCTTTTGAGGAGTGTCTGTTCATGTCCTTCGCCCACTTTTTGATGGGGTTGTTTGGTGTTTTCTTGTAAATTTGTTGGAGTGCATTGTAGATTCTGGATATTAGCCCTTTGTCAGATGAGTAGGTTGCGAAAATTTTCTCCCATTTTGTAGGTTGCCTGTTCACTCTGACGGTAGTTTCCTTTGCTGTGCAGAAGCTCTTTAGTTTAATTAGATCCCATTTGTCAATTTTGGCTTTTGTTGCCATTGCTTTTGGTGTTTTAGACATGAACTCCTTGCCCATGCCTATGTCCTGAATGGTATTGCCTAGGTTTTCTTCTAGGGTTTTTATGGTTTTAGGTCTAACGTTTAAGTCTTTAATCCATGTTGAGTTGATTTTTGTAGAAGGTGTAAGGAAGGGATCCAGTTTCAGCTTTCTACATGTGGCTAGCCAGATTTCCCAGCACCATTTATTAAATAGGGATTCCTTTCTCCATTTCTTGTTTTTGTCAGGTTTGTCAAAGATCAGATAGTTGTAGATATGTGGCATTATTTCTGACGGCTCTGTTCTGTTCCATTGATCTATATCTCTGTTTTGGTACCAGTACCATGCTGTTTGGGTTACTGTAGCCTTGTAGTATAGTTGGAAGTCAGGTAGCGTGATGCCTCCAGCTTTGTTCTTTTGGCTTAGGATTGACTTGGTGATGCGGGCTCTTTTTTGGTTCCATATGAACTTTAAAGTAGTTTTTTCCAATTCTGTGAAGAAAGTCATTGGTAACTTGGTGGGGATGGCATTGAATCTGTAAATTACCTTGGGAAGGATGGCCATTTTCATGATATTGATTCTTCCTACCCATGAGCATGGAATGTTCTTCCATTTGTTTGTATCCTCTTTTATTTCCTTGAGCAGTGGTTTGTAGTTTTCTCCTTGAAGAGGTCCTTCACATCCCTTGTAAGTTGGATTCCTAGGTATTTTATTCTCTTTGAAGCAATTGTGAATGGGAGTTCACTCATGATTTGGCTCTCTGTTTGTCTGTTATTGATGTATAAGAATGCTTGTGATTTTTGTACATTGCTGTTGTATCCTGAGACTTTGCTGAAGTTGCTTATCAGCTTAAGGAGATTTTGGGCTGAGACAATGGGGTTTTCTAGATATACTATCACGTCATCTGCAAACAGGGACAATTTGACTTCCTTTTCTCCTAATTGAATACCCTTGATTTCCTTCTCTTGCCTAATTGCCCTGGCCAGAACTTCCAACACTATGTTGAATAGAAGTGGTGAGAGAGGGCATCCCTGTCTTGTGCCAGTTTTCAAAGTGAATGCTTCCAATTTTTGCCCATTCAGTATGATATTGGCTGTGGGTTTGTCATAAATAGCTCTTATTATTTTGAGATACGACCCATCAATACCTAATTTATTGAGAGTTTTTAGCATGAAGGGTTGTTGAATTTTGTCAAAGGCCTTTTCTTCATGTATTGAGATAATCATGTGGTTTTTGACTTTGGTTCTGTTTATATGCTGGATTACATTTATTGATTTGCGTATCTTGAACCAGCCTTGCATCCCAGGGATGAAGCCCACTTGATCATGGTGAATAAGCTGTTTGATGTGCTGCTGGATTCGGTTTGCAGGAATTTATTGAGGATTTTTGCATCAATATTCATCAAGGATATTGGTCTAAAATTCTCTTTTTTGGTTGTGTCTCTGCCCAGCTTTGGTATCAGCATGATGCTGGCCTCATAAAATGAGTTAGGAAGGATTCCCTCTTTTTCTATTGATTGGAATAGTTTCTGAAGTAATGGTTCCAGTTCCTCCTTGTACCTCCGGTAGAATTCGGCTGTGAACCCATCTGATCCTGGACTCTTTTTGGTTGGTAAGCCATTGATTATTGCCGCAATTTCAGCTCCTGTTATTAGTCTATTCAGAGATTCAACTTCTTCCTGGTTTAGTCATGGGAGAGTGTATGTGTCGAGGAATTTATACCTTTCTTTTTTTTTTTAATTTTTCTTCTTTTTATCATTATTATTATTATTATTATCATTATTATTATTATTATTATACTTTAGGCTCTATGGTACATGTGCGCAACGTGCAGGTAAGCTACATATGTATACATGTGCCATGCTGGTGCGCTGCACCCACCAACTCGTCATCTAGCATTAGGTATATCTCCCAATGCTGTCCCTCCCCACTCCCCCCACGCCACCACAGTCCCCGAAGTGTGATGTTCCCCTTCCTGTGTCCATGTGTTCTCATTGTTCAATTCCCACCTATGAGTGAGAACATGTGGTGTTTAGTTTTTTGTTCTTGCGACAGTTTACTGAGAACGATGATTTCCAATTTCATCCATGTCCCTACAAAGGATATGAACTCATCCTTTTTTATGGCTGCCTAGTATTCCATGGTGTATATGTGCCACATTTTCTTAATCCAGTCTATCACTGTTGGACATTTGGGTTGGTTCCAAGTCTTTGCTGTTGTGTATAATGCCGCAATAAACATACGTGTGCATGTGTCTTTATAGCAGCATGATTTATAGTCCTTTGGGTATATACCCAGTAATGGGATGGCTGGGTCAAATGGAATTTCTAGTTCTAGATCCCTGAGGAATCGCCACAGTGACCTCCACAAGGGTTGAGCTAGTTTACAGTCCCACCAACAGTGTAAAAGTGTTCCTATTTCTCCACATCCTCTCCAGCACCTGTTGTTTCCTGACTTTTTAATGATTGCCATTCTATCTGGTGTGAGATGGTATCTCATTGTGGTTTTGATTTGCATTTCTCTCATGGCCAGTGATGGTGAGCATTTTTTCACGTGTTTTTTGGCTGCATAAATGTCTTCTTTTGAGGAGTGTCTGTTCATGTCCTTCGCCCACTTTTTGATGGGGTTGTTTGGTGTTTTCTTGTAAATTTGTTGGAGTGCATTGTAGATTCTGGATATTAGCCCTTTGTCAGATGAGTAGGTTGCGAAAATTTTCTCCCATTTTGTAGGTTGCCTGTTCACTCTGACGGTAGTTTCCTTTGCTGTGCAGAAGCTCTTTAGTTTAATTAGATCCCATTTGTCAATTTTGGCTTTTGTTGCCATTGCTTTTGGTGTTTTAGACATGAACTCCTTGCCCATGCCTATGTCCTGAATGGTATTGCCTAGGTTTTCTTCTAGGGTTTTTATGGTTTTAGGTCTAACGTTTAAGTCTTTAATCCATGTTGAGTTGATTTTTGTAGAAGGTGTAAGGAAGGGATCCATTTTCAGCTTTCTACATGTGGCTAGCCAGTTTTCCCAGCACCATTTATTAAATAGGGATTCCTTTCTCCATTTCTTGTTTTTGTCAGGTTTGTCAAAGATCAGATAGTTGTAGATATGTGGCATTATTTCTGACGGCTCTGTTCTGTTCCATTGATCTATATCTCTGTTTTGGTACCAGTACCATGCTGTTTGGGTTACTGTAGCCTTGTAGTATAGTTGGAAGTCAGGTAGCGTGATGCCTCCAGCTTTGGTCTTTTGGCTGAGGATTGACTTGGTGATGCGGGCTCTTTTTTGGTTCCATATGAACTTTAAAGTAGTTTTTTCCAATTCTGTGAAGAAAGTCATTGGTAACTTGGTGGGGATGGCATTGAATCTGTAAATTACCTTGGGAAGGATGGCCATTTTCATGATATTGATTCTTCCTACCCATGAGCATGGAATGTTCTTCCATTTGTTTGTATCCTCTTTTATTTCCTTGAGCAGTGGTTTGTAGTTTTCTCCTTGAAGAGGTCCTTCACATCCCTTGTAAGTTGGATTCCTAGGTATTTTATTCTCTTTGAAGCAATTGTGAATGGGAGTTCACTCATGATTTGGCTCTCTGTTTGTCTGTTATTGATGTATAAGAATGCTTGTGATTTTTGTACATTGATGTTGTATCCTGAGACTTTGCTGAAGTTGCTTATCAGCTTAAGGAGATTTTGGGCTGAGACAATGGGGTTTTCTAGATATACTATCACGTCATCTGCAAACAGGGACAATTTGACTTCCTTTTCTCCTAATTGAATACCCTTGATTTCCTTCTCTTGCCTAATTGCCCTGGCCAGAACTTCCAACACTATGTTGAATAGAAGTGGTGAGAGAGGGCATCCCTGTCTTGTGCCAGTTTTCAAAGTGAATGCTTCCAGTTTTTGCCCATTCAGTATGATATTGGCTGTGGGTTTGTCATAAATAGCTCTTATTGTTTTGAGATACGACCCATCAATACCTAATTTATTGAGAGTTTTTAGCATGAAGGGTTGTTGAATTTTGTCAAAGGCCTTTTCTTCATGTATTGAGATAATCATGTGGTTTTTGACTTTGGTTCTGTTTATATGCTGGATTACATTTATTGATTTGCGTATCTTGAACCAGCCTTGCATCCCAGGGATGAAGCCCACTTGATCATGGTGAATAAGCTGTTTGATGTGCTGCTGGATTCGGTTTGCCAGTAATTTATTGAGGATTTTTGCATCAATATTCATCAAGGATATTGGTCTAAAATTCTCTTTTTTGGTTGTGTCTCTGCCCAGCTTTGGTATCAGCATGATGCTGGCCTCATAAAATGAGTTAGGAAGGATTCCCTCTTTTTCTATTGATTGGAATAGTTTCTGAAGTAATGGTTCCAGTTCCTCCTTGTACCTCCGGTAGAATTCGGCTGTGAACCCATCTGATCCTGGACTCTTTTTGGTTGGTAAGCCATTGATTATTGCCGCAATTTCAGCTCCTGTTATTAGTCTATTCAGAGATTCAACTTCTTCCTGTTTTAGTCATGGGAGAGTGTATGTGTCGAGGAATTTATACCTTTCTTTTTTTTTTTAATTTTTCTTCTTTTTATCATTATTATTATTATTATTATCATTATTATTATTATTATACTTTAGGCTCTATGGTACATGTGCGCAACGTGCAGGTAAGCTACATATGTATACATGTGCCATGCTGGTGCGCTGCACCCACCAACTCGTCATCTAGCATTAGGTATATCTAACAATGCTGTCCTCCCCCCTCCCCCCACGCCACCACAGTCCCCGAAGTGTGATGTTCCCCTTCCTGTGTCCATGTGTTCTCATTGTTCAATTCCCACCTATGAGTGAGAATATGTGGTGTTTGGTTTTTTGTTCTTGCGATAGTTTACTGAGAACGATGATTTCCAATTTCATCCATGTCCCTACAAAGGATATGAACTCATCCTTTTTTATGGCTGCCTAGTATTCCATGGTGTATATGTGCCACATTTTCTTAATCCAGTCTATCACTGTTGGACATTTGGGTTGGTTCCAAGTCTTTGCTGTTGTGTATAATGCCACAATAAACATACGTGTGCATGTGTCTTTATAGCAGCATGATTTATAGTCCTTTGGGTATATACCCAGTAATGGGATGGCTGGGTCAAATGGAATTTCTAGTTCTAGATCCCTGAGGAATCGCCACAGTGACCTCCACAAGGGTTGAACTAGTTTACAGTCCCACCAACAGTGTAAAAGTGTTCCTATTTCTCCACATCCTCTCCAGCACCTGTTGTTTCCTGACTTTTTAATGATTGCCATTCTATCTGGTGTGAGATGGTATCTCATTGTGGTTTTGATTTGCATTTCTTTCATGGCCAGTGATGGTGAGCATTTTTTCACGTGTTTTTTGGCTGCATAAATGTCTTCTTTTGAGGAGTGTCTGTTCATGTCCTTCGCCCACTTTTTGATGGGGTTGTTTGGTGTTTTCTTGTAAATTTGTTGGAGTGCATTGTAGATTCTGGATATTAGCCCTTTGTCAGATGAGTAGGTTGCGAAAATTTTCTCCCATTTTGTAGGTTGCCTGTTCACTCTGACGGTAGTTTCCTTTGCTGTGCAGAAGCTCTTTAGTTTAATTAGATCCCATTTGTCAATTTTGGCTTTTGTTGCCATTGCTTTTGGTGTTTTAGACATGAACTCCTTGCCCATGCCTATGTCCTGAATGGTATTGCCTAGGTTTTCTTCTAGGGTTTTTATGGTTTTAGGTCTAACGTTTAAGTCTTTAATCCATGTTGAGTTGATTTTTGTAGAAGGTGTAAGGAAGGGATCCAGTTTCAGCTTTCTACATGTGGCTAGCCAGATTTCCCAGCACCATTTATTAAATAGGGATTCCTTTCTCCATTTCTTGTTTTTGTCAGGTTTGTCAAAGATCAGATAGTTGTAGATATGTGGCATTATTTCTGACGGCTCTGTTCTGTTCCATTGATCTATATCTCTGTTTTGGTACCAGTACCATGCTGTTTGGGTTACTGTAGCCTTGTAGTATAGTTGGAAGTCAGGTAGCGTGATGCCTCCAGCTTTGTTCTTTTGGCTTAGGATTGACTTGGTGATGCGGGCTCTTTTTTGGTTCCATATGAACTTTAAAGTAGTTTTTTCCAATTCTGTGAAGAAAGTCATTGGTAACTTGGTGGGGATGGCATTGAATCTGTAAATTACCTTGGGAAGGATGGCCATTTTCATGATATTGATTCTTCCTACCCATGAGCATGGAATGTTCTTCCATTTGTTTGTATCCTCTTTTATTTCCTTGAGCAGTGGTTTGTAGTTTTCTCCTTGAAGAGGTCCTTCACATCCCTTGTAAGTTGGATTCCTAGGTATTTTATTCTCTTTGAAGCAATTGTGAATGGGAGTTCACTCATGATTTGGCTCTCTGTTTGTCTGTTATTGATGTATAAGAATGCTTGTGATTTTTGTACATTGCTGTTGTATCCTGAGACTTTGCTGAAGTTGCTTATCAGCTTAAGGAGATTTTGGGCTGAGACAATGGGGTTTTCTAGATATACTATCACGTCATCTGCAAACAGGGACAATTTGACTTCCTTTTCTCCTAATTGAATACCCTTGATTTCCTTCTCTTGCCTAATTGCCCTGGCCAGAACTTCCAACACTATGTTGAATAGAAGTGGTGAGAGAGGGCATCCCTGTCTTGTGCCAGTTTTCAAAGTGAATGCTTCCAATTTTTGCCCATTCAGTATGATATTGGCTGTGGGTTTGTCATAAATAGCTCTTATTATTTTGAGATACGACCCATCAATACCTAATTTATTGAGAGTTTTTAGCATGAAGGGTTGTTGAATTTTGTCAAAGGCCTTTTCTTCATGTATTGAGATAATCATGTGGTTTTTGACTTTGGTTCTGTTTATATGCTGGATTACATTTATTGATTTGCGTATCTTGAACCAGCCTTGCATCCCAGGGATGAAGCCCACTTGATCATGGTGAATAAGCTGTTTGATGTGCTGCTGGATTCGGTTTGCAGGAATTTATTGAGGATTTTTGCATCAATATTCATCAAGGATATTGGTCTAAAATTCTCTTTTTTGGTTGTGTCTCTGCCCAGCTTTGGTATCAGCATGATGCTGGCCTCATAAAATGAGTTAGGAAGGATTCCCTCTTTTTCTATTGATTGGAATAGTTTCTGAAGTAATGGTTCCAGTTCCTCCTTGTACCTCCGGTAGAATTCGGCTGTGAACCCATCTGATCCTGGACTCTTTTTGGTTGGTAAGCCATTGATTATTGCCGCAATTTCAGCTCCTGTTATTAGTCTATTCAGAGATTCAACTTCTTCCTGGTTTAGTCATGGGAGAGTGTATGTGTCGAGGAATTTATACCTTTCTTTTTTTTTTTAATTTTTCTTCTTTTTATCATTATTATTATTATTATTATCATTATTATTATTATTATTATACTTTAGGCTCTATGGTACATGTGCGCAACGTGCAGGTAAGCTACATATGTATACATGTGCCATGCTGGTGCGCTGCACCCACCAACTCGTCATCTAGCATTAGGTATATCTCCCAATGCTGTCCCTCCCCACTCCCCCCACGCCACCACAGTCCCCGAAGTGTGATGTTCCCCTTCCTGTGTCCATGTGTTCTCATTGTTCAATTCCCACCTATGAGTGAGAACATGTGGTGTTTAGTTTTTTGTTCTTGCGACAGTTTACTGAGAACGATGATTTCCAATTTCATCCATGTCCCTACAAAGGATATGAACTCATCCTTTTTTATGGCTGCCTAGTATTCCATGGTGTATATGTGCCACATTTTCTTAATCCAGTCTATCACTGTTGGACATTTGGGTTGGTTCCAAGTCTTTGCTGTTGTGTATAATGCCGCAATAAACATACGTGTGCATGTGTCTTTATAGCAGCATGATTTATAGTCCTTTGGGTATATACCCAGTAATGGGATGGCTGGGTCAAATGGAATTTCTAGTTCTAGATCCCTGAGGAATCGCCACAGTGACCTCCACAAGGGTTGAGCTAGTTTACAGTCCCACCAACAGTGTAAAAGTGTTCCTATTTCTCCACATCCTCTCCAGCACCTGTTGTTTCCTGACTTTTTAATGATTGCCATTCTATCTGGTGTGAGATGGTATCTCATTGTGGTTTTGATTTGCATTTCTCTCATGGCCAGTGATGGTGAGCATTTTTTCACGTGTTTTTTGGCTGCATAAATGTCTTCTTTTGAGGAGTGTCTGTTCATGTCCTTCGCCCACTTTTTGATGGGGTTGTTTGGTGTTTTCTTGTAAATTTGTTGGAGTGCATTGTAGATTCTGGATATTAGCCCTTTGTCAGATGAGTAGGTTGCGAAAATTTTCTCCCATTTTGTAGGTTGCCTGTTCACTCTGACGGTAGTTTCCTTTGCTGTGCAGAAGCTCTTTAGTTTAATTAGATCCCATTTGTCAATTTTGGCTTTTGTTGCCATTGCTTTTGGTGTTTTAGACATGAACTCCTTGCCCATGCCTATGTCCTGAATGGTATTGCCTAGGTTTTCTTCTAGGGTTTTTATGGTTTTAGGTCTAACGTTTAAGTCTTTAATCCATGTTGAGTTGATTTTTGTAGAAGGTGTAAGGAAGGGATCCATTTTCAGCTTTCTACATGTGGCTAGCCAGTTTTCCCAGCACCATTTATTAAATAGGGATTCCTTTCTCCATTTCTTGTTTTTGTCAGGTTTGTCAAAGATCAGATAGTTGTAGATATGTGGCATTATTTCTGACGGCTCTGTTCTGTTCCATTGATCTATATCTCTGTTTTGGTACCAGTACCATGCTGTTTGGGTTACTGTAGCCTTGTAGTATAGTTGGAAGTCAGGTAGCGTGATGCCTCCAGCTTTGGTCTTTTGGCTGAGGATTGACTTGGTGATGCGGGCTCTTTTTTGGTTCCATATGAACTTTAAAGTAGTTTTTTCCAATTCTGTGAAGAAAGTCATTGGTAACTTGGTGGGGATGGCATTGAATCTGTAAATTACCTTGGGAAGGATGGCCATTTTCATGATATTGATTCTTCCTACCCATGAGCATGGAATGTTCTTCCATTTGTTTGTATCCTCTTTTATTTCCTTGAGCAGTGGTTTGTAGTTTTCTCCTTGAAGAGGTCCTTCACATCCCTTGTAAGTTGGATTCCTAGGTATTTTATTCTCTTTGAAGCAATTGTGAATGGGAGTTCACTCATGATTTGGCTCTCTGTTTGTCTGTTATTGATGTATAAGAATGCTTGTGATTTTTGTACATTGATGTTGTATCCTGAGACTTTGCTGAAGTTGCTTATCAGCTTAAGGAGATTTTGGGCTGAGACAATGGGGTTTTCTAGATATACTATCACGTCATCTGCAAACAGGGACAATTTGACTTCCTTTTCTCCTAATTGAATACCCTTGATTTCCTTCTCTTGCCTAATTGCCCTGGCCAGAACTTCCAACACTATGTTGAATAGAAGTGGTGAGAGAGGGCATCCCTGTCTTGTGCCAGTTTTCAAAGTGAATGCTTCCAGTTTTTGCCCATTCAGTATGATATTGGCTGTGGGTTTGTCATAAATAGCTCTTATTGTTTTGAGATACGACCCATCAATACCTAATTTATTGAGAGTTTTTAGCATGAAGGGTTGTTGAATTTTGTCAAAGGCCTTTTCTTCATGTATTGAGATAATCATGTGGTTTTTGACTTTGGTTCTGTTTATATGCTGGATTACATTTATTGATTTGCGTATCTTGAACCAGCCTTGCATCCCAGGGATGAAGCCCACTTGATCATGGTGAATAAGCTGTTTGATGTGCTGCTGGATTCGGTTTGCCAGTAATTTATTGAGGATTTTTGCATCAATATTCATCAAGGATATTGGTCTAAAATTCTCTTTTTTGGTTGTGTCTCTGCCCAGCTTTGGTATCAGCATGATGCTGGCCTCATAAAATGAGTTAGGAAGGATTCCCTCTTTTTCTATTGATTGGAATAGTTTCTGAAGTAATGGTTCCAGTTCCTCCTTGTACCTCCGGTAGAATTCGGCTGTGAACCCATCTGATCCTGGACTCTTTTTGGTTGGTAAGCCATTGATTATTGCCGCAATTTCAGCTCCTGTTATTAGTCTATTCAGAGATTCAACTTCTTCCTGTTTTAGTCATGGGAGAGTGTATGTGTCGAGGAATTTATACCTTTCTTTTTTTTTTTAATTTTTCTTCTTTTTATCATTATTATTATTATTATTATCATTATTATTATTATTATACTTTAGGCTCTATGGTACATGTGCGCAACGTGCAGGTAAGCTACATATGTATACATGTGCCATGCTGGTGCGCTGCACCCACCAACTCGTCATCTAGCATTAGGTATATCTAACAATGCTGTCCTCCCCCCTCCCCCCACGCCACCACAGTCCCCGAAGTGTGATGTTCCCCTTCCTGTGTCCATGTGTTCTCATTGTTCAATTCCCACCTATGAGTGAGAATATGTGGTGTTTGGTTTTTTGTTCTTGCGATAGTTTACTGAGAACGATGATTTCCAATTTCATCCATGTCCCTACAAAGGATATGAACTCATCCTTTTTTATGGCTGCCTAGTATTCCATGGTGTATATGTGCCACATTTTCTTAATCCAGTCTATCACTGTTGGACATTTGGGTTGGTTCCAAGTCTTTGCTGTTGTGTATAATGCCACAATAAACATACGTGTGCATGTGTCTTTATAGCAGCATGATTTATAGTCCTTTGGGTATATACCCAGTAATGGGATGGCTGGGTCAAATGGAATTTCTAGTTCTAGATCCCTGAGGAATCGCCACAGTGACCTCCACAAGGGTTGAACTAGTTTACAGTCCCACCAACAGTGTAAAAGTGTTCCTATTTCTCCACATCCTCTCCAGCACCTGTTGTTTCCTGACTTTTTAATGATTGCCATTCTATCTGGTGTGAGATGGTATCTCATTGTGGTTTTGATTTGCATTTCTTTCATGGCCAGTGATGGTGAGCATTTTTTCACGTGTTTTTTGGCTGCATAAATGTCTTCTTTTGAGGAGTGTCTGTTCATGTCCTTCGCCCACTTTTTGATGGGGTTGTTTGGTGTTTTCTTGTAAATTTGTTGGAGTGCATTGTAGATTCTGGATATTAGCCCTTTGTCAGATGAGTAGGTTGCGAAAATTTTCTCCCATTTTGTAGGTTGCCTGTTCACTCTGACGGTAGTTTCCTTTGCTGTGCAGAAGCTCTTTAGTTTAATTAGATCCCATTTGTCAATTTTGGCTTTTGTTGCCATTGCTTTTGGTGTTTTAGACATGAACTCCTTGCCCATGCCTATGTCCTGAATGGTATTGCCTAGGTTTTCTTCTAGGGTTTTTATGGTTTTAGGTCTAACGTTTAAGTCTTTAATCCATGTTGAGTTGATTTTTGTAGAAGGTGTAAGGAAGGGATCCAGTTTCAGCTTTCTACATGTGGCTAGCCAGTTTTCCCAGCACCATTTATTAAATAGGGATTCCTTTCTCCATTTCTTGTTTTTGTCAGGTTTGTCAAAGATCAGATAGTTGTAGATATGTGGCATTATTTCTGACGGCTCTGTTCTGTTCCATTGATCTATATCTCTGTTTTGGTACCAGTACCATGCTGTTTGGGTTACTGTAGCCTTGTAGTATAGTTGGAAGTCAGGTAGCGTGATGCCTCCAGCTTTGTTCTTTTGGCTGAGGATTGACTTGGTGATGCGGGCTCTTTTTTGGTTCCATATGAACTTTAAAGTAGTTTTTTCCAATTCTGTGAAGAAAGTCATTGGTAACTTGGTGGGGATGGCATTGAATCTGTAAATTACCTTGGGAAGGATGGCCATTTTCATGATATTGATTCTTCCTACCCATGAGCATGGAATGTTCTTCCATTTGTTTGTATCCTCTTTTATTTCCTTGAGCAGTGGTTTGTAGTTTTCTCCTTGAAGAGGTCCTTCACATCCCTTGTAAGTTGGATTCCTAGGTATTTTATTCTCTTTGAAGCAATTGTGAATGGGAGTTCACTCATGATTTGGCTCTCTGTTTGTCTGTTATTGATGTATAAGAATGCTTGTGATTTTTGTACATTGATGTTGTATCCTGAGACTTTGCTGAAGTTGCTTATCAGCTTAAGGAGATTTTGGGCTGAGACAATGGGGTTTTCTAGATATACTATCACGTCATCTGCAAACAGGGACAATTTGACTTCCTTTTCTCCTAATTGAATACCCTTGATTTCCTTCTCTTGCCTAATTGCCCTGGCCAGAACTTCCAACACTATGTTGAATAGAAGTGGTGAGAGAGGGCATCCCTGTCTTGTGCCAGTTTTCAAAGTGAATGCTTCCAGTTTTTGCCCATTCAGTATGATATTGGCTGTGGGTTTGTCATAAATAGCTCTTATTATTTTGAGATACGACCCATCAATACCTAATTTATTGAGAGTTTTTAGCATGAAGGGTTGTTGAATTTTGTCAAAGGCCTTTTCTTCATGTATTGAGATAATCATGTGGTTTTTGACTTTGGTTCTGTTTATATGCTGGATTACATTTATTGATTTGCGTATCTTGAACCAGCCTTGCATCCCAGGGATGAAGCCCACTTGATCATGGTGAATAAGCTGTTTGATGTGCTGCTGGATTCGGTTTGCCAGTAATTTATTGAGGATTTTTACATCAATATTCATCAAGGATATTGGTCTAAAATTCTCTTTTTTGGTTGTGTCTCTGCCCAGCTTTGGTATCAGCATGATGCTGGCCTCATAAAATGAGTTAGGAAGGATTCCCTCTTTTTCTATTGATTGGAATAGTTTCTGAAGTAATGGTTCCAGTTCCTCCTTGTACCTCCGGTAGAATTCGGCTGTGAACCCATCTGATCCTGGACTCTTTTTGGTTGGTAAGCCATTGATTATTGCCGCAATTTCAGCTCCTGTTATTAGTCTATTCAGAGATTCAACTTCTTCCTGGTTTAGTCATGGGAGAGTGTATGTGTCGAGGAATTTATACCTTTCTTTTTTTTTTTAATTTTTCTTCTTTTTGTCATTATTATTATTATTATTATCATTAGTATTATTATTATACTTTAGGCTCTATGGTACATGTGCGCAACGTGCAGGTAAGCTACATATGTATACATGTGCCATGCTGGTGCGCTGCACCCACCAACTCGTCATCTAGCATTAGGTATATCTCCCAATGCTGTCCCTCCCCCCTCCCCCCACGCCACCACAGTCCCCGAAGTGTGATGTTCCCCTTCCCGTGTCCATGTGTTCTCATTGTTCAATTCCCACCTATGACTGAGAATATGTGGTGTTTGGTTTTTTGTTCTTGCGATAGTTTACTGAGAACGATGATTTCCAATTTCATCCATGTCCCTACAAAGGATATGAACTCATCATTTTTTATGGCTGCCTAGTATTCCATGGTGTATATGTGCCACATTTTCTTAATCCAGTCTATCACTGTTGGACATTTGGGTTGGTTCCAAGTCTTTGCTGTTGTGTATAATGCCGCAATAAACATACGTGTGCATGTGTCTTTATAGCAGCATGATTTATAGTCCTTTGGGTATATACCCAGTAATGGGATGGCTGGGTCAAATGGAATTTCTAGTTCTAGATCCCTGAGGAATCGCCACAGTGACCTCCACAAGGGTTGAACTAGTTTACAGTCCCACCAACAGTGTAAAAGTGTTCCTATTTCTCCACATCCTCTCCAGCACCTGTTGTTTCCTGACTTTTTAATGATTGCCATTCTATCTGGTGTGAGATGGTATCTCATTGTGGTTTTGATTTGCATTTCTCTCATGGCCAGTGATGGTGAGCATTTTTTCACGTGTTTTTTGGCTGCATAAATGTCTTCTTTTGAGGAGTGTCTGTTCATGTCCTTCGCCCACTTTTTGATGGGGTTGTTTGGTGTTTTCTTGTAAATTTGTTGGAGTGCATTGTAGATTCTGGATATTAGCCCTTTGTCAGATGAGTAGGTTGCGAAAATTTTCTCCCATTTTGTAGGTTGCCTGTTCACTCTGACGGTAGTTTCCTTTGCTGTGCAGAAGCTCTTTAGTTTAATTAGATCCCATTTGTCAATTTTGGCTTTTGTTGCCATTGCTTTTGGTGTTTTAGACATGAACTCCTTGCCCATGCCTATGTCCTGAATGGTATTGCCTAGGTTTTCTTCTAGGGTTTTTATGGTTTTAGGTCTAACGTTTAAGTCTTTAATCCATGTTGAGTTGATTTTTGTAGAAGGTGTAAGGAAGGGATCCAGTTTCAGCTTTCTACATGTGGCTAGCCAGTTTTCCCAGCACCATTTATTAAATAGGGATTCCTTTCTCCATTTCTTGTTTTTGTCAGGTTTGTCAAAGATCAGATAGTTGTAGATATGTGGCATTATTTCTGACGGCTCTGTTCTGTTCCATTGATCTATATCTCTGTTTTGGTACCAGTACCATGCTGTTTGGGTTACTGTAGCCTTGTAGTATAGTTGGAAGTCAGGTAGCGTGATGCCTCCAGCTTTGTTCTTTTGGCTTAGGATTGACTTGGTGATGCGGGCTCTTTTTTGGTTCCATATGAACTTTAAAGTAGTTTTTTCCAATTCTGTGAAGAAAGTCATTGGTAACTTGGTGGGGATGGCATTGAATCTGTAAATTACCTTGGGAAGGATGGCCATTTTCATGATATTGATTCTTCCTACCCATGAGCATGGAATGTTCTTCCATTTGTTTGTATCCTCTTTTATTTCCTTGAGCAGTGGTTTGTAGTTTTCTCCTTGAAGAGGTCCTTCACATCCCTTGTAAGTTGGATTCCTAGGTATTTTATTCTCTTTGAAGCAATTGTGAATGGGAGTTCACTCATGATTTGGCTCTCTGTTTGTCTGTTATTGATGTATAAGAATGCTTGTGATTTTTGTACATTGATGTTGTATCCTGAGACTTTGCTGAAGTTGCTTATCAGCTTAAGGAGATTTTGGGCTGAGACAATGGGGTTTTCTAGATATACTATCACGTCATCTGCAAACAGGGACAATTTGACTTCCTTTTCTCCTAATTGAATACCCTTGATTTCCTTCTCTTGCCTAATTGCCCTGGCCAGAACTTCCAACACTATGTTGAATAGAAGTGGTGAGAGAGGGCATCCCGGTCTTGTGCCAGTTTTCAAAGTGAATGCTTCCAGTTTTTGCCCATTCAGTATGATATTGGCTGTGGGTTTGTCATAAATAGCTCTTATTATTTTGAGATACGACCCATCAATACCTAATTTATTGAGAGTTTTTAGCATGAAGGGTTGTTGAATTTTGTCAAAGGCCTTTTCTTCATGTATTGAGATAATCATGTGGTTTTTGACTTTGGTTCTGTTTATATGCTGGATTACATTTATTGATTTGCGTATCTTGAACCAGCCTTGCATCCCAGGGATGAAGCCCACTTGATCATGGTGAATAAGCTGTTTGATGTGCTGCTGGATTCGGTTTGCCAGTAATTTATTGAGGATTTTTACATCAATATTCATCAAGGATATTGGTCTAAAATTCTCTTTTTTGGTTGTGTCTCTGCCCAGCTTTGGTATCAGCATGATGCTGGCCTCATAAAATGAGTTAGGAAGGATTCCCTCTTTTTCTATTGATTGGAATAGTTTCTGAAGTAATGGTTCCAGTTCCTCCTTGTACCTCCGGTAGAATTCGGCTGTGAACCCATCTGATCCTGGACTCTTTTTGGTTGGTAAGCCATTGATTATTGCCGCAATTTCAGCTCCTTTTATTAGTCTATTCAGAGATTCAACTTCTTCCTGGTTTAGTCATGGGAGAGTGTATGTGTCGAGGAATTTATACCTTTCTTTTTTTTTTTAATTTTTCTTCTTTTTGTCATTATTATTATTATTATTATCATTATTATTATTATTATACTTTAGGCTCTATGGTACATGTGCGCAACGTGCAGGTAAGCTACATATGTATACATGTGCCATGCTGGTGCGCTGCACCCACCAACTCGTCATCTAGCATTAGGTATATCTCCCAATGCTGTCCCTCCCCCCTCCCCCCACGCCACCACAGTCCCCGAAGTGTGATGTTCCCCTTCCTGTGTCCATGTGTTCTCATTGTTCAATTCCCACCTATGAGTGAGAATATGTGGTGTTTGGTTTTTTGTTCTTGCGATAGTTTACTGAGAACGATGATTTCCAATTTCATCCATGTCCCTACAAAGGATATGAACTCATCCTTTTTTATGGCTGCCTGGTATTCCATGGTGTATATGTGCCACATTTTCTTAATCCAGTCTATCACTGTTGGACATTTGGGTTGGTTCCAAGTCTTTGCTGTTGTGTATAATGCCGCAATAAACATACGTGTGCATGTGTCTTTATAGCAGCATGATTTATAGTCCTTTGGGTATATACCCAGTAATGGGATGGCTGGGTCAAATGGAATTTCTAGTTCTAGATCCCTGAGGAATCGCCACAGTGACCTCCACAAGGGTTGAACTAGTTTACAGTCCCACCAACAGTGTAAAAGTGTTCCTATTTCTCCACATCCTCTCCAGCACCTGTTGTTTCCTGACTTTTTAATGATTGCCATTCTATCTGGTGTGAGATGGTATCTCATTGTGGTTTTGATTTGCATTTCTCTCATGGCCAGTGATGGTGAGCATTTTTTCACGTGTTTTTTGGCTGCATAAATGTCTTCTTTTGAGGAGTGTCTGTTCATGTCCTTCGCCCACTTTTTGATGGGGTTGTTTGGTGTTTTCTTGTAAATTTGTTGGAGTGCATTGTAGATTCTGGATATTAGCCCTTTGTCAGATGAGTAGGTTGCGAAAATTTTCTCCCATTTTGTAGGTTGCCTGTTCACTCTGACGGTAGTTTCCTTTGCTGTGCAGAAGCTCTTTAGTTTAATTAGATCCCATTTGTCAATTTTGGCTTTTGTTGCCATTGCTTTTGGTGTTTTAGACATGAACTCCTTGCCCATGCCTATGTCCTGAATGGTATTGCCTAGGTTTTCTTCTAGGGTTTTTATGGTTTTAGGTCTAACGTTTAAGTTTTTAATCCATGTTGAGTTGATTTTTGTAGAAGGTGTAAGGAAGGGATCCAGTTTCAGCTTTCTACATGTGGCTAGCCAGTTTTCCCAGCACCATTTATTAACTAGGGATTCCTTTCTCCATTTCTTGTTTTTGTTAGGTTTGTCAAAGATCAGATAGTTGTAGATATGTGGCATTATTTCTGACGGCTCTGTTCTGTTCCATTGATCTATATCTCTGTTTTGGTACCAGTACCATGCTGTTTGGGTTACTGTAGCCTTGTAGTATAGTTGGAAGTCAGGTAGCGTGATGCCTCCAGCTTTGTTCTTTTGGCTTAGGATTGACTTGGTGATGCGGGCTCTTTTTTGGTTCCATATGAACTTTAAAGTAGTTTTTTCCAATTCTGTGAAGAAAGTCATTGGTAACTTGGTGGGGATGGCATTGAATCTGTAAATTACCTTGGGAAGGATGGCAATTTTCATGATATTGATTCTTCCTACCCATGAGCATGGAATGTTCTTCCATTTGTTTGTATCCTCTTTTATTTCCTTGAGCAGTGGTTTGTAGTTTTCTCCTTGAAGAGGTCCTTCACATCCCTTGTAAGTTGGATTCCTAGGTATTTTATTCTCTTTGAAGCAATTGTGAATGGGAGTTCACTCATGATTTGGCTCTCTGTTTGTCTGTTATTGATGTATAAGAATGCTTGTGATTTTTGTACATTGATGTTGTATCCTGAGACTTTGCTGAAGTTGCTTATCAGCTTAAGGAGATTTTGGGCTGAGACAATGGGGTTTTCTAGATATACTATCACGTCATCTGCAAACAGGGACAATTTGACTTCCTTTTCTCCTAATTGAATACCCTTGATTTCCTTCTCTTGCCTAATTGCCCTGGCCAGAACTTCCAACACTATGTTGAATAGAAGTGGTGAGAGAGGGCATCCCTGTCTTGTGCCAGTTTTCAAAGTGAATGCTTCCAGTTTTTGCCCATTCAGTATGATATTGGCTGTGGGTTTGTCATAAATAGCTCTTATTATTTTGAGATACGACCCATCAATACCTAATTTATTGAGAGTTTTTAGCATGAAGGGTTGTTGAATTTTGTCAAAGGCCTTTTCTTCATGTATTGAGATAATCATGTGGTTTTTGACTTTGGTTCTGTTTATATGCTGGATTACATTTATTGATTTGCGTATCTTGAACCAGCCTTGCATCCCAGGGATGAAGCCCACTTGATCATGGTGAATAAGCTGTTTGATGTGCTGCTGGATTCGGTTTGCCAGTAATTTATTGAGGATTTTTACATCAATATTCATCAAGGATATTGGTCTAAAATTCTCTTTTTTGGTTGTGTCTCTGCCCAGCTTTGGTATCAGCATGATGCTGGCCTCATAAAATGAGTTAGGAAGGATTCCCTCTTTTTCTATTGATTGGAATAGTTTCTGAAGTAATGGTTCCAGTTCCTCCTTGTACCTCCGGTAGAATTCGGCTGTGAACCCATCTGATCCTGGACTCTTTTTGGTTGGTAAGCCATTGATTATTGCCGCAATTTCAGCTCCTGTTATTAGTCTATTCAGAGATTCAACTTCTTCCTGTTTTAGTCATGGGAGAGTGTATGTGTCGAGGAATTTATACCTTTCTTTTTTTTTTTAATTTTTCTTCTTTTTGTCATTATTATTATTATTATTATCATTATTATTATTATTATACTTTAGGCTCTATGGTACATGTGCGCAACGTGCAGGTAAGCTACATATGTATACATGTGCCATGCTGGTGCGCTGCACCCACCAACTCGTCATCTAGCATTAGGTATATCTCCCAATGCTGTCCCTCCCCCCTCCCCCCACGCCACCACAGTCCCCGAAGTGTGATGTTCCCCTTCCTGTGTCCATGTGTTCTCATTGTTCAATTCCCACCTATGAGTGAGAATATGTGGTGTTTGGTTTTTTGTTCTTGCGATAGTTTACTGAGAACGATGATTTCCAATTCCATCCATGTCCCTACAAAGGATATGAACTCATCATTTTTTATGGCTGCCTGGTATTCCATGGTGTATATGTGCCACATTTTCTTAATCCAGTCTATCACTGTTGGACATTTGGGTTGGTTCCAAGTCTTTGCTGTTGTGTATAATGCCGCAATAAACATACGTGTGCATGTGTCTTTATAGCAGCATGATTTATAGTCCTTTGGGTATATACCCAGTAATGGGATGGCTGGGTCAAATGGAATTTCTAGTTCTAGATCCCTGAGGAATCGCCACAGTGACCTCCACAAGGGTTGAACTAGTTTACAGTCCCACCAACAGTGTAAAAGTGTTCCTATTTCTCCACATCCTCTCCAGCACCTGTTTTTTCCTGAGTTTTTAATGATTGCCATTCTATCTGGTGTGAGATGGTATCTCATTGTGGTTTTGATTTGCATTTCTCTCATGGCCAGTGATGGTGAGCATTTTTTCACGTGCTTTTTGTCTGCATAAATGTCTTCTTTTGAGGAGTGTCTGTTCATGTCCTTCGCCCACTTTTTGATGGGGTTGTTTGGTGTTTTCTTGTAAATTTGTTGGAGTGCATTGTAGATTCTGGATATTAGCCCTTTGTCAGATGAGTAGGTTGCGAAAATTTTCTCCCATCTTGTAGGTTGCCTGTTCACTCTGACGGTTGTTTCCTTTGCTGTGCAGAAGCTCTTTAGTTTAATTAGATCCCATTTGTCAATTTTGGCTTTTGTTGCCATTGCTTTTGGTGTTTTAGACATGAACTCCTTGCCCATGCCTATGTCCTGAATGGTATTGCCTAGGTTTTCTTCTAGGGTTTTTATGGTTTTAGGTCTAACGTTTAAGTCTTTAATCCATGTTGAGTTGATTTTTGTAGAAGGTGTAAGGAAGGGATCCAGTTTCAGCTTTCTACATGTGGCTAGCCAGTTTTCCCAGCACCATTTATTAAATAGGGATTCCTTTCTCCATTTCTTGTTTTTGTCAGGTTTGTCAAAGATCAGATAGTTGTAGATATGTGGCATTATTTCTGACGGCTCTGTTCTGTTCCATTGATCTATATCTCTGTTTTGGTACCAGTACCATGCTGTTTGGGTTACTGTAGCCTTGTAGTATAGTTGGAAGTCAGGTAGCGTGATGCCTCCAGCTTTGTTCTTTTGGCTTAGGATTGACTTGGTGATGCGGGCTCTTTTTTGGTTCCATATGAACTTTAAAGTAGTTTTTTCCAATTCTGTGAAGAAAGTCATTGGTAACTTGGTGGGGATGGCATTGAATCTGTAAATTACCTTGGGAAGGATGGCCATTTTCATGATATTGATTCTTCCTACCCATGAGCATGGAATGTTCTTCCATTTGTTTGTATCCTCTTTTATTTCCTTGAGCAGTGGTTTGTAGTTTTCTCCTTGAAGAGGTCCTTCACATCCCTTGTAAGTTGGATTCCTAGGTATTTTATTCTCTTTGAAGCAATTGTGAATGGGAGTTCACTCATGATTTGGCTCTCTGTTTGTCTGTTATTGATGTATAAGAATGCTTGTGATTTTTGTACATTGATGTTGTATCCTGAGACTTTGCTGAAGTTGCTTATCAGCTTAAGGAGATTTTGGGCTGAGACAATGGGGTTTTCTAGATATACTATCACGTCATCTGCAAACAGGGACAATTTGACTTCCTTTTCTCCTAATTGAATACCCTTGATTTCCTTCTCTTGCCTAATTGCCCTGGCCAGAACTTCCAACACTATGTTGAATAGAAGTGGTGAGAGAGGGCATCCCTGTCTTGTGCCAGTTTTCAAAGTGAATGCTTCCAGTTTTTGCCCATTCCGTATGATATTGGCTGTGGGTTTGTCATAAATAGCTCTTATTATTTTGAGATACGACCCATCAATACCTAATTTATTGAGAGATTTTAGCATGAAGGGTTGTTGAATTTTGTCAAAGGCCTTTACTTCATGTATTGAGATAATCATGTGGTTTTTGACTTTGGTTCTGTTTATATGCTGGATTACATTTATTGATTTGCGTATATTGAACCAGCCTTGCATCCCAGGGATGAAGCCCACTTGATCATGGTGGATAAGCTGTTTGATGTGCTGCTGGATTCGGTTTGCCAGTAATTTATTGAGGATTTTTGCATCAATATTCATCAAGGATATTGGTCTAAAATTCTCTTTTTTGGTTGTGTCTCTGCCCAGCTTTGGTATCAGCATGATGCTGGCCTCATAAAATGAGTTAGGAAGGATTCCCTCTTTTTCTATTGATTGGAATAGTTTCTGAAGTAATGGTTCCAGTTCCTCCTTGTACCTCCGGTAGAATTCGGCTGTGAACCCATCTGATCCTGGACTCTTTTTGGTTGGTAAGCCATTGATTATTGCCGCAATTTCAGCTCCTGTTATTAGTCTATTCAGAGATTCAACTTCTTCCTGGTTTAGTCATGGGAGAGTGTATGTGTCGAGGAATTTATACCTTTCTTTTTTTTTTTAATTTTTCTTCTTTTTGTCATTATTATTATTATTATTATCATTATTATTATTATTATACTTTAGGCTCTATGGTACATGTGCGCAACGTGCAGGTAAGCTACATATGTATACATGTGCCATGCTGGTGCGCTGCACCCACCAACTCGTCATCTAGCATTAGGTATATCTCCCAATGCTGTCCCTCCCCCCTCCCCCCACGCCACCACAGTCCCCGAAGTGTGATGTTCCCCTTCCTGTGTCCATGTGTTCTCATTGTTCAATTCCCACCTATGAGTGAGAATATGTGGTGTTTGGTTTTTTGTTCTTGCGATAGTTTACTGAGAACGATGATTTCCAATTTCATCCATGTCCCTACAAAGGATATGAACTCATCATTTTTTATGGCTGCCTAGTATTCCATGGTGTATATGGGCCACATTTTCTTAATCCAGTCTATCACTGTTGGACATTTGGGTTGGTTCCAAGTCTTTGCTGTTGTGTATAATGCCGCAATAAACATACGTGTGCATGTGTCTTTATAGCAGCATGATTTATAGTCCTTTGGGTATATACCCAGTAATGGGATGGCTGGGTCAAATGGAATTTCTAGTTCTAGATCCCTGAGGAATCGCCACAGTGACCTCCACAAGGGTTGAACTAGTTTACAGTCCCACCAACAGTGTAAAAGTGTTCCTATTTCTCCACATCCTCTCCAGCACCTGTTGTTTCCTGACTTTTTAATGATTGCCATTCTATCTGGTGTGAGATGGTATCTCATTGTGGTTTTGATTTGCATTTCTCTCATGGCCAGTGATGGTGAGCATTTTTTCACGTGTTTTTTGGCTGCATAAATGTCTTCTTTTGAAGAGTGTCTGTTCATGTCCTTCGCCCACTTTTTGATGGGGTTGTTTGGTGTTTTCTTGTAAATTTGTTGGAGTGCATTGTAGATTCTGGATATTAGCCCTTTGTCAGATGAGTAGGTTGCGAAAATTTTCTCCCATTTTGTAGGTTGCCTGTTCACTCTGACGGTAGTTTCCTTTGCTGTGCAGAAGCTCTTTAGTTTAATTAGATCCCATTTGTCAATTTTGGCTTTTGTTGCCATTGCTTTTGGTGTTTTAGACATGAACTCCTTGCCCATGCCTATGTCCTGAATGGTATTGCCTAGGTTTTCTTCTAGGGTTTTTATGGTTTTAGGTCTAACGTTTAAGTCTTTAATCCATGTTGAGTTGATTTTTGTAGAAGGTGTAAGGAAGGGATCCAGTTTCAGCTTTCTACATGTGGCTAGCCAGTTTTCCCAGCACCATTTATTAACTAGGGATTCCTTTCTCCATTTCTTGTTTTTGTCAGGTTTGTCAAAGATCAGATAGTTGTAGATATGTGGCATTATTTCTGACGGCTCTGTTCTGTTCCATTGATCTATATCTCTGTTTTGGTACCAGTACCATGCTGTTTGGGTTACTGTAGCCTTGTAGTATAGTTGGAAGTCAGGTAGCGTGATGCCTCCAGCTTTGTTCTTTTGGCTTAGGATTGACTTGGTGATGCGGGCTCTTTTTTGGTTCCATATGAACTTTAAAGTAGTTTTTTCCAATTCTGTGAAGAAAGTCATTGGTAACTTGGTGGGGATGGCATTGAATCTGTAAATTACCTTGGGAAGGATGGCCATTTTCATGATATTGATTCTTCCTACCCATGAGCATGGAATGTTCTTCCATTTGTTTGTATCCTCTTTTATTTCCTTGAGCAGTGGTTTGTAGTTTTCTCCTTGAAGAGGTCCTTCACATCCCTTGTAAGTTGGATTCCTAGGTATTTTATTCTCTTTGAAGCAATTGTGAATGGGAGTTCACTCATGATTTGGCTCTCTGTTTGTCTGTTATTGATGTATAAGAATGCTTGTGATTTTTGTACATTGATGTTGTATCCTGAGACTTTGCTGAAGTTGCTTATGAGCTTAAGGAGATTTTGGGCTGAGACAAATATCTAGATAGTATATTCTAGATATACCATCACGTCATCTGCAAACAGGGACAATTTGACTTCCTTTTCTCCTAATTGAATACCCTTGATTTCCTTCTCTTGCCTAATTGCCCTGGCCAGAACTTCCAACACTATGATGAATAGAAGTGGTGAGAGAGGGCATCCCTGTCTTGTGCCAGTTTTCAAAGTGAATGCTTCCAGTTTTTGCCCATTCAGTATGATATTGGCTGTGGGTTTGTCATAAATAGCTCTTATTATTTTGAGATACGACCCATCAATACCTAATTTATTGAGAGATTTTAGCATGAAGGGTTGTTGAATTTTGTCAAAGGCCTTTACTTCATGTATTGAGATAATCATGTGGTTTTTGACTTTGGTTCTGTTTATATGCTGGATTACATTTATTGATTTGCGTATATTGAACCAGCCTTGCATCCCAGGGATGAAGCCCACTTGATCATGGTGGATAAGCTGTTTGATGTGCTGCTGGATTCGGTTTGCCAGTAATTTATTGAGGATTTTTGCATCAATATTCATCAAGGATATTGGTCTAAAATTCTCTTTTTTGGTTGTGTCTCTGCCCAGCTTTGGTATCAGCATGATGCTGGCCTCATAAAATGAGTTAGGAAGGATTCCCTCTTTTTCTATTGATTGGAATAGTTTCTGAAGTAATGGTTCCAGTTCCTCCTTGTACCTCCGGTAGAATTCGGCTGTGAACCCATCTGATCCTGGACTCTTTTTGGTTGGTAAGCCATTGATTATTGCCGCAATTTCAGCTCCTGTTATTAGTCTATTCAGAGATTCAACTTCTTCCTGGTTTAGTCATGGGAGAGTGTATGTGTCGAGGAATTTATACCTTTCTTTTTTTTTTTAATTTTTCTTCTTTTTGTCATTATTATTATTATTATTATCATTATTATTATTATTATACTTTAGGCTCTATGGTACATGTGCGCAACGTGCAGGTAAGCTACATATGTATACATGTGCCATGCTGGTGCGCTGCACCCACCAACTCGTCATCTAGCATTAGGTATATCTCCCAATGCTGTCCCTCCCCCCTCCCCACACGCCACCACAGTCCCCGAAGTGTGATGTTCCCCTTCCTGTGTCCATGTGTTCTCATTGTTCAATTCCCACCTATGAGTGAGAATATGTGGTGTTTGGTTTTTTGTTCTTGCGATAGTTTACTGAGAACGATGATTTCCAATTTCATCCATGTCCCTACAAAGGATATGAACTCATCATTTTTTATGGCTGCCTAGTATTCCATGGTGTATATGGGCCACATTTTCTTAATCCAGTCTATCACTGTTGGACATTTGGGTTGGTTCCAAGTCTTTGCTGTTGTGTATAATGCCGCAATAAACATACGTGTGCATGTGTCTTTATAGCGGCATGATTTATAGTCCTTTGGGTATATACCCAGTAATGGGATGGCTGGGTCAAATGGAATTTCTAGTTCTAGATCCCTGAGGAATCGCCACAGTGACCTCCACAAGGGTTGAACTAGTTTACAGTCCCACCAACAGTGTAAAAGTGTTCCTATTTCTCCACATCCTCTCCAGCACCTGTTGTTTCCTGACTTTTTAATGATTGCCATTCTATCTGGTGTGAGATGGTATCTCATTGTGGTTTTGATTTGCATTTCTCTCATGGCCAGTGATGGTGAGCATTTTTTCACGTGTTTTTTGGCTGCATAAATGTCTTCTTTTGAAGAGTGTCTGTTCATGTCCTTCGCCCACTTTTTGATGGGGTTGTTTGGTGTTTTCTTGTAAATTTGTTGGAGTGCATTGTAGATTCTGGATATTAGCCCTTTGTCAGATGAGTAGGTTGCGAAAATTTTCTCCCATTTTGTAGGTTGCCTGTTCACTCTGACGGTAGTTTCCTTTGCTGTGCAGAAGCTCTTTAGTTTAATTAGATCCCATTTGTCAATTTTGGCTTTTGTTGCCATTGCTTTTGGTGTTTTAGACATGAACTCCTTGCCCATGCCTATGTCCTGAATGGTATTGCCTAGGTTTTCTTCTAGGGTTTTTATGGTTTTAGGTCTAACGTTTAAGTCTTTAATCCATGTTGAGTTGATTTTTGTAGAAGGTGTAAGGAAGGGATCCAGTTTCAGCTTTCTACATGTGGCTAGCCAGTTTTCCCAGCACCATTTATTAAATAGGGATTCCTTTCTCCATTTCTTGTTTTTGTCAGGTTTGTCAAAGATCAGATAGTTGTAGATATGTGGCATTATTTCTGACGGCTCTGTTCTGTTCCATTGATCTATATCTCTGTTTTGGTACCAGTACCATGCTGTTTGGGTTACTGTAGCCTTGTAGTATAGTTGGAAGTCAGGTAGCGTGATGCCTCCAGCTTTGTTCTTTTGGCTTAGGATTGACTTGGTGATGCGGGCTCTTTTTTGGTTCCATATGAACTTTAAAGTAGTTTTTTCCAATTCTGTGAAGAAAGTCATTGGTAACTTGGTGGGGATGGCATGGAATCTGTAAATTACCTTGGGAAGGATGGCCATTTTCATGATATTGATTCTTCCTACCCATGAGCATGGAATGTTCTTCCATTTGTTTGTATCCTCTTTTATTTCCTTGAGCAGTGGTTTGTAGTTTTCTCCTTGAAGAGGTCCTTCACATCCCTTGTAAGTTGGATTCCTAGGTATTTTATTCTCTTTGAAGCAATTGTGAATGGGAGTTCACTCATGATTTGGCTCTCTGTTTGTCTGTTATTGATGTATAAGAATGCTTGTGATTTTTGTACATTGATGTTGTATCCTGAGACATTGCTGAAGTTGCTTATCAGCTTAAGGAGATTTTGGGCTGAGACAATGGGGTTTTCTAGATATACTATCACGTCATCTGCAAACAGGGACAATTTGACTTCCTTTTCTCCTAATTGAATACCCTTGATTTCCTTCTCTTGCCTAATTGCCCTGGCCAGAACTTCCAACACTATGTTGAATAGAAGTGGTGAGAGAGGGCATCCCTGTCTTGTGCCAGTTTTCAAAGTGAATGCTTCCAGTTTTTACCCATTCAGTATGATATTGGCTGTGGGTTTGTCATAAATAGCTCTTATTATTTTGAGATACGACCCATCAATACCTAATTTATTGAGAGTTTTTAGCATGAATGGTTGTTGAATTTTGTCAAAGGCCTTTACTTCATGTATTGAGATAATCATGTGGTTTTTGACTTTGGTTCTGTTTATATGCTGGATTACATGTATTGATTTGCGTATATTGAACCAGCCTTGCATCCCAGGGATGAAGCCCACTTGATCATGGTGGATAAGCTGTTTGATGTGCTGCTGGATTCGGTTTGCCAGTAATTTATTGAGGATTTTTGCATCAATATTCATCAAGGATATTGGTCTAAAATTCTCTTTTTTGGTTGTGTCTCTGCCCAGCTTTGGTATCAGCATGATGCTGGCCTCATAAAATGAGTTAGGAAGGATTCCCTCTTTTTCTATTGATTGGAATAGTTTCTGAAGTAATGGTTCCAGTTCCTCCTTTTACCTCCGGTAGAATTCGGCTGTGAACCCATCTGATCCTGGACTCTTTTTGGTTGGTAAGCCATTGATTATTGCCGCAATTTCAGCTCCTGTTATTAGTCTATTCAGAGATTCAACTTCTTCCTGGTTTAGTCATGGGAGAGTGTATGTGTCGAGGAATTTATACCTTTCTTTTTTTTTTTAATTTTTCTTCTTTTTGTCATTATTATTATTATTATTATCATTATTATTATTATTATACTTTAGGCTCTATGGTACATGTGCGCAACGTGCAGGTAAGCTACATATGTATACATGAGCCATGCTGGTGCGCTGCACCCACCAACTCGTCATCTAGCATTAGGTACATCTCCCAATGCTGTCCCTCCCCCCTCCCCCCACGCCACCACAGTCCCCGAAGTGTGATGTTCCCCTTCCTGTGTCCATGTGTTCTCATTGTTCAATTCCCACCTATGAGTGAGAATATGTGGTGTTTGGTTTTTTGTTCTTGCGATAGTTTACTGATAACGATGATTTCCAATTTCATCCATGTCCCTACAAAGGATATGAACTCATCCTTTTTTATGGCTGCCTAGTATTCCATGGTGTATATGTGCCACATTTTCTTAATCCAGTCTATCACTGTTGGACATTTGGGTTGGTTCCAAGTCTTTGCTGTTGTGTATAATGCCGCAATAAACATACGTGTGCATGTGTCTTTATAGCAGCATGATTTATAGTCCTTTGGGTATATACCCAGTAATGGGATGGCTGGGTCAAATGGAATTTCTAGTTCTAGATCCCTGAGGAATCGCCACAGTGACCTCCACAAGGGTTGAACTAGTTTACAGTCCCACCAACAGTGTAAAAGTGTTCCTATTTCTCCACATCCTCTCCAGCACCTGTTGTTTCCTGACTTTTTAATGATTGCCATTCTATCTGGTGTGAGATGGTATCTCATTGTGGTTTTGATTTGCATTTCTCTCATGGCCAGTGATGGTGAGCATTTTTTCACGTGTTTTTTGGCTGCATAAATGTCTTCTTTTGAGGAGTGTCTGTTCATGTCCTTCGCCCACTTTTTGATGGGGTTGTTTGGTGTTTTCTTGTAAATTTGTTGGAGTGCATTGTAGATTCTGGATATTAGCCCTTTGTCAGATGAGTAGGTTGCGAAAATTTTCTCCCATTTTGTAGGTTGCCTGTTCACTCTGACGGTAGTTTCCTTTGCTGTGCAGAAGCTCTTTAGTTTAATTAGATCCCATTTGTCAATTTTGGCTTTTGTTGCCATTGCTTTTGGTGTTTTAGACATGAACTCCTTGCCCATGCCTATGTCCTGAATGGTATTGCCTAGGTTTTCTTCTAGGGTTTTTATGGTTTTAGGTCTAACGTTTAAGTCTTTAATCCATGTTGAGTTGATTTTTGTAGAAGGTGTAAGGAAGGGATCCAGTTTCAGCTTTCTACATGTGGCTAGCCAGTTTTCCCAGCACCATTTATTAACTAGGGATTCCTTTCTCCATTTCTTGTTTTTGTCAGGTTTGTCAAAGATCAGATAGTTGTAGATATGTGGCATTATTTCTGACGGCTCTGTTCTGTTCCATTGATCTATATCTCTGTTTTGGTACCAGTACCATGCTGTTTGGGTTACTGTAGCCTTGTAGTATAGTTGGAAGTCAGGTAGCGTGATGCCTCCAGCTTTGTTCTTTTGGCTTAGGATTGACTGGGTGATGCGGGCTCTTTTTTGGTTCCATATGAACTTTAAAGTAGTTTTTTCCAATTCTGTGAAGAAAGTCATTGGTAACTTGGTGGGGATGGCATTGAATCTGTAAATTACCTTGGGAAGGATGGCCATTTTCATGATATTGATTCTTCCTACCCATGAGCATGGAATGTTCTTCCATTTGTTTGTATCCTCTTTTATTTCCTTGAGCAGTGGTTTGTAGTTTTCTCCTTGAAGAGGTCCTTCACATCCCTTGTAAGTTGGATTCCTAGGTATTTTATTCTCTTTGAAGCAATTGTGAATGGGAGTTCACTCATGATTTGGCTCTCTGTTTGTCTGTTATTGATGTATAAGAATGCTTGTGATTTTTGTACATTGATGTTGTATCCTGAGACTTTGCTGAAGTTGCTTATCAGCTTAAGGAGATTTTGGGCTGAGACAATGGGGTTTTCTAGATATACTATCACGTCATCTGCAAACAGGGACAATTTGACTTCCTTTTCTCCTAATTGAATACCCTTGATTTCCTTCTCTTGCCTAATTGCCCTGGCCAGAACTTCCAACACTATGTTGAATAGAAGTGGTGAGAGAGGGCATCCCTGTCTTGTGCCAGTTTTCAAAGTGAATGCTTCCAGTTTTTGCCCATTCAGTATGATATTGGCTGTGGGTTTGTCATAAATAGCTCTTATTATTTTGAGATACGACCCATCAATACCTAATTTATTGAGAGATTTTAGCATGAAGGGTTGTTGAATTTTGTCAAAGGCCTTTTCTTCATGTATTGAGATAATCATGTGGTTTTTGACTTTGGTTCTGTTTATATGCTGGATTACATTTATTGATTTGCGTATCTTGAACCAGCTTTGCATCCCAGGGATGAAGCCCACTTGATCATGGTGAATAAGCTGTTTGATGTGCTGCTGGATTCGGTTTGCCAGTAATTTATTGAGGATTTTTGCATCAATATTCATCAAGGATATTGGTCTAAAATTCTCTTTTTTGGTTGTGTCTCTGCCCAGCTTTGGTATCAGCATGATGCTGGCCTCATAAAATGAGTTAGGAAGGATTCCCTCTTTTTCTATTGATTGGAATAGTTTCTGAAGTAATGGTTCCAGTTCCTCCTTGTACCTCCGGTAGAATTCGGCTGTGAACCCATCTGATCCTGGACTCTTTTTGGTTGGTAAGCCATTGATTATTGCCGCAATTTCAGCTCCTGTTATTAGTCTATTCAGAGATTCAACTTCTTCCTGGTTTAGTCATGGGAGAGTGTATGTGTCGAGGAATTTATACCTTTCTTTTTTTTTTTAATTTTTCTTCTTTTTGTCATTATTATTATTATTATTATCATTATTATTATTATTATACTTTAGGCTCTATGGTACATGTGCGCAACGTGCAGGTAAGCTACATATGTATACATGTGCCATGCTGGTGCGCTGCACCCACCAACTCGTCATCTAGCATTAGGTATATCTCCCAATGCTGTCCCTCCCCCCTCCCCCCACGCCACCACAGTCCCCGAAGTGTGATGTTCCCCTTCCTGTGTCCATGTGTTCTCATTGTTCAATTCCCACCTATGAGTGAGAATATGTGGTGTTTGGTTTTTTGTTCTTGCGATAGTTTACTGAGAACGATGATTTCCAATTTCATCCATGTCCCTACAAAGGATATGAACTCATCATTTTTTATGGCTGCCTAGTATTCCATGGTGTATATGGGCCACATTTTCTTAATCCAGTCTATCACTGTTGGACATTTGGGTTGGTTCCAAGTCTTTGCTGTTGTGTATAATGCCGCAATAAACATACGTGTGCATGTGTCTTTATAGCAGCATGATTTATAGTCCTTTGGGTATATACCCAGTAATGGGATGGCTGGGTCAAATGGAATTTCTAGTTCTAGATCCCTGAGGAATCGCCACAGTGACCTCCACAAGGGTTGAACTAGTTTACAGTCCCACCAACAGTGTAAAAGTGTTCCTATTTCTCCACATCCTCTCCAGCACCTGTTGTTTCCTGACTTTTTAATGATTGCCATTCTATCTGGTGTGAGATGGTATCTCATTGTGGTTTTGATTTGCATTTCTCTCATGGCCAGTGATGGTGAGCATTTTTTCACGTGTTTTTTGGCTGCATAAATGTCTTCTTTTGAAGAGTGTCTGTTCATGTCCTTCGCCCACTTTTTGATGGGGTTGTTTGGTGTTTTCTTGTAAATTTGTTGGAGTGCATTGTAGATTCTGGATATTAGCCCTTTGTCAGATGAGTAGGTTGCGAAAATTTTCTCCCATTTTGTAGGTTGCCTGTTCACTCTGACGGTAGTTTCCTTTGCTGTGCAGAAGCTCTTTAGTTTAATTAGATCCCATTTGTCAATTTTGGCTTTTGTTGCCATTGCTTTTGGTGTTTTAGACATGAACTCCTTGCCCATGCCTATGTCCTGAATGGTATTGCCTAGGTTTTCTTCTAGGGTTTTTATGGTTTTAGGTCTAACGTTTAAGTCTTTAATCCATGTTGAGTTGATTTTTGTAGAAGGTGTAAGGAAGGGATCCAGTTTCAGCTTTCTACATGTGGCTAGCCAGTTTTCCCAGCACCATTTATTAACTAGGGATGCCTTTCTCCATTTCTTGTTTTTGTCAGGTTTGTCAAAGATCAGATAGTTGTAGATATGTGGCATTATTTCTGACGGCTCTGTTCTGTTCCATTGATCTATATCTCTGTTTTGGTACCAGTACCATGCTGTTTGGGTTACTGTAGCCTTGTAGTATAGTTGGAAGTCAGGTAGCGTGATGCCTCCAGCTTTGTTCTTTTGGCTTAGGATTGACTTGGTGATGCGGGCTCTTTTTTGGTTCCATATGAACTTTAAAGTAGTTTTTTCCAATTCTGTGAAGAAAGTCATTGGTAACTTGGTGGGGATGGCATTGAATCTGTAAATTACCTTGGGAAGGATGGCCATTTTCATGATATTGATTCTTCCTACCCATGAGCATGGAATGTTCTTCCATTTGTTTGTATCCTCTTTTATTTCCTTGAGCAGTGGTTTGTAGTTTTCTCCTTGAAGAGGTCCTTCACATCCCTTGTAAGTTGGATTCCTAGGTATTTTATTCTCTTTGAAGCAATTGTGAATGGGAGTTCACTCATGATTTGGCTCTCTGTTTGTCTGTTATTGATGTATAAGAATGCTTGTGATTTTTGTACATTGATGTTGTATCCTGAGACTTTGCTGAAGTTGCTTATCAGCTTAAGGAGATTTTGGGCTGAGACAAATATCTAGATAGTATATTCTAGATATACCATCACGTCATCTGCAAACAGGGACAATTTGACTTCCTTTTCTCCTAATTGAATACCCTTGATTTCCTTCTCTTGCCTAATTGCCCTGGCCAGAACTTCCAACACTATGATGAATAGAAGTGGTGAGAGAGGGCATCCCTGTCTTGTGCCAGTTTTCAAAGTGAATGCTTCCAGTTTTTGCCCATTCAGTATGATATTGGCTGTGGGTTTGTCATAAATAGCTCTTATTATTTTGAGATACGACCCATCAATACCTAATTTATTGAGAGATTTTAGCATGAAGGGTTGTTGAATTTTGTCAAAGGCCTTTACTTCATGTATTGAGATAATCATGTGGTTTTTGACTTTGGTTCTGTTTATATGCTGGATTACATTTATTGATTTGCGTATATTGAACCAGCCTTGCATCCCAGGGATGAAGCCCACTTGATCATGGTGGATAAGCTGTTTGATGTGCTGCTGGATTCGGTTTGCCAGTAATTTATTGAGGATTTTTGCATCAATATTCATCAAGGATATTGGTCTAAAATTCTCTTTTTTGGTTGTGTCTCTGCCCAGCTTTGGTATCAGCATGATGCTGGCCTCATAAAATGAGTTAGGAAGGATTCCCTCTTTTTCTATTGATTGGAATAGTTTCTGAAGTAATGGTTCCAGTTCCTCCTTGTACCTCCGGTAGAATTCGGCTGTGAACCCATCTGATCCTGGACTCTTTTTGGTTGGTAAGCCATTGATTATTGCCGCAATTTCAGCTCCTGTTATTAGTCTATTCAGAGATTCAACTTCTTCCTGGTTTAGTCATGGGAGAGTGTATGTGTCGAGGAATTTATACCTTTCTTTTTTTTTTTAATTTTTCTTCTTTTTGTCATTATTATTATTATTATTATCATTATTATTATTATTATACTTTAGGCTCTATGGTACATGTGCGCAACGTGCAGGTAAGCTACATATGTATACATGTGCCATGCTGGTGCGCTGCACCCACCAACTCGTCATCTAGCATTAGGTATATCTCCCAATGCTGTCCCTCCCCCCTCCCCACACGCCACCACAGTCCCCGAAGTGTGATGTTCCCCTTCCTGTGTCCATGTGTTCTCATTGTTCAATTCCCACCTATGAGTGAGAATATGTGGTGTTTGGTTTTTTGTTCTTGCGATAGTTTACTGAGAACGATGATTTCCAATTTCATCCATGTCCCTACAAAGGATATGAACTCATCATTTTTTATGGCTGCCTAGTATTCCATGGTGTATATGGGCCACATTTTCTTAATCCAGTCTATCACTGTTGGACATTTGGGTTGGTTCCAAGTCTTTGCTGTTGTGTATAATGCCGCAATAAACATACGTGTGCATGTGTCTTTATAGCGGCATGATTTATAGTCCTTTGGGTATATACCCAGTAATGGGATGGCTGGGTCAAATGGAATTTCTAGTTCTAGATCCCTGAGGAATCGCCACAGTGACCTCCACAAGGGTTGAACTAGTTTACAGTCCCACCAACAGTGTAAAAGTGTTCCTATTTCTCCACATCCTCTCCAGCACCTGTTGTTTCCTGACTTTTTAATGATTGCCATTCTATCTGGTGTGAGATGGTATCTCATTGTGGTTTTGATTTGCATTTCTCTCATGGCCAGTGATGGTGAGCATTTTTTCACGTGTTTTTTGGCTGCATAAATGTCTTCTTTTGAAGAGTGTCTGTTCATGTCCTTCGCCCACTTTTTGATGGGGTTGTTTGGTGTTTTCTTGTAAATTTGTTGGAGTGCATTGTAGATTCTGGATATTAGCCCTTTGTCAGATGAGTAGGTTGCGAAAATTTTCTCCCATTTTGTAGGTTGCCTGTTCACTCTGACGGTAGTTTCCTTTGCTGTGCAGAAGCTCTTTAGTTTAATTAGATCCCATTTGTCAATTTTGGCTTTTGTTGCCATTGCTTTTGGTGTTTTAGACATGAACTCCTTGCCCATGCCTATGTCCTGAATGGTATTGCCTAGGTTTTCTTCTAGGGTTTTTATGGTTTTAGGTCTAACGTTTAAGTCTTTAATCCATGTTGAGTTGATTTTTGTAGAAGGTGTAAGGAAGGGATCCAGTTTCAGCTTTCTACATGTGGCTAGCCAGTTTTCCCAGCACCATTTATTAACTAGGGATTCCTTTCTCCATTTCTTGTTTTTGTCAGGTTTGTCAAAGATCAGATAGTTGTAGATATGTGGCATTATTTCTGACGGCTCTGTTCTGTTCCATTGATCTATATCTCTGTTTTGGTACCAGTACCATGCTGTTTGGGTTACTGTAGCCTTGTAGTATAGTTGGAAGTCAGGTAGCGTGATGCCTCCAGCTTTGTTCTTTTGGCTTAGGATTGACTTGGTGATGCGGGCTCTTTTTTGGTTCCATATGAACTTTAAAGTAGTTTTTTCCAATTCTGTGAAGAAAGTCATTGGTAACTTGGTGGGGATGGCATTGAATCTGTAAATTACCTTGGGAAGGATGGCCATTTTCATGATATTGATTCTTCCTACCCATGAGCATGGAATGTTCTTCCATTTGTTTGTATCCTCTTTTATTTCCTTGAGCAGTGGTTTGTAGTTTTCTCCTTGAAGAGGTCCTTCACATCCCTTGTAAGTTGGATTCCTAGGTATTTTATTCTCTTTGAAGCAATTGTGAATGGGAGTTCACTCATGATTTGGCTCTCTGTTTGTCTGTTATTGATGTATAAGAATGCTTGTGATTTTTGTACATTGATGTTGTATCCTGAGACTTTGCTGAAGTTGCTTATCAGCTTAAGGAGATTTTGGGCTGAGACAAATATCTAGATAGTATATTCTAGATATACCATCACGTCATCTGCAAACAGGGACAATTTGACTTCCTTTTCTCCTAATTGAATACCCTTGATTTCCTTCTCTTGCCTAATTGCCCTGGCCAGAACTTCCAACACTATGATGAATAGAAGTGGTGAGAGAGGGCATCCCTGTCTTGTGCCAGTTTTCAAAGTGAATGCTTCCAGTTTTTGCCCATTCAGTATGATATTGGCTGTGGGTTTGTCATAAATAGCTCTTATTATTTTGAGATACGACCCATCAATACCTAATTTATTGAGAGATTTTAGCATGAAGGGTTGTTGAATTTTGTCAAAGGCCTTTACTTCATGTATTGAGATAATCATGTGGTTTTTGACTTTGGTTCTGTTTATATGCTGGATTACATTTATTGATTTGCGTATATTGAACCAGCCTTGCATCCCAGGGATGAAGCCCACTTGATCATGGTGGATAAGCTGTTTGATGTGCTGCTGGATTCGGTTTGCCAGTAATTTATTGAGGATTTTTGCATCAATATTCATCAAGGATATTGGTCTAAAATTCTCTTTTTTGGTTGTGTCTCTGCCCAGCTTTGGTATCAGCATGATGCTGGCCTCATAAAATGAGTTAGGAAGGATTCCCTCTTTTTCTATTGATTGGAATAGTTTCTGAAGTAATGGTTCCAGTTCCTCCTTGTACCTCCGGTAGAATTCGGCTGTGAACCCATCTGATCCTGGACTCTTTTTGGTTGGTAAGCCATTGATTATTGCCGCAATTTCAGCTCCTGTTATTAGTCTATTCAGAGATTCAACTTCTTCCTGGTTTAGTCATGGGAGAGTGTATGTGTCGAGGAATTTATACCTTTCTTTTTTTTTTTAATTTTTCTTCTTTTTGTCATTATTATTATTATTATTATCATTATTATTATTATTATACTTTAGGCTCTATGGTACATGTGCGCAACGTGCAGGTAAGCTACATATGTATACATGTGCCATGCTGGTGCGCTGCACCCACCAACTCGTCATCTAGCATTAGGTATATCTCCCAATGCTGTCCCTCCCCCCTCCCCACACGCCACCACAGTCCCCGAAGTGTGATGTTCCCCTTCCTGTGTCCATGTGTTCTCATTGTTCAATTCCCACCTATGAGTGAGAATATGTGGTGTTTGGTTTTTTGTTCTTGCGATAGTTTACTGAGAACGATGATTTCCAATTTCATCCATGTCCCTACAAAGGATATGAACTCATCATTTTTTATGGCTGCCTAGTATTCCATGGTGTATATGGGCCACATTTTCTTAATCCAGTCTATCACTGTTGGACATTTGGGTTGGTTCCAAGTCTTTGCTGTTGTGTATAATGCCGCAATAAACATACGTGTGCATGTGTCTTTATAGCGGCATGATTTATAGTCCTTTGGGTATATACCCAGTAATGGGATGGCTGGGTCAAATGGAATTTCTAGTTCTAGATCCCTGAGGAATCGCCACAGTGACCTCCACAAGGGTTGAACTAGTTTACAGTCCCACCAACAGTGTAAAAGTGTTCCTATTTCTCCACATCCTCTCCAGCACCTGTTGTTTCCTGACTTTTTAATGATTGCCATTCTATCTGGTGTGAGATGGTATCTCATTGTGGTTTTGATTTGCATTTCTCTCATGGCCAGTGATGGTGAGCATTTTTTCACGTGTTTTTTGGCTGCATAAATGTCTTCTTTTGAAGAGTGTCTGTTCATGTCCTTCGCCCACTTTTTGATGGGGTTGTTTGGTGTTTTCTTGTAAATTTGTTGGAGTGCATTGTAGATTCTGGATATTAGCCCTTTGTCAGATGAGTAGGTTGCGAAAATTTTCTCCCATTTTGTAGGTTGCCTGTTCACTCTGACGGTAGTTTCCTTTGCTGTGCAGAAGCTCTTTAGTTTAATTAGATCCCATTTGTCAATTTTGGCTTTTGTTGCCATTGCTTTTGGTGTTTTAGACATGAACTCCTTGCCCATGCCTATGTCCTGAATGGTATTGCCTAGGTTTTCTTCTAGGGTTTTTATGGTTTTAGGTCTAACGTTTAAGTCTTTAATCCATGTTGAGTTGATTTTTGTAGAAGGTGTAAGGAAGGGATCCAGTTTCAGCTTTCTACATGTGGCTAGCCAGTTTTCCCAGCACCATTTATTAAATAGGGATTCCTTTCTCCATTTCTTGTTTTTGTCAGGTTTGTCAAAGATCAGATAGTTGTAGATATGTGGCATTATTTCTGACGGCTCTGTTCTGTTCCATTGATCTATATCTCTGTTTTGGTACCAGTACCATGCTGTTTGGGTTACTGTAGCCTTGTAGTATAGTTGGAAGTCAGGTAGCGTGATGCCTCCAGCTTTGTTCTTTTGGCTTAGGATTGACTTGGTGATGCGGGCTCTTTTTTGGTTCCATATGAACTTTAAAGTAGTTTTTTCCAATTCTGTGAAGAAAGTCATTGGTAACTTGGTGGGGATGGCATGGAATCTGTAAATTACCTTGGGAAGGATGGCCATTTTCATGATATTGATTCTTCCTACCCATGAGCATGGAATGTTCTTCCATTTGTTTGTATCCTCTTTTATTTCCTTGAGCAGTGGTTTGTAGTTTTCTCCTTGAAGAGGTCCTTCACATCCCTTGTAAGTTGGATTCCTAGGTATTTTATTCTCTTTGAAGCAATTGTGAATGGGAGTTCACTCATGATTTGGCTCTCTGTTTGTCTGTTATTGATGTATAAGAATGCTTGTGATTTTTGTACATTGATGTTGTATCCTGAGACATTGCTGAAGTTGCTTATCAGCTTAAGGAGATTTTGGGCTGAGACAATGGGGTTTTCTAGATATACTATCACGTCATCTGCAAACAGGGACAATTTGACTTCCTTTTCTCCTAATTGAATACCCTTGATTTCCTTCTCTTGCCTAATTGCCCTGGCCAGAACTTCCAACACTATGTTGAATAGAAGTGGTGAGAGAGGGCATCCCTGTCTTGTGCCAGTTTTCAAAGTGAATGCTTCCAGTTTTTGCCCATTCAGTATGATATTGGCTGTGGGTTTGTCATAAATAGCTCTTATTATTTTGAGATACGACCCATCAATACCTAATTTATTGAGAGATTTTAGCATGAAGGGTTGTTGAATTTTGTCAAAGGCCTTTTCTTCATGTATTGAGATAATCATGTGGTTTTTGACTTTGGTTCTGTTTATATGCTGGATTACATTTATTGATTTGCGTATCTTGAACCAGCTTTGCATCCCAGGGATGAAGCCCACTTGATCATGGTGAATAAGCTGTTTGATGTGCTGCTGGATTCGGTTTGCCAGTAATTTATTGAGGATTTTTGCATCAATATTCATCAAGGATATTGGTCTAAAATTCTCTTTTTTGGTTGTGTCTCTGCCCAGCTTTGGTATCAGCATGATGCTGGCCTCATAAAATGAGTTAGGAAGGATTCCCTCTTTTTCTATTGATTGGAATAGTTTCTGAAGTAATGGTTCCAGTTCCTCCTTGTACCTCCGGTAGAATTCGGCTGTGAACCCATCTGATCCTGGACTCTTTTTGGTTGGTAAGCCATTGATTATTGCCGCAATTTCAGCTCCTGTTATTAGTCTATTCAGAGATTCAACTTCTTCCTGGTTTAGTCATGGGAGAGTGTATGTGTCGAGGAATTTATACCTTTCTTTTTCTTTTTAATTTTTCTTCTTTTTATCATTATTAGTATTATTATTATCATTATTATTATTATTATACTTTAGGCTCTATGGTACATGTGCGCAACGTGCAGGTAAGCTACATATGTATACATGTGCCATGCTGGTGCGCTGCACCCACCAACTCGTCATCTAGCATTAGGTATATCTCCCAATGCTGTCCCTCCCCCCTCCCCCCACGCCACCACAGTCCCCGAAGTGTGATGTTCCCCTTCCTGTGTCCATGTGTTCTCATTGTTCAATTCCCACCTATGAGTGAGAATATGTGGTGTTTGGTTTTTTGTTCTTGCGATAGTTTACTGAGAACGATGATTTCCAATTTCATCCATGTCCCTACAAAGGATATGAACTCATCATTTTTTATGGCTGCCTAGTATTCCATGGTGTATATGTGCCACATTTTCTTAATCCAGTCTATCACTGTTGGACATTTGGGTTGGTTCCAAGTCTTTGCTGTTGTGTATAATGCCGCAATAAACATACGTGTGCATGTGTCTTTATAGCAGCATGATTTATAGTCCTTTGGGTATATACCCAGTAATGGGATGGCTGGGTCAAATGGAATTTCTAGTTCTAGATCCCTGAGGAATCGCCACAGTGACCTCCACAAGGGTTGAACTAGTTTACAGTCCCACCAACAGTGTAAAAGTGTTCCTATTTCTCCACATCCTCTCCAGCACCTGTTGTTTCCTGACTTTTTAATGATTGCCATTCTATCTGGTGTGAGATGGTATCTCATTGTGGTTTTGATTTGCATTTCTCTCATGGCCAGTGATGGTGAGCATTTTTTCACGTGTTTTTTGGCTGCATAAATGTCTTCTTTTGAGGAGTGTCTGTTCATGTCCTTCGCCCACTTTTTGATGGGGTTGTTTGGTGTTTTCTTGTAAATTTGTTGGAGTGCATTGTAGATTCTGGATATTAGCCCTTTGTCAGATGAGTAGGTTGCGAAAATTTTCTCCCATTTTGTAGGTTGCCTGTTCACTCTGACGGTAGTTTCCTTTGCTGTGCAGAAGCTCTTTAGTTTAATTAGATCCCATTTGTCAATTTTGGCTTTTGTTGCCATTGCTTTTGGTGTTTTAGACATGAACTCCTTGCCCATGCCTATGTCCTGAATGGTATTGCCTAGGTTTTCTTCTAGGGTTTTTATGGTTTTAGGTCTAACGTTTAAGTCTTTAATCCATGTTGAGTTGATTTTTGTAGAAGGTGTAAGGAAGGGATCCAGTTTCAGCTTTCTACATGTGGCTAGCCAGTTTTCCCAGCACCATTTATTAACTAGGGATTCCTTTCTCCATTTCTTGTTTTTGTCAGGTTTGTCAAAGATCAGATAGTTGTAGATATGTGGCATTATTTCTGACGGCTCTGTTCTGTTCCATTGATCTATATCTCTGTTTTGGTACCAGTACCATGCTGTTTGGGTTACTGTAGCCTTGTAGTATAGTTGGAAGTCAGGTAGCGTGATGCCTCCAGCTTTGTTCTTTTGGCTTAGGATTGACTTGGTGATGCGGGCTCTTTTTTGGTTCCATATGAACTTTAAAGTAGTTTTTTCCAATTCTGTGAAGAAAGTCATTGGTAACTTGGTGGGGATGGCATTGAATCTGTAAATTACCTTGGGAAGGATGGCCATTTTCATGATATTGATTCTTCCTACCCATGAGCATGGAATGTTCTTCCATTTGTTTGTATCCTCTTTTATTTCCTTGAGCAGTGGTTTGTAGTTTTCTCCTTGAAGAGGTCCTTCACATCCCTTGTAAGTTGGATTCCTAGGTATTTTATTCTCTTTGAAGCAATTGTGAATGGGAGTTCACTCATGATTTGGCTCTCTGTTTGTCTGTTATTGATGTATAAGAATGCTTGTGATTTTTGTACATTGATGTTGTATCCTGAGACTTTGCTGAAGTTGCTTATCAGCTTAAGGAGATTTTGGGCTGAGACAATGGGGTTTTCTAGATATACTATCACGTCATCTGCAAACAGGGACAATTTGACTTCCTTTTCTCCTAATTGAATACCCTTGATTTCCTTCTCTTGCCTAATTGCCCTGGCCAGAACTTCCAACACTATGTTGAATAGAAGTGGTGAGAGAGGGCATCCCTGTCTTGTGCCAGTTTTCAAAGTGAATGCTTCCAGTTTTTGCCCATTCAGTATGATATTGGCTGTGGGTTTGTCATAAATAGCTCTTATTATTTTGAGATACGACCCATCAATACCTAATTTATTGAGAGTTTTTAGCATGAAGGGTTGTTGAATTTTGTCAAAGGCCTTTTCTTCATGTATTGAGATAATCATGTGGTTTTTGACTTTGGTTCTGTTTATATGCTGGATTACATTTATTGATTTGCGTATATTGAACCAGCCTTGCATCCCAGGGATGAAGCCCACTTGATCATGGTGGATAAGCTGTTTGATGTGCTGCTGGATTCGGTTTGCCAGTAATTTATTGAGGATTTTTGCATCAATATTCATCAAGGATATTGGTCTAAAATTCTCTTTTTTGGTTGTGTCTCTGCCCAGCTTTGGTATCAGCATGATGCTGGCCTCATAAAATGAGTTAGGAAGGATTCCCTCTTTTTCTATTGATTGGAATAGTTTCTGAAGTAATGGTTCCAGTTCCTCCTTGTACCTCCGGTAGAATTCGGCTGTGAACCCATCTGATCCTGGACTCTTTTTGGTTGGTAAGCCATTGATTATTGCCGCAATTTCAGCTCCTGTTATTAGTCTATTCAGAGATTCAACTTCTTCCTGGTTTAGTCATGGGAGAGTGTATGTGTCGAGGAATTTATACCTTTCTTTTTTTTTTTAATTTTTCTTCTTTTTGTCATTATTATTATTATTATTATCATTATTATTATTATTATACTTTAGGCTCTATGGTACATGTGCGCAACGTGCAGGTAAGCTACATATGTATACATGTGCCATGCTGGTGCGCTGCACCCACCAACTCGTCATCTAGCATTAGGTATATCTCCCAATGCTGTCCCTCCCCCCTCCCCCCACGCCACCACAGTCCCCGAAGTGTGATGTTCCCCTTCCTGTGTCCATGTGTTCTCATTGTTCAATTCCCACCTATGAGTGAGAATATGTGGTGTTTGGTTTTTTGTTCTTGCGATAGTTTACTGAGAACGATGATTTCCAATTTCATCCATGTCCCTACAAAGGATATGAACTCATCATTTTTTATGGCTGCCTAGTATTCCATGGTGTATATGTGCCACATTTTCTTAATCCAGTCTATCACTGTTGGACATTTGGGTTGGTTCCAAGTCTTTGCTGTTGTGTATAATGCCGCAATAAACATACGTGTGCATGTGTCTTTATAGCAGCATGATTTATAGTCCTTTGGGTATATACCCAGTAATGGGATGGCTGGGTCAAATGGAATTTCTAGTTCTAGATCCCTGAGGAATCGCCACAGTGACCTCCACAAGGGTTGAACTAGTTTGCAGTCCCACCAACAGTGTAAAAGTGTTCCTATTTCTCCACATCCTCTCCAGCACCTGTTGTTTCCTGACTTTTTAATGATTGCCATTCTATCTGGTGTGAGATGGTATCTCATTGTGGTTTTGATTTGCATTTCTCTCATGGCCGGTGATGGTGAGCATTTTTTCACGTGTTTTTTGGCTGCATAAATGTCTTCTTTTGAGGAGTGTCTGTTCATGTCCTTCGCCCACTTTTTGATGGGGTTGTTTGGTGTTTTCTTGTAAATTTGTTGGAGTGCATTGTAGATTCTGGATATTAGCCCTTTGTCAGATGAGTAGGTTGCGAAAATTTTCTCCCATTTTGTAGGTTGCCTGTTCACTCTGACGGTAGTTTCCTTTGCTGTGCAGAAGCTCTTTAGTTTAATTAGATCCCATTTGTCAATTTTGGCTTTTGTTGCCATTGCTTTTGGTGTTTTAGACATGAACTCCTTGCCCATGCCTATGTCCTGAATGGTATTGCCTAGGTTTTCTTCTAGGGTTTTTATGGTTTTAGGTCTAACGTTTAAGTCTTTAATCCATGTTGAGTTGATTTTTGTAGAAGGTGTAAGGAAGGGATCCAGTTTCAGCTTTCTACATGTGGCTAGCCAGTTTTCCCAGCACCATTTATTAACTAGGGATGCCTTTCTCCATTTCTTGTTTTTGTCAGGTTTGTCAAAGATCAGATAGTTGTAGATATGTGGCATTATTTCTGACGGCTCTGTTCTGTTCCATTGATCTATATCTCTGTTTTGGTACCAGTACCATGCTGTTTGGGTTACTGTAGCCTTGTAGTATAGTTGGAAGTCAGGTAGCGTGATGCCTCCAGCTTTGTTCTTTTGGCTTAGGATTGACTTGGTGATGCGGGCTCTTTTTTGGTTCCATATGAACTTTAAAGTAGTTTTTTCCAATTCTGTGAAGAAAGTCATTGGTAACTTGGTGGGGATGGCATTGAATCTGTAAATTACCTTGGGAAGGATGGCCATTTTCATGATATTGATTCTTCCTACCCATGAGCATGGAATGTTCTTCCATTTGTTTGTATCCTCTTTTATTTCCTTGAGCAGTGGTTTGTAGTTTTCTCCTTGAAGAGGTCCTTCACATCCCTTGTAAGTTGGATTCCTAGGTATTTTATTCTCTTTGAAGCAATTGTGAATGGGAGTTCACTCATGATTTGGCTCTCTGTTTGTCTGTTATTCATGTATAAGAATGCTTGTGATTTTTGTACATTGATGTTGTATCCTGAGACTTTGCTGAAGTTGCTTATCAGCTTAAGGAGATTTTGGGCTGAGACAAATATCTAGATAGTATATTCTAGATATACTATCACGTCATCTGCAAACAGGGACAATTTGACTTCCTTTTCTCCTAATTGAATACCCTTGATTTCCTTCTCTTGCCTAATTGCCCTGGCCAGAACTTCCAACACTATGTTGAATAGAAGTGGTGAGAGAGGGCATCCCTGTCTTGTGCCAGTTTTCAAAGTGAATGCTTCCAGTTTTTGCCCATTCAGTATGATATTGGCTGTGGGTTTGTCATAAATAGCTCTTATTATTTTGAGATACGACCCATCAATACCTAATTTATTGAGAGTTTTTAGCATGAAGGGTTGTTGAATTTTGTCAAAGGCCTTTACTTCATGTATTGAGATAATCATGTGGTTTTTGACTTTGGTTCTGTTTATATGCTGGATTACATTTATTGATTTGCGTATATTGAACCAGCCTTGCATCCCAGGGATGAAGCCCACTTGATCATGGTGGATAAGCTGTTTGATGTGCTGCTGGATTCGGTTTGCCAGTAATTTATTGAGGATTTTTGCATCAATATTCATCAAGGATATTGGTCTAAAATTCTCTTTTTTGGTTGTGTCTCTGCCCAGCTTTGGTATCAGCATGATGCTGGCCTCATAAAATGAGTTAGGAAGGATTCCCTCTTTTTCTATTGATTGGAATAGTTTCTGAAGTAATGGTTCCAGTTCCTCCTTGTACCTCCGGTAGAATTCGGCTGTGAACCCATCTGATCCTGGACTCTTTTTGGTTGGTAAGCCATTGATTATTGCCACAATTTCAGCTCCTGTTATTAGTCTATTCAGAGATTCAACTTCTTCCTGGTTTAGTCATGGGAGAGTGTATGTGTCGAGGAATTTATACCTTTCTTTTTCTTTTTAATTTTTCTTCTTTTTATCATTATTAGTATTATTATTATCATTATTATTATTATTATACTTTAGGCTCTATGGTACATGTGCGCAACGTGCAGGTAAGCTACATATGTATACATGTGCCATGCTGGTGCGCTGCACCCACCAACTCGTCATCTAGCATTAGGTATATCTCCCAATGCTGTCCCTCCCCCCTCCCCCCACGCCACCACAGTCCCCGAAGTGTGATGTTCCCCTTCCTGTGTCCATGTGTTCTCATTGTTCAATTCCCACCTATGAGTGAGAATATGTGGTGTTTGGTTTTTTGTTCTTGCGATAGTTTACTGAGAACGATGATTTCCAATTTCATCCATGTCCCTACAAAGGATATGAACTCATCATTTTTTATGGCTGCCTAGTATTCCATGGTGTATATGTGCCACATTTTCTTAATCCAGTCTATCACTGTTGGACATTTGGGTTGGTTCCAAGTCTTTGCTGTTGTGTATAATGCCGCAATAAACATACGTGTGCATGTGTCTTTATAGCAGCATGATTTATAGTCCTTTGGGTATATACCCAGTAATGGGATGGCTGGGTCAAATGGAATTTCTAGTTCTAGATCCCTGAGGAATCGCCACAGTGACCTCCACAAGGGTTGAACTAGTTTACAGTCCCACCAACAGTGTAAAAGTGTTCCTATTTCTCCACATCCTCTCCAGCACCTGTTGTTTCCTGACTTTTTAATGATTGCCATTCTATCTGGTGTGAGATGGTATCTCATTGTGGTTTTGATTTGCATTTCTCTCATGGCCAGTGATGGTGAGCATTTTTTCACGTGTTTTTTGGCTGCATAAATGTCTTCTTTTGAGGAGTGTCTGTTCATGTCCTTCGCCCACTTTTTGATGGGGTTGTTTGGTGTTTTCTTGTAAATTTGTTGGAGTGCATTGTAGATTCTGGATATTAGCCCTTTGTCAGATGAGTAGGTTGCGAAAATTTTCTCCCATTTTGTAGGTTGCCTGTTCACTCTGACGGTAGTTTCCTTTGCTGTGCAGAAGCTCTTTAGTTTAATTAGATCCCATTTGTCAATTTTGGCTTTTGTTGCCATTGCTTTTGGTGTTTTAGACATGAACTCCTTGCCCATGCCTATGTCCTGAATGGTATTGCCTAGGTTTTCTTCTAGGGTTTTTATGGTTTTAGGTCTAACGTTTAAGTCTTTAATCCATGTTGAGTTGATTTTTGTAGAAGGTGTAAGGAAGGGATCCAGTTTCAGCTTTCTACATGTGGCTAGCCAGTTTTCCCAGCACCATTTATTAACTAGGGATTCCTTTCTCCATTTCTTGTTTTTGTCAGGTTTGTCAAAGATCAGATAGTTGTAGATATGTGGCATTATTTCTGACGGCTCTGTTCTGTTCCATTGATCTATATCTCTGTTTTGGTACCAGTACCATGCTGTTTGGGTTACTGTAGCCTTGTAGTATAGTTGGAAGTCAGGTAGCGTGATGCCTCCAGCTTTGTTCTTTTGGCTTAGGATTGACTTGGTGATGCGGGCTCTTTTTTGGTTCCATATGAACTTTAAAGTAGTTTTTTCCAATTCTGTGAAGAAAGTCATTGGTAACTTGGTGGGGATGGCATTGAATCTGTAAATTACCTTGGGAAGGATGGCCATTTTCATGATATTGATTCTTCCTACCCATGAGCATGGAATGTTCTTCCATTTGTTTGTATCCTCTTTTATTTCCTTGAGCAGTGGTTTGTAGTTTTCTCCTTGAAGAGGTCCTTCACATCCCTTGTAAGTTGGATTCCTAGGTATTTTATTCTCTTTGAAGCAATTGTGAATGGGAGTTCACTCATGATTTGGCTCTCTGTTTGTCTGTTATTGATGTATAAGAATGCTTGTGATTTTTGTACATTGATGTTGTATCCTGAGACTTTGCTGAAGTTGCTTATCAGCTTAAGGAGATTTTGGGCTGAGACAATGGGGTTTTCTAGATATACTATCACGTCATCTGCAAACAGGGACAATTTGACTTCCTTTTCTCCTAATTGAATACCCTTGATTTCCTTCTCTTGCCTAATTGCCCTGGCCAGAACTTCCAACACTATGTTGAATAGAAGTGGTGAGAGAGGGCATCCCTGTCTTGTGCCAGTTTTCAAAGTGAATGCTTCCAGTTTTTGCCCATTCAGTATGATATTGGCTGTGGGTTTGTCATAAATAGCTCTTATTATTTTGAGATACGACCCATCAATACCTAATTTATTGAGAGTTTTTAGCATGAAGGGTTGTTGAATTTTGTCAAAGGCCTTTTCTTCATGTATTGAGATAATCATGTGGTTTTTGACTTTGGTTCTGTTTATATGCTGGATTACATTTATTGATTTGCATATCTTGAACCAGCCTTGCATCCCAGGGATGAAGCCCACTTGATCATGGTGAATAAGCTGTTTGATGTGCTGCTGGATTCGGTTTGCCAGTAATTTATTGAGGATTTTTGCATCAATATTCATCAAGGATATTGGTCTAAAATTCTCTTTTTTGGTTGTGTCTCTGCCCAGCTTTGGTATCAGCATGATGCTGGCCTCATAAAATGAGTTAGGAAGGATTCCCTCTTTTTCTATTGATTGGAATAGTTTCTGAAGTAATGGTTCCAGTTCCTCCTTGTACCTCCGGTAGAATTCGGCTGTGAACCCATCTGATCCTGGACTCTTTTTGGTTGGTAAGCCATTGATTATTGCCACAATTTCAGCTCCTGTTATTAGTCTATTCAGAGATTCAACTTCTTCCTGGTTTAGTCATGGGAGAGTGTATGTGTCGAGGAATTTATACCTTTCTTTTTCTTTTTAATTTTTCTTCTTTTTATCATTATTAGTATTATTATTATCATTATTATTATTATTATACTTTAGGCTCTATGGTACATGTGCGCAACGTGCAGGTAAGCTACATATGTATACATGTGCCATGCTGGTGCGCTGCCCCCACCAACTCGTCATCTAGCATTAGGTATATCTCCCAATGCTGTCCCTCCCCCCTCCCCTCACGCCACCACAGTCCCCGAAGTGTGATGTTCCCCTTCCTGTGTCCATGTGTTCTCATTGTTCAATTCCCACCTATGAGTGAGAATATGTGGTGTTTGGTTTTTTGTTCTTGCGATAGTTTACTGAGAACGATGATTTCCAATTTCATCCATGTCCCTACAAAGGATATGAACTCATCATTTTTTATGGCTGCCTAGTATTCCATGGTGTATATGTGCCACATTTTCTTAATCCAGTCTATCACTGTTGGACATTTGGGTTGGTTCCAAGTCTTTGCTGTTGTGTATAATGCCGCAATAAACATACGTGTGCATGTGTCTTTATAGCAGCATGATTTATAGTCCTTTGGGTATATACCCAGTAATGGGATGGCTGGGTCAAATGGAATTTCTAGTTCTAGATCCCTGAGGAATCGCCACAGTGACCTCCACAAGGGTTGAACTAGTTTACAGTCCCACCAACAGTGTAAAAGTGTTCCTATTTCTCCACATCCTCTCCAGCACCTGTTGTTTCCTGACTTTTTAATGATTGCCATTCTATCTGGTGTGAGATGGTATCTCATTGTGGTTTTGATTTGCATTTCTCTCATGGCCAGTGATGGTGAGCATTTTTTCACGTGTTTTTTGGCTGCATAAATGTCTTCTTTTGAGGAGTGTCTGTTCATGTCCTTCGCCCACTTTTTGATGGGGTTGTCTGGTGTTTTCTTGTAAATTTGTTGGAGTGCATTGTAGATTCTGGATATTAGCCCTTTGTCAGATGAGTAGGTTGCGAAAATTTTCTCCCATTTTGTAGGTTGCCTGTTCACTCTGACGGTAGTTTCCTTTGCTGTGCAGAAGCTCTTTAGTTTAATTAGATCCCATTTGTCAATTTTGGCTTTTGTTGCCATTGCTTTTGGTGTTTTAGACATGAACTCCTTGCCCATGCCTATGTCCTGAATGGTATTGCCTAGGTTTTCTTCTAGGGTTTTTATGGTTTTAGGTCTAACGTTTAAGTCTTTAATCCATGTTGAGTTGATTTTTGTAGAAGGTGTAAGGAAGGGATCCAGTTTCAGCTTTCTACATGTGGCTAGCCAGTTTTCCCAGCACCATTTATTAACTAGGGATGCCTTTCTCCATTTCTTGTTTTTGTCAGGTTTGTCAAAGATCAGATAGTTGTAGATATGTGGCATTATTTCTGACGGCTCTGTTCTGTTCCATTGATCTATATCTCTGTTTTGGTACCAGTACCATGCTGTTTGGGTTACTGTAGCCTTGTAGTATAGTTGGAAGTCAGGTAGCGTGATGCCTCCAGCTTTGTTCTTTTGGCTTAGGATTGACTTGGTGATGCGGGCTCTTTTTTGGTTCCATATGAACTTTAAAGTAGTTTTTTCCAATTCTGTGAAGAAAGTCATTGGTAACTTGGTGGGGATGGCATTGAATCTGTAAATTACCTTGGGAAGGATGGCCATTTTCATGATATTGATTCTTCCTACCCATGAGCATGGAATGTTCTTCCATTTGTTTGTATCCTCTTTTATTTCCTTGAGCAGTGGTTTGTAGTTTTCTCCTTGAAGAGGTCCTTCACATCCCTTGTAAGTTGGATTCCTAGGTATTTTATTCTCTTTGAAGCAATTGTGAATGGGAGTTCACTCATGATTTGGCTCTCTGTTTGTCTGTTATTCATGTATAAGAATGCTTGTGATTTTTGTACATTGATGTTGTATCCTGAGACTTTGCTGAAGTTGCTTATCAGCTTAAGGAGATTTTGGGCTGAGACAAATATCTAGATAGTATATTCTAGATATACTATCACGTCATCTGCAAACAGGGACAATTTGACTTCCTTTTCTCCTAATTGAATACCCTTGATTTCCTTCTCTTGCCTAATTGCCCTGGCCAGAACTTCCAACACTATGTTGAATAGAAGTGGTGAGAGAGGGCATCCCTGTCTTGTGCCAGTTTTCAAAGTGAATGCTTCCAGTTTTTGCCCATTCAGTATGATATTGGCTGTGGGTTTGTCATAAATAGCTCTTATTATTTTGAGATACGACCCATCAATACCTAATTTATTGAGAGTTTTTAGCATGAAGGGTTGTTGAATTTTGTCAAAGGCCTTTACTTCATGTATTGAGATAATCATGTGGTTTTTGACTTTGGTTCTGTTTATATGCTGGATTACATTTATTGATTTGCGTATATTGAACCAGCCTTGCATCCCAGGGATGAAGCCCACTTGATCATGGTGGATAAGCTGTTTGATGTGCTGCTGGATTCGGTTTGCCAGTAATTTATTGAGAATTTTTGCATCAATATTCATCAAGGATATTGGTCTAAAATTCTCTTTTTTGTTTGTGTCTCTGCCCAGCTTTGGGATCAGCATGATGCTGGCCTCATAAAATGAGTTAGGAAGGATTCCCTCTTTTTCTATTGCTTGGAATAGTTTCTGAAGTAATGGTTCCAGTTCCTCCTTGTACCTCCGGTAGAATTCGGCTGTGAACCCATCTCATCCTGGACTCTTTTTGGTTGGTAAGCCATTGATTATTGCCGCAATTTCAGCTCCTGTTATTAGTCTATTCAGAGATTCAACTTCTTCCTGGTTTAGTCATGGGAGAGTGTATGTGTCGAGGAATTTATACCTTTCTTTTTTTTTTTAATTTTTCTTCTTTTTGTCATTATTATTATTATTATTATCATTATTATTATTATTATACTTTAGGCTCTATGGTACATGTGCGCAACGTGCAGGTAAGCTACATATGTATACATGTGCCATGCTGGTGCGCTGCACCCACCAACTCGTCATCTAACATTAGGTATATCTCCCAATGCTGTCCCTCCCCCCTCCCCCCACGCCACCACAGTCCCCGAAGTGTGATGTTCCCCTTCCTGTGTCCATGTGTTCTCATTGTTCAATTCCCACCTATGAGTGAGAATATGTGGTGTTTGGTTTTTTGTTCTTGCGATAGTTTACTGAGAACGATGATTTCCAATTTCATCCATGTCCCTACAAAGGATATGAACTCATCATTTTTTATGGCTGCCTAGTATTCCATGGTGTATATGTGCCACATTTTCTTAATCCAGTCTATCACTGTTGGACATTTGGGTTGGTTCCAAGTCTTTGCTGTTGTGTATAATGCCGCAATAAACATACGTGTGCATGTGTCTTTATAGCAGCATGATTTATAGTCCTTTGGGTATATACCCAGTAATGGGATGGCTGGGTCAAATGGAATTTCTAGTTCTAGATCCCTGAGGAATCGCCACAGTGACCTCCACAAGGGTTGAACTTGTTTACAGTCCCACCAACAGTGTAAAAGTGTTCCTATTTCTCCACATCCTCTCCAGCACCTGTTGTTTCCTGACTTTTTAATGATTGCCATTCTATCTGGTGTGAGATGGTATCTCATTGTGGTTTTGATTTGCATTTCTCTCATGGCCAGTGATGGTGAGCATTTTTTCACGTGTTTTTTGGCTGCATAAATGTCTTCTATTGAGGAGTGTCTGTTCATGTCCTTCGCCCACTTTTTGATGGGGTTGTTTGGTTTTTTCTTGTAAATTTGTTGGAGTGCATTGTAGATTCTGGATATTAGCCCTTTGTCAGATGAGTAGGTTGCGAAAATTTTCTCCCATTTTGTAGGTTGCCTGTTCACTCTGACGGTAGGTTCCTTTGCTGTGCAGAAGCTCTTTAGTTTAATTAGATCCCATTTGTCAATTTTGGCTTTTGTTGCCATTGCTTTTGGTGTTTTAGACATGAACTCCTTGCCCATGCCTATGTCCTGAATGGTATTGCCTAGGTTTTCTTCTAGGGTTTTTATGGTTTTAGGTCTAACGTTTAAGTCTTTAATCCATGTTGAGTTGATTTTTGTAGAAGGTGTAAGGAAGGGATCCAGTTTCAGCTTTCTACATGTGGCTAGCCAGTTTTCCCAGCACCATTTATTAACTAGGGATTCCTTTCTCCATTTCTTGTTTTTGTCAGGTTTGTCAAAGATCAGATAGTTGTAGATATGTGGCATTATTTCTGACGGCTCTGTTCTGTTCCATTGATCTATATCTCTGTTTTGGTACCAGTACCATGCTGTTTGGGTTACTGTAGCCTTGTAGTATAGTTGGAAGTCAGGTAGCGTGATGCCTCCAGCTTTGTTCTTTTGGCTTAGGATTGACTTGGTGATGCGGGCTCTTTTTTGGTTCCATATGAACTTTAAAGTAGTTTTTTCCAATTCTGTGAAGAAAGTCATTGGTAACTTGGTGGGGATGGCATTGAATCTGTAAATTACCTTGGGAAGGATGGCCATTTTCATGATATTGATTCTTCCTACCCATGAGCATGGAATGTTCTTCCATTTGTTTGTATCCTCTTTTATTTCCTTGAGCAGTGGTTTGTAGTTTTCTCCTTGAAGAGGTCCTTCACATCCCTTGTAAGTTGGATTCCTAGGTATTTTATTCTCTTTGAAGCAATTGTGAATGGGAGTTCACTCATGATTTGGCTCTCTGTTTGTCTGTTATTGATGTATAAGAATGCTTGTGATTTTTGTACATTGATGTTGTATCCTGAGACTTTGCTGAAGTTGCTTATCAGCTTAAGGAGATTTTGGGCTGAGACAATGGGGTTTTCTAGATATACTATCACGTCATCTGCAAACAGGGACAATTTGACTTCCTTTTCTCCTAATTGAATACCCTTGATTTCCTTCTCTTGCCTAATTGCCCTGGCCAGAACTTCCAACACTATGTTGAATAGAAGTGGTGAGAGAGGGCATCCCTGTCTTGTGCCAGTTTTCAAAGTGAATGCTTCCAGTTTTTGCCCATTCAGTATGATATTGGCTGTGGGTTTGTCATAAATAGCTCTTATTATTTTGAGATACGACCCATCAATACCTAATTTATTGAGAGTTTTTAGCATGAAGGGTTGTTGAATTTTGTCAAAGGCCTTTACTTCATGTATTGAGATAATCATGTGGTTTTTGACTTTGGTTCTGTTTATATGCTGGATTACATTTATTGATTTGCGTATATTGAACCAGCCTTGCATCCCAGGGATGAAGCCCACTTGATCATGGTGGATAAGCTGTTTGATGTGCTGCTGGATTCGGTTTGCCAGTAATTTATTGAGGATTTTTGCATCAATATTCATCAAGGATATTGGTCTAAAATTCTCTCTTTTGGTTGTGTCTCTGCCCAGCTTTGGTATCAGCATGATGCTGGCCTCATAAAATGAGTTAGGAAGGATTCCCTCTTTTTCTATTGATTGGAATAGTTTCTGAAGTAATGGTTCCAGTTCCTCCTTGTACCTCCGGTAGAATTCGGCTGTGAACCCATCTGATCCTGGACTCTTTTTGGTTGGTAAGCCATTGATTATTGCCGCAATTTCAGCTCCTGTTATTAGTCTATTCAGAGATTCAACTTCTTCCTGGTTTAGTCATGGGAGAGTGTATGTGTCGAGGAATTTATACCTTTCTTTTTTTTTTTAATTTTTCTTCTTTTTGTCATTATTATTATTATTATTATCATTATTATTATTATTATACTTTAGGCTCTATGGTACATGTGCGCAACGTGCAGGTAAACTACATATGTATACATGTGCCATGCTGGTGCGCTGCACCCACCAACTCGTCATCTAGCATTAGGTATATCTCCCAATGCTGTCCCTCTCCCCTCCCCCGACGCCACCACAGTCCCCGAAGTGTGATGTTCCCCTTCCTGTGTCCATGTGTTCTCATTGTTCAATTCCCACCTATGAGTGAGAATATGTGGTGTTTGGTTTTTTGTTCTTGCGATAGTTTACTGAGAACGATGATTTCCAATTTCATCCATGTCCCTACAAAGGATATGAACTCATCATTTTTTATGGCTGCCTAGTATTCCATGGTGTATATGTGCCACATTTTCTTAATCCAGTCTATCACTGTTGGACATTTGGGTTGGTTCCAAGTCTTTGCTGTTGTGTATAATGCCGCAATAAACATACGTGTGCATGTGTCTTTATAGCAGCATGATTTATAGTCCTTTGGGTATATACCCAGTAATGGGATGGCTGGGTCAAATGGAATTTCTAGTTCTAGATCCCTGAGGAATCGCCACAGTGACCTCCACAAGGGTTGAACTAGTTTACAGTCCCACCAACAGTGTAAAAGTGTTCCTATTTCTCCACATCCTCTCCAGCACCTGTTGTTTCCTGACTTTTTAATGATTGCCATTCTATCTGGTGTGAGATGGTATCTCATTGTGGTTTTGATTTGCATTTCTCTCATGGCCAGTGATGGTGAGCATTTTTTCACGTGTTTTTTGGCTGCATAAATGTCTTCTTTTGAGGAGTGTCTGTTCATGTCCTTCGCCCACTTTTTGATGGGGTTGTTTGGTGTTTTCTTGTAAATTTGTTGGAGTGCATTGTAGATTCTGGATATTAGCCCTTTGTCAGATGAGTAGGTTGCGAAAATTTTCTCCCATTTTGTAGGTTGCCTGTTCACTCTGACGGTAGTTTCCTTTGCTGTGCAGAAGCTCTTTAGTTTAATTAGATCCCATTTGTCAATTTTGGCTTTTGTTGCCATTGCTTTTGGTGTTTTAGACATGAACTCCTTGCCCATGCCTATGTCCTGAATGGTATTGCCTAGGTTTTCTTCTAGGGTTTTTATGGTTTTAGGTCTAACGTTTAAGTCTTTAATCCATGTTGAGTTGATTTTTGTAGAAGGTGTAAGGAAGGGATCCAGTTTCAGCTTTCTACATGTGGCTAGCCAGTTTTCCCAGCACCATTTATTAACTAGGGATTCCTTTCTCCATTTCTTGTTTTTGTCAGGTTTGTCAAAGATCAGATAGTTGTAGATATGTGGCATTATTTCTGACGGCTCTGTTCTGTTCCATTGATCTATATCTCTGTTTTGGTACCAGTACCATGCTGTTTGGGTTACTGTAGCCTTGTAGTATAGTTGGAAGTCAGGTAGCGTGATGCCTCCAGCTTTGTTCTTTTGGCTTAGGATTGACTTGGTGATGCGGGCTCTTTTTTGGTTCCATATGAACTTTAAAGTAGTTTTTTCCAATTCTGTGAAGAAAGTCATTGGTAACTTGGTGGGGATGGCATTGAATCTGTAAATTACCTTGGGAAGGATGGCCATTTTCATGATATTGATTCTTCCTACCCATGAGCATGGAATGTTCTTCCATTTGTTTGTATCCTCTTTTATTTCCTTGAGCAGTGGTTTGTAGTTTTCTCCTTGAAGAGGTCCTTCACATCCCTTGTAAGTTGGATTCCTAGGTATTTTATTCTCTTTGAAGCAATTGTGAATGGGAGTTCACTCATGATTTGGCTCTCTGTTTGTCTGTTATTCATGTATAAGAATGCTTGTGATTTTTGTACATTGATGTTGTATCCTGAGACTTTGCTGAAGTTGCTTATCAGCTTAAGGAGATTTTGGGCTGAGACAATGGGGTTTTCTAGATATACTATCACGTCATCTGCAAACAGGGACAATTTGACTTCCTTTTCTCCTAATTGAATACCCTTGATTTCCTTCTCTTGCCTAATTGCCCTGGCCAGAACTTCCAACACTATGTTGAATAGAAGTGGTGAGAGAGGGCATCCCTGTCTTGTGCCAGTTTTCAAAGTGAATGCTTCCAGTTTTTGCCCATTCAGTATGATATTGGCTGTGGGTTTGTCATAAATAGCTCTTATTATTTTGAGATACGACCCATCAATACCTAATTTATTGAGAGTTTTTAGCATGAAGGGTTGTTGAATTTTGTCAAAGGCCTTTTCTTCATGTATTGAGATAATCATGTGGTTTTTGACTTTGGTTCTGTTTATATGCTGGATTACATTTATTGATTTGCGTATATTGAACCAGCCTTGCATCCCAGGGATGAAGCCCACTTGATCATGGTGGATAAGCTGTTTGATGTGCTGCTGGATTCGGTTTGCCAGTAATTTATTGAGGATTTTTGCATCAATATTCATCAAGGATATTGGTCTAAAATTCTCTTTTTTGGTTGTGTCTCTGCCCAGCTTTGGTATCAGCATGATGCTGGCCTCATAAAATGAGTTAGGAAGGATTCCCTCTTTTTCTATTGATTGGAATAGTTTCTGAAGTAATGGTTCCAGTTCCTCCTTGTACCTCCGGTAGAATTCGGCTGTGAACCCATCTGATCCTGGACTCTTTTTGGTTGGTAAGCCATTGATTATTGCCGCAATTTCAGCTCCTGTTATTAGTCTATTCAGAGATTCAACTTCTTCCTGGTTTAGTCATGGGAGAGTGTATGTGTCGAGGAATTTATACCTTTCTTTTTTTTTTAATTTTTCTTCTTTTTGTCATTATTATTATTATTATTGTCATTATTATTATTATTATACTTTAGGCTCTATGGTACATGTGCGCAACGTGCAGGTAAGCTACATATGTATACATGTGCCATGCTGGTGCGCTGCACCCACCAACTCGTCATCTAGCATTAGGTATATCTCCCAATGCTGTCCCTCCCCCCTCCCCCCATGCCACCACAGTCCCCGAAGTGTGATGTTCCCCTTCCTGTGTCCATGTGTTCTCATTGTTCAATTCCCACCTATGAGTGAGAATATGTGGTGTTTGGTTTTTTGTTCTTGCGATAGTTTACTGAGAACGATGATTTCCAATTTCATCCATGTCCCTACAAAGGATATGAACTCATCATTTTTTATGGCTGCCTAGTATTCCATGGTGTATATGTGCCACATTTTCTTAATCCAGTCTATCACTGTTGGACATTTGGGTTGGTTCCAAGTCTTTGCTGTTGTGTATAATGCCGCAATAAACATACGTGTGCATGTGTCTTTATAGCAGCATGATTTATAGTCCTTTGGGTATATACCCAGTAATGGGATGGCTGGGTCAAATGGAATTTCTAGTTCTAGATCCCTGAGGAATCGCCACAGTGACCTCCACAAGGGTTGAACTAGTTTGCAGTCCCACCAACAGTGTAAAAGTGTTCCTATTTCTCCACATCCTCTCCAGCACCTGTTGTTTCCTGACTTTTTAATGATTGCCATTCTATCTGGTGTGAGATGGTATCTCATTGTGGTTTTGATTTGCATTTCTCTCATGGCCAGTGATGGTGAGCATTTTTTCACGTGTTTTTTGGCTGCATAAATGTCTTCTTTTGAGGAGTGTCTGTTCATGTCCTTCGCCCACTTTTTGATGGGGTTGTTTGGTGTTTTCTTGTAAATTTGTTGGAGTGCATTGTAGATTCTGGATATTAGCCCTTTGTCAGATGAGTAGGTTGCGAAAATTTTCTCCCATTTTGTAGGTTGCCTGTTCACTCTGACGGTAGTTTCCTTTGCTGTGCAGAAGCTCTTTAGTTTAATTAGATCCCATTTGTCAATTTTGGCTTTTGTTGCCATTGCTTTTGGTGTTTTAGACATGAACTCCTTGCCCATGCCTATGTCCTGAATGGTATTGCCTAGGTTTTCTTCTAGGGTTTTTATGGTTTTAGGTCTAACGTTTAAGTCTTTAATCCATGTTGAGTTGATTTTTGTAGATGGTGTAAGGAAGGGATCCAGTTTCAGCTTTCTACATGTGGCTAGCCAGTTTTCCCAGCACCATTTATTAACTAGGGATGCCTTTCTCCATTTCTTGTTTTTGTCAGGTTTGTCAAAGATCAGATAGTTGTAGATATGTGGCATTATTTCTGACGGCTCTGTTCTGTTCCATTGATCTATATCTCTGTTTTGGTACCAGTACCATGCTGTTTGGGTTACTGTAGCCTTGTAGTATAGTTGGAAGTCAGGTAGCGTGATGCCTCCAGCTTTGTTCTTTTGGCTTAGGATTGACTTGGTGATGCGGGCTCTTTTTTGGTTCCATATGAACTTTAAAGTAGTTTTTTCCAATTCTGTGAAGAAAGTCATTGGTAACTTGGTGGGGATGGCATTGAATCTGTAAATTACCTTGGGAAGGATGGCCATTTTCATGATATTGATTCTTCCTACCCATGAGCATGGAATGTTCTTCCATTTGTTTGTATCCTCTTTTATTTCCTTGAGCAGTGGTTTGTAGTTTTCTCCTTGAAGAGGTCCTTCACATCCCTTGTAAGTTGGATTCCTAGGTATTTTATTCTCTTTGAAGCAATTGTGAATGGGAGTTCACTCATGATTTGGCTCTCTGTTTGTCTGTTATTCATGTATAAGAATGCTTGTGATTTTTGTACATTGATGTTGTATCCTGAGACTTTGCTGAAGTTGCTTATCAGCTTAAGGAGATTTTGGGCTGAGACAATGGGGTTTTCTAGATATACTATCACGTCATCTGCAAACAGGGACAATTTGACTTCCTTTTCTCCTAATTGAATACCCTTGATTTCCTTCTCTTGCCTAATTGCCCTGGCCAGAACTTCCAACACTATGTTGAATAGAAGTGGTGAGAGAGGGCATCCCTGTCTTGTGCCAGTTTTCAAAGTGAATGCTTCCAGTTTTTGCCCATTCAGTATGATATTGGCTGTGGGTTTGTCATAAATAGCTCTTATTATTTTGAGATACGACCCATCAATACCTAATTTATTGAGAGTTTTTAGCATGAAGGGTTGTTGAATTTTGTCAAAGGCCTTTACTTCATGTATTGAGATAATCATGTGGTTTTTGACTTTGGTTCTGTTTATATGCTGGATTACATTTATTGATTTGCGTATATTGAACCAGCCTTGCATCCCAGGGATGAAGCCCACTTGATCATGGTGGATAAGCTGTTTGATGTGCTGCTGGATTCGGTTTGCCAGTAATTTATTGAGGATTTTTGCATCAATATTCATCAAGGATATTGGTCTAAAATTCTCTTTTTTGGTTGTGTCTCTGCCCAGCTTTGGTATCAGCATGATGCTGGCCTCATAAAATGAGTTAGGAAGGATTCCCTCTTTTTCTATTGATTGGAATAGTTTCTGAAGTAATGGTTCCAGTTCCTCCTTGTACCTCCGGTAGAATTCGGCTGTGAACCCATCTGATCCTGGACTCTTTTTGGTTGGTAAGCCATTGATTATTGCCGCAATTTCAGCTCCTGTTATTAGTCTATTCAGAGATTCAACTTCTTCCTGGTTTAGTCATGGGAGAGTGTATGTGTCGAGGAATTTATACCTTTCTTTTTTTTTTTAATTTTTCTTCTTTTTGTCATTATTATTATTATTATTATCATTATTATTATTATTATACTTTAGGCTCTATGGTACATGTGCGCAACGTGCAGGTAAGCTACATATGTATACATGTGCCATGCTGGTGCGCTGCACCCACCAACTCGTCATCTAGCATTAGGTATATCTCCCAATGCTGTCCCTATCCCCTCCCCCCACGCCACCACAGTCCCCGAAGTGTGATGTTCCCCTTCCTGTGTCCATGTGTTCTCATTGTTCAATTCCCACCTATGAGTGAGAATATGTGGTGTTTGGTTTTTTGTTCTTGCGATAGTTTACTGAGAACGATGATTTCCAATTTCATCCATGTCCCTACAAAGGATATGAACTCATCATTTTTTATGGCTGCCTAGTATTCCATGGTGTATATGTGCCACATTTTCTTAATCCAGTCTATCACTGTTGGACATTTGGGTTGGTTCCAAGTCTTTGCTGTTGTGTATAATGCCGCAATAAACATACGTGTGCATGTGTCTTTATAGCAGCATGATTTATAGTCCTTTGGGTATATACCCAGTAATGGGATGGCTGGGTCAAATGGAATTTCTAGTTCTAGATCCCTGAGGAATCGCCACAGTGACCTCCACAAGGGTTGAACTAGTTTACAGTCCCACCAACAGTGTAAAAGTGTTCCTATTTCTCCACATCCTCTCCAGCACCTGTTGTTTCCTGACTTTTTAATGATTGCCATTCTATCTGGTGTGAGATGGTATCTCATTGTGGTTTTGATTTGCATTTCTCTCATGGCCAGTGATGGTGAGCATTTTTTCACGTGTTTTTTGGCTGCATAAATGTCTTCTTTTGAGGAGTGTCTGTTCATGTCCTTCGCCCACTTTTTGATGGGGTTGTTTGGAGTTTTCTTGTAAATTTGTTGGAGTGCATTGTAGATTCTGGATATTAGCCCTTTGTCAGATGAGTAGGTTGCGAAAATTTTCTCCCATTTTGTAGGTTGCCTGTTCACTCTGACGGTAGTTTCCTTTGCTGTGCAGAAGCTCTTTAGTTTAATTAGATCCCATTTGTCAATTTTGGCTTTTGTTGCCATTGCTTTTGGTGTTTTAGACATGAACTCCTTGCCCATGCCTATGTCCTGAATGGTATTGCCTAGGTTTTCTTCTAGGGTTTTTATGGTTTTAGGTCTAACGTTTAAGTCTTTAATCCATGTTGAGTTGATTTTTGTAGAAGGTGTAAGGAAGGGATCCAGTTTCAGCTTTCTACATGTGGCTAGCCAGTTTTCCCAGCACCATTTATTAACTAGGGATTCCTTTCTCCATTTCTTGTTTTTGTCAGGTTTGTCAAAGATCAGATAGTTGTAGATATGTGGCATTATTTCTGACGGCTCTGTTCTGTTCCATTGATCTATATCTCTGTTTTGGTACCAGTACCATGCTGTTTGGGTTACTGTAGCCTTGTAGTATAGTTGGAAGTCAGGTAGCGTGATGCCTCCAGCTTTGTTCTTTTGGCTTAGGATTGACTTGGTGATGCGGGCTCTTTTTTGGTTCCATATGAACTTTAAAGTAGTTTTTTCCAATTCTGTGAAGAAAGTCATTGGTAACTTGGTGGGGATGGCATTGAATCTGTAAATTACCTTGGGAAGGATGGCCATTTTCATGATATTGATTCTTCCTACCCATGAGCATGGAATGTTCTTCCATTTGTTTGTATCCTCTTTTATTTCCTTGAGCAGTGGTTTGTAGTTTTCTCCTTGAAGAGGTCCTTCACATCCCTTGTAAGTTGGATTCCTAGGTATTTTATTCTCTTTGAAGCAATTGTGAATGGGAGTTCACTCATGATTTGGCTCTCTGTTTGTCTGTTATTGATGTATAAGAATGCTTGTGATTTTTGTACATTGATGTTGTATCCTGAGACTTTGCTGAAGTTGCTTATCAGCTTAAGGAGATTTTGGGCTGAGACAATGGGGTTTTCTAGATATACTATCACGTCATCTGCAAACAGGGACAATTTGACTTCCTTTTCTCCTAATTGAATACCCTTGATTTCCTTCTCTTGCCTAATTGCCCTGGCCAGAACTTCCAACACTATGTTGAATAGAAGTGGTGAGAGAGGGCATCCCTGTCTTGTGCCAGTTTTCAAAGTGAATGCTTCCAGTTTTTGCCCATTCAGTATGATATTGGCTGTGGGTTTGTCATAAATAGCTCTTATTATTTTGAGATACGACCCATCAATACCTAATTTATTGAGAGTTTTTAGCATGAAGGGTTGTTGAATTTTGTCAAAGGCCTTTTCTTCATGTATTGAGATAATCATGTGGTTTTTGACTTTGGTTCTGTTTATATGCTGGATTACATTTATTGATTTGCATATCTTGAACCAGCCTTGCATCCCAGGGATGAAGCCCACTTGATCATGGTGAATAAGCTGTTTGATGTGCTGCTGGATTCGGTTTGCCAGTAATTTATTGAGGATTTTTGCATCAATATTCATCAAGGATATTGGTCTAAAATTCTCTTTTTTGGTTGTGTCTCTGCCCAGCTTTGGTATCAGCATGATGCTGGCCTCATAAAATGAGTTAGGAAGGATTCCCTCTTTTTCTATTGATTGGAATAGTTTCTGAAGTAATGGTTCCAGTTCCTCCTTGTACCTCCGGTAGAATTCGGCTGTGAACCCATCTGATCCTGGACTCTTTTTGGTTGGTAAGCCATTGATTATTGCCGGAATTTCAGCTCCTGTTATTAGTCTATTCAGAGATTCAACTTCTTCCTGGTTTAGTCATGGGAGAGTGTATGTGTCGAGGAATTTATACCTTTCTTTTTTTTTTTAATTTTTCTTCTTTTTGTCATTATTATTATTATTATTATCATTATTATTATTATTATACTTTAGGCTCTATGGTACATGTGCGCAACGTGCAGGTAAGCTACATATGTATACATGTGCCATGCTGGTGCGCTGCACCCACCAACTCGTCATCTAGCATTAGGTATATCTCTCAATGCTGTCCCTCCCCCCTCCCCCCATGCCACCACAGTCCCCGAAGTGTGATGTTCCCCTTCCTGTGTCCATGTGTTCTCATTGTTCAATTCCCACCTATGAGTGAGAATATGTGGTGTTTGGTTTTTTGTTCTTGCGATAGTTTACTGAGAACGATGATTTCCAATTTCATCCATGTCCCTACAAAGGATATGAACTCATCATTTTTTATGGCTGCCTAGTATTCCATGGTGTATATGTGCCACATTTTCTTAATCCAGTCTATCACTGTTGGACATTTGGGTTGGTTCCAAGTCTTTGCTGTTGTGTATAATGCCGCAATAAACATACGTGTGCATGTGTCTTTATAGCAGCATGATTTATAGTCCTTTGGGTATATACCCAGTAATGGGATGGCTGGGTCAAATGGAATTTCTAGTTCTAGATCCCTGAGGAATCGCCACAGTGACCTCCACAAGGGTTGAACTAGTTTGCAGTCCCACCAACAGTGTAAAAGTGTTCCTATTTCTCCACATCCTCTCCAGCACCTGTTGTTTCCTGACTTTTTAATGATTGCCATTCTATCTGGTGTGAGATGGTATCTCATTGTGGTTTTGATTTGCATTTCTCTCATGGCCAGTGATGGTGAGCATTTTTTCACGTGTTTTTTGGCTGCATAAATGTCTTCTTTTGAGGAGTGTCTGTTCATGTCCTTCGCCCACTTTTTGATGGGGTTGTTTGGTGTTTTCTTGTAAATTTGTTGGAGTGCATTGTAGATTCTGGATATTAGCCCTTTGTCAGATGAGTAGGTTGCGAAAATTTTCTCCCATTTTGTAGGTTGCCTGTTCACTCTGACGGTAGTTTCCTTTGCTGTGCAGAAGCTCTTTAGTTTAATTAGATCCCATTTGTCAATTTTGGCTTTTGTTGCCATTGCTTTTGGTGTTTTAGACATGAAATCCTTGCCCATGCCTATGTCCTGAATGGTATTGCCTAGGTTTTCTTCTAGGGTTTTTATGGTTTTAGGTCTAACGTTTAAGTCTTTAATCCATGTTGAGTTGATTTTTGTAGAAGGTGTAAGGAAGGGATCCAGTTTCAGCTTTCTACATGTGGCTAGCCAGTTTTCCCAGCACCATTTATTAACTAGGGATGCCTTTCTCCATTTCTTGTTTTTGTCAGGTTTGTCAAAGATCAGATAGTTGTAGATATGTGGCATTATTTCTGACGGCTCTGTTCTGTTCCATTGATCTATATCTCTGTTTTGGTACCAGTACCATGCTGTTTGGGTTACTGTAGCCTTGTAGTATAGTTGGAAGTCAGGTAGCGTCATGCCTCCAGCTTTGTTCTTTTGGCTTAGGATTGACTTGGTGATGCGGGCTCTTTTTTGGTTCCATATGAACTTTAAAGTAGTTTTTTCCAATTCTGTGAAGAAAGTCATTGGTAACTTGGTGGGGATGGCATTGAATCTGTAAATTACCTTGGGAAGGATGGCCATTTTCATGATATTGATTCTTCCTACCCATGAGCATGGAATGTTCTTCCATTTGTTTGTATCCTCTTTTATTTCCTTGAGCAGTGGTTTGTAGTTTTCTCCTTGAAGAGGTCCTTCACATCCCTTGTAAGTTGGATTCCTAGGTATTTTATTCTCTTTGAAGCAATTGTGAATGGGAGTTCACTCATGATTTGGCTCTCTGTTTGTCTGTTATTCATGTATAAGAATGCTTGTGATTTTTGTACATTGATGTTGTATCCTGAGACTTTGCTGAAGTTGCTTATCAGCTTAAGGAGATTTTGGGCTGAGACAATGGGGTTTTCTAGATATACTATCACGTCATCTGCAAACAGGGACAATTTGACTTCCTTTTCTCCTAATTGAATACCCTTGATTTCCTTCTCTTGCCTAATTGCCCTGGCCAGAACTTCCAACACTATGTTGAATAGAAGTGGTGAGAGAGGGCATCCCTGTCTTGTGCCAGTTTTCAAAGTGAATGCTTCCAGTTTTTGCCCATTCAGTATGATATTGGCTGTGGGTTTGTCATAAATAGCTCTTATTATTTTGAGATACGACCCATCAATACCTAATTTATTGAGAGTTTTTAGCATGAAGGGTTGTTGAATTTTGTCAAAGGCCTTTTCTTCATGTATTGAGATAATCATGTGGTTTTTGACTTTGGTTCTGTTTATATGCTGGATTACATTTATTGATTTGCATATCTTGAACCAGCCTTGCATCCCAGGGATGAAGCCCACTTGATCATGGTGAATAAGCTGTTTGATGTGCTGCTGGATTCGGTTTGCCAGTAATTTATTGAGGATTTTTGCATCAATATTCATCAAGGATATTGGTCTAAAATTCTCTTTTTTGGTTGTGTCTCTGCCCAGCTTTGGTATCAGCATGATGCTGGCCTCATAAAATGAGTTAGGAAGGATTCCCTCTTTTTCTATTGATTGGAATAGTTTCTGAAGTAATGGTTCCAGTTCCTCCTTGTACCTCTGGTAGAATTCGGCTGTGAACCCATCTGATCCTGGACTCTTTTTGGTTGGTAAGCCATTGATTATTGCCGCAATTTCAGCTCCTGTTATTAGTCTATTCAGAGATTCAACTTCTTCCTGGTTTAGTCATGGGAGAGTGTATGTGTCGAGGAATTTATACCTTTCTTTTTTTTTTTAATTTTTCTTCTTTTTGTCATTATTATTATTATTATTATCATTATTATTATTATTATACTTTAGGCTCTATGGTACATGTGCGCAACGTGCAGGTAAGCTACATATGTATACATGTGCCATGCTGGTGCGCTGCACCCACCAACTCGTCATCTAGCATTAGGTATATCTCCCAATGCTGTCCCTCCCCCCTCCCCCCACGCCACCACAGTCCCCGAAGTGTGATGTTCCCCTTCCTGTGTCCATGTGTTCTCATTGTTCAATTCCCACCTATGAGTGAGAATATGTGGTGTTTGGTTTTTTGTTCTTGCGATAGTTTACTGAGAACGATGATTTCCAATTTCATCCATGTCCCTACAAAGGATATGAACTCATCATTTTTTATGGCTGCCTAGTATTCCATGGTGTATATGTGCCACATTTTCTTAATCCAGTCTATCACTGTTGGACATTTGGGTTGGTTCCAAGTCTTTGCTGTTGTGTATAATGCCGCAATAAACATACGTGTGCATGTGTCTTTATAGCAGCATGATTTATAGTCCTTTGGGTATATACCCAGTAATGGGATGGCTGGGTCAAATGGAATTTCTAGTTCTAGATCCCTGAGGAATCGCCACAGTGACCTCCACAAGGGTTGAACTAGTTTGCAGTCCCACCAACAGTGTAAAAGTGTTCCTATTTCTCCACATCCTCTCCAGCACCTGTTGTTTCCTGACTTTTTAATGATTGCCATTCTATCTGGTGTGAGATGGTATCTCATTGTGGTTTTGATTTGCATTTCTCTCATGGCCAGTGATGGTGAGCATTTTTTCACGTGTTTTTTGGCTGCATAAATGTCTTCTTTTGAGGAGTGTCTGTTCATGTCCTTCGCCCACTTTTTGATGGGTTTGTTTGGTGTTTTCTTGTAAATTTGTAGGAGTGCATTGTAGATTCTGGATATTAGCCCTTTGTCAGATGAGTAGGTTGCGAAAATTTTCTCCCATTTTGTAGGTTGCCTGTTCACTCTGACGGTAGTTTCCTTTGCTGTGCAGAAGCTCTTTAGTTTAATTAGATCCCATTTGTCAATTTTGGCTTTTGTTGCCATTGCTTTTGGTGTTTTAGACATGAACTCCTTGCCCATGCCTATGTCCTGAATGGTATTGCCTAGGTTTTCTTCTAGGGTTTTTATGGTTTTAGGTCTAACGTTTAAGTCTTTAATCCATGTTGAGTTGATTTTTGTAGAAGGTGTAAGGAAGGGATCCAGTTTCAGCTTTCTACATGTGGCTAGCCAGTTTTCCCAGCACCATTTATTAACTAGGGATGCCTTTCTCCATTTCTTGTTTTTGTCAGGTTTGTCAAAGATCAGATAGTTGTAGATATGTGGCATTATTTCTGACGGCTCTGTTCTGTTCCATTGATCTATATCTCTGTTTTGGTACCAGTACCATGCTGTTTGGGTTACTGTAGCCTTGTAGTATAGTTGGAAGTCAGGTAGCGTGATGCCTCCAGCTTTGTTCTTTTGGCTTAGGATTGACTTGGTGATGCGGGCTCTTTTTTGGTTCCATATGAACTTTAAAGTAGTTTTTTCCAATTCTGTGAAGAAAGTCATTGGTAACTTGGTGGGGATGGCATTGAATCTGTAAATTACCTTGGGAAGGATGGCCATTTTCATGATATTGATTCTTCCTACCCATGAGCATGGAATGTTCTTCCATTTGTTTGTATCCTCTTTTATTTCCTTGAGCAGTGGTTTGTAGTTTTCTCCTTGAAGAGGTCCTTCACATCCCTTGTAAGTTGGATTCCTAGGTATTTTATTCTCTTTGAAGCAATTGTGAATGGGAGTTCACTCATGATTTGGCTCTCTGTTTGTCTGTTATTGATGTATAAGAATGCTTGTGATTTTTGTACATTGATGTTGTATCCTGAGACTTTGCTGAAGTTGCTTATCAGCTTAAGGAGATTTTGGGCTGAGACAATGGGGTTTTCTAGATATACTATCACGTCATCTGCAAACAGGGACAATTTGACTTCCTTTTCTCCTAATTGAATACCCTTGATTTCCTTCTCTTGCCTAATTGCCCTGGCCAGAACTTCCAACACTATGTTGAATAGAAGTGGTGAGAGAGGGCATCCCTGTCTTGTGCCAGTTTTCAAAGTGAATGCTTCCAGTTTTTGCCCATTCAGTATGATATTGGCTGTGGGTTTGTCATAAATAGCTCTTATTATTTTGAGATACGACCCATCAATACCTAATTTATTGAGAGTTTTTAGCATGAAGGGTTGTTGAATTTTGTCAAAGGCCTTTTCTTCATGTATTGAGATAATCATGTGGTTTTTGACTTTGGTTCTGTTTATATGCTGGATTACATTTATTGATTTGCATATCTTGAACCAGCCTTGCATCCCAGGGATGAAGCCCACTTGATCATGGTGAATAAGCTGTTTGATGTGCTGCTGGATTCGGTTTGCCAGTAATTTATTGAGGATTTTTGCATCAATATTCATCAAGGATATTGGTCTAAAATTCTCTTTTTTGGTTGTGTCTCTGCCCAGCTTTGGTATCAGCATGATGCTGGCCTCATAAAATGAGTTAGGAAGGATTCCCTCTTTTTCTATTGATTGGAATAGTTTCTGAAGTAATGGTTCCAGTTCCTCCTTGTACCTCCGGTAGAATTCGGCTGTGAACCCATCTGATCCTGGACTCTTTTTGGTTGGTAAGCCATTGATTATTGCCGCAATTTCAGCTCCTGTTATTAGTCTATTCAGAGATTCAACTTCTTCCTGGTTTAGTCATGGGAGAGTGTATGTGTCGAGGAATTTATACCTTTCTTTTTTTTTTTAATTTTTCTTCTTTTTGTCATTATTATTATTATTATTATCATTATTATTATTATTATACTTTAGGCTCTATGGTACATGTGCGCAACGTGCAGGTAAGCTACATATGTATACATGTGCCATGCTGGTGCGCTGCACCCACCAACTCGTCATCTAGCATTAGGTATATCTCCCAATGCTGTCCCTCCCCCCTCCCCCCATGCCACCACAGTCCCCGAAGTGTGATGTTCCCCTTCCTGTGTCCATGTGTTCTCATTGTTCAATTCCCACCTATGAGTGAGAATATGTGGTGTTTGGTTTTTTGTTCTTGCGATAGTTTACTGAGAACGATGATTTCCAATTTCATCCATGTCCCTACAAAGGATATGAACTCATCATTTTTTATGGCTGCCTAGTATTCCATGGTGTATATGTGCCACATTTTCTTAATCCAGTCTATCACTGTTGGACATTTGGGTTGGTTCCAAGTCTTTGCTGTTGTGTATAATGCCGCAATAAACATACGTGTGCATGTGTCTTTATAGCAGCATGATTTATAGTCCTTTGGGTATATACCCAGTAATGGGATGGCTGGGTCAAATGGAATTTCTAGTTCTAGATCCCTGAGGAATCGCCACAGTGACCTCCACAAGGGTTGAACTAGTTTGCAGTCCCACCAACAGTGTAAAAGTGTTCCTATTTCTCCACATCCTCTCCAGCACCTGTTGTTTCCTGACTTTTTAATGATTGCCATTCTATCTGGTGTGAGATGGTATCTCATTGTGGTTTTGATTTGCATTTCTCTCATGGCCAGTGATGGTGAGCATTTTTTCACGTGTTTTTTGGCTGCATAAATGTCTTCTTTTGAGGAGTGTCTGTTCATGTCCTTCGCCCACTTTTTGATGGGGTTGTTTGGTGTTTTCTTGTAAATTTGTTGGAGTGCATTGTAGATTCTGGATATTAGCCCTTTGTCAGATGAGTAGGTTGCGAAAATTTTCTCCCATTTTGTAGGTTGCCTGTTCACTCTGACGGTAGTTTCCTTTGCTGTGCAGAAGCTCTTTAGTTTAATTAGATCCCATTTGTCAATTTTGGCTTTTGTTGCCATTGCTTTTGGTGTTTTAGACATGAACTCCTTGCCCATGCCTATGTCCTGAATGGTATTGCCTAGGTTTTCTTCTAGGGTTTTTATGGTTTTAGGTCTAACGTTTAAGTCTTTAATCCATGTTGAGTTGATTTTTGTAGAAGGTGTAAGGAAGGGATCCAGTTTCAGCTTTCTACATGTGGCTAGCCAGTTTTCCCAGCACCATTTATTAAATAGGGATTCCTTTCTCCATTTCTTGTTTTTGTCAGGTTTGTCAAAGATCAGATAGTTGTAGATATGTGGCATTATTTCTGACGGCTCTGTTCTGTTCCATTGATCTATATCTCTGTTTTGGTACCAGTACCATGCTGTTTGGGTTACTGTAGCCTTGTAGTATAGTTGGAAGTCAGGTAGCGTGATGCCTCCAGCTTTGTTCTTTTGGCTTAGGATTGACTTGGTGATGCGGGCTCTTTTTTGGTTCCATATGAACTTTAAAGTAGTTTTTTCCAATTCTGTGAAGAAAGTCATTGGTAACTTGGTGGGGATGGCATTGAATCTGTAAATTACCTTGGGAAGGATGGCCATTTTCATGATATTGATTCTTCCTACCCATGAGCATGGAATGTTCTTCCATTTGTTTGTATCCTCTTTTATTTCCTTGAGCAGTGGTTTGTAGTTTTCTCCTTGAAGAGGTCCTTCACATCCCTTGTAAGTTGGATTCCTAGGTATTTTATTCTCTTTGAAGCAATTGTGAATGGGAGTTCACTCATGATTTGGCTCTCTGTTTGTCTGTTATTGATGTATAAGAATGCTTGTGATTTTTGTACATTGATGTTGTATCCTGAGACTTTGCTGAAGTTGCTTATCAGCTTAAGGAGATTTTGGGCTGAGACAATGGGGTTTTCTAGATATACTATCACGTCATCTGCAAACAGGGACAATTTGACTTCCTTTTCTCCTAATTGAATACCCTTGATTTCCTTCTCTTGCCTAATTGCCCTGGCCAGAACTTCCAACACTATGTTGAATAGAAGTGGTGAGAGAGGGCATCCCTGTCTTGTGCCAGTTTTCAAAGTGAATGCTTCCAGTTTTTGCCCATTCAGTATGATATTGGCTGTGGGTTTGTCATAAATAGCTCTTATTATTTTGAGATACGACCCATCAATACCTAATTTATTGAGAGTTTTTAGCATGAAGGGTTGTTGAATTTTGTCAAAGGCCTTTACTTCATGTATTGAGATAATCATGTGGTTTTTGACTTTGGTTCTGTTTATATGCTGGATTACATTTATTGATTTGCGTATCTTGAACCAGCCTTGCATCCCAGGGATGAAGCCCACTTGATCATGGTGGATAAGCTGTTTGATGTGCTGCTGGATTCGGTTTGCCAGTAATTTATTGAGAATTTTTGCATCAATATTCATCAAGGATATTGGTCTAAAATTCTCTTTTTTGGTTGTGTCTCTGCCCAGCTTTGGTATCAGCATGATGCTGGCCTCATAAAATGAGTTAGGAAGGATTCCCTCTTTTTCTATTGATTGGAATAGTTTCTGAAGTAATGGTTCCAGTTCCTCCTTGTACCTCCGGTAGAATTCGGCTGTGAACCCATCTGATCCTGGACTCTTTTTGGTTGGTAAGCCATTGATTATTGCCGCAATTTCAGCTCCTGTTATTAGTCTATTCAGAGATTCAACTTCTTCCTGGTTTAGTCATGGGAGAGTGTATGTGTCGAGGAATTTATACCTTTCTTTTTTTTTTTAATTTTTCTTCTTTTTGTCATTATTATTATTATTATTATCATTATTATTATTATTATACTTTAGGCTCTATGGTACATGTGCGCAACGTGCAGGTAAGCTACATATGTATACATGTGCCATGCTGGTGCGCTGCACCCACCAACTCGTCATCTAACATTAGGTATATCTCCCAATGCTGTCCCTCCCCCCTCCCCCCACGCCACCACAGTCCCCGAAGTGTGATGTTCCCCTTCCTGTGTCCATGTGTTCTCATTGTTCAATTCCCACCTATGAGTGAGAATATGTGGTGTTTGGTTTTTTGTTCTTGCGATAGTTTACTGAGAACGATGATTTCCAATTTCATCCATGTCCCTACAAAGGATATGAACTCATCATTTTTTATGGCTGCCTAGTATTCCATGGTGTATATGTGCCACATTTTCTTAATCCAGTCTATCACTGTTGGACATTTGGGTTGGTTCCAAGTCTTTGCTGTTGTGTATAATGCCGCAATAAACATACGTGTGCATGTGTCTTTATAGCAGCATGATTTATAGTCCTTTGGGTATATACCCAGTAATGGGATGGCTGGGTCAAATGGAATTTCTAGTTCTAGATCCCTGAGGAATCGCCACAGTGACCTCCACAAGGGTTGAACTTGTTTACAGTCCCACCAACAGTGTAAAAGTGTTCCTATTTCTCCACATCCTCTCCAGCACCTGTTGTTTCCTGACTTTTTAATGATTGCCATTCTATCTGGTGTGAGATGGTATCTCATTGTGGTTTTGATTTGCATTTCTCTCATGGCCAGTGATGGTGAGCATTTTTTCACGTGTTTTTTGGCTGCATAAATGTCTTCTATTGAGGAGTGTCTGTTCATGTCCTTCGCCCACTTTTTGATGGGGTTGTTTGGTTTTTTCTTGTAAATTTGTTGGAGTGCATTGTAGATTCTGGATATTAGCCCTTTGTCAGATGAGTAGGTTGCGAAAATTTTCTCCCATTTTGTAGGTTGCCTGTTCACTCTGACGGTAGGTTCCTTTGCTGTGCAGAAGCTCTTTAGTTTAATTAGATCCCATTTGTCAATTTTGGCTTTTGTTGCCATTGCTTTTGGTGTTTTAGACATGAACTCCTTGCCCATGCCTATGTCCTGAATGGTATTGCCTAGGTTTTCTTCTAGGGTTTTTATGGTTTTAGGTCTAACGTTTAAGTCTTTAATCCATGTTGAGTTGATTTTTGTAGAAGGTGTAAGGAAGGGATCCAGTTTCAGCTTTCTACATGTGGCTAGCCAGTTTTCCCAGCACCATTTATTAACTAGGGATTCCTTTCTCCATTTCTTGTTTTTGTCAGGTTTGTCAAAGATCAGATAGTTGTAGATATGTGGCATTATTTCTGACGGCTCTGTTCTGTTCCATTGATCTATATCTCTGTTTTGGTACCAGTACCATGCTGTTTGGGTTACTGTAGCCTTGTAGTATAGTTGGAAGTCAGGTAGCGTGATGCCTCCAGCTTTGTTCTTTTGGCTTAGGATTGACTTGGTGATGCGGGCTCTTTTTTGGTTCCATATGAACTTTAAAGTAGTTTTTTCCAATTCTGTGAAGAAAGTCATTGGTAACTTGGTGGGGATGGCATTGAATCTGTAAATTACCTTGGGAAGGATGGCCATTTTCATGATATTGATTCTTCCTACCCATGAGCATGGAATGTTCTTCCATTTGTTTGTATCCTCTTTTATTTCCTTGAGCAGTGGTTTGTAGTTTTCTCCTTGAAGAGGTCCTTCACATCCCTTGTAAGTTGGATTCCTAGGTATTTTATTCTCTTTGAAGCAATTGTGAATGGGAGTTCACTCATGATTTGGCTCTCTGTTTGTCTGTTATTGATGTATAAGAATGCTTGTGATTTTTGTACATTGATGTTGTATCCTGAGACTTTGCTGAAGTTGCTTATCAGCTTAAGGAGATTTTGGGCTGAGACAATGGGGTTTTCTAGATATACTATCACGTCATCTGCAAACAGGGACAATTTGACTTCCTTTTCTCCTAATTGAATACCCTTGATTTCCTTCTCTTGCCTAATTGCCCTGGCCAGAACTTCCAACACTATGTTGAATAGAAGTGGTGAGAGAGGGCATCCCTGTCTTGTGCCAGTTTTCAAAGTGAATGCTTCCAGTTTTTGCCCATTCAGTATGATATTGGCTGTGGGTTTGTCATAAATAGCTCTTATTATTTTGAGATACGACCCATCAATACCTAATTTATTGAGAGTTTTTAGCATGAAGGGTTGTTGAATTTTGTCAAAGGCCTTTTCTTCATGTATTGAGATAATCATGTGGTTTTTGACTTTGGTTCTGTTTATATGCTGGATTACATTTATTGATTTGCATATCTTGAACCAGCCTTGCATCCCAGGGATGAAGCCCACTTGATCATGGTGAATAAGCTGTTTGATGTGCTGCTGGATTCGGTTTGCCAGTAATTTATTGAGGATTTTTGCATCAATATTCATCAAGGATATTGGTCTAAAATTCTCTTTTTTGGTTGTGTCTCTGCCCAGCTTTGGTATCAGCATGATGCTGGCCTCATAAAATGAGTTAGGAAGGATTCCCTCTTTTTCTATTGATTGGAATAGTTTCTGAAGTAATGGTTCCAGTTCCTCCTTGTACCTCCGGTAGAATTCGGCTGTGAACCCATCTGATCCTGGACTCTTTTTGGTTGGTAAGCCATTGATTATTGCCGCAATTTCAGCTCCTGTTATTAGTCTATTCAGAGATTCAACTTCTTCCTGGTTTAGTCATGGGAGAGTGTATGTGTCGAGGAATTTATACCTTTCTTTTTTTTTTTAATTTTTCTTCTTTTTGTCATTATTATTATTATTATTATCATTATTATTATTATTATACTTTAGGCTCTATGGTACATGTGCGCAACGTGCAGGTAAGCTACATATGTATACATGTGCCATGCTGGTGCGCTGCACCCACCAACTCGTCATCTAGCATTAGGTATATCTCCCAATGCTGTCCCTCCCCCCTCCCCCCATGCCACCACAGTCCCCGAAGTGTGATGTTCCCCTTCCTGTGTCCATGTGTTCTCATTGTTCAATTCCCACCTATGAGTGAGAATATGTGGTGTTTGGTTTTTTGTTCTTGCGATAGTTTACTGAGAACGATGATTTCCAATTTCATCCATGTCCCTACAAAGGATATGAACTCATCATTTTTTATGGCTGCCTAGTATTCCATGGTGTATATGTGCCACATTTTCTTAATCCAGTCTATCACTGTTGGACATTTGGGTTGGTTCCAAGTCTTTGCTGTTGTGTATAATGCCGCAATAAACATACGTGTGCATGTGTCTTTATAGCAGCATGATTTATAGTCCTTTGGGTATATACCCAGTAATGGGATGGCTGGGTCAAATGGAATTTCTAGTTCTAGATCCCTGAGGAATCGCCACAGTGACCTCCACAAGGGTTGAACTAGTTTGCAGTCCCACCAACAGTGTAAAAGTGTTCCTATTTCTCCACATCCTCTCCAGCACCTGTTGTTTCCTGACTTTTTAATGATTGCCATTCTATCTGGTGTGAGATGGTATCTCATTGTGGTTTTGATTTGCATTTCTCTCATGGCCAGTGATGGTGAGCATTTTTTCACGTGTTTTTTGGCTGCATAAATGTCTTCTTTTGAGGAGTGTCTGTTCATGTCCTTCGCCCACTTTTTGATGGGGTTGTTTGGTGTTTTCTTGTAAATTTGTTGGAGTGCATTGTAGATTCTGGATATTAGCCCTTTGTCAGATGAGTAGGTTGCGAAAATTTTCTCCCATTTTGTAGGTTGCCTGTTCACTCTGACGGTAGTTTCCTTTGCTGTGCAGAAGCTCTTTAGTTTAATTAGATCCCATTTGTCAATTTTGGCTTTTGTTGCCATTGCTTTTGGTGTTTTAGACATGAACTCCTTGCCCATGCCTATGTCCTGAATGGTATTGCCTAGGTTTTCTTCTAGGGTTTTTATGGTTTTAGGTCTAACGTTTAAGTCTTTAATCCATGTTGAGTTGATTTTTGTAGAAGGTGTAAGGAAGGGATCCAGTTTCAGCTTTCTACATGTGGCTAGCCAGTTTTCCCAGCACCATTTATTAACTAGGGTTGCCTTTCTCCATTTCTTGTTTTTGTCAGGTTTGTCAAAGATCAGATAGTTGTAGATATGTGGCATTATTTCTGACGGCTCTGTTCTGTTCCATTGATCTATATCTCTGTTTTGGTACCAGTACCATGCTGTTTGGGTTACTGTAGCCTTGTAGTATAGTTGGAAGTCAGGTAGCGTGATGCCTCCAGCTTTGTTCTTTTGGCTTAGGATTGACTTGGTGATGCGGGCTCTTTTTTGGTTCCATATGAACTTTAAAGTAGTTTTTTCCAATTCTGTGAAGAAAGTCATTGGTAACTTGGTGGGGATGGCATTGAATCTGTAAATTACCTTGGGAAGGATGGCCATTTTCATGATATTGATTCTTCCTACCCATGAGCATGGAATGTTCTTCCATTTGTTTGTATCCTCTTTTATTTCCTTGAGCAGTGGTTTGTAGTTTTCTCCTTGAAGAGGTCCTTCACATCCCTTGTAAGTTGGATTCCTAGGTATTTTATTCTCTTTGAAGCAATTGTGAATGGGAGTTCACTCATGATTTGGCTCTCTGTTTGTCTGTTATTGATGTATAAGAATGCTTGTGATTTTTGTACATTGATGTTGTATCCTGAGACTTTGCTGAAGTTGCTTATCAGCTTAAGGAGATTTTGGGCTGAGACAATGGGGTTTTCTAGATATACTATCACGTCATCTGCAAACAGGGACAATTTGACTTCCTTTTCTCCTAATTGAATACCCTTGATTTCCTTCTCTTGCCTAATTGCCCTGGCCAGAACTTCCAACACTATGTTGAATAGAAGTGGTGAGAGAGGGCATCCCTGTCTTGTGCCAGTTTTCAAAGTGAATGCTTCCAGTTTTTGCCCATTCAGTATGATATTGGCTGTGGGTTTGTCATAAATAGCTCTTATTATTTTGAGATACGACCCATCAATACCTAATTTATTGAGAGTTTTTAGCATGAAGGGTTGTTGAATTTTGTCAAAGGCCTTTTCTTCATGTATTGAGATAATCATGTGGTTTTTGACTTTGGTTCTGTTTATATGCTGGATTACATTTATTGATTTGCATATCTTGAACCAGCCTTGCATCCCAGGGATGAAGCCCACTTGATCATGGTGAATAAGCTGTTTGATGTGCTGCTGGATTCGGTTTGCCAGTAATTTATTGAGGATTTTTGCATCAATATTCATCAAGGATATTGGTCTAAAATTCTCTTTTTTGGTTGTGTCTCTGCCCAGCTTTGGTATCAGCATGATGCTGGCCTCATAAAATGAGTTAGGAAGGATTCCCTCTTTTTCTATTGATTGGAATAGTTTCTGAAGTAATGGTTCCAGTTCCTCCTTGTACCTCCGGTAGAATTCGGCTGTGAACCCATCTGATCCTGGACTCTTTTTGGTTGGTAAGCCATTGATTATTGCCGCAATTTCAGCTCCTGTTATTAGTCTATTCAGAGATTCAACTTCTTCCTGGTTTAGTCATGGGAGAGTGTATGTGTCGAGGAATTTATACCTTTCTTTTTTTTTTAATTTTTCTTCTTTTTGTCATTATTATTATTATTATTATCATTATTATTATTATTATACTTTAGGCTCTATGGTACATGTGCGCAACGTGCAGGTAAGCTACATATGTATACATGTGCCATGCTGGTGCGCTGCACCCACCAACTCGTCATCTAGCATTAGGTATATCTCCCAATGCTGTCCCTCCCCCCTCCCCCCATGCCACCACAGTCCCCGAAGTGTGATGTTCCCCTTCCTGTGTCCATGTGTTCTCATTGTTCAATTCCCACCTATGAGTGAGAATATGTGGTGTTTGGTTTTTTGTTCTTGCGATAGTTTACTGAGAACGATGATTTCCAATTTCATCCATGTCCCTACAAAGGATATGAACTCATCATTTTTTATGGCTGCCTAGTATTCCATGGTGTATATGTGCCACATTTTCTTAATCCAGTCTATCACTGTTGGACATTTGGGTTGGTTCCAAGTCTTTGCTGTTGTGTATAATGCCGCAATAAACATACGTGTGCATGTGTCTTTATAGCAGCATGATTTATAGTCCTTTGGGTATATACCCAGTAATGGGATGGCTGGGTCAAATGGAATTTCTAGTTCTAGATCCCTGAGGAATCGCCACAGTGACCTCCACAAGGGTTGAACTAGTTTGCAGTCCCACCAACAGTGTAAAAGTGTTCCTATTTCTCCACATCCTCTCCAGCACCTGTTGTTTCCTGACTTTTTAATGATTGCCATTCTATCTGGTGTGAGATGGTATCTCATTGTGGTTTTGATTTGCATTTCTCTCATGGCCAGTGATGGTGAGCATTTTTTCACGTGTTTTTTGGCTGCATAAATGTCTTCTTTTGAGGAGTGTCTGTTCATGTCCTTCGCCCACTTTTTGATGGGGTTGTTTGGTGTTTTCTTGTAAATTTGTTGGAGTGCATTGTAGATTCTGGATATTAGCCCTTTGTCAGATGAGTAGGTTGCGAAAATTTTCTCCCATTTTGTAGGTTGCCTGTTCACTCTGACGGTAGTTTCCTTTGCTGTGCAGAAGCTCTTTAGTTTAATTAGATCCCATTTGTCAATTTTGGCTTTTGTTGCCATTGCTTTTGGTGTTTTAGACATGAACTCCTTGCCCATGCCTATGTCCTGAATGGTATTGCCTAGGTTTTCTTCTAGGGTTTTTATGGTTTTAGGTCTAACGTTTAAGTCTTTAATCCATGTTGAGTTGATTTTTGTAGAAGGTGTAAGGAAGGGATCCAGTTTCAGCTTTCTACATGTGGCTAGCCAGTTTTCCCAGCACCATTTATTAACTAGGGTTGCCTTTCTCCATTTCTTGTTTTTGTCAGGTTTGTCAAAGATCAGATAGTTGTAGATATGTGGCATTATTTCTGACGGCTCTGTTCTGTTCCATTGATCTATATCTCTGTTTTGGTACCAGTACCATGCTGTTTGGGTTACTGTAGCCTTGTAGTATAGTTGGAAGTCAGGTAGCGTGATGCCTCCAGCTTTGTTCTTTTGGCTTAGGATTGACTTGGTGATGCGGGCTCTTTTTTGGTTCCATATGAACTTTAAAGTAGTTTTTTCCAATTCTGTGAAGAAAGTCATTGGTAACTTGGTGGGGATGGCATTGAATCTGTAAATTACCTTGGGAAGGATGGCCATTTTCATCATATTGATTCTTCCTACCCATGAGCATGGAATGTTCTTCCATTTGTTTGTATCCTCTTTTATTTCCTTGAGCAGTGGTTTGTAGTTTTCTCCTTGAAGAGGTCCTTCACATCCCTTGTAAGTTGGATTCCTAGGTATTTTATTCTCTTTGAAGCAATTGTGAATGGGAGTTCACTCATGATTTGGCTCTCTGTTTGTCTGTTATTCATGTATAAGAATGCTTGTGATTTTTGTACATTGATGTTGTATCCTGAGACTTTGCTGAAGTTGCTTATCAGCTTAAGGAGATTTTGGGCTGAGACAAATATCTAGATAGTATATTCTAGATATACTATCACGTCATCTGCAAACAGGGACAATTTGACTTCCTTTTCTCCTAATTGAATACCCTTGATTTCCTTCTCTTGCCTAATTGCCCTGGCCAGAACTTCCAACACTATGTTGAATAGAAGTGGTGAGAGAGGGCATCCCTGTCTTGTGCCAGTTTTCAAAGTGAATGCTTCCAGTTTTTGCCCATTCAGTATGATATTGGCTGTGGGTTTGTCATAAATAGCTCTTATTATTTTGAGATACGACCCATCAATACCTAATTTATTGAGAGTTTTTAGCATGAAGGGTTGTTGAATTTTGTCAAAGGCCTTTACTTCATGTATTGAGATAATCATGTGGTTTTTGACTTTGGTTCTGTTTATATGCTGGATTACATTTATTGATTTGCGTATATTGAACCAGCCTTGCATCCCAGGGATGAAGCCCACTTGATCATGGTGGATAAGCTGTTTGATGTGCTGCTGGATTCGGTTTGCCAGTAATTTATTGAGAATTTTTGCATCAATATTCATCAAGGATATTGGTCTAAAATTCTCTTTTTTGGTTGTGTCTCTGCCCAGCTTTGGTATCAGCATGATGCTGGCCTCATAAAATGAGTTAGGAAGGATTCCCTCTTTTTCTATTGATTGGAATAGTTTCTGAAGTAATGGTTCCAGTTCCTCCTTGTACCTCCGGTAGAATTCGGCTGTGAACCCATCTGATCCTGGACTCTTTTTGGTTGGTAAGCCATTGATTATTGCCGCAATTTCAGCTCCTGTTATTAGTCTATTCAGAGATTCAACTTCTTCCTGGTTTAGTCATGGGAGAGTGTATGTGTCGAGGAATTTATACCTTTCTTTTTTTTTTTAATTTTTCTTCTTTTTGTCATTATTATTATTATTATTATCATTATTATTATTATTATACTTTAGGCTCTATGGTACATGTGCGCAACGTGCAGGTAAGCTACATATGTATACATGTGCCATGCTGGTGCGCTGCACCCACCAACTCGTCATCTAACATTAGGTATATCTCCCAATGCTGTCCCTCCCCCCTCCCCCCACGCCACCACAGTCCCCGAAGTGTGATGTTCCCCTTCCTGTGTCCATGTGTTCTCATTGTTCAATTCCCACCTATGAGTGAGAATATGTGGTGTTTGGTTTTTTGTTCTTGCGATAGTTTACTGAGAACGATGATTTCCAATTTCATCCATGTCCCTACAAAGGATATGAACTCATCATTTTTTATGGCTGCCTAGTATTCCATGGTGTATATGTGCCACATTTTCTTAATCCAGTCTATCACTGTTGGACATTTGGGTTGGTTCCAAGTCTTTGCTGTTGTGTATAATGCCGCAATAAACATACGTGTGCATGTGTCTTTATAGCAGCATGATTTATAGTCCTTTGGGTATATACCCAGTAATGGGATGGCTGGGTCAAATGGAATTTCTAGTTCTAGATCCCTGAGGAATCGCCACAGTGACCTCCACAAGGGTTGAACTTGTTTACAGTCCCACCAACAGTGTAAAAGTGTTCCTATTTCTCCACATCCTCTCCAGCACCTGTTGTTTCCTGACTTTTTAATGATTGCCATTCTATCTGGTGTGAGATGGTATCTCATTGTGGTTTTGATTTGCATTTCTCTCATGGCCAGTGATGGTGAGCATTTTTTCACGTGTTTTTTGGCTGCATAAATGTCTTCTATTGAGGAGTGTCTGTTCATGTCCTTCGCCCACTTTTTGATGGGGTTGTTTGGTTTTTTCTTGTAAATTTGTTGGAGTGCATTGTAGATTCTGGATATTAGCCCTTTGTCAGATGAGTAGGTTGCGAAAATTTTCTCCCATTTTGTAGGTTGCCTGTTCACTCTGACGGTAGGTTCCTTTGCTGTGCAGAAGCTCTTTAGTTTAATTAGATCCCATTTGTCAATTTTGGCTTTTGTTGCCATTGCTTTTGGTGTTTTAGACATGAACTCCTTGCCCATGCCTATGTCCTGAATGGTATTGCCTAGGTTTTCTTCTAGGGTTTTTATGGTTTTAGGTCTAACGTTTAAGTCTTTAATCCATGTTGAGTTGATTTTTGTAGAAGGTGTAAGGAAGGGATCCAGTTTCAGCTTTCTACATGTGGCTAGCCAGTTTTCCCAGCACCATTTATTAACTAGGGATTCCTTTCTCCATTTCTTGTTTTTGTCAGGTTTGTCAAAGATCAGATAGTTGTAGATATGTGGCATTATTTCTGACGGCTCTGTTCTGTTCCATTGATCTATATCTCTGTTTTGGTACCAGTACCATGCTGTTTGGGTTACTGTAGCCTTGTAGTATAGTTGGAAGTCAGGTAGCGTGATGCCTCCAGCTTTGTTCTTTTGGCTTAGGATTGACTTGGTGATGCGGGCTCTTTTTTGGTTCCATATGAACTTTAAAGTAGTTTTTTCCAATTCTGTGAAGAAAGTCATTGGTAACTTGGTGGGGATGGCATTGAATCTGTAAATTACCTTGGGAAGGATGGCCATTTTCATGATATTGATTCTTCCTACCCATGAGCATGGAATGTTCTTCCATTTGTTTGTATCCTCTTTTATTTCCTTGAGCAGTGGTTTGTAGTTTTCTCCTTGAAGAGGTCCTTCACATCCCTTGTAAGTTGGATTCCTAGGTATTTTATTCTCTTTGAAGCAATTGTGAATGGGAGTTCACTCATGATTTGGCTCTCTGTTTGTCTGTTATTGATGTATAAGAATGCTTGTGATTTTTGTACATTGATGTTGTATCCTGAGACTTTGCTGAAGTTGCTTATCAGCTTAAGGAGATTTTGGGCTGAGACAATGGGGTTTTCTAGATATACTATCACGTCATCTGCAAACAGGGACAATTTGACTTCCTTTTCTCCTAATTGAATACCCTTGATTTCCTTCTCTTGCCTAATTGCCCTGGCCAGAACTTCCAACACTATGTTGAATAGAAGTGGTGAGAGAGGGCATCCCTGTCTTGTGCCAGTTTTCAAAGTGAATGCTTCCAGTTTTTGCCCATTCAGTATGATATTGGCTGTGGGTTTGTCATAAATAGCTCTTATTATTTTGAGATACGACCCATCAATACCTAATTTATTGAGAGTTTTTAGCATGAAGGGTTGTTGAATTTTGTCAAAGGCCTTTTCTTCATGTATTGAGATAATCATGTGGTTTTTGACTTTGGTTCTGTTTATATGCTGGATTACATTTATTGATTTGCATATCTTGAACCAGCCTTGCATCCCAGGGATGAAGCCCACTTGATCATGATGAATAAGCTGTTTGATGTGCTGCTGGATTCGGTTTGCCAGTAATTTATTGAGGATTTTTGCATCAATATTCATCAAGGATATTGGTCTAAAATTCTCTTTTTTGGTTGTGTCTCTGCCCAGCTTTGGTATCAGCATGATGCTGGCCTCATAAAATGAGTTAGGAAGGATTCCCTCTTTTTCTATTGATTGGAATAGTTTCTGAAGTAATGGTTCCAGTTCCTCCTTGTACCTCCGGTAGAATTCGGCTGTGAACCCATCTGATCCTGGACTCTTTTTGGTTGGTAAGCCATTGATTATTGCCGCAATTTCAGCTCCTGTTATTAGTCTATTCAGAGATTCAACTTCTTCCTGGTTTAGTCATGGGAGAGTGTATGTGTCGAGGAATTTATACCTTTCTTTTTTTTTTAATTTTTCTTCTTTTTGTCATTATTATTATTATTATTATCATTATTATTATTATTATACTTTAGGCTCTATGGTACATGTGCGCAACGTGCAGGTAAGCTACATATGTATACATGTGCCATGCTGGTGCGCTGCACCCACCAACTCGTCATCTAGCATTAGGTATATCTCCCAATGCTGTCCCTCCCCCCTCCCCCCATGCCACCACAGTCCCCGAAGTGTGATGTTCCCCTTCCTGTGTCCATGTGTTCTCATTGTTCAATTCCCACCTATGAGTGAGAATATGTGGTGTTTGGTTTTTTGTTCTTGCGATAGTTTACTGAGAACGATGATTTCCAATTTCATCCATGTCCCTACAAAGGATATGAACTCATCATTTTTTATGGCTGCCTAGTATTCCATGGTGTATATGTGCCACATTTTCTTAATCCAGTCTATCACTGTTGGACATTTGGGTTGGTTCCAAGTCTTTGCTGTTGTGTATAATGCCGCAATAAACATACGTGTGCATGTGTCTTTATAGCAGCATGATTTATAGTCCTTTGGGTATATACCCAGTAATGGGATGGCTGGGTCAAATGGAATTTCTAGTTCTAGATCCCTGAGGAATCGCCACAGTGACCTCCACAAGGGTTGAACTAGTTTGCAGTCCCACCAACAGTGTAAAAGTGTTCCTATTTCTCCACATCCTCTCCAGCACCTGTTGTTTCCTGACTTTTTAATGATTGCCATTCTATCTGGTGTGAGATGGTATCTCATTGTGGTTTTGATTTGCATTTCTCTCATGGCCAGTGATGGTGAGCATTTTTTCACGTGTTTTTTGGCTGCATAAATGTCTTCTTTTGAGGAGTGTCTGTTCATGTCCTTCGCCCACTTTTTGATGGGGTTGTTTGGTGTTTTCTTGTAAATTTGTTGGAGTGCATTGTAGATTCTGGATATTAGCCCTTTGTCAGATGAGTAGGTTGCGAAAATTTTCTCCCATTTTGTAGGTTGCCTGTTCACTCTGACGGTAGTTTCCTTTGCTGTGCAGAAGCTCTTTAGTTTAATTAGATCCCATTTGTCAATTTTGGCTTTTGTTGCCATTGCTTTTGGTGTTTTAGACATGAACTCCTTGCCCATGCCTATGTCCTGAATGGTATTGCCTAGGTTTTCTTCTAGGGTTTTTATGGTTTTAGGTCTAACGTTTAAGTCTTTAATCCATGTTGAGTTGATTTTTGTAGAAGGTGTAAGGAAGGGATCCAGTTTCAGCTTTCTACATGTGGCTAGCCAGTTTTCCCAGCACCATTTATTAACTAGGGTTGCCTTTCTCCATTTCTTGTTTTTGTCAGGTTTGTCAAAGATCAGATAGTTGTAGATATGTGGCATTATTTCTGACGGCTCTGTTCTGTTCCATTGATCTATATCTCTGTTTTGGTACCAGTACCATGCTGTTTGGGTTACTGTAGCCTTGTAGTATAGTTGGAAGTCAGGTAGCGTGATGCCTCCAGCTTTGTTCTTTTGGCTTAGGATTGACTTGGTGATGCGGGCTCTTTTTTGGTTCCATATGAACTTTAAAGTAGTTTTTTCCAATTCTGTGAAGAAAGTCATTGGTAACTTGGTGGGGATGGCATTGAATCTGTAAATTACCTTGGGAAGGATGGCCATTTTCATCATATTGATTCTTCCTACCCATGAGCATGGAATGTTCTTCCATTTGTTTGTATCCTCTTTTATTTCCTTGAGCAGTGGTTTGTAGTTTTCTCCTTGAAGAGGTCCTTCACATCCCTTGTAAGTTGGATTCCTAGGTATTTTATTCTCTTTGAAGCAATTGTGAATGGGAGTTCACTCATGATTTGGCTCTCTGTTTGTCTGTTATTCATGTATAAGAATGCTTGTGATTTTTGTACATTGATGTTGTATCCTGAGACTTTGCTGAAGTTGCTTATCAGCTTAAGGAGATTTTGGGCTGAGACAAATATCTAGATAGTATATTCTAGATATACTATCACGTCATCTGCAAACAGGGACAATTTGACTTCCTTTTCTCCTAATTGAATACCCTTGATTTCCTTCTCTTGCCTAATTGCCCTGGCCAGAACTTCCAACACTATGTTGAATAGAAGTGGTGAGAGAGGGCATCCCTGTCTTGTGCCAGTTTTCAAAGTGAATGCTTCCAGTTTTTGCCCATTCAGTATGATATTGGCTGTGGGTTTGTCATAAATAGCTCTTATTATTTTGAGATACGACCCATCAATACCTAATTTATTGAGAGTTTTTAGCATGAAGGGTTGTTGAATTTTGTCAAAGGCCTTTACTTCATGTATTGAGATAATCATGTGGTTTTTGACTTTGGTTCTGTTTATATGCTGGATTACATTTATTGATTTGCGTATATTGAACCAGCCTTGCATCCCAGGGATGAAGCCCACTTGATCATGGTGGATAAGCTGTTTGATGTGCTGCTGGATTCGGTTTGCCAGTAATTTATTGAGAATTTTTGCATCAATATTCATCAAGGATATTGGTCTAAAATTCTCTTTTTTGGTTGTGTCTCTGCCCAGCTTTGGTATCAGCATGATGCTGGCCTCATAAAATGAGTTAGGAAGGATTCCCTCTTTTTCTATTGATTGGAATAGTTTCTGAAGTAATGGTTCCAGTTCCTCCTTGTACCTCCGGTAGAATTCGGCTGTGAACCCATCTGATCCTGGACTCTTTTTGGTTGGTAAGCCATTGATTATTGCCGCAATTTCAGCTCCTGTTATTAGTCTATTCAGAGATTCAACTTCTTCCTGGTTTAGTCATGGGAGAGTGTATGTGTCGAGGAATTTATACCTTTCTTTTTTTTTTTAATTTTTCTTCTTTTTGTCATTATTATTATTATTATTATCATTATTATTATTATTATACTTTAGGCTCTATGGTACATGTGCGCAACGTGCAGGTAAGCTACATATGTATACATGTGCCATGCTGGTGCGCTGCACCCACCAACTCGTCATCTAACATTAGGTATATCTCCCAATGCTGTCCCTCCCCCCTCCCCCCACGCCACCACAGTCCCCGAAGTGTGATGTTCCCCTTCCTGTGTCCATGTGTTCTCATTGTTCAATTCCCACCTATGAGTGAGAATATGTGGTGTTTGGTTTTTTGTTCTTGCGATAGTTTACTGAGAACGATGATTTCCAATTTCATCCATGTCCCTACAAAGGATATGAACTCATCATTTTTTATGGCTGCCTAGTATTCCATGGTGTATATGTGCCACATTTTCTTAATCCAGTCTATCACTGTTGGACATTTGGGTTGGTTCCAAGTCTTTGCTGTTGTGTATAATGCCGCAATAAACATACGTGTGCATGTGTCTTTATAGCAGCATGATTTATAGTCCTTTGGGTATATACCCAGTAATGGGATGGCTGGGTCAAATGGAATTTCTAGTTCTAGATCCCTGAGGAATCGCCACAGTGACCTCCACAAGGGTTGAACTTGTTTACAGTCCCACCAACAGTGTAAAAGTGTTCCTATTTCTCCACATCCTCTCCAGCACCTGTTGTTTCCTGACTTTTTAATGATTGCCATTCTATCTGGTGTGAGATGGTATCTCATTGTGGTTTTGATTTGCATTTCTCTCATGGCCAGTGATGGTGAGCATTTTTTCACGTGTTTTTTGGCTGCATAAATGTCTTCTATTGAGGAGTGTCTGTTCATGTCCTTCGCCCACTTTTTGATGGGGTTGTTTGGTTTTTTCTTGTAAATTTGTTGGAGTGCATTGTAGATTCTGGATATTAGCCCTTTGTCAGATGAGTAGGTTGCGAAAATTTTCTCCCATTTTGTAGGTTGCCTGTTCACTCTGACGGTAGGTTCCTTTGCTGTGCAGAAGCTCTTTAGTTTAATTAGATCCCATTTGTCAATTTTGGCTTTTGTTGCCATTGCTTTTGGTGTTTTAGACATGAACTCCTTGCCCATGCCTATGTCCTGAATGGTATTGCCTAGGTTTTCTTCTAGGGTTTTTATGGTTTTAGGTCTAACGTTTAAGTCTTTAATCCATGTTGAGTTGATTTTTGTAGAAGGTGTAAGGAAGGGATCCAGTTTCAGCTTTCTACATGTGGCTAGCCAGTTTTCCCAGCACCATTTATTAACTAGGGATTCCTTTCTCCATTTCTTGTTTTTGTCAGGTTTGTCAAAGATCAGATAGTTGTAGATATGTGGCATTATTTCTGACGGCTCTGTTCTGTTCCATTGATCTATATCTCTGTTTTGGTACCAGTACCATGCTGTTTGGGTTACTGTAGCCTTGTAGTATAGTTGGAAGTCAGGTAGCGTGATGCCTCCAGCTTTGTTCTTTTGGCTTAGGATTGACTTGGTGATGCGGGCTCTTTTTTGGTTCCATATGAACTTTAAAGTAGTTTTTTCCAATTCTGTGAAGAAAGTCATTGGTAACTTGGTGGGGATGGCATTGAATCTGTAAATTACCTTGGGAAGGATGGCCATTTTCATGATATTGATTCTTCCTACCCATGAGCATGGAATGTTCTTCCATTTGTTTGTATCCTCTTTTATTTCCTTGAGCAGTGGTTTGTAGTTTTCTCCTTGAAGAGGTCCTTCACATCCCTTGTAAGTTGGATTCCTAGGTATTTTATTCTCTTTGAAGCAATTGTGAATGGGAGTTCACTCATGATTTGGCTCTCTGTTTGTCTGTTATTGATGTATAAGAATGCTTGTGATTTTTGTACATTGATGTTGTATCCTGAGACTTTGCTGAAGTTGCTTATCAGCTTAAGGAGATTTTGGGCTGAGACAATGGGGTTTTCTAGATATACTATCACGTCATCTGCAAACAGGGACAATTTGACTTCCTTTTCTCCTAATTGAATACCCTTGATTTCCTTCTCTTGCCTAATTGCCCTGGCCAGAACTTCCAACACTATGTTGAATAGAAGTGGTGAGAGAGGGCATCCCTGTCTTGTGCCAGTTTTCAAAGTGAATGCTTCCAGTTTTTGCCCATTCAGTATGATATTGGCTGTGGGTTTGTCATAAATAGCTCTTATTATTTTGAGATACGACCCATCAATACCTAATTTATTGAGAGTTTTTAGCATGAAGGGTTGTTGAATTTTGTCAAAGGCCTTTACTTCATGTATTGAGATAATCATGTGGTTTTTGACTTTGGTTCTGTTTATATGCTGGATTACATTTATTGATTTGCGTATATTGAACCAGCCTTGCATCCCAGGGATGAAGCCCACTTGATCATGGTGGATAAGCTGTTTGATGTGCTGCTGGATTCGGTTTGCCAGTAATTTATTGAGGATTTTTGCATCAATATTCATCAAGGATATTGGTCTAAAATTCTCTTTTTTGGTTGTGTCTCTGCCCAGCTTTGGTATCAGCATGATGCTGGCCTCATAAAATGAGTTAGGAAGGATTCCCTCTTTTTCTATTGATTGGAATAGTTTCTGAAGTAATGGTTCCAGTTCCTCCTTTTACCTCCGGTAGAATTCGGCTGTGAACCCATCTGATCCTGGACTCTTTTTGGTTGGTAAGCCATTGATTATTGCCGCAATTTCAGCTCCTATTATTAGTCTATTCAGAGATTCAACTTCTTCCTGGTTTAGTCATGGGAGAGTGTATGTGTCGAGGAATTTATACCTTTCTTTTTTTTTTAATTTTTCTTCTTTTTGTCATTATTATTATTATTATTATCATTATTATTATTATTATACTTTAGGCTCTATGGTACATGTGCGCAACGTGCAGGTAAGCTACATATGTATACATGTGCCATGCTGGTGCGCTGCACCCACCAACTCGTCATCTAGCATTAGGTATATCTCCCATTGCTGTCCCTCCCCCCTCCCCCCACGCCACCACAGTCCCCGAAGTGTGATGTTCCCCTTCCTGTGTCCATGTGTTCTCATTGTTCAATTCCCACCTATGAGTGAGAATATGTGGTGTTTGGTTTTTTGTTCTTGCGATAGTTTACTGAGAACGATGATTTCCAATTTCATCCATGTCCCTACAAAGGATATGAACTCATCATTTTTTATGGCTGCCTAGTATTCCATGGTGTATATGTGCCACATTTTCTTAATCCAGTCTATCACTGTTGGACATTTGGGTTGGTTCCAAGTCTTTGCTGTTGTGTATAATGCCGCAATAAACATACGTGTGCATGTGTCTTTATAGCAGCATGATTTATAGTCCTTTGGGTATATACCCAGTAATGGGATGGCTGGGTCAAATGGAATTTCTAGTTCTAGATCCCTGAGGAATCGCCACAGTGACCTCCACAAGGGTTGAACTAGTTTACAGTCCCACCAACAGTGTAAAAGTGTTCCTATTTCTCCACATCCTCTCCAGCACCTGTTGTTTCCTGACTTTTTAATGATTGCCATTCTATCTGGTGTGAGATGGTATCTCATTGTGGTTTTGATTTGCATTTCTCTCATGGCCAGTGATGGTGAGCATTTTTTCACGTGTTTTTTGGCTGCATAAATGTCTTCTTTTGAGGAGTGTCTGTTCATGTCCTTCGCCCACTTTTTGATGGGTTTGTTTGGTGTTTTCTTGTAAATTTGTTGGAGTGCATTGTAGATTCTGGATATTAGCCCTTTGTCAGATGAGTAGGTTGCGAAAATTTTCTCCCATTTTGTAGGTTGCCTGTTCACTCTGACGGTAGTTTCCTTTGCTGTGCAGAAGCTCTTTAGTTTAATTAGATCCCATTTGTCAATTTTGGCTTTTGTTGCCATTGCTTTTGGTGTTTTAGACATGAACTCCTTGCCCATGCCTATGTCCTGAATGGTATTGCCTAGGTTTTCTTCTAGGGTTTTTATGGTTTTAAGTCTAACGTTTAAGTCTTTAATCCATGCTGAGTTGATTTTTGTAGAAGGTGAAAGGAAGGGATCCAGTTTCAGCTTTCTACATGTGGCTAGCCAGTTTTCCCAGCACCATTTATTAACTAGGGATGCCTTTCTCCATTTCTTGTTTTTGTCAGGTTTGTCAAAGATCAGATAGTTGTAGATATGTGGCATTATTTCTGACGGCTCTGTTCTGTTCCATTGATCTATATCTCTGTTTTGGTACCAGTACCATGCTGTTTGGGTTACTGTAGCCTTGTAGTATAGTTGGAAGTCAGGTAGCGTGATGCCTCCAGCTTTGTTCTTTTGGCTTAGGATTGACTTGGTGATGCGGGCTCTTTTTTGGTTCCATATGAACTTTAAAGTAGTTTTTTCCAATTCTGTGAAGAAAGTCATTGGTAACTTGGTGGGGATGGCATTGAATCTGTAAATTACCTTGGGAAGGATGGCCATTTTCATGATATTGATTCTTCCTACCCATGAGCATGGAATGTTCTTCCATTTGTTCGTATCCTCTTTTATTTCCTTGAGCAGTGGTTTGTAGTTTTCTCCTTGAAGAGGTCCTTCACATCCCTTGTAAGTTGGATTCCTAGGTATTTTATTCTCTTTGAAGCAATTGTGAATGGGAGTTCACTCATGATTTGGCTCTCTGTTTGTCTGTTATTCATGTATAAGAATGCTTGTGATTTTTGTACATTGATGTTGTATCCTGAGACTTTGCTGAAGTTGCTTATCAGCTTAAGGAGATTTTGGGCTGAGACAATGGGGTTTTCTAGATATACTATCACGTCATCTGCAAACAGGGACAATTTGACTTCCTTTTCTCCTAATTGAATACCCTTGATTTCCTTCTCTTGCCTAATTGCCCTGGCCAGAACTTCCAACACTATGTTGAATAGAAGTGGTGAGAGAGGGCATCCCTGTCTTGTGCCAGTTTTCAAAGTGAATGCTTCCAGTTTTTGCCCATTCAGTATGATATTGGCTGTGGGTTTGTCATAAATAGCTCTTATTATTTTGAGATACGACCCATCAATACCTAATTTATTGAGAGTTTTTAGCATGAAGGGTTGTTGAATTTTGTCAAAGGCCTTTTCTTCATGTATTGAGATAATCATGTGGTTTTTGACTTTGGTTCTGTTTATATGCTGGATTACATTTATTGATTTGCATATCTTGAACCAGCCTTGCATCCCAGGGATGAAGCCCACTTGATCATGGTGAATAAGCTGTTTGATGTGCTGCTGGATTCGGTTTGCCAGTAATTTATTGAGGATTTTTGCATCAATATTCATCAAGGATATTGGTCTAAAATTCTCTTTTTTGGTTGTGTCTCTGCCCAGCTTTGGTATCAGCATGATGCTGGCCTCATAAAATGAGTTAGGAAGGATTCCCTCTTTTTCTATTGATTGGAATAGTTTCTGAAGTAATGGTTCCAGTTCCTCCTTGTACCTCCGGTAGAATTCGGCTGTGAACCCATCTGATCCTGGACTCTTTTTGGTTGGTAAGCCATTGATTATTGCCGCAATTTCAGCTCCTGTTATTAGTCTATTCAGAGATTCAACTTCTTCCTGGTTTAGTCATGGGAGAGTGTATGTGTCGAGGAATTTATACCTTTCTTTTTTTTTTAATTTTTCTTCTTTTTGTCATTATTATTATTATTATTATCATTATTATTATTATTATACTTTAGGCTCTATGGTACATGTGCGCAACGTGCAGGTAAGCTACATATGTATACATGTGCCATGCTGGTGCGCTGCACCCACCAACTCGTCATCTAGCATTAGGTATATCTCCCAATGCTGTCCCTCCCCCCTCCCCCCATGCCACCACAGTCCCCGAAGTGTGATGTTCCCCTTCCTGTGTCCATGTGTTCTCATTGTTCAATTCCCACCTATGAGTGAGAATATGTGGTGTTTGGTTTTTTGTTCTTGCGATAGTTTACTGAGAACGATGATTTCCAATTTCATCCATGTCCCTACAAAGGATATGAACTCATCATTTTTTATGGCTGCCTAGTATTCCATGGTGTATATGTGCCACATTTTCTTAATCCAGTCTATCACTGTTGGACATTTGGGTTGGTTCCAAGTCTTTGCTGTTGTGTATAATGCCGCAATAAACATACGTGTGCATGTGTCTTTATAGCAGCATGATTTATAGTCCTTTGGGTATATACCCAGTAATGGGATGGCTGGGTCAAATGGAATTTCTAGTTCTAGATCCCTGAGGAATCGCCACAGTGACCTCCACAAGGGTTGAACTAGTTTGCAGTCCCACCAACAGTGTAAAAGTGTTCCTATTTCTCCACATCCTCTCCAGCACCTGTTGTTTCCTGACTTTTTAATGATTGCCATTCTATCTGGTGTGAGATGGTATCTCATTGTGGTTTTGATTTGCATTTCTCTCATGGCCAGTGATGGTGAGCATTTTTTCACGTGTTTTTTGGCTGCATAAATGTCTTCTTTTGAGGAGTGTCTGTTCATGTCCTTCGCCCACTTTTTGATGGGGTTGTTTGGTGTTTTCTTGTAAATTTGTTGGAGTGCATTGTAGATTCTGGATATTAGCCCTTTGTCAGATGAGTAGGTTGCGAAAATTTTCTCCCATTTTGTAGGTTGCCTGTTCACTCTGACGGTAGTTTCCTTTGCTGTGCAGAAGCTCTTTAGTTTAATTAGATCCCATTTGTCAATTTTGGCTTTTGTTGCCATTGCTTTTGGTGTTTTAGACATGAACTCCTTGCCCATGCCTATGTCCTGAATGGTATTGCCTAGGTTTTCTTCTAGGGTTTTTATGGTTTTAGGTCTAACGTTTAAGTCTTTAATCCATGTTGAGTTGATTTTTGTAGAAGGTGTAAGGAAGGGATCCAGTTTCAGCTTTCTACATGTGGCTAGCCAGTTTTCCCAGCACCATTTATTAACTAGGGTTGCCTTTCTCCATTTCTTGTTTTTGTCAGGTTTGTCAAAGATCAGATAGTTGTAGATATGTGGCATTATTTCTGACGGCTCTGTTCTGTTCCATTGATCTATATCTCTGTTTTGGTACCAGTACCATGCTGTTTGGGTTACTGTAGCCTTGTAGTATAGTTGGAAGTCAGGTAGCGTGATGCCTCCAGCTTTGTTCTTTTGGCTTAGGATTGACTTGGTGATGCGGGCTCTTTTTTGGTTCCATATGAACTTTAAAGTAGTTTTTTCCAATTCTGTGAAGAAAGTCATTGGTAACTTGGTGGGGATGGCATTGAATCTGTAAATTACCTTGGGAAGGATGGCCATTTTCATCATATTGATTCTTCCTACCCATGAGCATGGAATGTTCTTCCATTTGTTTGTATCCTCTTTTATTTCCTTGAGCAGTGGTTTGTAGTTTTCTCCTTGAAGAGGTCCTTCACATCCCTTGTAAGTTGGATTCCTAGGTATTTTATTCTCTTTGAAGCAATTGTGAATGGGAGTTCACTCATGATTTGGCTCTCTGTTTGTCTGTTATTCATGTATAAGAATGCTTGTGATTTTTGTACATTGATGTTGTATCCTGAGACTTTGCTGAAGTTGCTTATCAGCTTAAGGAGATTTTGGGCTGAGACAAATATCTAGATAGTATATTCTAGATATACTATCACGTCATCTGCAAACAGGGACAATTTGACTTCCTTTTCTCCTAATTGAATACCCTTGATTTCCTTCTCTTGCCTAATTGCCCTGGCCAGAACTTCCAACACTATGTTGAATAGAAGTGGTGAGAGAGGGCATCCCTGTCTTGTGCCAGTTTTCAAAGTGAATGCTTCCAGTTTTTGCCCATTCAGTATGATATTGGCTGTGGGTTTGTCATAAATAGCTCTTATTATTTTGAGATACGACCCATCAATACCTAATTTATTGAGAGTTTTTAGCATGAAGGGTTGTTGAATTTTGTCAAAGGCCTTTACTTCATGTATTGAGATAATCATGTGGTTTTTGACTTTGGTTCTGTTTATATGCTGGATTACATTTATTGATTTGCGTATATTGAACCAGCCTTGCATCCCAGGGATGAAGCCCACTTGATCATGGTGGATAAGCTGTTTGATGTGCTGCTGGATTCGGTTTGCCAGTAATTTATTGAGAATTTTTGCATCAATATTCATCAAGGATATTGGTCTAAAATTCTCTTTTTTGGTTGTGTCTCTGCCCAGCTTTGGTATCAGCATGATGCTGGCCTCATAAAATGAGTTAGGAAGGATTCCCTCTTTTTCTATTGATTGGAATAGTTTCTGAAGTAATGGTTCCAGTTCCTCCTTGTACCTCCGGTAGAATTCGGCTGTGAACCCATCTGATCCTGGACTCTTTTTGGTTGGTAAGCCATTGATTATTGCCGCAATTTCAGCTCCTGTTATTAGTCTATTCAGAGATTCAACTTCTTCCTGGTTTAGTCATGGGAGAGTGTATGTGTCGAGGAATTTATACCTTTCTTTTTTTTTTTAATTTTTCTTCTTTTTGTCATTATTATTATTATTATTATCATTATTATTATTATTATACTTTAGGCTCTATGGTACATGTGCGCAACGTGCAGGTAAGCTACATATGTATACATGTGCCATGCTGGTGCGCTGCACCCACCAACTCGTCATCTAACATTAGGTATATCTCCCAATGCTGTCCCTCCCCCCTCCCCCCACGCCACCACAGTCCCCGAAGTGTGATGTTCCCCTTCCTGTGTCCATGTGTTCTCATTGTTCAATTCCCACCTATGAGTGAGAATATGTGGTGTTTGGTTTTTTGTTCTTGCGATAGTTTACTGAGAACGATGATTTCCAATTTCATCCATGTCCCTACAAAGGATATGAACTCATCATTTTTTATGGCTGCCTAGTATTCCATGGTGTATATGTGCCACATTTTCTTAATCCAGTCTATCACTGTTGGACATTTGGGTTGGTTCCAAGTCTTTGCTGTTGTGTATAATGCCGCAATAAACATACGTGTGCATGTGTCTTTATAGCAGCATGATTTATAGTCCTTTGGGTATATACCCAGTAATGGGATGGCTGGGTCAAATGGAATTTCTAGTTCTAGATCCCTGAGGAATCGCCACAGTGACCTCCACAAGGGTTGAACTTGTTTACAGTCCCACCAACAGTGTAAAAGTGTTCCTATTTCTCCACATCCTCTCCAGCACCTGTTGTTTCCTGACTTTTTAATGATTGCCATTCTATCTGGTGTGAGATGGTATCTCATTGTGGTTTTGATTTGCATTTCTCTCATGGCCAGTGATGGTGAGCATTTTTTCACGTGTTTTTTGGCTGCATAAATGTCTTCTATTGAGGAGTGTCTGTTCATGTCCTTCGCCCACTTTTTGATGGGGTTGTTTGGTTTTTTCTTGTAAATTTGTTGGAGTGCATTGTAGATTCTGGATATTAGCCCTTTGTCAGATGAGTAGGTTGCGAAAATTTTCTCCCATTTTGTAGGTTGCCTGTTCACTCTGACGGTAGTTTCCTTTGCTGTGCAGAAGCTCTTTAGTTTAATTAGATCCCATTTGTCAATTTTGGCTTTTGTTGCCATTGCTTTTGGTGTTTTAGACATGAACTCCTTGCCCATGCCTATGTCCTGAATGGTATTGCCTAGGTTTTCTTCTAGGGTTTTTATGGTTTTAGGTCTAACGTTTAAGTCTTTAATCCATGTTGAGTTGATTTTTGTAGAAGGTGTAAGGAAGGGATCCAGTTTCAGCTTTCTACATGTGGCTAGCCAGTTTTCCCAGCACCATTTATTAACTAGGGTTGCCTTTCTCCATTTCTTGTTTTTGTCAGGTTTGTCAAAGATCAGATAGTTGTAGATATGTGGCATTATTTCTGACGGCTCTGTTCTGTTCCATTGATCTATATCTCTGTTTTGGTACCAGTACCATGCTGTTTGGGTTACTGTAGCCTTGTAGTATAGTTGGAAGTCAGGTAGCGTGATGCCTCCAGCTTTGTTCTTTTGGCTTAGGATTGACTTGGTGATGCGGGCTCTTTTTTGGTTCCATATGAACTTTAAAGTAGTTTTTTCCAATTCTGTGAAGAAAGTCATTGGTAACTTGGTGGGGATGGCATTGAATCTGTAAATTACCTTGGGAAGGATGGCCATTTTCATGATATTGATTCTTCCTACCCATGAGCATGGAATGTTCTTCCATTTGTTTGTATCCTCTTTTATTTCCTTGAGCAGTGGTTTGTAGTTTTCTCCTTGAAGAGGTCCTTCACATCCCTTGTAAGTTGGATTCCTAGGTATTTTATTCTCTTTGAAGCAATTGTGAATGGGAGTTCACTCATGATTTGGCTCTCTGTTTGTCTGTTATTGATGTATAAGAATGCTTGTGATTTTTGTACATTGATGTTGTATCCTGAGACTTTGCTGAAGTTGCTTATCAGCTTAAGGAGATTTTGGGCTGAGACAATGGGGTTTTCTAGATATACTATCACGTCATCTGCAAACAGGGACAATTTGACTTCCTTTTCTCCTAATTGAATACCCTTGATTTCCTTCTCTTGCCTAATTGCCCTGGCCAGAACTTCCAACACTATGTTGAATAGAAGTGGTGAGAGAGGGCATCCCTGTCTTGTGCCAGTTTTCAAAGTGAATGCTTCCAGTTTTTGCCCATTCAGTATGATATTGGCTGTGGGTTTGTCATAAATAGCTCTTATTATTTTGAGATACGACCCATCAATACCTAATTTATTGAGAGTTTTTAGCATGAAGGGTTGTTGAATTTTGTCAAAGGCCTTTTCTTCATGTATTGAGATAATCATGTGGTTTTTGACTTTGGTTCTGTTTATATGCTGGATTACATTTATTGATTTGCATATCTTGAACCAGCCTTGCATCCCAGGGATGAAGCCCACTTGATCATGGTGAATAAGCTGTTTGATGTGCTGCTGGATTCGGTTTGCCAGTAATTTATTGAGGATTTTTGCATCAATATTCATCAAGGATATTGGTCTAAAATTCTCTTTTTTGGTTGTGTCTCTGCCCAGCTTTGGTATCAGCATGATGCTGGCCTCATAAAATGAGTTAGGAAGGATTCCCTCTTTTTCTATTGATTGGAATAGTTTCTGAAGTAATGGTTCCAGTTCCTCCTTGTACCTCCGGTAGAATTCGGCTGTGAACCCATCTGATCCTGGACTCTTTTTGGTTGGTAAGCCATTGATTATTGCCGCAATTTCAGCTCCTGTTATTAGTCTATTCAGAGATTCAACTTCTTCCTGGTTTAGTCATGGGAGAGTGTATGTGTCGAGGAATTTATACCTTTCTTTTTTTTTTAATTTTTCTTCTTTTTGTCATTATTATTATTATTATTATCATTATTATTATTATTATACTTTAGGCTCTATGGTACATGTGCGCAACGTGCAGGTAAGCTACATATGTATACATGTGCCATGCTGGTGCGCTGCACCCACCAACTCGTCATCTAGCATTAGGTATATCTCCCAATGCTGTCCCTCCCCCCTCCCCCCATGCCACCACAGTCCCCGAAGTGTGATGTTCCCCTTCCTGTGTCCATGTGTTCTCATTGTTCAATTCCCACCTATGAGTGAGAATATGTGGTGTTTGGTTTTTTGTTCTTGCGATAGTTTACTGAGAACGATGATTTCCAATTTCATCCATGTCCCTACAAAGGATATGAACTCATCATTTTTTATGGCTGCCTAGTATTCCATGGTGTATATGTGCCACATTTTCTTAATCCAGTCTATCACTGTTGGACATTTGGGTTGGTTCCAAGTCTTTGCTGTTGTGTATAATGCCGCAATAAACATACGTGTGCATGTGTCTTTATAGCAGCATGATTTATAGTCCTTTGGGTATATACCCAGTAATGGGATGGCTGGGTCAAATGGAATTTCTAGTTCTAGATCCCTGAGGAATCGCCACAGTGACCTCCACAAGGGTTGAACTAGTTTGCAGTCCCACCAACAGTGTAAAAGTGTTCCTATTTCTCCACATCCTCTCCAGCACCTGTTGTTTCCTGACTTTTTAATGATTGCCATTCTATCTGGTGTGAGATGGTATCTCATTGTGGTTTTGATTTGCATTTCTCTCATGGCCAGTGATGGTGAGCATTTTTTCACGTGTTTTTTGGCTGCATAAATGTCTTCTTTTGAGGAGTGTCTGTTCATGTCCTTCGCCCACTTTTTGATGGGGTTGTTTGGTGTTTTCTTGTAAATTTGTTGGAGTGCATTGTAGATTCTGGATATTAGCCCTTTGTCAGATGAGTAGGTTGCGAAAATTTTCTCCCATTTTGTAGGTTGCCTGTTCACTCTGACGGTAGTTTCCTTTGCTGTGCAGAAGCTCTTTAGTTTAATTAGATCCCATTTGTCAATTTTGGCTTTTGTTGCCATTGCTTTTGGTGTTTTAGACATGAACTCCTTGCCCATGCCTATGTCCTGAATGGTATTGCCTAGGTTTTCTTCTAGGGTTTTTATGGTTTTAGGTCTAACGTTTAAGTCTTTAATCCATGTTGAGTTGATTTTTGTAGAAGGTGTAAGGAAGGGATCCAGTTTCAGCTTTCTACATGTGGCTAGCCAGTTTTCCCAGCACCATTTATTAACTAGGGTTGCCTTTCTCCATTTCTTGTTTTTGTCAGGTTTGTCAAAGATCAGATAGTTGTAGATATGTGGCATTATTTCTGACGGCTCTGTTCTGTTCCATTGATCTATATCTCTGTTTTGGTACCAGTACCATGCTGTTTGGGTTACTGTAGCCTTGTAGTATAGTTGGAAGTCAGGTAGCGTGATGCCTCCAGCTTTGTTCTTTTGGCTTAGGATTGACTTGGTGATGCGGGCTCTTTTTTGGTTCCATATGAACTTTAAAGTAGTTTTTTCCAATTCTGTGAAGAAAGTCATTGGTAACTTGGTGGGGATGGCATTGAATCTGTAAATTACCTTGGGAAGGATGGCCATTTTCATCATATTGATTCTTCCTACCCATGAGCATGGAATGTTCTTCCATTTGTTTGTATCCTCTTTTATTTCCTTGAGCAGTGGTTTGTAGTTTTCTCCTTGAAGAGGTCCTTCACATCCCTTGTAAGTTGGATTCCTAGGTATTTTATTCTCTTTGAAGCAATTGTGAATGGGAGTTCACTCATGATTTGGCTCTCTGTTTGTCTGTTATTCATGTATAAGAATGCTTGTGATTTTTGTACATTGATGTTGTATCCTGAGACTTTGCTGAAGTTGCTTATCAGCTTAAGGAGATTTTGGGCTGAGACAAATATCTAGATAGTATATTCTAGATATACTATCACGTCATCTGCAAACAGGGACAATTTGACTTCCTTTTCTCCTAATTGAATACCCTTGATTTCCTTCTCTTGCCTAATTGCCCTGGCCAGAACTTCCAACACTATGTTGAATAGAAGTGGTGAGAGAGGGCATCCCTGTCTTGTGCCAGTTTTCAAAGTGAATGCTTCCAGTTTTTGCCCATTCAGTATGATATTGGCTGTGGGTTTGTCATAAATAGCTCTTATTATTTTGAGATACGACCCATCAATACCTAATTTATTGAGAGTTTTTAGCATGAAGGGTTGTTGAATTTTGTCAAAGGCCTTTACTTCATGTATTGAGATAATCATGTGGTTTTTGACTTTGGTTCTGTTTATATGCTGGATTACATTTATTGATTTGCGTATATTGAACCAGCCTTGCATCCCAGGGATGAAGCCCACTTGATCATGGTGGATAAGCTGTTTGATGTGCTGCTGGATTCGGTTTGCCAGTAATTTATTGAGAATTTTTGCATCAATATTCATCAAGGATATTGGTCTAAAATTCTCTTTTTTGGTTGTGTCTCTGCCCAGCTTTGGTATCAGCATGATGCTGGCCTCATAAAATGAGTTAGGAAGGATTCCCTCTTTTTCTATTGATTGGAATAGTTTCTGAAGTAATGGTTCCAGTTCCTCCTTGTACCTCCGGTAGAATTCGGCTGTGAACCCATCTGATCCTGGACTCTTTTTGGTTGGTAAGCCATTGATTATTGCCGCAATTTCAGCTCCTGTTATTAGTCTATTCAGAGATTCAACTTCTTCCTGGTTTAGTCATGGGAGAGTGTATGTGTCGAGGAATTTATACCTTTCTTTTTTTTTTTAATTTTTCTTCTTTTTGTCATTATTATTATTATTATTATCATTATTATTATTATTATACTTTAGGCTCTATGGTACATGTGCGCAACGTGCAGGTAAGCTACATATGTATACATGTGCCATGCTGGTGCGCTGCACCCACCAACTCGTCATCTAACATTAGGTATATCTCCCAATGCTGTCCCTCCCCCCTCCCCCCACGCCACCACAGTCCCCGAAGTGTGATGTTCCCCTTCCTGTGTCCATGTGTTCTCATTGTTCAATTCCCACCTATGAGTGAGAATATGTGGTGTTTGGTTTTTTGTTCTTGCGATAGTTTACTGAGAACGATGATTTCCAATTTCATCCATGTCCCTACAAAGGATATGAACTCATCATTTTTTATGGCTGCCTAGTATTCCATGGTGTATATGTGCCACATTTTCTTAATCCAGTCTATCACTGTTGGACATTTGGGTTGGTTCCAAGTCTTTGCTGTTGTGTATAATGCCGCAATAAACATACGTGTGCATGTGTCTTTATAGCAGCATGATTTATAGTCCTTTGGGTATATACCCAGTAATGGGATGGCTGGGTCAAATGGAATTTCTAGTTCTAGATCCCTGAGGAATCGCCACAGTGACCTCCACAAGGGTTGAACTTGTTTACAGTCCCACCAACAGTGTAAAAGTGTTCCTATTTCTCCACATCCTCTCCAGCACCTGTTGTTTCCTGACTTTTTAATGATTGCCATTCTATCTGGTGTGAGATGGTATCTCATTGTGGTTTTGATTTGCATTTCTCTCATGGCCAGTGATGGTGAGCATTTTTTCACGTGTTTTTTGGCTGCATAAATGTCTTCTATTGAGGAGTGTCTGTTCATGTCCTTCGCCCACTTTTTGATGGGGTTGTTTGGTTTTTTCTTGTAAATTTGTTGGAGTGCATTGTAGATTCTGGATATTAGCCCTTTGTCAGATGAGTAGGTTGCGAAAATTTTCTCCCATTTTGTAGGTTGCCTGTTCACTCTGACGGTAGGTTCCTTTGCTGTGCAGAAGCTCTTTAGTTTAATTAGATCCCATTTGTCAATTTTGGCTTTTGTTGCCATTGCTTTTGGTGTTTTAGACATGAACTCCTTGCCCATGCCTATGTCCTGAATGGTATTGCCTAGGTTTTCTTCTAGGGTTTTTATGGTTTTAGGTCTAACGTTTAAGTCTTTAATCCATGTTGAGTTGATTTTTGTAGAAGGTGTAAGGAAGGGATCCAGTTTCAGCTTTCTACATGTGGCTAGCCAGTTTTCCCAGCACCATTTATTAACTAGGGATTCCTTTCTCCATTTCTTGTTTTTGTCAGGTTTGTCAAAGATCAGATAGTTGTAGATATGTGGCATTATTTCTGACGGCTCTGTTCTGTTCCATTGATCTATATCTCTGTTTTGGTACCAGTACCATGCTGTTTGGGTTACTGTAGCCTTGTAGTATAGTTGGAAGTCAGGTAGCGTGATGCCTCCAGCTTTGTTCTTTTGGCTTAGGATTGACTTGGTGATGCGGGCTCTTTTTTGGTTCCATATGAACTTTAAAGTAGTTTTTTCCAATTCTGTGAAGAAAGTCATTGGTAACTTGGTGGGGATGGCATTGAATCTGTAAATTACCTTGGGAAGGATGGCCATTTTCATGATATTGATTCTTCCTACCCATGAGCATGGAATGTTCTTCCATTTGTTTGTATCCTCTTTTATTTCCTTGAGCAGTGGTTTGTAGTTTTCTCCTTGAAGAGGTCCTTCACATCCCTTGTAAGTTGGATTCCTAGGTATTTTATTCTCTTTGAAGCAATTGTGAATGGGAGTTCACTCATGATTTGGCTCTCTGTTTGTCTGTTATTGATGTATAAGAATGCTTGTGATTTTTGTACATTGATGTTGTATCCTGAGACTTTGCTGAAGTTGCTTATCAGCTTAAGGAGATTTTGGGCTGAGACAATGGGGTTTTCTAGATATACTATCACGTCATCTGCAAACAGGGACAATTTGACTTCCTTTTCTCCTAATTGAATACCCTTGATTTCCTTCTCTTGCCTAATTGCCCTGGCCAGAACTTCCAACACTATGTTGAATAGAAGTGGTGAGAGAGGGCATCCCTGTCTTGTGCCAGTTTTCAAAGTGAATGCTTCCAGTTTTTGCCCATTCAGTATGATATTGGCTGTGGGTTTGTCATAAATAGCTCTTATTATTTTGAGATACGACCCATCAATACCTAATTTATTGAGAGTTTTTAGCATGAAGGGTTGTTGAATTTTGTCAAAGGCCTTTTCTTCATGTATTGAGATAATCATGTGGTTTTTGACTTTGGTTCTGTTTATATGCTGGATTACATTTATTGATTTGCATATCTTGAACCAGCCTTGCATCCCAGGGATGAAGCCCACTTGATCATGATGAATAAGCTGTTTGATGTGCTGCTGGATTCGGTTTGCCAGTAATTTATTGAGGATTTTTGCATCAATATTCATCAAGGATATTGGTCTAAAATTCTCTTTTTTGGTTGTGTCTCTGCCCAGCTTTGGTATCAGCATGATGCTGGCCTCATAAAATGAGTTAGGAAGGATTCCCTCTTTTTCTATTGATTGGAATAGTTTCTGAAGTAATGGTTCCAGTTCCTCCTTGTACCTCCGGTAGAATTCGGCTGTGAACCCATCTGATCCTGGACTCTTTTTGGTTGGTAAGCCATTGATTATTGCCGCAATTTCAGCTCCTGTTATTAGTCTATTCAGAGATTCAACTTCTTCCTGGTTTAGTCATGGGAGAGTGTATGTGTCGAGGAATTTATACCTTTCTTTTTTTTTTAATTTTTCTTCTTTTTGTCATTATTATTATTATTATTATCATTATTATTATTATTATACTTTAGGCTCTATGGTACATGTGCGCAACGTGCAGGTAAGCTACATATGTATACATGTGCCATGCTGGTGCGCTGCACCCACCAACTCGTCATCTAGCATTAGGTATATCTCCCAATGCTGTCCCTCCCCCCTCCCCCCATGCCACCACAGTCCCCGAAGTGTGATGTTCCCCTTCCTGTGTCCATGTGTTCTCATTGTTCAATTCCCACCTATGAGTGAGAATATGTGGTGTTTGGTTTTTTGTTCTTGCGATAGTTTACTGAGAACGATGATTTCCAATTTCATCCATGTCCCTACAAAGGATATGAACTCATCATTTTTTATGGCTGCCTAGTATTCCATGGTGTATATGTGCCACATTTTCTTAATCCAGTCTATCACTGTTGGACATTTGGGTTGGTTCCAAGTCTTTGCTGTTGTGTATAATGCCGCAATAAACATACGTGTGCATGTGTCTTTATAGCAGCATGATTTATAGTCCTTTGGGTATATACCCAGTAATGGGATGGCTGGGTCAAATGGAATTTCTAGTTCTAGATCCCTGAGGAATCGCCACAGTGACCTCCACAAGGGTTGAACTAGTTTGCAGTCCCACCAACAGTGTAAAAGTGTTCCTATTTCTCCACATCCTCTCCAGCACCTGTTGTTTCCTGACTTTTTAATGATTGCCATTCTATCTGGTGTGAGATGGTATCTCATTGTGGTTTTGATTTGCATTTCTCTCATGGCCAGTGATGGTGAGCATTTTTTCACGTGTTTTTTGGCTGCATAAATGTCTTCTTTTGAGGAGTGTCTGTTCATGTCCTTCGCCCACTTTTTGATGGGGTTGTTTGGTGTTTTCTTGTAAATTTGTTGGAGTGCATTGTAGATTCTGGATATTAGCCCTTTGTCAGATGAGTAGGTTGCGAAAATTTTCTCCCATTTTGTAGGTTGCCTGTTCACTCTGACGGTAGTTTCCTTTGCTGTGCAGAAGCTCTTTAGTTTAATTAGATCCCATTTGTCAATTTTGGCTTTTGTTGCCATTGCTTTTGGTGTTTTAGACATGAACTCCTTGCCCATGCCTATGTCCTGAATGGTATTGCCTAGGTTTTCTTCTAGGGTTTTTATGGTTTTAGGTCTAACGTTTAAGTCTTTAATCCATGTTGAGTTGATTTTTGTAGAAGGTGTAAGGAAGGGATCCAGTTTCAGCTTTCTACATGTGGCTAGCCAGTTTTCCCAGCACCATTTATTAACTAGGGTTGCCTTTCTCCATTTCTTGTTTTTGTCAGGTTTGTCAAAGATCAGATAGTTGTAGATATGTGGCATTATTTCTGACGGCTCTGTTCTGTTCCATTGATCTATATCTCTGTTTTGGTACCAGTACCATGCTGTTTGGGTTACTGTAGCCTTGTAGTATAGTTGGAAGTCAGGTAGCGTGATGCCTCCAGCTTTGTTCTTTTGGCTTAGGATTGACTTGGTGATGCGGGCTCTTTTTTGGTTCCATATGAACTTTAAAGTAGTTTTTTCCAATTCTGTGAAGAAAGTCATTGGTAACTTGGTGGGGATGGCATTGAATCTGTAAATTACCTTGGGAAGGATGGCCATTTTCATCATATTGATTCTTCCTACCCATGAGCATGGAATGTTCTTCCATTTGTTTGTATCCTCTTTTATTTCCTTGAGCAGTGGTTTGTAGTTTTCTCCTTGAAGAGGTCCTTCACATCCCTTGTAAGTTGGATTCCTAGGTATTTTATTCTCTTTGAAGCAATTGTGAATGGGAGTTCACTCATGATTTGGCTCTCTGTTTGTCTGTTATTCATGTATAAGAATGCTTGTGATTTTTGTACATTGATGTTGTATCCTGAGACTTTGCTGAAGTTGCTTATCAGCTTAAGGAGATTTTGGGCTGAGACAAATATCTAGATAGTATATTCTAGATATACTATCACGTCATCTGCAAACAGGGACAATTTGACTTCCTTTTCTCCTAATTGAATACCCTTGATTTCCTTCTCTTGCCTAATTGCCCTGGCCAGAACTTCCAACACTATGTTGAATAGAAGTGGTGAGAGAGGGCATCCCTGTCTTGTGCCAGTTTTCAAAGTGAATGCTTCCAGTTTTTGCCCATTCAGTATGATATTGGCTGTGGGTTTGTCATAAATAGCTCTTATTATTTTGAGATACGACCCATCAATACCTAATTTATTGAGAGTTTTTAGCATGAAGGGTTGTTGAATTTTGTCAAAGGCCTTTACTTCATGTATTGAGATAATCATGTGGTTTTTGACTTTGGTTCTGTTTATATGCTGGATTACATTTATTGATTTGCGTATATTGAACCAGCCTTGCATCCCAGGGATGAAGCCCACTTGATCATGGTGGATAAGCTGTTTGATGTGCTGCTGGATTCGGTTTGCCAGTAATTTATTGAGAATTTTTGCATCAATATTCATCAAGGATATTGGTCTAAAATTCTCTTTTTTGGTTGTGTCTCTGCCCAGCTTTGGTATCAGCATGATGCTGGCCTCATAAAATGAGTTAGGAAGGATTCCCTCTTTTTCTATTGATTGGAATAGTTTCTGAAGTAATGGTTCCAGTTCCTCCTTGTACCTCCGGTAGAATTCGGCTGTGAACCCATCTGATCCTGGACTCTTTTTGGTTGGTAAGCCATTGATTATTGCCGCAATTTCAGCTCCTGTTATTAGTCTATTCAGAGATTCAACTTCTTCCTGGTTTAGTCATGGGAGAGTGTATGTGTCGAGGAATTTATACCTTTCTTTTTTTTTTTAATTTTTCTTCTTTTTGTCATTATTATTATTATTATTATCATTATTATTATTATTATACTTTAGGCTCTATGGTACATGTGCGCAACGTGCAGGTAAGCTACATATGTATACATGTGCCATGCTGGTGCGCTGCACCCACCAACTCGTCATCTAACATTAGGTATATCTCCCAATGCTGTCCCTCCCCCCTCCCCCCACGCCACCACAGTCCCCGAAGTGTGATGTTCCCCTTCCTGTGTCCATGTGTTCTCATTGTTCAATTCCCACCTATGAGTGAGAATATGTGGTGTTTGGTTTTTTGTTCTTGCGATAGTTTACTGAGAACGATGATTTCCAATTTCATCCATGTCCCTACAAAGGATATGAACTCATCATTTTTTATGGCTGCCTAGTATTCCATGGTGTATATGTGCCACATTTTCTTAATCCAGTCTATCACTGTTGGACATTTGGGTTGGTTCCAAGTCTTTGCTGTTGTGTATAATGCCGCAATAAACATACGTGTGCATGTGTCTTTATAGCAGCATGATTTATAGTCCTTTGGGTATATACCCAGTAATGGGATGGCTGGGTCAAATGGAATTTCTAGTTCTAGATCCCTGAGGAATCGCCACAGTGACCTCCACAAGGGTTGAACTTGTTTACAGTCCCACCAACAGTGTAAAAGTGTTCCTATTTCTCCACATCCTCTCCAGCACCTGTTGTTTCCTGACTTTTTAATGATTGCCATTCTATCTGGTGTGAGATGGTATCTCATTGTGGTTTTGATTTGCATTTCTCTCATGGCCAGTGATGGTGAGCATTTTTTCACGTGTTTTTTGGCTGCATAAATGTCTTCTATTGAGGAGTGTCTGTTCATGTCCTTCGCCCACTTTTTGATGGGGTTGTTTGGTTTTTTCTTGTAAATTTGTTGGAGTGCATTGTAGATTCTGGATATTAGCCCTTTGTCAGATGAGTAGGTTGCGAAAATTTTCTCCCATTTTGTAGGTTGCCTGTTCACTCTGACGGTAGGTTCCTTTGCTGTGCAGAAGCTCTTTAGTTTAATTAGATCCCATTTGTCAATTTTGGCTTTTGTTGCCATTGCTTTTGGTGTTTTAGACATGAACTCCTTGCCCATGCCTATGTCCTGAATGGTATTGCCTAGGTTTTCTTCTAGGGTTTTTATGGTTTTAGGTCTAACGTTTAAGTCTTTAATCCATGTTGAGTTGATTTTTGTAGAAGGTGTAAGGAAGGGATCCAGTTTCAGCTTTCTACATGTGGCTAGCCAGTTTTCCCAGCACCATTTATTAACTAGGGATTCCTTTCTCCATTTCTTGTTTTTGTCAGGTTTGTCAAAGATCAGATAGTTGTAGATATGTGGCATTATTTCTGACGGCTCTGTTCTGTTCCATTGATCTATATCTCTGTTTTGGTACCAGTACCATGCTGTTTGGGTTACTGTAGCCTTGTAGTATAGTTGGAAGTCAGGTAGCGTGATGCCTCCAGCTTTGTTCTTTTGGCTTAGGATTGACTTGGTGATGCGGGCTCTTTTTTGGTTCCATATGAACTTTAAAGTAGTTTTTTCCAATTCTGTGAAGAAAGTCATTGGTAACTTGGTGGGGATGGCATTGAATCTGTAAATTACCTTGGGAAGGATGGCCATTTTCATGATATTGATTCTTCCTACCCATGAGCATGGAATGTTCTTCCATTTGTTTGTATCCTCTTTTATTTCCTTGAGCAGTGGTTTGTAGTTTTCTCCTTGAAGAGGTCCTTCACATCCCTTGTAAGTTGGATTCCTAGGTATTTTATTCTCTTTGAAGCAATTGTGAATGGGAGTTCACTCATGATTTGGCTCTCTGTTTGTCTGTTATTGATGTATAAGAATGCTTGTGATTTTTGTACATTGATGTTGTATCCTGAGACTTTGCTGAAGTTGCTTATCAGCTTAAGGAGATTTTGGGCTGAGACAATGGGGTTTTCTAGATATACTATCACGTCATCTGCAAACAGGGACAATTTGACTTCCTTTTCTCCTAATTGAATACCCTTGATTTCCTTCTCTTGCCTAATTGCCCTGGCCAGAACTTCCAACACTATGTTGAATAGAAGTGGTGAGAGAGGGCATCCCTGTCTTGTGCCAGTTTTCAAAGTGAATGCTTCCAGTTTTTGCCCATTCAGTATGATATTGGCTGTGGGTTTGTCATAAATAGCTCTTATTATTTTGAGATACGACCCATCAATACCTAATTTATTGAGAGTTTTTAGCATGAAGGGTTGTTGAATTTTGTCAAAGGCCTTTACTTCATGTATTGAGATAATCATGTGGTTTTTGACTTTGGTTCTGTTTATATGCTGGATTACATTTATTGATTTGCGTATATTGAACCAGCCTTGCATCCCAGGGATGAAGCCCACTTGATCATGGTGGATAAGCTGTTTGATGTGCTGCTGGATTCGGTTTGCCAGTAATTTATTGAGGATTTTTGCATCAATATTCATCAAGGATATTGGTCTAAAATTCTCTTTTTTGGTTGTGTCTCTGCCCAGCTTTGGTATCAGCATGATGCTGGCCTCATAAAATGAGTTAGGAAGGATTCCCTCTTTTTCTATTGATTGGAATAGTTTCTGAAGTAATGGTTCCAGTTCCTCCTTTTACCTCCGGTAGAATTCGGCTGTGAACCCATCTGATCCTGGACTCTTTTTGGTTGGTAAGCCATTGATTATTGCCGCAATTTCAGCTCCTATTATTAGTCTATTCAGAGATTCAACTTCTTCCTGGTTTAGTCATGGGAGAGTGTATGTGTCGAGGAATTTATACCTTTCTTTTTTTTTTAATTTTTCTTCTTTTTGTCATTATTATTATTATTATTATCATTATTATTATTATTATACTTTAGGCTCTATGGTACATGTGCGCAACGTGCAGGTAAGCTACATATGTATACATGTGCCATGCTGGTGCGCTGCACCCACCAACTCGTCATCTAGCATTAGGTATATCTCCCATTGCTGTCCCTCCCCCCTCCCCCCACGCCACCACAGTCCCCGAAGTGTGATGTTCCCCTTCCTGTGTCCATGTGTTCTCATTGTTCAATTCCCACCTATGAGTGAGAATATGTGGTGTTTGGTTTTTTGTTCTTGCGATAGTTTACTGAGAACGATGATTTCCAATTTCATCCATGTCCCTACAAAGGATATGAACTCATCATTTTTTATGGCTGCCTAGTATTCCATGGTGTATATGTGCCACATTTTCTTAATCCAGTCTATCACTGTTGGACATTTGGGTTGGTTCCAAGTCTTTGCTGTTGTGTATAATGCCGCAATAAACATACGTGTGCATGTGTCTTTATAGCAGCATGATTTATAGTCCTTTGGGTATATACCCAGTAATGGGATGGCTGGGTCAAATGGAATTTCTAGTTCTAGATCCCTGAGGAATCGCCACAGTGACCTCCACAAGGGTTGAACTAGTTTACAGTCCCACCAACAGTGTAAAAGTGTTCCTATTTCTCCACATCCTCTCCAGCACCTGTTGTTTCCTGACTTTTTAATGATTGCCATTCTATCTGGTGTGAGATGGTATCTCATTGTGGTTTTGATTTGCATTTCTCTCATGGCCAGTGATGGTGAGCATTTTTTCACGTGTTTTTTGGCTGCATAAATGTCTTCTTTTGAGGAGTGTCTGTTCATGTCCTTCGCCCACTTTTTGATGGGTTTGTTTGGTGTTTTCTTGTAAATTTGTTGGAGTGCATTGTAGATTCTGGATATTAGCCCTTTGTCAGATGAGTAGGTTGCGAAAATTTTCTCCCATTTTGTAGGTTGCCTGTTCACTCTGACGGTAGTTTCCTTTGCTGTGCAGAAGCTCTTTAGTTTAATTAGATCCCATTTGTCAATTTTGGCTTTTGTTGCCATTGCTTTTGGTGTTTTAGACATGAACTCCTTGCCCATGCCTATGTCCTGAATGGTATTGCCTAGGTTTTCTTCTAGGGTTTTTATGGTTTTAAGTCTAACGTTTAAGTCTTTAATCCATGCTGAGTTGATTTTTGTAGAAGGTGAAAGGAAGGGATCCAGTTTCAGCTTTCTACATGTGGCTAGCCAGTTTTCCCAGCACCATTTATTAACTAGGGATGCCTTTCTCCATTTCTTGTTTTTGTCAGGTTTGTCAAAGATCAGATAGTTGTAGATATGTGGCATTATTTCTGACGGCTCTGTTCTGTTCCATTGATCTATATCTCTGTTTTGGTACCAGTACCATGCTGTTTGGGTTACTGTAGCCTTGTAGTATAGTTGGAAGTCAGGTAGCGTGATGCCTCCAGCTTTGTTCTTTTGGCTTAGGATTGACTTGGTGATGCGGGCTCTTTTTTGGTTCCATATGAACTTTAAAGTAGTTTTTTCCAATTCTGTGAAGAAAGTCATTGGTAACTTGGTGGGGATGGCATTGAATCTGTAAATTACCTTGGGAAGGATGGCCATTTTCATGATATTGATTCTTCCTACCCATGAGCATGGAATGTTCTTCCATTTGTTCGTATCCTCTTTTATTTCCTTGAGCAGTGGTTTGTAGTTTTCTCCTTGAAGAGGTCCTTCACATCCCTTGTAAGTTGGATTCCTAGGTATTTTATTCTCTTTGAAGCAATTGTGAATGGGAGTTCACTCATGATTTGGCTCTCTGTTTGTCTGTTATTCATGTATAAGAATGCTTGTGATTTTTGTACATTGATGTTGTATCCTGAGACTTTGCTGAAGTTGCTTATCAGCTTAAGGAGATTTTGGGCTGAGACAATGGGGTTTTCTAGATATACTATCACGTCATCTGCAAACAGGGACAATTTGACTTCCTTTTCTCCTAATTGAATACCCTTGATTTCCTTCTCTTGCCTAATTGCCCTGGCCAGAACTTCCAACACTATGTTGAATAGAAGTGGTGAGAGAGGGCATCCCTGTCTTGTGCCAGTTTTCAAAGTGAATGCTTCCAGTTTTTGCCCATTCAGTATGATATTGGCTGTGGGTTTGTCATAAATAGCTCTTATTATTTTGAGATACGACCCATCAATACCTAATTTATTGAGAGTTTTTAGCATGAAGGGTTGTTGAATTTTGTCAAAGGCCTTTTCTTCATGTATTGAGATAATCATGTGGTTTTTGACTTTGGTTCTGTTTATATGCTGGATTACATTTATTGATTTGCATATCTTGAACCAGCCTTGCATCCCAGGGATGAAGCCCACTTGATCATGGTGAATAAGCTGTTTGATGTGCTGCTGGATTCGGTTTGCCAGTAATTTATTGAGGATTTTTGCATCAATATTCATCAAGGATATTGGTCTAAAATTCTCTTTTTTGGTTGTGTCTCTGCCCAGCTTTGGTATCAGCATGATGCTGGCCTCATAAAATGAGTTAGGAAGGATTCCCTCTTTTTCTATTGATTGGAATAGTTTCTGAAGTAATGGTTCCAGTTCCTCCTTGTACCTCCGGTAGAATTCGGCTGTGAACCCATCTGATCCTGGACTCTTTTTGGTTGGTAAGCCATTGATTATTGCCGCAATTTCAGCTCCTGTTATTAGTCTATTCAGAGATTCAACTTCTTCCTGGTTTAGTCATGGGAGAGTGTATGTGTCGAGGAATTTATACCTTTCTTTTTTTTTTAATTTTTCTTCTTTTTGTCATTATTATTATTATTATTATCATTATTATTATTATTATACTTTAGGCTCTATGGTACATGTGCGCAACGTGCAGGTAAGCTACATATGTATACATGTGCCATGCTGGTGCGCTGCACCCACCAACTCGTCATCTAGCATTAGGTATATCTCCCAATGCTGTCCCTCCCCCCTCCCCCCATGCCACCACAGTCCCCGAAGTGTGATGTTCCCCTTCCTGTGTCCATGTGTTCTCATTGTTCAATTCCCACCTATGAGTGAGAATATGTGGTGTTTGGTTTTTTGTTCTTGCGATAGTTTACTGAGAACGATGATTTCCAATTTCATCCATGTCCCTACAAAGGATATGAACTCATCATTTTTTATGGCTGCCTAGTATTCCATGGTGTATATGTGCCACATTTTCTTAATCCAGTCTATCACTGTTGGACATTTGGGTTGGTTCCAAGTCTTTGCTGTTGTGTATAATGCCGCAATAAACATACGTGTGCATGTGTCTTTATAGCAGCATGATTTATAGTCCTTTGGGTATATACCCAGTAATGGGATGGCTGGGTCAAATGGAATTTCTAGTTCTAGATCCCTGAGGAATCGCCACAGTGACCTCCACAAGGGTTGAACTAGTTTGCAGTCCCACCAACAGTGTAAAAGTGTTCCTATTTCTCCACATCCTCTCCAGCACCTGTTGTTTCCTGACTTTTTAATGATTGCCATTCTATCTGGTGTGAGATGGTATCTCATTGTGGTTTTGATTTGCATTTCTCTCATGGCCAGTGATGGTGAGCATTTTTTCACGTGTTTTTTGGCTGCATAAATGTCTTCTTTTGAGGAGTGTCTGTTCATGTCCTTCGCCCACTTTTTGATGGGGTTGTTTGGTGTTTTCTTGTAAATTTGTTGGAGTGCATTGTAGATTCTGGATATTAGCCCTTTGTCAGATGAGTAGGTTGCGAAAATTTTCTCCCATTTTGTAGGTTGCCTGTTCACTCTGACGGTAGTTTCCTTTGCTGTGCAGAAGCTCTTTAGTTTAATTAGATCCCATTTGTCAATTTTGGCTTTTGTTGCCATTGCTTTTGGTGTTTTAGACATGAACTCCTTGCCCATGCCTATGTCCTGAATGGTATTGCCTAGGTTTTCTTCTAGGGTTTTTATGGTTTTAGGTCTAACGTTTAAGTCTTTAATCCATGTTGAGTTGATTTTTGTAGAAGGTGTAAGGAAGGGATCCAGTTTCAGCTTTCTACATGTGGCTAGCCAGTTTTCCCAGCACCATTTATTAACTAGGGTTGCCTTTCTCCATTTCTTGTTTTTGTCAGGTTTGTCAAAGATCAGATAGTTGTAGATATGTGGCATTATTTCTGACGGCTCTGTTCTGTTCCATTGATCTATATCTCTGTTTTGGTACCAGTACCATGCTGTTTGGGTTACTGTAGCCTTGTAGTATAGTTGGAAGTCAGGTAGCGTGATGCCTCCAGCTTTGTTCTTTTGGCTTAGGATTGACTTGGTGATGCGGGCTCTTTTTTGGTTCCATATGAACTTTAAAGTAGTTTTTTCCAATTCTGTGAAGAAAGTCATTGGTAACTTGGTGGGGATGGCATTGAATCTGTAAATTACCTTGGGAAGGATGGCCATTTTCATCATATTGATTCTTCCTACCCATGAGCATGGAATGTTCTTCCATTTGTTTGTATCCTCTTTTATTTCCTTGAGCAGTGGTTTGTAGTTTTCTCCTTGAAGAGGTCCTTCACATCCCTTGTAAGTTGGATTCCTAGGTATTTTATTCTCTTTGAAGCAATTGTGAATGGGAGTTCACTCATGATTTGGCTCTCTGTTTGTCTGTTATTCATGTATAAGAATGCTTGTGATTTTTGTACATTGATGTTGTATCCTGAGACTTTGCTGAAGTTGCTTATCAGCTTAAGGAGATTTTGGGCTGAGACAAATATCTAGATAGTATATTCTAGATATACTATCACGTCATCTGCAAACAGGGACAATTTGACTTCCTTTTCTCCTAATTGAATACCCTTGATTTCCTTCTCTTGCCTAATTGCCCTGGCCAGAACTTCCAACACTATGTTGAATAGAAGTGGTGAGAGAGGGCATCCCTGTCTTGTGCCAGTTTTCAAAGTGAATGCTTCCAGTTTTTGCCCATTCAGTATGATATTGGCTGTGGGTTTGTCATAAATAGCTCTTATTATTTTGAGATACGACCCATCAATACCTAATTTATTGAGAGTTTTTAGCATGAAGGGTTGTTGAATTTTGTCAAAGGCCTTTACTTCATGTATTGAGATAATCATGTGGTTTTTGACTTTGGTTCTGTTTATATGCTGGATTACATTTATTGATTTGCGTATATTGAACCAGCCTTGCATCCCAGGGATGAAGCCCACTTGATCATGGTGGATAAGCTGTTTGATGTGCTGCTGGATTCGGTTTGCCAGTAATTTATTGAGAATTTTTGCATCAATATTCATCAAGGATATTGGTCTAAAATTCTCTTTTTTGGTTGTGTCTCTGCCCAGCTTTGGTATCAGCATGATGCTGGCCTCATAAAATGAGTTAGGAAGGATTCCCTCTTTTTCTATTGATTGGAATAGTTTCTGAAGTAATGGTTCCAGTTCCTCCTTGTACCTCCGGTAGAATTCGGCTGTGAACCCATCTGATCCTGGACTCTTTTTGGTTGGTAAGCCATTGATTATTGCCGCAATTTCAGCTCCTGTTATTAGTCTATTCAGAGATTCAACTTCTTCCTGGTTTAGTCATGGGAGAGTGTATGTGTCGAGGAATTTATACCTTTCTTTTTTTTTTTAATTTTTCTTCTTTTTGTCATTATTATTATTATTATTATCATTATTATTATTATTATACTTTAGGCTCTATGGTACATGTGCGCAACGTGCAGGTAAGCTACATATGTATACATGTGCCATGCTGGTGCGCTGCACCCACCAACTCGTCATCTAACATTAGGTATATCTCCCAATGCTGTCCCTCCCCCCTCCCCCCACGCCACCACAGTCCCCGAAGTGTGATGTTCCCCTTCCTGTGTCCATGTGTTCTCATTGTTCAATTCCCACCTATGAGTGAGAATATGTGGTGTTTGGTTTTTTGTTCTTGCGATAGTTTACTGAGAACGATGATTTCCAATTTCATCCATGTCCCTACAAAGGATATGAACTCATCATTTTTTATGGCTGCCTAGTATTCCATGGTGTATATGTGCCACATTTTCTTAATCCAGTCTATCACTGTTGGACATTTGGGTTGGTTCCAAGTCTTTGCTGTTGTGTATAATGCCGCAATAAACATACGTGTGCATGTGTCTTTATAGCAGCATGATTTATAGTCCTTTGGGTATATACCCAGTAATGGGATGGCTGGGTCAAATGGAATTTCTAGTTCTAGATCCCTGAGGAATCGCCACAGTGACCTCCACAAGGGTTGAACTTGTTTACAGTCCCACCAACAGTGTAAAAGTGTTCCTATTTCTCCACATCCTCTCCAGCACCTGTTGTTTCCTGACTTTTTAATGATTGCCATTCTATCTGGTGTGAGATGGTATCTCATTGTGGTTTTGATTTGCATTTCTCTCATGGCCAGTGATGGTGAGCATTTTTTCACGTGTTTTTTGGCTGCATAAATGTCTTCTATTGAGGAGTGTCTGTTCATGTCCTTCGCCCACTTTTTGATGGGGTTGTTTGGTTTTTTCTTGTAAATTTGTTGGAGTGCATTGTAGATTCTGGATATTAGCCCTTTGTCAGATGAGTAGGTTGCGAAAATTTTCTCCCATTTTGTAGGTTGCCTGTTCACTCTGACGGTAGGTTCCTTTGCTGTGCAGAAGCTCTTTAGTTTAATTAGATCCCATTTGTCAATTTTGGCTTTTGTTGCCATTGCTTTTGGTGTTTTAGACATGAACTCCTTGCCCATGCCTATGTCCTGAATGGTATTGCCTAGGTTTTCTTCTAGGGTTTTTATGGTTTTAGGTCTAACGTTTAAGTCTTTAATCCATGTTGAGTTGATTTTTGTAGAAGGTGTAAGGAAGGGATCCAGTTTCAGCTTTCTACATGTGGCTAGCCAGTTTTCCCAGCACCATTTATTAACTAGGGATTCCTTTCTCCATTTCTTGTTTTTGTCAGGTTTGTCAAAGATCAGATAGTTGTAGATATGTGGCATTATTTCTGACGGCTCTGTTCTGTTCCATTGATCTATATCTCTGTTTTGGTACCAGTACCATGCTGTTTGGGTTACTGTAGCCTTGTAGTATAGTTGGAAGTCAGGTAGCGTGATGCCTCCAGCTTTGTTCTTTTGGCTTAGGATTGACTTGGTGATGCGGGCTCTTTTTTGGTTCCATATGAACTTTAAAGTAGTTTTTTCCAATTCTGTGAAGAAAGTCATTGGTAACTTGGTGGGGATGGCATTGAATCTGTAAATTACCTTGGGAAGGATGGCCATTTTCATGATATTGATTCTTCCTACCCATGAGCATGGAATGTTCTTCCATTTGTTTGTATCCTCTTTTATTTCCTTGAGCAGTGGTTTGTAGTTTTCTCCTTGAAGAGGTCCTTCACATCCCTTGTAAGTTGGATTCCTAGGTATTTTATTCTCTTTGAAGCAATTGTGAATGGGAGTTCACTCATGATTTGGCTCTCTGTTTGTCTGTTATTGATGTATAAGAATGCTTGTGATTTTTGTACATTGATGTTGTATCCTGAGACTTTGCTGAAGTTGCTTATCAGCTTAAGGAGATTTTGGGCTGAGACAATGGGGTTTTCTAGATATACTATCACGTCATCTGCAAACAGGGACAATTTGACTTCCTTTTCTCCTAATTGAATACCCTTGATTTCCTTCTCTTGCCTAATTGCCCTGGCCAGAACTTCCAACACTATGTTGAATAGAAGTGGTGAGAGAGGGCATCCCTGTCTTGTGCCAGTTTTCAAAGTGAATGCTTCCAGTTTTTGCCCATTCAGTATGATATTGGCTGTGGGTTTGTCATAAATAGCTCTTATTATTTTGAGATACGACCCATCAATACCTAATTTATTGAGAGTTTTTAGCATGAAGGGTTGTTGAATTTTGTCAAAGGCCTTTTCTTCATGTATTGAGATAATCATGTGGTTTTTGACTTTGGTTCTGTTTATATGCTGGATTACATTTATTGATTTGCATATCTTGAACCAGCCTTGCATCCCAGGGATGAAGCCCACTTGATCATGATGAATAAGCTGTTTGATGTGCTGCTGGATTCGGTTTGCCAGTAATTTATTGAGGATTTTTGCATCAATATTCATCAAGGATATTGGTCTAAAATTCTCTTTTTTGGTTGTGTCTCTGCCCAGCTTTGGTATCAGCATGATGCTGGCCTCATAAAATGAGTTAGGAAGGATTCCCTCTTTTTCTATTGATTGGAATAGTTTCTGAAGTAATGGTTCCAGTTCCTCCTTGTACCTCCGGTAGAATTCGGCTGTGAACCCATCTGATCCTGGACTCTTTTTGGTTGGTAAGCCATTGATTATTGCCGCAATTTCAGCTCCTGTTATTAGTCTATTCAGAGATTCAACTTCTTCCTGGTTTAGTCATGGGAGAGTGTATGTGTCGAGGAATTTATACCTTTCTTTTTTTTTTAATTTTTCTTCTTTTTGTCATTATTATTATTATTATTATCATTATTATTATTATTATACTTTAGGCTCTATGGTACATGTGCGCAACGTGCAGGTAAGCTACATATGTATACATGTGCCATGCTGGTGCGCTGCACCCACCAACTCGTCATCTAGCATTAGGTATATCTCCCAATGCTGTCCCTCCCCCCTCCCCCCATGCCACCACAGTCCCCGAAGTGTGATGTTCCCCTTCCTGTGTCCATGTGTTCTCATTGTTCAATTCCCACCTATGAGTGAGAATATGTGGTGTTTGGTTTTTTGTTCTTGCGATAGTTTACTGAGAACGATGATTTCCAATTTCATCCATGTCCCTACAAAGGATATGAACTCATCATTTTTTATGGCTGCCTAGTATTCCATGGTGTATATGTGCCACATTTTCTTAATCCAGTCTATCACTGTTGGACATTTGGGTTGGTTCCAAGTCTTTGCTGTTGTGTATAATGCCGCAATAAACATACGTGTGCATGTGTCTTTATAGCAGCATGATTTATAGTCCTTTGGGTATATACCCAGTAATGGGATGGCTGGGTCAAATGGAATTTCTAGTTCTAGATCCCTGAGGAATCGCCACAGTGACCTCCACAAGGGTTGAACTAGTTTGCAGTCCCACCAACAGTGTAAAAGTGTTCCTATTTCTCCACATCCTCTCCAGCACCTGTTGTTTCCTGACTTTTTAATGATTGCCATTCTATCTGGTGTGAGATGGTATCTCATTGTGGTTTTGATTTGCATTTCTCTCATGGCCAGTGATGGTGAGCATTTTTTCACGTGTTTTTTGGCTGCATAAATGTCTTCTTTTGAGGAGTGTCTGTTCATGTCCTTCGCCCACTTTTTGATGGGGTTGTTTGGTGTTTTCTTGTAAATTTGTTGGAGTGCATTGTAGATTCTGGATATTAGCCCTTTGTCAGATGAGTAGGTTGCGAAAATTTTCTCCCATTTTGTAGGTTGCCTGTTCACTCTGACGGTAGTTTCCTTTGCTGTGCAGAAGCTCTTTAGTTTAATTAGATCCCATTTGTCAATTTTGGCTTTTGTTGCCATTGCTTTTGGTGTTTTAGACATGAACTCCTTGCCCATGCCTATGTCCTGAATGGTATTGCCTAGGTTTTCTTCTAGGGTTTTTATGGTTTTAGGTCTAACGTTTAAGTCTTTAATCCATGTTGAGTTGATTTTTGTAGAAGGTGTAAGGAAGGGATCCAGTTTCAGCTTTCTACATGTGGCTAGCCAGTTTTCCCAGCACCATTTATTAACTAGGGTTGCCTTTCTCCATTTCTTGTTTTTGTCAGGTTTGTCAAAGATCAGATAGTTGTAGATATGTGGCATTATTTCTGACGGCTCTGTTCTGTTCCATTGATCTATATCTCTGTTTTGGTACCAGTACCATGCTGTTTGGGTTACTGTAGCCTTGTAGTATAGTTGGAAGTCAGGTAGCGTGATGCCTCCAGCTTTGTTCTTTTGGCTTAGGATTGACTTGGTGATGCGGGCTCTTTTTTGGTTCCATATGAACTTTAAAGTAGTTTTTTCCAATTCTGTGAAGAAAGTCATTGGTAACTTGGTGGGGATGGCATTGAATCTGTAAATTACCTTGGGAAGGATGGCCATTTTCATCATATTGATTCTTCCTACCCATGAGCATGGAATGTTCTTCCATTTGTTTGTATCCTCTTTTATTTCCTTGAGCAGTGGTTTGTAGTTTTCTCCTTGAAGAGGTCCTTCACATCCCTTGTAAGTTGGATTCCTAGGTATTTTATTCTCTTTGAAGCAATTGTGAATGGGAGTTCACTCATGATTTGGCTCTCTGTTTGTCTGTTATTCATGTATAAGAATGCTTGTGATTTTTGTACATTGATGTTGTATCCTGAGACTTTGCTGAAGTTGCTTATCAGCTTAAGGAGATTTTGGGCTGAGACAAATATCTAGATAGTATATTCTAGATATACTATCACGTCATCTGCAAACAGGGACAATTTGACTTCCTTTTCTCCTAATTGAATACCCTTGATTTCCTTCTCTTGCCTAATTGCCCTGGCCAGAACTTCCAACACTATGTTGAATAGAAGTGGTGAGAGAGGGCATCCCTGTCTTGTGCCAGTTTTCAAAGTGAATGCTTCCAGTTTTTGCCCATTCAGTATGATATTGGCTGTGGGTTTGTCATAAATAGCTCTTATTATTTTGAGATACGACCCATCAATACCTAATTTATTGAGAGTTTTTAGCATGAAGGGTTGTTGAATTTTGTCAAAGGCCTTTACTTCATGTATTGAGATAATCATGTGGTTTTTGACTTTGGTTCTGTTTATATGCTGGATTACATTTATTGATTTGCGTATATTGAACCAGCCTTGCATCCCAGGGATGAAGCCCACTTGATCATGGTGGATAAGCTGTTTGATGTGCTGCTGGATTCGGTTTGCCAGTAATTTATTGAGAATTTTTGCATCAATATTCATCAAGGATATTGGTCTAAAATTCTCTTTTTTGGTTGTGTCTCTGCCCAGCTTTGGTATCAGCATGATGCTGGCCTCATAAAATGAGTTAGGAAGGATTCCCTCTTTTTCTATTGATTGGAATAGTTTCTGAAGTAATGGTTCCAGTTCCTCCTTGTACCTCCGGTAGAATTCGGCTGTGAACCCATCTGATCCTGGACTCTTTTTGGTTGGTAAGCCATTGATTATTGCCGCAATTTCAGCTCCTGTTATTAGTCTATTCAGAGATTCAACTTCTTCCTGGTTTAGTCATGGGAGAGTGTATGTGTCGAGGAATTTATACCTTTCTTTTTTTTTTTAATTTTTCTTCTTTTTGTCATTATTATTATTATTATTATCATTATTATTATTATTATACTTTAGGCTCTATGGTACATGTGCGCAACGTGCAGGTAAGCTACATATGTATACATGTGCCATGCTGGTGCGCTGCACCCACCAACTCGTCATCTAACATTAGGTATATCTCCCAATGCTGTCCCTCCCCCCTCCCCCCACGCCACCACAGTCCCCGAAGTGTGATGTTCCCCTTCCTGTGTCCATGTGTTCTCATTGTTCAATTCCCACCTATGAGTGAGAATATGTGGTGTTTGGTTTTTTGTTCTTGCGATAGTTTACTGAGAACGATGATTTCCAATTTCATCCATGTCCCTACAAAGGATATGAACTCATCATTTTTTATGGCTGCCTAGTATTCCATGGTGTATATGTGCCACATTTTCTTAATCCAGTCTATCACTGTTGGACATTTGGGTTGGTTCCAAGTCTTTGCTGTTGTGTATAATGCCGCAATAAACATACGTGTGCATGTGTCTTTATAGCAGCATGATTTATAGTCCTTTGGGTATATACCCAGTAATGGGATGGCTGGGTCAAATGGAATTTCTAGTTCTAGATCCCTGAGGAATCGCCACAGTGACCTCCACAAGGGTTGAACTTGTTTACAGTCCCACCAACAGTGTAAAAGTGTTCCTATTTCTCCACATCCTCTCCAGCACCTGTTGTTTCCTGACTTTTTAATGATTGCCATTCTATCTGGTGTGAGATGGTATCTCATTGTGGTTTTGATTTGCATTTCTCTCATGGCCAGTGATGGTGAGCATTTTTTCACGTGTTTTTTGGCTGCATAAATGTCTTCTATTGAGGAGTGTCTGTTCATGTCCTTCGCCCACTTTTTGATGGGGTTGTTTGGTTTTTTCTTGTAAATTTGTTGGAGTGCATTGTAGATTCTGGATATTAGCCCTTTGTCAGATGAGTAGGTTGCGAAAATTTTCTCCCATTTTGTAGGTTGCCTGTTCACTCTGACGGTAGGTTCCTTTGCTGTGCAGAAGCTCTTTAGTTTAATTAGATCCCATTTGTCAATTTTGGCTTTTGTTGCCATTGCTTTTGGTGTTTTAGACATGAACTCCTTGCCCATGCCTATGTCCTGAATGGTATTGCCTAGGTTTTCTTCTAGGGTTTTTATGGTTTTAGGTCTAACGTTTAAGTCTTTAATCCATGTTGAGTTGATTTTTGTAGAAGGTGTAAGGAAGGGATCCAGTTTCAGCTTTCTACATGTGGCTAGCCAGTTTTCCCAGCACCATTTATTAACTAGGGATTCCTTTCTCCATTTCTTGTTTTTGTCAGGTTTGTCAAAGATCAGATAGTTGTAGATATGTGGCATTATTTCTGACGGCTCTGTTCTGTTCCATTGATCTATATCTCTGTTTTGGTACCAGTACCATGCTGTTTGGGTTACTGTAGCCTTGTAGTATAGTTGGAAGTCAGGTAGCGTGATGCCTCCAGCTTTGTTCTTTTGGCTTAGGATTGACTTGGTGATGCGGGCTCTTTTTTGGTTCCATATGAACTTTAAAGTAGTTTTTTCCAATTCTGTGAAGAAAGTCATTGGTAACTTGGTGGGGATGGCATTGAATCTGTAAATTACCTTGGGAAGGATGGCCATTTTCATGATATTGATTCTTCCTACCCATGAGCATGGAATGTTCTTCCATTTGTTTGTATCCTCTTTTATTTCCTTGAGCAGTGGTTTGTAGTTTTCTCCTTGAAGAGGTCCTTCACATCCCTTGTAAGTTGGATTCCTAGGTATTTTATTCTCTTTGAAGCAATTGTGAATGGGAGTTCACTCATGATTTGGCTCTCTGTTTGTCTGTTATTCATGTATAAGAATGCTTGTGATTTTTGTACATTGATGTTGTATCCTGAGACTTTGCTGAAGTTGCTTATCAGCTTAAGGAGATTTTGGGCTGAGACAATGGGGTTTTCTAGATATACTATCACGTCATCTGCAAACAGGGACAATTTGACTTCCTTTTCTCCTAATTGAATACCCTTGATTTCCTTCTCTTGCCTAATTGCCCTGGCCAGAACTTCCAACACTATGTTGAATAGAAGTGGTGAGAGAGGGCATCCCTGTCTTGTGCCAGTTTTCAAAGTGAATGCTTCCAGTTTTTGCCCATTCAGTATGATATTGGCTGTGGGTTTGTCATAAATAGCTCTTATTATTTTGAGATACGACCCATCAATACCTAATTTATTGAGAGTTTTTAGCATGAAGGGTTGTTGAATTTTGTCAAAGGCCTTTACTTCATGTATTGAGATAATCATGTGGTTTTTGACTTTGGTTCTGTTTATATGCTGGATTACATTTATTGATTTGCGTATATTGAACCAGCCTTGCATCCCAGGGATGAAGCCCACTTGATCATGGTGGATAAGCTGTTTGATGTGCTGCTGGATTCGGTTTGCCAGTAATTTATTGAGGATTTTTGCATCAATATTCATCAAGGATATTGGTCTAAAATTCTCTTTTTTGGTTGTGTCTCTGCCCAGCTTTGGTATCAGCATGATGCTGGCCTCATAAAATGAGTTAGGAAGGATTCCCTCTTTTTCTATTGATTGGAATAGTTTCTGAAGTAATGGTTCCAGTTCCTCCTTTTACCTCCGGTAGAATTCGGCTGTGAACCCATCTGATCCTGGACTCTTTTTGGTTGGTAAGCCATTGATTATTGCCGCAATTTCAGCTCCTATTATTAGTCTATTCAGAGATTCAACTTCTTCCTGGTTTAGTCATGGGAGAGTGTATGTGTCGAGGAATTTATACCTTTCTTTTTTTTTTAATTTTTCTTCTTTTTGTCATTATTATTATTATTATTATCATTATTATTATTATTATACTTTAGGCTCTATGGTACATGTGCGCAACGTGCAGGTAAGCTACATATGTATACATGTGCCATGCTGGTGCGCTGCACCCACCAACTCGTCATCTAGCATTAGGTATATCTCCCATTGCTGTCCCTCCCCCCTCCCCCCACGCCACCACAGTCCCCGAAGTGTGATGTTCCCCTTCCTGTGTCCATGTGTTCTCATTGTTCAATTCCCACCTATGAGTGAGAATATGTGGTGTTTGGTTTTTTGTTCTTGCGATAGTTTACTGAGAACGATGATTTCCAATTTCATCCATGTCCCTACAAAGGATATGAACTCATCATTTTTTATGGCTGCCTAGTATTCCATGGTGTATATGTGCCACATTTTCTTAATCCAGTCTATCACTGTTGGACATTTGGGTTGGTTCCAAGTCTTTGCTGTTGTGTATAATGCCGCAATAAACATACGTGTGCATGTGTCTTTATAGCAGCATGATTTATAGTCCTTTGGGTATATACCCAGTAATGGGATGGCTGGGTCAAATGGAATTTCTAGTTCTAGATCCCTGAGGAATCGCCACAGTGACCTCCACAAGGGTTGAACTAGTTTACAGTCCCACCAACAGTGTAAAAGTGTTCCTATTTCTCCACATCCTCTCCAGCACCTGTTGTTTCCTGACTTTTTAATGATTGCCATTCTATCTGGTGTGAGATGGTATCTCATTGTGGTTTTGATTTGCATTTCTCTCATGGCCAGTGATGGTGAGCATTTTTTCACGTGTTTTTTGGCTGCATAAATGTCTTCTTTTGAGGAGTGTCTGTTCATGTCCTTCGCCCACTTTTTGATGGGTTTGTTTGGTGTTTTCTTGTAAATTTGTTGGAGTGCATTGTAGATTCTGGATATTAGCCCTTTGTCAGATGAGTAGGTTGCGAAAATTTTCTCCCATTTTGTAGGTTGCCTGTTCACTCTGACGGTAGTTTCCTTTGCTGTGCAGAAGCTCTTTAGTTTAATTAGATCCCATTTGTCAATTTTGGCTTTTGTTGCCATTGCTTTTGGTGTTTTAGACATGAACTCCTTGCCCATGCCTATGTCCTGAATGGTATTGCCTAGGTTTTCTTCTAGGGTTTTTATGGTTTTAAGTCTAACGTTTAAGTCTTTAATCCATGCTGAGTTGATTTTTGTAGAAGGTGAAAGGAAGGGATCCAGTTTCAGCTTTCTACATGTGGCTAGCCAGTTTTCCCAGCACCATTTATTAACTAGGGATGCCTTTCTCCATTTCTTGTTTTTGTCAGGTTTGTCAAAGATCAGATAGTTGTAGATATGTGGCATTATTTCTGACGGCTCTGTTCTGTTCCATTGATCTATATCTCTGTTTTGGTACCAGTACCATGCTGTTTGGGTTACTGTAGCCTTGTAGTATAGTTGGAAGTCAGGTAGCGTGATGCCTCCAGCTTTGTTCTTTTGGCTTAGGATTGACTTGGTGATGCGGGCTCTTTTTTGGTTCCATATGAACTTTAAAGTAGTTTTTTCCAATTCTGTGAAGAAAGTCATTGGTAACTTGGTGGGGATGGCATTGAATCTGTAAATTACCTTGGGAAGGATGGCCATTTTCATGATATTGATTCTTCCTACCCATGAGCATGGAATGTTCTTCCATTTGTTTGTATCCTCTTTTATTTCCTTGAGCAGTGGTTTGTAGTTTTCTCCTTGAAGAGGTCCTTCACATCCCTTGTAAGTTGGATTCCTAGGTATTTTATTCTCTTTGAAGCAATTGTGAATGGGAGTTCACTCATGATTTGGCTCTCTGTTTGTCTGTTATTGATGTATAAGAATGCTTGTGATTTTTGTACATTGATGTTGTATCCTGAGACTTTGCTGAAGTTGCTTATCAGCTTAAGGAGATTTTGGGCTGAGACAATGGGGTTTTCTAGATATACTATCACGTCATCTGCAAACAGGGACAATTTGACTTCCTTTTCTCCTAATTGAATACCCTTGATTTCCTTCTCTTGCCTAATTGCCCTGGCCAGAACTTCCAACACTATGTTGAATAGAAGTGGTGAGAGAGGGCATCCCTGTCTTGTGCCAGTTTTCAAAGTGAATGCTTCCAGTTTTTGCCCATTCAGTATGATATTGGCTGTGGGTTTGTCATAAATAGCTCTTATTATTTTGAGATACGACCCATCAATACCTAATTTATTGAGAGTTTTTAGCATGAAGGGTTGTTGAATTTTGTCAAAGGCCTTTTCTTCATGTATTGAGATAATCATGTGGTTTTTGACTTTGGTTCTGTTTATATGCTGGATTACATTTATTGATTTGCATATCTTGAACCAGCCTTGCATCCCAGGGATGAAGCCCACTTGATCATGGTGAATAAGCTGTTTGATGTGCTGCTGGATTCGGTTTGCCAGTAATTTATTGAGGATTTTTGCATCAATATTCATCAAGGATATTGGTCTAAAATTCTCTTTTTTGGTTGTGTCTCTGCCCAGCTTTGGTATCAGCATGATGCTGGCCTCATAAAATGAGTTAGGAAGGATTCCCTCTTTTTCTATTGATTGGAATAGTTTCTGAAGTAATGGTTCCAGTTCCTCCTTGTACCTCCGGTAGAATTCGGCTGTGAACCCATCTGATCCTGGACTCTTTTTGGTTGGTAAGCCATTGATTATTGCCGCAATTTCAGCTCCTGTTATTAGTCTATTCAGAGATTCAACTTCTTCCTGGTTTAGTCATGGGAGAGTGTATGTGTCGAGGAATTTATACCTTTCTTTTTTTTTTTAATTTTTCTTCTTTTTGTCATTATTATTATTATTATTATCATTATTATTATTATTATACTTTAGGCTCTATGGTACATGTGCGCAACATGCAGGTAAGCTACATATGTATACATGTGCCATGCTGGTGCGCTGCACCCACCAACTCGTCATCTAGCATTAGGTATATCTCCCAATGCTGTCCCTCCCCCCTCCCCCCATGCCACCACAGTCCCCGAAGTGTGATGTTCCCCTTCCTGTGTCCATGTGTTCTCATTGTTCAATTCCCACCTATGAGTGAGAATATGTGGTGTTTGGTTTTTTGTTCTTGCGATAGTTTACTGAGAACGATGATTTCCAATTTCATCCATGTCCCTACAAAGGATATGAACTCATCATTTTTTATGGCTGCCTAGTATTCCATGGTGTATATGTGCCACATTTTCTTAATCCAGTCTATCACTGTTGGACATTTGGGTTGGTTCCAAGTCTTTGCTGTTGTGTATAATGCCGCAATAAACATACGTGTGCATGTGTCTTTATAGCAGCATGATTTATAGTCCTTTGGGTATATACCCAGTAATGGGATGGCTGGGTCAAATGGAATTTCTAGTTCTAGATCCCTGAGGAATCGCCACAGTGACCTCCACAAGGGTTGAACTAGTTTGCAGTCCCACCAACAGTGTAAAAGTGTTCCTATTTCTCCACATCCTCTCCAGCACCTGTTGTTTCCTGACTTTTTAATGATTGCCATTCTATCTGGTGTGAGATGGTATCTCATTGTGGTTTTGATTTGCATTTCTCTCATGGCCAGTGATGGTGAGCATTTTTTCACGTGTTTTTTGGCTGCATAAATGTCTTCTTTTGAGGAGTGTCTGTTCATGTCCTTCGCCCACTTTTTGATGGGTTTGTTTGGTGTTTTCTTGTAAATTTGTTGGAGTGCATTGTAGATTCTGGATATTAGCCCTTTGTCAGATGAGTAGGTTGCGAAAATTTTCTCCCATTTTGTAGGTTGCCTGTTCACTCTGACGGTAGTTTCCTTTGCTGTGCAGAAGCTCTTTAGTTTAATTAGATCCCATTTGTCAATTTTGGCTTTTGTTGCCATTGCTTTTGGTGTTTTAGACATGAACTCCTTGCCCATGCCTATGTCCTGAATTTTATTGCCTAGGTTTTCTTCTAGGGTTTTTATGGTTTTAAGTCTAACGTTTAAGTCTTTAATCCATGCTGAGTTGATTTTTGTAGAAGGTGTAAGGAAGGGATCCAGTTTCAGCTTTCTACATGTGGCTAGCCAGTTTTCCCAGCACCATTTATTAACTAGGGATGCCTTTCTCCATTTCTTGTTTTTGTCAGGTTTGTCAAAGATCAGATAGTTGTAGATATGTGGCATTATTTCTGACGGCTCTGTTCTGTTCCATTGATCTATATCTCTGTTTTGGTACCAGTACCATGCTGTTTGGGTTACTGTAGCCTTGTAGTATAGTTGGAAGTCAGGTAGCGTGATGCCTCCAGCTTTGTTCTTTTGGCTTAGGATTGACTTGGTGATGCGGGCTCTTTTTTGGTTCCATATGAACTTTAAAGTAGTTTTTTCCAATTCTGTGAAGAAAGTCATTGGTAACTTGGTGGGGATGGCATTGAATCTGTAAATTACCTTGGGAAGGATGGCCATTTTCATGATATTGATTCTTCCTACCCATGAGCATGGAATGTTCTTCCATTTGTTTGTATCCTCTTTTATTTCCTTGAGCAGTGGTTTGTAGTTTTCTCCTTGAAGAGGTCCTTCACATCCCTTGTAAGTTGGATTCCTAGGTATTTTATTCTCTTTGAAGCAATTGTGAATGGGAGTTCACTCATGATTTGGCTCTCTGTTTGTCTGTTATTGATGTATAAGAATGCTTGTGATTTTTGTACATTGATGTTGTATCCTGAGACTTTGCTGAAGTTGCTTATCAGCTTAAGGAGATTTTGGGCTGAGACAATGGGGTTTTCTAGATATACTATCACGTCATCTGCAAACAGGGACAATTTGACTTCCTTTTCTCCTAATTGAATACCCTTGATTTCCTTCTCTTGCCTAATTGCCCTGGCCAGAACTTCCAACACTATGTTGAATAGAAGTGGTGAGAGAGGGCATCCCTGTCTTGTGCCAGTTTTCAAAGTGAATGCTTCCAGTTTTTGCCCATTCAGTATGATATTGGCTGTGGGTTTGTCATAAATAGCTCTTATTATTTTGAGATACGACCCATCAATACCTAATTTATTGAGAGTTTTTAGCATGAAGGGTTGTTGAATTTTGTCAAAGGCCTTTTCTTCATGTATTGAGATAATCATGTGGTTTTTGACTTTGGTTCTGTTTATATGCTGGATTACATTTATTGATTTGCATATCTTGAACCAGCCTTGCATCCCAGGGATGAAGCCCACTTGATCATGGTGAATAAGCTGTTTGATGTGCTGCTGGATTCGGTTTGCCAGTAATTTATTGAGGATTTTTGCATCAATATTCATCAAGGATATTGGTCTAAAATTCTCTTTTTTGGTTGTGTCTCTGCCCAGCTTTGGTATCAGCATGATGCTGGCCTCATAAAATGAGTTAGGAAGGATTCCCTCTTTTTCTATTGATTGGAATAGTTTCTGAAGTAATGGTTCCAGTTCCTCCTTGTACCTCCGGTAGAATTCGGCTGTGAACCCATCTGATCCTGGACTCTTTTTGGTTGGTAAGCCATTGATTATTGCCGCAATTTCAGCTCCTGTTATTAGTCTATTCAGAGATTCAACTTCTTCCTGGTTTAGTCATGGGAGAGTGTATGTGTCGAGGAATTTATACCTTTCTTTTTTTTTTTAATTTTTCTTCTTTTTGTCATTATTATTATTATTATTATCATTATTATTATTATTATACTTTAGGCTCTATGGTACATGTGCGCAACATGCAGGTAAGCTACATATGTATACATGTGCCATGCTGGTGCGCTGCACCCACCAACTCGTCATCTAGCATTAGGTATATCTCCCAATGCTGTCCCTCCCCCCTCCCCCCATGCCACCACAGTCCCCGAAGTGTGATGTTCCCCTTCCTGTGTCCATGTGTTCTCATTGTTCAATTCCCACCTATGAGTGAGAATATGTGGTGTTTGGTTTTTTGTTCTTGCGATAGTTTACTGAGAACGATGATTTCCAATTTCATCCATGTCCCTACAAAGGATATGAACTCATCATTTTTTATGGCTGCCTAGTATTCCATGGTGTATATGTGCCACATTTTCTTAATCCAGTCTATCACTGTTGGACATTTGGGTTGGTTCCAAGTCTTTGCTGTTGTGTATAATGCCGCAATAAACATACGTGTGCATGTGTCTTTATAGCAGCATGATTTATAGTCCTTTGGGTATATACCCAGTAATGGGATGGCTGGGTCAAATGGAATTTCTAGTTCTAGATCCCTGAGGAATCGCCACAGTGACCTCCACAAGGGTTGAACTAGTTTGCAGTCCCACCAACAGTGTAAAAGTGTTCCTATTTCTCCACATCCTCTCCAGCACCTGTTGTTTCCTGACTTTTTAATGATTGCCATTCTATCTGGTGTGAGATGGTATCTCATTGTGGTTTTGATTTGCATTTCTCTCATGGCCAGTGATGGTGAGCATTTTTTCACGTGTTTTTTGGCTGCATAAATGTCTTCTTTTGAGGAGTGTCTGTTCATGTCCTTCGCCCACTTTTTGATGGGTTTGTTTGGTGTTTTCTTGTAAATTTGTTGGAGTGCATTGTAGATTCTGGATATTAGCCCTTTGTCAGATGAGTAGGTTGCGAAAATTTTCTCCCATTTTGTAGGTTGCCTGTTCACTCTGACGGTAGTTTCCTTTGCTGTGCAGAAGCTCTTTAGTTTAATTAGATCCCATTTGTCAATTTTGGCTTTTGTTGCCATTGCTTTTGGTGTTTTAGACATGAACTCCTTGCCCATGCCTATGTCCTGAATTTTATTGCCTAGGTTTTCTTCTAGGGTTTTTATGGTTTTAAGTCTAACGTTTAAGTCTTTAATCCATGCTGAGTTGATTTTTGTAGAAGGTGTAAGGAAGGGATCCAGTTTCAGCTTTCTACATGTGGCTAGCCAGTTTTCCCAGCACCATTTATTAACTAGGGATGCCTTTCTCCATTTCTTGTTTTTGTCAGGTTTGTCAAAGATCAGATAGTTGTAGATATGTGGCATTATTTCTGACGGCTCTGTTCTGTTCCATTGATCTATATCTCTGTTTTGGTACCAGTACCATGCTGTTTGGGTTACTGTAGCCTTGTAGTATAGTTGGAAGTCAGGTAGCGTGATGCCTCCAGCTTTGTTCTTTTGGCTTAGGATTGACTTGGTGATGCGGGCTCTTTTTTGGTTCCATATGAACTTTAAAGTAGTTTTTTCCAATTCTGTGAAGAAAGTCATTGGTAACTTGGTGGGGATGGCATTGAATCTGTAAATTACCTTGGGAAGGATGGCCATTTTCATGATATTGATTCTTCCTACCCATGAGCATGGAATGTTCTTCCATTTGTTTGTATCCTCTTTTATTTCCTTGAGCAGTGGTTTGTAGTTTTCTCCTTGAAGAGGTCCTTCACATCCCTTGTAAGTTGGATTCCTAGGTATTTTATTCTCTTTGAAGCAATTGTGAATGGGAGTTCACTCATGATTTGGCTCTCTGTTTGTCTGTTATTGATGTATACGAATGGTTGTGATTTTTGTACATTGATGTTGTATCCTGAGACTTTGCTGAAGTTGCTTATCAGCTTAAGGAGATTTTGGGCTGAGACAATGGGGTTTTCTATTTATACTATCACGTCATCTGCAAACAGGGACAATTTGACTTCCTTTTCTCCTAATTGAATACCCTTGATTTCCTTCTCTTGCCTAATTGCCCTGGCCAGAACTTCCAACACTATGTTGAATAGAAGTGGTGAGAGAGGGCATCCCTGTCTTGTGCCAGTTTTCAAAGTGAATGCTTCCAGTTTTTGCCCATTCAGTATGATATTGGCTGTGGGTTTGTCATAAATAGCTCTTATTATTTTGAGATACGACCCATCAATACCTAATTTATTGAGAGTTTTTAGCATGAAGGGTTGTTGAATTTTGTCAAAGGCCTTTTCTTCATGTATTGAGATAATCATGTGGTTTTTGACTTTGGTTCTGTTTATATGCTGGATTACATTTATTGATTTGCATATCTTGAACCAGCCTTGCATCCCAGGGATGAAGCCCACTTGATCATGGTGAATAAGCTGTTTGATGTGCTGCTGGATTCGGTTTGCCAGTAATTTATTGAGGATTTTTGCATCAATATTCATCAAGGATATTGGTCTAAAATTCTCTTTTTTGGTTGTGTCTCTGCCCAGCTTTGGTATCAGCATGATGCTGGCCTCATAAAATGAGTTAGGAAGGATTCCCTCTTTTTCTATTGATTGGAATAGTTTCTGAAGTAATGGTTCCAGTTCCTCCTTGTACCTCCGGTAGAATTCGGCTGTGAACCCATCTGATCCTGGACTCTTTTTGGTTGGTAAGCCATTGATTATTGCCGCAATTTCAGCTCCTGTTATTAGTCTATTCAGAGATTCAACTTCTTCCTGGTTTAGTCATGGGAGAGTGTATGTGTCGAGGAATTTATACCTTTCTTTTTTTTTTTAATTTTTCTTCTTTTTGTCATTATTATTATTATTATTATCATTATTATTATTATTATACTTTAGGCTCTATGGTACATGTGCGCAACATGCAGGTAAGCTACATATGTATACATGTGCCATGCTGGTGCGCTGCACCCACCAACTCGTCATCTAGCATTAGGTATATCTCCCAATGCTGTCCCTCCCCCCTCCCCCCATGCCACCACAGTCCCCGAAGTGTGATGTTCCCCTTCCTGTGTCCATGTGTTCTCATTGTTCAATTCCCACCTATGAGTGAGAATATGTGGTGTTTGGTTTTTTGTTCTTGCGATAGTTTACTGAGAACGATGATTTCCAATTTCATCCATGTCCCTACAAAGGATATGAACTCATCATTTTTTATGGCTGCCTAGTATTCCATGGTGTATATGTGCCACATTTTCTTAATCCAGTCTATCACTGTTGGACATTTGGGTTGGTTCCAAGTCTTTGCTGTTGTGTATAATGCCGCAATAAACATACGTGTGCATGTGTCTTTATAGCAGCATGATTTATAGTCCTTTGGGTATATACCCAGTAATGGGATGGCTGGGTCAAATGGAATTTCTAGTTCTAGATCCCTGAGGAATCGCCACAGTGACCTCCACAAGGGTTGAACTAGTTTGCAGTCCCACCAACAGTGTAAAAGTGTTCCTATTTCTCCACATCCTCTCCAGCACCTGTTGTTTCCTGACTTTTTAATGATTGCCATTCTATCTGGTGTGAGATGGTATCTCATTGTGGTTTTGATTTGCATTTCTCTCATGGCCAGTGATGGTGAGCATTTTTTCACGTGTTTTTTGGCTGCATAAATGTCTTCTTTTGAGGAGTGTCTGTTCATGTCCTTCGCCCACTTTTTGATGGGTTTGTTTGGTGTTTTCTTGTAAATTTGTTGGAGTGCATTGTAGATTCTGGATATTAGCCCTTTGTCAGATGAGTAGGTTGCGAAAATTTTCTCCCATTTTGTAGGTTGCCTGTTCACTCTGACGGTAGTTTCCTTTGCTGTGCAGAAGCTCTTTAGTTTAATTAGATCCCATTTGTCAATTTTGGCTTTTGTTGCCATTGCTTTTGGTGTTTTAGACATGAACTCCTTGCCCATGCCTATGTCCTGAATTTTATTGCCTAGGTTTTCTTCTAGGGTTTTTATGGTTTTAAGTCTAACGTTTAAGTCTTTAATCCATGCTGAGTTGATTTTTGTAGAAGGTGTAAGGAAGGGATCCAGTTTCAGCTTTCTACATGTGGCTAGCCAGTTTTCCCAGCACCATTTATTAACTAGGGATGCCTTTCTCCATTTCTTGTTTTTGTCAGGTTTGTCAAAGATCAGATAGTTGTAGATATGTGGCATTATTTCTGACGGCTCTGTTCTGTTCCATTGATCTATATCTCTGTTTTGGTACCAGTACCATGCTGTTTGGGTTACTGTAGCCTTGTAGTATAGTTGGAAGTCAGGTAGCGTGATGCCTCCAGCTTTGTTCTTTTGGCTTAGGATTGACTTGGTGATGCGGGCTCTTTTTTGGTTCCATATGAACTTTAAAGTAGTTTTTTCCAATTCTGTGAAGAAAGTCATTGGTAACTTGGTGGGGATGGCATTGAATCTGTAAATTACCTTGGGAAGGATGGCCATTTTCATGATATTGATTCTTCCTACCCATGAGCATGGAATGTTCTTCCATTTGTTTGTATCCTCTTTTATTTCCTTGAGCAGTGGTTTGTAGTTTTCTCCTTGAAGAGGTCCTTCACATCCCTTGTAAGTTGGATTCCTAGGTATTTTATTCTCTTTGAAGCAATTGTGAATGGGAGTTCACTCATGATTTGGCTCTCTGTTTGTCTGTTATTGATGTATACGAATGGTTGTGATTTTTGTACATTGATGTTGTATCCTGAGACTTTGCTGAAGTTGCTTATCAGCTTAAGGAGATTTTGGGCTGAGACAATGGGGTTTTCTATTTATACTATCACGTCATCTGCAAACAGGGACAATTTGACTTCCTTTTCTCCTAATTGAATACCCTTGATTTCCTTCTCTTGCCTAATTGCCCTGGCCAGAACTTCCAACACTATGTTGAATAGAAGTGGTGAGAGAGGGCATCCCTGTCTTGTGCCAGTTTTCAAAGTGAATGCTTCCAGTTTTTGCCCATTCAGTATGATATTGGCTGTGGGTTTGTCATAAATAGCTCTTATTATTTTGAGATACGACCCATCAATACCTAATTTATTGAGAGTTTTTAGCATGAAGGGTTGTTGAATTTTGTCAAAGGCCTTTTCTTCATGTATTGAGATAATCATGTGGTTTTTGACTTTGGTTCTGTTTATATGCTGGATTACATTTATTGATTTGCATATCTTGAACCAGCCTTGCATCCCAGGGATGAAGCCCACTTGATCATGGTGAATAAGCTGTTTGATGTGCTGCTGGATTCGGTTTGCCAGTAATTTATTGAGGATTTTTGCATCAATATTCATCAAGGATATTGGTCTAAAATTCTCTTTTTTGGTTGTGTCTCTGCCCAGCTTTGGTATCAGCATGATGCTGGCCTCATAAAATGAGTTAGGAAGGATTCCCTCTTTTTCTATTGATTGGAATAGTTTCTGAAGTAATGGTTCCAGTTCCTCCTTGTACCTCCGGTAGAATTCGGCTGTGAACCCATCTGATCCTGGACTCTTTTTGGTTGGTAAGCCATTGATTATTGCCGCAATTTCAGCTCCTGTTATTAGTCTATTCAGAGATTCAACTTCTTCCTGGTTTAGTCATGGGAGAGTGTATGTGTCGAGGAATTTATACCTTTCTTTTTTTTTTTAATTTTTCTTCTTTTTGTCATTATTATTATTATTATTATCATTATTATTATTATTATACTTTAGGCTCTATGGTACATGTGCGCAACGTGCAGGTAAGCTACATATGTATACATGTGCCATGCTGGTGCGCTGCACCCACCAACTCGTCATCTAGCATTAGGTATATCTCCCAATGCTGTCCCTCCCCCCTCCCCCCATGCCACCACAGTCCCCGAAGTGTGATGTTCCCCTTCCTGTGTCCATGTGTTCTCATTGTTCAATTCCCACCTATGAGTGAGAATATGTGGTGTTTGGTTTTTTGTTCTTGCGATAGTTTACTGAGAACGATGATTTCCAATTTCATCCATGTCCCTACAAAGGATATGAACTCATCATTTTTTATGGCTGCCTAGTATTCCATGGTGTATATGTGCCACATTTTCTTAATCCAGTCTATCACTGTTGGACATTTGGGTTGGTTCCAAGTCTTTGCTGTTGTGTATAATGCCGCAATAAACATACGTGTGCATGTGTCTTTATAGCAGCATGATTTATAGTCCTTTGGGTATATACCCAGTAATGGGATGGCTGGGTCAAATGGAATTTCTAGTTCTAGATCCCTGAGGAATCGCCACAGTGACCTCCACAAGGGTTGAACTAGTTTGCAGTCCCACCAACAGTGTAAAAGTGTTCCTATTTCTCCACATCCTCTCCAGCACCTGTTGTTTCCTGACTTTTTAATGATTGCCATTCTATCTGGTGTGAGATGGTATCTCATTGTGGTTTTGATTTGCATTTCTCTCATGGCCAGTGATGGTGAGCATTTTTTCACGTGTTTTTTGGCTGCATAAATGTCTTCTTTTGAGGAGTGTCTGTTCATGTCCTTCGCCCACTTTTTGATGGGGTTGTTTGGTGTTTTCTTGTAAATTTGTTGGAGTGCATTGTAGATTCTGGATATTAGCCCTTTGTCAGATGAGTAGGTTGCGAAAATTTTCTCCCATTTTGTAGGTTGCCTGTTCACTCTGACGGTAGTTTCCTTTGCTGTGCAGAAGCTCTTTAGTTTAATTAGATCCCATTTGTCAATTTTGGCTTTTGTTGCCATTGCTTTTGGTGTTTTAGACATGAACTCCTTGCCCATGCCTATGTCCTGAATGGTATTGCCTAGGTTTTCTTCTAGGGTTTTTATGGTTTTAGGTCTAACGTTTAAGTCTTTAATCCATGTTGAGTTGATTTTTGTAGAAGGTGTAAGGAAGGGATCCAGTTTCAGCTTTCTACATGTGGCTAGCCAGTTTTCCCAGCACCATTTATTAAATAGGGATTCCTTTCTCCATTTCTTGTTTTTGTCAGGTTTGTCAAAGATCAGATAGTTGTAGATATGTGGCATTATTTCTGACGGCTCTGTTCTGTTCCATTGATCTATATCTCTGTTTTGGTACCAGTACCATGCTGTTTGGGTTACTGTAGCCTTGTAGTATAGTTGGAAGTCAGGTAGCGTGATGCCTCCAGCTTTGTTCTTTTGGCTTAGGATTGACTTGGTGATGCGGGCTCTTTTTTGGTTCCATATGAACTTTAAAGTAGTTTTTTCCAATTCTGTGAAGAAAGTCATTGGTAACTTGGTGGGGATGGCATTGAATCTGTAAATTACCTTGGGAAGGATGGCCATTTTCATGATATTGATTCTTCCTACCCATGAGCATGGAATGTTCTTCCATTTGTTTGTATCCTCTTTTATTTCCTTGAGCAGTGGTTTGTAGTTTTCTCCTTGAAGAGGTCCTTCACATCCCTTGTAAGTTGGATTCCTAGGTATTTTATTCTCTTTGAAGCAATTGTGAATGGGAGTTCACTCATGATTTGGCTCTCTGTTTGTCTGTTATTCATGTATAAGAATGCTTGTGATTTTTGTACATTGATGTTGTATCCTGAGACTTTGCTGAAGTTGCTTATCAGCTTAAGGAGATTTTGGGCTGAGACAAATATCTAGATAGTATATTCTAGATATACTATCACGTCATCTGCAAACAGGGACAATTTGACTTCCTTTTCTCCTAATTGAATACCCTTGATTTCCTTCTCTTGCCTAATTGCCCTGGCCAGAACTTCCAACACTATGTTGAATAGAAGTGGTGAGAGAGGGCATCCCTGTCTTGTGCCAGTTTTCAAAGTGAATGCTTCCAGTTTTTGCCCATTCAGTATGATATTGGCTGTGGGTTTGTCATAAATAGCTCTTATTATTTTGAGATACGACCCATCAATACCTAATTTATTGAGAGTTTTTAGCATGAAGGGTTGTTGAATTTTGTCAAAGGCCTTTACTTCATGTATTGAGATAATCATGTGGTTTTTGACTTTGGTTCTGTTTATATGCTGGATTACATTTATTGATTTGCGTATATTGAACCAGCCTTGCATCCCAGGGATGAAGCCCACTTGATCATGGTGGATAAGCTGTTTGATGTGCTGCTGGATTCGGTTTGCCAGTAATTTATTGAGGATTTTTGCATCAATATTCATCAAGGATATTGGTCTAAAATTCTCTTTTTTGGTTGTGTCTCTGCCCAGCTTTGGTATCAGCATGATGCTGGCCTCATAAAATGAGTTAGGAAGGATTCCCTCTTTTTCTATTGATTGGAATAGTTTCTGAAGTAATGGTTCCAGTTCCTCCTTGTACCTCCGGTAGAATTCGGCTGTGAACCCATCTGATCCTGGACTCTTTTTGGTTGGTAAGCCATTGATTATTGCCGCAATTTCAGCTCCTGTTATTAGTCTATTCAGAGATTCAACTTCTTCCTGGTTTAGTCATGGGAGAGTGTATGTGTCGAGGAATTTATACCTTTCTTTTTTTTTTTAATTTTTCTTCTTTTTGTCATTATTATTATTATTATTATCATTATTATTATTATTATACTTTAGGCTCTATGGTACATGTGCGCAACGTGCAGGTAAGCTACATATGTATACATGTGCCATGCTGGTGCGCTGCACCCACCAACTCGTCATCTAACATTAGGTATATCTCCCAATGCTGTCCCTCCCCCCTCCCCCCACGCCACCACAGTCCCCGAAGTGTGATGTTCCCCTTCCTGTGTCCATGTGTTCTCATTGTTCAATTCCCACCTATGAGTGAGAATATGTGGTGTTTGGTTTTTTGTTCTTGCGATAGTTTACTGAGAACGATGATTTCCAATTTCATCCATGTCCCTACAAAGGATATGAACTCATCATTTTTTATGGCTGCCTAGTATTCCATGGTGTATATGTGCCACATTTTCTTAATCCAGTCTATCACTGTTGGACATTTGGGTTGGTTCCAAGTCTTTGCTGTTGTGTATAATGCCGCAATAAACATACGTGTGCATGTGTCTTTATAGCAGCATGATTTATAGTCCTTTGGGTATATACCCAGTAATGGGATGGCTGGGTCAAATGGAATTTCTAGTTCTAGATCCCTGAGGAATCGCCACAGTGACCTCCACAAGGGTTGAACTTGTTTACAGTCCCACCAACAGTGTAAAAGTGTTCCTATTTCTCCACATCCTCTCCAGCACCTGTTGTTTCCTGACTTTTTAATGATTGCCATTCTATCTGGTGTGAGATGGTATCTCATTGTGGTTTTGATTTGCATTTCTCTCATGGCCAGTGATGGTGAGCATTTTTTCACGTGTTTTTTGGCTGCATAAATGTCTTCTATTGAGGAGTGTCTGTTCATGTCCTTCGCCCACTTTTTGATGGGGTTGTTTGGTTTTTTCTTGTAAATTTGTTGGAGTGCATTGTAGATTCTGGATATTAGCCCTTTGTCAGATGAGTAGGTTGCGAAAATTTTCTCCCATTTTGTAGGTTGCCTGTTCACTCTGACGGTAGGTTCCTTTGCTGTGCAGAAGCTCTTTAGTTTAATTAGATCCCATTTGTCAATTTTGGCTTTTGTTGCCATTGCTTTTGGTGTTTTAGACATGAACTCCTTGCCCATGCCTATGTCCTGAATGGTATTGCCTAGGTTTTCTTCTAGGGTTTTTATGGTTTTAGGTCTAACGTTTAAGTCTTTAATCCATGTTGAGTTGATTTTTGTAGAAGGTGTAAGGAAGGGATCCAGTTTCAGCTTTCTACATGTGGCTAGCCAGTTTTCCCAGCACCATTTATTAACTAGGGATTCCTTTCTCCATTTCTTGTTTTTGTCAGGTTTGTCAAAGATCAGATAGTTGTAGATATGTGGCATTATTTCTGACGGCTCTGTTCTGTTCCATTGATCTATATCTCTGTTTTGGTACCAGTACCATGCTGTTTGGGTTACTGTAGCCTTGTAGTATAGTTGGAAGTCAGGTAGCGTGATGCCTCCAGCTTTGTTCTTTTGGCTTAGGATTGACTTGGTGATGCGGGCTCTTTTTTGGTTCCATATGAACTTTAAAGTAGTTTTTTCCAATTCTGTGAAGAAAGTCATTGGTAACTTGGTGGGGATGGCATTGAATCTGTAAATTACCTTGGGAAGGATGGCCATTTTCATGATATTGATTCTTCCTACCCATGAGCATGGAATGTTCTTCCATTTGTTTGTATCCTCTTTTATTTCCTTGAGCAGTGGTTTGTAGTTTTCTCCTTGAAGAGGTCCTTCACATCCCTTGTAAGTTGGATTCCTAGGTATTTTATTCTCTTTGAAGCAATTGTGAATGGGAGTTCACTCATGATTTGGCTCTCTGTTTGTCTGTTATTGATGTATAAGAATGCTTGTGATTTTTGTACATTGATGTTGTATCCTGAGACTTTGCTGAAGTTGCTTATCAGCTTAAGGAGATTTTGGGCTGAGACAATGGGGTTTTCTAGATATACTATCACGTCATCTGCAAACAGGGACAATTTGACTTCCTTTTCTCCTAATTGAATACCCTTGATTTCCTTCTCTTGCCTAATTGCCCTGGCCAGAACTTCCAACACTATGTTGAATAGAAGTGGTGAGAGAGGGCATCCCTGCCTTGTGCCAGTTTTCAAAGTGAATGCTTCCAGTTTTTGCCCATTCAGTATGATATTGGCTGTGGGTTTGTCATAAATAGCTCTTATTATTTTGAGATACGACCCATCAATACCTAATTTATTGAGAGTTTTTAGCATGAAGGGTTGTTGAATTTTGTCAAAGGCCTTTTCTTCATGTATTGAGATAATCATGTGGTTTTTGACTTTGGTTCTGTTTATATGCTGGATTACATTTATTGATTTGCATATCTTGAACCAGCCTTGCATCCCAGGGATGAAGCCCACTTGATCATGGTGAATAAGCTGTTTGATGTGCTGCTGGATTCGGTTTGCCAGTAATTTATTGAGGATTTTTGCATCAATATTCCTCAAGGATATTGGTCTAAAATTCTCTTTTTTGGTTGTGTCTCTGCCCAGCTTTGGTATCAGCATGATGCTGGCCTCATAAAATGAGTTAGGAAGGATTCCCTCTTTTTCTATTGATTGGAATAGTTTCTGAAGTAATGGTTCCAGTTCCTCCTTGTACCTCCGGTAGAATTCGGCTGTGAACCCATCTGATCCTGGACTCTTTTTGGTTGGTAAGCCATTGATTATTGCCGCAATTTCAGCTCCTGTTATTAGTCTATTCAGAGATTCAACTTCTTCCTGGTTTAGTCATGGGAGAGTGTATGTGTCGAGGAATTTATACCTTTCTTTTTTTTTTTAATTTTTCTTCTTTTTGTCATTATTATTATTATTATTATCATTATTATTATTATTATACTTTAGGCTCTATGGTACATGTGCGCAACGTGCAGGTAAGCTACATATGTATACATGTGCCATGCTGGTGCGCTGCACCCACCAACTCGTCATCTAGCATTAGGTATATCTCCCAATGCTGTCCCTCCCCCCTCCCCCCATGCCACCACAGTCCCCGAAGTGTGATGTTCCCCTTCCTGTGTCCATGTGTTCTCATTGTTCAATTCCCACCTATGAGTGAGAATATGTGGTGTTTGGTTTTTTGTTCTTGCGATAGTTTACTGAGAACGATGATTTCCAATTTCATCCATGTCCCTACAAAGGATATGAACTCATCATTTTTTATGGCTGCCTAGTATTCCATGGTGTATATGTGCCACATTTTCTTAATCCAGTCTATCACTGTTGGACATTTGGGTTGGTTCCAAGTCTTTGCTGTTGTGTATAATGCCGCAATAAACATACGTGTGCATGTGTCTTTATAGCAGCATGATTTATAGTCCTTTGGGTATATACCCAGTAATGGGATGGCTGGGTCAAATGGAATTTCTAGTTCTAGATCCCTGAGGAATCGCCACAGTGACCTCCACAAGGGTTGAACTAGTTTGCAGTCCCACCAACAGTGTAAAAGTGTTCCTATTTCTCCACATCCTCTCCAGCACCTGTTGTTTCCTGACTTTTTAATGATTGCCATTCTATCTGGTGTGAGATGGTATCTCATTGTGGTTTTGATTTGCATTTCTCTCATGGCCGGTGATGGTGAGCATTTTTTCACGTGTTTTTTGGCTGCATAAATGTCTTCTTTTGAGGAGTGTCTGTTCATGTCCTTCGCCCACTTTTTGATGGGGTTGTTTGGTGTTTTCTTGTAAATTTGTTGGAGTGCATTGTAGATTCTGGATATTAGCCCTTTGTCAGATGAGTAGGTTGCGAAAATTTTCTCCCATTTTGTAGGTTGCCTGTTCACTCTGACGGTAGTTTCCTTTGCTGTGCAGAAGCTCTTTAGTTTAATTAGATCCCATTTGTCAATTTTGGCTTTTGTTGCCATTGCTTTTGGTGTTTTAGACATGAACTCCTTGCCCATGCCTATGTCCTGAATGGTATTGCCTAGGTTTTCTTCTAGGGTTTTTATGGTTTTAGGTCTAACGTTTAAGTCTTTAATCCATGTTGAGTTGATTTTTGTAGAAGGTGTAAGGAAGGGATCCAGTTTCAGCTTTCTACATGTGGCTAGCCAGTTTTCCCAGCACCATTTATTAAATAGGGATTCCTTTCTCCATTTCTTGTTTTTGTCAGGTTTGTCAAAGATCAGATAGTTGTAGATATGTGGCATTATTTCTGACGGCTCTGTTCTGTTCCATTGATCTATATCTCTGTTTTGGTACCAGTACCATGCTGTTTGGGTTACTGTAGCCTTGTAGTATAGTTGGAAGTCAGGTAGCGTGATGCCTCCAGCTTTGTTCTTTTGGCTTAGGATTGACTTGGTGATGCGGGCTCTTTTTTGGTTCCATATAAACTTTAAAGTAGTTTTTTCCAATTCTGTGAAGAAAGTCATTGGTAACTTGGTGGGGATGGCATTGAATCTGTAAATTACCTTGGGAAGGATGGCCATTTTCATGATATTGATTCTTCCTACCCATGAGCATGGAATGTTCTTCCATTTGTTTGTATCCTCTTTTATTTCCTTGAGCAGTGGTTTGTAGTTTTCTCCTTGAAGAGGTCCTTCACATCCCTTGTAAGTTGGATTCCTAGGTATTTTATTCTCTTTGAAGCAATTGTGAATGGGAGTTCACTCATGATTTGGCTCTCTGTTTGTCTGTTATTGATGTATAAGAATGCTTGTGATTTTTGTACATTGATGTTGTATCCTGAGACTTTGCTGAAGTTGCTTATCAGCTTAAGGAGATTTTGGGCTGAGACAATGGGGTTTTCTAGATATACTATCACGTCATCTGCAAACAGGGGCAATTTGACTTCCTTTTCTCCTAATTGAATACCCTTGATTTCCTTCTCTTGCCTAATTGCCCTGGCCAGAACTTCCAACACTGTGTTGAATAGAAGTGGTGAGAGAGGGCATCCCTGTCTTGTGCCAGTTTTCAAAGTGAATGCTTCCAGTTTTTGCCCATTCAGTATGATATTGGCTGTGGGTTTGTCATAAATAGCTCTTATTATTTTGAGATACGACCCATCAATACCTAATTTATTGAGAGTTTTTAGCATGAAGGGTTGTTGAATTTTGTCAAAGGCCTTTACTTCATGTATTGAGATAATCATGTGGTTTTTGACTTTGGTTCTGTTTATATGCTGGATTACATTTATTGATTTGCGTATATTGAACCAGCCTTGCATCCCAGGGTTGAAGCCCACTTGATCATGGTGGATAAGCTGTTTGATGTGCTGCTGCATTCGGTTTGCCAGTAATTTATTGAGGATTTTTGCATCAATATTCATCAAGGATATTGGTCTAAAATTCTCTTTTTTGGTTGTGTCTCTGCCCAGCTTTGGTATCAGCATGATGCTGGCCTCATAAAATGAGTTAGGAAGGATTCCCTCTTTTTCTATTGATTGGAATAGTTTCTGAAGTAATGGTTCCAGTTCCTCCTTGTACCTCCGGTAGAATTCGGCTGTGAACCCATCTGATCCTGGACTCTTTTTGGTTGCTAAGCCATTGATTATTGCCGCAATTTCAGCTCCTGTTATTAGTCTATTCAGAGATTCAACTTCTTCCTGGTTTAGTCATGGGAGAGTGTATGTGTCGAGGAATTTATACCTTTCTTTTTTTTTTAATTTTTCTTCTTTTTGTCATTATTATTATTATTATCATTATTATTATTATTATACTTTAGGCTCTATGGTACATGTGCGCAACGTGCAGGTAAGCTACATATGTATACATGTGCCATGCTGGTGCGCTGCACCCACCAACTCGTCATCTAGCATTAGGTATATCTCCCAATGCTGTCCCTCTCCCCTCCCCCCACGCCACCACAGTCCCCGAAGTGTGATGTTCCCCTTCCTGTGTCCATGTGTTCTCATTGTTCAATTCCCACCTATGAGTGAGAATATGTGGTGTTTGGTTTTTTGTTCTTGCGATAGTTTACTGAGAACGATGATTTCCAATTTCATCCATGTCCCTACAAAGGATATGAACTCATCATTTTTTATGGCTGCCTAGTATTCCATGGTGTATATGTGCCACATTTTCTTAATCCAGTCTATCACTGTTGGACATTTGGGTTGGTTCCAAGTCTTTGCTGTTGTGTATAATGCCGCAATAAACATACGTGTGCATGTGTCTTTATAGCAGCATGATTTATAGTCCTTTGGGTATATACCCAGTAATGGGATGGCTGGGTCAAATGGAATTTCTAGTTCTAGATCCCTGAGGAATCGCCACAGTGACCTCCACAAGGGTTGAACTAGTTTACAGTCCCACCAACAGTGTAAAAGTGTTCCTATTTCTCCACATCCTCTCCAGCACCTGTTGTTTCCTGACTTTTTAATGATTGCCATTCTATCTGGTGTGAGATGGTATCTCATTGTGGTTTTGATTTGCATATCTCTCATGGCCAGTGATGGTGAGCATTTTTTCACGTGTTTTTTGGCTGCATAAATGTCTTCTTTTGAGGAGTGTCTGTTCATGTCCTTCGCCCACTTTTTGATGGGGTTGTTTGGAGTTTTCTTGTAAATTTGTTGGAGTGCATTGTAGATTCTGGATATTAGCCCTTTGTCAGATGAGTAGGTTGCGAAAATTTTCTCCCATTTTGTAGGTTGCCTGTTCACTCTGACGGTAGTTTCCTTTGCTGTGCAGAAGCTCTTTAGTTTAATTAGATCCCATTTGTCAATTTTGGCTTTTGTTGCCATTGCTTTTGGTGTTTTAGACATGAACTCCTTGCCCATGCCTATGTCCTGAATGGTATTGCCTAGGTTTTCTTCTAGGGTTTTTATGGTTTTAGGTCTAACGTTTAAGTCTTTAATCCATGTTGAGTTGATTTTTGTAGAAGGTGTAAGGAAGGGATCCAGTTTCAGCTTTCTACATGTGGCTAGCCAGTTTTCCCAGCACCATTTATTAACTAGGGATTCCTTTCTCCATTTCTTGTTTTTGTCAGGTTTGTCAAAGATCAGATAGTTGTAGATATGTGGCATTATTTCTGACGGCTCTGTTCTGTTCCATTGATCTATATCTCTGTTTTGGTACCACTACCATGCTGTTTGGGTTACTGTAGCCTTGTAGTATAGTTGGAAGTCAGGTAGCGTGATGCCTCCAGCTTTGTTCTTTTGGCTTAGGATTGACTTGGTGATGCGGGCTCTTTGTTGGTTCCATATGAACTTTAAAGTAGTTTTTTCCAATTCTGTGAAGAAAGTCATTGGTAACTTGGTGGGGATGGCATTGAATCTGTAAATTACCTTGGGAAGGATGGCCATTTTCATGATATTGATTCTTCCTACCCATGAGCATGGAATGTTCTTCCATTTGTTTGTATCCTCTTTTATTTCCTTGAGCAGTGGTTTGTAGTTTTCTCCTTGAAGAGGTCCTTCACATCCCTTGTAAGTTGGATTCCTAGGTATTTTATTCTCTTTGAAGCAATTGTGAATGGGAGTTCACTCATGATTTGGCTCTCTGTTTGTCTGTTATTGATGTATAAGAATGCTTGTGATTTTTGTACATTGATGTTGTATCCTGAGACTTTGCTGAAGTTGCTTATCAGCTTAAGGAGATTTTGGGCTGAGACAATGGGGTTTTCTAGATATACTATCACGTCATCTGCAAACAGGGACAATTTGACTTCCTTTTCTCCTAATTGAATACCCTTGATTTCCTTCTCTTGCCTAATTGCCCTGGCCAGAACTTCCAACACTATGTTGAATAGAAGTGGTGAGAGAGGGCATCCCTGTCTTGTGCCAGTTTTCAAAGTGAATGCTTCCAGTTTTTGCCCATTCAGTATGATATTGGCTGTGGGTTTGTCATAAATAGCTCTTATTATTTTGAGATACGACCCATCAATACCTAATTTATTGAGAGTTTTTAGCATGAAGGGTTGTTGAATTTTGTCAAAGGCCTTTACTTCATGTATTGAGATAATCATGTGGTTTTTGACTTTGGTTCTGTTTATATGCTGGATTACATTTATTGATTTGCGTATATTGAACCAGCCTTGCATCCCAGGGATGAAGCCCACTTGATCATGGTGGATAAGCTGTTTGATGTGCTGCTGGATTCGGTTTGCCAGTAATTTATTGAGGATTTTTGCATCAATATTCATCAAGGATATTGGTCTAAAATTCTCTTTTTTGGTTGTGTCTCTGCCCAGCTTTGGTATCAGCATGATGCTGGCCTCATAAAATGAGTTAGGAAGGATTCCCTCTTTTTCTATTGATTGGAATAGTTTCTGAAGTAATGGTTCCAGTTCCTCCTTTTACCTCCGGTAGAATTCGGCTGTGAACCCATCTGATCCTGGACTCTTTTTGGTTGGTAAGCCATTGATTATTGCCGCAATTTCAGCTCCTATTATTAGTCTATTCAGAGATTCAACTTCTTCCTGGTTTAGTCATGGGAGAGTGTATGTGTCGAGGAATTTATACCTTTCTTTTTTTTTTAATTTTTCTTCTTTTTGTCATTATTATTATTATTATTATCATTATTATTATTATTATACTTTAGGCTCTATGGTACATGTGCGCAACGTGCAGGTAAGCTACATATGTATACATGTGCCATGCTGGTGCGCTGCACCCACCAACTCGTCATCTAGCATTAGGTATATCTCCCAATGCTGTCCCCCCCCCTCCCCCCACGCCACCACAGTCCCCGAAGTGTGATGTTCCCCTTCCTGTGTCCATCTGTTCTCATTGTTCAATTCCCACCTATGAGTTAGAATATGTGGTGTTTGGTTTTTTGTTCTTGCGATAGTTTACTGAGAACGATGATTTCCAATTTCATCCATGTCCCTACAAAGGATATGAACTCATCATTTTTTATGGCTGCCTAGTATTCCATGGTGTATATGTGCCACATTTTCTTAATCCAGTCTATCACTGTTGGACATTTGGGTTGGTTCCAAGTCTTTGCTGTTGTGTATAATGCCGCAATAAACATACGTGTGCATGTGTCTTTATAGCAGCATGATTTATAGTCCTTTGGGTATATACCCAGTAATGGGATGGCTGGGTCAAATGGAATTTCTAGTTCTAGATCCCTGAGGAATCGCCACAGTGACCTCCACAAGGGTTGAACTAGTTTACAGTCCCACCAACAGTGTAAAAGTGTTCCTATTTCTCCACATCCTCTCCAGCACCTGTTGTTTCCTGACTTTTTAATGATTGCCATTCTATCTGGTGTGAGATGGTATCTCATTGTGGTTTTGATTTGCATTTCTCTCATGGCCAGTGATGGTGAGCATTTTTTCACGTGTTTTTTGGCTGCATAAATGTCTTCTTTTGAGGAGTGTCTGTTCATGTCCTTCGCCCACTTTTTGATGGGTTTGTTTGGTGTTTTCTTGTAAATTTGTTGGAGTGCATTGTAGATTCTGGATATTAGCCCTTTGTCAGATGAGTAGGTTGCGAAAATTTTCTCCCATTTTGTAGGTTGCCTGTTCACTCTGACGGTAGTTTCCTTTGCTGTGCAGAAGCTCTTTAGTTTAATTAGATCCCATTTGTCAATTTTGGCTTTTGTTGCCATTGCTTTTGGTGTTTTAGACATGAACTCCTTGCCCATGCCTATGTCCTGAATGGTATTGCCTAGGTTTTCTTCTAGGGTTTTTATGGTTTTAAGTCTAACGTTTAAGTCTTTAATCCATGCTGAGTTGATTTTTGTAGAAGGTGTAAGGAAGGGATCCAGTTTCAGCTTTCTACATGTGGCTAGCCAGTTTTCCCAGCACCATTTATTAACTAGGGATGCCTTTCTCCATTTCTTGTTTTTGTCAGGTTTGTCAAAGATCAGATAGTTGTAGATATGTGGCATTATTTCTGACGGCTCTGTTCTGTTCCATTGATCTATATCTCTGTTTTGGTACCAGTACCATGCTGTTTGGGTTACTGTAGCCTTGTAGTATAGTTGGAAGTCAGGTAGCGTGATGCCTCCAGCTTTGTTCTTTTGGCTTAGGATTGACTTGGTGATGCGGGCTCTTTTTTGGTTCCATATGAACTTTAAAGTAGTTTTTTCCAATTCTGTGAAGAAAGTCATTGGTAACTTGGTGGGGATGGCATTGAATCTGTAAATTACCTTGGGAAGGATGGCCATTTTCATGATATTGATTCTTCCTACCCATGAGCATGGAATGTTCTTCCATTTGTTTGTATCCTCTTTTATTTCCTTGAGCAGTGGTTTGTAGTTTTCTCCTTGAAGAGGTCCTTCACATCCCTTGTAAGTTGGGTTCCTAGGTATTTTATTCTCTTTGAGGCAATTGTGAATGGGAGTTCACTCATGATTTGGCTCTCTGTTTGTCTGTTATTGATGTATAAGAATGCTTGTGATTTTTGTACATTGATGTTGTATCCTGAGACTTTGCTGAAGTTGCTTATCAGCTTAAGGAGATTTTGGGCTGAGACAATGGGGTTTTCTAGATATACTATCACGTCATCTGCAAACAGGGACAATTTGACTTCCTTTTCTCCTAATTGAATACCCTTGATTTCCTTCTCTTGCCTAATTGCCCTGGCCAGAACTTCCAACACTATGTTGAATAGAAGTGGTGAGAGAGGGCATCCCTGTCTTGTGCCAGTTTTCAAAGTGAATGCTTCCAGTTTTTGCCCATTCAGTATGATATTGGCTGTGGGTTTGTCATAAATAGCTCTTATTGTTTTGAGATACGACCCATCAATACCTAATTTATTGAGAGTTTTTAGCATGAAGGGTTGTTGAATTTTGTCAAAGGCCTTTACTTCATGTATTGAGATAATCATGTGGTTTTTGACTTTGGTTCTGTTTATATGCTGGATTACATTTATTGATTTGCGTATATTGAACCAGCCTTGCATCCCAGGGATGAAGCCCACTTGATCATGGTGGATAAGCTGTTTGATGTGCTGCTGGATTCGGTTTGCCAGTAATTTATTGAGGATTTTTGCATCAATATTCATCAAGGATATTGGTCTAAAATTCTCTTTTTTGGTTGTGTCTCTGCCCAGCTTTGGTATCAGCATGATGCTGGCCTCATAAAATGAGTTAGGAAGGATTCCCTCTTTTTCTATTGATTGGAATAGTTTCTGAAGTAATGGTTCCAGTTCCTCCTTTTACCTCCGGTAGAATTCGGCTGTGAACCCATCTGATCCTGGACTCTTTTTGGTTGGTAAGCCATTGATTATTGCCGCAATTTCAGCTCCTATTATTAGTCTATTCAGAGATTCAACTTCTTCCTGGTTTAGTCATGGGAGAGTGTATGTGTCGAGGAATTTATACCTTTCTTTTTTTTTTTAATTTTTCTTCTTTTTGTCATTATTATTATTATTATTATCATTATTATTATTATTATACTTTAGGCTCTATGGTACATGTGCGCAACGTGCAGGTAAGCTACATATGTATACATGTGCCATGCTGGTGCGCTGCACCCACCAACTCGTCATCTAGCATTAGGTATATCTCCCAATGCTGTCCCTCTCCCCTCCCCCCATGCCACCACAGTCCCCGAAGTGTGATGTTCCCCTTCCTGTGTCCATGTGTTCTCATTGTTCAATTCCCACCTATGAGTGAGAATATGTGGTGTTTGGTTTTTTGTTCTTGCGATAGTTTACTGAGAACGATGATTTCCAATTTCATCCATGTCCCTACAAAGGATATGAACTCATCATTTTTTATGGCTGCCTAGTATTCCATGGTGTATATGTGCCACATTTTCTTAATCCAGTCTATCACTGTTGGACATTTGGGTTGGTTCCAAGTCTTTGCTGTTGTGTATAATGCCGCAATAAACATACGTGTGCATGTGTCTTTATAGCAGCATGATTTATAGTCCTTTGGGTATATACCCAGTAATGGGATGGCTGGGTCAAATGGAATTTCTAGTTCTAGATCCCTGAGGAATCGCCACAGTGACCTCCACAAGGGTTGAACTAGTTTACAGTCCCACCAACAGTGTAAAAGTGTTCCTATTTCTCCACATCCTCTCCAGCACCTGTTGTTTCCTGACTTTTTAATGATTGCCATTCTATCTGGTGTGAGATGGTATCTCATTGTGGTTTTGATTTGCATTTCTCTCATGGCCAGTGATGGTGAGCATTTTTTCACGTGTTTTTTGGCTGCATAAATGTCTTCTTTTGAGGAGTGTCTGTTCATGTCCTTCGCCCACTTTTTGATGGGGTTGTTTGGAGTTTTCTTGTAAATTTGTTGGAGTGCATTGTAGATTCTGGATATTAGCCCTTTGTCAGATGAGTAGGTTGCGAAAATTTTCTCCCATTTTGTAGGTTGCCTGTTCACTCTGACGGTAGTTTCCTTTGCTGTGCAGAAGCTCTTTAGTTTAATTAGATCCCATTTGTCAATTTTGGCTTTTGTTGCCATTGCTTTTGGTGTTTTAGACATGAACTCCTTGCCCATGCCTATGTCCTGAATGGTATTGCCTAGGTTTTCTTCTAGGGTTTTTATGGTTTTAAGTCTAACGTTTAAGTCTTTAATCCATGTTGAGTTGATTTTTGTAGTAGGTGTAAGGAAGGGATCCAGTTTCAGCTTTCTACATGTGGCTAGCCAGTTTTCCCAGCACCATTTATTAACTAGGGATGCCTTTCTCCATTTCTTGTTTTTGTCAGGTTTGTCAAAGATCAGATAGTTGTAGATATGTGGCATTATTTCTGACGGCTCTGTTCTGTTCCATTGATCTATATCTCTGTTTTGGTACCAGTACCATGCTGTTTGGGTTACTGTAGCCTTGTAGTATAGTTGGAAGTCAGGTAGCGTGATGCCTCCAGCTTTGTTCTTTTGGCTTAGGATTGACTTGGTGATGCGGGCTCTTTTTTGGTTCCATATGAACTTTAAAGTAGTTTTTTCCAATTCTGTGAAGAAAGTCATTGGTAACTTGGTGGGGATGGCATTGAATCTGTAAATTACCTTGGGAAGGATGGCCATTTTCATGATATTGATTCTTCCTACCCATGAGCATGGAATGTTCTTCCATTTGTTTGTATCCTCTTTTATTTCCTTGAGCAGTGGTTTGTAGTTTTCTCCTTGAAGAGGTCCTTCACATCCCTTGTAAGTTGGATTCCTAGGTATTTTATTCTCTTTGAAGCAATTGTGAATGGGAGTTCACTCATGATTTGGCTCTCTGTTTGTCTGTTATTGATGTATAAGAATGCTTGTGATTTTTGTACATTGATGTTGTATCCTGAGACTTTGCTGAAGTTGCTTATCAGCTTAAGGAGATTTTGGGCTGAGACAATGGGGTTTTCTAGATATACTATCACGTCATCTGCAAACAGGGACAATTTGACTTCCTTTTCTCCTAATTGAATACCCTTGATTTCCTTCTCTTGCCTAATTGCCCTGGCCAGAACTTCCAACACTATGTTGAATAGAAGTGGTGAGAGAGGGCATCCCTGTCTTGTGCCAGTTTTCAAAGTGAATGCTTCCAGTTTTTGCCCATTCAGTATGATATTGGCTGTGGGTTTGTCATAAATAGCTCTTATTATTTTGAGATACGACCCATCAATACCTAATTTATTGAGAGTTTTTAGCATGAAGGGTTGTTGAATTTTGTCAAAGGCCTTTACTTCATGTATTGATATAATCATGTGGTTTTTGACTTTGGTTCTGTTTATATGCTGGATTACATTTATTGATTTGCGTATATTGAACCAGCCTTGCATCCCAGGGATGAAGCCCACTTGATCATGGTGGATAAGCTGTTTGATGTGCTGCTGGATTCGGTTTGCCAGTAATTTATTGAGGATTTTTGCATCAATATTCATCAAGGATATTGGTCTAAAATTCTCTTTTTTGGTTGTGTCTCTGCCCAGCTTTGGTATCAGCATGATGCTGGCCTCATAAAATGAGTTAGGAAGGATTCCCTCTTTTTCTATTGATTGGAATAGTTTCTGAAGTAATGGTTCCAGTTCCTCCTTTTACCTCCGGTAGAATTCGGCTGTGAACCCATCTGATCCTGGACTCTTTTTGGTTGGTAAGCCATTGATTATTGCCGCAATTTCAGCTCCTATTATTAGTCTATTCAGAGATTCAACTTCTTCCTGGTTTAGTCATGGGAGAGTGTATGTGTCGAGGAATTTATACCTTTCTTTTTTTTTTAATTTTTCTTCTTTTTGTCATTATTATTATTATTATTATCATTATTATTATTATTATACTTTAGGCTCTATGGTACATGTGCGCAACGTGCAGGTAAGCTACATATGTATACATGTGCCATGCTGGTGCGCTGCACCCACCAACTCGTCATCTAGCATTAGGTATATCTCCCAATGCTGTCCCCCCCCCTCCCCCCACGCCACCACAGTCCCCGAAGTGTGATGTTCCCCTTCCTGTGTCCATCTGTTCTCATTGTTCAATTCCCACCTATGAGTTAGAATATGTGGTGTTTGGTTTTTTGTTCTTGCGATAGTTTACTGAGAACGATGATTTCCAATTTCATCCATGTCCCTACAAAGGATATGAACTCATCATTTTTTATGGCTGCCTAGTATTCCATGGTGTATATGTGCCACATTTTCTTAATCCAGTCTATCACTGTTGGACATTTGGGTTGGTTCCAAGTCTTTGCTGTTGTGTATAATGCCGCAATAAACATACGTGTGCATGTGTCTTTATAGCAGCATGATTTATAGTCCTTTGGGTATATACCCAGTAATGGGATGGCTGGGTCAAATGGAATTTCTAGTTCTAGATCCCTGAGGAATCGCCACAGTGACCTCCACAAGGGTTGAACTAGTTTACAGTCCCACCAACAGTGTAAAAGTGTTCCTATTTCTCCACATCCTCTCCAGCACCTGTTGTTTCCTGACTTTTTAATGATTGCCATTCTATCTGGTGTGAGATGGTATCTCATTGTGGTTTTGATTTGCATTTCTCTCATGGCCAGTGATGGTGAGCATTTTTTCACGTGTTTTTTGGCTGCATAAATGTCTTCTTTTGAGGAGTGTCTGTTCATGTCCTTCGCCCACTTTTTGATGGGTTTGTTTGGTGTTTTCTTGTAAATTTGTTGGAGTGCATTGTAGATTCTGGATATTAGCCCTTTGTCAGATGAGTAGGTTGCGAAAATTTTCTCCCATTTTGTAGGTTGCCTGTTCACTCTGACGGTAGTTTCCTTTGCTGTGCAGAAGCTCTTTAGTTTAATTAGATCCCATTTGTCAATTTTGGCTTTTGTTGCCATTGCTTTTGGTGTTTTAGACATGAACTCCTTGCCCATGCCTATGTCCTGAATGGTATTGCCTAGGTTTTCTTCTAGGGTTTTTATGGTTTTAAGTCTAACGTTTAAGTCTTTAATCCATGCTGAGTTGATTTTTGTAGAAGGTGTAAGGAAGGGATCCAGTTTCAGCTTTCTACATGTGGCTAGCCAGTTTTCCCAGCACCATTTATTAACTAGGGATGCCTTTCTCCATTTCTTGTTTTTGTCAGGTTTGTCAAAGATCAGATAGTTGTAGATATGTGGCATTATTTCTGACGGCTCTGTTCTGTTCCATTGATCTATATCTCTGTTTTGGTACCAGTACCATGCTGTTTGGGTTACTGTAGCCTTGTAGTATAGTTGGAAGTCAGGTAGCGTGATGCCTCCAGCTTTGTTCTTTTGGCTTAGGATTGACTTGGTGATGCGGGCTCTTTTTTGGTTCCATATGAACTTTAAAGTAGTTTTTTCCAATTCTGTGAAGAAAGTCATTGGTAACTTGGTGGGGATGGCATTGAATCTGTAAATTACCTTGGGAAGGATGGCCATTTTCATGATATTGATTCTTCCTACCCATGAGCATGGAATGTTCTTCCATTTGTTTGTATCCTCTTTTATTTCCTTGAGCAGTGGTTTGTAGTTTTCTCCTTGAAGAGGTCCTTCACATCCCTTGTAAGTTGGGTTCCTAGGTATTTTATTCTCTTTGAGGCAATTGTGAATGGGAGTTCACTCATGATTTGGCTCTCTGTTTGTCTGTTATTGATGTATAAGAATGCTTGTGATTTTTGTACATTGATGTTGTATCCTGAGACTTTGCTGAAGTTGCTTATCAGCTTAAGGAGATTTTGGGCTGAGACAATGGGGTTTTCTAGATATACTATCACGTCATCTGCAAACAGGGACAATTTGACTTCCTTTTCTCCTAATTGAATACCCTTGATTTCCTTCTCTTGCCTAATTGCCCTGGCCAGAACTTCCAACACTATGTTGAATAGAAGTGGTGAGAGAGGGCATCCCTGTCTTGTGCCAGTTTTCAAAGTGAATGCTTCCAGTTTTTGCCCATTCAGTATGATATTGGCTGTGGGTTTGTCATAAATAGCTCTTATTGTTTTGAGATACGACCCATCAATACCTAATTTATTGAGAGTTTTTAGCATGAAGGGTTGTTGAATTTTGTCAAAGGCCTTTACTTCATGTATTGAGATAATCATGTGGTTTTTGACTTTGGTTCTGTTTATATGCTGGATTACATTTATTGATTTGCGTATATTGAACCAGCCTTGCATCCCAGGGATGAAGCCCACTTGATCATGGTGGATAAGCTGTTTGATGTGCTGCTGGATTCGGTTTGCCAGTAATTTATTGAGGATTTTTGCATCAATATTCATCAAGGATATTGGTCTAAAATTCTCTTTTTTGGTTGTGTCTCTGCCCAGCTTTGGTATCAGCATGATGCTGGCCTCATAAAATGAGTTAGGAAGGATTCCCTCTTTTTCTATTGATTGGAATAGTTTCTGAAGTAATGGTTCCAGTTCCTCCTTTTACCTCCGGTAGAATTCGGCTGTGAACCCATCTGATCCTGGACTCTTTTTGGTTGGTAAGCCATTGATTATTGCCGCAATTTCAGCTCCTATTATTAGTCTATTCAGAGATTCAACTTCTTCCTGGTTTAGTCATGGGAGAGTGTATGTGTCGAGGAATTTATACCTTTCTTTTTTTTTTTAATTTTTCTTCTTTTTGTCATTATTATTATTATTATTATCATTATTATTATTATTATACTTTAGGCTCTATGGTACATGTGCGCAACGTGCAGGTAAGCTACATATGTATACATGTGCCATGCTGGTGCGCTGCACCCACCAACTCGTCATCTAGCATTAGGTATATCTCCCAATGCTGTCCCTCTCCCCTCCCCCCATGCCACCACAGTCCCCGAAGTGTGATGTTCCCCTTCCTGTGTCCATGTGTTCTCATTGTTCAATTCCCACCTATGAGTGAGAATATGTGGTGTTTGGTTTTTTGTTCTTGCGATAGTTTACTGAGAACGATGATTTCCAATTTCATCCATGTCCCTACAAAGGATATGAACTCATCATTTTTTATGGCTGCCTAGTATTCCATGGTGTATATGTGCCACATTTTCTTAATCCAGTCTATCACTGTTGGACATTTGGGTTGGTTCCAAGTCTTTGCTGTTGTGTATAATGCCGCAATAAACATACGTGTGCATGTGTCTTTATAGCAGCATGATTTATAGTCCTTTGGGTATATACCCAGTAATGGGATGGCTGGGTCAAATGGAATTTCTAGTTCTAGATCCCTGAGGAATCGCCACAGTGACCTCCACAAGGGTTGAACTAGTTTACAGTCCCACCAACAGTGTAAAAGTGTTCCTATTTCTCCACATCCTCTCCAGCACCTGTTGTTTCCTGACTTTTTAATGATTGCCATTCTATCTGGTGTGAGATGGTATCTCATTGTGGTTTTGATTTGCATTTCTCTCATGGCCAGTGATGGTGAGCATTTTTTCACGTGTTTTTTGGCTGCATAAATGTCTTCTTTTGAGGAGTGTCTGTTCATGTCCTTCGCCCACTTTTTGATGGGGTTGTTTGGAGTTTTCTTGTAAATTTGTTGGAGTGCATTGTAGATTCTGGATATTAGCCCTTTGTCAGATGAGTAGGTTGCGAAAATTTTCTCCCATTTTGTAGGTTGCCTGTTCACTCTGACGGTAGTTTCCTTTGCTGTGCAGAAGCTCTTTAGTTTAATTAGATCCCATTTGTCAATTTTGGCTTTTGTTGCCATTGCTTTTGGTGTTTTAGACATGAACTCCTTGCCCATGCCTATGTCCTGAATGGTATTGCCTAGGTTTTCTTCTAGGGTTTTTATGGTTTTAAGTCTAACGTTTAAGTCTTTAATCCATGTTGAGTTGATTTTTGTAGTAGGTGTAAGGAAGGGATCCAGTTTCAGCTTTCTACATGTGGCTAGCCAGTTTTCCCAGCACCATTTATTAACTAGGGATGCCTTTCTCCATTTCTTGTTTTTGTCAGGTTTGTCAAAGATCAGATAGTTGTAGATATGTGGCATTATTTCTGACGGCTCTGTTCTGTTCCATTGATCTATATCTCTGTTTTGGTACCAGTACCATGCTGTTTGGGTTACTGTAGCCTTGTAGTATAGTTGGAAGTCAGGTAGCGTGATGCCTCCAGCTTTGTTCTTTTGGCTTAGGATTGACTTGGTGATGCGGGCTCTTTTTTGGTTCCATATGAACTTTAAAGTAGTTTTTTCCAATTCTGTGAAGAAAGTCATTGGTAACTTGGTGGGGATGGCATTGAATCTGTAAATTACCTTGGGAAGGATGGCCATTTTCATGATATTGATTCTTCCTACCCATGAGCATGGAATGTTCTTCCATTTGTTTGTATCTTCTTTTATTTCCTTGAGCAGTGGTTTGTAGTTTTCTCCTTGAAGAGGTCCTTCACATCCCTTGTAAGTTGGATTCCTAGGTATTTTATTCTCTTTGAAGCAATTGTGAATGGGAGTTCACTCATGATTTGGCTCTCTGTTTGTCTGTTATTGATGTATAAGAATGCTTGTGATTTTTGTACATTGATGTTGTATCCTGAGACTTTGCTGAAGTTGCTTATCAGCTTAAGGAGATTTTGGGCTGAGACAATGGGGTTTTCTAGATATACTATCACGTCATCTGCAAACAGGGACAATTTGACTTCCTTTTCTCCTAATTGAATACCCTTGATTTCCTTCTCTTGCCTAATTGCCCTGGCCAGAACTTCCAACACTATGTTGAATAGAAGTGGTGAGAGAGGGCATCCCTGTCTTGTGCCAGTTTTCAAAGTGAATGCTTCCAGTTTTTGCCCATTCAGTATGATATTGGCTGTGGGTTTGTCATAAATAGCTCTTATTATTTTGAGATACGACCCATCAATACCTAATTTATTGAGAGTTTTTAGCATGAAGGGTTGTTGAATTTTGTCAAAGGCCTTTTCTTCATGTATTGAGATAATCATGTGGTTTTTGACTTTGATTCTGTTTATATGCTGGATTACATTTATTGATTTGCATATCTTGAACCAGCCTTGCATCCCAGGGATGAAGCCCACTTGATCATGGTGAATAAGCTGTTTGATGTGCTGCTGGATTCGGTTTGCCAGTAATTTATTGAGGATTTTTGCATCAATATTCATCAAGGATATTGGTCTAAAATTCTCTTTTTTGGTTGTGACTCTGCCCAGCTTTGGTATCAGCATGATGCTGGCCTCATAAAATGAGTTAGGAAGGATTCCCTCTTTTTCTATTGATTGGAATAGTTTCTGAAGTAATGGTTCCAGTTCCTCCTTGTACCTCCGGTAGAATTCGGCTGTGAACCCATCTGATCCTGGACTCTTTTTGGTTGGTAAGCCATTGATTATTGCCACAATTTCAGCTCCTATTATTAGTCTATTCAGAGATTCAACTTCTTCCTGGTTTAGTCATGGGAGAGTGTATGTGTCGAGGAATTTATACCTTTCTTTTTCTTTTTAATTTTTCTTCTTTTTATCATTATTAGTATTATTATTATCATTATTATTATTATTATACTTTAGGCTCTATGGTACATGTGCGCAACGTGCAGGTAAGCTACATATGTATACATGTGCCATGCTGGTGCGCTGCACCCACCAACTCGTCATCTAGCATTAGGTATATCTCCCAATGCTGTCCCTCCCCCCTCCCCCCACGCCACCACAGTCCCCGAAGTGTGATGTTCCCCTTCCTGTGTCCATGTGTTCTCATTGTTCAATTCCCACCTATGAGTGAGAATATGTGGTGTTTGGTTTTTTGTTCTTGCGATAGTTTACTGAGAACGATGATTTCCAATTTCATCCATGTCCCTACAAAGGATATGAACTCATCATTTTTTATGGCTGCCTAGTATTCCATGGTGTATATGTGCCACATTTTCTTAATCCAGTCTATCACTGTTGGACATTTGGGTTGGTTCCAAGTCTTTGCTGTTGTGTATAATGCCGCAATAAACATACGTGTGCATGTGTCTTTATAGCAGCATGATTTATAGTCCTTTGGGTATATACCCAGTAATGGGATGGCTGGGTCAAATGGAATTTCTAGTTCTAGATCCCTGAGGAATCGCCACAGTGACCTCCACAAGGGTTGAACTAGTTTACAGTCCCACCAACAGTGTAAAAGTGTTCCTATTTCTCCACATCCTCTCCAGCACCTGTTGTTTCCTGACTTTTTAATGATTGCCATTCTATCTGGTGTGAGATGGTATCTCATTGTGGTTTTGATTTGCATTTCTCTCATGGCCAGTGATGGTGAGCATTTTTTCACGTGTTTTTTGGCTGCATAAATGTCTTCTTTTGAGGAGTGTCTGTTCATGTCCTTCGCCCACTTTTTGATGGGGTTGTTTGGTGTTTTCTTGTAAATTTGTTGGAGTGCATTGTAGATTCTGGATATTAGCCCTTTGTCAGATGAGTAGGTTGCGAAAATTTTCTCCCATTTTGTAGGTTGCCTGTTCACTCTGACGGTAGTTTCCTTTGCTGTGCAGAAGCTCTTTAGTTTAATTAGATCCCATTTGTCAATTTTGGCTTTTGTTGCCATTGCTTTTGGTGTTTTAGACATGAACTCCTTGCCCATGCCTATGTCCTGAATGGTATTGCCTAGGTTTTCTTCTAGGGTTTTTATGGTTTTAGGTCTAACGTTTAAGTCTTTAATCCATGTTGAGTTGATTTTTGTAGAAGGTGTAAGGAAGGGATCCAGTTTCAGCTTTCTACATGTGGCTAGCCAGTTTTCCCAGCACCATTTATTAAATAGGGATTCCTTTCTCCATTTCTTGTTTTTGTCAGGTTTGTCAAAGATCAGATAGTTGTAGATATGTGGCATTATTTCTGACGGCTCTGTTCTGTTCCATTGATCTATATCTCTGTTTTGGTACCAGTACCATGCTGTTTGGGTTACTGTAGCCTTGTAGTATAGTTTGAAGTCAGGTAGCGTGATGCCTCCAGCTTTGTTCTTTTGGCTTAGGATTGACTTGGTGATGCGGGCTCTTTTTTGGTTCCATATGAACTTTAAAGTAGTTTTTTCCAATTCTGTGAAGAAAGTCATTGGTAACTTGGTGGGGATGGCATTGAATCTGTAAATTACCTTGGGAAGGATGGCCATTTTCATGATATTGATTCTTCCTACCCATGAGCATGGAATGTTCTTCCATTTGTTTGTATCCTCTTTTATTTCCTTGAGCAGTGGTTTGTAGTTTTCTCCTTGAAGAGGTCCTTCACATCCCTTGTAAGTTGGATTCCTAGGTATTTTATTCTCTTTGAAGCAATTGTGAATGGGAGTTCACTCATGATTTGGCTCTCTGTTTGTCTGTTATTGATGTATAAGAATGCTTGTGATTTTTGTACATTGATGTTGTATCCTGAGACTTTGCTGAAGTTGCTTATCAGCTTAAGGAGATTTTGGGCTGAGACAAATATCTAGATAGTATATTCTAGATATACTATCACGTCATCTGCAAACAGGGACAATTTGACTTCCTTTTCTCCTAATTGAATACCCTTGATTTCCTTCTCTTGCCTAATTGCCCTGGCCAGAACTTCCAACACTATGTTGAATAGAAGTGGTGAGAGAGGGCATCCCTGTCTTGTGCCAGTTTTCAAAGTGAATGCTTCCAGTTTTTGCCCATTCAGTATGATATTGGCTGTGGGTTTGTCATAAATAGCTCTTATTATTTTGAGATACGACCCATCAATACCTAATTTATTGAGAGTTTTTAGCATGAAGGGTTGTTGAATTTTGTCAAAGGCCTTTACTTCATGTATTGAGATAATCATGTGGTTTTTGACTTTGGTTCTGTTTATATGCTGGATTACATTTATTGATTTGCGTATATTGAACCAGCCTTGCATCCCAGGGATGAAGCCCACTTGATCATGGTGGATAAGCTGTTTGATGTGCTGCTGGATTCGGTTTGCCAGTAATTTATTGAGAATTTTTGCATCAATATTCATCAAGGATATTGGTCTAAAATTCTCTTTTTTGGTTGTGTCTCTGCCCAGCTTTGGTATCAGCATGATGCTGGCCTCATAAAATGAGTTAGGAAGGATTCCCTCTTTTTCTATTGATTGGAATAGTTTCTGAAGTAATGGTTCCAGTTCCTCCTTGTACCTCCGGTAGAATTCGGCTGTGAACCCATCTGATCCTGGACTCTTTTTGGTTGGTAAGCCATTGATTATTGCCGCAATTTCAGCTCCTGTTATTAGTCTATTCAGAGATTCAACTTCTTCCTGGTTTAGTCATGGGAGAGTGTATGTGTCGAGGAATTTATACCTTTCTTTTTCTTTTTAATTTTTCTTCTTTTTGTCATTATTATTATTATTATTATCATTATTATTATTATTATACTTTAGGCTCTATGGTACATGTGCGCAACGTGCAGGTAAGCTACATATGTATACATGTGCCATGCTGGTGCGCTGCACCCACCAACTCGTCATCTAACATTAGGTATATCTCCCAATGCTGTCCCTCCCCCCTCCCCCCACGCCACCACAGTCCCCGAAGTGTGATGTTCCCCTTCCTGTGTCCATGTGTTCTCATTGTTCAATTCCCACCTATGAGTGAGAATATGTGGTGTTTGGTTTTTTGTTCTTGCGATAGTTTACTGAGAACGATGATTTCCAATTTCATCCATGTCCCTACAAAGGATATGAACTCATCATTTTTTATGGCTGCCTAGTATTCCATGGTGTATATGTGCCACATTTTCTTAATCCAGTCTATCACTGTTGGACATTTGGGTTGGTTCCAAGTCTTTGCTGTTGTGTATAATGCCGCAATAAACATACGTGTGCATGTGTCTTTATAGCAGCATGATTTATAGTCCTTTGGGTATATACCCAGTAATGGGATGGCTGGGTCAAATGGAATTTCTAGTTCTAGATCCCTGAGGAATCGCCACAGTGACCTCCACAAGGGTTGAACTTGTTTACAGTCCCACCAACAGTGTAAAAGTGTTCCTATTTCTCCACATCCTCTCCAGCACCTGTTGTTTCCTGACTTTTTAATGATTGCCATTCTATCTGGTGTGAGATGGTATCTCATTGTGGTTTTGATTTGCATTTCTCTCATGGCCAGTGATGGTGAGCATTTTTTCACGTGTTTTTTGGCTGCATAAATGTCTTCTATTGAGGAGTGTCTGTTCATGTCCTTCGCCCACTTTTTGATGGGGTTGTTTGGTTTTTTCTTGTAAATTTGTTGGAGTGCATTGTAGATTCTGGATATTAGCCCTTTGTCAGATGAGTAGGTTGCGAAAATTTTCTCCCATTTTGTAGGTTGCCTGTTCACTCTGACGGTAGGTTCCTTTGCTGTGCAGAAGCTCTTTAGTTTAATTAGATCCCATTTGTCAATTTTGGCTTTTGTTGCCATTGCTTTTGGTGTTTTAGACATGAACTCCTTGCCCATGCCTATGTCCTGAATGGTATTGCCTAGGTTTTCTTCTAGGGTTTTTATGGTTTTAGGTCTAACGTTTAAGTCTTTAATCCATGTTGAGTTGATTTTTGTAGAAGGTGTAAGGAAGGGATCCAGTTTCAGCTTTCTACATGTGGCTAGCCAGTTTTCCCAGCACCATTTATTAACTAGGGATTCCTTTCTCCATTTCTTGTTTTTGTCAGGTTTGTCAAAGATCAGATAGTTGTAGATATGTGGCATTATTTCTGACGGCTCTGTTCTGTTCCATTGATCTATATCTCTGTTTTGGTACCAGTACCATGCTGTTTGGGTTACTGTAGCCTTGTAGTATAGTTGGAAGTCAGGTAGCGTGATGCCTCCAGCTTTGTTCTTTTGGCTTAGGATTGACTTGGTGATGCGGGCTCTTTTTTGGTTCCATATGAACTTTAAAGTAGTTTTTTCCAATTCTGTGAAGAAAGTCATTGGTAACTTGGTGGGGATGGCATTGAATCTGTAAATTACCTTGGGAAGGATGGCCATTTTCATGATATTGATTCTTCCTACCCATGAGCATGGAATGTTCTTCCATTTGTTTGTATCCTCTTTTATTTCCTTGAGCAGTGGTTTGTAGTTTTCTCCTTGAAGAGGTCCTTCACATCCCTTGTAAGTTGGATTCCTAGGTATTTTATTCTCTTTGAAGCAATTGTGAATGGGAGTTCACTCATGATTTGGCTCTCTGTTTGTCTGTTATTGATGTATAAGAATGCTTGTGATTTTTGTACATTGATGTTGTATCCTGAGACTTTGCTGAAGTTGCTTATCAGCTTAAGGAGATTTTGGGCTGAGACAATGGGGTTTTCTAGATATACTATCACGTCATCTGCAAACAGGGACAATTTGACTTCCTTTTCTCCTAATTGAATACCCTTGATTTCCTTCTCTTGCCTAATTGCCCTGGCCAGAACTTCCAACACTATGTTGAATAGAAGTGGTGAGAGAGGGCATCCCTGTCTTGTGCCAGTTTTCAAAGTGAATGCTTCCAGTTTTTGCCCATTCAGTATGATATTGGCTGTGGGTTTGTCATAAATAGCTCTTATTATTTTGAGATACGACCCATCAATACCTAATTTATTGAGAGTTTTTAGCATGAAGGGTTGTTGAATTTTGTCAAAGGCCTTTTCTTCATGTATTGAGATAATCATGTGGTTTTTGACTTTGGTTCTGTTTATATGCTGGATTACATTTATTGATTTGCATATCTTGAACCAGCCTTGCATCCCAGGGATGAAGCCCACTTGATCATAGTGAATAAGCTGTTTGATGTGCTGCTGGATTCGGTTTGCCAGTAATTTATTGAGGATTTTTGCATCAATATTCATCAAGGATATTGGTCTAAAATTCTCTTTTTTGGTTGTGTCTCTGCCCAGCTTTGGTATCAGCATGATGCTGGCCTCATAAAATGAGTTAGGAAGGATTCCCTCTTTTTCTATTGATTGGAATAGTTTCTGAAGTAATGGTTCCAGTTCCTCCTTGTACCTCCGGTAGAATTCGGCTGTGAACCCATCTGATCCTGGACTCTTTTTGGTTGGTAAGCCATTGATTATTGCCGCAATTTCAGCTCCTGTTATTAGTCTATTCAGAGATTCAACTTCTTCCTGGTTTAGTCATGGGAGAGTGTATGTGTCGAGGAATTTATACCTTTCTTTTTTTTTTTAATTTTTCTTCTTTTTGTCATTATTATTATTATTATTATCATTATTATTATTATTATACTTTAGGCTCTATGGTACATGTGCGCAACGTGCAGGTAAGCTACATATGTATACATGTGCCATGCTGGTGCGCTGCACCCACCAACTCGTCATCTAGCATTAGGTATATCTCCCAATGCTGTCCCTCCCCCCTCCCCCCATGCCACCACAGTCCCCGAAGTGTGATGTTCCCCTTCCTGTGTCCATGTGTTCTCATTGTTCAATTCCCACCTATGAGTGAGAATATGTGGTGTTTGGTTTTTTGTTCTTGCGATAGTTTACTGAGAACGATGATTTCCAATTTCATCCATGTCCCTACAAAGGATATGAACTCATCATTTTTTATGGCTGCCTAGTATTCCATGGTGTATATGTGCCACATTTTCTTAATCCAGTCTATCACTGTTGGACATTTGGGTTGGTTCCAAGTCTTTGCTGTTGTGTATAATGCCGCAATAAACATACGTGTGCATGTGTCTTTATAGCAGCATGATTTATAGTCCTTTGGGTATATACCCAGTAATGGGATGGCTGGGTCAAATGGAATTTCTAGTTCTAGATCCCTGAGGAATCGCCACAGTGACCTCCACAAGGGTTGAACTAGTTTGCAGTCCCACCAACAGTGTAAAAGTGTTCCTATTTCTCCACATCCTCTCCAGCACCTGTTGTTTCCTGACTTTTTAATGATTGCCATTCTATCTGGTGTGAGATGGTATCTCATTGTGGTTTTGATTTGCATTTCTCTCATGGCCAGTGATGGTGAGCATTTTTTCACGTGTTTTTTGGCTGCATAAATGTCTTCTTTTGAGGAGTGTCTGTTCATGTCCTTCGCCCACTTTTTGATGGGGTTGTTTGGTGTTTTCTTGTAAATTTGTAGGAGTGCATTGTAGATTCTGGATATTAGCCCTTTGTCAGATGAGTAGGTTGCGAAAATTTTCTCCCATTTTGTAGGTTGCCTGTTCACTCTGACGGTAGTTTCCTTTGCTGTGCAGAAGCTCTTTAGTTTAATTAGATCCCATTTGTCAATTTTGGCTTTTGTTGCCATTGCTTTTGGTGTTTTAGACATGAACTCCTTGCCCATGCCTATGTCCTGAATGGTATTGCCTAGGTTTTCTTCTAGGGTTTTTATGGTTTTAGGTCTAACGTTTAAGTCTTTAATCCATGTTGAGTTGATTTTTGTAGAAGGTGTAAGGAAGGGATCCAGTTTCAGCTTTCTACATGTGGCTAGCCAGTTTTCCCAGCACCATTTATTAACTAGGGATTCCTTTCTCCATTTCTTGTTTTTGTCAGGTTTGTCAAAGATCAGATAGTTGTAGATATGTGGCATTATTTCTGACGGCTCTGTTCTGTTCCATTGATCTATATCTCTGTTTTGGTACCAGTACCATGCTGTTTGGGTTACTGTAGCCTTGTAGTATAGTTGGAAGTCAGGTAGCGTGATGCCTCCAGCTTTGTTCTTTTGGCTTAGGATTGACTTGGTGATGCGGGCTCTTTTTTGGTTCCATATGAACTTTAAAGTAGTTTTTTCCAATTCTGTGAAGAAAGTCATTGGTAACTTGGTGGGGATGGCATTGAATCTGTAAATTACCTTGGGAAGGATGGCCATTTTCATGATATTGATTCTTCCTACCCATGAGCATGGAATGTTCTTCCATTTGTTTGTATCCTCTTTTATTTCCTTGAGCAGTGGTTTGTAGTTTTCTCCTTGAAGAGGTCCTTCACATCCCTTGTAAGTTGGATTCCTAGGTATTTTATTCTCTTTGGAGCAATTGTGAATGGGAGTTCACTCATGATTTGGCTCTCTGTTTGTCTGTTATTGATGTATAAGAATGCTTGTGATTTTTGTACATTGATGTTGTATCCTGAGACTTTGCTGAAGTTGCTTATCAGCTTAAGGAGATTTTGGGCTGAGACAATGGGGTTTTCTAGATATACTATCACGTCATCTGCAAACAGGGACAATTTGACTTCCTTTTCTCCTAATTGAATACCCTTGATTTCCTTCTCTTGCCTAATTGCCCTGGCCAGAACTTCCAACACTATGTTGAATAGAAGTGGTGAGAGAGGGCATCCCTGTCTTGTGCCAGTTTTCAAAGTGAATGCTTCCAGTTTTTGCCCATTCAGTATGATATTGGCTGTGGGTTTGTCATAAATAGCTCTTATTATTTTGAGATACGACCCATCAATACCTAATTTATTGAGAGTTTTTAGCATGAAGGGTTGTTGAATTTTGTCAAAGGCCTTTACTTCATGTATTGAGATAATCATGTGGTTTTTGACTTTGGTTCTGTTTATATGCTGGATTACATTTATTGATTTGCGTATATTGAACCAGCCTTGCATCCCAGGGATGAAGCCCACTTGATCATGGTGGATAAGCTGTTTGATGTGCTGCTGGATTCGGTTTGCCAGTAATTTATTGAGAATTTTTGCATCAATATTCATCAAGGATATTGGTCTAAAATTCTCTTTTTTGGTTGTGTCTCTGCCCAGCTTTGGTATCAGCATGATGCTGGCCTCATAAAATGAGTTAGGAAGGATTCCCTCTTTTTCTATTGATTGGAATAGTTTCTGAAGTAATGGTTCCAGTTCCTCCTTGTACCTCCGGTAGAATTCGGCTGTGAACCCATCTGATCCTGGACTCTTTTTGGTTGGTAAGCCATTGATTATTGCCGCAATTTCAGCTCCTGTTATTAGTCTATTCAGAGATTCAACTTCTTCCTGGTTTAGTCATGGGAGAGTGTATGTGTCGAGGAATTTATACCTTTCTTTTTCTTTTTAATTTTTCTTCTTTTTGTCATTATTATTATTATTATTATCATTATTATTATTATTATACTTTAGGCTCTATGGTACATGTGCGCAACGTGCAGGTAAGCTACATATGTATACATGTGCCATGCTGGTGCGCTGCACCCACCAACTCGTCATCTAACATTAGGTATATCTCCCAATGCTGTCCCTCCCCCCTCCCCCCACGCCACCACAGTCCCCGAAGTGTGATGTTCCCCTTCCTGTGTCCATGTGTTCTCATTGTTCAATTCCCACCTATGAGTGAGAATATGTGGTGTTTGGTTTTTTGTTCTTGCGATAGTTTACTGAGAACGATGATTTCCAATTTCATCCATGTCCCTACAAAGGATATGAACTCATCATTTTTTATGGCTGCCTAGTATTCCATGGTGTATATGTGCCACATTTTCTTAATCCAGTCTATCACTGTTGGACATTTGGGTTGGTTCCAAGTCTTTGCTGTTGTGTATAATGCCGCAATAAACATACGTGTGCATGTGTCTTTATAGCAGCATGATTTATAGTCCTTTGGGTATATACCCAGTAATGGGATGGCTGGGTCAAATGGAATTTCTAGTTCTAGATCCCTGAGGAATCGCCACAGTGACCTCCACAAGGGTTGAACTTGTTTACAGTCCCACCAACAGTGTAAAAGTGTTCCTATTTCTCCACATCCTCTCCAGCACCTGTTGTTTCCTGACTTTTTAATGATTGCCATTCTATCTGGTGTGAGATGGTATCTCATTGTGGTTTTGATTTGCATTTCTCTCATGGCCAGTGATGGTGAGCATTTTTTCACGTGTTTTTTGGCTGCATAAATGTCTTCTATTGAGGAGTGTCTGTTCATGTCCTTCGCCCACTTTTTGATGGGGTTGTTTGGTTTTTTCTTGTAAATTTGTTGGAGTGCATTGTAGATTCTGGATATTAGCCCTTTGTCAGATGAGTAGGTTGCGAAAATTTTCTCCCATTTTGTAGGTTGCCTGTTCACTCTGACGGTAGGTTCCTTTGCTGTGCAGAAGCTCTTTAGTTTAATTAGATCCCATTTGTCAATTTTGGCTTTTGTTGCCATTGCTTTTGGTGTTTTAGACATGAACTCCTTGCCCATGCCTATGTCCTGAATGGTATTGCCTAGGTTTTCTTCTAGGGTTTTTATGGTTTTAGGTCTAACGTTTAAGTCTTTAATCCATGTTGAGTTGATTTTTGTAGAAGGTGTAAGGAAGGGATCCAGTTTCAGCTTTCTACATGTGGCTAGCCAGTTTTCCCAGCACCATTTATTAACTAGGGATTCCTTTCTCCATTTCTTGTTTTTGTCAGGTTTGTCAAAGATCAGATAGTTGTAGATATGTGGCATTATTTCTGACGGCTCTGTTCTGTTCCATTGATCTATATCTCTGTTTTGGTACCAGTACCATGCTGTTTGGGTTACTGTAGCCTTGTAGTATAGTTGGAAGTCAGGTAGCGTGATGCCTCCAGCTTTGTTCTTTTGGCTTAGGATTGACTTGGTGATGCGGGCTCTTTTTTGGTTCCATATGAACTTTAAAGTAGTTTTTTCCAATTCTGTGAAGAAAGTCATTGGTAACTTGGTGGGGATGGCATTGAATCTGTAAATTACCTTGGGAAGGATGGCCATTTTCATGATATTGATTCTTCCTACCCATGAGCATGGAATGTTCTTCCATTTGTTTGTATCCTCTTTTATTTCCTTGAGCAGTGGTTTGTAGTTTTCTCCTTGAAGAGGTCCTTCACATCCCTTGTAAGTTGGATTCCTAGGTATTTTATTCTCTTTGAAGCAATTGTGAATGGGAGTTCACTCATGATTTGGCTCTCTGTTTGTCTGTTATTGATGTATAAGAATGCTTGTGATTTTTGTACATTGATGTTGTATCCTGAGACTTTGCTGAAGTTGCTTATCAGCTTAAGGAGATTTTGGGCTGAGACAATGGGGTTTTCTAGATATACTATCACGTCATCTGCAAACAGGGACAATTTGACTTCCTTTTCTCCTAATTGAATACCCTTGATTTCCTTCTCTTGCCTAATTGCCCTGGCCAGAACTTCCAACACTATGTTGAATAGAAGTGGTGAGAGAGGGCATCCCTGTCTTGTGCCAGTTTTCAAAGTGAATGCTTCCAGTTTTTGCCCATTCAGTATGATATTGGCTGTGGGTTTGTCATAAATAGCTCTTATTATTTTGAGATACGACCCATCAATACCTAATTTATTGAGAGTTTTTAGCATGAAGGGTTGTTGAATTTTGTCAAAGGCCTTTTCTTCATGTATTGAGATAATCATGTGGTTTTTGACTTTGGTTCTGTTTATATGCTGGATTACATTTATTGATTTGCATATCTTGAACCAGCCTTGCATCCCAGGGATGAAGCCCACTTGATCATAGTGAATAAGCTGTTTGATGTGCTGCTGGATTCGGTTTGCCAGTAATTTATTGAGGATTTTTGCATCAATATTCATCAAGGATATTGGTCTAAAATTCTCTTTTTTGGTTGTGTCTCTGCCCAGCTTTGGTATCAGCATGATGCTGGCCTCATAAAATGAGTTAGGAAGGATTCCCTCTTTTTCTATTGATTGGAATAGTTTCTGAAGTAATGGTTCCAGTTCCTCCTTGTACCTCCGGTAGAATTCGGCTGTGAACCCATCTGATCCTGGACTCTTTTTGGTTGGTAAGCCATTGATTATTGCCGCAATTTCAGCTCCTGTTATTAGTCTATTCAGAGATTCAACTTCTTCCTGGTTTAGTCATGGGAGAGTGTATGTGTCGAGGAATTTATACCTTTCTTTTTTTTTTTAATTTTTCTTCTTTTTGTCATTATTATTATTATTATTATCATTATTATTATTATTATACTTTAGGCTCTATGGTACATGTGCGCAACGTGCAGGTAAGCTACATATGTATACATGTGCCATGCTGGTGCGCTGCACCCACCAACTCGTCATCTAGCATTAGGTATATCTCCCAATGCTGTCCCTCCCCCCTCCCCCCATGCCACCACAGTCCCCGAAGTGTGATGTTCCCCTTCCTGTGTCCATGTGTTCTCATTGTTCAATTCCCACCTATGAGTGAGAATATGTGGTGTTTGGTTTTTTGTTCTTGCGATAGTTTACTGAGAACGATGATTTCCAATTTCATCCATGTCCCTACAAAGGATATGAACTCATCATTTTTTATGGCTGCCTAGTATTCCATGGTGTATATGTGCCACATTTTCTTAATCCAGTCTATCACTGTTGGACATTTGGGTTGGTTCCAAGTCTTTGCTGTTGTGTATAATGCCGCAATAAACATACGTGTGCATGTGTCTTTATAGCAGCATGATTTATAGTCCTTTGGGTATATACCCAGTAATGGGATGGCTGGGTCAAATGGAATTTCTAGTTCTAGATCCCTGAGGAATCGCCACAGTGACCTCCACAAGGGTTGAACTAGTTTGCAGTCCCACCAACAGTGTAAAAGTGTTCCTATTTCTCCACATCCTCTCCAGCACCTGTTGTTTCCTGACTTTTTAATGATTGCCATTCTATCTGGTGTGAGATGGTATCTCATTGTGGTTTTGATTTGCATTTCTCTCATGGCCAGTGATGGTGAGCATTTTTTCACGTGTTTTTTGGCTGCATAAATGTCTTCTTTTGAGGAGTGTCTGTTCATGTCCTTCGCCCACTTTTTGATGGGGTTGTTTGGTGTTTTCTTGTAAATTTGTAGGAGTGCATTGTAGATTCTGGATATTAGCCCTTTGTCAGATGAGTAGGTTGCGAAAATTTTCTCCCATTTTGTAGGTTGCCTGTTCACTCTGACGGTAGTTTCCTTTGCTGTGCAGAAGCTCTTTAGTTTAATTAGATCCCATTTGTCAATTTTGGCTTTTGTTGCCATTGCTTTTGGTGTTTTAGACATGAACTCCTTGCCCATGCCTATGTCCTGAATGGTATTGCCTAGGTTTTCTTCTAGGGTTTTTATGGTTTTAGGTCTAACGTTTAAGTCTTTAATCCATGTTGAGTTGATTTTTGTAGAAGGTGTAAGGAAGGGATCCAGTTTCAGCTTTCTACATGTGGCTAGCCAGTTTTCCCAGCACCATTTATTAACTAGGGATTCCTTTCTCCATTTCTTGTTTTTGTCAGGTTTGTCAAAGATCAGATAGTTGTAGATATGTGGCATTATTTCTGACGGCTCTGTTCTGTTCCATTGATCTATATCTCTGTTTTGGTACCAGTACCATGCTGTTTGGGTTACTGTAGCCTTGTAGTATAGTTGGAAGTCAGGTAGCGTGATGCCTCCAGCTTTGTTCTTTTGGCTTAGGATTGACTTGGTGATGCGGGCTCTTTTTTGGTTCCATATGAACTTTAAAGTAGTTTTTTCCAATTCTGTGAAGAAAGTCATTGGTAACTTGGTGGGGATGGCATTGAATCTGTAAATTACCTTGGGAAGGATGGCCATTTTCATGATATTGATTCTTCCTACCCATGAGCATGGAATGTTCTTCCATTTGTTTGTATCCTCTTTTATTTCCTTGAGCAGTGGTTTGTAGTTTTCTCCTTGAAGAGGTCCTTCACATCCCTTGTAAGTTGGATTCCTAGGTATTTTATTCTCTTTGGAGCAATTGTGAATGGGAGTTCACTCATGATTTGGCTCTCTGTTTGTCTGTTATTGATGTATAAGAATGCTTGTGATTTTTGTACATTGATGTTGTATCCTGAGACTTTGCTGAAGTTGCTTATCAGCTTAAGGAGATTTTGGGCTGAGACAATGGGGTTTTCTAGATATACTATCACGTCATCTGCAAACAGGGACAATTTGACTTCCTTTTCTCCTAATTGAATACCCTTGATTTCCTTCTCTTGCCTAATTGCCCTGGCCAGAACTTCCAACACTATGTTGAATAGAAGTGGTGAGAGAGGGCATCCCTGTCTTGTGCCAGTTTTCAAAGTGAATGCTTCCAGTTTTTGCCCATTCAGTATGATATTGGCTGTGGGTTTGTCATAAATAGCTCTTATTATTTTGAGATACGACCCATCAATACCTAATTTATTGAGAGTTTTTAGCATGAAGGGTTGTTGAATTTTGTCAAAGGCCTTTTCTTCATGTATTGAGATAATCATGTGGTTTTTGACTTTGGTTCTGTTTATATGCTGGATTACATTTATTGATTTGCATATCTTGAACCAGCCTTGCATCCCAGGGATGAAGCCCACTTGATCATGGTGAATAAGCTGTTTGATGTGCTGCTGGATTCGGTTTGCCAGTAATTTATTGAGGATTTTTGCATCAATATTCATCAAGGATATTGGTCTAAAATTCTCTTTTTTGGTTGTGTCTCTGCCCAGCTTTGGTATCAGCATGATGCTGGCCTCATAAAATGAGTTAGGAAGGATTCCCTCTTTTTCTATAGATTGGAATAGTTTCTGAAGTAATGGTTCCAGTTCCTCCTTGTACCTCCGGTAGAATTCGGCTGTGAACCCATCTGATCCTGGACTCTTTTTGGTTGGTAAGCCATTGATTATTGCCGCAATTTCAGCTCCTGTTATTAGTCTATTCAGAGATTCAACTTCTTCCTGGTTTAGTCATGGGAGAGTGTATGTGTCGAGGAATTTATACCTTTCTTTTTTTTTTTAATTTTTCTTCTTTTTGTCATTATTATTATTATTATTATCATTATTATTATTATTATACTTTAGGCTCTATGGTACATGTGCGCAACGTGCAGGTAAGCTACATATGTATACATGTGCCATGCTGGTGCGCTGCACCCACCAACTCGTCATCTAGCATTAGGTATATCTCCCAATGCTGTCCCTCCCCCCTCCCCCCACGCCACCACAGTCCCCGAAGTGTGATGTTCCCCTTCCTGTGTCCATGTGTTCTCATTGTTCAATTCCCACCTATGAGTGAGAATATGTGGTGTTTGGTTTTTTGTTCTTGCGATAGTTTACTGAGAACGATGATTTCCAATTTCATCCATGTCCCTACAAAGGATATGAACTCATCATTTTTTATGGCTGCCTAGTATTCCATGGTGTATATGTGCCACATTTTCTTAATCCAGTCTATCACTGTTGGACATTTGGGTTGGTTCCAAGTCTTTGCTGTTGTGTATAATGCCGCAATAAACATACGTGTGCATGTGTCTTTATAGCAGCATGATTTATAGTCCTTTGGGTATATACCCAGTAATGGGATGGCTGGGTCAAATGGAATTTCTAGTTCTAGATCCCTGAGGAATCGCCACAGTGACCTCCACAAGGGTTGAACTAGTTTACAGTCCCACCAACAGTGTAAAAGTGTTCCTATTTCTCCACATCCTCTCCAGCACCTGTTGTTTCCTGACTTTTTAATGATTGCCATTCTATCTGGTGTGAGATGGTATCTCATTGTGGTTTTGATTTGCATTTCTCTCATGGCCAGTGATGGTGAGCATTTTTTCACGTGTTTTTTGGCTGCATAAATGTCTTCTTTTGAGGAGTGTCTGTTCATGTCCTTCGCCCACTTTTTGATGGGGTTGTTTGGAGTTTTCTTGTAAATTTGTTGGAGTGCATTGTAGATTCTGGATATTAGCCCTTTGTCAGATGAGTAGGTTGCGAAAATTTTCTCCCATTTTGTAGGTTGCCTGTTCACTCTGACGGTAGTTTCCTTTGCTGTGCAGAAGCTCTTTAGTTTAATTAGATCCCATTTGTCAATTTTGGCTTTTGTTGCCATTGCTTTTGGTGTTTTAGACATGAACTCCTTGCCCATGCCTATGTCCTGAATGGTATTGCCTAGGTTTTCTTCTAGGGTTTTTATGGTTTTAGGTCTAACGTTTAAGTCTTTAATCCATGTTGAGTTGATTTTTGTAGAAGGTGTAAGGAAGGGATCCAGTTTCAGCTTTCTACATGTGGCTTGCCAGTTTTCCCAGCACCATTTATTAACTAGGGATTCCTTTCTCCATTTCTTGTTTTTGTCAGGTTTGTCAAAGATCAGATAGTTGTAGATATGTGGCATTATTTCTGACGGCTCTGTTCTGTTCCATTGATCTATATCTCTGTTTTGGTACCAGTACCATGCTGTTTGGGTTACTGTAGCCTTGTAGTATAGTTGGAAGTCAGGTAGCGTGATGCCTCCAGCTTTGTTCTTTTGGCTTAGGATTGACTTGGTGATGCGGGCTCTTTTTTGGTTCCATATGAACTTTAAAGTAGTTTTTTCCAATTCTGTGAAGAAAGTCATTGGTAACTTGGTGGGGATGGCATTGAATCTGTAAATTACCTTGGGAAGGATGGCCATTTTCATGATATTGATTCTTCCTACCCATGAGCATGGAATGTTCTTCCATTTGTTTGTATCCTCTTTTATTTCCTTGAGCAGTGGTTTGTAGTTTTCTCCTTGAAGAGGTCCTTCACATCCCTTGTAAGTTGGATTCCTAGGTATTTTATTCTCTTTGAAGCAATTGTGAATGGGAGTTCACTCATGATTTGGCTCTCTGTTTGTCTGTTATTCATGTATAAGAATGCTTGTGATTTTTGTACATTGATGTTGTATCCTGAGACTTTGCTGAAGTTGCTTATCAGCTTAAGGAGATTTTGGGCTGAGACAATGGGGTTTTCTAGATATACTATCACGTCATCTGCAAACAGGGACAATTTGACTTCCTTTTCTCCTAATTGAATACCCTTGATTTCCTTCTCTTGCCTAATTGCCCTGGCCAGAACTTCCAACACTATGTTGAATAGAAGTGGTGAGAGAGGGCATCCCTGTCTTGTGCCAGTTTTCAAAGTGAATGCTTCCAGTTTTTGCCCATTCAGTATGATATTGGCTGTGGGTTTGTCATAAATAGCTCTTATTATTTTGAGATACGACCCATCAATACCTAATTTATTGAGAGTTTTTAGCATGAAGGGTTGTTGAATTTTGTCAAAGGCCTTTACTTCATGTATTGAGATAATCATGTGGTTTTTGACTTTGGTTCTGTTTATATGCTGGATTACATTTATTGATTTGCGTATATTGAACCAGCCTTGCATCCCAGGGATGAAGCCCACTTGATCATGGTGGATAAGCTGTTTGATGTGCTGCTGGATTCGGTTTGCCAGTAATTTATTGAGGATTTTTGCATCAATATTCATCAAGGATATTGGTCTAAAATTCTCTTTTTTGGTTGTGTCTCTGCCCAGCTTTGGTATCAGCATGATGCTGGCCTCATAAAATGAGTTAGGAAGGATTCCCTCTTTTTCTATTGATTGGAATAGTTTCTGAAGTAATGGTTCCAGTTCTTCCTTTTACCTCCGGTAGAATTCGGCTGTGAACCCATCTGATCCTGGACTCTTTTTGGTTGGTAAGCCATTGATTATTGCCGCAATTTCAGCTCCTATTATTAGTCTATTCAGAGATTCAACTTCTTCCTGGTTTAGTCATGGGAGAGTGTATGTGTCGAGGAATTTATACCTTTCTTTTTTTTTTAATTTTTCTTCTTTTTGTCATTATTATTATTATTATTATCATTATTATTATTATTATACTTTAGGCTCTATGGTACATGTGCGCAACGTGCAGGTAAGCTACATATGTATACATGTGCCATGCTGGTGCGCTGCACCCACCAACTCGTCATCTAGCATTAGGTATATCTCCCAATGCTGTCCCCCCCCTCCCCCCACGCCACCACAGTCCCCGAAGTGTGATGTTCCCCTTCCTGTGTCCATCTGTTCTCATTGTTCAATTCCCACCTATGAGTTAGAATATGTGGTGTTTGGTTTTTTGTTCTTGCGATAGTTTACTGAGAACGATGATTTCCAATTTCATCCATGTCCCTACAAAGGATATGAACTCATCATTTTTTATGGCTGCCTAGTATTCCATGGTGTATATGTGCCACATTTTCTTAATCCAGTCTATCACTGTTGGACATTTGGGTTGGTTCCAAGTCTTTGCTGTTGTGTATAATGCCGCAATAAACATACGTGTGCATGTGTCTTTATAGCAGCATGATTTATAGTCCTTTGGGTATATACCCAGTAATGGGATGGCTGGGTCAAATGGAATTTCTAGTTCTAGATCCCTGAGGAATCGCCACAGTGACCTCCACAAGGGTTGAACTAGTTTACAGTCCCACCAACAGTGTAAAAGTGTTCCTATTTCTCCACATCCTCTCCAGCACCTGTTGTTTCCTGACTTTTTAATGATTGCCATTCTATCTGGTGTGAGATGGTATCTCATTGTGGTTTTGATTTGCATTTCTCTCATGGCCAGTGATGGTGAGCATTTTTTCACGTGTTTTTTGGCTGCATAAATGTCTTCTTTTGAGGAGTGTCTGTTCATGTCCTTCGCCCACTTTTTGATGGGTTTGTTTGGTGTTTTCTTGTAAATTTGTTGGAGTGCATTGTAGATTCTGGATATTAGCCCTTTGTCAGATGAGTAGGTTGCGAAAATTTTCTCCCATTTTGTAGGTTGCCTGTTCACTCTGACGGTAGTTTCCTTTGCTGTGCAGAAGCTCTTTAGTTTAATTAGATCCCATTTGTCAATTTTGGCTTTTGTTGCCATTGCTTTTGGTGTTTTAGACATGAACTCCTTGCCCATGCCTATGTCCTGAATGGTATTGCCTAGGTTTTCTTCTAGGGTTTTTATGGTTTTAAGTCTAACGTTTAAGTCTTTAATCCATGCTGAGTTGATTTTTGTAGAAGGTGTAAGGAAGGGATCCAGTTTCAGCTTTCTACATGTGGCTAGCCAGTTTTCCCAGCACCATTTATTAACTAGGGATGCCTTTCTCCATTTCTTGTTTTTGTCAGGTTTGTCAAAGATCAGATAGTTGTAGATATGTGGCATTATTTCTGACGGCTCTGTTCTGTTCCATTGATCTATATCTCTGTTTTGGTACCAGTACCATGCTGTTTGGGTTACTGTAGCCTTGTAGTATAGTTGGAAGTCAGGTAGCGTGATGCCTCCAGCTTTGTTCTTTTGGCTTAGGATTGACTTGGTGATGCGGGCTCTTTTTTGGTTCCATATGAACTTTAAAGTAGTTTTTTCCAATTCTGTGAAGAAAGTCATTGGTAACTTGGTGGGGATGGCATTGAATCTGTAAATTACCTTGGGAAGGATGGCCATTTTCATGATATTGATTCTTCCTACCCATGAGCATGGAATGTTCTTCCATTTGTTTGTATCCTCTTTTATTTCCTTGAGCAGTGGTTTGTAGTTTTCTCCTTGAAGAGGTCCTTCACATCCCTTGTAAGTTGGGTTCCTAGGTATTTTATTCTCTTTGAAGCAATTGTGAATGGGAGTTCACTCATGATTTGGCTCTCTGTTTGTCTGTTATTGATGTATAAGAATGCTTGTGATTTTTGTACATTGATGTTGTATCCTGAGACTTTGCTGAAGTTGCTTATCAGCTTAAGGAGATTTTGGGCTGAGACAATGGGGTTTTCTAGATATACTATCACGTCATCTGCAAACAGGGACAATTTGACTTCCTTTTCTCCTAATTGAATACCCTTGATTTCCTTCTCTTGCCTAATTGCCCTGGCCAGAACTTCCAACACTATGTTGAATAGAAGTGGTGAGAGAGGGCATCCCTGTCTTGTGCCAGTTTTCAAAGTGAATGCTTCCAGTTTTTGCCCATTCAGTATGATATTGGCTGTGGGTTTGTCATAAATAGCTCTTATTATTTTGAGATACGACCCATCAATACCTAATTTATTGAGAGTTTTTAGCATGAAGGGTTGTTGAATTTTGTCAAAGGCCTTTACTTCATGTATTGAGATAATCATGTGGTTTTTGACTTTGGTTCTGTTTATATGCTGGATTACATTTATTGATTTGCGTATATTGAACCAGCCTTGCATCCCAGGGATGAAGCCCACTTGATCATGGTGGATAAGCTGTTTGATGTGCTGCTGGATTCGGTTTGCCAGTAATTTATTGAGGATTTTTGCATCAATATTCATCAAGGATATTGGTCTAAAATTCTCTTTTTTGGTTGTGTCTCTGCCCAGCTTTGGTATCAGCATGATGCTGGCCTCATAAAATGAGTTAGGAAGGATTCCCTCTTTTTCTATTGATTGGAATAGTTTCTGAAGTAATGGTTCCAGTTCCTCCTTTTACCTTCGGTAGAATTCGGCTGTGAACCCATCTGATCCTGGACTCTTTTTGGTTGGTAAGCCATTGATTATTGCCGCAATTTCAGCTCCTATTATTAGTCTATTCAGAGATTCAACTTCTTCCTGGTTTAGTCATGGGAGAGTGTATGTGTCGAGGAATTTATACCTTTCTTTTTTTTTTTAATTTTTCTTCTTTTTGTCATTATTATTATTATTATTATCATTATTATTATTATTATACTTTAGGCTCTATGGTACATGTGCGCAACGTGCAGGTAAGCTACATATGTATACATGTGCCATGCTGGTGCGCTGCACCCACCAACTCGTCATCTAGCATTAGGTATACCTCCCAATGCTGTCCCTCTCCCCTCCCCCCATGCCACCACAGTCCCCGAAGTGTGATGTTCCCCTTCCTGTGTCCATGTGTTCTCATTGTTCAATTCCCACCTATGAGTGAGAATATGTGGTGTTTGGTTTTTTGTTCTTGCGATAGTTTACTGAGAACGATGATTTCCAATTTCATCCATGTCCCTACAAAGGATATGAACTCATCATTTTTTATGGCTGCCTAGTATTCCATGGTGTATATGTGCCACATTTTCTTAATCCAGTCTATCACTGTTGGACATTTGGGTTGGTTCCAAGTCTTTGCTGTTGTGTATAATGCCGCAATAAACATACGTGTGCATGTGTCTTTATAGCAGCATGATTTATAGTCCTTTGGGTATATACCCAGTAATGGGATGGCTGGGTCAAATGGAATTTCTAGTTCTAGATCCCTGAGGAATCGCCACAGTGACCTCCACAAGGGTTGAACTAGTTTACAGTCCCACCAACAGTGTAAAAGTGTTCCTATTTCTCCACATCCTCTCCAGCACCTGTTGTTTCCTGACTTTTTAATGATTGCCATTCTATCTGGTGTGAGATGGTATCTCATTGTGGTTTTGATTTGCATTTCTCTCATGGCCAGTGATGGTGAGCATTTTTTCACGTGTTTTTTGGCTGCATAAATGTCTTCTTTTGAGGAGTGTCTGTTCATGTCCTTCGCCCACTTTTTGATGGGGTTGTTTGGAGTTTTCTTGTAAATTTGTTGGAGTGCATTGTAGATTCTGGATATTAGCCCTTTGTCAGATGAGTAGGTTGCGAAAATTTTCTCCCATTTTGTAGGTTGCCTGTTCACTCTGACGGTAGTTTCCTTTGCTGTGCAGAAGCTCTTTAGTTTAATTAGATCCCATTTGTCAATTTTGGCTTTTGTTGCCATTGCTTTTGGTGTTTTAGACATGAACTCCTTGCCCATGCCTATGTCCTGAATGGTATTGCCTAGGTTTTCTTCTAGGGTTTTTATGGTTTTAAGTCTAACGTTTAAGTCTTTAATCCATGTTGAGTTGATTTTTGTAGAAGGTGTAAGGAAGGGATCCAGTTTCAGCTTTCTACATGTGGCTAGCCAGTTTTCCCAGCACCATTTATTAACTAGGGATGCCTTTCTCCATTTCTTGTTTTTGTCAGGTTTGTCAAAGATCAGATAGTTGTAGATATGTGGCATTATTTCTGACGGCTCTGTTCTGTTCCATTGATCTATATCTCTGTTTTGGTACCAGTACCATGCTGTTTGGGTTACTGTAGCCTTGTAGTATAGTTGGAAGTCAGGTAGCGTGATGCCTCCAGCTTTGTTCTTTTGGCTTAGGATTGACTTGGTGATGCGGGCTCTTTTTTGGTTCCATATGAACTTTAAAGTAGTTTTTTCCAATTCTGTGAAGAAAGTCATTGGTAACTTGGTGGGGATGGCATTGAATCTGTAAATTACCTTGGGAAGGATGGCCATTTTCATGATATTGATTCTTCCTACCCATGAGCATGGAATGTTCTTCCATTTGTTTGTATCCTCTTTTATTTCCTTGAGCAGTGGTTTGTAGTTTTCTCCTTGAAGAGGTCCTTCACATCCCTTGTAAGTTGGATTCCTAGGTATTTTATTCTCTTTGAAGCAATTGTGAATGGGAGTTCACTCATGATTTGGCTCTCTGTTTGTCTGTTATTGATGTATAAGAATGCTTGTGATTTTTGTACATTGATGTTGTATCCTGAGACTTTGCTGAAGTTGCTTATCAGCTTAAGGAGATTTTGGGCTGAGACAATGGGGTTTTCTAGATATACTATCACGTCATCTGCAAACAGGGACAATTTGACTTCCTTTTCTCCTAATTGAATACCCTTGATTTCCTTCTCTTGCCTAATTGCCCTGGCCAGAACTTCCAACACTATGTTGAATAGAAGTGGTGAGAGAGGGCATCCCTGTCTTGTGCCAGTTTTCAAAGTGAATGCTTCCAGTTTTTGCCCATTCAGTATGATATTGGCTGTGGGTTTGTCATAAATAGCTCTTATTATTTTGAGATACGACCCATCAATACCTAATTTATTGAGAGTTTTTAGCATGAAGGGTTGTTGAATTTTGTCAAAGGCCTTTTCTTCATGTATTGAGATAATCATGTGGTTTTTGACTTTGGTTCTGTTTATATGCTGGATTACATTTATTGATTTGCATATCTTGAACCAGCCTTGCATCCCAGGGATGAAGCCCACTTGATCATGGTGAATAAGCTGTTTGATGTGCTGCTGGATTCGGTTTGCCAGTAATTTATTGAGGATTTTTGCATCAATATTCATCAAGGATATTGGTCTAAAATTCTCTTTTTTGGTTGTGTCTCTGCCCAGCTTTGGTATCAGCATGATGCTGGCCTCATAAAATGAGTTAGGAAGGATTCCCTCTTTTTCTATTGATTGGAATAGTTTCTGAAGTAATGGTTCCAGTTCCTCCTTGTACCTCCGGTAGAATTCGGCTGTGAACCCATCTGATCCTGGACTCTTTTTGGTTGGTAAGCCATTGATTATTGCCACAATTTCAGCTCCTATTATTAGTCTATTCAGAGATTCAACTTCTTCCTGGTTTAGTCATGGGAGAGTGTATGTGTCGAGGAATTTATACCTTTCTTTTTCTTTTTAATTTTTCTTCTTTTTATCATTATTAGTATTATTATTATCATTATTATTATTATTATACTTTAGGCTCTATGGTACATGTGCGCAACGTGCAGGTAAGCTACATATGTATACATGTGCCATGCTGGTGCGCTGCACCCACCAACTCGTCATCTAGCATTAGGTATATCTCCCAATGCTGTCCCTCCCCCCTCCCCCCACGCCACCACAGTCCCCGAAGTGTGATGTTCCCCTTCCTGTGTCCATGTGTTCTCATTGTTCAATTCCCACCTATGAGTGAGAATATGTGGTGTTTGGTTTTTTGTTCTTGCGATAGTTTACTGAGAACGATGATTTCCAATTTCATCCATGTCCCTACAAAGGATATGAACTCATCATTTTTTATGGCTGCCTACTATTCCATGGTGTATATGTGCCACATTTTCTTAATCCAGTCTATCACTGTTGGACATTTGGGTTGGTTCCAAGTCTTTGCTGTTGTGTATAATGCCGCAATAAACATACGTGTGCATGTGTCTTTATAGCAGCATGATTTATAGTCCTTTGGGTATATACCCAGTAATGGGATGGCTGGGTCAAATGGAATTTCTAGTTCTAGATCCCTGAGGAATCGCCACAGTGACCTCCACAAGGGTTGAACTAGTTTACAGTCCCACCAACAGTGTAAAAGTGTTCCTATTTCTCCACATCCTCTCCAGCACCTGTTGTTTCCTGACTTTTTAATGATTGCCATTCTATCTGGTGTGAGATGGTATCTCATTGTGGTTTTGATTTGCATTTCTCTCATGGCCAGTGATGGTGAGCATTTTTTCACGTGTTTTTTGGCTGCATAAATGTCTTCTTTTGAGGAGTGTCTGTTCATGTCCTTCGCCCACTTTTTGATGGGGTTGTTTGGTGTTTTCTTGTAAATTTGTTGGAGTGCATTGTAGATTCTGGATATTAGCCCTTTGTCAGATGAGTAGGTTGCGAAAATTTTCTCCCATTTTGTAGGTTGCCTGTTCACTCTGACGGTAGTTTCCTTTGCTGTGCAGAAGCTCTTTAGTTTAATTAGATCCCATTTGTCAATTTTGGCTTTTGTTGCCATTGCTTTTGGTGTTTTAGACATGAACTCCTTGCCCATGCCTATGTCCTGAATGGTATTGCCTAGGTTTTCTTCTAGGGTTTTTATGGTTTTAGGTCTAACGTTTAAGTCTTTAATCCATGTTGAGTTGATTTTTGTAGAAGGTGTAAGGAAGGGATCCAGTTTCAGCTTTCTACATGTGGCTAGCCAGTTTTCCCAGCACCATTTATTAAATAGGGATTCCTTTCTCCATTTCTTGTTTTTGTCAGGTTTGTCAAAGATCAGATAGTTGTAGATATGTGGCATTATTTCTGACGGCTCTGTTCTGTTCCATTGATCTATATCTCTGTTTTGGTACCAGTACCATGCTGTTTGGGTTACTGTAGCCTTGTAGTATAGTTGGAAGTCAGGTAGCGTGATGCCTCCAGCTTTGTTCTTTTGGCTGAGGATTGACTTGGTGATGCGGGCTCTTTTTTGGTTCCATATGAACTTTAAAGTAGTTTTTTCCAATTCTGTGAAGAAAGTCATTGGTAACTTGGTGGGGATGGCATTGAATCTGTAAATTACCTTGGGAAGGATGGCCATTTTCATGATATTGATTCTTCCTACCCATGAGCATGGAATGTTCTTCCATTTGTTTGTATCCTCTTTTATTTCCTTGAGCAGTGGTTTGTAGTTTTCTCCTTGAAGAGGTCCTTCACATCCCTTGTAAGTTGGATTCCTAGGTATTTTATTCTCTTTGAAGCAATTGTGAATGGGAGTTCACTCATGATTTGGCTCTCTGTTTGTCTGTTATTGATGTATAAGAATGCTTGTGATTTTTGTACATTGATGTTGTATCCTGAGACTTTGCTGAAGTTGCTTATCAGCTTAAGGAGATTTTGGGCTGAGACAATGGGGTTTTCTAGATATACTATCACGTCATCTGCAAACAGGGACAATTTGACTTCCTTTTCTCCTAATTGAATACCCTTGATTTCCTTCTCTTGCCTAATTGCCCTGGCCAGAACTTCCAACACTATGTTGAATAGAAGTGGTGAGAGAGGGCATCCCTGTCTTGTGCCAGTTTTCAAAGTGAATGCTTCCAGTTTTTGCCCATTCAGTATGATATTGGCTGTGGGTTTGTCATAAATAGCTCTTATTATTTTGAGATACGACCCATCAATACCTAATTTATTGAGAGTTTTTAGCATGAAGGGTTGTTGAATTTTGTCAAAGGCCTTTACTTCATGTATTGAGATAATCATGTGGTTTTTGACTTTGGTTCTGTTTATATGCTGGATTACATTTATTGATTTGCGTATATTGAACCAGCCTTGCATCCCAGGGATGAAGCCCACTTGATCATGGTGGATAAGCTGTTTGATGTGCTGCTGGATTCGGTTTGCCAGTAATTTATTGAGGATTTTTGCATCAATATTCATCAAGGATATTGGTCTAAAATTCTCTTTTTTGGTTGTGTCTCTGCCCAGCTTTGGTATCAGCATGATGCTGGCCTCATAAAATGAGTTAGGAAGGATTCCCTCTTTTTCTATTGATTGGAATAGTTTCTGAAGTAATGGTTCCAGTTCCTCCTTTTACCTCCGGTAGAATTCGGCTGTGAACCCATCTGATCCTGGACTCTTTTTGGTTGGTAAGCCATTGATTATTGCCGCAATTTCAGCTCCTATTATTAGTCTATTCAGAGATTCAACTTCTTCCTGGTTTAGTCATGGGAGAGTGTATGTGTCGAGGAATTTATACCTTTCTTTTTTTTTTAATTTTTCTTCTTTTTGTCATTATTATTATTATTATTATCATTATTATTTTTATTATACTTTAGGCTCTATGGTACATGTGCGCAACGTGCAGGTAAGCTACATATGTATACATGTGCCATGCTGGTGCGCTGCACCCACCAACTCGTCATCTAGCATTAGGTATATCTCCCAATGCTGTCCCTCCCCCCTCCCCCCACGCCACCACAGTCCCCGAAGTGTGATGTTCCCCTTCCTGTGTCCATGTGTTCTCATTGTTCAATTCCCACCTATGAGTGAGAATATGTGGTGTTTGGTTTTTTGTTCTTGCGATAGTTTACTGAGAACGATGATTTCCAATTTCATCCATGTCCCTACAAAGGATATGAACTCATCATTTTTTATGGCTGCCTAGTATTCCATGGTGTATATGTGCCACATTTTCTTAATCCAGTCTATCACTGTTGGACATTTGGGTTGGTTCCAAGTCTTTGCTGTTGTGTATAATGCCGCAATAAACATACGTGTGCATGTGTCTTTATAGCAGCATGATTTATAGTCCTTTGGGTATATACCCAGTAATGGGATGGCTGGGTCAAATGGAATTTCTAGTTCTAGATCCCTGAGGAATCGCCACAGTGACCTCCACAAGGGTTGAACTAGTTTACAGTCCCACCAACAGTGTAAAAGTGTTCCTATTTCTCCACATCCTCTCCAGCACCTGTTGTTTCCTGACTTTTTAATGATTGCCATTCTATCTGGTGTGAGATGGTATCTCATTGTGGTTTTGATTTGCATTTCTCTCATGGCCAGTGATGGTGAGCATTTTTTCACGTGTTTTTTGGCTGCATAAATGTCTTCTTTTGAGGAGTGTCTGTTCATGTCCTTCGCCCACTTTTTGATGGGGTTGTTTGGTGTTTTCTTGTAAATTTGTTGGAGTGCATTGTAGATTCTGGATATTAGCCCTTTGTCAGATGAGTAGGTTGCGAAAATTTTCTCCCATTTTGTAGGTTGCCTGTTCACTCTGACGGTAGTTTCCTTTGCTGTGCAGAAGCTCTTTAGTTTAATTAGATCCCATTTGTCAATTTTGGCTTTTGTTGCCATTGCTTTTGGTGTTTTAGACATGAACTCCTTGCCCATGCCTATGTCCTGAATGGTATTGCCTAGGTTTTCTTCTAGGGTTTTTATGGTTTTAGGTCTAACGTTTAAGTCTTTAATCCATGTTGAGTTGATTTTTGTAGAAGGTGTAAGGAAGGGATCCAGTTTCAGCTTTCTACATGTGGCTAGCCAGTTTTCCCAGCACCATTTATTAACTAGGGATGCCTTTCTCCATTTCTTGTTTTTGTCAGGTTTGTCAAAGATCAGATAGTTGTAGATATGTGGCATTATTTCTGACGGCTCTGTTCTGTTCCATTGATCTATATCTCTGTTTTGGTACCAGTACCATGCTGTTTGGGTTACTGTAGCCTTGTAGTATAGTTGGAAGTCAGGTAGCGTGATGCCTCCAGCTTTGTTCTTTTGGCTTAGGATTGACTTGGTGATGCGGGCTCTTTTTTGGTTCCATATGAACTTTAAAGTAGTTTTTTCCAATTCTGTGAAGAAAGTCATTGGTAACTTGGTGGGGATGGCATTGAATCTGTAAATTACCTTGGGAAGGATGGCCATTTTCATGATATTGATTCTTCCTACCCATGAGCATGGAATGTTCTTCCATTTGTTTGTATCCTCTTTTATTTCCTTGAGCAGTGGTTTGTAGTTTTCTCCTTGAAGAGGTCCTTCACATCCCTTGTAAGTTGGATTCCTAGGTATTTTATTCTCTTTGAAGCAATTGTGAATGGGAGTTCACTCATGATTTGGCTCTCTGTTTGTCTGTTATTGATGTATAAGAATGCTTGTGATTTTTGTACATTGATGTTGTATCCTGAGACTTTGCTGAAGTTGCTTATCAGCTTAAGGAGATTTTGGGCTGAGACAATGGGGTTTTCTAGATATACTATCACGTCATCTGCAAACAGGGACAATTTGACTTCCTTTTCTCCTAATTGAATACCCTTGATTTCCTTCTCTTGCCTAATTGCCCTGGCCAGAACTTCCAACACTATGTTGAATAGAAGTGGTGAGAGAGGGCATCCCTGTCTTGTGCCAGTTTTCAAAGTGAATGCTTCCAGTTTTTGCCCATTCAGTATGATATTGGCTGTGGGTTTGTCATAAATAGCTCTTATTATTTTGAGATACGACCCATCAATACCTAATTTATTGAGAGTTTTTAGCATGAAGGGTTGTTGAATTTTGTCAAAGGCCTTTTCTTCCTGTATTGAGATAATCATGTGGTTTTTGACTTTGGTTCTGTTTATATGCTGGATTACATTTATTGATTTGCATATCTTGAACCAGCCTTGCATCCCAGGGATGAAGCCCACTTGATCATGGTGAATAAGCTGTTTGATGTGCTGCTGGATTCGGTTTGCCAGTAATTTATTGAGGATTTTTGCATCAATATTCATCAAGGATATTGGTCTAAAATTCTCTTTTTTGGTTGTGTCTCTGCCCAGCTTTGGTATCAGCATGATGCTGGCCTCATTAAATGAGTTAGGAAGGATTCCCTCTTTTTCTATTGATTGGAATAGTTTCTGAAGTAATGGTTCCAGTTCCTCCTTGTACCTCCGGTAGAATTCGGCTGTGAACCCATCTGATCCTGGACTCTTTTTGGTTGGTAAGCCATTGATTATTGCCACAATTTCAGCTCCTGTTATTAGTCTATTCAGAGATTCAACTTCTTCCTGGTTTAGTCATGGGAGAGTGTATGTGTCGAGGAATTTATACCTTTCTTTTTTTTTTTAATTTTTCTTCTTTTTATCATTATTAGTATTATTATTATCATTATTATTATTATTATACTTTAGGCTCTATGGTACATGTGCGCAACGTGCAGGTAAGCTACATATGTATACATGTGCCATGCTGGTGCGCTGCACCCACCAACTCGTCATCTAGCATTAGGTATATCTCCCAATGCTGTCCCTCCCCCCTCCCCCCACGCCACCACAGTCCCCGAAGTGTGATGTTCCCCTTCCTGTGTCCATGTGTTCTCATTGTTCAATTCCCACCTATGAGTGAGAATATGTGGTGTTTGGTTTTTTGTTCTTGCGATAGTTTACTGAGAACGATGATTTCCAATTTCATCCATGTCCCTACAAAGGATATGAACTCATCATTTTTTATGGCTGCCTACTATTCCATGGTGTATATGTGCCACATTTTCTTAATCCAGTCTATCACTGTTGGACATTTGGGTTGGTTCCAAGTCTTTGCTGTTGTGTATAATGCCGCAATAAACATACGTGTGCATGTGTCTTTATAGCAGCATGATTTATAGTCCTTTGGGTATATACCCAGTAATGGGATGGCTGGGTCAAATGGAATTTCTAGTTCTAGATCCCTGAGGAATCGCCACAGTGACCTCCACAAGGGTTGAACTAGTTTACAGTCCCACCAACAGTGTAAAAGTGTTCCTGTTTCTCCACATCCTCTCCAGCACCTGTTGTTTCCTGACTTTTTAATGATTGCCATTCTATCTGGTGTGAGATGGTATCTCATTGTGGTTTTGATTTGCATTTCTCTCATGGCCAGTGATGGTGAGCATTTTTTCACGTGTTTTTTGGCTGCATAAATGTCTTCTTTTGAGGAGTGTCTGTTCATGTCCTTCGCCCACTTTTTGATGGTGTTGTTTGGTGTTTTCTTGTAAATTTGTTGGAGTGCATTGTAGATTCTGGATATTAGCCCTTTGTCAGATGAGTAGGTTGCGAAAATTTTCTCCCATTTTGTAGGTTGCCTGTTCACTCTGACGGTAGTTTCCTTTGCTGTGCAGAAGCTCTTTAGTTTAATTAGATCCCATTTGTCAATTTTGGCTTTTGTTGCCATTGCTTTTGGTGTTTTAGACATGAACTCCTTGCCCATGCCTATGTCCTGAATGGTATTGCCTAGGTTTTCTTCTAGGGTTTTTATGGTTTTAGGTCTAACGTTTAAGTCTTTAATCCATGTTGAGTTGATTTTTGTAGAAGGTGTAAGGAAGGGATCCAGTTTCAGCTTTCTACATGTGGCTAGCCAGTTTTCCCAGCACCATTTATTAACTAGGGATGCCTTTCTCCATTTCTTGTTTTTGTCAGGTTTGTCAAAGATCAGATAGTTGTAGATATGTGGCATTATTTCTGACGGCTCTGTTCTGTTCCATTGATCTATATCTCTGTTTTGGTACCAGTACCATGCTGTTTGGGTTACTGTAGCCTTGTAGTATAGTTGGAAGTCAGGTAGCGTGATGCCTCCAGCTTTGTTCTTTTGGCTTAGGATTGACTTGGTGATGCGGGCTCTTTTTTGGTTCCATATGAACTTTAAAGTAGTTTTTTCCAATTCTGTGAAGAAAGTCATTGGTAACTTGGTGGGGATGGCATTGAATCTGTAAATTACCTTGGGAAGGATGGCCATTTTCATGATATTGATTCTTCCTACCCATGAGCATGGAATGTTCTTCCATTTGTTTGTATCCTCTTTTATTTCCTTGAGCAGTGGTTTGTAGTTTTCTCCTTGAAGAGGTCCTTCACATCCCTTGTAAGTTGGATTCCTAGGTATTTTATTCTCTTTGAAGCAATTGTGAATGGGAGTTCACTCATGATTTGGCTCTCTGTTTGTCTGTTATTGATGTATAAGAATGCTTGTGATTTTTGTACATTGATGTTGTATCCTGAGACTTTGCTGAAGTTGCTTATCAGCTTAAGGAGATTTTGGGCTGAGACAATGGGGTTTTCTAGATATACTATCACGTCATCTGCAAACAGGGACAATTTGACTTCCTTTTCTCCTAATTGAATACCCTTGATTTCCTTCTCTTGCCTAATTGCCCTGGCCAGAACTTCCAACACTATGTTGAATAGAAGTGGTGAGAGAGGGCATCCCTGTCTTGTGCCAGTTTTCAAAGTGAATGCTTCCAGTTTTTGCCCATTCAGTATGATATTGGCTGTGGGTTTGTCATAAATAGCTCTTATTATTTTGAGATACGACCCATCAATACCTAATTTATTGAGAGTTTTTAGCATGAAGGGTTGTTGAATTTTGTCAAAGGCCTTTTCTTCCTGTATTGAGATAATCATGTGGTTTTTGACTTTGGTTCTGTTTATATGCTGGATTACATTTATTGATTTGCATATCTTGAACCAGCCTTGCATCCCAGGGATGAAGCCCACTTGATCATGGTGAATAAGCTGTTTGATGTGCTGCTGGATTCGGTTTGCCAGTAATTTATTGAGGATTTTTGCATCAATATTCATCAAGGATATTGGTCTAAAATTCTCTTTTTTGGTTGTGTCTCTGCCCAGCTTTGGTATCAGCATGATGCTGGCCTCATTAAATGAGTTAGGAAGGATTCCCTCTTTTTCTATTGATTGGAATAGTTTCTGAAGTAATGGTTCCAGTTCCTCCTTGTACCTCCGGTAGAATTCGGCTGTGAACCCATCTGATCCTGGACTCTTTTTGGTTGGTAAGCCATTGATTATTGCCACAATTTCAGCTCCTGTTATTAGTCTATTCAGAGATTCAACTTCTTCCTGGTTTAGTCATGGGAGAGTGTATGTGTCGAGGAATTTATACCTTTCTTTTTTTTTTTAATTTTTCTTCTTTTTATCATTATTAGTATTATTATTATCATTATTATTATTATTATACTTTAGGCTCTATGGTACATGTGCGCAACGTGCAGGTAAGCTACATATGTATACATGTGCCATGCTGGTGCGCTGCACCCACCAACTCGTCATCTAGCATTAGGTATATCTCCCAATGCTGTCCCTCCCCCCTCCCCCCACGCCACCACAGTCCCCGAAGTGTGATGTTCCCCTTCCTGTGTCCATGTGTTCTCATTGTTCAATTCCCACCTATGAGTGAGAATATGTGGTGTTTGGTTTTTTGTTCTTGCGATAGTTTACTGAGAACGATGATTTCCAATTTCATCCATGTCCCTACAAAGGATATGAACTCATCATTTTTTATGGCTGCCTACTATTCCATGGTGTATATGTGCCACATTTTCTTAATCCAGTCTATCACTGTTGGACATTTGGGTTGGTTCCAAGTCTTTGCTGTTGTGTATAATGCCGCAATAAACATACGTGTGCATGTGTCTTTATAGCAGCATGATTTATAGTCCTTTGGGTATATACCCAGTAATGGGATGGCTGGGTCAAATGGAATTTCTAGTTCTAGATCCCTGAGGAATCGCCACAGTGACCTCCACAAGGGTTGAACTAGTTTACAGTCCCACCAACAGTGTAAAAGTGTTCCTGTTTCTCCACATCCTCTCCAGCACCTGTTGTTTCCTGACTTTTTAATGATTGCCATTCTATCTGGTGTGAGATGGTATCTCATTGTGGTTTTGATTTGCATTTCTCTCATGGCCAGTGATGGTGAGCATTTTTTCACGTGTTTTTTGGCTGCATAAATGTCTTCTTTTGAGGAGTGTCTGTTCATGTCCTTCGCCCACTTTTTGATGGTGTTGTTTGGTGTTTTCTTGTAAATTTGTTGGAGTGCATTGTAGATTCTGGATATTAGCCCTTTGTCAGATGAGTAGGTTGCGAAAATTTTCTCCCATTTTGTAGGTTGCCTGTTCACTCTGACGGTAGTTTCCTTTGCTGTGCAGAAGCTCTTTAGTTTAATTAGATCCCATTTGTCAATTTTGGCTTTTGTTGCCATTGCTTTTGGTGTTTTAGACATGAACTCCTTGCCCATGCCTATGTCCTGAATGGTATTGCCTAGGTTTTCTTCTAGGGTTTTTATGGTTTTAGGTCTAACGTTTAAGTCTTTAATCCATGTTGAGTTGATTTTTGTAGAAGGTGTAAGGAAGGGATCCAGTTTCAGCTTTCTACATGTGGCTAGCCAGTTTTCCCAGCACCATTTATTAACTAGGGATGCCTTTCTCCATTTCTTGTTTTTGTCAGGTTTGTCAAAGATCAGATAGTTGTAGATATGTGGCATTATTTCTGACGGCTCTGTTCTGTTCCATTGATCTATATCTCTGTTTTGGTACCAGTACCATGCTGTTTGGGTTACTGTAGCCTTGTAGTATAGTTGGAAGTCAGGTAGCGTGATGCCTCCAGCTTTGTTCTTTTGGCTTAGGATTGACTTGGTGATGCGGGCTCTTTTTTGGTTCCATATGAACTTTAAAGTAGTTTTTTCCAATTCTGTGAAGAAAGTCATTGGTAACTTGGTGGGGATGGCATTGAATCTGTAAATTACCTTGGGAAGGATGGCCATTTTCATGATATTGATTCTTCCTACCCATGAGCATGGAATGTTCTTCCATTTGTTTGTATCCTCTTTTATTTCCTTGAGCAGTGGTTTGTAGTTTTCTCCTTGAAGAGGTCCTTCACATCCCTTGTAAGTTGGATTCCTAGGTATTTTATTCTCTTTGAAGCAATTGTGAATGGGAGTTCACTCATGATTTGGCTCTCTGTTTGTCTGTTATTGATGTATAAGAATGCTTGTGATTTTTGTACATTGATGTTGTATCCTGAGACTTTGCTGAAGTTGCTTATCAGCTTAAGGAGATTTTGGGCTGAGACAATGGGGTTTTCTAGATATACTATCACGTCATCTGCAAACAGGGACAATTTGACTTCCTTTTCTCCTAATTGAATACCCTTGATTTCCTTCTCTTGCCTAATTGCCCTGGCCAGAACTTCCAACACTATGTTGAATAGAAGTGGTGAGAGAGGGCATCCCTGTCTTGTGCCAGTTTTCAAAGTGAATGCTTCCAGTTTTTGCCCATTCAGTATGATATTGGCTGTGGGTTTGTCATAAATAGCTCTTATTATTTTGAGATACGACCCATCAATACCTAATTTATTGAGAGTTTTTAGCATGAAGGGTTGTTGAATTTTGTCAAAGGCCTTTTCTTCCTGTATTGAGATAATCATGTGGTTTTTGACTTTGGTTCTGTTTATATGCTGGATTACATTTATTGATTTGCATATCTTGAACCAGCCTTGCATCCCAGGGATGAAGCCCACTTGATCATGGTGAATAAGCTGTTTGATGTGCTGCTGGATTCGGTTTGCCAGTAATTTATTGAGGATTTTTGCATCAATATTCATCAAGGATATTGGTCTAAAATTCTCTTTTTTGGTTGTGTCTCTGCCCAGCTTTGGTATCAGCATGATGCTGGCCTCATTAAATGAGTTAGGAAGGATTCCCTCTTTTTCTATTGATTGGAATAGTTTCTGAAGTAATGGTTCCAGTTCCTCCTTGTACCTCCGGTAGAATTCGGCTGTGAACCCATCTGATCCTGGACTCTTTTTGGTTGGTAAGCCATTGATTATTGCCACAATTTCAGCTCCTGTTATTAGTCTATTCAGAGATTCAACTTCTTCCTGGTTTAGTCATGGGAGAGTGTATGTGTCGAGGAATTTATACCTTTCTTTTTTTTTTTAATTTTTCTTCTTTTTATCATTATTAGTATTATTATTATCATTATTATTATTATTATACTTTAGGCTCTATGGTACATGTGCGCAACGTGCAGGTAAGCTACATATGTATACATGTGCCATGCTGGTGCGCTGCACCCACCAACTCGTCATCTAGCATTAGGTATATCTCCCAATGCTGTCCCTCCCCCCTCCCCCCACGCCACCACAGTCCCCGAAGTGTGATGTTCCCCTTCCTGTGTCCATGTGTTCTCATTGTTCAATTCCCACCTATGAGTGAGAATATGTGGTGTTTGGTTTTTTGTTCTTGCGATAGTTTACTGAGAACGATGATTTCCAATTTCATCCATGTCCCTACAAAGGATATGAACTCATCATTTTTTATGGCTGCCTACTATTCCATGGTGTATATGTGCCACATTTTCTTAATCCAGTCTATCACTGTTGGACATTTGGGTTGGTTCCAAGTCTTTGCTGTTGTGTATAATGCCGCAATAAACATACGTGTGCATGTGTCTTTATAGCAGCATGATTTATAGTCCTTTGGGTATATACCCAGTAATGGGATGGCTGGGTCAAATGGAATTTCTAGTTCTAGATCCCTGAGGAATCGCCACAGTGACCTCCACAAGGGTTGAACTAGTTTACAGTCCCACCAACAGTGTAAAAGTGTTCCTGTTTCTCCACATCCTCTCCAGCACCTGTTGTTTCCTGACTTTTTAATGATTGCCATTCTATCTGGTGTGAGATGGTATCTCATTGTGGTTTTGATTTGCATTTCTCTCATGGCCAGTGATGGTGAGCATTTTTTCACGTGTTTTTTGGCTGCATAAATGTCTTCTTTTGAGGAGTGTCTGTTCATGTCCTTCGCCCACTTTTTGATGGTGTTGTTTGGTGTTTTCTTGTAAATTTGTTGGAGTGCATTGTAGATTCTGGATATTAGCCCTTTGTCAGATGAGTAGGTTGCGAAAATTTTCTCCCATTTTGTAGGTTGCCTGTTCACTCTGACGGTAGTTTCCTTTGCTGTGCAGAAGCTCTTTAGTTTAATTAGATCCCATTTGTCAATTTTGGCTTTTGTTGCCATTGCTTTTGGTGTTTTAGACATGAACTCCTTGCCCATGCCTATGTCCTGAATGGTATTGCCTAGGTTTTCTTCTAGGGTTTTTATGGTTTTAGGTCTAACGTTTAAGTCTTTAATCCATGTTGAGTTGATTTTTGTAGAAGGTGTAAGGAAGGGATCCAGTTTCAGCTTTCTACATGTGGCTAGCCAGTTTTCCCAGCACCATTTATTAAATAGGGAATCCTTTCTCCATTTCTTGTTTTTGTCAGGTTTGTCAAAGATCAGATAGTTGTAGATATGTGGCATTATTTCTGACGGCTCTGTTCTGTTCCATTGATCTATATCTCTGTTTTGGTACCAGTACCATGCTGTTTGGGTTACTGTAGCCTTGTAGTATAGTTGGAAGTCAGGTAGCGTGATGCCTCCAGCTTTGTTCTTTTGGCTTAGGATTGACTTGGTGATGCGGGCTCTTTTTTGGTTCCATATGAACTTTAAAGTAGTTTTTTCCAATTCTGTGAAGAAAGTCATTGGTAACTTGGTGGGGATGGCATTGAATCTGTAAATTACCTTGGGAAGGATGGCCATTTTCATGATATTGATTCTTCCTACCCATGAGCATGGAATGTTCTTCCATTTGTTTGTATCCTCTTTTATTTCCTTGAGCAGTGGTTTGTAGTTTTCTCCTTGAAGAGGTCCTTCACATCCCTTGTAAGTTGGATTCCTAGGTATTTTATTCTCTTTGAAGCAATTGTGAATGGGAGTTCACTCATGATTTGGCTCTCTGTTTGTCTGTTATTGATGTATAAGAATGCTTGTGATTTTTGTACATTGATGTTGTATCCTGAGACTTTGCTGAAATTGCTTATCAGCTTAAGGAGATTTTGGGCTGAGACAATGGGGTTTTCTAGATATACTATCACGTCATCTGCAAACAGGGACAATTTGACTTCCTTTTCTCCTAATTGAATACCCTTGATTTCCTTCTCTTGCCTAATTGCCCTGGCCAGAACTTCCAACACTATGTTGAATAGAAGTGGTGAGAGAGGGCATCCCTGTCTTGTGCCAGTTTTCAAAGTGAATGCTTCCAGTTTTTGCCCATTCAGTATGATATTGGCTGTGGGTTTGTCATAAATAGCTCTTATTATTTTGAGATACGACCCATCAATACCTAATTTATTGAGAGTTTTTAGCATGAAGGGTTGTTGAATTTTGTCAAAGGCCTTTTCTTCCTGTATTGAGATAATCATGTGGTTTTTGACTTTGGTTCTGTTTATATGCTGGATTACATTTATTGATTTGCGTATCTTGAACCAGCCTTGCATCCCAGGGATGAAGCCCACTTGATCATGGTGAATAAGCTGTTTGATGTGCTGCTGGATTCGGTTTGCCAGTAATTTATTGAGGATTTTTGCATCAATATTCATCAAGGATATTGGTCAAAAATTCTCTTTTTTGGTTGTGTCTCTGCCCAGCTTTGGTATCAGCATGATGCTGGCCTCATAAAATGAGTTAGGAAGGATTCCCTCTTTTTCTATTGATTGGAATAGTTTCTGAAGTAATGGTTCCAGTTCCTCCTTGTACCTCCGGTAGAATTCGGCTGTGAACCCATCTGATCCTGGACTCTTTTTGGTTGGTAAGCCATTGATTATTGCCACAATTTCAGCTCCTGTTATTAGTCTATTCAGAGATTCAACTTCTTCCTGGTTTAGTCATGGGAGAGTGTATGTGTCGAGGAATTTATACCTTTCTTTTTTTTTTAATTTTTCTTCTTTTTATCATTATTAGTATTATTATTATCATTATTATTATTATTATACTTTAGGCTCTATGGTACATGTGCGCAACGTGCAGGTAAGCTACATATGTATACATGTGCCATGCTGGTGCGCTGCACCCACCAACTCGTCATCTAGCATTAGGTATATCTCCCAATGCTGTCCCTCCCCCCTCCCCCCACGCCACCACAGTCCCCGAAGTGTGATGTTCCCCTTCCTGTGTCCATGTGTTCTCATTGTTCAATTCCCACCTATGAGTGAGAATATGTGGTGTTTGGTTTTTTGTTCTTGCGATAGTTTACTGAGAACGATGATTTCCAATTTCATCCATGTCCCTACAAAGGATATGAACTCATCATTTTTTATGGCTGCCTACTATTCCATGGTGTATATGTGCCACATTTTCTTAATCCAGTCTATCACTGTTGGACATTTGGGTTGGTTCCAAGTCTTTGCTGTTGTGTATAATGCCGCAATAAACATACGTGTGCATGTGTCTTTATAGCAGCATGATTTATAGTCCTTTGGGTATATACCCAGTAATGGGATGGCTGGGTCAAATGGAATTTCTAGTTCTAGATCCCTGAGGAATCGCCACAGTGACCTCCACAAGGGTTGAACTAGTTTACAGTCCCACCAACAGTGTAAAAGTGTTCCTGTTTCTCCACATCCTCTCCAGCACCTGTTGTTTCCTGACTTTTTAATGATTGCCATTCTATCTGGTGTGAGATGGTATCTCATTGTGGTTTTGATTTGCATTTCTCTCATGGCCAGTGATGGTGAGCATTTTTTCACGTGTTTTTTGGCTGCATAAATGTCTTCTTTTGAGGAGTGTCTGTTCATGTCCTTCGCCCACTTTTTGATGGTGTTGTTTGGTGTTTTCTTGTAAATTTGTTGGAGTGCATTGTAGATTCTGGATATTAGCCCTTTGTGAGATGAGTAGGTTGCGAAAATTTTCTCCCATTTTGTAGGTTGCCTGTTCACTCTGACGGTAGTTTCCTTTGCTGTGCAGAAGCTCTTTAGTTTAATTAGATCCCATTTGTCAATTTTGGCTTTTGTTGCCATTGCTTTTGGTGTTTTAGACATGAACTCCTTGCCCATGCCTATGTCCTGAATGGTATTGCCTAGGTTTTCTTCTAGGGTTTTTATGGTTTTAGGTCTAACGTTTAAGTCTTTAATCCATGTTGAGTTGATTTTTGTAGAAGGTGTAAGGAAGGGATCCAGTTTCAGCTTTCTACATGTGGCTAGCCAGTTTTCCCAGCACCATTTATTAAATAGGGAATCCTTTCTCCATTTCTTGTTTTTGTCAGGTTTGTCAAAGATCAGATAGTTGTAGATATGTGGCATTATTTCTGACGGCTCTGTTCTGTTCCATTGATCTATATCTCTGTTTTGGTACCAGTACCACGCTGTTTGGGTTACTGTAGCCTTGTAGTATAGTTGGAAGTCAGGTAGCGTGATGCCTCCAGCTTTGTTCTTTTGGCTTAGGATTGACTTGGTGATGCGGGCTCTTTTTTGGTTCCATATGAACTTTAAAGTAGTTTTTTCCAATTCTGTGAAGAAAGTCATTGGTAACTTGGTGGGGATGGCATTGAATCTGTAAATTACCTTGGGAAGGATGGCCATTTTCATGATATTGATTCTTCCTACCCGTGAGCATGGAATGTTCTTCCATTTGTTTGTATCCTCTTTTATTTCCTTGAGCAGTGGTTTGTAGTTTTCTCCTTGAAGAGGTCCTTCACATCCCTTGTAAGTTGGATTCCTAGGTATTTTATTCTCTTTGAAGCCATTGTGAATGGGAGTTCACTCATGATTTGGCTCTCTGTTTGTCTGTTATTGATGTATAAGAATGCTTGTGATTTTTGTACATTGATGTTGTATCCTGAGACTTTGCTGAAGTTGCTTATCAGCTTAAGGAGATTTTGGGCTGAGACAATGGGGTTTTCTAGATATACTATCACGTCATCTGCAAACAGGGACAATTTGACTTCCTTTTCTCCTAATTGAATACCCTTGATTTCCTTCTCTTGCCTAATTGCCCTGGCCAGAACTTCCAACACTATGTTGAATAGAAGTGGTGAGAGAGGGCATCCCTGTCTTGTGCCAGTTTTCAAAGTGAATGCTTCCAGTTTTTGCCCATTCAGTATGATATTGGCTGTGGGTTTGTCATAAATAGCTCTTATTATTTTGAGATACGACCCATCAATACCTAATTTATTGAGAGTTTTTAGCATGAAGGGTTGTTGAATTTTGTCAAAGGCCTTTTCTTCCTGTATTGAGATAATCATGTGGTTTTTGACTTTGGTTCTGTTTATATGCTGGATTACATTTATTGATTTGCGTATCTTGAACCAGCCTTGCATCCCAGGGATGAAGCCCACTTGATCATGGTGAATAAGCTGTTTGATGTGCTGCTGGATTCGGTTTGCCAGTAATTTATTGAGGATTTTTGCATCAATATTCATCAAGGATATTGGTCTAAAATTCTCTTTTTTGGTTGTGTCTCTGCCCAGCTTTGGTATCAGCATGATGCTGGCCTCATAAAATGAGTTAGGAAGGATTCCCTCTTTTTCTATTGATTGGAATAGTTTCTGAAGTAATGGTTCCAGTTCCTCCTTGTACCTCCGGTAGAATTCGGCTGTGAACCCATCTGATCCTGGACTCTTTTTGGTTGGTAAGCCATTGATTATTGCCACAATTTCAGCTCCTGTTATTAGTCTATTCAGAGATTCAACTTCTTCCTGGTTTAGTCATGGGAGAGTGTATGTGTCGAGGAATTTATACCTTTCTTTTTTTTTTTAATTTTTCTTCTTTTTATCATTATTAGTATTATTATTATCATTATTATTATTATTATACTTTAGGCTCTATGGTACATGTGCGCAACGTGCAGGTAAGCTACATATGTATACATGTGCCATGCTGGTGCGCTGCACCCACCAACTCGTCATCTAGCATTAGGTATATCTCCCAATGCTGTCCCTCCCCCCTCCCCCCACGCCACCACAGTCCCCGAAGTGTGATGTTCCCCTTCCTGTGTCCATGTGTTCTCATTGTTCAATTCCCACCTATGAGTGAGAATATGTGGTGTTTGGTTTTTTGTTCTTGCGATAGTTTACTGAGAACGATGATTTCCAATTTCATCCATGTCCCTACAAAGGATATGAACTCATCATTTTTTATGGCTGCCTACTATTCCATGGTGTATATGTGCCACATTTTCTTAATCCAGTCTATCACTGTTGGACATTTGGGTTGGTTCCAAGTCTTTGCTGTTGTGTATAATGCCGCAATAAACATACGTGTGCATGTGTCTTTATAGCAGCATGATTTATAGTCCTTTGGGTATATACCCAGTAATGGGATGGCTGGGTCAAATGGAATTTCTAGTTCTAGATCCCTGAGGAATCGCCACAGTGACCTCCACAAGGGTTGAACTAGTTTACAGTCCCACCAACAGTGTAAAAGTGTTCCTGTTTCTCCACATCCTCTCCAGCACCTGTTGTTTCCTGACTTTTTAATGATTGCCATTCTATCTGGTGTGAGATGGTATCTCATTGTGGTTTTGATTTGCATTTCTCTCATGGCCAGTGATGGTGAGCATTTTTTCACGTGTTTTTTGGCTGCATAAATGTCTTCTTTTGAGGAGTGTCTGTTCATGTCCTTCGCCCACTTTTTGATGGTGTTGTTTGGTGTTTTCTTGTAAATTTGTTGGAGTGCATTGTAGATTCTGGATATTAGCCCTTTGTGAGATGAGTAGGTTGCGAAAATTTTCTCCCATTTTGTAGGTTGCCTGTTCACTCTGACGGTAGTTTCCTTTGCTGTGCAGAAGCTCTTTAGTTTAATTAGATCCCATTTGTCAATTTTGGCTTTTGTTGCCATTGCTTTTGGTGTTTTAGACATGAACTCCTTGCCCATGCCTATGTCCTGAATGGTATTGCCTAGGTTTTCTTCTAGGGTTTTTATGGTTTTAGGTCTAACGTTTAAGTCTTTAATCCATGTTGAGTTGATTTTTGTAGAAGGTGTAAGGAAGGGATCCAGTTTCAGCTTTCTACATGTGGCTAGCCAGTTTTCCCAGCACCATTTATTAAATAGGGAATCCTTTCTCCATTTCTTGTTTTTGTCAGGTTTGTCAAAGATCAGATAGTTGTAGATATGTGGCATTATTTCTGACGGCTCTGTTCTGTTCCATTGATCTATATCTCTGTTTTGGTACCAGTACCACGCTGTTTGGGTTACTGTAGCCTTGTAGTATAGTTGGAAGTCAGGTAGCGTGATGCCTCCAGCTTTGTTCTTTTGGCTTAGGATTGACTTGGTGATGCGGGCTCTTTTTTGGTTCCATATGAACTTTAAAGTAGTTTTTTCCAATTCTGTGAAGAAAGTCATTGGTAACTTGGTGGGGATGGCATTGAATCTGTAAATTACCTTGGGAAGGATGGCCATTTTCATGATATTGATTCTTCCTACCCGTGAGCATGGAATGTTCTTCCATTTGTTTGTATCCTCTTTTATTTCCTTGAGCAGTGGTTTGTAGTTTTCTCCTTGAAGAGGTCCTTCACATCCCTTGTAAGTTGGATTCCTAGGTATTTTATTCTCTTTGAAGCCATTGTGAATGGGAGTTCACTCATGATTTGGCTCTCTGTTTGTCTGTTATTGATGTATAAGAATGCTTGTGATTTTTGTACATTGATGTTGTATCCTGAGACTTTGCTGAAGTTGCTTATCAGCTTAAGGAGATTTTGGGCTGAGACAATGGGGTTTTCTAGATATACTATCACGTCATCTGCAAACAGGGACAATTTGACTTCCTTTTCTCCTAATTGAATACCCTTGATTTCCTTCTCTTGCCTAATTGCCCTGGCCAGAACTTCCAACACTATGTTGAATAGAAGTGGTGAGAGAGGGCATCCCTGTCTTGTGCCAGTTTTCAAAGTGAATGCTTCCAGTTTTTGCCCATTCAGTATGATATTGGCTGTGGGTTTGTCATAAATAGCTCTTATTATTTTGAGATACGACCCATCAATACCTAATTTATTGAGAGTTTTTAGCATGAAGGGTTGTTGAATTTTGTCAAAGGCCTTTTCTTCCTGTATTGAGATAATCATGTGGTTTTTGACTTTGGTTCTGTTTATATGCTGGATTACATTTATTGATTTGCGTATCTTGAACCAGCCTTGCATCCCAGGGATGAAGCCCACTTGATCATGGTGAATAAGCTGTTTGATGTGCTGCTGGATTCGGTTTGCCAGTAATTTATTGAGGATTTTTGCATCAATATTCATCAAGGATATTGGTCTAAAATTCTCTTTTTTGGTTGTGTCTCTGCCCAGCTTTGGTATCAGCATGATGCTGGCCTCATAAAATGAGTTAGGAAGGATTCCCTCTTTTTCTATTGATTGGAATAGTTTCTGAAGTAATGGTTCCAGTTCCTCCTTGTACCTCCGGTAGAATTCGGCTGTGAACCCATCTGATCCTGGACTCTTTTTGGTTGGTAAGCCATTGATTATTGCCACAATTTCAGCTCCTGTTATTAGTCTATTCAGAGATTCAACTTCTTCCTGGTTTAGTCATGGGAGAGTGTATGTGTCGAGGAATTTATACCTTTCTTTTTTTTTTTAATTTTTCTTCTTTTTATCATTATTAGTATTATTATTATCATTATTATTATTATTATACTTTAGGCTCTATGGTACATGTGCGCAACGTGCAGGTAAGCTACATATGTATACATGTGCCATGCTGGTGCGCTGCACCCACCAACTCGTCATCTAGCATTAGGTATATCTCCCAATGCTGTCCCTCCCCCCTCCCCCCACGCCACCACAGTCCCCGAAGTGTGATGTTCCCCTTCCTGTGTCCATGTGTTCTCATTGTTCAATTCCCACCTATGAGTGAGAATATGTGGTGTTTGGTTTTTTGTTCTTGCGATAGTTTACTGAGAACGATGATTTCCAATTTCATCCATGTCCCTACAAAGGATATGAACTCATCATTTTTTATGGCTGCCTACTATTCCATGGTGTATATGTGCCACATTTTCTTAATCCAGTCTATCACTGTTGGACATTTGGGTTGGTTCCAAGTCTTTGCTGTTGTGTATAATGCCGCAATAAACATACGTGTGCATGTGTCTTTATAGCAGCATGATTTATAGTCCTTTGGGTATATACCCAGTAATGGGATGGCTGGGTCAAATGGAATTTCTAGTTCTAGATCCCTGAGGAATCGCCACAGTGACCTCCACAAGGGTTGAACTAGTTTACAGTCCCACCAACAGTGTAAAAGTGTTCCTGTTTCTCCACATCCTCTCCAGCACCTGTTGTTTCCTGACTTTTTAATGATTGCCATTCTATCTGGTGTGAGATGGTATCTCATTGTGGTTTTGATTTGCATTTCTCTCATGGCCAGTGATGGTGAGCATTTTTTCACGTGTTTTTTGGCTGCATAAATGTCTTCTTTTGAGGAGTGTCTGTTCATGTCCTTCGCCCACTTTTTGATGGTGTTGTTTGGTGTTTTCTTGTAAATTTGTTGGAGTGCATTGTAGATTCTGGATATTAGCCCTTTGTCAGATGAGTAGGTTGCGAAAATTTTCTCCCATTTTGTAGGTTGCCTGTTCACTCTGACGGTAGTTTCCTTTGCTGTGCAGAAGCTCTTTAGTTTAATTAGATCCCATTTGTCAATTTTGGCTTTTGTTGCCATTGCTTTTGGTGTTTTAGACATGAACTCCTTGCCCATGCCTATGTCCTGAATGGTATTGCCTAGGTTTTCTTCTAGGGTTTTTATGGTTTTAGGTCTAACGTTTAAGTCTTTAATCCATGTTGAGTTGATTTTTGTAGAAGGTGTAAGGAAGGGATCCAGTTTCAGCTTTCTACATGTGGCTAGCCAGTTTTCCCAGCACCATTTATTAAATAGGGAATCCTTTCTCCATTTCTTGTTTTTGTCAGGTTTGTCAAAGATCAGATAGTTGTAGATATGTGGCATTATTTCTGACGGCTCTGTTCTGTTCCATTGATCTATATCTCTGTTTTGGTACCAGTACCACGCTGTTTGGGTTACTGTAGCCTTGTAGTATAGTTGGAAGTCAGGTAGCGTGATGCCTCCAGCTTTGTTCTTTTGGCTTAGGATTGACTTGGTGATGCGGGCTCTTTTTTGGTTCCATATGAACTTTAAAGTAGTTTTTTCCAATTCTGTGAAGAAAGTCATTGGTAACTTGGTGGGGATGGCATTGAATCTGTAAATTACCTTGGGAAGGATGGCCATTTTCATGATATTGATTCTTCCTACCCGTGAGCATGGAATGTTCTTCCATTTGTTTGTATCCTCTTTTATTTCCTTGAGCAGTGGTTTGTAGTTTTCTCCTTGAAGAGGTCCTTCACATCCCTTGTAAGTTGGATTCCTAGGTATTTTATTCTCTTTGAAGCCATTGTGAATGGGAGTTCACTCATGATTTGGCTCTCTGTTTGTCTGTTATTGATGTATAAGAATGCTTGTGATTTTTGTACATTGATGTTGTATCCTGAGACTTTGCTGAAGTTGCTTATCAGCTTAAGGAGATTTTGGGCTGAGACAATGGGGTTTTCTAGATATACTATCACGTCATCTGCAAACAGGGACAATTTGACTTCCTTTTCTCCTAATTGAATACCCTTGATTTCCTTCTCTTGCCTAATTGCCCTGGCCAGAACTTCCAACACTATGTTGAATAGAAGTGGTGAGAGAGGGCATCCCTGTCTTGTGCCAGTTTTCAAAGTGAATGCTTCCAGTTTTTGCCCATTCAGTATGATATTGGCTGTGGGTTTGTCATAAATAGCTCTTATTATTTTGAGATACGACCCATCAATACCTAATTTATTGAGAGTTTTTAGCATGAAGGGTTGTTGAATTTTGTCAAAGGCCTTTTCTTCCTGTATTGAGATAATCATGTGGTTTTTGACTTTGGTTCTGTTTATATGCTGGATTACATTTATTGATTTGCGTATCTTGAACCAGCCTTGCATCCCAGGGATGAAGCCCACTTGATCATGGTGAATAAGCTGTTTGATGTGCTGCTGGATTCGGTTTGCCAGTAATTTATTGAGGATTTTTGCATCAATATTCATCAAGGATATTGGTCTAAAATTCTCTTTTTTGGTTGTGTCTCTGCCCAGCTTTGGTATCAGCATGATGCTGGCCTCATAAAATGAGTTAGGAAGGATTCCCTCTTTTTCTATTGATTGGAATAGTTTCTGAAGTAATGGTTCCAGTTCCTCCTTGTACCTCCGGTAGAATTCGGCTGTGAACCCATCTGATCCTGGACTCTTTTTGGTTGGTAAGCCATTGATTATTGCCACAATTTCAGCTCCTGTTATTAGTCTATTCAGAGATTCAACTTCTTCCTGGTTTAGTCATGGGAGAGTGTATGTGTCGAGGAATTTATACCTTTCTTTTTTTTTTTAATTTTTCTTCTTTTTATCATTATTAGTATTATTATTATCATTATTATTATTATTATACTTTAGGCTCTATGGTACATGTGCGCAACGTGCAGGTAAGCTACATATGTATACATGTGCCATGCTGGTGCGCTGCACCCACCAACTCGTCATCTAGCATTAGGTATATCTCCCAATGCTGTCCCTCCCCCCTCCCCCCACGCCACCACAGTCCCCGAAGTGTGATGTTCCCCTTCCTGTGTCCATGTGTTCTCATTGTTCAATTCCCACCTATGAGTGAGAATATGTGGTGTTTGGTTTTTTGTTCTTGCGATAGTTTACTGAGAACGATGATTTCCAATTTCATCCATGTCCCTACAAAGGATATGAACTCATCATTTTTTATGGCTGCCTACTATTCCATGGTGTATATGTGCCACATTTTCTTAATCCAGTCTATCACTGTTGGACATTTGGGTTGGTTCCAAGTCTTTGCTGTTGTGTATAATGCCGCAATAAACATACGTGTGCATGTGTCTTTATAGCAGCATGATTTATAGTCCTTTGGGTATATACCCAGTAATGGGATGGCTGGGTCAAATGGAATTTCTAGTTCTAGATCCCTGAGGAATCGCCACAGTGACCTCCACAAGGGTTGAACTAGTTTACAGTCCCACCAACAGTGTAAAAGTGTTCCTGTTTCTCCACATCCTCTCCAGCACCTGTTGTTTCCTGACTTTTTAATGATTGCCATTCTATCTGGTGTGAGATGGTATCTCATTGTGGTTTTGATTTGCATTTCTCTCATGGCCAGTGATGGTGAGCATTTTTTCACGTGTTTTTTGGCTGCATAAATGTCTTCTTTTGAGGAGTGTCTGTTCATGTCCTTCGCCCACTTTTTGATGGTGTTGTTTGGTGTTTTCTTGTAAATTTGTTGGAGTGCATTGTAGATTCTGGATATTAGCCCTTTGTCAGATGAGTAGGTTGCGAAAATTTTCTCCCATTTTGTAGGTTGCCTGTTCACTCTGACGGTAGTTTCCTTTGCTGTGCAGAAGCTCTTTAGTTTAATTAGATCCCATTTGTCAATTTTGGCTTTTGTTGCCATTGCTTTTGGTGTTTTAGACATGAACTCCTTGCCCATGCCTATGTCCTGAATGGTATTGCCTAGGTTTTCTTCTAGGGTTTTTATGGTTTTAGGTCTAACGTTTAAGTCTTTAATCCATGTTGAGTTGATTTTTGTAGAAGGTGTAAGGAAGGGATCCAGTTTCAGCTTTCTACATGTGGCTAGCCAGTTTTCCCAGCACCATTTATTAAATAGGGAATCCTTTCTCCATTTCTTGTTTTTGTCAGGTTTGTCAAAGATCAGATAGTTGTAGATATGTGGCATTATTTCTGACGGCTCTGTTCTGTTCCATTGATCTATATCTCTGTTTTGGTACCAGTACCACGCTGTTTGGGTTACTGTAGCCTTGTAGTATAGTTGGAAGTCAGGTAGCGTGATGCCTCCAGCTTTGTTCTTTTGGCTTAGGATTGACTTGGTGATGCGGGCTCTTTTTTGGTTCCATATGAACTTTAAAGTAGTTTTTTCCAATTCTGTGAAGAAAGTCATTGGTAACTTGGTGGGGATGGCATTGAATCTGTAAATTACCTTGGGAAGGATGGCCATTTTCATGATATTGATTCTTCCTACCCGTGAGCATGGAATGTTCTTCCATTTGTTTGTATCCTCTTTTATTTCCTTGAGCAGTGGTTTGTAGTTTTCTCCTTGAAGAGGTCCTTCACATCCCTTGTAAGTTGGATTCCTAGGTATTTTATTCTCTTTGAAGCCATTGTGAATGGGAGTTCACTCATGATTTGGCTCTCTGTTTGTCTGTTATTGATGTATAAGAATGCTTGTGATTTTTGTACATTGATGTTGTATCCTGAGACTTTGCTGAAGTTGCTTATCAGCTTAAGGAGATTTTGGGCTGAGACAATGGGGTTTTCTAGATATACTATCACGTCATCTGCAAACAGGGACAATTTGACTTCCTTTTCTCCTAATTGAATACCCTTGATTTCCTTCTCTTGCCTAATTGCCCTGGCCAGAACTTCCAACACTATGTTGAATAGAAGTGGTGAGAGAGGGCATCCCTGTCTTGTGCCAGTTTTCAAAGTGAATGCTTCCAGTTTTTGCCCATTCAGTATGATATTGGCTGTGGGTTTGTCATAAATAGCTCTTATTATTTTGAGATACGACCCATCAATACCTAATTTATTGAGAGTTTTTAGCATGAAGGGTTGTTGAATTTTGTCAAAGGCCTTTTCTTCCTGTATTGAGATAATCATGTGGTTTTTGACTTTGGTTCTGTTTATATGCTGGATTACATTTATTGATTTGCGTATCTTGAACCAGCCTTGCATCCCAGGGATGAAGCCCACTTGATCATGGTGAATAAGCTGTTTGATGTGCTGCTGGATTCGGTTTGCCAGTAATTTATTGAGGATTTTTGCATCAATATTCATCAAGGATATTGGTCTAAAATTCTCTTTTTTGGTTGTGTCTCTGCCCAGCTTTGGTATCAGCATGATGCTGGCCTCATAAAATGAGTTAGGAAGGATTCCCTCTTTTTCTATTGATTGGAATAGTTTCTGAAGTAATGGTTCCAGTTCCTCCTTGTACCTCCGGTAGAATTCGGCTGTGAACCCATCTGATCCTGGACTCTTTTTGGTTGGTAAGCCATTGATTATTGCCACAATTTCAGCTCCTGTTATTAGTCTATTCAGAGATTCAACTTCTTCCTGGTTTAGTCATGGGAGAGTGTATGTGTCGAGGAATTTATACCTTTCTTTTTTTTTTTAATTTTTCTTCTTTTTATCATTATTAGTATTATTATTATCATTATTATTATTATTATACTTTAGGCTCTATGGTACATGTGCGCAACGTGCAGGTAAGCTACATATGTATACATGTGCCATGCTGGTGCGCTGCACCCACCAACTCGTCATCTAGCATTAGGTATATCTCCCAATGCTGTCCCTCCCCCCTCCCCCCACGCCACCACAGTCCCCGAAGTGTGATGTTCCCCTTCCTGTGTCCATGTGTTCTCATTGTTCAATTCCCACCTATGAGTGAGAATATGTGGTGTTTGGTTTTTTGTTCTTGCGATAGTTTACTGAGAACGATGATTTCCAATTTCATCCATGTCCCTACAAAGGATATGAACTCATCATTTTTTATGGCTGCCTACTATTCCATGGTGTATATGTGCCACATTTTCTTAATCCAGTCTATCACTGTTGGACATTTGGGTTGGTTCCAAGTCTTTGCTGTTGTGTATAATGCCGCAATAAACATACGTGTGCATGTGTCTTTATAGCAGCATGATTTATAGTCCTTTGGGTATATACCCAGTAATGGGATGGCTGGGTCAAATGGAATTTCTAGTTCTAGATCCCTGAGGAATCGCCACAGTGACCTCCACAAGGGTTGAACTAGTTTACAGTCCCACCAACAGTGTAAAAGTGTTCCTGTTTCTCCACATCCTCTCCAGCACCTGTTGTTTCCTGACTTTTTAATGATTGCCATTCTATCTGGTGTGAGATGGTATCTCATTGTGGTTTTGATTTGCATTTCTCTCATGGCCAGTGATGGTGAGCATTTTTTCACGTGTTTTTTGGCTGCATAAATGTCTTCTTTTGAGGAGTGTCTGTTCATGTCCTTCGCCCACTTTTTGATGGTGTTGTTTGGTGTTTTCTTGTAAATTTGTTGGAGTGCATTGTAGATTCTGGATATTAGCCCTTTGTCAGATGAGTAGGTTGCGAAAATTTTCTCCCATTTTGTAGGTTGCCTGTTCACTCTGACGGTAGTTTCCTTTGCTGTGCAGAAGCTCTTTAGTTTAATTAGATCCCATTTGTCAATTTTGGCTTTTGTTGCCATTGCTTTTGGTGTTTTAGACATGAACTCCTTGCCCATGCCTATGTCCTGAATGGTATTGCCTAGGTTTTCTTCTAGGGTTTTTATGGTTTTAGGTCTAACGTTTAAGTCTTTAATCCATGTTGAGTTGATTTTTGTAGAAGGTGTAAGGAAGGGATCCAGTTTCAGCTTTCTACATGTGGCTAGCCAGTTTTCCCAGCACCATTTATTAAATAGGGAATCCTTTCTCCATTTCTTGTTTTTGTCAGGTTTGTCAAAGATCAGATAGTTGTAGATATGTGGCATTATTTCTGACGGCTCTGTTCTGTTCCATTGATCTATATCTCTGTTTTGGTACCAGTACCACGCTGTTTGGGTTACTGTAGCCTTGTAGTATAGTTGGAAGTCAGGTAGCGTGATGCCTCCAGCTTTGTTCTTTTGGCTTAGGATTGACTTGGTGATGCGGGCTCTTTTTTGGTTCCATATGAACTTTAAAGTAGTTTTTTCCAATTCTGTGAAGAAAGTCATTGGTAACTTGGTGGGGATGGCATTGAATCTGTAAATTACCTTGGGAAGGATGGCCATTTTCATGATATTGATTCTTCCTACCCGTGAGCATGGAATGTTCTTCCATTTGTTTGTATCCTCTTTTATTTCCTTGAGCAGTGGTTTGTAGTTTTCTCCTTGAAGAGGTCCTTCACATCCCTTGTAAGTTGGATTCCTAGGTATTTTATTCTCTTTGAAGCCATTGTGAATGGGAGTTCACTCATGATTTGGCTCTCTGTTTGTCTGTTATTGATGTATAAGAATGCTTGTGATTTTTGTACATTGATGTTGTATCCTGAGACTTTGCTGAAGTTGCTTATCAGCTTAAGGAGATTTTGGGCTGAGACAATGGGGTTTTCTAGATATACTATCACGTCATCTGCAAACAGGGACAATTTGACTTCCTTTTCTCCTAATTGAATACCCTTGATTTCCTTCTCTTGCCTAATTGCCCTGGCCAGAACTTCCAACACTATGTTGAATAGAAGTGGTGAGAGAGGGCATCCCTGTCTTGTGCCAGTTTTCAAAGTGAATGCTTCCAGTTTTTGCCCATTCAGTATGATATTGGCTGTGGGTTTGTCATAAATAGCTCTTATTATTTTGAGATACGACCCATCAATACCTAATTTATTGAGAGTTTTTAGCATGAAGGGTTGTTGAATTTTGTCAAAGGCCTTTTCTTCCTGTATTGAGATAATCATGTGGTTTTTGACTTTGGTTCTGTTTATATGCTGGATTACATTTATTGATTTGCGTATCTTGAACCAGCCTTGCATCCCAGGGATGAAGCCCACTTGATCATGGTGAATAAGCTGTTTGATGTGCTGCTGGATTCGGTTTGCCAGTAATTTATTGAGGATTTTTGCATCAATATTCATCAAGGATATTGGTCTAAAATTCTCTTTTTTGGTTGTGTCTCTGCCCAGCTTTGGTATCAGCATGATGCTGGCCTCATAAAATGAGTTAGGAAGGATTCCCTCTTTTTCTATTGATTGGAATAGTTTCTGAAGTAATGGTTCCAGTTCCTCCTTGTACCTCCGGTAGAATTCGGCTGTGAACCCATCTGATCCTGGACTCTTTTTGGTTGGTAAGCCATTGATTATTGCCACAATTTCAGCTCCTGTTATTAGTCTATTCAGAGATTCAACTTCTTCCTGGTTTAGTCATGGGAGAGTGTATGTGTCGAGGAATTTATACCTTTCTTTTTTTTTTTAATTTTTCTTCTTTTTATCATTATTAGTATTATTATTATCATTATTATTATTATTATACTTTAGGCTCTATGGTACATGTGCGCAACGTGCAGGTAAGCTACATATGTATACATGTGCCATGCTGGTGCGCTGCACCCACCAACTCGTCATCTAGCATTAGGTATATCTCCCAATGCTGTCCCTCCCCCCTCCCCCCACGCCACCACAGTCCCCGAAGTGTGATGTTCCCCTTCCTGTGTCCATGTGTTCTCATTGTTCAATTCCCACCTATGAGTGAGAATATGTGGTGTTTGGTTTTTTGTTCTTGCGATAGTTTACTGAGAACGATGATTTCCAATTTCATCCATGTCCCTACAAAGGATATGAACTCATCATTTTTTATGGCTGCCTACTATTCCATGGTGTATATGTGCCACATTTTCTTAATCCAGTCTATCACTGTTGGACATTTGGGTTGGTTCCAAGTCTTTGCTGTTGTGTATAATGCCGCAATAAACATACGTGTGCATGTGTCTTTATAGCAGCATGATTTATAGTCCTTTGGGTATATACCCAGTAATGGGATGGCTGGGTCAAATGGAATTTCTAGTTCTAGATCCCTGAGGAATCGCCACAGTGACCTCCACAAGGGTTGAACTAGTTTACAGTCCCACCAACAGTGTAAAAGTGTTCCTGTTTCTCCACATCCTCTCCAGCACCTGTTGTTTCCTGACTTTTTAATGATTGCCATTCTATCTGGTGTGAGATGGTATCTCATTGTGGTTTTGATTTGCATTTCTCTCATGGCCAGTGATGGTGAGCATTTTTTCACGTGTTTTTTGGCTGCATAAATGTCTTCTTTTGAGGAGTGTCTGTTCATGTCCTTCGCCCACTTTTTGATGGTGTTGTTTGGTGTTTTCTTGTAAATTTGTTGGAGTGCATTGTAGATTCTGGATATTAGCCCTTTGTCAGATGAGTAGGTTGCGAAAATTTTCTCCCATTTTGTAGGTTGCCTGTTCACTCTGACGGTAGTTTCCTTTGCTGTGCAGAAGCTCTTTAGTTTAATTAGATCCCATTTGTCAATTTTGGCTTTTGTTGCCATTGCTTTTGGTGTTTTAGACATGAACTCCTTGCCCATGCCTATGTCCTGAATGGTATTGCCTAGGTTTTCTTCTAGGGTTTTTATGGTTTTAGGTCTAACGTTTAAGTCTTTAATCCATGTTGAGTTGATTTTTGTAGAAGGTGTAAGGAAGGGATCCAGTTTCAGCTTTCTACATGTGGCTAGCCAGTTTTCCCAGCACCATTTATTAAATAGGGAATCCTTTCTCCATTTCTTGTTTTTGTCAGGTTTGTCAAAGATCAGATAGTTGTAGATATGTGGCATTATTTCTGACGGCTCTGTTCTGTTCCATTGATCTATATCTCTGTTTTGGTACCAGTACCACGCTGTTTGGGTTACTGTAGCCTTGTAGTATAGTTGGAAGTCAGGTAGCGTGATGCCTCCAGCTTTGTTCTTTTGGCTTAGGATTGACTTGGTGATGCGGGCTCTTTTTTGGTTCCATATGAACTTTAAAGTAGTTTTTTCCAATTCTGTGAAGAAAGTCATTGGTAACTTGGTGGGGATGGCATTGAATCTGTAAATTACCTTGGGAAGGATGGCCATTTTCATGATATTGATTCTTCCTACCCGTGAGCATGGAATGTTCTTCCATTTGTTTGTATCCTCTTTTATTTCCTTGAGCAGTGGTTTGTAGTTTTCTCCTTGAAGAGGTCCTTCACATCCCTTGTAAGTTGGATTCCTAGGTATTTTATTCTCTTTGAAGCCATTGTGAATGGGAGTTCACTCATGATTTGGCTCTCTGTTTGTCTGTTATTGATGTATAAGAATGCTTGTGATTTTTGTACATTGATGTTGTATCCTGAGACTTTGCTGAAGTTGCTTATCAGCTTAAGGAGATTTTGGGCTGAGACAATGGGGTTTTCTAGATATACTATCACGTCATCTGCAAACAGGGACAATTTGACTTCCTTTTCTCCTAATTGAATACCCTTGATTTCCTTCTCTTGCCTAATTGCCCTGGCCAGAACTTCCAACACTATGTTGAATAGAAGTGGTGAGAGAGGGCATCCCTGTCTTGTGCCAGTTTTCAAAGTGAATGCTTCCAGTTTTTGCCCATTCAGTATGATATTGGCTGTGGGTTTGTCATAAATAGCTCTTATTATTTTGAGATACGACCCATCAATACCTAATTTATTGAGAGTTTTTAGCATGAAGGGTTGTTGAATTTTGTCAAAGGCCTTTTCTTCCTGTATTGAGATAATCATGTGGTTTTTGACTTTGGTTCTGTTTATATGCTGGATTACATTTATTGATTTGCGTATCTTGAACCAGCCTTGCATCCCAGGGATGAAGCCCACTTGATCATGGTGAATAAGCTGTTTGATGTGCTGCTGGATTCGGTTTGCCAGTAATTTATTGAGGATTTTTGCATCAATATTCATCAAGGATATTGGTCTAAAATTCTCTTTTTTGGTTGTGTCTCTGCCCAGCTTTGGTATCAGCATGATGCTGGCCTCATAAAATGAGTTAGGAAGGATTCCCTCTTTTTCTATTGATTGGAATAGTTTCTGAAGTAATGGTTCCAGTTCCTCCTTGTACCTCCGGTAGAATTCGGCTGTGAACCCATCTGATCCTGGACTCTTTTTGGTTGGTAAGCCATTGATTATTGCCACAATTTCAGCTCCTGTTATTAGTCTATTCAGAGATTCAACTTCTTCCTGGTTTAGTCATGGGAGAGTGTATGTGTCGAGGAATTTATACCTTTCTTTTTTTTTTTAATTTTTCTTCTTTTTATCATTATTAGTATTATTATTATCATTATTATTATTATTATACTTTAGGCTCTATGGTACATGTGCGCAACGTGCAGGTAAGCTACATATGTATACATGTGCCATGCTGGTGCGCTGCACCCACCAACTCGTCATCTAGCATTAGGTATATCTCCCAATGCTGTCCCTCCCCCCTCCCCCCACGCCACCACAGTCCCCGAAGTGTGATGTTCCCCTTCCTGTGTCCATGTGTTCTCATTGTTCAATTCCCACCTATGAGTGAGAATATGTGGTGTTTGGTTTTTTGTTCTTGCGATAGTTTACTGAGAACGATGATTTCCAATTTCATCCATGTCCCTACAAAGGATATGAACTCATCATTTTTTATGGCTGCCTACTATTCCATGGTGTATATGTGCCACATTTTCTTAATCCAGTCTATCACTGTTGGACATTTGGGTTGGTTCCAAGTCTTTGCTGTTGTGTATAATGCCGCAATAAACATACGTGTGCATGTGTCTTTATAGCAGCATGATTTATAGTCCTTTGGGTATATACCCAGTAATGGGATGGCTGGGTCAAATGGAATTTCTAGTTCTAGATCCCTGAGGAATCGCCACAGTGACCTCCACAAGGGTTGAACTAGTTTACAGTCCCACCAACAGTGTAAAAGTGTTCCTGTTTCTCCACATCCTCTCCAGCACCTGTTGTTTCCTGACTTTTTAATGATTGCCATTCTATCTGGTGTGAGATGGTATCTCATTGTGGTTTTGATTTGCATTTCTCTCATGGCCAGTGATGGTGAGCATTTTTTCACGTGTTTTTTGGCTGCATAAATGTCTTCTTTTGAGGAGTGTCTGTTCATGTCCTTCGCCCACTTTTTGATGGTGTTGTTTGGTGTTTTCTTGTAAATTTGTTGGAGTGCATTGTAGATTCTGGATATTAGCCCTTTGTCAGATGAGTAGGTTGCGAAAATTTTCTCCCATTTTGTAGGTTGCCTGTTCACTCTGACGGTAGTTTCCTTTGCTGTGCAGAAGCTCTTTAGTTTAATTAGATCCCATTTGTCAATTTTGGCTTTTGTTGCCATTGCTTTTGGTGTTTTAGACATGAACTCCTTGCCCATGCCTATGTCCTGAATGGTATTGCCTAGGTTTTCTTCTAGGGTTTTTATGGTTTTAGGTCTAACGTTTAAGTCTTTAATCCATGTTGAGTTGATTTTTGTAGAAGGTGTAAGGAAGGGATCCAGTTTCAGCTTTCTACATGTGGCTAGCCAGTTTTCCCAGCACCATTTATTAAATAGGGAATCCTTTCTCCATTTCTTGTTTTTGTCAGGTTTGTCAAAGATCAGATAGTTGTAGATATGTGGCATTATTTCTGACGGCTCTGTTCTGTTCCATTGATCTATATCTCTGTTTTGGTACCAGTACCACGCTGTTTGGGTTACTGTAGCCTTGTAGTATAGTTGGAAGTCAGGTAGCGTGATGCCTCCAGCTTTGTTCTTTTGGCTTAGGATTGACTTGGTGATGCGGGCTCTTTTTTGGTTCCATATGAACTTTAAAGTAGTTTTTTCCAATTCTGTGAAGAAAGTCATTGGTAACTTGGTGGGGATGGCATTGAATCTGTAAATTACCTTGGGAAGGATGGCCATTTTCATGATATTGATTCTTCCTACCCGTGAGCATGGAATGTTCTTCCATTTGTTTGTATCCTCTTTTATTTCCTTGAGCAGTGGTTTGTAGTTTTCTCCTTGAAGAGGTCCTTCACATCCCTTGTAAGTTGGATTCCTAGGTATTTTATTCTCTTTGAAGCCATTGTGAATGGGAGTTCACTCATGATTTGGCTCTCTGTTTGTCTGTTATTGATGTATAAGAATGCTTGTGATTTTTGTACATTGATGTTGTATCCTGAGACTTTGCTGAAGTTGCTTATCAGCTTAAGGAGATTTTGGGCTGAGACAATGGGGTTTTCTAGATATACTATCACGTCATCTGCAAACAGGGACAATTTGACTTCCTTTTCTCCTAATTGAATACCCTTGATTTCCTTCTCTTGCCTAATTGCCCTGGCCAGAACTTCCAACACTATGTTGAATAGAAGTGGTGAGAGAGGGCATCCCTGTCTTGTGCCAGTTTTCAAAGTGAATGCTTCCAGTTTTTGCCCATTCAGTATGATATTGGCTGTGGGTTTGTCATAAATAGCTCTTATTATTTTGAGATACGACCCATCAATACCTAATTTATTGAGAGTTTTTAGCATGAAGGGTTGTTGAATTTTGTCAAAGGCCTTTTCTTCCTGTATTGAGATAATCATGTGGTTTTTGACTTTGGTTCTGTTTATATGCTGGATTACATTTATTGATTTGCGTATCTTGAACCAGCCTTGCATCCCAGGGATGAAGCCCACTTGATCATGGTGAATAAGCTGTTTGATGTGCTGCTGGATTCGGTTTGCCAGTAATTTATTGAGGATTTTTGCATCAATATTCATCAAGGATATTGGTCTAAAATTCTCTTTTTTGGTTGTGTCTCTGCCCAGCTTTGGTATCAGCATGATGCTGGCCTCATAAAATGAGTTAGGAAGGATTCCCTCTTTTTCTATTGATTGGAATAGTTTCTGAAGTAATGGTTCCAGTTCCTCCTTGTACCTCCGGTAGAATTCGGCTGTGAACCCATCTGATCCTGGACTCTTTTTGGTTGGTAAGCCATTGATTATTGCCACAATTTCAGCTCCTGTTATTAGTCTATTCAGAGATTCAACTTCTTCCTGGTTTAGTCATGGGAGAGTGTATGTGTCGAGGAATTTATACCTTTCTTTTTTTTTTTAATTTTTCTTCTTTTTATCATTATTAGTATTATTATTATCATTATTATTATTATTATACTTTAGGCTCTATGGTACATGTGCGCAACGTGCAGGTAAGCTACATATGTATACATGTGCCATGCTGGTGCGCTGCACCCACCAACTCGTCATCTAGCATTAGGTATATCTCCCAATGCTGTCCCTCCCCCCTCCCCCCACGCCACCACAGTCCCCGAAGTGTGATGTTCCCCTTCCTGTGTCCATGTGTTCTCATTGTTCAATTCCCACCTATGAGTGAGAATATGTGGTGTTTGGTTTTTTGTTCTTGCGATAGTTTACTGAGAACGATGATTTCCAATTTCATCCATGTCCCTACAAAGGATATGAACTCATCATTTTTTATGGCTGCCTACTATTCCATGGTGTATATGTGCCACATTTTCTTAATCCAGTCTATCACTGTTGGACATTTGGGTTGGTTCCAAGTCTTTGCTGTTGTGTATAATGCCGCAATAAACATACGTGTGCATGTGTCTTTATAGCAGCATGATTTATAGTCCTTTGGGTATATACCCAGTAATGGGATGGCTGGGTCAAATGGAATTTCTAGTTCTAGATCCCTGAGGAATCGCCACAGTGACCTCCACAAGGGTTGAACTAGTTTACAGTCCCACCAACAGTGTAAAAGTGTTCCTGTTTCTCCACATCCTCTCCAGCACCTGTTGTTTCCTGACTTTTTAATGATTGCCATTCTATCTGGTGTGAGATGGTATCTCATTGTGGTTTTGATTTGCATTTCTCTCATGGCCAGTGATGGTGAGCATTTTTTCACGTGTTTTTTGGCTGCATAAATGTCTTCTTTTGAGGAGTGTCTGTTCATGTCCTTCGCCCACTTTTTGATGGTGTTGTTTGGTGTTTTCTTGTAAATTTGTTGGAGTGCATTGTAGATTCTGGATATTAGCCCTTTGTCAGATGAGTAGGTTGCGAAAATTTTCTCCCATTTTGTAGGTTGCCTGTTCACTCTGACGGTAGTTTCCTTTGCTGTGCAGAAGCTCTTTAGTTTAATTAGATCCCATTTGTCAATTTTGGCTTTTGTTGCCATTGCTTTTGGTGTTTTAGACATGAACTCCTTGCCCATGCCTATGTCCTGAATGGTATTGCCTAGGTTTTCTTCTAGGGTTTTTATGGTTTTAGGTCTAACGTTTAAGTCTTTAATCCATGTTGAGTTGATTTTTGTAGAAGGTGTAAGGAAGGGATCCAGTTTCAGCTTTCTACATGTGGCTAGCCAGTTTTCCCAGCACCATTTATTAAATAGGGAATCCTTTCTCCATTTCTTGTTTTTGTCAGGTTTGTCAAAGATCAGATAGTTGTAGATATGTGGCATTATTTCTGACGGCTCTGTTCTGTTCCATTGATCTATATCTCTGTTTTGGTACCAGTACCACGCTGTTTGGGTTACTGTAGCCTTGTAGTATAGTTGGAAGTCAGGTAGCGTGATGCCTCCAGCTTTGTTCTTTTGGCTTAGGATTGACTTGGTGATGCGGGCTCTTTTTTGGTTCCATATGAACTTTAAAGTAGTTTTTTCCAATTCTGTGAAGAAAGTCATTGGTAACTTGGTGGGGATGGCATTGAATCTGTAAATTACCTTGGGAAGGATGGCCATTTTCATGATATTGATTCTTCCTACCCGTGAGCATGGAATGTTCTTCCATTTGTTTGTATCCTCTTTTATTTCCTTGAGCAGTGGTTTGTAGTTTTCTCCTTGAAGAGGTCCTTCACATCCCTTGTAAGTTGGATTCCTAGGTATTTTATTCTCTTTGAAGCCATTGTGAATGGGAGTTCACTCATGATTTGGCTCTCTGTTTGTCTGTTATTGATGTATAAGAATGCTTGTGATTTTTGTACATTGATGTTGTATCCTGAGACTTTGCTGAAGTTGCTTATCAGCTTAAGGAGATTTTGGGCTGAGACAATGGGGTTTTCTAGATATACTATCACGTCATCTGCAAACAGGGACAATTTGACTTCCTTTTCTCCTAATTGAATACCCTTGATTTCCTTCTCTTGCCTAATTGCCCTGGCCAGAACTTCCAACACTATGTTGAATAGAAGTGGTGAGAGAGGGCATCCCTGTCTTGTGCCAGTTTTCAAAGTGAATGCTTCCAGTTTTTGCCCATTCAGTATGATATTGGCTGTGGGTTTGTCATAAATAGCTCTTATTATTTTGAGATACGACCCATCAATACCTAATTTATTGAGAGTTTTTAGCATGAAGGGTTGTTGAATTTTGTCAAAGGCCTTTTCTTCCTGTATTGAGATAATCATGTGGTTTTTGACTTTGGTTCTGTTTATATGCTGGATTACATTTATTGATTTGCGTATCTTGAACCAGCCTTGCATCCCAGGGATGAAGCCCACTTGATCATGGTGAATAAGCTGTTTGATGTGCTGCTGGATTCGGTTTGCCAGTAATTTATTGAGGATTTTTGCATCAATATTCATCAAGGATATTGGTCTAAAATTCTCTTTTTTGGTTGTGTCTCTGCCCAGCTTTGGTATCAGCATGATGCTGGCCTCATAAAATGAGTTAGGAAGGATTCCCTCTTTTTCTATTGATTGGAATAGTTTCTGAAGTAATGGTTCCAGTTCCTCCTTGTACCTCCGGTAGAATTCGGCTGTGAACCCATCTGATCCTGGACTCTTTTTGGTTGGTAAGCCATTGATTATTGCCACAATTTCAGCTCCTGTTATTAGTCTATTCAGAGATTCAACTTCTTCCTGGTTTAGTCATGGGAGAGTGTATGTGTCGAGGAATTTATACCTTTCTTTTTTTTTTTAATTTTTCTTCTTTTTATCATTATTAGTATTATTATTATCATTATTATTATTATTATACTTTAGGCTCTATGGTACATGTGCGCAACGTGCAGGTAAGCTACATATGTATACATGTGCCATGCTGGTGCGCTGCACCCACCAACTCGTCATCTAGCATTAGGTATATCTCCCAATGCTGTCCCTCCCCCCTCCCCCCACGCCACCACAGTCCCCGAAGTGTGATGTTCCCCTTCCTGTGTCCATGTGTTCTCATTGTTCAATTCCCACCTATGAGTGAGAATATGTGGTGTTTGGTTTTTTGTTCTTGCGATAGTTTACTGAGAACGATGATTTCCAATTTCATCCATGTCCCTACAAAGGATATGAACTCATCATTTTTTATGGCTGCCTACTATTCCATGGTGTATATGTGCCACATTTTCTTAATCCAGTCTATCACTGTTGGACATTTGGGTTGGTTCCAAGTCTTTGCTGTTGTGTATAATGCCGCAATAAACATACGTGTGCATGTGTCTTTATAGCAGCATGATTTATAGTCCTTTGGGTATATACCCAGTAATGGGATGGCTGGGTCAAATGGAATTTCTAGTTCTAGATCCCTGAGGAATCGCCACAGTGACCTCCACAAGGGTTGAACTAGTTTACAGTCCCACCAACAGTGTAAAAGTGTTCCTGTTTCTCCACATCCTCTCCAGCACCTGTTGTTTCCTGACTTTTTAATGATTGCCATTCTATCTGGTGTGAGATGGTATCTCATTGTGGTTTTGATTTGCATTTCTCTCATGGCCAGTGATGGTGAGCATTTTTTCACGTGTTTTTTGGCTGCATAAATGTCTTCTTTTGAGGAGTGTCTGTTCATGTCCTTCGCCCACTTTTTGATGGTGTTGTTTGGTGTTTTCTTGTAAATTTGTTGGAGTGCATTGTAGATTCTGGATATTAGCCCTTTGTCAGATGAGTAGGTTGCGAAAATTTTCTCCCATTTTGTAGGTTGCCTGTTCACTCTGACGGTAGTTTCCTTTGCTGTGCAGAAGCTCTTTAGTTTAATTAGATCCCATTTGTCAATTTTGGCTTTTGTTGCCATTGCTTTTGGTGTTTTAGACATGAACTCCTTGCCCATGCCTATGTCCTGAATGGTATTGCCTAGGTTTTCTTCTAGGGTTTTTATGGTTTTAGGTCTAACGTTTAAGTCTTTAATCCATGTTGAGTTGATTTTTGTAGAAGGTGTAAGGAAGGGATCCAGTTTCAGCTTTCTACATGTGGCTAGCCAGTTTTCCCAGCACCATTTATTAAATAGGGAATCCTTTCTCCATTTCTTGTTTTTGTCAGGTTTGTCAAAGATCAGATAGTTGTAGATATGTGGCATTATTTCTGACGGCTCTGTTCTGTTCCATTGATCTATATCTCTGTTTTGGTACCAGTACCACGCTGTTTGGGTTACTGTAGCCTTGTAGTATAGTTGGAAGTCAGGTAGCGTGATGCCTCCAGCTTTGTTCTTTTGGCTTAGGATTGACTTGGTGATGCGGGCTCTTTTTTGGTTCCATATGAACTTTAAAGTAGTTTTTTCCAATTCTGTGAAGAAAGTCATTGGTAACTTGGTGGGGATGGCATTGAATCTGTAAATTACCTTGGGAAGGATGGCCATTTTCATGATATTGATTCTTCCTACCCGTGAGCATGGAATGTTCTTCCATTTGTTTGTATCCTCTTTTATTTCCTTGAGCAGTGGTTTGTAGTTTTCTCCTTGAAGAGGTCCTTCACATCCCTTGTAAGTTGGATTCCTAGGTATTTTATTCTCTTTGAAGCCATTGTGAATGGGAGTTCACTCATGATTTGGCTCTCTGTTTGTCTGTTATTGATGTATAAGAATGCTTGTGATTTTTGTACATTGATGTTGTATCCTGAGACTTTGCTGAAGTTGCTTATCAGCTTAAGGAGATTTTGGGCTGAGACAATGGGGTTTTCTAGATATACTATCACGTCATCTGCAAACAGGGACAATTTGACTTCCTTTTCTCCTAATTGAATACCCTTGATTTCCTTCTCTTGCCTAATTGCCCTGGCCAGAACTTCCAACACTATGTTGAATAGAAGTGGTGAGAGAGGGCATCCCTGTCTTGTGCCAGTTTTCAAAGTGAATGCTTCCAGTTTTTGCCCATTCAGTATGATATTGGCTGTGGGTTTGTCATAAATAGCTCTTATTATTTTGAGATACGACCCATCAATACCTAATTTATTGAGAGTTTTTAGCATGAAGGGTTGTTGAATTTTGTCAAAGGCCTTTTCTTCCTGTATTGAGATAATCATGTGGTTTTTGACTTTGGTTCTGTTTATATGCTGGATTACATTTATTGATTTGCGTATCTTGAACCAGCCTTGCATCCCAGGGATGAAGCCCACTTGATCATGGTGAATAAGCTGTTTGATGTGCTGCTGGATTCGGTTTGCCAGTAATTTATTGAGGATTTTTGCATCAATATTCATCAAGGATATTGGTCTAAAATTCTCTTTTTTGGTTGTGTCTCTGCCCAGCTTTGGTATCAGCATGATGCTGGCCTCATAAAATGAGTTAGGAAGGATTCCCTCTTTTTCTATTGATTGGAATAGTTTCTGAAGTAATGGTTCCAGTTCCTCCTTGTACCTCCGGTAGAATTCGGCTGTGAACCCATCTGATCCTGGACTCTTTTTGGTTGGTAAGCCATTGATTATTGCCACAATTTCAGCTCCTGTTATTAGTCTATTCAGAGATTCAACTTCTTCCTGGTTTAGTCATGGGAGAGTGTATGTGTCGAGGAATTTATACCTTTCTTTTTTTTTTTAATTTTTCTTCTTTTTATCATTATTAGTATTATTATTATCATTATTATTATTATTATACTTTAGGCTCTATGGTACATGTGCGCAACGTGCAGGTAAGCTACATATGTATACATGTGCCATGCTGGTGCGCTGCACCCACCAACTCGTCATCTAGCATTAGGTATATCTCCCAATGCTGTCCCTCCCCCCTCCCCCCACGCCACCACAGTCCCCGAAGTGTGATGTTCCCCTTCCTGTGTCCATGTGTTCTCATTGTTCAATTCCCACCTATGAGTGAGAATATGTGGTGTTTGGTTTTTTGTTCTTGCGATAGTTTACTGAGAACGATGATTTCCAATTTCATCCATGTCCCTACAAAGGATATGAACTCATCATTTTTTATGGCTGCCTACTATTCCATGGTGTATATGTGCCACATTTTCTTAATCCAGTCTATCACTGTTGGACATTTGGGTTGGTTCCAAGTCTTTGCTGTTGTGTATAATGCCGCAATAAACATACGTGTGCATGTGTCTTTATAGCAGCATGATTTATAGTCCTTTGGGTATATACCCAGTAATGGGATGGCTGGGTCAAATGGAATTTCTAGTTCTAGATCCCTGAGGAATCGCCACAGTGACCTCCACAAGGGTTGAACTAGTTTACAGTCCCACCAACAGTGTAAAAGTGTTCCTGTTTCTCCACATCCTCTCCAGCACCTGTTGTTTCCTGACTTTTTAATGATTGCCATTCTATCTGGTGTGAGATGGTATCTCATTGTGGTTTTGATTTGCATTTCTCTCATGGCCAGTGATGGTGAGCATTTTTTCACGTGTTTTTTGGCTGCATAAATGTCTTCTTTTGAGGAGTGTCTGTTCATGTCCTTCGCCCACTTTTTGATGGTGTTGTTTGGTGTTTTCTTGTAAATTTGTTGGAGTGCATTGTAGATTCTGGATATTAGCCCTTTGTCAGATGAGTAGGTTGCGAAAATTTTCTCCCATTTTGTAGGTTGCCTGTTCACTCTGACGGTAGTTTCCTTTGCTGTGCAGAAGCTCTTTAGTTTAATTAGATCCCATTTGTCAATTTTGGCTTTTGTTGCCATTGCTTTTGGTGTTTTAGACATGAACTCCTTGCCCATGCCTATGTCCTGAATGGTATTGCCTAGGTTTTCTTCTAGGGTTTTTATGGTTTTAGGTCTAACGTTTAAGTCTTTAATCCATGTTGAGTTGATTTTTGTAGAAGGTGTAAGGAAGGGATCCAGTTTCAGCTTTCTACATGTGGCTAGCCAGTTTTCCCAGCACCATTTATTAAATAGGGAATCCTTTCTCCATTTCTTGTTTTTGTCAGGTTTGTCAAAGATCAGATAGTTGTAGATATGTGGCATTATTTCTGACGGCTCTGTTCTGTTCCATTGATCTATATCTCTGTTTTGGTACCAGTACCACGCTGTTTGGGTTACTGTAGCCTTGTAGTATAGTTGGAAGTCAGGTAGCGTGATGCCTCCAGCTTTGTTCTTTTGGCTTAGGATTGACTTGGTGATGCGGGCTCTTTTTTGGTTCCATATGAACTTTAAAGTAGTTTTTTCCAATTCTGTGAAGAAAGTCATTGGTAACTTGGTGGGGATGGCATTGAATCTGTAAATTACCTTGGGAAGGATGGCCATTTTCATGATATTGATTCTTCCTACCCGTGAGCATGGAATGTTCTTCCATTTGTTTGTATCCTCTTTTATTTCCTTGAGCAGTGGTTTGTAGTTTTCTCCTTGAAGAGGTCCTTCACATCCCTTGTAAGTTGGATTCCTAGGTATTTTATTCTCTTTGAAGCCATTGTGAATGGGAGTTCACTCATGATTTGGCTCTCTGTTTGTCTGTTATTGATGTATAAGAATGCTTGTGATTTTTGTACATTGATGTTGTATCCTGAGACTTTGCTGAAGTTGCTTATCAGCTTAAGGAGATTTTGGGCTGAGACAATGGGGTTTTCTAGATATACTATCACGTCATCTGCAAACAGGGACAATTTGACTTCCTTTTCTCCTAATTGAATACCCTTGATTTCCTTCTCTTGCCTAATTGCCCTGGCCAGAACTTCCAACACTATGTTGAATAGAAGTGGTGAGAGAGGGCATCCCTGTCTTGTGCCAGTTTTCAAAGTGAATGCTTCCAGTTTTTGCCCATTCAGTATGATATTGGCTGTGGGTTTGTCATAAATAGCTCTTATTATTTTGAGATACGACCCATCAATACCTAATTTATTGAGAGTTTTTAGCATGAAGGGTTGTTGAATTTTGTCAAAGGCCTTTTCTTCCTGTATTGAGATAATCATGTGGTTTTTGACTTTGGTTCTGTTTATATGCTGGATTACATTTATTGATTTGCGTATCTTGAACCAGCCTTGCATCCCAGGGATGAAGCCCACTTGATCATGGTGAATAAGCTGTTTGATGTGCTGCTGGATTCGGTTTGCCAGTAATTTATTGAGGATTTTTGCATCAATATTCATCAAGGATATTGGTCTAAAATTCTCTTTTTTGGTTGTGTCTCTGCCCAGCTTTGGTATCAGCATGATGCTGGCCTCATAAAATGAGTTAGGAAGGATTCCCTCTTTTTCTATTGATTGGAATAGTTTCTGAAGTAATGGTTCCAGTTCCTCCTTGTACCTCCGGTAGAATTCGGCTGTGAACCCATCTGATCCTGGACTCTTTTTGGTTGGTAAGCCATTGATTATTGCCACAATTTCAGCTCCTGTTATTAGTCTATTCAGAGATTCAACTTCTTCCTGGTTTAGTCATGGGAGAGTGTATGTGTCGAGGAATTTATACCTTTCTTTTTTTTTTTAATTTTTCTTCTTTTTATCATTATTAGTATTATTATTATCATTATTATTATTATTATACTTTAGGCTCTATGGTACATGTGCGCAACGTGCAGGTAAGCTACATATGTATACATGTGCCATGCTGGTGCGCTGCACCCACCAACTCGTCATCTAGCATTAGGTATATCTCCCAATGCTGTCCCTCCCCCCTCCCCCCACGCCACCACAGTCCCCGAAGTGTGATGTTCCCCTTCCTGTGTCCATGTGTTCTCATTGTTCAATTCCCACCTATGAGTGAGAATATGTGGTGTTTGGTTTTTTGTTCTTGCGATAGTTTACTGAGAACGATGATTTCCAATTTCATCCATGTCCCTACAAAGGATATGAACTCATCATTTTTTATGGCTGCCTACTATTCCATGGTGTATATGTGCCACATTTTCTTAATCCAGTCTATCACTGTTGGACATTTGGGTTGGTTCCAAGTCTTTGCTGTTGTGTATAATGCCGCAATAAACATACGTGTGCATGTGTCTTTATAGCAGCATGATTTATAGTCCTTTGGGTATATACCCAGTAATGGGATGGCTGGGTCAAATGGAATTTCTAGTTCTAGATCCCTGAGGAATCGCCACAGTGACCTCCACAAGGGTTGAACTAGTTTACAGTCCCACCAACAGTGTAAAAGTGTTCCTGTTTCTCCACATCCTCTCCAGCACCTGTTGTTTCCTGACTTTTTAATGATTGCCATTCTATCTGGTGTGAGATGGTATCTCATTGTGGTTTTGATTTGCATTTCTCTCATGGCCAGTGATGGTGAGCATTTTTTCACGTGTTTTTTGGCTGCATAAATGTCTTCTTTTGAGGAGTGTCTGTTCATGTCCTTCGCCCACTTTTTGATGGTGTTGTTTGGTGTTTTCTTGTAAATTTGTTGGAGTGCATTGTAGATTCTGGATATTAGCCCTTTGTCAGATGAGTAGGTTGCGAAAATTTTCTCCCATTTTGTAGGTTGCCTGTTCACTCTGACGGTAGTTTCCTTTGCTGTGCAGAAGCTCTTTAGTTTAATTAGATCCCATTTGTCAATTTTGGCTTTTGTTGCCATTGCTTTTGGTGTTTTAGACATGAACTCCTTGCCCATGCCTATGTCCTGAATGGTATTGCCTAGGTTTTCTTCTAGGGTTTTTATGGTTTTAGGTCTAACGTTTAAGTCTTTAATCCATGTTGAGTTGATTTTTGTAGAAGGTGTAAGGAAGGGATCCAGTTTCAGCTTTCTACATGTGGCTAGCCAGTTTTCCCAGCACCATTTATTAAATAGGGAATCCTTTCTCCATTTCTTGTTTTTGTCAGGTTTGTCAAAGATCAGATAGTTGTAGATATGTGGCATTATTTCTGACGGCTCTGTTCTGTTCCATTGATCTATATCTCTGTTTTGGTACCAGTACCACGCTGTTTGGGTTACTGTAGCCTTGTAGTATAGTTGGAAGTCAGGTAGCGTGATGCCTCCAGCTTTGTTCTTTTGGCTTAGGATTGACTTGGTGATGCGGGCTCTTTTTTGGTTCCATATGAACTTTAAAGTAGTTTTTTCCAATTCTGTGAAGAAAGTCATTGGTAACTTGGTGGGGATGGCATTGAATCTGTAAATTACCTTGGGAAGGATGGCCATTTTCATGATATTGATTCTTCCTACCCGTGAGCATGGAATGTTCTTCCATTTGTTTGTATCCTCTTTTATTTCCTTGAGCAGTGGTTTGTAGTTTTCTCCTTGAAGAGGTCCTTCACATCCCTTGTAAGTTGGATTCCTAGGTATTTTATTCTCTTTGAAGCAATTGTGAATGGGAGTTCACTCATGATTTGGCTCTCTGTTTGTCTGTTATTGATATATAAGAATGCTTGTGATTTTTGTACATTGATGTTGTATCCTGAGACTTTGCTGAAGTTGCTTATCAGTTTAAGGAGATTTTGGGCTGAGACAATGGGGTTTTCTAGATATACTATCACGTCATCTGCAAACAGGGACAATTTGACTTCCTTTTTTCCTAATTGAATACCCTTGATTTCCTTCTCTTGCCTAATTGCCCTGGCCAGAACTTCCAACACTATGTTGAATAGAAGTGGTGAGAGAGGGCATCCCTGTCTTGTGCCAGTTTTCCAAGTGAATGCTTCCAGTTTTTGCCCATTCAGTATGATATTGGCTGTGGGTTTGTCATAAATAGCTCTTATTATTTTGAGATACGACCCATCAATACCTAATTTATTGAGAGTTTTTAGCATGAAGGGTTGTTGAATTTTGTCAAAGGCCTTTTCTTCATGTATTGAGATAATCATGTGGTTTTTGACTTTGGTTCTGTTTATATGCTGGATTACATTTATTGATTTGCGTATATTGAACCAGCCTTGCATCCCAGGGATGAAGCCCACTTGATCATGGTGGGTAAGCTGTTTGATGTGCTGCTGGATTCGGTTTGCCAGTAATTTATTGAGGATTTTTGCATCAATATTCATCAAGGATATTGGTCTAAAATTCTCTTTTTTGGTTGTGTCTCTGCCCAGCTTTGGTATCAGCATGATGCTGGCCTCATTAAATGAGTTAGGAAGGATTCCCTCTTTTTCTATTGATTGGAATAGTTTCTGAAGTAATGGTTCCAGTTCCTCCTTGTACCTCTGGTAGAATTCGGCTGTGAACCCATCTGATCCTGGACTCTTTTTGGTTGGTAAGCTATTGATCATTGCCACAATTTCAGCTCCTGTTATTAGTCTATTCAGAGATTCAACTTCTTCCTGGTTTAGTCATGGGAGAGTGTATGTGTCGAGGAATTTATCCCTTTCTTTTTTTTTAATTTTTTTCTTTTTATCATTATTATTATTATTATTATTACTATTATACTTTAGGCTCTATGGCACATGTGCGCAACGTGCAGGTAAGCTACATATGTATACATGTGTCATGCTGGTGTGCTGCACCCACCAACTCGTCATCTAGCATTAGGTATATCTCCCAATGCTGTCCCTCCCCCCTCCCCCCACCCTACAACAGTCCCCGAAGTGTGATGTTCCCCTTCCTGTGTCCATGTGTTCTCATTGTTCGATTTCCACCTATGAGTGAGAATATGTGGTGTTTGGTTTTTTGTTCTTGCGATAGTTTACTGAGAACGATGATTTCCAATTTCATCCATGTCCCTACAAAGGATATGAACTCATCATTTTTTATGGCTGCATAGTATTCCATGGTGTATATGTGCCACATTTTCTTAATCCAGTCTATCATTGTTGGACATTTGGGTTGGTTCCAAGTCTTTGCTATTGTGTATAATGCCGCAATAAACATACGTGTGCATGTGTCTTTATAGCAGCATGATTTATAGTCCTTTGGGTATATACCCAGTAATGGGATTCCTGGGTCAAATGGAATTTCTAGTTCTAGATCCCTGAGGAATCGCCACAGTGACTTCCACAAGGGTTGAACTAGTTTACAGTCCCACCAACAGTGTAAAAGTGTTCCTATTTCTCCACATCCTCTCCAGCACCTGTTGTTTCCTGACTTTTTAATGATTGCCATTCTACCTGGTGTGAGATGGTATCTCATTGTGGTTTTGATTTGCATTTCTCTGATGGCCAGTGATGGTGAGCATTTTTTCACGTGTTTTTTGGCTGCATAAATGTCTTCTTTTGAGGAGTGTCTGTTCATGTCCTTCGCCCTCTTTTTGATGGGGTTGTGTGGTGTTTTCTTGTAAATTTGTTGGAGTTCATTGTAGATTCTGGATATTAGCCCTTTGTCAGATGAGTAGGTTGCGAAAATTTTCTCCCATTTTGTAGGTTGCCTGTTCACTCTGATGGTAGTTTCCTTTGCTGTGCAGAAGCTCTTGAGTTTAATTAGATCCCATTTGTCAATTTTGGCTTTTGTTGCCATTGCTTTTGGTGTTTTACACATGAAGTCCTTGCCCATGCCTATGTCCTGAATGGTATTGCCTAGGTTTTCTTCTAGGGTTTTTATGGTTTTAGGTCTAACGTTTAAGTCTTTAATCCATCTTGAGTTGATTTTTGTATAAGGTGTAAGGAAGGGATCCAGTTTCAGCTTTCTACATGTGGCTAGCCAGTTTTCCCAGCACCATTTATTAAATAGGGAATCCTTTCTCCGTTTCTTGTTTTTGTCAGGTTTGTCAAAGATCAGATAGTTGTGGATATGTGGCATTACTTCTGACGGCTCTGTTCTGTTCCATTGATCTATATCTCTGTTTTGGTACCAGTACCATGCTGTTTTGGTTACTGTAGCCTTGTAGTATAGTTTGAAGTCAGGTAGCGTGATGCCTCCAGCTTTGTTCTTTTGGCTTAGGATTGACTTGGTGATGCGGGCTCTTTTTTGGTTCCATATGAACTTTAAAGTAGTTTTTTCCAATTCTGTGAAGAAAGTCATTGGTAACTTGATGGGGATGGCATTGAATCTGTAAATTACCTTGGGAAGGATGGCCATTTTCATGATACTGATTCTTCCTACCCATGAGCATGGAATGTTCTTCCATTTGTTTGTATCCTCTTTTATTTCCTTGAGCAGTGGTTTGTAGTTTTCTCCTTGAAGAGGTCCTTCACATCCCTTGTAAGTTGGATTCCTAGGTATTTTATTCTCTTTGAAGCAATTGTGAATGGGAGTTCACTCATGATTTGGCTCTCTGTTTGTCTGTTATTGATGTATAAGAATGCTTGTGATTTTTGTACATTGATGTTGTATCCTGAGACTTTGCTGAAGTTGCTTATCAGCTTAAGGAGATTTTGGGCTGAGACAATGGGGTTTTCTAGATATACTATCACGTCATCTGCAAACAGGGACAATTTGACTTCCTTTTTTCCTAATTGAATACCCTTGATTTCCTTCTCTTGCCTAATTGCCCTGGCCAGAACTTCCAACACTATGTTGAATAGAAGTGGTGAGAGAGGGCATCCCTGTCTTGTGCCAGTTTTCAAAGTGAATGCTTCCAGTTTTTGCCCATTCAGTATGATATTGGCTGTGGGTTTGTCATAAATAGCTCTTATTATTTTGAGATACGACCCATCAATACCTAATTTATTGAGAGTTTTTAGCATGAAGGGTTGTTGAATTTTGTCAAAGGCCTTTTCTTCATGTATTGAGATAATCATGTGGTTTTTGACTTTGGTTCTGTTTATATGCTGGATTACATTTATTGATTTGCGTATATTGAACCAGCCTTGCATCCCAGGGATGAAGCCCACTTGATCATGGTGGATAAGCTGTTTGATGTGCTGCTGGATTCGGTTTGCCAGTAATTCATTGAGGATTTTTGCATCAATATTCATCAAGCATATTGGTCTAAAATTCTCTTTTTTGGTTGTGTCTCTGCCCAGCTTTGGTATCAGCATGATGCTGGCCTCATTAAATGAGTTAGGAAGGATTCCCTCTTTTTCTATTGATTGGAATAGTTTCTGAAGTAATGGTTCAAGTTCCTCCTTGTACCTCTGGTAGAATTCGGCTGTGAACCCATCTGATCCTGGACTCTTTTTGGTTGGTAAGCTATTGATAATTGCCACAATTTCAGCTCCTGTTTTTAGTCTATTCAGACATTCAACTTCTTCCTGGTTCAGTCATGGGAGAGTGTATGTGTCGAGGAATTAATCCCTTTCTTTTTTTTTTAATTTTTTGTCTTTTTATCATTATTATTCTTATTATTACTATTATACTTTAGGCTCTATGGCACTTGTGCGCAACGTGCAGGTAAGCTACATATGTATACATGTGCCATGCTGGTGTGCTGCACCCACTAACTCGTCATCTAGCATTATGTATATCTCCCAAAGCTGTCCCTCCCCCCTCCCCCCACCCCACAACAGTCCCCGAAGTGTGATGTTCCCCTTCCTGTGTCCATGTGTTCTCATTGTTCGATTTCCACCTATGAGTGAGAATATGTGGTGTTTGGTTTTTTGTTCTTGCGATAGTTTACTGAGAACAATGATTTCCAATTTCATCCATGTCCCTACAAAGGATATGAACTCATCATTTTTTATGGCTGCATAGTATTCCATGGTGTATATGTGCCACATTTTCTTAATCCAGTCTATCATTGTTGGACATTTGGGTTGGTTCCAAGTCTTTGCTATTGTGTATAATGCCGCAATAAACATACGTGTGCATGTGTCTTTATAGCAGCATGATTTATAGTCCTTTGGGTATATACCCAGTAATGGGATGGCTGGGTCAAATGGAATTTCTAGTTCTAGATCCCTGAGGAATCCCCACAGTGACTTCCACAAGGGTTGAACTAGTTTACAGTCCCACCAAAAGTGTAAAAGTGTTCCTATTTCTCCACATCCTCTCCAGCACCTGTTGTTTCCTGACTTTTTAATGATTGCCTTTCTAACTGGTGTGAGATGGTATCTCATTGTGGTTTTGATTTGCATTTCTCTGATGGCCAGTGATGGTGAGCATTTTTTCACGTGTTTTTGGGCTGCATAAATGTCTTCTTTTGAGGAGTGTCTGTTCATGTCCTTCACCCACTTTTTGATGGGGTTGTTTGGTGTTTTCTTGTAAATTTGTTGGAGCTCATTGTAGATTCTGGATATTAGCCCTTTGTCAGCTGAGTAATTTGCGAAAATTTTCTCCCATTTTGTAGGTTGCCTGTTCATTCTGATGGTAGTTTCCTTTGCTGTGCAGAAGTTCTTGAGTTTAATTAGATCCCATTTGTCAATTTTGGCTTTTGTTGCCATTGCTTTTGGTGTTTTACACATGAAGTCCTTGCCCATGCCTATGTCCTGAATGGTATTGCCTAGGTTTTCTTCTAGGGTTTTTATGGTTTTAGGTCTAACGTTTAAGTCTTTAATCCATCTTGAGTTGATTTTTGTATAAGGTGTAAGGAAGGGATCCAGTTTCAGCTTTCTACATGTGGCTAGCCAGTTTTCCCAGCACCATTTATTAAATAGGGAATCCTTTCTCCATTTCTTGTTTTTGTCAGGTTTGTCAAAGATCAGATAGTTGTAGATATGTGGCATTATTTCTGACGGCTCTGTTCTGTTCCATTGATCTATATCTCTGTTTTGGTACCAGTACCATGCTGTTTTGGTTACTGTAGCCTTGTAGTATAGTTTGAAGTCAGGTAGCGTGATGCCTCCAGCTTTGTTCTTTTGGCTTAGGATTGACTTGGTGATGCGGGCTCTTTTTTGGTTCCATATGAACTTTAAAGTAGTTTTTTCCAATTCTGTGAAGAAAGTCATTGGTAACTTGATGGGGATGGCATTGAATCTGTAAATTACCTTGGGAAGGATGGCCATTTTCATGATACTGATTCTTCCTACCCATGAGCATGGAATGTTCTTCCATTTGTTTGTATCCTCTTTTATTTCCTTGAGCAGCGGTTTGTAGTTTTCTCCTTGAAGAGGTCCTTCACATCCCTTGTAAGTTGGATTCGTAGGTATTTTATTCTCTTTGAAGCAATTGTGAATGGGAGTTCACTCATGATTTGGCTCTCTGTTTGTCTGTTATTGATGTATAAGAATGCTTGTGATTTTTGTACATTGATGTTGTATCCTGAGACTTTGCTGAAGTTGCTTATCAGCTTAAGGAGATTTTGGGCTGAGACAATGGGGTTTTCTAGATATACTATCACGTCATCTGCAAACAGGGACAATTTGACTTCCTTTTTTCCTAATTGAATACCCTTGATTTCCTTCTCTTGCCTAATTGCCCTGGCCAGAACTTCCAACACTATGTTGAATAGAAGTGGTGAGAGAGGGCATCCCTGTCTTGTGCCAGTTTTCAAAGTGAATGCTTCCAGTTTTTGCCCATTCAGTATGATATTGGCTGTGGGTTTGTCATAAATAGCTCTTATTATTTTGAGATACGACCCATCAATACCTAATTTATTGAGAGTTTTTAGCATGAAGGGTTGTTGAATTTTGTCAAAGGCCTTTTCTTCATGTATTGAGATAATCATGTGGTTTTTGACTTTGGTTCTGTTTATATGCTGGATTACATTTATTGATTTGCATATATTGAACCAGCCTTGCATCCCAGGGATGAAGCCCACTTGATCATGGTGGGTAAGCTGTTTGATGTGCTGCTGGATTCGGTTTGCCAGTAATTTATTGAGGATTTTTGCATCAATATTCATCAAGGATATTGGTCTAAAATTCTCCTTTTTGGTTGTGTCTCTGCCCAGCTTTGGTATCAGCATGATGCTGGCCTCATTAAATGAGTTAGGAAGGATTACATCTTTTTCTATTGATTGGAATAGTTTCTGAAGTAATGTTTCCAGTTCCTCCTTGTACCTCTGGTAGAATTCGGCTGTGAACCCATCTGATCCTGGACTCTTTTTGGTTGGTAAGCTATTGATCCTTGCCACAATTTCAGCTCCTGTTATTAGTCTATTCAGAGATTCAACTTCTTCCTGGTTTAGTCATGGGAGAGTGTATGTGTCCAGGAATTTATCCCTTTCTTTTTTTTTTAATTTTTTTTCTTTTTATCATGATGATGATTATTATTATTATTATACTTCAGGCTCTATGGCACATGTGCACAACGTGCAGGTAAGCTACATATGTATACATGTGCCATGCTGGTGTGCTGCACCCACCAACTCGTCATCTAGCATTAGGTATATCTCCCAATGCTGTCCCTCCCCCGTCCCCGCACCCCACAACAGTCCCCGAAGTGTGATGTTCCCCTTCCTGTGTCCATGTGTTCTCATTGTTCGATTCCCACCTATGAGTGAGAATATGTGGTGTTTGGTTTTTTGTTCTTGCGATAGTTTACTGAGAACGATGATTTCCAATTTCATCCATGTCCCTACGAAGGATATGAACTCATCATTTTTTATGGCTGCATAGTATTCCATGGTGTATATGTGCCACATTTTCTTAATCCAGTCTATCATTGTTGGACATTTGGGTGGGTTCCAAGTCTTTGCTATTGTGTATAATGCCGCAATAAACATACGTGTGCATGTGTCTTTATAGCAGCATGATTTATAGTCCTTTGGGTATATACCCAGTAATGGGATGGCTGGGTCAAATGGAATTTCTAGTTCTAGATCCCTGAGGAATCGCCACAGTGACTTCCACAAGGGTTGAACTAGTTTACAGTCCCACCAACAGTGTAAAAGTGTTCCTATTTCTCCACATCCTCTCCAGCACCTGTTGTTTCCTGACTTTTTAATGATTGCCATTCTAACTGGTGTGAGATGGTATCTCATTGTGGTTTTGATTTGCATTTCTCTGATGGCCAGTGATGGTGAGCATTTTTTCACGTGTTTTTTGGCTGCATAAATGTCTTCTTTTGAGGAGTGTCTGTTCATGTCCTTCGCCCACTTTTTGATGGGGTTGTGTGGTGTTTTCTTGTAAATTTGTTGGAGTTCATTGTAGATTCTTGATATTAGCCCTTTGTCAGCTGAGTAGGTTGCGAAAATTTTCTCCCATTTTGTAGGTTGCCTGTTCACTCTGATGGTAGTTTCCTTTGCTGTGCAGAAGCTCTTGAGTTTAATTAGATCCCATTTGTCAATTTTGGCTTTTGTTGCCTTTGCTTTTCGTGTTTTACACTTGAAGTCGTTGCCCATGCCTATGTCCTGAATGGTATTGCCTAGGTTTTCTTCTAGGGTTTTTATGGTTTTAGGTCTAACGTTTAAGTCTTTAATCCATCTTGAGTTGATTTTTGTATAAGGTGTAAGGAAGGGATCCAGTTTCAGCTTTCTACATGTGGCTAGCCAGTTTTCCCAGCACCATTTATTAAATAGGGAATCCTTTCTCCATTTCTTGTTTTTGTCAGGTTTGTCAAAGATCAGATAGTTGTAGATATGTGGCATTATTTCTGACGGCTCTGTTCTGTTCCATTGATCTATATCTCTGTTTTGGTACCAGTAGCATGCTGTTTTGGTTACTGTAGCCTTGTAGTATAGTTTGAAGTCAGTTAGCGTGATGCCTCCAGCTTTGTTCTTTTGGCTTAGGATTGACTTGGTGATGCGGGCTCTTTTTTGGTTCCATATGAACTTTAAAGTATTTTTTTCCAATTCTGTGAAGAAAGTCATTGGTAACTTGATGGGGATGGCATTGAATCTGTAAATTACCTTGGGAAGGATGGCCATTTTCATGATACTGATTCTTCCTACCCATGAGCATGGAATGTTCTTCCATTTGTTTGTATCCTCTTTTATTTCCTTGAGCAGTGGTTTGTAGTTTTCTCCTTGAAGAGGTCCTTCACATCCCTTGTAAGTTGGATTCCTAGGTATTTTATTCTCTTTGAAGCAATTGTGAATGGGAGTTCACTCATGATTTGGCTCTCTGTTTGTCTGTTATTGATGTATAAGAATGCTTGTGATTTTTGTACATTGATGTTGTATCCTGAGACTTTGCTGAAGTTGCTTATCAGCTTAAGGAGATTTTGGGCTGAGACAATGGGGTTTTCTAGATATACTATCACGTCATCTGCAAACAGGGACAATTTGACTTCCTTTTTTCCTAATTGAATACCCTTGATTTCCTTCTCTTGCCTAATTGCCCTGGCCAGAACTTCCAACACTATGTTGAATAGAAGTGGTGAGAGAGGGCATCCCTGTCTTGTGCCAGTTTTCAAAGTGAATGCTTCCAGGTTTTGCCCATTCAGTATGATATTGGCTGTGGGTTTGTCATAAATAGCTCTTATTATTTTGAGATACGACCCATCAATACCTAATTTATTGAGAGTTTTTAGCATGAAGGGTTGTTGAATTTTGTCAAAGGCCTTTTCTTCATGTATTGAGATAATCATGTTTTTTTTGACTTTGGTTCTGTCTATACGCTGGATTACATTTATTGATTTGCGTATATTGAACCAGCCTTGCATCCCAGGGATGAAGCCTACTTGATCATGGTGGATAAGCTGTTTGATGTGCTGCTGGATTCGGTTTGCCAGTAATTCATTGAGGATTTTTGCATCAATATTCATCAAGGATATTGGTCTAAAATTCTCTTTTTTGGTTGTGTCTCTGCCCAGCTTTGGTATCAGCATGATGCTGGCCTCATTAAATGAGTTAGGAAGGATTCCCTCTTTTTCTATTGATTGGAATAGTTTCTGAAGTAATGGTTCCAGTTCCTCCTTGAACCTCTGGTAGAATTCGGCTGTGAACCCATCTGATCCTGGACTCTTTTTGGTTGGTAAGCTATTGATCATTGACACAATTTCAGCTCCTGTTATTAGTCTATTCAGAGATTCAACTTCTTCCTGGATTAGTCATGGGAGAGTGTATGTGTCGAGGAATTTATCCCTTTCTTTTTTTTTAATTTTTTTTCTTTTTATCATTATTATTATTATTATTATTATTATACTCTAGGCTCTATGGCACATGTGCACAACGTGCAGGTAAGCTACATATGTATACATGTGCCATGCTGGTGTGCTGCACCCACCAACTCGTCATCTAGCATTAGGTGTATCTCCTAATGCTGTCCCTCCCCCGTCCCCGCACCCCACAACAGTCCCCGAAGTGTGATGTTCCCCTTCCTGTGTCCATGTGTTCTCATTGTTCGATTCCCACCTATGAGTGAGAATATGTGGTGTTTGGTTTTTTGTTCTTGTGATAGTTTACTGAGAAGGATGATTTCCAATTTCATCCATGTCCCTACAAAGGATATGAACTCATCATTTTTTATGGCTGCATAGTATTCCATGGTGTATATGTGCCATATTTTCTTAATCGAGTCTATCATTGTTGGACATTTGGGTTGGTTCCAAGTCTTTGCTATTGTGTATAATGCCGCAATAAACATACGTGTGCATGTGTCTTTATAGCAGCATGATTTATAGTCCTTTGGGTATATACCCAGTAATGGGATGGCTGGGTCAAATGGAATTTCTAGTTCTAGATCCCTGAGGAATCGCCACAGTGACTTCCACAAGGGTTGAACTAGTTTACAGTCCCACCAACAGTGTAAAAGTGTTCCTATTTCTCCACATCCTCTCCAGCACCTGTTGTTTCCTGACTTTTAATGATTGCCATTCTACCTGGTGTGAGATGGTATCTCATTGTGGTTTTGATTTGCATTTCTCTGATGGCCAGTGATGGTGAGCATTTTTTCACGTGTTTTTTGGCTGAATAAATGTCTTCTTTTGAGGAGTGTCTGTTCATGTCCTTCGCCCTCTTTTTGATGGGGTTGTGTGGTGTTTTCTTGTAAATTTGTTGGAGTTCATTGTAGATTCTGGATATTAGCCCTTTGTCAGATGAGTAGGTTGCGAAAATTTTCTCCCATTTTGTAGGTTGCCTGTTCACTCTGATGGTAGTTTCCTTTGCTGTGCAGAAGCTCTTGAGTTTAATTAGATCCCATTTGTCAATTTTGGCTTTTGTTGCCATTGCTTTTGGTGTTTTACACATGAAGTCCTTGCCCATGCCTATGTCCTGAATGGTAGTGCCTAGGTTTTCTTCTAGGGTTTTTATGGTTTTAGGTCTAATGTTTAAGTCTTTAATCCATCCTGAGTTGATTTTTGTATAAGGTGTAAGGAAGGGATCCAGTTTCAGCTTTCTACATGTGGCTAGCCAGTTTTCCCAGCACCATTTATTAAATAGGGAATCCTTTCTCCATTTCTTGTTTTTGTCAGGTTTGTCAAAGATCAGATAGTTGTAGATATGTGGCATTATTTCTGACGGCTCTGTTCTGTTCCATTGATCTATATCTCTGTTTTGGTACCAGTACCATGCTGTTTTGGTTACTGTAGCCTTGTAGTATAGTTTGAAGTCAGGTAGCGTGATGCCTTCAGCTTTTTTCTTTTGGCTTAGGATTGACTTGGTGATGCGGGCTCTTTTTTGGTTCCATATGAACTTTAAAGTAGTTTTTTCCAATTCTGTGAAGAAAGTCATTGGTAACTTGATGGGGATGGCATTGAATCTGTAAATTACCTTGGGAAGGATGGCCATTTTCATGATACTGATTCTTCCTACCCATGAGCATGGAATGTTCTTCCATTTGTTTGTATCCTCTTTTATTTCCTTGAGCAGTGGTTTGTAGTTTTCTCCTTGAAGAGGTCCTTCACATCCCTTGTAAGTTGGATTCCTAGGTATTTTATTCTCTTTGAAGCAATTGTGAATGGGAGTTCACTCATGATTTGGCTCTCTGTTTGTCTGTTATTGATGTATAAGAATGCTTGTGATTTTTGTACATTGATGTTGTATCCTGAGACTTTGCTGAAGTTGCTTATCAGCTTAAGGAGATTTTGGGCTGAGACAATGGGGTTTTCTAGATATACTATCACGTCATCTGCAAACAGGGACAATTTGACTTCCTTTTTTCCTAATTGAATACCCTTGATTTCCTTCTCTTGCCTAATTGCCCTGGCCAGAACTTCCAACACTATGTTGAATAGAAGTGGTGAGAGAGGGCATCCCTGTCTTGTGGCAGTTTTCAAAGAGAATGCTTCCAGTTTTTGCCCATTCAGTATGATATTGGCTGTGGGTTTGTCATAAATAGCTCTTATTATTTTGAGATACGACCCATCAATACCTAATTTATTGAGAGTTTTTAGCATGAAGGGTTGTTGAATTTTGTCAAAGGCCTTTTCTTCATGTATTGAGATAATCATGTGGTTTTTGACTTTGGTTCTGTTTATATGCTGGATTACATTTATTGATTTGCGTATATTGAACCAGCCTTGCATCCCAGGGATGAAGCCCACTTGATCATGGTGGATAAGCTGTTTGATGTGCTGCTGGATTCAGTTTGCCAGTAATTTATTGAGGATTTTTGCATCAATATTCATCAAGGATATTGGTCTAAAATTCTCTTTTTTGGTTGTGTCTCTGCCCAGCTTTGGTATCAGCATCATGCTGGCCTCATTAAATGAGTTAGGAAGGATTCCCTCTTTTTCTATTGATTGGAATAGTTTCTGAAGAAATGGTTCCAGTTCCTCCTTGTACCTCTGGTAGAATTCGGCTGTGAACCCATCTGATCCTGCACTCTTTTTGGTTGGTAAGCTATTGATCATTGCCACAACTTCAGCTCCTGTTATTAGTCTATTCAGAGATTCAACTTCTTCCTGGTTTAGTCATGGGAGAGTGTATGTGTCGAGGAATTTATCCCTTTCTTTTTTTTTTAATTTTTTTCTTTTTATCATTATTATTATTATTATTATTATTACTATTATACTTTAGGCTCTATGGCATATGTGCGCAACGTGCAGGTAAGCTACATATGTATACATGTGTCATGCTGGTGTGCTACACCCACCAACTCGTCATCTAGCATTAGGTATATCTCCCAATGCTGTCCCTCCCCCCTCCCCCCACCCTACAACAGTCCCCGAAGTGTGATGTTCCCCTTCCTGTGTCCATGTGTTCTCATTGTTCGATTTCCACCTATGAGTGAGAATATGTGGTGTTTGGTTTTTTGTTCTTGCGATAGTTTACTGAGAACGATGATTTCCAATTTCATCCATGTCCCTACAAAGGATATGAACTCATCATTTTTTATGGCTGCATAGTATTCCATGGTGTATATGTGCCACATTTTCTTAATCCAGTCTATCATTGTTGGACATTTGGGTTGGTTCCAAGTCTTTGCTATTGTGTATAATGCCGCAATAAACATACGTGTGCATGTGTCTTTATAGCAGCATGATTTATAGTCCTTTGGGTATATACCCAGTAATGGGATGGCTGGGTCAAATGGAATTTCTAGTTCTAGATCCCTGAGGAATCGCCACAGTGACTTCCACAAGGGTTGAACTAGTTTACAGTCCCACCAACAGTGTAAAAGTGTTCCTATTTCTCCACATCCTCTCCAGCACCTGTTGTTTCCTGACTTTTTAATGATTGCCATTCTACCTGGTGTGAGATGGTATCTCATTGTGGTTTTGATTTGCATTTCTCTGATGGCCAGTGATGGTGAGCATTTTTTCACGTGTTTTTTGGCTGAATAAATGTCTTCTTTTGAGGAGTGTCTGTTCATGTCCTTCGCCCTCTTTTTGATGGGGTTGTGTGGTGTTTTCTTGTAAATTTGTTGGAGTTCATTGTAGATTCTGGATATTAGCCCTTTGTCAGATGAGTAGGTTGCGAAAATTTTCTCCCATTTTGTAGGTTGCCTGTTCACTCTGATGGTAGTTTCCTTTGCTGTGCAGAAGCTCTTGAGTTTAATTAGATCCCATTTGTCAATTTTGGCTTTTGTTGCCATTGCTTTTGGTGTTTTACACATGAAATCCTTGCCCATGCCTATGTCCTGAATGGTATTGCCTAGGTTTTCTTCTAGGGTTTTTATGGTTTTAGGTCTAACGTTTAAGTCTTTAATCCATCTTGAGTTGATTTTTGTATAAGGTGTAAGGAAGGGATCCAGTTTCAGCTTTCTACATGTGGCTAGCCAGTTTTCCCAGCACCATTTATTAAATAGGGAATCCTTTCTCCATTTCTTGTTTTTGTCAGGTTTGTCAAAGATCAGATAGTTGCAGATATGTGGCATTATTTCTGACGGCTCTGTTCTGTTCCATTGATCTATATCTCTGTTTTGGTACCAGTACCATGCTGTTTTGGTTACTGTAGCCTTGTAGTATAGTTTGAAGTCAGGTAGCGTGATGCCTTCAGCTTTGTTCTTTTGGCTTAGGATTGACTTGGTGATGCAGGCTCTTTTTTGGTTCCATATGAACTTTAAAGTAGTTTTTTCCAATTCTGTGAAGAAAGTCATTGGTAAATTGATGGGGATGGCATTGAATCTGTAAATTACCTTGGGAAAGATGGCCATTTTCATGATACTGATTCTTCCTACCCATGAGCATGGAATGTTCTTCCATTTGTTTGTATCCTCTTTTATTTCCTTGAGCAGTGGTTTGTAGTTTTCTCCTTGAAGAGGTCCTTCACATCCCTTGTAAGTTGGATTCCTAGGTATTTTATTCTCTTTGAAGCAATTGTGAATGGGAGTTCACTCATGATTTGGCTCTCTGTTTGTCTGTTATTGATGTATAAGAATGCTTGTGATTTTTGTACATTGATGTTGTATCCTGAGACTTGGCTGAAGTTGCTTATCAGCTTAAGGAGATTTTGGGCTGAGACAATGGGGTTTTCTAGATATACTATCACGTCATCTGCAAACAGGGACAATTTGACTTCCTTTTTTCCTAATTGAATACCCTTGATTTCCTTCTCTTGCCTAATTGCCCTGGCCAGAACTTCCAACACTATGTTGAATAGAAGTGGTGAGAGAGGGCATCCCTGTCTTGTGCCAGTTTTCAAAGTGAATGCTTCCACTTTTTGCCCATTCAGTATGATATTGGCTGTGGGTTTGTCATAAATAGCTCTTATTATTTTGAGATACGACCCATCAATACCTAATTTATTGAGAGTTTTTAGCATGAAGGGTTGTTGAATTTTGTCAAAGGCCTTTTCTTCATGTATTGAGATTATCATGTGGTTTTTGACTTTGGTTCTGTTTATATGCTGGATTACATTTATTGATTTGCGTATATTGAACCAGCCTTGCATCCCAGGGATGAAGCCCACTTGATCATGGTGGATAAGCTGTTTGATGTGCTGCTGGATTCGGTTTGCCAGTAATTTATTGAGGATTTTTGCATCAATATTCATCAAGGATATTGGTCTAAAATTCTCTTTTTTGGTTGTGTCTCTGCCCAGCTTTGGTATCAGCATGATGCTGGCCTCATTAAATGAGTTAGGAAGGATTCCCTCTTTTTCTGTTGATTGGAATAGTTTCTGAAGTAATGGTTCCAGTTCCTCCTTGTACCTCTGGTAGAATTCGGCTGTGAACCCATCTGATCCTGGACTCTTTTTGGTTGGTAAGCTATTGATCATTGCCACAATTTCAGCTCCTGTTATTAGTCTATTCAGAGATTCAACTTCTTCCTGGTTTAGTCATGAGAGAGTGTATGTGTCGAGGAATTTATCCCTTTCTTTTTTTTTTAATTTTTTTCTTTTTATCATTATTATTATTATTATTATTCTTATTAGTATTATACTTTAGGCTCTATGGCACATGTGCGCAACGTGCAGGTAAGCTACATATGTATACATGTGCCATGCTGGTGTGCTGCACCCACCAACTCGTCATCTAGCATTAGGTATATCTCCCAATGCTGTCCCTCCCCCCTCCCCCCACCCTACAACAGTCCCCGAAGTGTGATGTTCCCCTTCCTGTGTCCATGTGTTCTCATTGTTCGATTTCCACCTATGAGTGAGAATATGTGGTGTTTGGTTTTTTGTTCTTGCGATAGTTTACTGAGAACGATGATTTCCAATTTCATCCATGTCCCTACAAAGGATATGAACTCATCATTTTTTATGGCTGCATAGTATTCCATGGTGTATATGTGCCACATTTTCTTAATCCAGTCTATCATTGTTGGACATTTGGGTTGGTTCCAAGTCTTTGCTATTGTGTATAATGCCGCAAGAAACATACGTGTGCATGTGTCTTTATAGCAGCATGATTTATAGTCCTTTGGTTATATACCCAGTAATGGGATGGCTGGGTCAAATGGAATTTCTAGTTCTAGATCCCTGAGGAATCGCCACAGTGACTTCCACAAGGGTTGAACTAGTTTACAGTCCCACCAACAGTGTAAAAGTGTTCCTATTTCTCCACATCCTCTCCAGCACCTGTTGTTTCCTGACTTTTTAATGATTGCCATTCTACCTGGTGTGAGATGGTATCTCATTGTGGTTTTGATTTGCATTTCTCTGATGGCCAGTGATGGTGAGCATTTTTTCACGTGTTTTTTGGCTGCATAAATGTCTTCTTTTGAGGAGTGTCTGTTCATGTCCTTCGCCCTCTTTTTGATGGGGTTGTGTGGTGTTTTCTTGTAAATTTGTTGGAGTTCATTGTAGATTCTGGATATTAGCCCTTTGTCAGATGAGTAGGTTGCGAAAATTTTCTCCCATTTTGTAGGTTGCCTGTTCACTCTGATGGTAGTTTCCTTTGCTGTGCAGAAGCTCTTGAGTTTAATTAGATCCCATTTGTCAATTTTGGCTTTTGTTGCCATTGCTTTTGGTGTTTTACACATGAAGTCCTTGCCCATGCCTATGTCCTGAATGGTATTGCCTAGGTTTTCTTCTAGGGTTTTTATGGTTTTAGGTCTAACGTTTAAGTCTTTAATCCATCTTGAGTTGATTTTTGTATAAGGTGTAAGGAAGGGATCCAGTTTCAGCTTTCTACATGTGGCTAGCCAGTTTTCCCAGCACCATTTATTAAATAGGGGATCCTTTCTCCATTTCTTGTTTTTGTCAGGTTTGTCAAAGATCAGATAGTTGTAGATATGTGGCATTACTTCTGACGGCTCTGTTCTGTTCCATTGATCTATATCTCTGTTTTGGTACCAGTACCATGCTGTTTTGGTTACTGTAGCCTTGTAGTATAGTTTGAAGTCAGGTAGCGTGATGCCTCCAGCTTTGTTCTTTTGGCTTAGGATTGACTTCGTGATGCGGGCTCTTTTTTGGTTCCATATGAACTTTAAAGTAGTTTTTTCCAATTCTGTGAAGAAAGTCATTGGTAACTTGATGGGGATGGCATTGAATCTGTAAATTACCTTGGGAAGGATGGCCATTTTCATGATACTGATTCTTCCTACCCATGAGCATGGAATGTTCTTCCATTTGTTTGTATCCTCTTTTATTTCCTTGAGCAGTGGTTTGTAGTTTTCTCCTTGAAGAGGTCCTTCACATCCCTTGTAAGTTGGATTCCTAGGTATTTTATTCTCTTTGAAGCAATTGTGAATGGGAGTTCACTCATGATTTGGCTCTCTGTTTGTCTGTTATTGATGTATAAGAATGCTTGTGATTTTTGTACATTGATGTTGTATCCTGAGACTTTGCTGAAGTTGCTTATCAGCTTAAGGAGATTTTGGGCTGAGACAATGGGGTTTTCTAGATATACTATCACGTCATCTGCAAACAGGGACAATTTGACTTCCTTTTTTCCTAATTGAATACCCTTGATTTCCTTCTCTTGCCTAATTGCCCTGGCCAGAACTTCCAACACTATGTTGAATAGAAGTGGTGAGAGAGGGCATCCCTGTCTTGTGCCAGTTTTCAAAGTGAATGCTTCCAGGTTTTGCCCATTCAGTATGATATTGGCTGTGGGTTTGTCATAAATAGCTCTTATTATTTTGAGATACGACCCATCAATACCTAATTTATTGAGAGTTTTTAGCATGAAGGGTTGTTGAATTTTGTCAAAGGCCTTTTCTTCATGTATTGAGATAATCATGTGGTTTTTGACTTTGGTTCTGTTTATATGCTGGATTACATTTATTGATTTGCGTATATTGAACCAGCCTTGCATCCCAGGGATGAAGCCCACTTGATCATGGTGGGTAAGCTGTTTGATGTGCTGCTGGATTCGGTTTGCCAGTAATTTATTGAGGATTTTTGCATCAATATTCATCAAGGATATTGGTCTAAAATTCTCTTTTTTGGTTGTGTCTCTGCCCAGCTTTGGTATCAGCATGATGCTGGCCTCATTAAATGAGTTAGGAAGGATTCCCTCTTTTTCTATTGATTGGAATAGTTTCTGAAGTAATGGTTCCAGTTCCTCCTTGTACCTCTGGTAGAATTCGGCTGTGAACCCATCTGATCCTGGGCTCTTTTTGGTTGGTAAGCTATTGATCATTGCCACAATTTCAGCTCCTGTTATTAGTCTATTCAGAGATTCAACTTCTTCCTGGTTTAGTCATGGGAGAGTGTATGTGTCGAGGAATTTATCCCTTTCTTTTTTTTTAATTTTTTTTCTTTTTATCATTATTATTATTATTATTATTATTATACTTTAGGCTCTATGGCACATGTGCACAACGTGCAGGTAAGCTACATATGTATACATGTGCCATGCTGGTGTGCTGCACCCACCAACTCGTCATCTAGCATTAGGTGTATCTCATAATGCTGTCCCTCCCCCGTCCCCGCACCCCACAACAGTCCCCGAAGTGTGATGTTCCCCTTCCTGTGTCCATGTGTTCTCATTGTTCGATTCCCACCTATGAGTGAGAATATGTGGTGTTTGGTTTTTTGTTCTTGCGATAGTTTACTGAGAACGATGATTTCCAATTTCATCCATGTCCCTACAAAGGATATGAACTCATCATTTTTTATGGCTGCATAGTATTCCATGGTGTATATGTGCCACATTTTCTTAATCCAGTCTATCATTGTTGGACGTTTGGTTTGGTTCCAAGTCTTTGCTATTGTGTATAATGCCGCAAGAAACATACGTGTGCATGTGTCTTTATAGCAGCATGATTTATAGTCCTTTGGGTATATACCCAGTAATGGGATGGCTGGGTCAAATGGAATTTCTAGTTCTAGATCCCTGAGGAATCGCCACAGTGACTTCCACAAGGGTTGAACTAGTTTACAGTCCCACCAACAGTGTAAAAGTGTTCCTATTTCTCCACATCCTCTCCAGCACCTGTTGTTTCCTGACTTTTTAATGATTGCCATTCTACCTGTTGTGAGATGGTATCTCATTGTGGTTTTGATTTGCATTTCTCTGATGGCCAGTGATGGCGAGCATTTTTTCACGTGTTTTTTGGCTGAATAAATGTCTTCTTTTGAGGAGTGTCTGTTCATGTCCTTCGCCCTCTTTTTGATGGGGTTGTGTGGTGTTTTCTTGTAAATTTGTTGGAGTTCATTGTAGATTCTGGATATTAGCCCTTTGTCAGATGAGTAGGTTGCGAAAATTTTCTCCCATTTTGTAGGTTGCCTGTTCACTCTGATGGTAGTTTCCTTTGCTGTGCAGAAGCTCTTGAGTTTAATTAGATCCCATTTGTCAATTTTAGCTTTTGTTGCCATTGCTTTTGGTGTTTTACACATGAAGTCCTTGCCCATGCCTATGTCCTGAATGGTATTGCCTAGGTTTTCTTCTAGGGTTTTTATGGTTTTAGGTCTAACGTTTAAGTCTTTAATCCATCTTGAGTTGATTTTTGTATAAGGTGTAAGGAAGGGATCCAGTTTCAGCTTTCTACATGTGGCTAGCCAGTTTTCCAAGCACCATTTATTAAATAGGGAATCCTTTCTCCATTTCTTGTTTTTGTCAGGTTTGTCAAAGATCAGTTAGTTGTAGATATGTGGCATTATTTCTGACGGCTCTGTTCTGTTCCATTGATCTACATCTCTGTTTTGGTACCAGTACCATGCTGTTTTGGTTACTGTAGCCTTGTAGTATAGTTTGAAGTCAGTTAGCGTGATGCCTCCAGCTTTGTTCTTTTGGCTTAGGATTGACTTGGTGATGCGGGCTCTTTTTTGGTTCCATATGAACTTTAAAGTATTTTTTTCCAATTCTGTGAAGAAAGTCATTGGTAACTTGATGGGGATGGCATTGAATCTGTAAATTACCTTGGGAAGGATGGCCATTTTCATGATACTGATTCTTCCTACCCATGAGCATGGAATGTTCTTCCATTTGTTTGTATCCTCTTTTATTTCCTTGAGCAGTGGTTTGTAGTTTTCTCCTTGAAGAGGTCCTTCACATCCCTTGTAAGTTGGATTCCTAGGTATTTTATTCTCTTTGAAGCAATTGTGAATGGGAGTTCACTCATGATTTGGCTCTCTGTTTGTCTGTTATTGATGTATAAGAATGCTTGTGATTTTTGTACATTGATGTTGTATCCTGAGACTTTGCTGAAGTTGCTTATCAGCTTAAGGAGATTTTGGGCTGAGACAATGGGGTTTTCTAGATATACTATCACGTCATCTGCAAACAGGGACAATTTGACTTCCTTTTTTCCTAATTGAATACCCTTGATTTCCTTCTCTTGCCTAATTGCCCTGGCCAGAACTTCCAACACTATGTTGAATAGAAGTGGTGAGAGAGGGCATCCCTGTCTTGTGGCAGTTTTCAAAGAGAATGCTTCCAGTTTTTGCCCATTCAGTATGATATTGGCTGTGGGTTTGTCATAAATAGCTCTTATTATTTTGAGATACGACCCATCAATACCTAATTTATTGAGAGTTTTTAGCATGAAGGGTTGTTGAATTTTGTCAAAGGCCTTTTCTTCATGTATTGAGATAATCATGTGGTTTTTGACTTTGGTTCTGTTTATATGCTGGATTACATTTATTGATTTGCGTATATTGAACCAGCCTTGCATCCCAGGGATGAAGCCCACTTGATCATGGTGGATAAGCTGTTTGATGTGCTGCTGGATTCAGTTTGCCAGTAATTTATTGAGGATTTTTGCATCAATATTCATCAAGGATATTGGTCTAAAATTCTCTTTTTTGGTTGTGTCTCTGCCCAGCTTTGGTATCAGCATCATGCTGGCCTCATTAAATGAGTTAGGAAGGATTCCCTCTTTTTCTATTGATTGGAATAGTTTCTGAAGAAATGGTTCCAGTTCCTCCTTGTACCTCTGGTAGAATTCGGCTGTGAACCCATCTGATCCTGCACTCTTTTTGGTTGGTAAGCTATTGATCATTGCCACAACTTCAGCTCCTGTTATTAGTCTATTCAGAGATTCAACTTCTTCCTGGTTTAGTCATGGGAGAGTGTATGTGTCGAGGAATTTATCCCTTTCTTTTTTTTTTAATTTTTTTCTTTTTATCATTATTATTATTATTATTATTATTACTATTATACTTTAGGCTCTATGGCATATGTGCGCAACGTGCAGGTAAGCTACATATGTATACATGTGTCATGCTGGTGTGCTACACCCACCAACTCGTCATCTAGCATTAGGTATATCTCCCAATGCTGTCCCTCCCCCCTCCCCCCACCCTACAACAGTCCCCGAAGTGTGATGTTCCCCTTCCTGTGTCCATGTGTTCTCATTGTTCGATTTCCACCTATGAGTGAGAATATGTGGTGTTTGGTTTTTTGTTCTTGCGATAGTTTACTGAGAACGATGATTTCCAATTTCATCCATGTCCCTACAAAGGATATGAACTCATCATTTTTTATGGCTGCATAGTATTCCATGGTGTATATGTGCCACATTTTCTTAATCCAGTCTATCATTGTTGGACATTTGGGTTGGTTCCAAGTCTTTGCTATTGTGTATAATGCCGCAATAAACATACGTGTGCATGTGTCTTTATAGCAGCATGATTTATAGTCCTTTGGGTATATACCCAGTAATGGGATGGCTGGGTCAAATGGAATTTCTAGTTCTAGATCCCTGAGGAATCGCCACAGTGACTTCCACAATGGTTGAACTAGTTTACAGTCCCACCAACAGTGTAAAAGTGTTCCTATTTCTCCACATCCTCTCCAGCACCTGTTGTTTCCTGACTTTTTAATGATTGCCATTCTACCTGGTGTGAGATGGTATCTCATTGTGGTTTTGATTTGCATTTCTCTGATGGCCAGTGATGGTGAGCATTTTTTCACGTGTTTTTTGGCTGAATAAATGTCTTCTTTTGAGGAGTGTCTGTTCATGTCCTTCGCCCTCTTTTTGATGGGGTTGTGTGGTGTTTTCTTGTAAATTTGTTGGAGTTCATTGTAGATTCTGGATATTAGCCCTTTGTCAGATGAGTAGGTTGCGAAAATTTTCTCCCATTTTGTAGGTTGCCTGTTCACTCTGATGGTAGTTTCCTTTGCTGTGCAGAAGCTCTTGAGTTTAATTAGATCCCATTTGTCAATTTTGGCTTTTGTTGCCATTGCTTTTGGTGTTTTACACATGAAATCCTTGCCCATGCCTATGTCCTGAATGGTATTGCCTAGGTTTTCTTCTAGGGTTTTTATGGTTTTAGGTCTAACGTTTAAGTCTTTAATCCATCTTGAGTTGATTTTTGTATAAGGTGTAAGGAAGGGATCCAGTTTCAGCTTTCTACATGTGGCTAGCCAGTTTTCCCAGCACCATTTATTAAATAGGGAATCCTTTCTCCATTTCTTGTTTTTGTCAGGTTTGTCAAAGATCAGATAGTTGCAGATATGTGGCATTATTTCTGACGGCTCTGTTCTGTTCCATTGATCTATATCTCTGTTTTGGTACCAGTACCATGCTGTTTTGGTTACTGTAGCCTTGTAGTATAGTTTGAAGTCAGGTAGCGTGATGCCTTCAGCTTTGTTCTTTTGGCTTAGGATTGACTTGGTGATGCAGGCTCTTTTTTGGTTCCATATGAACTTTAAAGTAGTTTTTTCCAATTCTGTGAAGAAAGTCATTGGTAAATTGATGGGGATGGCATTGAATCTGTAAATTACCTTGGGAAAGATGGCCATTTTCATGATACTGATTCTTCCTACCCATGAGCATGGAATGTTCTTCCATTTGTTTGTATCCTCTTTTATTTCCTTGAGCAGTGGTTTGTAGTTTTCTCCTTGAAGAGGTCCTTCACATCCCTTGTAAGTTGGATTCCTAGGTATTTTATTCTCTTTGAAGCAATTGTGAATGGGAGTTCACTCATGATTTGGCTCTCTGTTTGTCTGTTATTGATGTATAAGAATGCTTGTGATTTTTGTACATTGATGTTGTATCCTGAGACTTGACTGAAGTTGCTTATCAGCTTAAGGAGATTTTGGGCTGAGACAATGGGGTTTTCTAGATATACTATCACGTCATCTGCAAACAGGGACAATTTGACTTCCTTTTTTCCTAATTGAATACCCTTGATTTCCTTCTCTTGCCTAATTGCCCTGGCCAGAACTTCCAACACTATGTTGAATAGAAGTGGTGAGAGAGGGCATCCCTGTCTTGTGCCAGTTTTCAAAGTGAATGCTTCCACTTTTTGCCCATTCAGTATGATATTGGCTGTGGGTTTGTCATAAATAGCTCTTATTATTTTGAGATACGACCCATCAATACCTAATTTATTGAGAGTTTTTAGCATGAAGGGTTGTTGAATTTTGTCAAAGGCCTTTTCTTCATGTATTGAGATTATCATGTGGTTTTTGACTTTGGTTCTGTTTATATGCTGGATTACATTTATTGATTTGCGTATATTGAACCAGCCTTGCATCCCAGGGATGAAGCCCACTTGATCATGGTGGATAAGCTGTTTGATGTGCTGCTGGATTCGGTTTGCCAGTAATTTATTGAGGATTTTTGCATCAATATTCATCAAGGATATTGGTCTAAAATTCTCTTTTTTGGTTGTGTCTCTGCCCAGCTTTGGTATCAGCATGATGCTGGCCTCATTAAATGAGTTAGGAAGGATTCCCTCTTTTTCTGTTGATTGGAATAGTTTCTGAAGTAATGGTTCCAGTTCCTCCTTGTACCTCTGGTAGAATTCGGCTGTGAACCCATCTGATCCTGGACTCTTTTTGGTTGGTAAGCTATTGATCATTGCCACAATTTCAGCTCCTGTTATTAGTCTATTCAGAGATTCAACTTCTTCCTGGTTTAGTCATGAGAGAGTGTATGTGTCGAGGAATTTATCCCTTTCTTTTTTTTTTAATTTTTTTCTTTTTATCATTATTATTATTATTATTATTCTTATTAGTATTATACTTTAGGCTCTATGGCACATGTGCGCAACGTGCAGGTAAGCTACATATGTATACATGTGCCATGCTGGTGTGCTGCACCCACCAACTCGTCATCTAGCATTAGGTATATCTCCCAATGCTGTCCCTCCCCCCTCCCCCCACCCTACAACAGTCCCCGAAGTGTGATGTTCCCCTTCCTGTGTCCATGTGTTCTCATTGTTCGATTTCCACCTATGAGTGAGAATATGTGGTGTTTGGTTTTTTGTTCTTGCGATAGTTTACTGAGAACGATGATTTCCAATTTCATCCATGTCCCTACAAAGGATATGAACTCATCATTTTTTATGGCTGCATAGTATTCCATGGTGTATATGTGCCACATTTTCTTAATCCAGTCTATCATTGTTGGACATTTGGGTTGGTTCCAAGTCTTTGCTATTGTGTATAATGCCGCAAGAAACATACGTGTGCATGTGTCTTTATAGCAGCATGATTTATAGTCCTTTGGTTATATACCCAGTAATGGGATGGCTGGGTCAAATGGAATTTCTAGTTCTAGATCCCTGAGGAATCGCCACAGTGACTTCCACAAGGGTTGAACTAGTTTACAGTCCCACCAACAGTGTAAAAGTGTTCCTATTTCTCCACATCCTCTCCAGCACCTGTTGTTTCCTGACTTTTTAATGATTGCCATTCTACCTGGTGTGAGATGGTATCTCATTGTGGTTTTGATTTGCATTTCTCTGATGGCCAGTGATGGTGAGCATTTTTTCACGTGTTTTTTGGCTGCATAAATGTCTTCTTTTGAGGAGTGTCTGTTCATGTCCTTCGCCCTCTTTTTGATGGGGTTGTGTGGTGTTTTCTTGTAAATTTGTTGGAGTTCATTGTAGATTCTGGATATTAGCCCTTTGTCAGATGAGTAGGTTGCGAAAATTTTCTCCCATTTTGTAGGTTGCCTGTTCACTCTGATGGTAGTTTCCTTTGCTGTGCAGAAGCTCTTGAGTTTAATTAGATCCCATTTGTCAATTTTGGCTTTTGTTGCCATTGCTTTTGGTGTTTTACACATGAAGTCCTTGCCCATGCCTATGTCCTGAATGGTATTGCCTAGGTTTTCTTCTAGGGTTTTTATGGTTTTAGGTCTAACGTTTAAGTCTTTAATCCATCTTGAGTTGATTTTTGTATAAGGTGTAAGGAAGGGATCCAGTTTCAGCTTTCTACATGTGGCTAGCCAGTTTTCCCAGCACCATTTATTAAATAGGGGATCCTTTCTCCATTTCTTGTTTTTGTCAGGTTTGTCAAAGATCAGATAGTTGTAGATATGTGGCATTACTTCTGACGGCTCTGTTCTGTTCCATTGATCTATATCTCTGTTTTGGTACCAGTACCATGCTGTTTTGGTTACTGTAGCCTTGTAGTATAGTTTGAAGTCAGGTAGCGTGATGCCTCCAGCTTTGTTCTTTTGGCTTAGGATTGACTTCGTGATGCGGGCTCTTTTTTGGTTCCATATGAACTTTAAAGTAGTTTTTTCCAATTCTGTGAAGAAAGTCATTGGTAACTTGATGGGGATGGCATTGAATCTGTAAATTACCTTGGGAAGGATGGCCATTTTCATGATACTGATTCTTCCTACCCATGAGCATGGAATGTTCTTCCATTTGTTTGTATCCTCTTTTATTTCCTTGAGCAGTGGTTTGTAGTTTTCTCCTTGAAGAGGTCCTTCACATCCCTTGTAAGTTGGATTCCTAGGTATTTTATTCTCTTTGAAGCAATTGTGAATGGGAGTTCACTCATGATTTGGCTCTCTGTTTGTCTGTTATTGATGTATAAGAATGCTTGTGATTTTTGTACATTGATGTTGTATCCTGAGACTTTGCTGAAGTTGCTTATCAGCTTAAGGAGATTTTGGGCTGAGACAATGGGGTTTTCTAGATATACTATCACGTCATCTGCAAACAGGGACAATTTGACTTCCTTTTTTCCTAATTGAATACCCTTGATTTCCTTCTCTTGCCTAATTGCCCTGGCCAGAACTTCCAACACTATGTTGAATAGAAGTGGTGAGAGAGGGCATCCCTGTCTTGTGCCAGTTTTCAAAGTGAATGCTTCCAGGTTTTGCCCATTCAGTATGATATTGGCTGTGGGTTTGTCATAAATAGCTCTTATTATTTTGAGATACGACCCATCAATACCTAATTTATTGAGAGTTTTTAGCATGAAGGGTTGTTGAATTTTGTCAAAGGCCTTTTCTTCATGTATTGAGATAATCATGTGGTTTTTGACTTTGGTTCTGTTTATATGCTGGATTACATTTATTGATTTGCGTATATTGAACCAGCCTTGCATCCCAGGGATGAAGCCCACTTGATCATGGTGGGTAAGCTGTTTGATGTGCTGCTGGATTCGGTTTGCCAGTAATTTATTGAGGATTTTTGCATCAATATTCATCAAGGATATTGGTCTAAAATTCTCTTTTTTGGTTGTGTCTCTGCCCAGCTTTGGTATCAGCATGATGCTGGCCTCATTAAATGAGTTAGGAAGGATTCCCTCTTTTTCTATTGATTGGAATAGTTTCTGAAGTAATGGTTCCAGTTCCTCCTTGTACCTCTGGTAGAATTCGGCTGTGAACCCATCTGATCCTGGGCTCTTTTTGGTTGGTAAGCTATTGATCATTGCCACAATTTCAGCTCCTGTTATTAGTCTATTCAGAGATTCAACTTCTTCCTGGTTTAGTCATGGGAGAGTGTATGTGTCGAGGAATTTATCCCTTTCTTTTTTTTTAATTTTTTTTCTTTTTATCATTATTATTATTATTATTATTATTATACTTTAGGCTCTATGGCACATGTGCACAACGTGCAGGTAAGCTACATATGTATACATGTGCCATGCTGGTGTGCTGCACCCACCAACTCGTCATCTAGCATTAGGTGTATCTCATAATGCTGTCCCTCCCCCGTCCCCGCACCCCACAACAGTCCCCGAAGTGTGATGTTCCCCTTCCTGTGTCCATGTGTTCTCATTGTTCGATTCCCACCTATGAGTGAGAATATGTGGTGTTTGGTTTTTTGTTCTTGCGATAGTTTACTGAGAACGATGATTTCCAATTTCATCCATGTCCCTACAAAGGATATGAACTCATCATTTTTTATGGCTGCATAGTATTCCATGGTGTATATGTGCCACATTTTCTTAATCCAGTCTATCATTGTTGGACGTTTGGTTTGGTTCCAAGTCTTTGCTATTGTGTATAATGCCGCAAGAAACATACGTGTGCATGTGTCTTTATAGCAGCATGATTTATAGTCCTTTGGGTATATACCCAGTAATGGGATGGCTGGGTCAAATGGAATTTCTAGTTCTAGATCCCTGAGGAATCGCCACAGTGACTTCCACAAGGGTTGAACTAGTTTACAGTCCCACCAACAGTGTAAAAGTGTTCCTATTTCTCCACATCCTCTCCAGCACCTGTTGTTTCCTGACTTTTTAATGATTGCCATTCTACCTGTTGTGAGATGGTATCTCATTGTGGTTTTGATTTGCATTTCTCTGATGGCCAGTGATGGCGAGCATTTTTTCACGTGTTTTTTGGCTGAATAAATGTCTTCTTTTGAGGAGTGTCTGTTCATGTCCTTCGCCCTCTTTTTGATGGGGTTGTGTGGTGTTTTCTTGTAAATTTGTTGGAGTTCATTGTAGATTCTGGATATTAGCCCTTTGTCAGATGAGTAGGTTGCGAAAATTTTCTCCCATTTTGTAGGTTGCCTGTTCACTCTGATGGTAGTTTCCTTTGCTGTGCAGAAGCTCTTGAGTTTAATTAGATCCCATTTGTCAATTTTAGCTTTTGTTGCCATTGCTTTTGGTGTTTTACACATGAAGTCCTTGCCCATGCCTATGTCCTGAATGGTATTGCCTAGGTTTTCTTCTAGGGTTTTTATGGTTTTAGGTCTAACGTTTAAGTCTTTAATCCATCTTGAGTTGATTTTTGTATAAGGTGTAAGGAAGGGATCCAGTTTCAGCTTTCTACATGTGGCTAGCCAGTTTTCCAAGCACCATTTATTAAATAGGGAATCCTTTCTCCATTTCTTGTTTTTGTCAGGTTTGTCAAAGATCAGTTAGTTGTAGATATGTGGCATTATTTCTGACGGCTCTGTTCTGTTCCATTGATCTACATCTCTGTTTTGGTACCAGTACCATGCTGTTTTGGTTACTGTAGCCTTGTAGTATAGTTTGAAGTCAGTTAGCGTGATGCCTCCAGCTTTGTTCTTTTGGCTTAGGATTGACTTGGTGATGCGGGCTCTTTTTTGGTTCCATATGAACTTTAAAGTATTTTTTTCCAATTCTGTGAAGAAAGTCATTGGTAACTTGATGGGGATGGCATTGAATCTGTAAATTACCTTGGGAAGGATGGCCATTTTCATGATACTGATTCTTCCTACCCATGAGCATGGAATGTTCTTCCATTTGTTTGTATCCTCTTTTATTTCCTTGAGCAGTGGTTTGTAGTTTTCTCCTTGAAGAGGTCCTTCACATCCCTTGTAAGTTGGATTCCTAGGTATTTTATTCTCTTTGAAGCAATTGTGAATGGGAGTTCACTCATGATTTGGCTCTCTGTTTGTCTGTTATTGATGTATAAGAATGCTTGTGATTTTTGTACATTGATGTTGTATCCTGAGACTTTGCTGAAGTTGCTTATCAGCTTAAGGAGATTTTGGGCTGAGACAATGGGGTTTTCTAGATATACTATCACGTCATCTGCAAACAGGGACAATTTGACTTCCTTTTTTCCTAATTGAATACCCTTGATTTCCTTCTCTTGCCTAATTGCCCTGGCCAGAACTTCCAACACTATGTTGAATAGAAGTGGTGAGAGAGGGCATCCCTGTCTTGTGGCAGTTTTCAAAGAGAATGCTTCCAGTTTTTGCCCATTCAGTATGATATTGGCTGTGGGTTTGTCATAAATAGCTCTTATTATTTTGAGATACGACCCATCAATACCTAATTTATTGAGAGTTTTTAGCATGAAGGGTTGTTGAATTTTGTCAAAGGCCTTTTCTTCATGTATTGAGATAATCATGTGGTTTTTGACTTTGGTTCTGTTTATATGCTGGATTACATTTATTGATTTGCGTATATTGAACCAGCCTTGCATCCCAGGGATGAAGCCCACTTGATCATGGTGGATAAGCTGTTTGATGTGCTGCTGGATTCAGTTTGCCAGTAATTTATTGAGGATTTTTGCATCAATATTCATCAAGGATATTGGTCTAAAATTCTCTTTTTTGGTTGTGTCTCTGCCCAGCTTTGGTATCAGCATCATGCTGGCCTCATTAAATGAGTTAGGAAGGATTCCCTCTTTTTCTATTGATTGGAATAGTTTCTGAAGAAATGGTTCCAGTTCCTCCTTGTACCTCTGGTAGAATTCGGCTGTGAACCCATCTGATCCTGCACTCTTTTTGGTTGGTAAGCTATTGATCATTGCCACAACTTCAGCTCCTGTTATTAGTCTATTCAGAGATTCAACTTCTTCCTGGTTTAGTCATGGGAGAGTGTATGTGTCGAGGAATTTATCCCTTTCTTTTTTTTTTAATTTTTTTCTTTTTATCATTATTATTATTATTATTATTATTACTATTATACTTTAGGCTCTATGGCATATGTGCGCAACGTGCAGGTAAGCTACATATGTATACATGTGTCATGCTGGTGTGCTACACCCACCAACTCGTCATCTAGCATTAGGTATATCTCCCAATGCTGTCCCTCCCCCCTCCCCCCACCCTACAACAGTCCCCGAAGTGTGATGTTCCCCTTCCTGTGTCCATGTGTTCTCATTGTTCGATTTCCACCTATGAGTGAGAATATGTGGTGTTTGGTTTTTTGTTCTTGCGATAGTTTACTGAGAACGATGATTTCCAATTTCATCCATGTCCCTACAAAGGATATGAACTCATCATTTTTTATGGCTGCATAGTATTCCATGGTGTATATGTGCCACATTTTCTTAATCCAGTCTATCATTGTTGGACATTTGGGTTGGTTCCAAGTCTTTGCTATTGTGTATAATGCCGCAATAAACATACGTGTGCATGTGTCTTTATAGCAGCATGATTTATAGTCCTTTGGGTATATACCCAGTAATGGGATGGCTGGGTCAAATGGAATTTCTAGTTCTAGATCCCTGAGGAATCGCCACAGTGACTTCCACAATGGTTGAACTAGTTTACAGTCCCACCAACAGTGTAAAAGTGTTCCTATTTCTCCACATCCTCTCCAGCACCTGTTGTTTCCTGACTTTTTAATGATTGCCATTCTACCTGGTGTGAGATGGTATCTCATTGTGGTTTTGATTTGCATTTCTCTGATGGCCAGTGATGGTGAGCATTTTTTCACGTGTTTTTTGGCTGAATAAATGTCTTCTTTTGAGGAGTGTCTGTTCATGTCCTTCGCCCTCTTTTTGATGGGGTTGTGTGGTGTTTTCTTGTAAATTTGTTGGAGTTCATTGTAGATTCTGGATATTAGCCCTTTGTCAGATGAGTAGGTTGCGAAAATTTTCTCCCATTTTGTAGGTTGCCTGTTCACTCTGATGGTAGTTTCCTTTGCTGTGCAGAAGCTCTTGAGTTTAATTAGATCCCATTTGTCAATTTTGGCTTTTGTTGCCATTGCTTTTGGTGTTTTACACATGAAATCCTTGCCCATGCCTATGTCCTGAATGGTATTGCCTAGGTTTTCTTCTAGGGTTTTTATGGTTTTAGGTCTAACGTTTAAGTCTTTAATCCATCTTGAGTTGATTTTTGTATAAGGTGTAAGGAAGGGATCCAGTTTCAGCTTTCTACATGTGGCTAGCCAGTTTTCCCAGCACCATTTATTAAATAGGGAATCCTTTCTCCATTTCTTGTTTTTGTCAGGTTTGTCAAAGATCAGATAGTTGCAGATATGTGGCATTATTTCTGACGGCTCTGTTCTGTTCCATTGATCTATATCTCTGTTTTGGTACCAGTACCATGCTGTTTTGGTTACTGTAGCCTTGTAGTATAGTTTGAAGTCAGGTAGCGTGATGCCTTCAGCTTTGTTCTTTTGGCTTAGGATTGACTTGGTGATGCAGGCTCTTTTTTGGTTCCATATGAACTTTAAAGTAGTTTTTTCCAATTCTGTGAAGAAAGTCATTGGTAAATTGATGGGGATGGCATTGAATCTGTAAATTACCTTGGGAAAGATGGCCATTTTCATGATACTGATTCTTCCTACCCATGAGCATGGAATGTTCTTCCATTTGTTTGTATCCTCTTTTATTTCCTTGAGCAGTGGTTTGTAGTTTTCTCCTTGAAGAGGTCCTTCACATCCCTTGTAAGTTGGATTCCTAGGTATTTTATTCTCTTTGAAGCAATTGTGAATGGGAGTTCACTCATGATTTGGCTCTCTGTTTGTCTGTTATTGATGTATAAGAATGCTTGTGATTTTTGTACATTGATGTTGTATCCTGAGACTTGACTGAAGTTGCTTATCAGCTTAAGGAGATTTTGGGCTGAGACAATGGGGTTTTCTAGATATACTATCACGTCATCTGCAAACAGGGACAATTTGACTTCCTTTTTTCCTAATTGAATACCCTTGATTTCCTTCTCTTGCCTAATTGCCCTGGCCAGAACTTCCAACACTATGTTGAATAGAAGTGGTGAGAGAGGGCATCCCTGTCTTGTGCCAGTTTTCAAAGTGAATGCTTCCACTTTTTGCCCATTCAGTATGATATTGGCTGTGGGTTTGTCATAAATAGCTCTTATTATTTTGAGATACGACCCATCAATACCTAATTTATTGAGAGTTTTTAGCATGAAGGGTTGTTGAATTTTGTCAAAGGCCTTTTCTTCATGTATTGAGATTATCATGTGGTTTTTGACTTTGGTTCTGTTTATATGCTGGATTACATTTATTGATTTGCGTATATTGAACCAGCCTTGCATCCCAGGGATGAAGCCCACTTGATCATGGTGGATAAGCTGTTTGATGTGCTGCTGGATTCGGTTTGCCAGTAATTTATTGAGGATTTTTGCATCAATATTCATCAAGGATATTGGTCTAAAATTCTCTTTTTTGGTTGTGTCTCTGCCCAGCTTTGGTATCAGCATGATGCTGGCCTCATTAAATGAGTTAGGAAGGATTCCCTCTTTTTCTGTTGATTGGAATAGTTTCTGAAGTAATGGTTCCAGTTCCTCCTTGTACCTCTGGTAGAATTCGGCTGTGAACCCATCTGATCCTGGACTCTTTTTGGTTGGTAAGCTATTGATCATTGCCACAATTTCAGCTCCTGTTATTAGTCTATTCAGAGATTCAACTTCTTCCTGGTTTAGTCATGAGAGAGTGTATGTGTCGAGGAATTTATCCCTTTCTTTTTTTTTTAATTTTTTTCTTTTTATCATTATTATTATTATTATTATTCTTATTAGTATTATACTTTAGGCTCTATGGCACATGTGCGCAACGTGCAGGTAAGCTACATATGTATACATGTGCCATGCTGGTGTGCTGCACCCACCAACTCGTCATCTAGCATTAGGTATATCTCCCAATGCTGTCCCTCCCCCCTCCCCCCACCCTACAACAGTCCCCGAAGTGTGATGTTCCCCTTCCTGTGTCCATGTGTTCTCATTGTTCGATTTCCACCTATGAGTGAGAATATGTGGTGTTTGGTTTTTTGTTCTTGCGATAGTTTACTGAGAACGATGATTTCCAATTTCATCCATGTCCCTACAAAGGATATGAACTCATCATTTTTTATGGCTGCATAGTATTCCATGGTGTATATGTGCCACATTTTCTTAATCCAGTCTATCATTGTTGGACATTTGGGTTGGTTCCAAGTCTTTGCTATTGTGTATAATGCCGCAAGAAACATACGTGTGCATGTGTCTTTATAGCAGCATGATTTATAGTCCTTTGGTTATATACCCAGTAATGGGATGGCTGGGTCAAATGGAATTTCTAGTTCTAGATCCCTGAGGAATCGCCACAGTGACTTCCACAAGGGTTGAACTAGTTTACAGTCCCACCAACAGTGTAAAAGTGTTCCTATTTCTCCACATCCTCTCCAGCACCTGTTGTTTCCTGACTTTTTAATGATTGCCATTCTACCTGGTGTGAGATGGTATCTCATTGTGGTTTTGATTTGCATTTCTCTGATGGCCAGTGATGGTGAGCATTTTTTCACGTGTTTTTTGGCTGCATAAATGTCTTCTTTTGAGGAGTGTCTGTTCATGTCCTTCGCCCTCTTTTTGATGGGGTTGTGTGGTGTTTTCTTGTAAATTTGTTGGAGTTCATTGTAGATTCTGGATATTAGCCCTTTGTCAGATGAGTAGGTTGCGAAAATTTTCTCCCATTTTGTAGGTTGCCTGTTCACTCTGATGGTAGTTTCCTTTGCTGTGCAGAAGCTCTTGAGTTTAATTAGATCCCATTTGTCAATTTTGGCTTTTGTTGCCATTGCTTTTGGTGTTTTACACATGAAGTCCTTGCCCATGCCTATGTCCTGAATGGTATTGCCTAGGTTTTCTTCTAGGGTTTTTATGGTTTTAGGTCTAACGTTTAAGTCTTTAATCCATCTTGAGTTGATTTTTGTATAAGGTGTAAGGAAGGGATCCAGTTTCAGCTTTCTACATGTGGCTAGCCAGTTTTCCCAGCACCATTTATTAAATAGGGGATCCTTTCTCCATTTCTTGTTTTTGTCAGGTTTGTCAAAGATCAGATAGTTGTAGATATGTGGCATTACTTCTGACGGCTCTGTTCTGTTCCATTGATCTATATCTCTGTTTTGGTACCAGTACCATGCTGTTTTGGTTACTGTAGCCTTGTAGTATAGTTTGAAGTCAGGTAGCGTGATGCCTCCAGCTTTGTTCTTTTGGCTTAGGATTGACTTCGTGATGCGGGCTCTTTTTTGGTTCCATATGAACTTTAAAGTAGTTTTTTCCAATTCTGTGAAGAAAGTCATTGGTAACTTGATGGGGATGGCATTGAATCTGTAAATTACCTTGGGAAGGATGGCCATTTTCATGATACTGATTCTTCCTACCCATGAGCATGGAATGTTCTTCCATTTGTTTGTATCCTCTTTTATTTCCTTGAGCAGTGGTTTGTAGTTTTCTCCTTGAAGAGGTCCTTCACATCCCTTGTAAGTTGGATTCCTAGGTATTTTATTCTCTTTGAAGCAATTGTGAATGGGAGTTCACTCATGATTTGGCTCTCTGTTTGTCTGTTATTGATGTATAAGAATGCTTGTGATTTTTGTACATTGATGTTGTATCCTGAGACTTTGCTGAAGTTGCTTATCAGCTTAAGGAGATTTTGGGCTGAGACAATGGGGTTTTCTAGATATACTATCACGTCATCTGCAAACAGGGACAATTTGACTTCCTTTTTTCCTAATTGAATACCCTTGATTTCCTTCTCTTGCCTAATTGCCCTGGCCAGAACTTCCAACACTATGTTGAATAGAAGTGGTGAGAGAGGGCATCCCTGTCTTGTGCCAGTTTTCAAAGTGAATGCTTCCAGGTTTTGCCCATTCAGTATGATATTGGCTGTGGGTTTGTCATAAATAGCTCTTATTATTTTGAGATACGACCCATCAATACCTAATTTATTGAGAGTTTTTAGCATGAAGGGTTGTTGAATTTTGTCAAAGGCCTTTTCTTCATGTATTGAGATAATCATGTGGTTTTTGACTTTGGTTCTGTTTATATGCTGGATTACATTTATTGATTTGCGTATATTGAACCAGCCTTGCATCCCAGGGATGAAGCCCACTTGATCATGGTGGGTAAGCTGTTTGATGTGCTGCTGGATTCGGTTTGCCAGTAATTTATTGAGGATTTTTGCATCAATATTCATCAAGGATATTGGTCTAAAATTCTCTTTTTTGGTTGTGTCTCTGCCCAGCTTTGGTATCAGCATGATGCTGGCCTCATTAAATGAGTTAGGAAGGATTCCCTCTTTTTCTATTGATTGGAATAGTTTCTGAAGTAATGGTTCCAGTTCCTCCTTGTACCTCTGGTAGAATTCGGCTGTGAACCCATCTGATCCTGGGCTCTTTTTGGTTGGTAAGCTATTGATCATTGCCACAATTTCAGCTCCTGTTATTAGTCTATTCAGAGATTCAACTTCTTCCTGGTTTAGTCATGGGAGAGTGTATGTGTCGAGGAATTTATCCCTTTCTTTTTTTTTAATTTTTTTCTTTTTATCATTATTATTATTATTATTATTATTATTCTTTAGGCTCTATGGCACATGTGCACAACGTGCAGGTAAGCTACATATGTATACATGTGCCATGCTGGTGTGCTGCACCCACCAACTCGTCATCTAGCATTAGGTGTATCTCATAATGCTGTCCCTCCCCCGTCCCCGCACCCCACAACAGTCCCCGAAGTGTGATGTTCCCCTTCCTGTGTCCATGTGTTCTCATTGTTCGATTCCCACCTATGAGTGAGAATATGTGGTGTTTGGTTTTTTGTTCTTGCGATAGTTTACTGAGAACGATGATTTCCAATTTCATCCATGTCCCTACAAAGGATATGAACTCATCATTTTTTATGGCTGCATAGTATTCCATGGTGTATATGTGCCACATTTTCTTAATCCAGTCTATCATTGTTGGACGTTTGGTTTGGTTCCAAGTCTTTGCTATTGTGTATAATGCCGCAAGAAACATACGTGTGCATGTGTCTTTATAGCAGCATGATTTATAGTCCTTTGGGTATATACCCAGTAATGGGATGGCTGGGTCAAATGGAATTTCTAGTTCTAGATCCCTGAGGAATCGCCACAGTGACTTCCACAAGGGTTGAACTAGTTTACAGTCCCACCAACAGTGTAAAAGTGTTCCTATTTCTCCACATCCTCTCCAGCACCTGTTGTTTCCTGACTTTTTAATGATTGCCATTCTACCTGTTGTGAGATGGTATCTCATTGTGGTTTTGATTTGCATTTCTCTGATGGCCAGTGATGGCGAGCATTTTTTCACGTGTTTTTTGGCTGAATAAATGTCTTCTTTTGAGGAGTGTCTGTTCATGTCCTTCGCCCTCTTTTTGATGGGGTTGTGTGGTGTTTTCTTGTAAATTTGTTGGAGTTCATTGTAGATTCTGGATATTAGCCCTTTGTCAGATGAGTAGGTTGCGAAAATTTTCTCCCATTTTGTAGGTTGCCTGTTCACTCTGATGGTAGTTTCCTTTGCTGTGCAGAAGCTCTTGAGTTTAATTAGATCCCATTTGTCAATTTTAGCTTTTGTTGCCATTGCTTTTGGTGTTTTACACATGAAGTCCTTGCCCATGCCTATGTCCTGAATGGTATTGCCTAGGTTTTCTTCTAGGGTTTTTATGGTTTTAGGTCTAACGTTTAAGTCTTTAATCCATCTTGAGTTGATTTTTGTATAAGGTGTAAGGAAGGGATCCAGTTTCAGCTTTCTACATGTGGCTAGCCAGTTTTCCAAGCACCATTTATTAAATAGGGAATCCTTTCTCCATTTCTTGTTTTTGTCAGGTTTGTCAAAGATCAGTTAGTTGTAGATATGTGGCATTATTTCTGACGGCTCTGTTCTGTTCCATTGATCTACATCTCTGTTTTGGTACCAGTACCATGCTGTTTTGGTTACTGTAGCCTTGTAGTATAGTTTGAAGTCAGTTAGCGTGATGCCTCCAGCTTTGTTCTTTTGGCTTAGGATTGACTTGGTGATGCGGGCTCTTTTTTGGTTCCATATGAACTTTAAAGTATTTTTTTCCAATTCTGTGAAGAAAGTCATTGGTAACTTGATGGGGATGGCATTGAATCTGTAAATTACCTTGGGAAGGATGGCCATTTTCATGATACTGATTCTTCCTACCCATGAGCATGGAATGTTCTTCCATTTGTTTGTATCCTCTTTTATTTCCTTGAGCAGTGGTTTGTAGTTTTCTCCTTGAAGAGGTCCTTCACATCCCTTGTAAGTTGGATTCCTAGGTATTTTATTCTCTTTGAAGCAATTGTGAATGGGAGTTCACTCATGATTTGGCTCTCTGTTTGTCTGTTATTGATGTATAAGAATGCTTGTGATTTTTGTACATTGATGTTGTATCCTGAGACTTTGCTGAAGTTGCTTATCAGCTTAAGGAGATTTTGGGCTGAGACAATGGGGTTTTCTAGATATACTATCACGTCATCTGCAAACAGGGACAATTTGACTTCCTTTTTTCCTAATTGAATACCCTTGATTTCCTTCTCTTGCCTAATTGCCCTGGCCAGAACTTCCAACACTATGTTGAATAGAAGTGGTGAGAGAGGGCATCCCTGTCTTGTGCCAGTTTTCAAAGTGAATGCTTCCAGGTTTTGCCCATTCAGTATGATATTGGCTGTGGGTTTGTCATAAATAGCTCTTATTATTTTGAGATACGACCCATCAATACCTAATTTATTGAGAGTTTTTAGCATGAAGGGTTGTTGAATTTTGTCAAAGGCCTTTTCTTCATGTATTGAGATAATCATGTGGTTTTTGACTTTGGTTCTGTCTATACGCTGGATTACATTTATTGATTTGCGTATATTGAACCAGCCTTGCATCCCAGGGATGAAGCCTACTTGATCATGGTGGATAAGCTGTTTGATGTGCTGCTGGATTCGGTTTGCCAGTAATTCATTGAGGATTTTTGCATCAATATTCATCAAGGATATTGGTCTAAAATTCTCTTTTTTGGTTGTGTCTCTGCCCAGCTTTGGTATCAGCATGATGCTGGCCTCATTAAATGAGTTAGGAAGGATTCCCTCTTTTTCTATTGATTGGAATAGTTTCTGAAGTAATGGTTCCAGTTCCTCCTTGAACCTCTGGTAGAATTCGGCTGTGAACCCATCTGATCCTGGACTCTTTTTGGTTGGTAAGCTATTGATCATTGACACAATTTCAGCTCCTGTTATTAGTCTATTCAGAGATTCAACTTCTTCCTGGATTAGTCATGGGAGAGTGTATGTGTCGAGGAATTTATCCCTTTCTTTTTTTTTAATTTTTTTTCTTTTTATCATTATTATTATTATTATTATTATTATACTCTAGGCTCTATGGCACATGTGCACAACGTGCAGGTAAGCTACATATGTATACATGTGCCATGCTGGTGTGCTGCACCCACCAACTCGTCATCTAGCATTAGGTGTATCTCCTAATGCTGTCCCTCCCCCGTCCCCGCACCCCACAACAGTCCCCGAAGTGTGATGTTCCCCTTCCTGTGTCCATGTGTTCTCATTGTTCGATTCCCACCTATGAGTGAGAATATGTGGTGTTTGGTTTTTTGTTCTTGTGATAGTTTACTGAGAAGGATGATTTCCAATTTCATCCATGTCCCTACAAAGGATATGAACTCATCATTTTTTATGGCTGCATAGTATTCCATGGTGTATATGTGCCATATTTTCTTAATCGAGTCTATCATTGTTGGACATTTGGGTTGGTTCCAAGTCTTTGCTATTGTGTATAATGCCGCAATAAACATACGTGTGCATGTGTCTTTATAGCAGCATGATTTATAGTCCTTTGGGTATATACCCAGTAATGGGATGGCTGGGTCAAATGGAATTTCTAGTTCTAGATCCCTGAGGAATCGCCACAGTGACTTCCACAAGGGTTGAACTAGTTTACAGTCCCACCAACAGTGTAAAAGTGTTCCTATTTCTCCACATCCTCTCCAGCACCTGTTGTTTCCTGACTTTTTAATGATTGCCATTCTACCTGGTGTGAGATGGTATCTCATTGTGGTTTTGATTTGCATTTCTCTGATGGCCAGTGATGGTGAGCATTTTTTCACGTGTTTTTTGGCTGAATAAATGTCTTCTTTTGAGGAGTGTCTGTTCATGTCCTTCGCCCTCTTTTTGATGGGGTTGTGTGGTGTTTTCTTGTAAATTTGTTGGAGTTCATTGTAGATTCTGGATATTAGCCCTTTGTCAGATGAGTAGGTTGCGAAAATTTTCTCCCATTTTGTAGGTTGCCTGTTCACTCTGATGGTAGTTTCCTTTGCTGTGCAGAAGCTCTTGAGTTTAATTAGATCCCATTTGTCAATTTTGGCTTTTGTTGCCATTGCTTTTGGTGTTTTACACATGAAGTCCTTGCCCATGCCTATGTCCTGAATGGTAGTGCCTAGGTTTTCTTCTAGGGTTTTTATGGTTTTAGGTCTAATGTTTAAGTCTTTAATCCATCCTGAGTTGATTTTTGTATAAGGTGTAAGGAAGGGATCCAGTTTCAGCTTTCTACATGTGGCTAGCCAGTTTTCCCAGCACCATTTATTAAATAGGGAATCCTTTCTCCATTTCTTGTTTTTGTCAGGTTTGTCAAAGATCAGATAGTTGTAGATATGTGGCATTATTTCTGACGGCTCTGTTCTGTTCCATTGATCTATATCTCTGTTTTGGTACCAGTACCATGCTGTTTTGGTTACTGTAGCCTTGTAGTATAGTTTGAAGTCAGGTAGCGTGATGCCTTCAGCTTTTTTCTTTTGGCTTAGGATTGACTTGGTGATGCGGGCTCTTTTTTGGTTCCATATGAACTTTAAAGTAGTTTTTTCCAATTCTGTGAAGAAAGTCATTGGTAACTTGATGGGGATGGCATTGAATCTGTAAATTACCTTGGGAAGGATGGCCATTTTCATGATACTGATTCTTCCTACCCATGAGCATGGAATGTTCTTCCATTTGTTTGTATCCTCTTTTATTTCCTTGAGCAGTGGTTTGTAGTTTTCTCCTTGAAGAGGTCCTTCACATCCCTTGTAAGTTGGATTCCTAGGTATTTTATTCTCTTTGAAGCAATTGTGAATGGGAGTTCACTCATGATTTGGCTCTCTGTTTGTCTGTTATTGATGTATAAGAATGCTTGTGATTTTTGTACATTGATGTTGTATCCTGAGACTTTGCTGAAGTTGCTTATCAGCTTAAGGAGATTTTGGGCTGAGACAATGGGGTTTTCTAGATATACTATCACGTCATCTGCAAACAGGGACAATTTGACTTCCTTTTTTCCTAATTGAATACCCTTGATTTCCTTCTCTTGCCTAATTGCCCTGGCCAGAACTTCCAACACTATGTTGAATAGAAGTGGTGAGAGAGGGCATCCCTGTCTTGTGGCAGTTTTCAAAGAGAATGCTTCCAGTTTTTGCCCATTCAGTATGATATTGGCTGTGGGTTTGTCATAAATAGCTCTTATTATTTTGAGATACGACCCATCAATACCTAATTTATTGAGAGTTTTTAGCATGAAGGGTTGTTGAATTTTGTCAAAGGCCTTTTCTTCATGTATTGAGATAATCATGTGGTTTTTGACTTTGGTTCTGTTTATATGCTGGATTACATTTATTGATTTGCGTATATTGAACCAGCCTTGCATCCCAGGGATGAAGCCCACTTGATCATGGTGGATAAGCTGTTTGATGTGCTGCTGGATTCAGTTTGCCAGTAATTTATTGAGGATTTTTGCATCAATATTCATCAAGGATATTGGTCTAAAATTCTCTTTTTTGGTTGTGTCTCTGCCCAGCTTTGGTATCAGCATCATGCTGGCCTCATTAAATGAGTTAGGAAGGATTCCCTCTTTTTCTATTGATTGGAATAGTTTCTGAAGAAATGGTTCCAGTTCCTCCTTGTACCTCTGGTAGAATTCGGCTGTGAACCCATCTGATCCTGCACTCTTTTTGGTTGGTAAGCTATTGATCATTGCCACAACTTCAGCTCCTGTTATTAGTCTATTCAGAGATTCAACTTCTTCCTGGTTTAGTCATGGGAGAGTGTATGTGTCGAGGAATTTATCCCTTTCTTTTTTTTTTAATTTTTTTCTTTTTATCATTATTATTATTATTATTATTATTACTATTATACTTTAGGCTCTATGGCATATGTGCGCAACGTGCAGGTAAGCTACATATGTATACATGTGTCATGCTGGTGTGCTACACCCACCAACTCGTCATCTAGCATGAGGTATATCTCCCAATGCTGTCCCTCCCCCCTCCCCCCACCCTACAACAGTCCCCGAAGTGTGATGTTCCCCTTCCTGTGTCCATGTGTTCTCATTGTTCGATTTCCACCTATGAGTGAGAATATGTGGTGTTTGGTTTTTTGTTCTTGCGATAGTTTACTGAGAACGATGATTTCCAATTTCATCCATGTCCCTACAAAGGATATGAACTCATCATTTTTTATGGCTGCATAGTATTCCATGGTGTATATGTGCCACATTTTCTTAATCCAGTCTATCATTGTTGGACATTTGGGTTGGTTCCAAGTCTTTGCTATTGTGTATAATGCCGCAATAAACATACGTGTGCATGTGTCTTTATAGCAGCATGATTTATAGTCCTTTGGGTATATACCCAGTAATGGGATGGCTGGGTCAAATGGAATTTCTAGTTCTAGATCCCTGAGGAATCGCCACAGTGACTTCCACAAGGGTTGAACTAGTTTACAGTCCCACCAACAGTGTAAAAGTGTTCCTATTTCTCCACATCCTCTCCAGCACCTGTTGTTTCCTGACTTTTTAATGATTGCCATTCTACCTGGTGTGAGATGGTATCTCATTGTGGTTTTGATTTGCATTTCTCTGATGGCCAGTGATGGTGAGCATTTTTTCACGTGTTTTTTGGCTGAATAAATGTCTTCTTTTGAGGAGTGTCTGTTCATGTCCTTCGCCCTCTTTTTGATGGGGTTGTGTGGTGTTTTCTTGTAAATTTGTTGGAGTTCATTGTAGATTCTGGATATTAGCCCTTTGTCAGATGAGTAGGTTGCGAAAATTTTCTCCCATTTTGTAGGTTGCCTGTTCACTCTGATGGTAGTTTCCTTTGCTGTGCAGAAGCTCTTGAGTTTAATTAGATCCCATTTGTCAATTTTGGCTTTTGTTGCCATTGCTTTTGGTGTTTTACACATGAAATCCTTGCCCATGCCTATGTCCTGAATGGTATTGCCTAGGTTTTCTTCTAGGGTTTTTATGGTTTTAGGTCTAACGTTTAAGTCTTTAATCCATCTTGAGTTGATTTTTGTATAAGGTGTAAGGAAGGGATCCAGTTTCAGCTTTCTACATGTGGCTAGCCAGTTTTCCCAGCACCATTTATTAAATAGGGAATCCTTTCTCCATTTCTTGTTTTTGTCAGGTTTGTCAAAGATCAGATAGTTGCAGATATGTGGCATTATTTCTGACGGCTCTGTTCTGTTCCATTGATCTATATCTCTGTTTTGGTACCAGTACCATGCTGTTTTGGTTACTGTAGCCTTGTAGTATAGTTTGAAGTCAGGTAGCGTGATGCCTTCAGCTTTGTTCTTTTGGCTTAGGATTGACTTGGTGATGCAGGCTCTTTTTTGGTTCCATATGAACTTTAAAGTAGTTTTTTCCAATTCTGTGAAGAAAGTCATTGGTAAATTGATGGGGATGGCATTGAATCTGTAAATTACCTTGGGAAAGATGGCCATTTTCATGATACTGATTCTTCCTACCCATGAGCATGGAATGTTCTTCCATTTGTTTGTATCCTCTTTTATTTCCTTGAGCAGTGGTTTGTAGTTTTCTCCTTGAAGAGGTCCTTCACATCCCTTGTAAGTTGGATTCCTAGGTATTTTATTCTCTTTGAAGCAATTGTGAATGGGAGTTCACTCATGATTTGGCTCTCTGTTTGTCTGTTATTGATGTATAAGAATGCTTGTGATTTTTGTACATTGATGTTGTATCCTGAGACTTGGCTGAAGTTGCTTATCAGCTTAAGGAGATTTTGGGCTGAGACAATGGGGTTTTCTAGATATACTATCACGTCATCTGCAAACAGGGACAATTTGACTTCCTTTTTTCCTAATTGAATACCCTTGATTTCCTTCTCTTGCCTAATTGCCCTGGCCAGAACTTCCAACACTATGTTGAATAGAAGTGGTGAGAGAGGGCATCCCTGTCTTGTGCCAGTTTTCAAAGTGAATGCTTCCACTTTTTGCCCATTCAGTATGATATTGGCTGTGGGTTTGTCATAAATAGCTCTTATTATTTTGAGATACGACCCATCAATACCTAATTTATTGAGAGTTTTTAGCATGAAGGGTTGTTGAATTTTGTCAAAGGCCTTTTCTTCATGTATTGAGATTATCATGTGGTTTTTGACTTTGGTTCTGTTTATATGCTGGATTACATTTATTGATTTGCGTATATTGAACCAGCCTTGCATCCCAGGGATGAAGCCCACTTGATCATGGTGGATAAGCTGTTTGATGTGCTGCTGGATTCGGTTTGCCAGTAATTTATTGAGGATTTTTGCATCAATATTCATCAAGGATATTGGTCTAAAATTCTCTTTTTTGGTTGTGTCTCTGCCCAGCTTTGGTATCAGCATGATGCTGGCCTCATTAAATGAGTTAGGAAGGATTCCCTCTTTTTCTGTTGATTGGAATAGTTTCTGAAGTAATGGTTCCAGTTCCTCCTTGTACCTCTGGTAGAATTCGGCTGTGAACCCATCTGATCCTGGACTCTTTTTGGTTGGTAAGCTATTGATCATTGCCACAATTTCAGCTCCTGTTATTAGTCTATTCAGAGATTCAACTTCTTCCTGGTTTAGTCATGAGAGAGTGTATGTGTCGAGGAATTTATCCCTTTCTTTTTTTTTTAATTTTTTTCTTTTTATCATTATTATCATTATTATTATTATTATTAGTATTATACTTTAGGCTCTATGGCACATGTGCGCAACGTGCAGGTAAGCTACATATGTATACATGTGCCATGCTGGTGTGCTGCACCCACCAACTCGTCATCTAGCATTAGGTATATCTCCCAATGCTGTCCCTCCCCCCTCCCCCCACCCTACAACAGTCCCCGAAGTGTGATGTTCCCCTTCCTGTGTCCATGTGTTCTCATTGTTCGATTTCCACCTATGAGTGAGAATATGTGGTGTTTGGTTTTTTGTTCTTGCGATAGTTTACTGAGAACGATGATTTCCAATTTCATCCATGTCCCTACAAAGGATATGAACTCATCATTTTTTATGGCTGCATAGTATTCCATGGTGTATATGTGCCACATTTTCTTAATCCAGTCTATCATTGTTGGACATTTGGGTTGGTTCCAAGTCTTTGCTATTGTGTATAATGCCGCAAGAAACATACGTGTGCATGTGTCTTTATAGCAGCATGATTTATAGTCCTTTGGTTATATACCCAGTAATGGGATGGCTGGGTCAAATGGAATTTCTAGTTCTAGATCCCTGAGGAATCGCCACAGTGACTTCCACAAGGGTTGAACTAGTTTACAGTCCCACCAACAGTGTAAAAGTGTTCCTATTTCTCCACATCCTCTCCAGCACCTGTTGTTTCCTGACTTTTTAATGATTGCCATTCTACCTGGTGTGAGATGGTATCTCATTGTGGTTTTGATTTGCATTTCTCTGATGGCCAGTGATGGTGAGCATTTTTTCACGTGTTTTTTGGCTGCATAAATGTCTTCTTTTGAGGAGTGTCTGTTCATGTCCTTCGCCCTCTTTTTGATGGGGTTGTGTGGTGTTTTCTTGTAAATTTGTTGGAGTTCATTGTAGATTCTGGATATTAGCCCTTTGTCAGATGAGTAGGTTGCGAAAATTTTCTCCCATTTTGTAGGTTGCCTGTTCACTCTGATGGTAGTTTCCTTTGCTGTGCAGAAGCTCTTGAGTTTAATTAGATCCCATTTGTCAATTTTGGCTTTTGTTGCCATTGCTTTTGGTGTTTTACACATGAAGTCCTTGCCCATGCCTATGTCCTGAATGGTATTGCCTAGGTTTTCTTCTAGGGTTTTTATGGTTTTAGGTCTAACGTTTAAGTCTTTAATCCATCTTGAGTTGATTTTTGTATAAGGTGTAAGGAAGGGATCCAGTTTCAGCTTTCTACATGTGGCTAGCCAGTTTTCCCAGCACCATTTATTAAATAGGGGATCCTTTCTCCATTTCTTGTTTTTGTCAGGTTTGTCAAAGATCAGATAGTTGTAGATATGTGGCATTACTTCTGACGGCTCTGTTCTGTTCCATTGATCTATATCTCTGTTTTGGTACCAGTACCATGCTGTTTTGGTTACTGTAGCCTTGTAGTATAGTTTGAAGTCAGGTAGCGTGATGCCTCCAGCTTTGTTCTTTTGGCTTAGGATTGACTTCGTGATGCGGGCTCTTTTTTGGTTCCATATGAACTTTAAAGTAGTTTTTTCCAATTCTGTGAAGAAAGTCATTGGTAACTTGATGGGGATGGCATTGAATCTGTAAATTACCTTGGGAAGGATGGCCATTTTCATGATACTGATTCTTCCTACCCATGAGCATGGAATGTTCTTCCATTTGTTTGTATCCTCTTTTATTTCCTTGAGCAGTGGTTTGTAGTTTTCTCCTTGAAGAGGTCCTTCACATCCCTTGTAAGTTGGATTCCTAGGTATTTTATTCTCTTTGAAGCAATTGTGAATGGGAGTTCACTCATGATTTGGCTCTCTGTTTGTCTGTTATTGATGTATAAGAATGCTTGTGATTTTTGTACATTGATGTTGTATCCTGAGACTTTGCTGAAGTTGCTTATCAGCTTAAGGAGATTTTGGGCTGAGACAATGGGGTTTTCTAGATATACTATCACGTCATCTGCAAACAGGGACAATTTGACTTCCTTTTTTCCTAATTGAATACCCTTGATTTCCTTCTCTTGCCTAATTGCCCTGGCCAGAACTTCCAACACTATGTTGAATAGAAGTGGTGAGAGAGGGCATCCCTGTCTTGTGCCAGTTTTCAAAGTGAATGCTTCCAGGTTTTGCCCATTCAGTATGATATTGGCTGTGGGTTTGTCATAAATAGCTCTTATTATTTTGAGATACGACCCATCAATACCTAATTTATTGAGAGTTTTTAGCATGAAGGGTTGTTGAATTTTGTCAAAGGCCTTTTCTTCATGTATTGAGATAATCATGTGGTTTTTGACTTTGGTTCTGTTTATATGCTGGATTACATTTATTGATTTGCGTATATTGAACCAGCCTTGCATCCCAGGGATGAAGCCCACTTGATCATGGTGGGTAAGCTGTTTGATGTGCTGCTGGATTCGGTTTGCCAGTAATTTATTGAGGATTTTTGCATCAATATTCATCAAGGATATTGGTCTAAAATTCTCTTTTTTGGTTGTGTCTCTGCCCAGCTTTGGTATCAGCATGATGCTGGCCTCATTAAATGAGTTAGGAAGGATTCCCTCTTTTTCTATTGATTGGAATAGTTTCTGAAGTAATGGTTCCAGTTCCTCCTTGTACCTCTGGTAGAATTCGGCTGTGAACCCATCTGATCCTGGGCTCTTTTTGGTTGGTAAGCTATTGATCATTGCCACAATTTCAGCTCCTGTTATTAGTCTATTCAGAGATTCAACTTCTTCCTGGTTTAGTCATGGGAGAGTGTATGTGTCGAGGAATTTATCCCTTTCTTTTTTTTTAATTTTTTTTCTTTTTATCATTATTATTATTATTATTATTATTATACTTTAGGCTCTATGGCACATGTGCACAACGTGCAGGTAAGCTACATATGTATACATGTGCCATGCTGGTGTGCTGCACCCACCAACTCGTCATCTAGCATTAGGTGTATCTCATAATGCTGTCCCTCCCCCGTCCCCGCACCCCACAACAGTCCCCGAAGTGTGATGTTCCCCTTCCTGTGTCCATGTGTTCTCATTGTTCGATTTCCACCTATGAGTGAGAATATGTGGTGTTTGGTTTTTTGTTCTTGCGATAGTTTACTGAGAACGATGATTTCCAATTTCATCCATGTCCCTACAAAGGATATGAACTCATCATTTTTTATGGCTGCATAGTATTCCATGGTGTATATGTGCCACATTTTCTTAATCCAGTCTATCATTGTTGGACATTTGGGTTGGTTCCAAGTCTTTGCTATTGTGTATAATGCCGCAAGAAACATACGTGTGCATGTGTCTTTATAGCAGCATGATTTATAGTCCTTTGGGTATATACCCAGTAATGGGATGGCTGGGTCAAATGGAATTTCTAGTTCTAGATCCCTGAGGAATCGCCACAGTGACTTCCACAAGGGTTGAACTAGTTTACAGTCCCACCAACAGTGTAAAAGTGTTCCTATTTCTCCACATCCTCTCCAGCACCTGTTGTTTCCTGACTTTTTAATGATTGCCATTCTACCTGGTGTGAGATGGTATCTCATTGTGGTTTTGATTTGCATTTCTCTGATGGCCAGTGATGGTGAGCATTTTTTCACGTGTTTTTTGGCTGAATAAATGTCTTCTTTTGAGGAGTGTCTGTTCATGTCCTTCGCCCTCTTTTTGATGGGGTTGTGTGGTGTTTTCTTGTAAATTTGTTGGAGTTCATTGTAGATTCTGGATATTAGCCCTTTGTCAGATGAGTAGGTTGCGAAAATTTTCTCCCATTTTGTAGGTTGCCTGTTCACTCTGATGGTAGTTTCCTTTGCTGTGCAGAAGCTCTTGAGTTTAATTAGATCCCATTTGTCAATTTTGGCTTTTGTTGCCATTGCTTTTGGTGTTTTACACATGAAATCCTTGCCCATGCCTATGTCCTGAATGGTATTGCCTAGGTTTTCTTCTAGGGTTTTTATGGTTTTAGGTCTAACGTTTAAGTCTTTAATCCATCTTGAGTTGATTTTTGTATAAGGTGTAAGGAAGGGATCCAGTTTCAGCTTTCTACATGTGGCTAGCCAGTTTTCCCAGCACCATTTATTAAATAGGGAATCCTTTCTCCATTTCTTGTTTTTGTCAGGTTTGTCAAAGATCAGATAGTTGCAGATATGTGGCATTATTTCTGACGGCTCTGTTCTGTTCCATTGATCTATATCTCTGTTTTGGTACCAGTACCATGCTGTTTTGGTTACTGTAGCCTTGTAGTATAGTTTGAAGTCAGGTAGCGTGATGCCTTCAGCTTTGTTCTTTTGGCTTAGGATTGACTTGGTGATGCAGGCTCTTTTTTGGTTCCATATGAACTTTAAAGTAGTTTTTTCCAATTCTGTGAAGAAAGTCATTGGTAAATTGATGGGGATGGCATTGAATCTGTAAATTACCTTGGGAAAGATGGCCATTTTCATGATACTGATTCTTCCTACCCATGAGCATGGAATGTTCTTCCATTTGTTTGTATCCTCTTTTATTTCCTTGAGCAGTGGTTTGTAGTTTTCTCCTTGAAGAGGTCCTTCACATCCCTTGTAAGTTGGATTCCTAGGTATTTTATTCTCTTTGAAGCAATTGTGAATGGGAGTTCACTCATGATTTGGCTCTCTGTTTGTCTGTTATTGATGTATAAGAATGCTTGTGATTTTTGTACATTGATGTTGTATCCTGAGACTTGGCTGAAGTTGCTTATCAGCTTAAGGAGATTTTGGGCTGAGACAATGGGGTTTTCTAGATATACTATCACGTCATCTGCAAACAGGGACAATTTGACTTCCTTTTTTCCTAATTGAATACCCTTGATTTCCTTCTCTTGCCTAATTGCCCTGGCCAGAACTTCCAACACTATGTTGAATAGAAGTGGTGAGAGAGGGCATCCCTGTCTTGTGCCAGTTTTCAAAGTGAATGCTTCCACTTTTTGCCCATTCAGTATGATATTGGCTGTGGGTTTGTCATAAATAGCTCTTATTATTTTGAGATACGACCCATCAATACCTAATTTATTGAGAGTTTTTAGCATGAAGGGTTGTTGAATTTTGTCAAAGGCCTTTTCTTCATGTATTGAGATTATCATGTGGTTTTTGACTTTGGTTCTGTTTATATGCTGGATTACATTTATTGATTTGCGTATATTGAACCAGCCTTGCATCCCAGGGATGAAGCCCACTTGATCATGGTGGATAAGCTGTTTGATGTGCTGCTGGATTCGGTTTGCCAGTAATTTATTGAGGATTTTTGCATCAATATTCATCAAGGATATTGGTCTAAAATTCTCTTTTTTGGTTGTGTCTCTGCCCAGCTTTGGTATCAGCATGATGCTGGCCTCATTAAATGAGTTAGGAAGGATTCCCTCTTTTTCTGTTGATTGGAATAGTTTCTGAAGTAATGGTTCCAGTTCCTCCTTGTACCTCTGGTAGAATTCGGCTGTGAACCCATCTGATCCTGGACTCTTTTTGGTTGGTAAGCTATTGATCATTGCCACAATTTCAGCTCCTGTTATTAGTCTATTCAGAGATTCAACTTCTTCCTGGTTTAGTCATGAGAGAGTGTATGTGTCGAGGAATTTATCCCTTTCTTTTTTTTTTAATTTTTTTCTTTTTATCATTATTATCATTATTATTATTATTATTAGTATTATACTTTAGGCTCTATGGCACATGTGCGCAACGTGCAGGTAAGCTACATATGTATACATGTGCCATGCTGGTGTGCTGCACCCACCAACTCGTCATCTAGCATTAGGTATATCTCCCAATGCTGTCCCTCCCCCCTCCACCCACCCTACAACAGTCCCCGAAGTGTGATGTTCCCCTTCCTGTGTCCATGTGTTCTCATTGTTCGATTTCCACCTATGAGTGAGAATATGTGGTGTTTGGTTTTTTGTTCTTGCGATAGTTTACTGAGAACGATGATTTCCAATTTCATCCATGTCCCTACAAAGGATATGAACTCATCATTTTTTATGGCTGCATAGTATTCCATGGTGTATATGTGCCACATTTTCTTAATCCAGTCTATCATTGTTGGACATTTGGGTTGGTTCCAAGTCTTTGCTATTGTGTATAATGCCGCAAGAAACATACGTGTGCATGTGTCTTTATAGCAGCATGATTTATAGTCCTTTGGTTATATACCCAGTAATGGGATGGCTGGGTCAAATGGAATTTCTAGTTCTAGATCCCTGAGGAATCGCCACAGTGACTTCCACAAGGGTTGAACTAGTTTACAGTCCCACCAACAGTGTAAAAGTGTTCCTATTTCTCCACATCCTCTCCAGCACCTGTTGTTTCCTGACTTTTTAATGATTGCCATTCTACCTGGTGTGAGATGGTATCTCATTGTGGTTTTGATTTGCATTTCTCTGATGGCCAGTGATGGTGAGCATTTTTTCACGTGTTTTTTGGCTGCATAAATGTCTTCTTTTGAGGAGTGTCTGTTCATGTCCTTCGCCCTCTTTTTGATGGGGTTGTGTGGTGTTTTCTTGTAAATTTGTTGGAGTTCATTGTAGATTCTGGATATTAGCCCTTTGTCAGATGAGTAGGTTGCGAAAATTTTCTCCCATTTTGTAGGTTGCCTGTTCACTCTGATGGTAGTTTCCTTTGCTGTGCAGAAGCTCTTGAGTTTAATTAGATCCCATTTGTCAATTTTGGCTTTTGTTGCCATTGCTTTTGGTGTTTTACACATGAAGTCCTTGCCCATGCCTATGTCCTGAATGGTATTGCCTAGGTTTTCTTCTAGGGTTTTTATGGTTTTAGGTCTAACGTTTAAGTCTTTAATCCATCTTGAGTTGATTTTTGTATAAGGTGTAAGGAAGGGATCCAGTTTCAGCTTTCTACATGTGGCTAGCCAGTTTTCCCAGCACCATTTATTAAATAGGGGATCCTTTCTCCATTTCTTGTTTTTGTCAGGTTTGTCAAAGATCAGATAGTTGTAGATATGTGGCATTACTTCTGACGGCTCTGTTCTGTTCCATTGATCTATATCTCTGTTTTGGTACCAGTACCATGCTGTTTTGGTTACTGTAGCCTTGTAGTATAGTTTGAAGTCAGGTAGCGTGATGCCTCCAGCTTTGTTCTTTTGGCTTAGGATTGACTTGGTGATGCGGGCTCTTTTTTGGTTCCATATGAACTTTAAAGTAGTTTTTTCCAATTCTGTGAAGAAAGTCATTGGTAACTTGATGGGGATGGCATTGAATCTGTAAATTACCTTGGGAAGGATGGCCATTTTCATGATACTGATTCTTCCTACCCATGAGCATGGAATGTTCTTCCATTTGTTTGTATCCTCTTTTATTTCCTTGAGCAGTGGTTTGTAGTTTTCTCCTTGAAGAGGTCCTTCACATCCCTTGTAAGTTGGATTCCTAGGTATTTTATTCTCTTTGAAGCAATTGTGAATGGGAGTTCACTCATGATTTGGCTCTCTGTTTGTCTGTTATTGATGTATAAGAATGCTTGTGATTTTTGTACATTGATGTTGTATCCTGAGACTTTGCTGAAGTTGCTTATCAGCTTAAGGAGATTTTGGGCTGAGACAATGGGGTTTTCTAGATATACTATCACGTCATCTGCAAACAGGGACAATTTGACTTCCTTTTTTCCTAATTGAATACCCTTGATTTCCTTCTCTTGCCTAATTGCCCTGGCCAGAACTTCCAACACTATGTTGAATAGAAGTGGTGAGAGAGGGCATCCCTGTCTTGTGCCAGTTTTCAAAGTGAATGCTTCCAGTTTTTGCCCATTCAGTATGATATTGGCTGTGGGTTTGTCATAAATAGCTCTTATTATTTTGAGATACGACCCATCAATACCTAATTTATTGAGAGTTTTTAGCATGAAGGGTTGTGGAATTTTGTCAAAGGCCTTTTCTTCATGTATTGAGATAATCATGTGGTTTTTGACTTTGGTTCTGTTTATATGCTGGATTACATTTATTGATTTGCGTATATTGAACCAGCCTTGCATCCCAGGGATGAAGCCCACTTGATCATGGTGGATAAGCTGTTTGATGTGCTGCTGGATTCGGTTTGCCAGTAATTTATTGAGGATTTTTGCATCAATATTCATCAAGGATATTGGTCTAAAATTCTCTTTTTTGGTTGTGTCTCTGTCCAGCTTTGGTATCAGCATGATGCTGGCCTCGTAAAATGAGTTAGGAAGGATTCCCTCTTTTTCTATTGATTGGAATAGTTTCTGAAGTAATGGTTCCAGTTCCTCCTTGTACCTCTCGTAGAATTCGGCTGTGGACCCATCTGATCCTGGACTCTTTTTGGTTGGTAAGCTATTGATTATTGCCACAATTTCAGCTCCTGTTATTAGTCTATTCAGAGATTCAACTTCTTCCTGGTTTAGTCATGGGAGAGTGTATGTGTCGAGGAATTTATCCCTTTCTTTTTTTTTTAATTTTTTTTCTTCTTATCGTTATTATTATTATTATTATTATTATTACTACTATTATACTTTAGGCTCTATGGCACATGTGCGCAAAGTGCAGGTAAGCTACATATGTATACATGTGCCATGCTGGTGTGCTGCACCCACCAACACGTCATCTAGAATTAGGTATATCTCCCAATGCTGTCCCTCCCCCGTCCCCGCACCCCACAACAGTCCCCGAAGTGTGATGTTCCCCTTCCGGTGTCCATGTGTTCTCATTGTTCGATTCCCACCTATGAGTGAGAATATGTGGTGTTTGGTTTTTTGCTCTTGAGATAGTTTTCTGAGAACGATGATTTCCAATTTCATCCATGTCCCTACAAAGGATATGAACTCATCATTTTTTATGGCTGCATAGTATTCCATGGTGTATATGTGCCACATTTTCTTAATCCAATCTATCATTGTTGGACATTTGGGTTGGTTCCAAGTCTTTGCTATTGTGTATAATGCCGCAATAAACATACGTGTGCATGTGTCTTTATAGCAGCATGATTTATAGTCCTTTGGGTATATACCCAGTAATGGGATGGCTGGGTCAAATGGAATTTCTAGTTCTAGATCCCTGAGGAATCGCCACAGTGACTTCCACAAGGGTTGAACTAGTTTACAGTCCCACCAACAGTGTAAAAGTGTTCCTATTTCTCCACATCCTCTCCAGCACCTGTTGTTTCCTGACTTTTTAATGATTGCCATTCTACCTGGTGTGAGATGGTATCTCATTGTGGTTTTGATTTGCATTTCTCTGATGGCCAGTGATGGTGAGCATTTTTTCACGTGTTTTTTGGCTGCATAAATGTCTTCTTTTGAGGAGTGTCTGTTCATGTCCTTCGCCCACTTTTTGATGGGGTTGTTTGGTGTTTTCTTGTAAATTTGTTGGAGTTCATTGCAGATTCTGGATATTAGCCCTTTGTCAGCTGAGTAGGTTGCGAAAATTTTCTCCCATTTTGTAGGTTGCCTGTTCACTCTGATGGTAGTTTCCTTTGCTGTGCAGAAGCTCTTGAGTTTAATTAGATCCCATTTGTCAATTTTGGCTTTTGTTGCCATTGCTTTTGGTGTTTTACACATGAAGTCCTTGCCCATGCCTATGTCCTGAATGGTATTGCCTAGGTTTTCTTCTAGGGTTTTTATGGTTTTAGGTCTAACGTTTAAGTCTTTAATCCATCTTGAGTTGATTTTTGTATAAGGTGTTAGGAAGGGATCCAGTTTCAGCTTTCTACATGTGGCTAGCCAGTTTTCCCAGCACCATTTATTAAATAGGGAATCCTTTCTCCATTTCTTGTTTTTGTCAGGTTTGTCAAAGATCAGATACTTGTAGATATGTGGCATTATTTCTGACAGCTCTGTTCTGTTCCATTGATCTATATCTCTGTTTTGGTACCAGTACCATGCTGTTTTGGTTACTGTAGCCTTGTAGTATAGTTTGAAGTCAGGTAGCGTGATGCCTCCAGCTTTGTTCTTTTGGCTTAGGATTGACTTGGTGATGCGGGCTCTTTTTTGGTTCCATATGAACTTTAAAGTAGTTTTTTCCAATTCTGCGAAGAAAGTCATTGGTAACTTGATGGGGATGGCATTGAATCTGTAAATTACCTTGGGAAGGATGGCCATTTTCATGATACTGATTCTTCCTACCCATGAGCATGGAATGTTCTTCCATTTGTTTGTATCCTCTTTTATTTCCTTGAGCAGTGGTTTGTAGTTTTCTCCTTGAAGAGGTCCTTCACATCCCTTGTAAGTTGGATTCCTAGGTATTTTATTCTCTTTGAAGCAATTGTGAATGGGAGTTCACTCATGATTTGGCTCTCTGTTTGTCTGTTATTGATGTATAAGAATGCTTGTGATTTTTGTACATTGATGTTGTATCCTGAGACTTTGCTGAAGTTGCTTATCAGCTTAAGGAGATTTTGGGCTGAGACAATGGGGTTTTCTAGATATACTATCACGTCATCTGCAAACAGGGACAATTTGACTTCCTTTTTTCCTAATTGAATACCCTTGATTTCCTTCTCTTGCCTAATTGCCCTGGCCAGAACTTCCAACACTATGTTGAATAGAAGTGGTGAGAGAGGGCATCCCTGTCTTGTGCCAGTTTTCAAAGTGAATGCTTCCAGTTTTTGCCCATTCAGTATGATATTGGCTGTGGGTTTGTCATAAATAGCTCTTATTATTTTGAGATACGACCCATCAATACCTAATTTATTGAGAGTTTTTAGCATGAAGGGTTGTTGAATTTTGTCAAAGGCCTTTTCTTCATGTATTGAGATAATCATGTGGTTTTTGACTTTGGTTCTGTTTCTATGCTGGATTACATTTATTGATTTGCGTATATTGAACCAGCCTTGCATCCCAGGGATGAAGCCCACTTGATCATGGTGGATAAGCTGTTTGATGTGCTGCTGGATTCGGTTTGCCAGTAATTTATTGAGGATTTTTGCATCAATATTCATCAAGGATATTGGTCTAAAATTCTCTTTTTTGGTTGTGTCTCTGCCCAGCTTTGGTATCAGCATGATGCTGGCCTCATTAAATGAGTTAGGAAGGATTCCCTCTTTTTCTATTGATTGGAATAGTTTCTGAAGTAATGGTTCCAGTTCCTCCTTGTACCTCTGGTAGAATTCGGCTGTGAACCCATCTGATCCTGGACTCTTTTTGGTTGGTAAGCTATTGATCATTGCCACAATTTCAGCTCCTGTTATTAGTCTATTCAGAGATTCAACTTCTTCCTGGTTTAGTCATGGGAGAGTGTATGTGTCGAGGAATTTATCCCTTTCTTTTTTTTTTAATTTTTTTTCTTTTTATCATTATTATTATTATTATTATTACTATTATACTTTAGGCTCTATGGCACATGTGCGCAACGTGCAGGTAAGCTACATATGTATACATGTGCCATGCTGGTGTGCTGCACCCACCAACTCGTCATCTAGCATGAGGTATATCTCCCAATGCTGTCCCTCCCCCCTCCCCCCACCCCACAACAGTCCCCGAAGTGTGATGTTCCCCTTCCTCTGTCCATGTGTTCTCATTGTTCGATTTCCACCTATGAGTGAGAATATGTGGTGTTTAGCTTTTTGTTCTTGCGATAGTTTACTGAGAACGATGATTTCCAATTTCATCCATGTCCCTACAAAGGATATGAACTCATCATTTTTTATGGCTGCATAGTATTCCATGGTGTATATGTGCCACATTTTCTTAATCCAGTCTATCATTGTTGGACATTTGGGTTGGTTCCAAGTCTTTGCTACTGTGTATAATGCCGCAATAAACATACGGGTGCATGTGTCTTTATAGCAGCATGATTTATAGTCCTTTGGGTATATATCCAGTAATGGGATGGCTGGGTCAAATGGAATTTCTAGTTCTAGATCCCTGAGGAATCGCCACAATGACTTCCACAAGGGTTGAACTAGTTTACAGTCCCACCAACAGTGTAAAAGTGTTCCTATTTCTCCACATCCTCTCCAGCACCTGTTGTTTCCTGACTTTTTAATGATTGCCATTCTACCTGGTGTGAGATGGTATCTCATTGTGGTTTTGATTTGCATTTCTCTGATGGCCAGTGATGGTGAGCATTTTTTCACGTGTTTTTTGGCTGCATAAATGTCTTCTTTTGAGGAGTGTCTGTTCATGTCCTTCGCCCACTTTTTGATGGGGTTGTTTGGTGTTTTCTTGTAAATTTGTTGGAGTTCATTGTAGATTCTGGATATTAGCCCTTTGTCAGCTGAGTAGGTTGCGAAAATTTTCTCCCATTTTGTAGGTTGCCTGTTCACTCTGATGGTAGTTTCCTTTGCTGTGCAGAAGCTCTTGAGTTTAATTAGATCCCATTTGTCAATTTTGGCTTTTGTTGCCATTGCTTTTGGTGTTTTAGACATGAAGTCCTTGCCCATGCCTATGTCCTGAATGGTATTGCCTAGGTTGTCTTCTAGGGTTTTTATGGTTTTAGGTCTAACGTTTAAGTCTTTAATCCATCTTAAGTTGATTTTTGTATAAGGTGTAAGGAAGGGATCCAGTTTCAGCTTTCTACCTGTGGCTAGCCAGTTTTCCCAGCACCATTTATTAAATAGGGAATCCTTTCTCCATTTCTTGTTTTTGTCAGGTTTGTCAAAGATCAGATAGTTGTAGATATGTGGCATTATTTCTGACGGCTCTGTTCTGTTCCATTGATCTATATCTCTGTTTTGGTACCAGTACCATGCTGTTTTGGTTACTGTAGCCTTGTAGTATAGTTTGAAGTCAGGTAGCGTGATGCCTCCAGCTTTGTTCTTTTGGCTTAGGATTGACTTGGTGATGCGGGCTCTTTTTTGGTTCCATATGAACTTTAAAGTAGTTTTTTCCAATTCTGTGAAGAAAGTCATTGGTAAATTGATGGGGATGGCATTGAATCTGTAAATTACCTTGGGAAAGATGGCCATTTTCATGATACTGATTCTTCCTACCCATGAGCATGGAATGTTCTTCCATTTGTTTGTATCCTCTTTTATTTCCTTGAGCAGTGGTTTGTAGTTTTCTCCTTGAAGAGGTCCTTCACATCCCTTGTAAGTTGGATTCCTAGGTATTTTATTCTCTTTGAAGCAATTGTGAATGGGAGTTCACTCATGATTTGGCTCTCTGTTTGTCTGTTATTGATGTATAAGAATGCTTGTGATTTTTGTACATTGATGTTGTATCCTGAGACTTGGCTGAAGTTGCTTATCAGCTTAAGGAGATTTTGGGCTGAGACAATGGGGTTTTCTAGATATACTATCACGTCATCTGCAAACAGGGACAATTTGACTTCCTTTTTTCCTAATTGAATACCCTTGATTTCCTTCTCTTGCCTAATTGCCCTGGCCAGAACTTCCAACACTATGTTGAATAGAAGTGGTGAGAGAGGGCATCCCTGTCTTGTGCCAGTTTTCAAAGTGAATGCTTCCACTTTTTGCCCATTCAGTATGATATTGGCTGTGGGTTTGTCATAAATAGCTCTTATTATTTTGAGATACGACCCATCAATACCTAATTTATTGAGAGTTTTTAGCATGAAGGGTTGTTGAATTTTGTCAAAGGCCTTTTCTTCATGTATTGAGATTATCATGTGGTTTTTGACTTTGGTTCTGTTTATATGCTGGATTACATTTATTGATTTGCGTATATTGAACCAGCCTTGCATCCCAGGGATGAAGCCCACTTGATCATGGTGGATAAGCTGTTTGATGTGCTGCTGGATTCGGTTTGCCAGTAATTTATTGAGGATTTTTGCATCAATATTCATCAAGGATATTGGTCTAAAATTCTCTTTTTTGGTTGTGTCTCTGCCCAGCTTTGGTATCAGCATGATGCTGGCCTCATTAAATGAGTTAGGAAGGATTCCCTCTTTTTCTGTTGATTGGAATAGTTTCTGAAGTAATGGTTCCAGTTCCTCCTTGTACCTCTGGTAGAATTCGGCTGTGAACCCATCTGATCCTGGACTCTTTTTGGTTGGTAAGCTATTGATCATTGCCACAATTTCAGCTCCTGTTATTAGTCTATTCAGAGATTCAACTTCTTCCTGGTTTAGTCATGAGAGAGTGTATGTGTCGAGGAATTTATCCCTTTCTTTTTTTTTTAATTTTTTTCTTTTTATCATTATTATCATTATTATTATTATTATTAGTATTATACTTTAGGCTCTATGGCACATGTGCGCAACGTGCAGGTAAGCTACATATGTATACATGTGCCATGCTGGTGTGCTGCACCCACCAACTCGTCATCTAGCATTAGGTATATCTCCCAATGCTGTCCCTCCCCCCTCCCCCCACCCTACAACAGTCCCCGAAGTGTGATGTTCCCCTTCCTGTGTCCATGTGTTCTCATTGTTCGATTTCCACCTATGAGTGAGAATATGTGGTGTTTGGTTTTTTGTTCTTGCGATAGTTTACTGAGAACGATGATTTCCAATTTCATCCATGTCCCTACAAAGGATATGAACTCATCATTTTTTATGGCTGCATAGTATTCCATGGTGTATATGTGCCACATTTTCTTAATCCAGTCTATCATTGTTGGACATTTGGGTTGGTTCCAAGTCTTTGCTATTGTGTATAATGCCGCAAGAAACATACGTGTGCATGTGTCTTTATAGCAGCATGATTTATAGTCCTTTGGTTATATACCCAGTAATGGGATGGCTGGGTCAAATGGAATTTCTAGTTCTAGATCCCTGAGGAATCGCCACAGTGACTTCCACAAGGGTTGAACTAGTTTACAGTCCCACCAACAGTGTAAAAGTGTTCCTATTTCTCCACATCCTCTCCAGCACCTGTTGTTTCCTGACTTTTTAATGATTGCCATTCTACCTGGTGTGAGATGGTATCTCATTGTGGTTTTGATTTGCATTTCTCTGATGGCCAGTGATGGTGAGCATTTTTTCACGTGTTTTTTGGCTGCATAAATGTCTTCTTTTGAGGAGTGTCTGTTCATGTCCTTCGCCCTCTTTTTGATGGGGTTGTGTGGTGTTTTCTTGTAAATTTGTTGGAGTTCATTGTAGATTCTGGATATTAGCCCTTTGTCAGATGAGTAGGTTGCGAAAATTTTCTCCCATTTTGTAGGTTGCCTGTTCACTCTGATGGTAGTTTCCTTTGCTGTGCAGAAGCTCTTGAGTTTAATTAGATCCCATTTGTCAATTTTGGCTTTTGTTGCCATTGCTTTTGGTGTTTTACACATGAAGTCCTTGCCCATGCCTATGTCCTGAATGGTATTGCCTAGGTTTTCTTCTAGGGTTTTTATGGTTTTAGGTCTAACGTTTAAGTCTTTAATCCATCTTGAGTTGATTTTTGTATAAGGTGTAAGGAAGGGATCCAGTTTCAGCTTTCTACATGTGGCTAGCCAGTTTTCCCAGCACCATTTATTAAATAGGGGATCCTTTCTCCATTTCTTGTTTTTGTCAGGTTTGTCAAAGATCAGATAGTTGTAGATATGTGGCATTACTTCTGACGGCTCTGTTCTGTTCCATTGATCTATATCTCTGTTTTGGTACCAGTACCATGCTGTTTTGGTTACTGTAGCCTTGTAGTATAGTTTGAAGTCAGGTAGCGTGATGCCTCCAGCTTTGTTCTTTTGGCTTAGGATTGACTTGGTGATGCGGGCTCTTTTTTGGTTCCATATGAACTTTAAAGTAGTTTTTTCCAATTCTGTGAAGAAAGTCATTGGTAACTTGATGGGGATGGCATTGAATCTGTAAATTACCTTGGGAAGGATGGCCATTTTCATGATACTGATTCTTCCTACCCATGAGCATGGAATGTTCTTCCATTTGTTTGTATCCTCTTTTATTTCCTTGAGCAGTGGTTTGTAGTTTTCTCCTTGAAGAGGTCCTTCACATCCCTTGTAAGTTGGATTCCTAGGTATTTTATTCTCTTTGAAGCAATTGTGAATGGGAGTTCACTCATGATTTGGCTCTCTGTTTGTCTGTTATTGATGTATAAGAATGCTTGTGATTTTTGTACATTGATGTTGTATCCTGAGACTTTGCTGAAGTTGCTTATCAGCTTAAGGAGATTTTGGGCTGAGACAATGGGGTTTTCTAGATATACTATCACGTCATCTGCAAACAGGGACAATTTGACTTCCTTTTTTCCTAATTGAATACCCTTGATTTCCTTCTCTTGCCTAATTGCCCTGGCCAGAACTTCCAACACTATGTTGAATAGAAGTGGTGAGAGAGGGCATCCCTGTCTTGTGCCAGTTTTCAAAGTGAATGCTTCCAGTTTTTGCCCATTCAGTATGATATTGGCTGTGGGTTTGTCATAAATAGCTCTTATTATTTTGAGATACGACCCATCAATACCTAATTTATTGAGAGTTTTTAGCATGAAGGGTTGTGGAATTTTGTCAAAGGCCTTTTCTTCATGTATTGAGATAATCATGTGGTTTTTGACTTTGGTTCTGTTTATATGCTGGATTACATTTATTGATTTGCGTATATTGAACCAGCCTTGCATCCCAGGGATGAAGCCCACTTGATCATGGTGGATAAGCTGTTTGATGTGCTGCTGGATTCGGTTTGCCAGTAATTTATTGAGGATTTTTGCATCAATATTCATCAAGGATATTGGTCTAAAATTCTCTTTTTTGGTTGTGTCTCTGCCCAGCTTTGGTATCAGCATGATGCTGGCCTCATTAAATGAGTTAGGAAGGATTCCCTCTTTTTCTATTGATTGGAATAGTTTCTGAAGTAATGGTTCCAGTTCCTCCTTGTACCTCTGGTAGAATTCGGCTGTGAACCCATCTGATCCTGGACTCTTTTTGGTTGGTAAGCTATTGATCATTGCCACAATTTCAGCTCCTGTTATTAGTCTATTCAGAGATTCAACTTCTTCCTGGTTTAGTCATGGGAGAGTGTATGTGTCGAGGAATTTATCCCTTTCTTTTTTTTTTTAATTTTTTTTCTTTTAATCATTATTATTATTATTATTATTATTATTACTATTATACTTTAGGCTCTTTGGCACATGTGCGCAACGTGCAGGTAAGCTACATATGTATACATGTGCCATGCTGGTGTGCTGCACCCACCAACTCGTCATCTAGCATGAGATATATCTCCCAATGCTGTCCCTCCCCCCTCCCCCCACCCCACAACAGTCCCCGAAGTGTGATGTTCCCCTTCCTCTGTCCATGTGTTCTCATTGTTCGATTTCCACCTATGAGTGAGAATATGTGGTGTTTAGCTTTTTGTTCTTGCGATAGTTTACTGAGAACGATGATTTCCAATTTCATCCATGTCCCTACAAAGGATATGAACTCATCATTTTTTATGGCTGCATAGTATTCCATGGTGTATATGTGCCACATTTTCTTAATCCAGTCTATCATTGTTGGACATTTGGGTTGGTTCCAAGTCTTTGCTACTGTGTATAATGCCGCAATAAACATACGGGTGCATGTGTCTTTATAGCAGCATGATTTATAGTCCTTTGGGTATATATCCAGTAATGGGATGGCTGGGTCAAATGGAATTTCTAGTTCTAGATCCCTGAGGCATCGCCACAATGACTTCCACAAGGGTTGAACTAGTTTACAGTCCCACCAACAGTGTAAAAGTGTTCCTATTTCTCCACATCCTCTCCAGCACCTGTTGTTTCCTGACTTTTTAATGATTGCCATTCTACCTGGTGTGAGATGGTATCTCATTGTGGTTTTGATTTGCATTTCTCTGATGGCCAGTGATGGTGAGCATTTTTTCACGTGTTTTTTGGCTGCATAAATGTCTTCTTTTGAGGAGTGTCTGTTCATGTCCTTCGCCCAATTTTTGATGGGGTTGTTTGGTGTTTTCTTGTAAATTTGTTGGAGTTCATTGTAGATTCTGGATATTAGCCCTTTGTCAGCTGAGTAGGTTGCGAAAATTTTCTCCCATTTTGTAGGTTGCCTGTTCACTCTGATGGTAGTTTCCTTTGCTGTGCAGAAGCTCTTGAGTTTAATTAGATCCCATTTGTCAATTTTGGCTTTTGTTGCCATTGCTTTTGGTGTTTTAGACATGAAGTCCTTGCCCATGCCTATGTCCTGAATGGTATTGCCTAGGTTGTCTTCTAGGGTTTTTATGGTTTTAGGTCTAACGTTTAAGTCTTTAATCCATCTTGAGTTGATTTTTGTATAAGGTGTAAGGAAGGGATCCAGTTTCAGCTTTCTACATGTGGCTAGCCAGTTTTCCCAGCACCATTTATTAAATAGGGAATCCTTTCTCCATTTCTTGTTTTTGTCAGGTTTGTCAAAGATCAGATAGTTGTAGATATGTGGCATTATTTCTGACGGCTCTGTTCTGTTCCATTGATCTATATCTCTGTTTTGGTACCAGTACCATGCTGTTTTGGTTACTGTAGCCTTGTAGTATAGTTTGAAGTCAGGTAGCGTGATGCCTCCAGCTTTGTTCTTTTGGCTTAGGATTGACTTGGTGATGCGGGCTCTTTTTTGGTTCCATATGAACTTTAAAGTAGTTTTTTCCAATTCTGTGAAGAAAGTCATTGGTAACTTGATGGGGATGGCATTGAATCTGTAAATTACCTTGGGAAGGATGGCCATTTTCATGATACTGATTCTTCCTACCCATGAGCATGGAATGTTCTTCCATTTGTTTGTATCCTCTTTTATTTCCTTGAGCAGTGGTTTGTAGTTTTCTCCTTGAAGAGGTCCTTCACATCCCTTGTAAGTTGGATTCCTAGGTATTTTATTCTCTTTGAAGCAATTGTGAATGGGAGTTCACTCATGATTTGGCTCTCTGTTTGTCTGTTATTGATGTATAAGAATGCTTGTGATTTTTGTACATTGATGTTGTATCCTGAGACTTTGCTGAAGTTGCTTATCAGTTTAAGGAGATTTTGGGCTGAGACAATGGGGTTTTCTAGATATACTATCACGTCATCTGCAAACAGGGACAATTTGACTTCCTTTTTTCCTAATTGAATACCCTTGATTTCCTTCTCTTGCCTAATTGCCCTGGCCAGAACTTCCAACACTATGTTGAATAGAAGTGGTGAGAGAGGGCATCCCTGTCTTGTGCCAGTTTTCAAAGTGAATGCTTCCAGTTTTTGCCCATTCAGTATGATATTGGCTGTGGGTTTGTCATAAATAGCTCTTATTATTTTGAGATACGACCCATCTATACCTAATTAATTGAGAATTTTTAGCATGAAGGGTTGTTGAATTTTGTCAAAGGCCTTTTCTTCATGTATTGAGATAATCATGTGGTTTTTGACTTTGATTCTGTTTATATGCTGGATTACATTTATTGATTTGCGTATATTGAACCAGCCTTGCATCCCAGGGATGAAGCCCACTTGATCATGGTGGATAAGCTGTTTGATGTGCTGCTGGATTCGGTTTGCCAGTAATTTATTGAGGATTTTTGCATCAATATTCATCAAGGATATTGGTCTAAAATTCTCTTTTTTGGTTGTGTCTCTGCCCAGCTTTGGTATCAGCATGATGCTGGCCTCATTAAATGAGTTAGGAAGGATTCCCTCTTTTACTATTGATTGGAATAGTTTCTGAAGTAATGGTTCCAGTTCCTCCTTGTACCTCTTGTAGAATTCGGCTGTGAACCCATCTGATCCTGGACTCGTTTTTGGTTGGTAAGCTATTAATCATTGCCACAATTTCAGCTCCTGTTATTAGTCTATTCAGAGATTCAACTTCTTCCTGGTTTAGTCATGGGAGAGTGTATGTGTCGAGGAATTTATCCCTTTCTTTTTTTTTAATTTTTTTCTTTTTATCTTTATTATTATTATTATTATTATTATTATTATTACTATTATACTTTAGGCTCTATGGCACATGTGCGCAACGTGCAGGTAAGCTACATATGTATACATGTGCCATGCTGGTGTGCTGCACTCACCAACTCGTCATCTAGCATTAGGTAAATCTCCCAGTGCTGTCCCTCCCCCCTCCCCCCACCCTACAACAGTCCCTGAAGGGTGATGTTCCCCTTCCTGTGTCCATGTGTTCTCATTGTTCGATTTCCACCTATGAGTGAGAATATGTGGTGTTTGGTTTTTTGTTCTTGCGATAGTTTACTGAGAACGATGATTTCCAATTTCATCCATGTCCCTACAAAGGATATGAACTCATCATTTTTTATGGCTGCATAGTATTCCATGGTGTATATGTGCCACATTTTCTTAATCCAGTCTATCATTGTTGGACATTTGGGTTGGTTCCAAGTCTTTGCTATTGTGTATAATGCCGCAATAAACATACGTGTGCATGTGTCTTTATAGCAGCATGATTTATAGTCCTTTGGGTATATACCCAGTAATGGGATGGCTGGGTCAAATGGAATTTCTAGTTCTAGATCCCTGAGGAATCGCCACAGTGACTTCCACAAGGGTTGAACTAGTTTACAGTCCCACCAACAGTGTAAAAGTGTTCCTATTTCTCCACATCCTCTCCAGCACCTGTTGTTTCCTGACTTTTTAATGATTGCCATTCTACCTGGTGTGAGATGGTATCTCATTGTGGTTTTGATTTGCATTTCTCTGATGGCCAGTGATGGTGAGCATTTTTTCACGTGTTTTTTGGCTGCATAAATGTCTTCTTTTGAGGAGTGTCTGTTCATGTCCTTCGCCCTCTTTTTGATGGGGTTGTGTGGTGTTTTCTTGTAAATTTGTTGGAGTTCATTGTAGATTCTGGATATTAGCCCTTTGTCAGATGAGTAGGTTGCGAAAATTTTCTCCCATTTTGTAGGTTGCCTGTTCACTCTGATGGTAGTTTCCTTTGCTGTGCAGAAGCTCTTGAGTTTAATTAGATCCCATTTGTCAATTTTGGCTTTTGTTGCCATTGCTTTTTGTGTTTTACACATGAAGTCCTTGCCCATGCCTATGTCCGGAATGGTATTGCCTAGGTTTTCTTCTAGGGTTTTTATGGTTTTAGGTCTAACGTTTCAGTCTTTAATCCATCTTGAGTTGATTTTTGTATAAGGTGTAAGGAAGGGATTCAGTTTCAGCTTTCTACATGTGGGTAGCCAGTTTTCCCAGCACCATTTATTAAATAGGGTATCCTTTCTCCATTTCTTGTTTTTGTCAGGTTTGTCAAAGATCAGATAGTTGTAGATAGGTGGCATTATTTCTGACGGCTCTGTTCTGTTCCATTGATCTATATCTCTGTTTTGGTACCAGTACCATGCTGTTTTGGTTACTGTAGCCTTGAAGTATAGTTTGAAGTCAGGTAGCGTGATGCCTCCAGCTTTGTTCTTTTGGCTTAGGATTGACTTGGTGATGCGGGCTCTTTTTTGGTTCCATATGAACTTTAAAGTAGTTTTTTCCAATTCTGTGAAGAAAGTCATTGGTAACTTGATGGGGATGGCATTGAATCTGTAAATTACCTTGGGAAGGATGGCCATTTTCATGATACTGATTCTTCCTACCCATGAGCATGGAAAGTTCTTCCATTTGTTTGTATCCTCTTTTATTTCCTTGAGCACTGGTTTGTAGTTTTCTCCTTGAAGAGGTCCTTCACATCCCTTGTAAGTTGGATTCCTAGGTATTTTATTCTCTTTGAAGCAATTGTGAATGGGAGTTCACTCATGATTTGGCTCTCTGTTTGTCTGTTATTGATGTATAAGAATGCTTGTGATTTTTGTACATTGATGTTGTATCCTGAGACTTTGCTGAAGTTGCTTATCAGCTTAAGGAGATTTTGGGCTGAGACAATGGGGTTTTCTAGATATACTATCACGTCATCTGCAAACAGGGACAGTTTGACTTCTTTTTTTCCTAATTGAATACCCTTGATTTCCTTCTCTTGCCTAATTGCCCTGGCCAGAACTTCCAACACTATGTTGAATAGAAGTGGTGAGAGAGGGCATCCCTGTCTTGTGCCAGTTTTCAAAGTGAATGCTTCCAGTTTTTGCCCATTCAGTATGATATTGGCTGTGGGTTTGTCATAAATAGCTCTTATTATTTTGAGATACGACCCATCAATACCTAATTTATTGAGAGTTTTTAGCATGAAGGGTTGTTGAATTTTGTCAAAGGCCTTTTCTTCATGTATTGAGATAATCATGTGGTTTTTGACTTTGGTTCTGTTTATATGCTGGATTACATTTATTGATTTGCGTATATTGAACCAGCCTTGCATCCCAGGGATGAAGCCCACTTGATCATGGTGGATAAGCTGTTTGATGTGCTGCTGGATTCGGTTTGCCAGTAATTTATTGAGGATTTTTGCATCAATATTCATCAAGGATATTGGTCTAAAATTCTCTTTTTTGGTTGTGTCTCTGCCCAGCTTTGGTATCAGCATGATGCTGGCCTCATTAAATGAGTTAGGAAGGATTCCCTCTTTTTCTATTGATTGGAATAGTTTCTGAAGTAATGGTTCCAGTTCCTCCTTGTACCTCTGGTAGAATTCGGCTGTGAACCCATCTGATCCTGGACTCTTTTTGGTTGGTAAGCTATTGATCATTGCCACAATTTCAGCTCCTGTTATTAGTCTATTCAGAGATTCAACTTCTTCCTGGTTTAGTCATGGGAGAGTGTATTTGTCGAGGAATTTATCCCTTTCTTTTTTTTTTTAATTTTTTTTCTTTTAATCATTATTATTATTATTATTATTATTATTACTATTATACTTTAGGCTCTTTGGCACATGTGCGCAACGTGCAGGTAAGCTACATATGTATACATGTGCCATGCTGGTGTGCTGCACCCACCAACTCGTCATCTAGCATGAGATATATCTCCCAATGCTGTCCCTCCCCCCTCCCCCCACCCCACAACAGTCCCCGAAGTGTGATGTTCCCCTTCCTCTGTCCATGTGTTCTCATTGTTCGATTTCCACCTATGAGTGAGAATATGTGGTGTTTAGCTTTTTGTTCTTGCGATAGTTTACTGAGAACGATGATTTCCAATTTCATCCATGTCCCTACAAAGGATATGAACTCATCATTTTTTATGGCTGCATAGTATTCCATGGTGTATATGTGCCATATTTTCTTAATCCAGTCTATCATTGTTGGACATTTGGGTTGGTTCCAAGTCTTTGCTACTGTGTATAATGCCGCAATAAACTTACGGGTGCATGTGTCTTTATAGCAGCATGATTTATAGTCCTTTGGGTATATATCCAGTAATGGGATGGCTGGGTCAAATGGAATTTCTAGTTCTAGATCCCTGAGGAATCGCCACAATGACTTCCACAAGGGTTGAACTAGTTTACAGTCCCACCAACAGTGTAAAAGTGTTCCTATTTCTCCACATCCTCTCCAGCACCTGTTGTTTCCTGACTTTTTAATGATTGCCATTCTACCTGGTGTGAGATGGTATCTCATTGTGGTTTTGATTTGCATTTCTCTGATGGCCAGTGATGGTGAGCATTTTTTCACGTGTTTTTTGGCTGCATAAATGTCTTCTTTTGAGGAGTGTCTGTTCATGTCCTTCGCCCAATTTTTGATGGGGTTGTTTGGTGTTTTCTTGTAAATTTGTTGGAGTTCATTGTAGATTCTGGATATTAGCCCTTTGTCAGCTGAGTAGGTTGCGAAAATTTTCTCCCATTTTGTAGGTTGCCTGTTCACTCTGATGGTAGTTTCCTTTGCTGTGCAGAAGCTCTTGAGTTTAATTAGATCCCATTTGTCAATTTTGGCTTTTGTTGCCATTGCTTTTGGTGTTTTAGACATGAAGTCCTTGCCCATGCCTATGTCCTGAATGGTATTGCCTAGGTTGTCTTCTAGGGTTTTTATGGTTTTAGGTCTAACGTTTAAGTCTTTAATCCATCTTGAGTTGATTTTTGTATAAGGTGTAAGGAAGGGATCCAGTTTCAGCTTTCTACATGTGGCTAGCCAGTTTTCCCAGCACCATTTCTTAAATAGGGAATCCTTTCTCCATTTCTTGTTTTTGTCAGGTTTGTCAAAGATCAGATAGTTGTAGATATGTGGCATTATTTCTGACGGCTCTGTTCTGTTCCATTGATCTATATCTCTGTTTTGGTACCAGTACCATGCTGTTTTGGTTACTGTAGCCTTGTAGTATAGTTTGAAGTCAGGTAGCGTGATGCCTCCAGCTTTGTTCTTTTGGCTTAGGATTGACTTGGTGATGCGGGCTCTTTTTTGGTTCCATATGAACTTTAAAGTAGTTTTTTCCAATTCTGTGAAGAAAGTCATTGGTAACTTGATGGGGATGGCATTGAATCTGTAAATTACCTTGGGAAGGATGGCCATTTTCATGATACTGATTCTTCCTACCCATGAGCATGGAATGTTCTTCCATTTGTTTGTATCCTCTTTTATTTCCTTGAGCAGTGGTTTGTAGTTTTCTCCTTGAAGAGGTCCTTCACATCCCTTGTAAGTTGGATTCCTAGGTATTTTATTCTCTTTGAAGCAATTGTGAATGGGAGTTCACTCATGATTTGGCTCTCTGTTTGTCTGTTATGGATGTATAAGAATGCTTGTGATTTTTGTACATTGATGTTGTATCCTGAGACTTTGCTGAAGTTGCTTATCAGTTTAAGGAGATTTTGGGCTGAGACAATGGGGTTTTCTAGATATACTATCACGTCATCTGCAAACAGGGACAATTTGACTTCCTTTTTTCCTAATTGAATACCCTTGATTTCCTTCTCTTGCCTAATTGCCCTGGCCAGAACTTCCAACACTATGTTGAATAGAAGTGGTGAGAGAGGGCATCCCTGTCTTGTGCCAGTTTTCAAAGTGAATGCTTCCAGTTTTTGCCCATTCAGTATGATATTGGCTGTGGGTTTGTCATAAATAGCTCTTATTATTTTGAGATACGACCCATCTATACCTAATTTATTGAGAATTTTTAGCATGAAGGGTTGTTGAATTTTGTCAAAGGCCTTTTCTTCATGTATTGAGATAATCATGTGGTTTTTGACTTTGGTTCTGTTTATATGCTGGATTACATTTATTGATTTGCGTATATTGAACCAGCCTTGCATCCCAGGGATGAAGCCCACTTGATCATGGTGGATAAGCTGTTTGATGTGCTGCTGGATTCGGTTTGCCAGTAATTTATTGAGGATTTTTGCATCAATATTCATCAAGGATATTGGTCTAAAATTCTCTTTTTTGGTTGTGTCTCTGCCCAGCTTTGGTATCAGCATGATGCTGGCCTCATTAAATGAGTTAGGAAGGATTCCCTCTTTTACTATTGATTGGAATAGTTTCTGAAGTAATGGTTCCAGTTCCTCCTTGTACCTCTGGTAGAATTCGGCTGTGAACCCATCTGATCCTGGACTCGTTTTTGGTTGGTAAGCTATTAATCATTGCCACAATTTCAGCTCCTGTTATTAGTCTATTCAGAGATTCAACTTCTTCCTGGTTTAGTCATGGGAGAGTGTATGTGTCCAGGAATTTATCCCTTTCTTTTTTTTTTAATTTTTTTTCTTTTTATCATGATGATTATTATTATTATTATTATACTTTAGGCTCTATGGCACATGTGCACAACGTGCAGGTAAGCTACATATGTATACATGTGCCATGCTGGTGTGCTGCACCCACCAACTCGTCATCTAGCATTAGGTATATCTCCCAATGCTGTCCCTCCCCCGTCCCCGCACCCCACAACAGTCCCCGAAGTGTGATGTTCCCCTTCCTGTGTCCATGTGTTCTCATTGTTCGATTCCCACCTATGAGTGAGAATATGTGGTGTTTGGTTTTTTGTTCTTGCGATAGTTTACTGAGAACGATGATTTCCAATTTCATCCATGTCCCTACGAAGGATATGAACTCATCATTTTTTATGGCTGCATAGTATTCCATGGTGTATATGTGCCACATTTTCTTAATCCAGTCTATCATTGTTGGACATTTGGGTGGGTTCCAAGTCTTTGCTATTGTGTATAATGCCGCAATAAACATACGTGTGCATGTGTCTTTATAGCAGCATGATTTATAGTCCTTTGGGTATATACCCAGTAATGGGATGGCTGGGTCAAATGGAATTTCTAGTTCTAGATCCCTGAGGAATCGCCACAGTGACTTCCACAAGGGTTGAACTAGTTTACAGTCCCACCAACAGTGTAAAAGTGTTCCTATTTCTCCACATCCTCTCCAGCACCTGTTGTTTCCTGACTTTTTAATGATTGCCATTCTAACTGGTGTGAGATGGTATCTCATTGTGGTTTTGATTTGCATTTCTCTGATGGCCAGTGATGGTGAGCATTTTTTCACGTGTTTTTTGGCTGCATAAATGTCTTCTTTTGAGGAGTGTCTGTTCATGTCCTTCGCCCACTTTTTGATGGGGTTGTGTGGTGTTTTCTTGTAAATTTGTTGGAGTTCATTGTAGATTCTTGATATTAGCCCTTTGTCAGCTGAGTAGGTTGCGAAAATTTTCTCCCATTTTGTAGGTTGCCTGTTCACTCTGATGGTAGTTTCCTTTGCTGTGCAGAAGCTCTTGAGTTTAATTAGATCCCATTTGTCAATTTTGGCTTTTGTTGCCTTTGCTTTTGGTGTTTTACACTTGAAGTCGTTGCCCATGCCTATGTCCTGAATGGTATTGCCTAGGTTTTCTTCTAGGGTTTTTATGGTTTTAGGTCTAACGTTTAAGTCTTTAATCCATCTTGAGTTGATTTTTGTATAAGGTGTAAGGAAGGGATCCAGTTTCAGCTTTCTACATGTGGCTAGCCAGTTTTCCCAGCACCATTTATTAAATAGGGAATCCTTTCTCCATTTCTTGTTTTTGTCAGGTTTGTCAAAGATCAGATAGTTGTAGATATGTGGCATTATTTCTGACGGCTCTGTTCTGTTCCATTGATCTATATCTCTGTTTTGGTACCAGTAGCATGCTGTTTTGGTTACTGTAGCCTTGTAGTATAGTTTGAAGTCAGTTAGCGTGATGCCTCCAGCTTTGTTCTTTTGGCTTAGGATTGACTTGGTGATGCGGGCTCTTTTTTGGTTCCATATGAACTTTAAAGTATTTTTTTCCAATTCTGTGAAGAAAGTCATTGGTAACTTGATGGGGATGGCATTGAATCTGTAAATTACCTTGGGAAGGATGGCCATTTTCATGATACTGATTCTTCCTACCCATAAGCATGGAATGTTCTTCCATTTGTTTGTATCCTCTTTTATTTCCTTGAGCAGTGGTTTGTAGTTTTCTCCTTGAAGAGGTCCTTCACATCCCTTGTAAGTTGGATTCCTAGGTATTTTATTCTCTTTGAAGCAATTGTGAATGGGAGTTCACTCATGATTTGGCTCTCTGTTTGTCTGTTATTGATGTATAAGAATGCTTGTGATTTTTGTACATTGATGTTGTATCCTGAGACTTTGCTGAAGTTGCTTATCAGCTTAAGGAGATTTTGGGCTGAGACAATGGGGTTTTCTAGATATACTATCACGTCATCTGCAAACAGGGACAATTTGACTTCCTTTTTTCCTAATTGAATACCCTTGATTTCCTTCTCTTGCCTAATTGCCCTGGCCAGAACTTCCAACACTATGTTGAATAGAAGTGGTGAGAGAGGGCATCCCTGTCTTGTGCCAGTTTTCAAAGTGAATGCTTCCAGGTTTTGCCCATTCAGTATGATATTGGCTGTGGGTTTGTCATAAATAGCTCTTATTATTTTGAGATACGACCCATCAATACCTAATTTATTGAGAGTTTTTAGCATGAAGGGTTGTTGAATTTTGTCAAAGGCCTTTTCTTCATGTATTGAGATAATCATGTTTTTTTTGACTTTGGTTCTGTCTATACGCTGGATTACATTTATTGATTTGCGTATATTGAACCAGCCTTGCATCCCAGGGATGAAGCCTACTTGATCATGGTGGATAAGCTGTTTGATGTGCTGCTGGATTCGGTTTGCCAGTAATTCATTGAGGATTTTTGCATCAATATTCATCAAGGATATTGGTCTAAAATTCTCTTTTTTGGTTGTGTCTCTGCCCAGCTTTGGTATCAGCATGATGCTGGCCTCATTAAATGAGTTAGGAAGGATTCCCTCTTTTTCTATTGATTGGAATAGTTTCTGAAGTAATGGTTCCAGTTCCTCCTTGAACCTCTGGTAGAATTCGGCTGTGAACCCATCTGATCCTGGACTCTTTTTGGTTGGTAAGCTATTGATCATTGACACAATTTCAGCTCCTGTTATTAGTCTATTCAGAGATTCAACTTCTTCCTGGATTAGTCATGGGAGAGTGTATGTGTCGAGGAATTTATCCCTTTCTTTTTTTTTAATTTTTTTTCTTTTTATCATTATTATTATTATTATTATTATTATACTCTAGGCTCTATGGCACATGTGCACAACGTGCAGGTAAGCTACATATGTATACATGTGCCATGCTGGTGTGCTGCACCCACCAACTCGTCATCTAGCATTAGGTGTATCTCCTAATGCTGTCCCTCCCCCGTCCCCGCACCCCACAACAGTCCCCGAAGTGTGATGTTCCCCTTCCTGTGTCCATGTGTTCTCATTGTTCGATTCCCACCTATGAGTGAGAATATGTGGTGTTTGGTTTTTTGTTCTTGTGATAGTTTACTGAGAAGGATGATTTCCAATTTCATCCATGTCCCTACAAAGGATATGAACTCATCATTTTTTATGGCTGCATAGTATTCCATGGTGTATATGTGCCATATTTCCTTAATCGAGTCTATCATTGTTGGACATTTGGGTTGGTTCCAAGTCTTTGCTATTGTGTATAATGCCGCAATAAACATACGTGTGCATGTGTCTTTATAGCAGCATGATTTATAGTCCTTTGGGTATATACCCAGTAATGGGATGGCTGGGTCAAATGGAATTTCTAGTTCTAGATCCCTGAGGAATCGCCACAGTGACTTCCACAAGGGTTGAACTAGTTTACAGTCCCACCAACAGTGTAAAAGTGTTCCTATTTCTCCACATCCTCTCCAGCACCTGTTGTTTCCTGACTTTTTAATGATTGCCATTCTACCTGGTGTGAGATGGTATCTCATTGTGGTTTTGATTTGCATTTCTCTGATGGCCAGTGATGGTGAGCATTTTTTCACGTGTTTTTTGGCTGAATAAATGTCTTCTTTTGAGGAGTGTCTGTTCATGTCCTTCGCCCTCTTTTTGATGGGGTTGTGTGGTGTTTTCTTGTAAATTTGTTGGAGTTCATTGTAGATTCTGGATATTAGCCCTTTGTCAGATGAGTAGGTTGCGAAAATTTTCTCCCATTTTGTAGGTTGCCTGTTCACTCTGATGGTAGTTTCCTTTGCTGTGCAGAAGCTCTTGAGTTTAATTAGATCCCATTTGTCAATTTTGGCTTTTGTTGCCATTGCTTTTGGTGTTTTACACATGAAGACCTTGCCCATGCCTATGTCCTGAATGGTAGTGCCTAGGTTTTCTTCTAGGGTTTTTATGGTTTTAGGTCTAATGTTTAAGTCTTTAATCCATCCTGAGTTGATTTTTGTATAAGGTGTAAGGAAGGGATCCAGTTTCAGCTTTCTACATGTGGCTAGCCAGTTTTCCCAGCACCATTTATTAAATAGGGAATCCTTTCTCCATTTCTTGTTTTTGTCAGGTTTGTCAAAGATCAGATAGTTGTAGATATGTGGCATTATTTCTGACGGCTCTGTTCTGTTCCATTGATCTATATCTCTGTTTTGGTACCAGTACCATGCTGTTTTGGTTACTGTAGCCTTGTAGTATAGTTTGAAGTCAGGTAGCGTGATGCCTTCAGCTTTGTTCTTTTGCCTTAGGATTGACTTGGGGATGCGGGCTCTTTTTTGGTTCCATATGAACTTTAAAGTAGTTTTTTCCAATTCTGTGAAGAAAGTCATTGGTAACTTGATGGGGATGGCATTGAATCTGTAAATTACCTTGGGAAGGATGGCCATTTTCATGATACTGATTCTTCCTACCCATGAGCATGGAATGTTCTTCCATTTGTTTGTATCCTCTTTTATTTCCTTGAGCAGTGGTTTGTAGTTTTCTCCTTGAAGAGGTCCTTCACATCCCTTGTAAGTTGGATTCCTAGGTATTTTATTCTCTTTGAAGCAATTGTGAATGGGAGTTCACTCATGATTTGGCTCTCTGTTTGTCTGTTATTGATGTATAAGAATGCTTGTGATTTTTGTACATTGATGTTGTATCCTGAGACTTTGCTGAAGTTGCTTATCAGCTTAAGGAGATTTTGGGCTGAGACAATGGGGTTTTCTAGATATACTATCACGTCATCTGCAAACAGGGACAATTTGACTTCCTTTTTTCCTAATTGAATACCCTTGATTTCCTTCTCTTGCCTAATTGCCCTGGCCAGAACTTCCAACACTATGTTGAATAGAAGTGGTGAGAGAGGGCATCCCTGTCTTGTGGCAGTTTTCAAAGAGAATGCTTCCAGTTTTTGCCCATTCAGTATGATATTGGCTGTGGGTTTGTCATAAATAGCTCTTATTATTTTGAGATACGACCCATCAATACCTAATTTATTGAGAGTTTTTAGCATGAAGGGTTGTTGAATTTTGTCAAAGGCCTTTTCTTCATGTATTGAGATAATCATGTGGTTTTTGACTTTGGTTCTGTTTATATGCTGGATTACATTTATTGATTTGCGTATATTGAACCAGCCTTGCATCCCAGGGATGAAGCCCACTTGATCATGGTGGATAAGCTGTTTGATGTGCTGCTGGATTCAGTTTGCCAGTAATTTATTGAGGATTTTTGCATCAATATTCATCAAGGATATTGGTCTAAAATTCTCTTTTTTGGTTGTGTCTCTGCCCAGCTTTGGTATCAGCATCATGCTGGCCTCATTAAATGAGTTAGGAAGGATTCCCTCTTTTTCTATTGATTGGAATAGTTTCTGAAGAAATGGTTCCAGTTCCTCCTTGTACCTCTGGTAGAATTCGGCTGTGAACCCATCTGATCCTGCACTCTTTTTGGTTGGTAAGCTATTGATCATTGCCACAACTTCAGCTCCTGTTATTAGTCTATTCAGAGATTCAACTTCTTCCTGGTTTAGTCATGGGAGAGTGTATGTGTCGAGGAATTTATCCCTTTCTTTTTTTTTTAATTTTTTTCTTTTTATCATTATTATTATTATTATTATTATTACTATTATACTTTAGGCTCTATGGCATATGTGCACAACGTGCAGGTAAGCTACATATGTATACAGGTGTCATGCTGGTGTGCTACACCCACCAACTCGTCATCTAGCATTAGGTATATCTCCCAATGCTGTCCCTCCCCCCTCCCCCCACCCTACAACAGTCCCCGAAGTGTGATGTTCCCCTTCCTGTGTCCATGTGTTCTCATTGTTCGATTTCCACCTATGAGTGAGAATATGTGGTGTTTGGTTTTTTGTTCTTGCGATAGTTTACTGAGAACGATGATTTCCAATTTCATCCATGTCCCTACAAAGGATATGAACTCATCATTTTTTATGGCTGCATAGTATTCCATGGTGTATATGTGCCACATTTTCTTAATCCAGTCTATCATTGTTGGACATTTGGGTTGGTTCCAAGTCTTTGCTATTGTGTATAATGCCGCAATAAACATACGTGTGCATGTGTCTTTATAGCAGCATGATTTATAGTCCTTTGGGTATATACCCAGTAATGGGATGGCTGGGTCAAATGGAATTTCTAGTTCTAGATCCCTGAGGAATCGCCACAGTGACTTCCACAAGGGTTGAACTAGTTTACAGTCCCACCAACAGTGTAAAAGTGTTCCTATTTCTCCACATCCTCTCCAGCACCTGTTGTTTCCTGACTTTTTAATGATTGCCATTCTACCTGGTGTGAGATGGTATCTCATTGTGGTTTTGATTTGCATTTCTCTGATGGCCAGTGATGGTGAGCATTTTTTCACGTGTTTTTTGGCTGAATAAATGTCTTCTTTTGAGGAGTGTCTGTTCATGTCCTTCGCCCTCTTTTTGATGGGGTTGTGTGGTGTTTTCTTGTAAATTTGTTGGAGTTCATTGTAGATTCTGGATATTAGCCCTTTGTCAGATGAGTAGGTTGCGAAAATTTTCTCCCATTTTGTAGGTTGCCTGTTCACTCTGATGGTAGTTTCCTTTGCTGTGCAGAAGCTCTTGAGTTTAATTAGATCCCATTTGTCAATTTTGGCTTTTGTTGCCATTGCTTTTGGTGTTTTACACATGAAATCCTTGCCCATGCCTATGTCCTGAATGGTATTGCCTAGGTTTTCTTCTAGGGTTTTTATGGTTTTAGGTCTAACGTTTAAGTCTTTAATCCATCTTGAGTTGATTTTTGTATAAGGTGTAAGGAAGGGATCCAGTTTCAGCTTTCTACATGTGGCTAGCCAGTTTTCCCAGCACCATTTATTAAATAGGGAATCCTTTCTCCATTTCTTGTTTTTGTCAGGTTTGTCAAAGATCAGATAGTTGCAGATATGTGGCATTATTTCTGACGGCTCTGTTCTGTTCCATTGATCTATATCTCTGTTTTGGTACCAGTACCATGCTGTTTTGGTTACTGTAGCCTTGTAGTATAGTTTGAAGTCAGGTAGCGTGATGCCTTCAGCTTTGTTCTTTTGGCTTAGGATTGACTTGGTGATGCAGGCTCTTTTTTGGTTCCATATGAACTTTAAAGTAGTTTTTTCCAATTCTGTGAAGAAAGTCATTGGTAAATTGATGGGGATGGCATTGAATCTGTAAATTACCTTGGGAAAGATGGCCATTTTCATGATACTGATTCTTCCTACCCATGAGCATGGAATGTTCTTCCATTTGTTTGTATCCTCTTTTATTTCCTTGAGCAGTGGTTTGTAGTTTTCTCCTTGAAGAGGTCCTTCACATCCCTTGTAAGTTGGATTCCTAGGTATTTTATTCTCTTTGAAGCAATTGTGAATGGGAGTTCACTCATGATTTGGCTCTCTGTTTGTCTGTTATTGATGTATAAGAATGCTTGTGATTTTTGTACATTGATGTTGTATCCTGAGACTTGGCTGAAGTTGCTTATCAGCTTAAGGAGATTTTGGGCTGAGACAATGGGGTTTTCTAGATATACTATCACGTCATCTGCAAACAGGGACAATTTGACTTCCTTTTTTCCTAATTGAATACCCTTGATTTCCTTCTCTTGCCTAATTGCCCTGGCCAGAACTTCCAACACTATGTTGAATAGAAGTGGTGAGAGAGGGCATCCCTGTCTTGTGCCAGTTTTCAAAGTGAATGCTTCCACTTTTTGCCCATTCAGTATGATATTGGCTGTGGGTTTGTCATAAATAGCTCTTATTATTTTGAGATACGACCCATCAATACCTAATTTATTGAGAGTTTTTAGCATGAAGGGTTGTTGAATTTTGTCAAAGGCCTTTTCTTCATGTATTGAGATTATCATGTGGTTTTTGACTTTGGTTCTGTTTATATGCTGGATTACATTTATTGATTTGCGTATATTGAACCAGCCTTGCATCCCAGGGATGAAGCCCACTTGATCATGGTGGATAAGCTGTTTGATGTGCTGCTGGATTCGGTTTGCCAGTAATTTATTGAGGATTTTTGCATCAATATTCATCAAGGATATTGGTCTAAAATTCTCTTTTTTGGTTGTGTCTCTGCCCAGCTTTGGTATCAGCATGATGCTGGCCTCATTAAATGAGTTAGGAAGGATTCCCTCTTTTTCTGTTGATTGGAATAGTTTCTGAAGTAATGGTTCCAGTTCCTCCTTGTACCTCTGGTAGAATTCGGCTGTGAACCCATCTGATCCTGGACTCTTTTTGGTTGGTAAGCTATTGATCATTGCCACAATTTCAGCTCCTGTTATTAGTCTATTCAGAGATTCAACTTCTTCCTGGTTTAGTCATGAGAGAGTGTATGTGTCGAGGAATTTATCCCTTTCTTTTTTTTTTAATTTTTTTCTTTTTATCATTATTATTATTATTATTATTCTTATTAGTATTATACTTTAGGCTCTATGGCACATGTGCGCAACGTGCAGGTAAGCTACATATGTATACATGTGCCATGCTGGTGTGCTGCACCCACCAACTCGTCATCTAGCATTAGGTATATCTCCCAATGCTGTCCCTCCCCCCTCCCCCCACCCTACAACAGTCCCCGAAGTGTGATGTTCCCCTTCCTGTGTCCATGTGTTCTCATTGTTCGATTTCCACCTATGAGTGAGAATATGTGGTGTTTGGTTTTTTGTTCTTGCGATAGTTTACTGAGAACGATGATTTCCAATTTCATCCATGTCCCTACAAAGGATATGAACTCATCATTTTTTATGGCTGCATAGTATTCCATGGTGTATATGTGCCACATTTTCTTAATCCAGTCTATCATTGTTGGACATTTGGGTTGGTTCCAAGTCTTTGCTATTGTGTATAATGCCGCAAGAAACATACGTGTGCATGTGTCTTTATAGCAGCATGATTTATAGTCCTTTGGTTATATACCCAGTAATGGGATGGCTGGGTCAAATGGAATTTCTAGTTCTAGATCCCTGAGGAATCGCCACAGTGACTTCCACAAGGGTTGAACTAGTTTACAGTCCCACCAACAGTGTAAAAGTGTTCCTATTTCTCCACATCCTCTCCAGCACCTGTTGTTTCCTGACTTTTTAATGATTGCCATTCTACCTGGTGTGAGATGGTATCTCATTGTGGTTTTGATTTGCATTTCTCTGATGGCCAGTGATGGTGAGCATTTTTTCACGTGTTTTTTGGCTGCATAAATGTCTTCTTTTGAGGAGTGTCTGTTCATGTCCTTCGCCCTCTTTTTGATGGGGTTGTGTGGTGTTTTCTTGTAAATTTGTTGGAGTTCATTGTAGATTCTGGATATTAGCCCTTTGTCAGATGAGTAGGTTGCGAAAATTTTCTCCCATTTTGTAGGTTGCCTGTTCACTCTGATGGTAGTTTCCTTTGCTGTGCAGAAGCTCTTGAGTTTAATTAGATCCCATTTGTCAATTTTGGCTTTTGTTGCCATTGCTTTTGGTGTTTTACACATGAAGTCCTTGCCCATGCCTATGTCCTGAATGGTATTGCCTAGGTTTTCTTCTAGGGTTTTTATGGTTTTAGGTCTAACGTTTAAGTCTTTAATCCATCTTGAGTTGATTTTTGTATAAGGTGTAAGGAAGGGATCCAGTTTCAGCTTTCTACATGTGGCTAGCCAGTTTTCCCAGCACCATTTATTAAATAGGGGATCCTTTCTCCATTTCTTGTTTTTGTCAGGTTTGTCAAAGATCAGATAGTTGTAGATATGTGGCATTACTTCTGACGGCTCTGTTCTGTTCCATTGACCTATATCTCTGTTTTGGTACCAGTACCATGCTGTTTTGGTTACTGTAGCCTTGTAGTATAGTTTGAAGTCAGGTAGCGTGATGCCTCCAGCTTTGTTCTTTTGGCTTAGGATTGACTTCGTGATGCGGGCTCTTTTTTGGTTCCATATGAACTTTAAAGTAGTTTTTTCCAATTCTGTGAAGAAAGTCATTGGTAACTTGATGGGGATGGCATTGAATCTGTAAATTACCTTGGGAAGGATGGCCATTTTCATGATACTGATTCTTCCTACCCATGAGCATGGAATGTTCTTCCATTTGTTTGTATCCTCTTTTATTTCCTTGAGCAGTGGTTTGTAGTTTTCTCCTTGAAGAGGTCCTTCACATCCCTTGTAAGTTGGATTCCTAGGTATTTTATTCTCTTTGAAGCAATTGTGAATGGGAGTTCACTCATGATTTGGCTCTCTGTTTGTCTGTTATTGATGTATAAGAATGCTTGTGATTTTTGTACATTGATGTTGTATCCTGAGACTTTGCTGAAGTTGCTTATCAGCTTAAGGAGATTTTGGGCTGAGACAATGGGGTTTTCTAGATATACTATCACGTCATCTGCAAACAGGGACAATTTGACTTCCTTTTTTCCTAATTGAATACCCTTGATTTCCTTCTCTTGCCTAATTGCCCTGGCCAGAACTTCCAACACTATGTTGAATAGAAGTGGTGAGAGAGGGCATCCCTGTCTTGTGCCAGTTTTCAAAGTGAATGCTTCCAGGTTTTGCCCATTCAGTATGATATTGGCTGTGGGTTTGTCATAAATAGCTCTTATTATTTTGAGATACGACCCATCAATACCTAATTTATTGAGAGTTTTTAGCATGAAGGGTTGTTGAATTTTGTCAAAGGCCTTTTCTTCATGTATTGAGATAATCATGTGGTTTTTGACTTTGGTTCTGTTTATATGCTGGATTACATTTATTGATTTGCGTATATTGAACCAGCCTTGCATCCCAGGGATGAAGCCCACTTGATCATGGTGGGTAAGCTGTTTGATGTGCTGCTGGATTCGGTTTGCCAGTAATTTATTGAGGATTTTTGCATCAATATTCATCAAGGATATTGGTCTAAAATTCTCTTTTTTGGTTGTGTCTCTGCCCAGCTTTGGTATCAGCATGATGCTGGCCTCATTAAATGAGTTAGGAAGGATTCCCTCTTTTTCTATTGATTGGAATAGTTTCTGAAGTAATGGTTCCAGTTCCTCCTTGTACCTCTGGTAGAATTCGGCTGTGAACCCATCTGATCCTGGACTCTTTTTGGTTGGTAAGCTATTGATCATTGCCACAATTTCAGCTCCTGTTATTAGTCTATTCAGAGATTCAACTTCTTCCTGGTTTAGTCATGGGAGAGTGTATGTGTCGAGGAATTTATCCCTTTCTTTTTTTTTAATTTTTTTTCTTTTTATCATTATTATTATTATTATTATTATTATACTTTAGGCTCTATGGCACATGTGCACAACGTGCAGGTAAGCTACATATGTATACATGTGCCATGCTGGTGTGCTGCACCCACCAACTCGTCATCTAGCATTAGGTGTATCTCATAATGCTGTCCCTCCCCCGTCCCCGCACCCCACAACAGTCCCCGAAGTGTGATGTTCCCCTTCCTGTGTCCATGTGTTCTCATTGTTCGATTCCCACCTATGAGTGAGAATATGTGGTGTTTGGTTTTTTGTTCTTGCGATAGTTTACTGAGAACGATGATTTCCAATTTCATCCATGTCCCTACAAAGGATATGAACTCATCATTTTTTATGGCTGCATAGTATTCCATGGTGTATATGTGCCACATTTTCTTAATCCAGTCTATCATTGTTGGACGTTTGGTTTGGTTCCAAGTCTTTGCTATTGTGTATAATGCCGCAAGAAACATACGTGTGCATGTGTCTTTATAGCAGCATGATTTATAGTCCTTTGGGTATATACCCAGTAATGGGATGGCTGGGTCAAATGGAATTTCTAGTTCTAGATCCCTGAGGAATCGCCACAGTGACTTCCACAAGGGTTGAACTAGTTTACAGTCCCACCAACAGTGTAAAAGTGTTCCTATTTCTCCACATCCTCTCCAGCACCTGTTGTTTCCTGACTTTTTAATGATTGCCATTCTACCTGTTGTGAGATGGTATCTCATTGTGGTTTTGATTTGCATTTCTCTGATGGCCAGTGATGGCGAGCATTTTTTCACGTGTTTTTTGGCTGAATAAATGTCTTCTTTTGAGGAGTGTCTGTTCATGTCCTTCGCCCTCTTTTTGATGGGGTTGTGTGGTGTTTTCTTCTAAATTTGTTGGAGTTCATTGTAGATTCTGGATATTAGCCCTTTGTCAGATGAGTAGGTTGCGAAAATTTTCTCCCATTTTGTAGGTTGCCTGTTCACTCTGATGGTAGTTTCCTTTGCTGTGCAGAAGCTCTTGAGTTTAATTAGATCCCATTTGTCAATTTTAGCTTTTGTTGCCATTGCTTTTGGTGTTTTACACATGAAGTCCTTGCCCATGCCTATGTCCTGAATGGTATTGCCTAGGTTTTCTTCTAGGGTTTTTATGGTTTTAGGTCTAACGTTTAAGTCTTTAATCCATCTTGAGTTGATTTTTGTATAAGGTGTAAGGAAGGGATCCAGTTTCAGCTTTCTACATGTGGCTAGCCAGTTTTCCCAGCACCATTTATTAAATAGGGAATCCTTTCTCCATTTCTTGTTTTTGTCAGGTTTGTCAAAGATCAGATAGTTGTAGATATGTGGCATTATTTCTGACGGCTCTGTTCTGTTCCATTGATCTATCTCTCTGTTTTGGTACCAGTACCATGCTGTTTTGGTTACTGTAGCCTTGTAGTATAGTTTGAAGTCAGGTAGCGTGATGCCTCCAGCTTTGTTCTTTTGGCTTAGGATTGACGTGGTGATGCGGGCTCTTTTTTGGTTCCATATGAACTTTAAAGTAGTTTTTTCCAATTCTGTGAAGAAAGTCATTGGTAACTTGATGGGGATGGCATTGAATCTGTAAATTACCTTGGGAAGGATGGCCATTTTCATGATACTGATTCTTCCTACCCATGAGCATGGAATGTTCTTCCATTTGTTTGTATACTCTTTTATTTCCTTGAGCAGCGGTTTGTAGTTTTCTCCTTGAAGAGGTCCTTCACATCCCTTGTAAGTTGGATTCCTAGGTATTTTATTCTCTTTGAAGCAATTGTGAATGGGAGTTCACTCATGATTTGGCTCTCTGTTTGTCTGTTATTGATGTATAAGAATGCTTGTGATTTTTGTACATTGATGTTGTATCCTGAGACTTTGCTGAAGTTGCTTATCAGCTTAAGGAGATTTTGGGCTGAGACAATGGGGTTTTCTAGATATACTATCACGTCATCTGCAAACAGGGACAATTTGACTTCCTTTTTTCCTAATTGAATACCCTTGATTTCCTTCTCTTGCCTAATTGCCCTGGCCAGAACTTCCAACACTATGTTGAATAGAAGTGGTGAGAGAGGGCATCCCTGTCTTGTGCCAGTTTTCAAAGTGAATGCTTCCAGTTTTTGCCCATTCAGTATGATATTGGCTGTGGGTTTGTCATAAATAGCTCTTATTATTTTGAGATACGACCCATCAATACCTAATTTATTGAGAGTTTTTAGCATGAAGGGTTGTTGAATTTTGTCAAAGGCCTTTTCTTCATGTATTGAGATAATCATGTGGTTTTTGACTTTGGTTCTGTTTATATGCTGGATTACATTTATTGATTTGCATATATTGAACCAGCCTTGCATCCCAGGGATGAAGCCCACTTGATCATGGTGGGTAAGCTGTTTGATGTGCTGCTGGATTCGGTTTGCCAGTAATTTATTGAGGATTTTTGCATCAATATTCATCAAGGATATTGGTCTAAAATTCTCTTTTTTGGTTGTGTCTCTGCCCAGCTTTGGTATCAGCATGATGCTGGCCTCATTAAATGAGTTAGGAAGGATTCCCTCTTTTTCTATTGATTGGAATAGTTTCTGAAGTAATGTTTCCAGTTCCTCCTTGTACCTCTGGTAGAATTCGGCTGTGAACCCATCTGATCCTGGACTCTTTTTGGTTGGTAAGCTATTGATCATTGCCACAATTTCAGCTCCTGTTATTAGTCTATTCAGAGATTCAACTTCTTCCTGGTTTAGTCATGGGAGAGTGTATGTGTCGAGGAATTTATCCCTTTCTTTTTTTTTTAATTTTTTTTCTTTTTATCATGATTATTATTATTATTATTATTATACTTTAGGCTCTATGGCACATGTGCACAACGTGCAGGTAAGCTACATATGTATACATGTGCCATGCTGGTGTGCTGCACCCACCAACTCGTCATCTAGCATTAGGTATATCTCCCAATGCTGTCCCTCCCCCGTCCCCGCACCCCACAACAGTCCCCGAAGTGTGATGTTCCCCTTCCTGTGTCCATGTGTTCTCATTGTTCGATTCCCACCTATGAGTGAGAATATGTGGTGTTTGGTTTTTTGTTCTTGCGATAGTTTACTGAGAACGATGATTTCCAATTTCATCCATGTCCCTACGAAGGATATGAACTCATCATTTTTTATGGCTGCATGGTATTCCATGGTGTATATGTGCCACATTTTCTTAATCCAGTCTATCATTGTTGGACATTTGGGTTGGTTCCAAGTCTTTGCTATTGTGTATAATGCCGCAATAAACATACGTGTGCATGTGTCTTTATAGCAGCATGATTTATAGTCCTTTGGGTATATACCCAGTAATGGGATGGCTGGGTCAAATGGAATTTCTAGTTCTAGATCCCTGAGGAATCGCCACAGTGACTTCCACAAGGGTTGAACTAGTTTACAGTCCCACCAACAGTGTAAAAGTGTTCCTATTTCTCCACATCCTCTCCAGCACCTGTTGTTTCCTGACTTTTTAATGATTGCCATTCTAACTGGTGTGAGATGGTATCTCATTGTGGTTTTGATTTGCATTTCTCTGATGGCCAGTGATGGTGAGCATTTTTTCACGTGTTTTTTGGCTGCATAAATGTCTTCTTTTGAGGAGTGTCTGTTCATGTCCTTCGCCCACTTTTTGATGGGGTTGTGTGGTGTTTTCTTGTAAATTTGTTGGAGTTCATTGTAGATTCTGGATATTAGCCCTTTGTCAGCTGAGTAGGTTGCGAAAATTTTCTCCCATTTTGTAGGTTGCCTGTTCACTCTGATGGTAGTTTCCTTTGCTGTGCAGAAGCTCTTGAGTTTAATTAGATCCCATTTGTCAATTTTGGCTTTTGTTGCCTTTGCTTTTGGTGTTTTACACTTGAAGTCGTTGCCCATGCCTATGTCCTGAATGGTATTGCCTAGGTTTTCTTCTAGGGTTTTTATGGTTTTAGGTCTAACGTTTAAGTCTTTAATCCATCTTGAGTTGATTTTTGTATAAGGTGTAAGGAAGGGATCCAGTTTCAGCTTTCTACAAGTGGCTAGCCAGTTTTCCCAGCACCATTTATTAAATAGGGAATCCTTTCTCCATTTCTTGTTTTTGTCAGGTTTGTCAAAGATCAGATAGTTGTAGATATGTGGCATTATTTCTGACGGCTCTGTTCTGTTCCATTGATCTATATCTCTGTTTTGGTACCAGTACCATGCTGTTTTGGTTACTGTAGCCTTGTAGTATAGTTTGAAGTCAGGTAGCGTGATGCCTCCAGCTTTGTTCTTTTGGCTTAGGATTGACTTGGTGATGCGGGCTCTTTTTTGGTTCCATATGAACTTTAAAGTAGTTTTTTCCAATTCTGTGAAGAAAGTCATTGGTAACTTGATGGGGATGGCATTGAATCTGTAAATTACCTTGGGAAGGATGGCCATTTTCATGATACTGATTCTTCCTACCCATGAGCATGGAATGTTCTTCCATTTGTTTGTATCCTCTTTTATTTCCTTGAGCAGCGGTTTGCAGTTTTCTCCTTGAAGAGGTCCTTCACATCCCTTGTAAGTTGGATTCCTAGGTATTTTATTCTCTTTGAAGCAATTGTGAATGGGAGTTCACTCATGATTTGGCTCTCTGTTTGTCTGTTATTGATGTATAAGAATGCTTGTGATTTTTGTACATTGATGTTGTATCCTGAGACTTTGCTGAAGTTGCTTATCAGCTTAAGGAGATTTTGGGCTGAGACAATGGGGTTTTCTAGATATACTATCACGTCATCTGCAAACAGGGACAATTTGACTTCCTTTTTTCCTAATTGAATTCCCTTGATTTCCTTCTCTTGCCTAATTGCCCTGGCCAGAACTTCCAACAATATGTTGAATAGAAGTGGTGAGAGAGGGCATCCCTGTCTTGTGCCAGTTTTCAAAGTGAATGCTTCCAGGTTTTGCCCATTCAGTATGATATTGGCTGTGGGTTTGTCATAAATAGCTCTTATTATTTTGAGATACGACCCATCAATACCTAATTTATTGAGAGTTTTTAGCATGAAGGGTTGTTGAATTTTGTCAAAGGCCTTTTCTTCATGTATTGAGATAATCATGTTTTTTTTGACTTTGGTTCTGTCTATACGCTGGATTACATTTATTGATTTGCGTATATTGAACCAGCCTTGCATCCCAGGGATGAAGCCTACTTGATCATGGTGGATAAGCTGTTTGATGTGCTGCTGGATTCCGTTTGCCAGTAATTCATTGAGGATTTTTGCATCAATATTCATCAAGGATATTGGTCTGAAATTCTCTTTTTTGGTTGTGTCTCTGCCCAGCTTTGGTATCAGCATGATGCTGGCCTCATTAAATGAGTTAGGAAGGATTCCCTCTTTTTCTATTGATTGGAATAGTTTCTGAAGTAATGGTTCCAGTTCCTCCTTGTACCTCTGGTAGAATTCGGCTGTGAACCCATCTGATCCTGGACTCTTTTTGGTTGGTAAGCTATTGATCATTGACACAATTTCAGCTCCTGTTATTAGTCTATTCAGAGATTCAACTTCTTCCTGGTTTAGTCATGGGAGAGTGTATGTGTCGAGGAATTTATCCCTTTCTTTTTTTTTAATTTTTTTTCTTTTTATCATTATTATTATTATTATTATTATTATACTCTAGGCTCTATGGCACATGTGCACAACGTGCAGGTAAGCTACATATGTATACATGTGCCATGCTGGTGTGCTGCACCCACCAACTCGTCATCTAGCATTAGGTGTATCTCCTAATGCTGTCCCTCCCCCGTCCCCGCACCCCACAACAGTCCCCGAAGTGTGATGTTCCCCTTCCTGTGTCCATGTGTTCTCATTGTTCGATTCCCACCTATGAGTGAGAATATGTGGTGTTTGGTTTTTTGTTCTTGTGATAGTTTACTGAGAACGATGATTTCCAATTTCATCCATGTCCCTACAAAGGATATGAACTCATCATTTTTTATGGCTGCATAGTATTCCATGGTGTATATGTGCCATATTTTCTTAATCTAGTCTATCATTGTTGGACATTTGGGTTGGTTCCAAGTCTTTGCTATTGTGTATAATGCCGCAATAAACATACGTGTGCATGTGTCTTTATAGCAGCATGATTTATAGTCCTTTGGGTATATACCCAGTAATGGGATGGCTGGGTCAAATGGAATTTCTAGTTCTAGATCCCTGAGGAATCGCCACAGTGACTTCCACAAGGGTTGAACTAGTTTACAGTCCCACCAACAGTGTAAAAGTGTTCCTATTTCTCCACATCCTCTCCAGCACCTGTTGTTTCCTGACTTTTTAATGATTGCCATTCTACCTGGTGTGAGATGGTATCTCATTGTGGTTTTGATTTGCATTTCTCTGATGGCCAGTGATGGTGAGCATTTTTTCACGTGTTTTTTGGCTGAATAAATGTCTTCTTTTGAGGAGTGTCTGTTCATGTCCTTCGCCCTCTTTTTGATTGGGTTGTGTGGTGTTTTCTTGTAAATTTGTTGGAGTTCATTGTAGATTCTGGATATTAGCCCTTTGTCAGATGAGTAGGTTGCGAAAATTTTCTCCCATTTTGTAGGTTGCCTGTTCACTCTGATGGTAGTTTCCTTTGCTGTGCAGAAGCTCTTGAGTTTAATTAGATCCCATTTGTCAATTTTGGCTTTTGTTGCCATTGCTTTTGGTGTTTTACACATGAAGTCCTTGCCCATGCCTATGTCCTGAATGGTATTGCCTAGGTTTTCTTCTAGGGTTTTTATGGTTTTAGGTCTAATGTTTAAGTCTTTAATCCATCTTGAGTTGATTTTTGTATAAGGTGTAAGGAAGGGATCCAGTTTCAGCTTTCTACATGTGGCTAGCCAGTTTTCCCAGCACCATTTATTAAATAGGGAATCCTTTCTCCATTTCTTGTTTTTGTCAGGTTTGTCAAAGATCAGATAGTTGTAGATATGTGGCATTATTTCTGACGGCTCTGTTCTGTTCCATTGATCTATATCTCTGTTTTGGTACCAGTACCATGCTGTTTTGGTTACTGTAGCCTTGTAGTATAGTTTGAAGTCAGGTAGCGTGATGCCTTCAGCTTTGTTCTTTTGCCTTAGGATTGACTTGGGGATGCGGGCTCTTTTTTGGTTCCATATGAACTTTAAAGTAGTTTTTTCCAATTCTGTGAAGAAAGTCATTGGTAACTTGATGGGGATGGCATTGAATCTGTAAATTACCTTGGGAAGGATGGCCATTTTCATGATACTGATTCTTCCTACCCATGAGCATGGAATGTTCTTCCATTTGTTTGTATCCTCTTTTATTTCCTTGAGCAGTGGTTTGTGGTTTTCTCCTTGAAGAGGTCCTTCACATCCCTTGTAAGTTGGATTCCTAGGTATTTTATTCTCTTTGAAGCAATTGTGAATGGGAGTTCACTCATGATTTGGCTCTCTGTTTGTCTGTTATTGATGTATAAGATTGCTTGTGATTTTTGTACATTGATGTTGTATCCTGAGACTTTGCTGAAGTTGCTTATCAGCTTAAGGAGATTTTGGGCTGAGACAATGGGGTTTTCTAGATATACTATCACGTCATCTGCAAACAGGGACAATTTGACTTCCTTTTTTCCTAATTGAATACCCTTGATTTCCTTCTCTTGCCTAATTGCCCTGGCCAGAACTTCCAACACTATGTTGAATAGAAGTGGTGAGAGAGGGCATCCCTGTCTTGTGGCAGTTTTCAAAGAGAATGCTTCCAGTTTTTGCCCATTCAGTATGATATTGGCTGTGGGTTTGTCATAAATAGCTCTTATTATTTTGAGATACGACCCAACAATACCTAATTTATTGAGAGTTTTTAGCATGAAGGGTTGTTGAATTTTGTCAAAGGCCTTTTCTTCATGTATTGAGATAATCATGTGGTTTTTGACTTTGGTTCTGTTTATATGCTGGATTACATTTATTGATTTGCGTATATTGAACCAGCCTTGCATCCCAGGGATGAAGCCCACTTGATCATGGTGGATAAGCTGTTTGATGTGCTGCTGGATTCAGTTTGCCAGTAATTTATTGAGGATTTTTGCATCAATATTCATCAAGGATATTGGTCTAAAATTCTCTTTTTTGGTTGTGTCTCTGCCCAGCTTTGGTATCAGCATGATGCTGGCCTCATTAAATGAGTTAGGAAGGATTCCCTCTTTTTCTATTGATTGGAATAGTTTCTGAAGAAATGGTTCCAGTTCCTCCTTGTACCTCTGGTAGAATTCGGCTGTGAACCCATCTGATCCTGGACTCTTTTTGGTTGGTAAGCTATTGATCATTGCCACAACTTCAGCTCCTGTTATTAGTCTATTCAGAGATTCAACTTCTTCCTGGTTTAGTCATGGGAGAGTGTATGTGTCGAGGAATTTATCCCTTTCTTTTTTTTTTAATTTGTTTTCTGTTTATCATTATTATTATTATTATTATTATTATTATACTTTAGGCTCTATGGTACACGTGCGCAACGTGCAGGTAAGCTACATATGTATACATGTGCCATGCTGGTGCGCTGCACCCACCAACTCGTCATCTAGCATTAGGTATATCTCCCAATGCTGTCAATCCCCCCTCCCCCCAACCCACAACAGTCCCCGAAGTGTGATGTTCCCCTTCCTGTGTCCATGTGTTCTCATTGTTCAATTCCCACCTATGAGTGAGAATATGTGGTGTTTGGTTTTTTGTTCTTGCGATAGTTTACTGAGAACGATGATTTCCAATTTCATCCATGTCCCTACAAAGGATATGAACTCATCATTTTTTATGGCTGCCTAGTATTCCATGGTGTATATGTGCCACATTTTCTTAATCCAGTCTATCATTGTTGGACATTTGGGTTGGTTCCAAGTCTTTGCTATTGTGTATAATGCCGCAATAAACATACGTGTGCATGTGTCTTTATAGCAGCATGATTTATAGTCCTTTGGGTATATACCCTGCAATGGGATGGCTGGGTCAAATGGAATTGATAGTTCCAGATCCCTGAGGAATCGCCACAGTGACTTCCACAAGGGTTGAACTAGTTTACAGTCCCACCAACGGTGTAAAAGTGTTCCTATTTCTCCACATCCTCTCCAGCACCTGTTGTTTCCTGACTTTTTAATGATTGCCATTTTAACTGGTGTGAGATGGTATCTCATTGTGGTTTTAATTTGCATTTCTCTGATGGCCAGTGATGGTGAGCATTTTTTCACGTGTTTTTGGGCTGCATAAATGTCTTCTTTTGAGGATGTCTGTTCATGTCCTTCGCCCACTTTTTGATGGGGTTGTTTGGTGTTTTCTTGTAAATTTGTTGGAGTTCATTGTAGATTCTGGATATTAGCCCTTTGTCAGATGAGTAGGTTGCGAAAATTTTCTCCCATTTTGTAGGTTGCCTGTTCACTCTGATGGTAGTTTCCTTTGCTGTGCAGAAGGTCTTGAGTTTTATTAGATCCCATTTGTCAATTTTGGCTTTTGTTGCCATTGCTTTTGGTGTTTTAGACATGAAGTCCTTGCCCATGCCTATGTCCTGAATGGTATTGCCTAGGTTTTCTTCTAGGGTTTTTATGGTTTTAGGTCTAACGTTTAAGTCTTTAATCCATCTTGAGTTGATTTTTGTATAAGGTGGAAGGAAGGGATCCAGTTTCAGCTTTCTACATGTGGCTAGCCAGGTTTCCCAGCACCATTTATTAAATAGGGAATCCTTTCTCCATTTCTTGTTTTTGTCAGGTTTGTCAAAGATCAGATAGTTGTAGATATGTGGCATTATTTCTGACGGCTCTGTTCTGTTCCATTGATCTATATCTCTGTTTTGGTACCAGTACCATGCTGTTTTGGTTACTGTAGCCTTGTAGTATAGTTTGAAGTCAGGTAGCGTGATGCCTCCAGCTTTGTTCTTTTGGCTTAGGATTGACTTGGTGATGCGGGCTCTTTTTTGGTTCCATGTGAACTTTAAAGTAGTTTTTTCCAATTCTGTGAAGAAAGTCATTGGTAACTTGATGGGGATGGCATTGAATCTGTAAATTACCTTGGGAAGGATGGCCATTGTCTTGATATTGATTCTTCCTACCCATGAGCATGGAATGTTCTTCCATTTGTTTGTATCCTCTTTTATTTCCTTGAGCAGTGGTTTGTAGTTTTCTCCTTGAAGAGGTCCTTCACATCCCTTGTAAGTTGGATTCCTAGGTATTTTATTCTCTTTGAAGCAATTGTGAATGGGAGTTCACTCATGATTTGGCTCTCTGTTTGTCTGTTATTGATGTATAAGAATGCTTGTGATTTTTGTACATTGATTTTGTATCCTGAGACTTTGCTGAAGTTGCTTATCAGCTTAAGGAGATTTTGGGCTGAGACAATGGGGTTTTCTAGATATACTATCACGTCATCTGCAGACAGGGACAATTTGACTTCCTTTTTGCCTTATTGAATACCCTTGATTTCCTTCTCTTGCCTAATTGCCCTGGCCAGAACTTCCAACACTATGTTGAATAGAAGTGGTGAGAGAGGGCATCCCTGTCTTGTGGCAGTTTTCAAAGTGAATGCTTCCAGTTTTTGCCCATTCAGTAAGATATTGGCTGTGGGTTTGTCATAAATAGCTCTTATTATTTTGAGATACGACCCATCAATACCTAATTTATTGAGAGTTTTTAGCATGAAGGGTTGTTGAATTTTGTCAAAGGCCTTTTCTTCATGTATTGAGATAATCATGTGGTTTTTGACTTTGGTTCTGTTTATATGCTGGATTACATTTATTGATTTGCGTATATTGAACCAGCCTTGCATCCCAGGGATGAAGCCCACTTGATCATGGTGGATAAGCTGTTTGATGTGCTGCTGCATTCGGTTTGCCAGTAATTTATTGAGGATTTTTGCATCAATATTCATCAAGGATATTGGTCTAAAATTCTCTTTTTTGGTTGTGTCTCTGCCCAGCTTTGGTATCAGCATGATGCTGGCCTCATAAAATGAGTTAGGAAGGATTCCCTCTTTTTCTATTGATTGGAATAGTTTCTGAAGTAATGGTTCCAGTTCCTCCTTGTACCTCTGGTAGAATTCGGCTGTGAACCCATCTGATCCTGGACTCTTTTTGGTTGGTAAGCTATTGGTTATTGCCACAATTTCAGCTCCTGTTATTAGTCTATTCAGAGATTCAACTTCTTCCTGGTTTAGTCATGGGAGAGTGTATGTGTCGAGGAATTTATCCCTTTCTTTTTTTTTTAATTTGTTTTCTGTTTATCATTATTATTATTATTATTATTATACTTTAGGCTCTATGGTACACGTGCGCAACGTGCAGGTAAGCTACATATGTATACATGTGCCATGCTGGTGCGCTGCACCCACCAACTCGTCATCTAGCATTAGGTATATCTCCCAATGCTGTCAATCCCCCATCCCCCCAACCCACAACAGTCCCCGAAGTGTGATGTTCCCCTTCCCGTGTCCATGTGTTCTCATTGTTCAATTCCCACCTATGAGTGAGAATATGTGGTGTTTGGTTTTTTGTTCTTGCGATAGTTTACTGAGAACGATGATTTCCAATTTCATCCATGTCCCTACAAAGGATATGAACTCATCATTTTTTATGGCTGCCTAGTATTCCATGGTGTATATGTGCCACATTTTCTTAATCCAGTCTATCATTGTTGGACATTTGGGTTGGTTCCAAGTCTTTGCTATTGTGTATAATGCCACAATAAACATACGTGTGCATGTGTCTTTATAGCAGCATGATTTATAGTCCTTTGGGAATATACCCTGCAATGGGATGGCTGGGTCAAATGGAATTGATAGTTCCAGATCCCTGAGGAATCGCCACAGTGACTTCCACAAGGGTTGAACTAGTTTACAGTCCCACCAAGGTGTAAAAGTGTTCCTATTTCTCCACATCCTCTCCAGCACCTGTTGTTTCCTGACTTTTTAATGATTGCCATTTTAACTGGTGTGAGATGGTATCTCATTGTGGTTTTGATTTGCATTTCTCTGATGGCCAGTGATGGTGAGCATTTTTTCACGTGTTTTTGGGCTGCATAAATGTCTTCTTTTGAGGATGTCTGTTCATGTCCTTCGCCCACTTTTTGATGGGGTTGTTTGGTGTTTTCTTGTAAATTTGTTGGAGTTCATTGTAGATTCTGGATATTAGCCCTTTGTCAGCTGAGTAATTTGCGAAAATTTTCTCCCATTTTGTAGGTTGCCTGTTCACTCTGATGGTAGTTTCCTTTGCTGTGCAGAAGTTCTTGAGTTTAATTAGATCCCATTTGTCAATTTTGGCTTTTGTTGCCATTGCTTTTGGTGTTTTACACATGAAGTCCTTGCCCATGCCTATGTCCTGAATGGTATTGCCTAGGTTTTCTTCTAGGGTTTTTATGGTTTTAGGTCTAACGTTTAAGTCTTTAATCCATCTTGAGTTGATTTTTGTATAAGGTGTAAGGAAGGGATCCAGTTTCAGCTTTCTACATGTGGCTAGCCAGTTTTCCCAGCACCATTTATTAAATAGGGAATCCTTTCTCCATTTCTTGTTTTTGTCAGGTTTGTCAAAGATCAGATAGTTGTAGATATGTGGCATTATTTCCGACGGCTCTGTTCTGTTCCATTGATCTATCTCTCTGTTTTGGTACCAGTACCATGCTGTTTTGGTTACTGTAGCCTTGTAGTATAGTTTGAAGTCAGGTAGCGTGATGCCTCCAGCTTTGTTCTTTTGGCTTAGGATTGACTTGGTGATGCGGGCTCTTTTTTGGTTCCATATGAACTTTAAAGTAGTTTTTTCCAATTCTGTGAAGAAAGTCATTGGTAACTTGATGGGGATGGCATTGAATCTGTAAATTACCTTGGGAAGGATGGCCATTTTCATGATACTGATTCTTCCTACCCATGAGCATGGAATGTTCTTCCATTTGTTTGTATACTCTTTTATTTCCTTGAGCAGCGGTTTGTAGTTTTCTCCTTGAAGAGGTCCTTCACATCCCTTGTAAGTTGGATTCCTAGGTATTTTATTCTCTTTGAAGCAATTGTGAATGGGAGTTCACTCATGATTTGGCTCTCTGTTTGTCTGTTATTGATGTATAAGAATGCTTGTGATTTTTGTACATTGATGTTGTATCCTGAGACTTTGCTGAAGTTGCTTATCAGCTTAAGGAGATTTTGGGCTGAGACAATGGGGTTTTCTAGATATACTATCACGTCATCTGCAAACAGGGACAATTTGACTTCCTTTTTTCCTAATTGAATACCCTTGATTTCCTTCTCTTGCCTAATTGCCCTGGCCAGAACTTCCAACACTATGTTGAATAGAAGTGGTGAGAGAGGGCATCCCTGTCTTGTGCCAGTTTTCAAAGTGAATGCTTCCACTTTTTGCCCATTCAGTATGATATTGGCTGTGGGTTTGTCATAAATAGCTCTTATTATTTTGAGATACGACCCATCAATACCTAATTTATTGAGAGTTTTTAGCATGAAGGGTTGTTGAATTTTGTCAAAGGCCTTTTCTTCATGTATTGAGATAATCATGTGGTTTTTGACTTTGGTTCTGTTTATATGCTGGATTACATTTATTGATTTGCATATATTGAACCAGCCTTGCATCCCAGGGATGAAGCCCACTTGATCATGGTGGGTAAGCTGTTTGATGTGCTGCTGGATTCGGTTTGCCAGTAATTTATTGAGGATTTTTGCATCAATATTCATCAAGGATATTGGTCTAAAATTCTCTTTTTTGGTTGTGTCTCTGCCCAGCTTTGGTATCAGCATGATGCTGGCCTCATTAAATGAGTTAGGAAGGATTCCCTCTTTTTCTATTGATTGGAATAGTTTCTGAAGTAATGTTTCCAGTTCCTCCTTGTACCTCTGGTAGAATTCGGCTGTGAACCCATCTGATCCTGGACTCTTTTTGGTTGGTAAGCTATTGATCATTGCCACAATTTCAGCTCCTGTTATTAGTCTATTCAGAGATTCAACTTCTTCCTGGTTTAGTCATGGGAGAGTGTATGTGTCGAGGAATTTATCCCTTTCTTTTTTTTTTAATTTTTTTTCTTTTTATCATGATTATTATTATTATTATTATTATACTTTAGGCTCTATGGCACATGTGCACAACGTGCAGGTAAGCTACATATGTATACATGTGCCATGCTGGTGTGCTGCACCCACCAACTCGTCATCTAGCATTAGGTATATCTCCCAATGCTGTCCCTCCCCCGTCCCCGCACCCCACAACAGTCCCCGAAGTGTGATGTTCCCCTTCCTGTGTCCATGTGTTCTCATTGTTCGATTCCCACCTATGAGTGAGAATATGTGGTGTTTGGTTTTTTGTTCTTGCGATAGTTTACTGAGAACGATGATTTCCAATTTCATCCATGTCCCTACGAAGGATATGAACTCATCATTTTTTATGGCTGCATGGTATTCCATGGTGTATATGTGCCACATTTTCTTAATCCAGTCTATCATTGTTGGACATTTGGGTTGGTTCCAAGTCTTTGCTATTGTGTATAATGCCGCAATAAACATACGTGTGCATGTGTCTTTATAGCAGCATGATTTATAGTCCTTTGGGTATATACCCAGTAATGGGATGGCTGGGTCAAATGGAATTTCTAGTTCTAGATCCCTGAGGAATCGCCACAGTGACTTCCACAAGGGTTGAACTAGTTTACAGTCCCACCAACAGTGTAAAAGTGTTCCTATTTCTCCACATCCTCTCCAGCACCTGTTGTTTCCTGACTTTTTAATGATTGCCATTCTAACTGGTGTGAGATGGTATCTCATTGTGGTTTTGATTTGCATTTCTCTGATGGCCAGTGATGGTGAGCATTTTTTCACGTGTTTTTTGGCTGCATAAATGTCTTCTTTTGAGGAGTGTCTGTTCATGTCCTTCGCCCACTTTTTGATGGGGTTGTGTGGTGTTTTCTTGTAAATTTGTTGGAGTTCATTGTAGATTCTGGATATTAGCCCTTTGTCAGCTGAGTAGGTTGCGAAAATTTTCTCCCATTTTGTAGGTTGCCTGTTCACTCTGATGGTAGTTTCCTTTGCTGTGCAGAAGCTCTTGAGTTTAATTAGATCCCATTTGTCAATTTTGGCTTTTGTTGCCTTTGCTTTTGGTGTTTTACACTTGAAGTCGTTGCCCATGCCTATGTCCTGAATGGTATTGCCTAGGTTTTCTTCTAGGGTTTTTATGGTTTTAGGTCTAACGTTCAAGTCTTTAATCCATCTTGAGTTGATTTTTGTATAAGGTGTAAGGAAGGGATCCAGTTTCAGCTTTCTACATATGGCTAGCCAGTTTTCCCAGCACCATTTATTAAATAGGGAATCCTTTCTCCATTTCTTGTTTTTGTCAGGTTTGTCAAAGATCAGATAGTTGTAGATATGTGGCATTATTTCTGACGGCTCTGTTCTGTTCCATTGATCTATATCTCTGTTTTGGTACCAGTACCATGCTGTTTTGGTTACTGTAGCCTTGTAGTATAGTTTGAAGTCAGGTAGCGTGATGCCTCCAGCTTTGTTCTTTTGGCTTAGGATTGACTTGGTGATGCGGGCTCTTTTTTGGTTCCATATGAACTTTAAAGTAGTTTTTTCCAATTCTGTGAAGAAAGTCATTGGTAACTTGATGGGGATGGCATTGAATCTGTAAATTACCTTGGGAAGGATGGCCATTTTCATGATACTGATTCTTCCTACCCATGAGCATGGAATGTTCTTCCATTTGTTTGTATCCTCTTTTATTTCCTTGAGCAGTGGTTTGTAGTTTTCTCCTTGAAGAGGTCCTTCACATCCCTTGTAAGTTGGATTCCTAGGTATTTTATTCTCTTTGAAGCAATTGTGAATGGGAGTTCACTCATGATTTGGCTCTCTGTTTGTCTGTTATTGATGTATAAGAATGCTTGTGATTTTTGTACATTGATGTTGTATCCTGAGACTTTGCTGAAGTTGCTTATCAGCTTAAGGAGATTTTGGGCTGAGACAATGGGGTTTTCTAGATATACTATCACGTCATCTGCAAACAGTGACAATTTGACTTCCTTTTTTCCTTATTGAATACCCTTGATTTCCTTCTCTTGCCTAATTGCCCTGGCCAGAACTTCCAACACTATGTTGAATAGAAGTGGTGAGAGAGGGCATCCCTGTCTTGTGCCAGTTTTCAAAGTGAATGCTTCCAGGTTTTGCCCATTCAGTATGATATTGGCTGTGGGTTTGTCATAAATAGCTCTTATTATTTTGAGATACGACCCATCAATACCTAATTTATTGAGAGTTTTTAGCATGAAGGGTTGTTGAATTTTGTCAAAGGCCTTTTCTTCATGTATTGAGATAATCATGTGGTTTTTGACTTTGGTTCTGTCTATACGCTGGATTACATTTATTGATTTGCGTATATTGAACCAGCCTTGCATCCCAGGGATGAAGCCTACTTGATCATGGTGGATAAGCTGTTTGATGTGCTGCTGGATTCGGTTTGCCAGTAATTCATTGAGGATTTTTGCATCAATATTCATCAAGGATATTGGTCTAAAATTCTCTTTTTTGGTTGTGTCTCTGCCCAGCTTTGGTATCAGCATGATGCTGGCCTCATTAAATGAGTTAGGAAGGATTCCCTCTTTTTCTATTGATTGGAATAGTTTCTGAAGTAATGGTTCCAGTTCCTCCTTGTACCTCTGGTAGAATTCGGCTGTGAACCCATCTGATCCTGGACTCTTTTTGGTTGGTAAGCTATTGATCATTGACACAATTTCAGCTCCCGTTATTAGTCTATTCAGAGATTCAACTTCTTCCTGGTTTAGTCATGGGAGAGTGTATGTGTCGAGGAATTTATCCCTTTCTTTTTTTTTAATTTTTTTTCTTTTTATCATTATTATTATTATTATTATTATTATACTCTAGGCTCTATGGCACATGTGCACAACGTGCAGGTAAGCTACATATGTATACATGTGCCATGCTGGTGTGCTGCACCCACCAACTCGTCATCTAGCATTAGGTGTATCTCCTAATGCTGTCCCTCCCCCGTCCCCGCACCCCACAACAGTCCCCGAAGTGTGATGTTCCCCTTCCTGTGTCCATGTGTTCTCATTGTTCAATTCCCACCTATGAGTGAGAATATGTGGTGTTTGGTTTTTTGTTCTTGCGATAGTTTACTGAGAACGATGATTTCCAATTTCATCCATGTCCCTACAAAGGATATGAACTCATCATTTTTTATGGCTGCCTAGTATTCCATGGTGTATATGTGCCACATTTTCTTAATCCAGTCTATCATTGTTGGACATTTGGGTTGGTTCCAAGTCTTTGCTATTGTGTATAATGCCACAATAAACATACGTGTGCATGTGTCTTTATAGCAGCATGATTTATAGTCCTTTGGGAATATACCCTGCAATGGGATGGCTGGGTCAAATGGAATTGATAGTTCCAGATCCCTGAGGAATCGCCACAGTGACTTCCACAAGGGTTGAACTAGTTTACAGTCCCACCAAGGTGTAAAAGTGTTCCTATTTCTCCACATCCTCTCCAGCACCTGTTGTTTCCTGACTTTTTAATGATTGCCATTTTAACTGGTGTGAGATGGTATCTCATTGTGGTTTTGATTTGCATTTCTCTGATGGCCAGTGATGGTGAGCATTTTTTCACGTGTTTTTGGGCTGCATAAATGTCTTCTTTTGAGGATGTCTGTTCATGTCCTTCGCCCACTTTTTGATGGGGTTGTTTGGTGTTTTCTTGTAAATTTGTTGGAGTTCATTGTAGATTCTGGATATTAGCCCTTTGTCAGCTGAGTAATTTGCGAAAATTTTCTCCCATTTTGTAGGTTGCCTGTTCACTCTGATGGTAGTTTCCTTTGCTGTGCAGAAGTTCTTGAGTTTAATTAGATCCCATTTGTCAATTTTGGCTTTTGTTGCCATTGCTTTTGGTGTTTTACACATGAAGTCCTTGCCCATGCCTATGTCCTGAATGGTATTGCCTAGGTTTTCTTCTAGGGTTTTTATGGTTTTAGGTCTAACGTTTAAGTCTTTAATCCATCTTGAGTTGATTTTTGTATAAGGTGTAAGGAAGGGATCCAGTTTCAGCTTTCTACATGTGGCTAGCCAGTTTTCCCAGCACCATTTATTAAATAGGGAATCCTTTCTCCATTTCTTGTTTTTGTCAGGTTTGTCAAAGATCAGATAGTTGTAGATATGTGGCATTATTTCTGACGGCTCTGTTCTGTTCCATTGATCTATATCTCTGTTTTGGTACCAGTACCATGCTGTTTTGGTTACTGTAGCCTTGTAGTATAGTTTGAAGTCAGGTAGCGTGATGCCTCCAGCTTTGTTCTTTTGGCTTAGGATTGACTTGGTGATGCGGGCTCTTTTTTGGTTCCATATGAACTTTAAAGTAGTTTTTTCCAATTCTGTGAAGAAAGTCATTGGTAACTTGATGGGGATGGCATTGAATCTGTAAATTACCTTGGGAAGGATGGCCATTTTCATGATACTGATTCTTCCTACCCATGAGCATGGAATGTTCTTCCATTTGTTTGTATCCTCTTTTATTTCCTTGAGCAGTGGTTTGTAGTTTTCTCCTTGAAGAGGTCCTTCACATCCCTTGTAAGTTGGATTCCTAGGTATTTTATTCTCTTTGAAGCAATTGTGAATGGGAGTTCACTCATGATTTGGCTCTCTGTTTGTCTGTTATTGATGTATAAGAATGCTTGTGATTTTTGTACATTGATGTTGTATCCTGAGACTTTGCTGAAGTTGCTTATCAGCTTAAGGAGATTTTGGGCTGAGACAATGGGGTTTTCTAGATATACTATCACGTCATCTGCAAACAGTGACAATTTGACTTCCTTTTTTCCTTATTGAATACCCTTGATTTCCTTCTCTTGCCTAATTGCCCTGGCCAGAACTTCCAACACTATGTTGAATAGAAGTGGTGAGAGAGGGCATCCCTGTCTTGTGCCAGTTTTCAAAGTGAATGCTTCCAGGTTTTGCCCATTCAGTATGATATTGGCTGTGGGTTTGTCATAAATAGCTCTTATTATTTTGAGATACGACCCATCAATACCTAATTTATTGAGAGTTTTTAGCATGAAGGGTTGTTGAATTTTGTCAAAGGCCTTTTCTTCATGTATTGAGATAATCATGTGGTTTTTGACTTTGGTTCTGTCTATACGCTGGATTACATTTATTGATTTGCGTATATTGAACCAGCCTTGCATCCCAGGGATGAAGCCTACTTGATCATGGTGGATAAGCTGTTTGATGTGCTGCTGGATTCGGTTTGCCAGTAATTCATTGAGGATTTTTGCATCAATATTCATCAAGGATATTGGTCTAAAATTCTCTTTTTTGGTTGTGTCTCTGCCCAGCTTTGGTATCAGCATGATGCTGGCCTCATTAAATGAGTTAGGAAGGATTCCCTCTTTTTCTATTGATTGGAATAGTTTCTGAAGTAATGGTTCCAGTTCCTCCTTGTACCTCTGGTAGAATTCGGCTGTGAACCCATCTGATCCTGGACTCTTTTTGGTTGGTAAGCTATTGATCATTGACACAATTTCAGCTCCCGTTATTAGTCTATTCAGAGATTCAACTTCTTCCTGGTTTAGTCATGGGAGAGTGTATGTGTCGAGGAATTTATCCCTTTCTTTTTTTTTAATTTTTTTTCTTTTTATCATTATTATTATTATTATTATTATTATACTCTAGGCTCTATGGCACATGTGCACAACGTGCAGGTAAGCTACATATGTATACATGTGCCATGCTGGTGTGCTGCACCCACCAACTCGTCATCTAGCATTAGGTGTATCTCCTAATGCTGTCCCTCCCCCGTCCCCGCACCCCACAACAGTCCCCGAAGTGTGATGTTCCCCTTCCTGTGTCCATGTGTTCTCATTGTTCAATTCCCACCTATGAGTGAGAATATGTGGTGTTTGGTTTTTTGTTCTTGCGATAGTTTACTGAGAACGATGATTTCCAATTTCATCCATGTCCCTACAAAGGATATGAACTCATCATTTTTTATGGCTGCCTAGTATTCCATGGTGTATATGTGCCACATTTTCTTAATCCAGTCTATCATTGTTGGACATTTGGGTTGGTTCCAAGTCTTTGCTATTGTGTATAATGCCACAATAAACATACGTGTGCATGTGTCTTTATAGCAGCATGATTTATAGTCCTTTGGGAATATACCCTGCAATGGGATGGCTGGGTCAAATGGAATTGATAGTTCCAGATCCCTGAGGAATCGCCACAGTGACTTCCACAAGGGTTGAACTAGTTTACAGTCCCACCAAGGTGTAAAAGTGTTCCTATTTCTCCACATCCTCTCCAGCACCTGTTGTTTCCTGACTTTTTAATGATTGCCATTTTAACTGGTGTGAGATGGTATCTCATTGTGGTTTTGATTTGCATTTCTCTGATGGCCAGTGATGGTGAGCATTTTTTCACGTGTTTTTGGGCTGCATAAATGTCTTCTTTTGAGGATGTCTGTTCATGTCCTTCGCCCACTTTTTGATGGGGTTGTTTGGTGTTTTCTTGTAAATTTGTTGGAGTTCATTGTAGATTCTGGATATTAGCCCTTTGTCAGCTGAGTAATTTGCGAAAATTTTCTCCCATTTTGTAGGTTGCCTGTTCACTCTGATGGTAGTTTCCTTTGCTGTGCAGAAGTTCTTGAGTTTAATTAGATCCCATTTGTCAATTTTGGCTTTTGTTGCCATTGCTTTTGGTGTTTTACACATGAAGTCCTTGCCCATGCCTATGTCCTGAATGGTATTGCCTAGGTTTTCTTCTAGGGTTTTTATGGTTTTAGGTCTAACGTTTAAGTCTTTAATCCATCTTGAGTTGATTTTTGTATAAGGTGTAAGGAAGGGATCCAGTTTCAGCTTTCTACATGTGGCTAGCCAGTTTTCCCAGCACCATTTATTAAATAGGGAATCCTTTCTCCATTTCTTGTTTTTGTCAGGTTTGTCAAAGATCAGATAGTTGTAGATATGTGGCATTATTTCTGACGGCTCTGTTCTGTTCCATTGATCTATATCTCTGTTTTGGTACCAGTACCATGCTGTTTTGGTTACTGTAGCCTTGTAGTATAGTTTGAAGTCAGGTAGCGTGATGCCTCCAGCTTTGTTCTTTTGGCTTAGGATTGACTTGGTGATGCGGGCTCTTTTTTGGTTCCATATGAACTTTAAAGTAGTTTTTTCCAATTCTGTGAAGAAAGTCATTGGTAACTTGATGGGGATGGCATTGAATCTGTAAATTACCTTGGGAAGGATGGCCATTTTCATGATACTGATTCTTCCTACCCATGAGCATGGAATGTTCTTCCATTTGTTTGTATACTCTTTTATTTCCTTGAGCAGCGGTTTGTAGTTTTCTCCTTGAAGAGGTCCTTCACATCCCTTGTAAGTTGGATTCCTAGGTATTTTATTCTCTTTGAAGCAATTGTGAATGGGAGTTCACTCATGATTTGGCTCTCTGTTTGTCTGTTATTGATGTATAAGAATGCTTGTGATTTTTGTACATTGATGTTGTATCCTGAGACTTTGCTGAAGTTGCTTATCAGCTTAAGGAGATTTTGGGCTGAGACAATGGGGTTTTCTAGATATACTATCACGTCATCTGCAAACAGGGACAATTTGACTTCCTTTTTTCCTAATTGAATACCCTTGATTTCCTTCTCTTGCCTAATTGCCCTGGCCAGAACTTCCAACACTATGTTGAATAGAAGTGGTGAGAGAGGGCATCCCTGTCTTGTGCCAGTTTTCAAAGTGAATGCTTCCACTTTTTGCCCATTCAGTATGATATTGGCTGTGGGTTTGTCATAAATAGCTCTTATTATTTTGAGATACGACCCATCAATACCTAATTTATTGAGAGTTTTTAGCATGAAGGGTTGTTGAATTTTGTCAAAGGCCTTTTCTTCATGTATTGAGATAATCATGTGGTTTTTGACTTTGGTTCTGTTTATATGCTGGATTACATTTATTGATTTGCATATATTGAACCAGCCTTGCATCCCAGGGATGAAGCCCACTTGATCATGGTGGGTAAGCTGTTTGATGTGCTGCTGGATTCGGTTTGCCAGTAATTTATTGAGGATTTTTGCATCAATATTCATCAAGGATATTGGTCTAAAATTCTCTTTTTTGGTTGTGTCTCTGCCCAGCTTTGGTATCAGCATGATGCTGGCCTCATTAAATGAGTTAGGAAGGATTCCCTCTTTTTCTATTGATTGGAATAGTTTCTGAAGTAATGTTTCCAGTTCCTCCTTGTACCTCTGGTAGAATTCGGCTGTGAACCCATCTGATCCTGGACTCTTTTTGGTTGGTAAGCTATTGATCATTGCCACAATTTCAGCTCCTGTTATTAGTCTATTCAGAGATTCAACTTCTTCCTGGTTTAGTCATGGGAGAGTGTATGTGTCGAGGAATTTATCCCTTTCTTTTTTTTTAATTTTTTTTCTTTTTATCATGATTATTATTATTATTATTATTATACTTTAGGCTCTATGGCACATGTGCACAACGTGCAGGTAAGCTACATATGTATACATGTGCCATGCTGGTGTGCTGCACCCACCAACTCGTCATCTAGCATTAGGTATATCTCCCAATGCTGTCCCTCCCCCGTCCCCGCACCCCACAACAGTCCCCGAAGTGTGATGTTCCCCTTCCTGTGTCCATGTGTTCTCATTGTTCGATTCCCACCTATGAGTGAGAATATGTGGTGTTTGGTTTTTTGTTCTTGCGATAGTTTACTGAGAACGATGATTTCCAATTTCATCCATGTCCCTACGAAGGATATGAACTCATCATTTTTTATGGCTGCATGGTATTCCATGGTGTATATGTGCCACATTTTCTTAATCCAGTCTATCATTGTTGGACATTTGGGTTGGTTCCAAGTCTTTGCTATTGTGTATAATGCCGCAATAAGCATACGTGTGCATGTGTCTTTATAGCAGCATGATTTATAGTCCTTTGGGTATATACCCAGTAATGGGATGGCTGGGTCAAATGGAATTTCTAGTTCTAGATCCCTGAGGAATCGCCACAGTGACTTCCACAAGGGTTGAACTAGTTTACAGTCCCACCAACAGTGTAAAAGTGTTCCTATTTCTCCACATCCTCTCCAGCACCTGTTGTTTCCTGACTTTTTAATGATTGCCATTCTAACTGGTGTGAGATGGTATCTCATTGTGGTTTTGATTTGCATTTCTCTGATGGCCAGTGATGGTGAGCATTTTTTCACGTGTTTTTTGGCTGCATAAATGTCTTCTTTTGAGGAGTGTCTGTTCATGTCCTTCGCCCACTTTTTGATGGGGTTGTGTGGTGTTTTCTTGTAAATTTGTTGGAGTTCATTGTAGATTCTGGATATTAGCCCTTTGTCAGCTGAGTAGGTTGCGAAAATTTTCTCCCATTTTGTAGGTTGCCTGTTCACTCTGATGGTAGTTTCCTTTGCTGTGCAGAAGCTCTTGAGTTTAATTAGATCCCATTTGTCAATTTTGGCTTTTGTTGCCTTTGCTTTTGGTGTTTTACACTTGAAGTCGTTGCCCATGCCTATGTCCTGAATGGTATTGCCTAGGTTTTCTTCTAGGGTTTTTATGGTTTTAGGTCTAACGTTCAAGTCTTTAATCCATCTTGAGTTGATTTTTGTATAAGGTGTAAGGAAGGGATCCAGTTTCAGCTTTCTACATATGGCTAGCCAGTTTTCCCAGCACCATTTATTAAATAGGGAATCCTTTCTCCATTTCTTGTTTTTGTCAGGTTTGTCAAAGATCAGATAGTTGTAGATATGTGGCATTATTTCTGACGGCTCTGTTCTGTTCCATTGATCTATATCTCTGTTTTGGTACCAGTACCATGCTGTTTTGGTTACTGTAGCCTTGTAGTATAGTTTGAAGTCAGGTAGCGTGATGCCTCCAGCTTTGTTCTTTTGGCTTAGGATTGACTTGGTGATGCGGGCTCTTTTTTGGTTCCATATGAACTTTAAAGTAGTTTTTTCCAATTCTGTGAAGAAAGTCATTGGTAACTTGATGGGGATGGCATTGAATCTGTAAATTACCTTGGGAAGGATGGCCATTTTCATGATACTGATTCTTCCTACCCATGAGCATGGAATGTTCTTCCATTTGTTTGTATCCTCTTTTATTTCCTTGAGCAGTGGTTTGTAGTTTTCTCCTTGAAGAGGTCCTTCACATCCCTTGTAAGTTGGATTCCTAGGTATTTTATTCTCTTTGAAGCAATTGTGAATGGGAGTTCACTCATGATTTGGCTCTCTGTTTGTCTGTTATTGATGTATAAGAATGCTTGTGATTTTTGTACATTGATGTTGTATCCTGAGACTTTGCTGAAGTTGCTTATCAGCTTAAGGAGATTTTGGGCTGAGACAATGGGGTTTTCTAGATATACTATCACGTCATCTGCAAACAGTGACAATTTGACTTCCTTTTTTCCTTATTGAATACCCTTGATTTCCTTCTCTTGCCTAATTGCCCTGGCCAGAACTTCCAACACTATGTTGAATAGAAGTGGTGAGAGAGGGCATCCCTGTCTTGTGCCAGTTTTCAAAGTGAATGCTTCCAGGTTTTGCCCATTCAGTATGATATTGGCTGTGGGTTTGTCATAAATAGCTCTTATTATTTTGAGATACGACCCATCAATACCTAATTTATTGAGAGTTTTTAGCATGAAGGGTTGTTGAATTTTGTCAAAGGCCTTTTCTTCATGTATTGAGATAATCATGTGGTTTTTGACTTTGGTTCTGTCTATACGCTGGATTACATTTATTGATTTGCGTATATTGAACCAGCCTTGCATCCCAGGGATGAAGCCTACTTGATCATGGTGGATAAGCTGTTTGATGTGCTGCTGGATTCGGTTTGCCAGTAATTCATTGAGGATTTTTGCATCAATATTCATCAAGGATATTGGTCTAAAATTCTCTTTTTTGGTTGTGTCTCTGCCCAGCTTTGGTATCAGCATGATGCTGGCCTCATTAAATGAGTTAGGAAGGATTCCCTCTTTTTCTATTGATTGGAATAGTTTCTGAAGTAATGGTTCCAGTTCCTCCTTGTACCTCTGGTAGAATTCGGCTGTGAACCCATCTGATCCTGGACTCTTTTTGGTTGGTAAGCTATTGATCATTGACACAATTTCAGCTCCCGTTATTAGTCTATTCAGAGATTCAACTTCTTCCTGGTTTAGTCATGGGAGAGTGTATGTGTCGAGGAATTTATCCCTTTCTTTTTTTTTAATTTTTTTTCTTTTTATCATTATTATTATTATTATTATTATTATACTCTAGGCTCTATGGCACATGTGCACAACGTGCAGGTAAGCTACATATGTATACATGTGCCATGCTGGTGTGCTGCACCCACCAACTCGTCATCTAGCATTAGGTGTATCTCCTAATGCTGTCCCTCCCCCGTCCCCGCACCCCACAACAGTCCCCGAAGTGTGATGTTCCCCTTCCTGTGTCCATGTGTTCTCATTGTTCGATTCCCACCTATGAGTGAGAATATGTGGTGTTTGGTTTTTTGTTCTTGTGATAGTTTACTGAGAACGATGATTTCCAATTTCATCCATGTCCCTACAAAGGATATGAACTCATCATTTTTTATGGCTGCATAGTATTCCATGGTGTATATGTGCCATATTTTCTTAATCTAGTCTATCATTGTTGGACATTTGGGTTGGTTCCAAGTCTTTGCTATTGTGTATAATGCCGCAATAAACATACGTGTGCATGTGTCTTTATAGCAGCATGATTTATAGTCCTTTGGGTATATACCCAGTAATGGGATGGCTGGGTCAAATGGAATTTCTAGTTCTAGATCCCTGAGGAATCGCCACAGTGACTTCCACAAGGGTTGAACTAGTTTACAGTCCCACCAACAGTGTAAAAGTGTTCCTATTTCTCCACATCCTCTCCAGCACCTGTTGTTTCCTGACTTTTTAATGATTGCCATTCTACCTGGTGTGAGATGGTATCTCATTGTGGTTTTGATTTGCATTTCTCTGATGGCCAGTGATGGTGAGCATTTTTTCACGTGTTTTTTGGCTGAATAAATGTCTTCTTTTGAGGAGTGTCTGTTCATGTCCTTCGCCCTCTTTTTGATGGGGTTGTGTGGTGTTTTCTTGTAAATTTGTTGGAGTTCATTGTAGATTCTGGATATTAGCCCTTTGTCAGATGAGTAGGTTGCGAAAATTTTCTCCCATTTTGTAGGTTGCCTGTTCACTCTGATGGTAGTTTCCTTTGCTGTGCAGAAGGTCTTGAGTTTTATTAGATCCCATTTGTCAATTTTGGCTTTTGTTGCATTGCTTTTGGTGTTTTAGACATGAAGTCCTTGCCCATGCCTATGTCCTGAATGGTATTGCCTAGGTTTTCTTCTAGGGTTTTTATGGTTTTAGGTCTAACGTTTAAGTCTTTAATCCATCTTGAGTTGATTTTTGTATAGGGTGGAAGGAAGGGATCCAGTTTCAGCTTTCTACATGTGGCTAGCCAGGTTTCCCAGCACCATTTATTAAATAGGGAATCCTTTCTCCATTTCTTGTTTTTGTCAGGTTTGTCAAAGATCAGATAGTTGTAGATATGTGGCATTATTTCTGACGGCTCTGTTCTGTTCCATTGATCTATATCTCTGTTTTGGTACCAGTACCATGCTGTTTTGGTTACTGTAGCCTTGTAGTATAGTTTGAAGTCAGGTAGCGTGATGCCTTCAGCTTTGTTCTTTTGGCTTAGGATTGACTTGGTGATGCGGGCTCTTTTTTGGTTCCATGTGAACTTTAAAGTAGTTTTTTCCAATTCTGTGAAGAAAGTCATTGGTAACTTGATGGGGATGGCATTGAATCTGTAAATTACCTTGGGAAGGATGGCCATTGTCTTGATATTGATTCTTCCTACCCATGAGCATGGAATGTTCTTCCATTTGTTTGTATCCTCTTTTATTTCCTTGAGCAGTGGTTTGTAGTTTTCTCCTTGAAGAGGTCCTTCACATCCCTTGTAAGTTGGATTCCTAGGTATTTTATTCCCTTTGAAGCAATTGTGAATGGGAGTTCACTCATGATTTGGCTCTCTGTTTGTCTGTTATTGATGTATAAGAATGCTTGTGATTTTTGTACATTGATTTTGTATCCTGAGACTTTGCTGAAGTTGCTTATCAGCTTAAGGAGATTTTGGGCTGAGACAATGGGGTTTTCTAGATATACTATCACGTCATCTGCAGACAGGGACAATTTGACTTCCTTTTTTCCTTATTGAATACCCTTGATTTCCTTCTCTTGCCTAATTGCCCTGGCCAGAACTTCCAACACTATGTTGAATAGAAGTGGTGAGAGAGGGCATCCCTGTCTTGTGGCAGTTTTCAAAGTGAATGCTTCCAGTTTTTGCCCATTCAGTAAGATATTGGCTGTGGGTTTGTCATAAATAGCTCTTATTATTTTGAGATACGACCCATCAATACCTAATTTATTGAGAGTTTTTAGCATGAAGGGTTGTTGAATTTTGTCAAAGGCCTTTTCTTCATGTATTGAGATAATCATGTGGTTTTTGACTTTGGTTCTGTTTATATGCTGGATTACATTTATTGATTTGCATATATTGAACCAGCCTTGCATCCCAGGGATGAAGCCTACTTGATCATGGTGGATAAGCTGTTTGATGTGCTGCTGGATTCGGTTTGCCAGTAATTTATTGAGGATTTTTGCATCAATATTCATCAAGGATATTGGTCTAAAATTCTCTTTTTTGGTTGTGTCTCTGCCCAGCTTTGGTATCAGCATGATGCTGGCCTCATAAAATGAGTTAGGAAGGATTCCCTCTTTTTCTATTGATTGGAATAGTTTCTGAAGTAATGGTTCCAGTTCCTCCTTGTACCTCTGGTAGAATTCGGCTGTGAACCCATCTGATCCTGGACTCTTTTTGGTTGGTAAGCTATTGGTTATTGCCACAATTTCAGCTCCTGTTATTAGTCTATTCAGAGATTCAACTTCTTCCTGGTTTAGTCATGGGAGAGTGTATGTGTCGAGGAATTTATCCCTTTCTTTTTTTTTTAATTTGTTTTCTGTTTATCATTATTATTATTATTATTATTATACTTTAGGCTCTATGGTACACGTGCGCAACGTGCAGGTAAGCTACATATGTATACATGTGCCATGCTGGTGCGCTGCACCCACCAACTCGTCATCTAGCATTAGGTATATCTCCCAATGCTGTCAATCCCCCATCCCCCCAACCCACAACAGTCCCCGAAGTGTGATGTTCCCCTTCCCGTGTCCATGTGTTCTCATTGTTCAATTCCCACCTATGAGTGAGAATATGTGGTGTTTGGTTTTTTGTTCTTGCGATAGTTTACTGAGAACGATGATTTCCAATTTCATCCATGTCCCTACAAAGGATATGAACTCATCATTTTTTATGGCTGCCTAGTATTCCATGGTGTATATGTGCCACATTTTCTTAATCCAGTCTATCATTGTTGGACATTTGGGTTGGTTCCAAGTCTTTGCTATTGTGTATAATGCCACAATAAACATACGTGTGCATGTGTCTTTATAGCAGCATGATTTATAGTCCTTTGGGAATATACCCTGCAATGGGATGGCTGGGTCAAATGGAATTGATAGTTCCAGATCCCTGAGGAATCGCCACAGTGACTTCCACAAGGGTTGAACTAGTTTACAGTCCCACCAAGGTGTAAAAGTGTTCCTATTTCTCCACATCCTCTCCAGCACCTGTTGTTTCCTGACTTTTTAATGATTGCCATTTTAACTGGTGTGAGATGGTATCTCATTGTGGTTTTGATTTGCATTTCTCTGATGGCCAGTGATGGTGAGCATTTTTTCACGTGTTTTTGGGCTGCATAAATGTCTTCTTTTGAGGATGTCTGTTCATGTCCTTCGCCCACTTTTTGATGGGGTTGTTTGGTGATTTCTTGTAAATTTGTTGGAGTTCATTGTAGATTCTGGATATTAGCCCTTTGTCAGCTGAGTAATTTGCGAAAATTTTCTCCCATTTTGCAGGTTGCCTGTTCACTCTGATGGTAGTTTCCTTTGCTGTGCAGAAGTTCTTGAGTTTAATTAGATCCCATTTGTCAATTTTGGCTTTTGTTGCCATTGCTTTTGGTGTTTTACACATGAAGTCCTTGCCCATGCCTATGTCCTGAATGGTATTGCCTAGGTTTTCTTCTAGGGTTTTTATGGTTTTAGGTCTAACGTTTAAGTCTTTAATCCATCTTGAGTTGATTTTTGTATAAGGTGGAAGGAAGGGATCCAGTTTCAGCTTTCTACATGTGGCTAGCCAGTTTTCCCAGCACCATTTCTTAAATAGGGAATCCTTTCTCCATTTCTTGTTTTTGTCAGGTTTGTCAAAGATCAGATAGTTGTAGATATGTGGCATTATTTCTGACGGCTCTGTTCTGTTCCATTGATCTATCTCTCTGTTTTGGTACCAGTACCATGCTGTTTTGGTTACTGTAGCCTTGTAGTATAGTTTGAAGTCAGGTAGCGTGATGCCTCCAGCTTTGTTCTTTTGGCTTAGGATTGACTTGGTGATGCGGGCTCTTTTTTGGTTCCATATGAACTTTAAAGTAGTTTTTTCCAATTCTGTGAAGAAAGTCATTGGTAACTTGATGGGGATGGCATTGAATCTGTAAATTACCTTGGGAAGGATGGCCATTTTCATGATACTGATTCTTCCTACCCATGAGCATGGAATGTTCTTCCATTTGTTTGTATACTCTTTTATTTCCTTGAGCAGCGGTTTGTAGTTTTCTCCTTGAAGAGGTCCTTCACATCCCTTGTAAGTTGGATTCCTAGGTATTTTATTCTCTTTGAAGCAATTGTGAATGGGAGTTCACTCATGATTTGGCTCTCTGTTTGTCTGTTATTGATGTATAAGAATGCTTGTGATTTTTGTACATTGATGTTGTATCCTGAGACTTTGCTGAAGTTGCTTATCAGCTTAAGGAGATTTTGGGCTGAGACAATGGGGTTTTCTAGATATACTATCACGTCATCTGCAAACAGGGACAATTTGACTTCCTTTTTTCCTAATTGAATACCCTTGATTTCCTTCTCTTGCCTAATTGCCCTGGCCAGAACTTCCAACACTATGTTGAATAGAAGTGGTGAGAGAGGGCATCCCTGTCTTGTGCCAGTTTTCAAAGTGAATGCTTCCACTTTTTGCCCATTCAGTATGATATTGGCTGTGGGTTTGTCATAAATAGCTCTTATTATTTTGAGATACGACCCATCAATACCTAATTTATTGAGAGTTTTTAGCATGAAGGGTTGTTGAATTTTGTCAAAGGCCTTTTCTTCATGTATTGAGATAATCATGTGGTTTTTGACTTTGGTTCTGTTTATATGCTGGATTACATTTATTGATTTGCATATATTGAACCAGCCTTGCATCCCAGGGATGAAGCCCACTTGATCATGGTGGGTAAGCTGTTTGATGTGCTGCTGGATTCGGTTTGCCAGTAATTTATTGAGGATTTTTGCATCAATATTCATCAAGGATATTGGTCTAAAATTCTCTTTTTTGGTTGTGTCTCTGCCCAGCTTTGGTATCAGCATGATGCTGGCCTCATTAAATGAGTTAGGAAGGATTCCCTCTTTTTCTATTGATTGGAATAGTTTCTGAAGTAATGTTTCCAGTTCCTCCTTGTACCTCTGGTAGAATTCGGCTGTGAACCCATCTGATCCTGGACTCTTTTTGGTTGGTAAGCTATTGATCATTGCCACAATTTCAGCTCCTGTTATTAGTCTATTCAGAGATTCAACTTCTTCCTGGTTTAGTCATGGGAGAGTGTATGTGTCGAGGAATTTATCCCTTTCTTTTTTTTTTAATTTTTTTTCTTTTTATCATGATTATTATTATTATTATTATTATACTTTAGGCTCTATGGCACATGTGCACAACGTGCAGGTAAGCTACATATGTATACATGTGCCATGCTGGTGTGCTGCACCCACCAACTCGTCATCTAGCATTAGGTATATCTCCCAATGCTGTCCCTCCCCCGTCCCCGCACCCCACAACAGTCCCCGAAGTGTGATGTTCCCCTTCCTGTGTCCATGTGTTCTCATTGTTCGATTCCCACCTATGAGTGAGAATATGTGGTGTTTGGTTTTTTGTTCTTGCGATAGTTTACTGAGAACGATGATTTCCAATTTCATCCATGTCCCTACGAAGGATATGAACTCATCATTTTTTATGGCTGCATGGTATTCCATGGTGTATATGTGCCACATTTTCTTAATCCAGTCTATCATTGTTGGACATTTGGGTTGGTTCCAAGTCTTTGCTATTGTGTATAATGCCGCAATAAACATACGTGTGCATGTGTCTTTATAGCAGCATGATTTATAGTCCTTTGGGTATATACCCAGTAATGGGATGGCTGGGTCAAATGGAATTTCTAGTTCTAGATCCCTGAGGAATCGCCACAGTGACTTCCACAAGGGTTGAACTAGTTTACAGTCCCACCAACAGTGTAAAAGTGTTCCTATTTCTCCACATCCTCTCCAGCACCTGTTGTTTCCTGACTTTTTAATGATTGCCATTCTAACTGGTGTGAGATGGTATCTCATTGTGGTTTTGATTTGCATTTCTCTGATGGCCAGTGATGGTGAGCATTTTTTCACGTGTTTTTTGGCTGCATAAATGTCTTCTTTTGAGGAGTGTCTGTTCATGTCCTTCGCCCACTTTTTGATGGGGTTGTGTGGTGTTTTCTTGTAAATTTGTTGGAGTTCATTGTAGATTCTGGATATTAGCCCTTTGTCAGCTGAGTAGGTTGCGAAAATTTTCTCCCATTTTGTAGGTTGCCTGTTCACTCTGATGGTAGTTTCCTTTGCTGTGCAGAAGCTCTTGAGTTTAATTAGATCCCATTTGTCAATTTTGGCTTTTGTTGCCTTTGCTTTTGGTGTTTTACACTTGAAGTCGTTGCCCATGCCTATGTCCTGAATGGTATTGCCTAGGTTTTCTTCTAGGGTTTTTATGGTTTTAGGTCTAACGTTCAAGTCTTTAATCCATCTTGAGTTGATTTTTGTATAAGGTGTAAGGAAGGGATCCAGTTTCAGCTTTCTACATATGGCTAGCCAGTTTTCCCAGCACCATTTATTAAATAGGGAATCCTTTCTCCATTTCTTGTTTTTGTCAGGTTTGTCAAAGATCAGATAGTTGTAGATATGTGGCATTATTTCTGACGGCTCTGTTCTGTTCCATTGATCTATATCTCTGTTTTGGTACCAGTACCATGCTGTTTTGGTTACTGTAGCCTTGTAGTATAGTTTGAAGTCAGGTAGCGTGATGCCTCCAGCTTTGTTCTTTTGGCTTAGGATTGACTTGGTGATGCGGGCTCTTTTTTGGTTCCATATGAACTTTAAAGTAGTTTTTTCCAATTCTGTGAAGAAAGTCATTGGTAACTTGATGGGGATGGCATTGAATCTGTAAATTACCTTGGGAAGGATGGCCATTTTCATGATACTGATTCTTCCTACCCATGAGCATGGAATGTTCTTCCATTTGTTTGTATCCTCTTTTATTTCCTTGAGCAGTGGTTTGTAGTTTTCTCCTTGAAGAGGTCCTTCACATCCCTTGTAAGTTGGATTCCTAGGTATTTTATTCTCTTTGAAGCAATTGTGAATGGGAGTTCACTCATGATTTGGCTCTCTGTTTGTCTGTTATTGATGTATAAGAATGCTTGTGATTTTTGTACATTGATGTTGTATCCTGAGACTTTGCTGAAGTTGCTTATCAGCTTAAGGAGATTTTGGGCTGAGACAATGGGGTTTTCTAGATATACTATCACGTCATCTGCAAACAGTGACAATTTGACTTCCTTTTTTCCTTATTGAATACCCTTGATTTCCTTCTCTTGCCTAATTGCCCTGGCCAGAACTTCCAACACTATGTTGAATAGAAGTGGTGAGAGAGGGCATCCCTGTCTTGTGCCAGTTTTCAAAGTGAATGCTTCCAGGTTTTGCCCATTCAGTATGATATTGGCTGTGGGTTTGTCATAAATAGCTCTTATTATTTTGAGATACGACCCATCAATACCTAATTTATTGAGAGTTTTTAGCATGAAGGGTTGTTGAATTTTGTCAAAGGCCTTTTCTTCATGTATTGAGATAATCATGTGGTTTTTGACTTTGGTTCTGTCTATACGCTGGATTACATTTATTGATTTGCGTATATTGAACCAGCCTTGCATCCCAGGGATGAAGCCTACTTGATCATGGTGGATAAGCTGTTTGATGTGCTGCTGGATTCGGTTTGCCAGTAATTCATTGAGGATTTTTGCATCAATATTCATCAAGGATATTGGTCTAAAATTCTCTTTTTTGGTTGTGTCTCTGCCCAGCTTTGGTATCAGCATGATGCTGGCCTCATTAAATGAGTTAGGAAGGATTCCCTCTTTTTCTATTGATTGGAATAGTTTCTGAAGTAATGGTTCCAGTTCCTCCTTGTACCTCTGGTAGAATTCGGCTGTGAACCCATCTGATCCTGGACTCTTTTTGGTTGGTAAGCTATTGATCATTGACACAATTTCAGCTCCTGTTATTAGTCTATTCAGAGATTCAACTTCTTCCTGGTTTAGTCATGGGAGAGTGTATGTGTCGAGGAATTTATCCCTTTCTTTTTTTTTAATTTTTTTTCTTTTTATCATTATTATTATTATTATTATTATACTCTAGGCTCTATGGCACATGTGCACAACGTGCAGGTAAGCTACATATGTATACATGTGCCATGCTGGTGTGCTGCACCCACCAACTCGTCATCTAGCATTAGGTGTATCTCCTAATGCTGTCCCTCCCCCGTCCCCGCACCCCACAACAGTCCCCGAAGTGTGATGTTCCCCTTCCTGTGTCCATGTGTTCTCATTGTTCGATTCCCACCTATGAGTGAGAATATGTGGTGTTTGGTTTTTTGTTCTTGTGATAGTTTACTGAGAACGATGATTTCCAATTTCATCCATGTCCCTACAAAGGATATGAACTCATCATTTTTTATGGCTGCATAGTATTCCATGGTGTATATGTGCCATATTTTCTTAATCTAGTCTATCATTGTTGGACATTTGGGTTGGTTCCAAGTCTTTGCTATTGTGTATAATGCCGCAATAAACATACGTGTGCATGTGTCTTTATAGCAGCATGATTTATAGTCCTTTGGGTATATACCCAGTAATGGGATGGCTGGGTCAAATGGAATTTCTAGTTCTAGATCCCTGAGGAATCGCCACAGTGACTTCCACAAGGGTTGAACTAGTTTACAGTCCCACCAACAGTGTAAAAGTGTTCCTATTTCTCCACATCCTCTCCAGCACCTGTTGTTTCCTGACTTTTTAATGATTGCCATTCTACCTGGTGTGAGATGGTATCTCATTGTGGTTTTGATTTGCATTTCTCTGATGGCCAGTGATGGTGAGCATTTTTTCACGTGTTTTTTGGCTGAATAAATGTCTTCTTTTGAGGAGTGTCTGTTCATGTCCTTCGCCCTCTTTTTGATGGGGTTGTGTGGTGTTTTCTTGTAAATTTGTTGGAGTTCATTGTAGATTCTGGATATTAGCCCTTTGTCAGATGAGTAGGTTGCGAAAATTTTCTCCCATTTTGTAGGTTGCCTGTTCACTCTGATGGTAGTTTCCTTTGCTGTGCAGAAGCTCTTGAGTTTAATTAGATCCCATTTGTCAATTTTGGCTTTTGTTGCCATTGCTTTTGGTGTTTTACACATGAAGTCCTTGCCCATGCCTATGTCCTGAATGGTATTGCCTAGGTTTTCTTCTAGGGTTTTTATGGTTTTAGGTCTAATGTTTAAGTCTTTAATCCATCTTGAGTTGATTTTTGTATAAGGTGTAAGGAAGGGATCCAGTTTCAGCTTTCTACATGTGGCTAGCCAGTTTTCCCAGCACCATTTATTAAATAGAGAATCCTTTCTCCATTTCTTGTTTTTGTCAGGTTTGTCAAAGATCAGATAGTTGTAGATATGTGGCATTATTTCTGACGGCTCTGTTCTGTTCCATTGATCTATATCTCTGTTTTGGTACCAGTACCATGCTGTTTTGGTTACTGTAGCCTTGTAGTATAGTTTGAAGTCAGGTAGCGTGATGCCTTCAGCTTTGTTCTTTTGGCTTAGGATTGACTTGGTGATGCGGGCTCTTTTTTGGTTCCATATGAACTTTAAAGTAGTTTTTTCCAATTCTGTGAAGAAAGTCATTGGTAACTTGATGGGGATGGCATTGAATCTGTAAATTACCTTGGGAAGGATGGCCATTTTCATGATATTGATTCTTCCTACCCATGAGCATGGAATGTTCTTCCATTTGTTTGTATCCTCTTTTATTTCCTTGAGCAGTGGTTTGTAGTTTTCTCCTTGAAGAGGTCCTTCACATCCCTTGTAAGTTGGATTCCTAGGTATTTTATTCTCTTTGAAGCAATTGTGAATGGGAGTTCACTCATGATTTGGCTCTCTGTTTGTCTGTTATTGATGTATAAGAATGCTTGTGATTTTTGTACATTGATGTTGTATCCTGAGACTTTGCTGAAGTTGCTTATCAGCTTAAGGAGATTTTGGGCTGAGACAATGGGGTTTTCTAGATATACTATCACGTCATCTGCAAACAGGGACAATTTGACTTCCTTTTTTCCTAATTGAATACCCTTGATTTCCTTCTCTTGCCTAATTGCCCTGGCCAGAACTTCCAACACTATGTTGAATAGAAGTGGTGAGAGAGGGCATCCCTGTCTTGTGGCAGTTTTCAAAGAGAATGCTTCCAGTTTTTGCCCATTCAGTATGATATTGGCTGTGGGTTTGTCATAAATAGCTCTTATTATTTTGAGATACGACCCATCAATACCTAATTTATTGAGAGTTTTTAGCATGAAGGGTTGTTGAATTTTGTCAAAGGCCTTTTCTTCATGTATTGAGATAATCATGTGGTTTTTGACTTTGGTTCTGTTTATATGCTGGATTACATTTATTGATTTGCGTATATTGAACCAGCCTTGCATCCCAGGGATGAAGCCCACTTGATCATGGTGGATAAGCTGTTTGATGTGCTGCTGGATTCAGTTTGCCAGTAATTTATTGAGGATTTTTGCATCAATATTCATCAAGGATATTGGTCTAAAATTCTCTTTTTTGGTTGTGTCTCTGCCCAGCTTTGGTATCAGCATGATGCTGGCCTCATTAAATGAGTTAGGAAGGATTCCCTCTTTTTCTATTGATTGGAATAGTTTCTGAAGAAATGGTTCCAGTTCCTCCTTGTACCTCTGGTAGAATTCGGCTGTGAACCCATCTGATCCTGGACTCTTTTTGGTTGGTAAGCTATTGATCATTGCCACAACTTCAGCTCCTGTTATTAGTCTATTCAGAGATTCAACTTCTTCCTGGTTTAGTCATGGGAGAGTGTATGTGTCGAGGAATTTATCCCTTTCTTTTTTTTTAATTTTTTTCTTTTTATCATTATTATTATTATTATTATTACTATTATACTTTAGGCTCTATGGCATATGTGCGCAACGTGCAGGTAAGCTACATATGTATACATGTGTCATGCTGGTGTGCTGCACCCACCAACTCGTCATCTAGCATTAGGTATATCTCCCAATGCTGTCCCTCCCCCCTCCCCCCACCCTACAACAGTCCCCGAAGTGTGATGTTCCCCTTCCTGTGTCCATGTGTTCTCATTGTTCGATTTCCACCTATGAGTGAGAATATGTGGTGTTTGGTTTTTTGTTCTTGCGATAGTTTACTGAGAACGATGATTTCCAATTTCATCCATGTCCCTACAAAGGATATGAACTCATCATTTTTTATGGCTGCATAGTATTCCATGGTGTATATGTGCCACATTTTCTTAATCCAGTCTATCATTGTTGGACATTTGGGTTGGTTCCAAGTCTTTGCTATTGTGTATAATGCCGCAATAAACATACGTGTGCATGTGTCTTTATAGCGGCATGATTTATAGTCCTTTGGGTATATACCCAGTAATGGGATGGCTGGGTCAAATGGAATTTCTAGTTCTAGATCCCTGAGGAATCGCCACAGTGACTTCCACAAGGGTTGAACTAGTTTACAGTCCCACCAACAGTGTAAAAGTGTTCCTATTTCTCCACATCCTCTCCAGCACCTGTTGTTTCCTGACTTTTTAATGATTGCCATTCTACCTGGTGTGAGATGGTATCTCATTGTGGTTTTGATTTGCATTTCTCTGATGGCCAGTGATGGTGAGCATTTTTTCACGTGTTTTTTGGCTGAATAAATGTCTTCTTTTGAGGAGTGTCTGTTCATGTCCTTCGCCCTCTTTTTGATGGGGTTGTGTGGTGTTTTCTTGTAAATTTGTTGGTGTTCATTGTAGATTCTGGATATTAGCCCTTTGTCAGATGAGTAGGTTGCGAAAATTTTCTCCCATTTTGTAGGTTGCCTGTTCACTCTGATGGTAGTTTCCTTTGCTGTGCAGAAGCTCTTGAGTTTAATTAGATCCCATTTGTCAATTTTGGCTTTTGTTGCCATTGCTTTTGGTGTTTTACACATGAAGTCCTTGCCCATGCCTATGTCCTGAATGGTATTGCCTAGGTTTTCTTCTAGGGTTTTTATGGTTTTAGGTCTAATGTTTAAGTCTTTAATCCATCTTGAGTTGATTTTTGTATAAGGTGTAAGGAAGGGATCCAGTTTCAGCTTTCTACATGTGGCTAGCCAGTTTTCCCAGCACCATTTATTAAATAGGGAATCCTTTCTCCATTTCTTGTTTTTGTCAGGTTTGTCAAAGATCAGATAGTTGTAGATATGTGGCATTATTTCTGACGGCTCTGTTCTGTTCCATTGATCTATATCTCTGTTTTGGTACCAGTACCATGCTGTTTTGGTTACTGTAGCCTTGTAGTATAGTTTGAAGTCAGGTAGCGTGATGCCTTCAGCTTTGTTCTTTTGGCTTAGGATTGACTTGGTGATGCGGGCTCTTTTTTGGTTCCATATGAACTTTAAAGTAGTTTTTTCCAATTCTGTGAAGAAAGTCATTGGTAACTTGATGGGGATGGCATTGAATCTGTAAATTACCTTGGGAAGGATGGCCATTTTCATGATACTGATTCTTCCTACCCATGAGCATGGAATGTTCTTCCATTTGTTTGTATCCTCTTTTATTTCCTTGAGCAGTGGTTTGTAGTTTTCTCCTTGAAGAGGTCCTTCACATCCCTTGTAAGTTGGATTCCTAGGTATTTTATTCTCTTTGAAGCAATTGTGAATGGGAGTTCACTCATGATTTGGCTCTCTGTTTGTCTGTTATTGATGTATAAGAATGCTTGTGATTTTTGTACATTGATGTTGTATCCTGAGACTTTGCTGAAGTTGCTTATCAGCTTAAGGAGATTTTGGGCTGAGACAATGGGGTTTTCTAGATATACTATCACGTCATCTGCAAACAGGGACAATTTGACTTCCTTTTTTCCTAATTGAATACCCTTGATTTCCTTCTCTTGCCTAATTGCCCTGGCCAGAACTTCCAACACTATGTTGAATAGAAGTGGTGAGAGAGGGCATCCCTGTCTTGTGGCAGTTTTCAAAGAGAATGCTTCCAGTTTTTGCCCATTCAGTATGATATTGGCTGTGGGTTTGTCATAAATAGCTCTTATTATTTTGAGATACGACCCATCAATACCTAATTTATTGAGAGTTTTTAGCATGAAGGGTTGTTGAATTTTGTCAAAGGCCTTTTCTTCATGTATTGAGATAATCATGTGGTTTTTGACTTTGGTTCTGTTTATATGCTGGATTACATTTATTGATTTGCGTATATTGAACCAGCCTTGCATCCCAGGGATGAAGCCCACTTGATCATGGTGGATAAGCTGTTTGATGTGCTGCTGGATTCAGTTTGCCAGTAATTTATTGAGGATTTTTGCATCAATATTCATCAAGGATATTGGTCTAAAATTCTCTTTTTTGGTTGTGTCTCTGCCCAGCTTTGGTATCAGCATGATGCTGGCCTCATTAAATGAGTTAGGAAGGATTCCCTCTTTTTCTATTGATTGGAATAGTTTCTGAAGAAATGGTTCCAGTTCCTCCTTGTACCTCTGGTAGAATTCGGCTGTGAACCCATCTGATCCTGGACTCTTTTTGGTTGGTAAGCTATTGATCATTGCCACAATTTCAGCTACTGTTATTAGTCTATTCAGAGATTCAACTTCTTCCTGGTTTAGTCATGGGAGAGTGTATGTGTCGAGGAATTTATCCCTTTCTTTTTTTTTTAATTTTTTTCTTTTTATCATTATTATTATTATTATTATTATTACTATTATACTTTAGGCTCTATGGCACATGTGCGCAACGTGCAGGTAAGCTACATATGTATACATGTGTCATGCTGGTGTGCTGCACCCACCAACTCGTCATCTAGCATTAGGTATATCTCCCAATGCTGTCCCTCCCCCCTCCCCCCACCCTACAACAGTCCCCGAAGTGTGATGTTCCCCTTCCTGTGTCCATGTGTTCTCATTGTTCGATTTCCACCTATGAGTGAGAATATGTGGTGTTTGGTTTTTTGTTCTTGCGATAGTTTACTGAGAACGATGATTTCCAATTTCATCCATGTCCCTACAAAGGATATGAACTCATCATTTTTTATGGCTGCATAGTATTCCATGGTGTATATGTGCCACATTTTCTTAATCCAGTCTATCATTGTCGGACATTTGGGTTGGTTCCAAGTCTTTGCTATTGTGTATAATGCCGCAATAAACATACGTGTGCATGTGTCTTTATAGCGGCATGATTTATAGTCCTTTGGGTATATACCCAGTAATGGGATGGCTGGGTCAAATGGAATTTCTAGTTCTAGATCCCTGAGGAATCGCCACAGTGACTTCCACAAGGGTTGAACTAGTTTACAGTCCCACCAACAGTGTAAAAGTGTTCCTATTTCTCCACATCCTCTCCAGCACCTGTTGTTTCCTGACTTTTTAATGATTGCCATTCTACCTGGTGTGAGATGGTATCTCATTGTGGTTTTGATTTGCATTTCTCTGATGGCCAGTGATGGTGAGCATTTTTTCACGTGTTTTTTGGCTGAATAAATGTCTTCTTTTGAGGAGTGTCTGTTCATGTCCTTCGCCCTCTTTTTGATGGGGTTGTGTGGTGTTTTCTTGTAAATTTGTTGGTGTTCATTGTAGATTCTGGATATTAGCCCTTTGTCAGATGAGTAGGTTGCGAAAATTTTCTCCCATTTTGTAGGTTGCCTGTTCACTCTGATGGTAGTTTCCTTTGCTGTGCAGAAGCTCTTGAGTTTAATTAGATCCCATTTGTCAATTTTGGCTTTTGTTGCCATTGCTTTTGGTGTTTTACACATGAAGTCCTTGCCCATGCCTATGTCCTGAATGGTATTGCCTAGGTTTTCTTCTAGGGTTTTTATGGTTTTAGGTCTAATGTTTAAGTCTTTAATCCATCTTGAGTTGATTTTTGTATAAGGTGTAAGGAAGGGATCCAGTTTCAGCTTTCTACATGTGGCTAGCCAGTTTTCCCAGCACCATTTATTAAATAGGGAATCCTTTCTCCATTTCTTGTTTTTGTCAGGTTTGTCAAAGATCAGATAGTTGTAGATATGTGGCATTATTTCTGACGGCTCTGTTCTGTTCCATTGATCTATATCTCTGTTTTGGTACCAGTACCATGCTGTTTTGGTTACTGTAGCCTTGTAGTATAGTTTGAAGTCAGGTAGCGTGATGCCTTCAGCTTTGTTCTTTTGGCTTAGGATTGACTTGGTGATGCGGGCTCTTTTTTGGTTCCATATGAACTTTAAAGTAGTTTTTTCCAATTCTGTGAAGAAAGTCATTGGTAACTTGATGGGGATGGCATTGAATCTGTAAATTACCTTGGGAAGGATGGCCATTTTCATGATACTGATTCTTCCTACCCATGAGCATGGAATGTTCTTCCATTTGTTTGTATCCTCTTTTATTTCCTTGAGCAGTGGTTTGTAGTTTTCTCCTTGAAGAGGTCCTTCACATCCCTTGTAAGTTGGATTCCTAGGTATTTTATTCTCTTTGAAGCAATTGTGAATGGGAGTTCACTCATGATTTGGCTCTCTGTTTGTCTGTTATTGATGTATAAGAATGCTTGTGATTTTTGTACATTGATGTTGTATCCTGAGACTTTGCTGAAGTTGCTTATCAGCTTAAGGAGATTTTGGGCTGAGACAATGGGGTTTTCTAGATATACTATCACGTCATCTGCAAACAGGGACAATTTGACTTCCTTTTTTCCTAATTGAATACCCTTGATTTCCTTCTCTTGCCTAATTGCCCTGGCCAGAACTTCCAACACTATGTTGAATAGAAGTGGTGAGAGAGGGCATCCCTGTCTTGTGGCAGTTTTCAAAGAGAATGCTTCCAGTTTTTGCCCATTCAGTATGATATTGGCTGTGGGTTTGTCATAAATAGCTCTTATTATTTTGAGATACGACCCATCAATACCTAATTTATTGAGAGTTTTTAGCATGAAGGGTTGTTGAATTTTGTCAAAGGCCTTTTCTTCATGTATTGAGATAATCATGTGGTTTTTGACTTTGGTTCTGTTTATATGCTGGATTACATTTATTGATTTGCGTATATTGAACCAGCCTTGCATCCCAGGGATGAAGCCCACTTGATCATGGTGGATAAGCTGTTTGATGTGCTGCTGGATTCAGTTTGCCAGTAATTTATTGAGGATTTTTGCATCAATATTCATCAAGGATATTGGTCTAAAATTCTCTTTTTTGGTTGTGTCTCTGCCCAGCTTTGGTATCAGCATGATGCTGGCCTCATTAAATGAGTTAGGAAGGATTCCCTCTTTTTCTATTGATTGGAATAGTTTCTGAAGAAATGGTTCCAGTTCCTCCTTGTACCTCTGGTAGAATTCGGCTGTGAACCCATCTGATCCTGGACTCTTTTTGGTTGGTAAGCTATTGATCATTGCCACAATTTCAGCTCCTGTTATTAGTCTATTCAGAGATTCAACTTCTTCCTGGTTTAGTCATGGGAGAGTGTATGTGTCGAGGAATTTATCCCTTTCTTTTTTTTTTAATTTTTTTCTTTTTATCATTATTATTATTATTATTATTATTACTATTATACTTTAGGCTCTATGGCACATGTGCGCAACGTGCAGGTAAGCTACATATGTATACATTTGTCATGCTGGTGTGCTGCACCCACCAACTCGTCATCTAGCATTAGGTATATCTCCCAATGCTGTCCCTCCCCCCTCCCCCCACCCTACAACAGTCCCCGAAGTGTGATGTTCCCCTTCCTGTGTCCATGTGTTCTCATTGTTCGATTTCCACCTATGAGTGAGAATATGTGGTGTTTGGTTTTTTGTTCTTGCGATAGTTTACTGAGAACGATGATTTCCAATTACATCCATGTCCCTACAAAGGATATGAACTCATCATTTTTTATGGCTGCATAGTATTCCATGGTGTATATGTGCCACATTTTCTTAATCCAGTCTATCATTGTTGGACATTTGGGTTGGTTCCAAGTCTTTGCTATTGTGTATAATGCCGCAATAAACATACGTGTGCATGTGTCTTTATAGCAGCATGATTTATAGTCCTTTGGGTATATACCCAGTAATGGGATTCCTGGGTCAAATGGAATTTCTAGTTCTAGATCCCTGAGGAATCACCACAGTGACTTCCACAAGGGTTGAACTAGTTTACAGTCCCACCAACAGTGTAAAAGTGTTCCTATTTCTCCACATCCTCTCCAGCACCTGTTGTTTCCTGACTTTTTAATGATTGCCATTCTACCTGGTGTGAGATGGTATCTCATTGTGGTTTTGATTTGCATTTCTCTGATGGCCAGTGATGGTGAGCATTTTTTCACGTGTTTTTTGGCTGCATAAATGTCTTCTTTTGAGGAGTGTCTGTTCATGTCCTTCGCCCTCTTTTTGATGGGGTTGTGTGGTGTTTTCTTGTAAATTTGTTGGAGTTCATTGTAGATTCTGGATATTAGCCCTTTGTCAGATGAGTAGGTTGCGAAAATTTTCTCCCATTTTGTAGGTTGCCTGTTCACTCTGATGGTAGTTTCCTTTGCTGTGCAGAAGCTCTTGAGTTTAATTAGATCCCATTTGTCAATTTTGGCTTTTGTTGCCATTGCTTTTGGTGTTTTACACATGAAGTCCTTGCCCATGCCTATGTCCTGAATGGTATTGCCTAGGTTTTCTTCTAGGGTTTTTATGGTTTTAGGTCTAACGTTTAAGTCTTTAATCCATCTTGAGTTGATTTTTCTATAAGGTGTAAGGAAGGGATCCAGTTTCAGCTTTCTACATGTGGCTAGCCAGCTTTCCCAGCACCATTTATTAAATAGGGAATCCTTTCTCCGTTTCTTGTTTTTGTCAGGTTTGTCAAAGATCAGATAGTTGTGGATATGTGGCATTATTTCTGACGGCTCTGTTCTGTTCCATTGATCTATATCTCTGTTTTGGTACCAGTACCATGCTGTTTTGGTTACTGTAGCCTTGTAGTATAGTTTGAAGTCAGGTAGCGTGATGCCTCCAGCTTTGTTCTTTTGGCTTAGGATTGACTTTGTGATGCGGGCTCTTTTTTGGTTCCATATGAACTTTAAAGTAGTTTTTTCCAATTCTGTGAAGAAAGTCATTGGTAACTTGATGGGGATGGCATTGAATCTGTAAATTACCTTGGGAAGGAAGGCCATTTTCATGATACTGATTCTTCCTACCCATGAGCATGGAATGTTCTTCCATTTGTTTGTATCCTCTTTTATTTCCTTGAGCAGTGGTTTGTAGTTTTCTCCTTGAAGAGGTCCTTCACATCCCTTGAAAGTTGGATTCCTAGGTATTTTATTCTCTTTGAAGCAATTGTGAATGGGAGTTCACTCATGATTTGGCTCTCTGTTTGTCTGTTATTGATGTATAAGAATGCTTGTGATTTTTGTACATTGATGTTGTATCCTGAGACTTTGCTGAAGTTGCTTATCAGCTTAAGGAGATTTTGGGCTGAGACAATGGGGTTTTCTAGATATACTATCACGTCAACTGCAAACAGGGACAATTTGACTTCCTTTTTTGCTAATTGAATACCCTTGATTTCCTTCTCTTGCCTAATTGCCCTGGCCAGAACTTCCAACACTATGTTGAATAGAAGTGGTGAGAGAGGGCATCCCTGTCTTGTGCCAGTTTTCAAAGTGAATGCTTCCAGTTTTTGCCCATTCAGTATGATATTGGCTGTGGGTTTGTCATAAATAGCTCTTATTATTTTGAGATACGACCCATCAATACCTAATTTATTGAGAGTTTTTAGCATGAAGGGTTGTTGAATTTTGTCAAAGGCCTTTTCTTCATGTATTGAGATAATCATGTGGTTTTTGACTTTGGTTCTGTTTATATGCTGGATTACATTTATTGATTTGCGTATATTGAACCAGCCTTGCATCCCAGGGATGAAGCCCACTTGATCATGGTGGATAAGCTCTTTGATGTGCTGCTGGATTCGGTTTGCCAGTAATTCATTGAGGATTTTTGCATCAATATTCATCAAGCATATTGTTCTAAAATTCTCTTTTTTGGTTGTGTCTCTGCCCAGCTTTGGTATCAGCATGATGCTGGCCTCATTAAATGAGTTAGGAAGGATTCCCTCTTTTTCTATTGATTGGAATAGTTTCTGAAGTAATGGTTCCAGTTCCTCCTTGTACCGCTGGTAGAATTCGGCTGTGAACCCATCTGATCCTGGACTCTTTTTGGTTGGTAAGCTATTGATCATTGACACAATTTCAGCTCCTGTTATTAGTCTATTCAGAGATTCAACTTCTTCCTGGTTTAGTCATGGGAGAGTGTATGTGTCGAGGAATTTATCCCTTTCTTTTTTTTTTAAATTTTTTTCTTTACATCATTATTATTATTATTATTATTATTATTATACTTTAGGCTCTATGGCACATGTGCACAACGTGCAGGTAAGCTACATATGAATACATGTGCCATGCTGGTGTGCTGCACCCACCAACTCGTCATCTAGCATTAGGTATATCTCCCAGTGCTGTCCCTCCCCCGTCCCCGCACCCCACAACAGTCCCCGAAGTGTGATGTTCCCCTTCCTGTGTCCATGTGTTCTCATTGTTCGATTCCCACCTATGAGTGAGAATATGTGGTGTTTGGTTTTTTGTTCTTGCGATAGTTTACTGAGAACGATGATTTCCAATTACATCCATGTCCCTACAAAGGATATGAACTCATCATTTTTCATGGCTGCATAGTATTCCATGGTGTATATGTGCCACATTTTCTTAATCCAGTCTATCATTATTGGACATTTGGGTTGGTTCCAAGTCTTTGCTATTGTGTATAATGCCGCAATAAACATACGTGTGCATGTGTCTTTATAGCAGCATGATTTATAGTCCTTTGCGTATATACCCAGTAATGGGATGGCTGGGTCAAATGGAATTTCTAGTTCTAGATCCCTGAGGAATCGCCACAGTGACTTCCACAAGGGTTGAACTACTTTACAGTCCCACCAACAGTGTAAAAGTGTTCCTATTTCTCCACATCCTCTCCAGCAACTGTTGTTTCCTGACTTTTTAATGATTGCCATTCTACCTGGTGTGAGATGGTATCTCATTGTGGTTTTGATTTGCATTTCTCTGATGGCCAGTGATGGTGAGCATTTTTTCACGTGTTTTTTGGCTGCGTTAATGTCTTCTTTTGAGGAGTGTCTGTTCATGTCCTTCGCCCTCTTTTTGATGGGGTTGTTTGGTGTTTTCTTGTAAATTTGTTGGAGTTCATTGTAGATTCTGGATATTAGCCCTTTGTCAGCTGAGTAGTTTGCGAAAATTTTCTCCCATTTTGTAGGTTGCCTGTTCACTCTGATGGTAGTTTCCTTTGCTGTGCAGAAGCTCTTGAGTTTAATTAGATCCCATTTGTCAATTTTGGCTTTTGTTGCCATTGCTTTTGGTGTTTTACACATGAAGTCCTTGCACATGCCTATGTCCTGAATGGTACTGCCTAGGTTTTCTTCTAGGGTTTTTATGGTTTTAGGTCTAACGTTTAAGTGTTTAATCCATCTTGAGTTGATTTTTGTATAAGGTGTAAGGAAGGGATCCAGTTTCAGCTGTCTACATGTGGCTAGCCAGTTTTCCCAGCACCATTTATTAAATAGGGAATCCGTTCTCCATTTCTTGTTTTTGTCAGGTTTGTCAAAGATCAGATAGTTGTAGACATGTGGCATTATTTCTGACGGCTCTGTTCTGTTCCATTGATCTATATCTCTGTTTTGGTACCAGTACCATGCTGTTTTCGTTATTGTAGCCTTGTAGTATAGTTTGAAGTCAGGTAGCGTGATGCCTCCAGCTTTGTTCTTTTGGCTTAGGATTGACTTGGTGATGCGGGCTCTTTTTTGGTTCCATATGAACTTTAAAGTAGTTTTTTCCAATTCTGTGAAGAAAGTCATTGGTAACTTGATGGGGATGGCATTGAATCTGTAAATTACCTTGGAAAGGATGGCCATTTTCATGATATTGATTCTTCCTACCCATGAGCATGGAATGTTCTTCCATTTGTTTGCATCCTCTTTTATTTCCTTGAGCAGTGGTTTGTAGTTTTCTCCTTGAAGAGGTCCTTCACATCCCTTCTAAGTTGGATTCCTAGGTATTTTATTCTCTTTGAAGCAATTGTGAATGGGAGTTCACTCATGATTTGGCTCTCTGTTTGTCTGTTATTGATGTATAAGAATGCTTGTGATTTTTGTACATTGATGTTGTATCCTGAAACTTTGCTGAAGTTGCTTATCAGCTTAAGGAGATTTTGGGCTGAGACAATGGGGTTTTCTAGATATACTATCACGTCATCTGCAAACAGGGACAATTTGACTTCCTTTTTTCCTAATTGAATACCCTTGATTTCCTTCTCTTGCCTAATTGCCCTGGCCAGAACTTCCAACACTATGTTGAATAGAAGTGGTGAGAGAGGGCATCCCTGTCTTGTGCCAGTTTTCAAAGTGAATGCTTCCAGTTTTTGCCCATTCAGTATGATATTGGCTGTGGGTTTGTCATAAATAGCTCTTATTATTTTGAGATACGACCCATCAATACCTAATTTATTGAGAGTTTTTAGCATGAAGGGTTGTTGAATTTTGTCAAAGGCCTTTTCTTCATGTATTGAGATAATCATGTGGTTTTTGACTTTGGTTCTGTTTATATGCTGGATTACATTTATTGATTTGCGTATACTGAACCAGCCTTGCATCCCAGGGATGAAGCCCACTTGATCATGGTGGGTAAGCTGTTTGATGTGCTGCTGGATTCGGTTTGCCAGTAATTTATTGAGGATTTTTGCATCAATATTCATCAAGGATATTGGTCTAAAATTCTCTTTTTTGGTTGTGTGTCTGCCCAGCTTTGGTATCAGCATGATGCTGGCCTCATTAAATGAGTTAGGAAGGATTCCCTCTTTTTCTATTGATTGGAATAGTTTCTGAAGTAATGGTTCCAGTTCCTCCTTGTACCTCTGGTAGAATTCGGCTGTGAACCCATCTGATCCTGGACGCGATTTTGGTTGGTAAGCTATTAATCATTGCCACAATTTCAGCTCCTGTTATTAGTCTATTCAGAGATTCAACTTCTTCCTGGTTTAGTCATGGGAGAGTGTATGTGTCGAGGAATTTATCCCTTTCTTTTTTTTTTAACTTTTTTTCTTTTTATCATTATTATTATTATTATTACTATTATACTTTAGGCTCTATGGCACATGTGCGCAACGTGCAGGTAAGCTACATATGTATACATGTGCCATGCTGGTGTGCTGCACCCACCAACTCGTCATCTAGCATTAGGTATATCTCCCAGTGCTGTCCCTCCCCCCTCCCACCACCCCACAACAGTCCCCGAAGTGTGATGTTCCCCTTCCTGTGTCCATGTGTTCTCATTGTTCGATTTCCACCTATGAGTGAGAATATGTGGTGTTTGGTTTTTTGTTCTTGCGATAGTTTACTGAGAACGATGATTTCCAATTTCATCCATGTCCCTACAAAGGATATGAACTCATCATTTTTTATGGCTGCATAGTATTCCATGGTGTATATGTGCCACATTTTCTTAATCCAGTCTATCATTGTTGGACATTTGGGTTGGTTCCAAGTCTTTGCTATTGTGTATAATGCCGCAATAAACATACGTGTGCATGTGTCTTTATAGCAGCATGATTTATAGTCCTTTGGGTATATTCCCAGTAATGGGATGGCTGGGTCAAATGGAATTTCTAGTTCTAGATCCCTGAGGAATCGCCACAGTGACTTCCACAAGGGTTGAACTAGTTTACAGTCCCACCAACAGTGTAAAAGTGTTCCTATTTCTCCACATCCTCTCCAGCACCTGTTGTTTCCTGACTTTTTAATGATTGCCATTCTACCTGGTGTGAGATGGTATCTCATTGTGGTTTTGATTTGCATTTCTCTGATGGCCAGTGATGGTGAGCATTTTTTCACGTGTTTTTTGGCTGCATAAATGTCTTCTTTTGAGGAGTGTTTGTTCATGTCCTTCGCCCTCTTTTTGATGGGGTTGTGTGGTGTTTTCTTGTAAATTTGTTGGAGTTCATTGTAGATTCTGGATATTAGCCCTTTGTCAGCTGAGTAGGTTGCGAAAATTTTCTCCCATTTTGTAGGTTGCCTGTTCACTCTGATGGTAGTTTCCTTTGCTGTGCAGAAGCTCTTGAGTTTAATTAGATCCCATTTGTCAATTTTGGCTTTTGTTGCCATTGCTTTTGGTGTTTTACACATGAAGTCCTTGCCCATGCCTATGTCCTGAATAGTATTGCCTATGTTTTCTTCTAGGGTTTTTATGGTTTAAGTCTAACGTTTCAGTCTTTAATCCATCTTGAGTTGATTTTTGTATAAGGTGTAAGGAAGGGATCCAGTTTCAGCTTTCTACATGTGGCTAGCCAGTTTTCCCAGCACCATTTATTAAATAGGGAATCCTTTCTCCATTTCTGGTTTTTGTCAGGTTTGTCAAAGATCAGATAGTTGTAGATATGTGGCATTATTTCTGACGGCTCTGTTCTGCTCCGTTGATCTATATCTCTGTTTTGGTACCAGTACCATGCTGTTTTGGTTACTGTAGCCTTGTAGTATAGTTTGAAGTCAGGTAGCGTGATGCCTCCAGCTTTGTTCTTTTGGCTTAGGATTGACTTGGTGATGCGGGCTCTTTTTTGGTTCCATATGAACTTTAAAGTAGTTTTTTCCAATTCTGTGAAGAAAGTCATTGGTAACTTGATGGGGATGGCATTGAATCTGTAAATTACCTTGGAAAGGATGGCCATTTTCATGATATTGATTCTTCCTACCCATGAGCATGGAATGTTCTTCCCTTTGTTTGTATCCTCTTTTATTTCCTTGAGCAGTGGTTTGTAGTTTTCTCCTTGAAGAGGTCCTTCACATCCCTTGTAAGTTGGATTCCTAGGTATTTTATTCTCTTTGAAGCAATTGTGAATGGGAGTTCACTCATGATTTGGCTCTCTGTTTGTCTGTTATTGATGTATAAGAATGCTTGTGATTTTTGTACATTGATGTTGTATCCTGAGACTTTGCTGAAGTTGCTTATCAGCTTAAGGAGATTTTGGGCTGAGACAATTGGGTTTTCTAGATATACTATCACGTCATCTGCAAACAGGGACAATTTGACTTCCTTTTTTCCTAATTGAATACCCTTGATTTCCTTCTCTTGCCTAATTGCCCTGGCCAGAACTTCCAACACTATGTTGAATAGAAGTGGTGAGAGAGGGCATCCCTGTCTTGTGCCAGTTTTCAAAGTGAATGCTTCCAGTTTTTGCCCATTCAGTATGATATTGGCTGTGGGTTTGTCATAAATAGCTCTTATTATTTTGAGATACGACCCATCAATACCTAATTTATTGAGAGTTTTTAGCATGAAGGGTTGTTGAATTTTGTCAAAGGCCTTTTCTTCATGTATTGAGATAATCATGTGGTTTTTGACTTTGGTTCTGTTTATATGCTGGATTACATTTATTGATTTGCGTATATTGAACCAGCCTTGCATCCCAGGGATGAAGCCCACTTGATCATGGTGGATAAGCTGTTTGATGTGCTGCTGGATTCAGTTTGCCAGTAATTTATTGAGGATTTTTGCATCAATATTCATCAAGGATATTGGTCTAAAATTCTCTTTTTTGGTTGTGTCTCTGCCCAGCTTTGGTATCAGCATGATGCTGGCCTCATTAAATGAGTTAGGAAGGATTCCCTCTTTTTCTATTGATTGGAATAGTTTCTGAAGAAATGGTTCCAGTTCCTCCTTGTACCTCTGGTAGAATTCGGCTGTGAACCCATCTGATCCTGGACTCTTTTTGGTTGGTAAGCTATTGATCATTGCCACAATTTCAGCTCCTGTTATTAGTCTATTCAGAGATTCAACTTCTTCCTGGTTTAGTCATGGGAGAGCGTATGTGTCGAGGAATTTATCCCTTTCTATTTTTTTTAATTTTTTTCTTTTTATCATCATCATTATTATTATTATTATTACTACTATTATACTTTAGGCTCTATGGCACATGTGCGCAACGTGCAGGTAAGCTACATATGTATACATGTGCCATGCTGGTGTGCTGCACCCACCAACCCGTCATCTAGCATTAGGTATATCTCCCAATGCTGTCCCTCCCCCGTCCCCGCACCCCACAACAGTCCCCGAAGTGTGATGTTCCCCTTCCTGTGTCCATGTGTTCTCATTGTTCGATTCCCACCTATGAGTGAGAATATGTGGTGTTTGGCTTTTTGTTCTTGCGATAGTTTACTGAGAACGATGATTTCCAATTTCATCCATGTCCCTACAAAGGATATGAACTCATCATTTTTTATGGCTGCATAGTATTCCATGGTGTATATGTGCCATATTTTCTTAATCCAGTCTATCATTGTTGGACATTTGGGTTGGTTCCAAGTCTTTGCTATTGTGTATAATGCCGCAATAAACATACGTGTGCATGTGTATTTATAGCAGCATGATTTATAGTCCTTTGGGTATATACCCAGTAATGGGATGGCTGGGTCAAATGGAATTTCTAGTTCTAGATCCCTGAGGAATCGCCACAGTGACTTCCACAAGGGTTGAACTAGTTTACAGTCCCACCAACAGTGTAAAAGTGTTCCTATTTCTCCACATCCTCTCCAGCACCTGTTGTTTCCTGACTTTTTAATGATTGCCATTCTACCTGGTGTGAGATGGTATCTCATTGTGGTTTTGATTTGCATTTCTCTGATGGCCAGTGATGGTGAGCATTTTTTCACGTGTTTTTTGGCTGAATAAATGTCTTCTTTTGAGGAGTGTCTGTTCATGTCCTTCGCCCTCTTTTTGATGGGGTTGTGTGGTGTTTTCTTGTAAATTTGTTGGAGTTCATTGTAGATTCTGGATATTAGCCCTTTGTCAGATGAGTAGGTTGCGAAAATTTTCTCCCATTTTGTAGGTTGCCTGTTCACTCTGATGGTAGTTTCCTTTGCTGTGCAGAAGCTCTTGAGTTTAATTAGATCCCATTTGTCAATTTTGGCTTTTGTTGCCATTGCTTTTGGTGTTTTACACATGAAGTCCTTGCCCATGCCTATGTCCTGAATGGTATTGCCTAGGTTTTCTTCTAGGGTTTTTATGGTTTTAGGTCTAATGTTTAAGTCTTTAATCCATCTTGAGTTGATTTTTGTATAAGGTGTAAGGAAGGGATCCAGTTTCAGCTTTCTACATGTGGCTAGCCAGTTTTCCCAGCACCATTTATTAAATAGGGAATCCTTTCTCCATTTCTTGTTTTTGTCAGGTTTGTCAAAGATCAGATAGTTGTAGATATGTGGCATTATTTCTGACGGCTCTGTTCTGTTCCATTGATCTATATCTCTGTTTTGGTACCAGTACCATGCTGTTTTGGTTACTGTAGCCTTGTAGTATAGTTTGAAGTCAGGTAGCGTGATGCCTTCAGCTTTGTTCTTTTGCCTTAGGATTGACTTGGGGATGCGGGCTCTTTTTTGGTTCCATATGAACTTTAAAGTAGTTTTTTCCAATTCTGTGAAGAAAGTCATTGGTAACTTGATGGGGATGGCATTGAATCTGTAAATTACCTTGGGAAGGATGGCCATTTTCATGATACTGATTCTTCCTACCCATGAGCATGGAATGTTCTTCCATTTGTTTGTATCCTCTTTTATTTCCTTGAACAGTGGTTTGTAGTTTTCTCCTTGAAGAGGTCCTTCACATCCCTTGTAAGTTGGATTCCTAGGTATTTTATTCTCTTTGAAGCAATTGTGAATGGGAGTTCACTCATGATTTGGCTCTCTGTTTGTCTGTTATTGATGTATAAGAATGCTTGTGATTTTTGTACATTGATGTTGTATCCTGAGACTTTGCTGAAGTTGCTTATCAGCTTAAGGAGATTTTGGGCTGAGACAATGGGGTTTTCTAGATATACTATCACGTCATCTGCAAACAGGGACAATTTGACTTCCTTTTTTCCTAATTGAATACCCTTGATTTCCTTCTCTTGCCTAATTGCCCTGGCCAGAACTTCCAACACTATGTTGAATAGAAGTGGTGAGAGAGGGCATCCCTGTCTTGTGGCAGTTTTCAAAGAGAATGCTTCCAGTTTTTGCCCATTCAGTATGATATTGGCTGTGGGTTTGTCATAAATAGCTCTTATTATTTTGAGATACGACCCATCAATACCTAATTTATTGAGAGTTTTTAGCATGAAGGGTTGTTGAATTTTGTCAAAGGCCTTTTCTTCATGTATTGAGATAATCATGTGGTTTTTGACTTTGGTTCTGTTTATATGCTGGATTACATTTATTGATTTGCGTATATTGAACCAGCCTTGCATCCCAGGGATGAAGCCCACTTGATCATGGTGGATAAGCTGTTTGATGTGCTGCTGGATTCAGTTTGCCAGTAATTTATTGAGGATTTTTGCATCAATATTCATCAAGGATATTGGTCTAAAATTCTCTTTTTTGGTTGTGTCTCTGCCCAGCTTTGGTATCAGCATGATGCTGGCCTCATTAAATGAGTTAGGAAGGATTCCCTCTTTTTCTATTGATTGGAATAGTTTCTGAAGAAATGGTTCCAGTTCCTCCTTGTACCTCTGGTAGAATTCGGCTGTGAACCCATCTGATCCTGGACTCTTTTTGGTTGGTAAGCTATTGATCATTGCCACAACTTCAGCTCCTGTTATTAGTCTATTCAGAGATTCAACTTCTTCCTGGTTTAGTCATGGGAGAGTGTATGTGTCGAGGAATTTATCCCTTTCTTTTTTTTTTAATTTGTTTTCTGTTTATCATTATTATTATTATTATTATTATTATTATACTTTAGGCTCTATGGTACACGTGCGCAACGTGCAGGTAAGCTACATATGTATACATGTGCCATGCTGGTGCGCTGCACCCACCAACTCGTCATCTAGCATTAGGTATATCTCCCAATGCTGTCAATCCCCCCTCCCCCCAACCCACAACAGTCCCCGAAGTGTGATGTTCCCCTTCCTGTGTCCATGTGTTCTCATTGTTCAATTCCCACCTATGAGTGAGAATATGTGGTGTTTGGTTTTTTGTTCTTGCGATAGTTTACTGAGAACGATGATTTCCAATTTCATCCATGTCCCTACAAAGGATATGAACTCATCATTTTTTATGGCTGCCTAGTATTCCATGGTGTATATGTGCCACATTTTCTTAATCCAGTCTATCATTGTTGGACATTTGGGTTGGTTCCAAGTCTTTGCTATTGTGTATAATGCCGCAATAAACATACGTGTGCATGTGTCTTTATAGCAGCATGATTTATAGTCCTTTGGGTATATACCCTGCAATGGGATGGCTGGGTCAAATGGAATTGATAGTTCCAGATCCCTGAGGAATCGCCACAGTGACTTCCACAAGGGTTGAACTAGTTTACAGTCCCACCAACGGTGTAAAAGTGTTCCTATTTCTCCACATCCTCTCCAGCACCTGTTGTTTCCTGACTTTTTAATGATTGCCATTTTAACTGGTGTGAGATGGTATCTCATTGTGGTTTTAATTTGCATTTCTCTGATGGCCAGTGATGGTGAGCATTTTTTCACGTGTTTTTGGGCTGCATAAATGTCTTCTTTTGAGGATGTCTGTTCATGTCCTTCGCCCACTTTTTGATGGGGTTGTTTGGTGTTTTCTTGTAAATTTGTTGGAGTTCATTGTAGATTCTGGATATTAGCCCTTTGTCAGATGAGTAGGTTGCGAAAATTTTCTCCCATTTTGTAGGTTGCCTGTTCACTCTGATGGTAGTTTCCTTTGCTGTGCAGAAGGTCTTGAGTTTAATTAGATCCCATTTGTCAATTTTGGCTTTTGTTGCCATTGCTTTTGGTGTTTTAGACATGAAGTCCTTGCCCATGCCTATGTCCTGAATGGTATTGCCTAGGTTTTCTTCTAGGGTTTTTATGGTTTTAGGTCTAACGTTTAAGTCTTTAATCCATCTTGAGTTGATTTTTGTATAAGGTGGAAGGAAGGGATCCAGTTTCAGCTTTCTACATGTGGCTAGCCAGGTTTCCCAGCACCATTTATTAAATAGGGAATCCTTTCTCCATTTCTTGTTTTTGTCAGGTTTGTCAAAGATCAGATAGTTGTAGATATGTGGCATTATTTCTGACGGCTCTGTTCTGTTCCATTGATCTATATCTCTGTTTTGGTACCAGTACCATGCTGTTTTGGTTACTGTAGCCTTGTAGTATAGTTTGAAGTCAGGTAGCGTGATGCCTCCAGCTTTGTTCTTTTGGCTTAGGATTGACTTGGTGATGCGGGCTCTTTTTTGGTTCCATGTGAACTTTAAAGTAGTTTTTTCCAATTCTGTGAAGAAAGTCATTGGTAACTTGATGGGGATGGCATTGAATCTGTAAATTACCTTGGGAAGGTTGGCCATTGTCATGATATTGATTCTTCCTACCCATGAGCATGGAATGTTCTTCCATTTGTTTGTATCCTCTTTTATTTCCTTGAGCAGTGGTTTGTAGTTTTCTCCTTGAATAGGTCCTTCACATCCCTTGTAAGTTGGATTCCTAGGTATTTTATTCTCTTTGAAGCAATTGTGAATGGGAGTTCACTCATGATTTGGCTCTCTGTTTGTCTGTTATTGATGTATAAGAATGCTTGTGATTTTTGTACATTGATTTTGTATCCTGAGACTTTGCTGAAGTTGCTTATCAGCTTAAGGAGATTTTGGGCTGAGACAATGGGGTTTTCTAGATATACTATCTCGTCATCTGCAGACAGGGACAATTTGACTTCCTTTTTTCCTTATTGAATACCCTTGATTTCCTTCTCTTGCCTAATTGCCCTGGCCAGAACTTCCAACACTATGTTGAATAGAAGTGGTGAGAGAGGGCATCCCTGTCTTGTGGCAGTTTTCAAAGTGAATGCTTCCAGTTTTTGCCCATTCAGTAAGATATTGGCTGTGGGTTTGTCATAAATAGCTCTTATTATTTTGAGATACGACCCATCAATACCTAATTTATTGAGAGTTTTTAGCATGAAGGGTTGTTGAATTTTGTCAAAGGCCTTTTCTTCATGTATTGAGATAATCATGTGGTTTTTGACTTTGGTTCTGTTTATATGCTGGATTACATTTATTGATTTGCGTATATTGAACCAGCCTTGCATCCCAGGGATGAAGCCCACTTGATCATGGTGGATAAGCTGTTTGATGTGCTGCTGGATTCGGTTTGCCAGTAATTTATTGAGGATTTTTGCATCAATATTCATCAAGGATATTGGTCTAAAATTCTCTTTTTTGGTTGTGTCTCTGCCCAGCTTTGGTAACAGCATGATGCTGGCCTCATAAAATGAGTTAGGAAGGATTCCCTCTTTTTCTATTGATTGGAATAGTTTCTGAAGTAATGGTTCCAGTTCCTCCTTGTACCTCTGGTAGAATTCGGCTGTGAACCCATCTGATCCTGGACTCTTTTTGGTTGGTAAGCTATTGGTTATTGCCACAATTTCAGCTCCTGTTATTAGTCTATTCAGAGATTCAACTTCTTCCTGGTTTAGTCATGGGAGAGTGTATGTGTCGAGGAATTTATCCCTTTATTTTTTTTTTAATTTGTTTTCTGTTTATCATTATTATTATTATTATTATTATACTTTAGGCTCTATGGTACACGTGCGCAACGTGCAGGTAAGCTACATATGTATACATGTGCCATGCTGGTGCGCTGCACCCACCAACTCGTCATCTAGCATTAGGTATATCTCCCAATGCTGTCAATCCCCCATCCCCCCAACCCACAACAGTCCCCGAAGTGTGATGTTCCCCTTCCCGTGTCCATGTGTTCTCATTGTTCAATTCCCACCTATGAGTGAGAATATGTGGTGTTTGGTTTTTTGTTCTTGCGATAGTTTACTGAGAACGATGATTTCCAATTTCATCCATGTCCCTACAAAGGATATGAACTCATCATTTTTTATGGCTGCCTAGTATTCCATGGTGTATATGTGCCACATTTTCTTAATCCAGTCTATCATTGTTGGACATTTGGGTTGGTTCCAAGTCTTTGCTATTGTGTATAATGCCACCATAAACATACGTGTGCATGTGTCTTTATAGCAGCATGATTTATAGTCCTTTGGGAATATACCCTGCAATGGGATGGCTGGGTCAAATGGAATTGATAGTTCCAGATCCCTGAGGAATCGCCACAGTGACTTCCACAAGGGTTGAACTAGTTTACAGTCCCACCAAGGTGTAAAAGTGTTCCTATTTCTCCACATCCTCTCCAGCACCTGTTGTTTCCTGACTTTTTAATGATTGCCATTTTAACTGGTGTGAGATGGTATCTCATTGTGGTTTTGATTTGCATTTCTCTGATGGCCAGTGATGGTGAGCATTTTTTCACGTGTTTTTGGGCTGCATAAATGTCTTCTTTTGAGGATGTCTGTTCATGTCCTTCGCCCACTTTTTGATGGGGTTGTTTGGTGTTTTCTTGTAAATTTGTTGGAGTTCATTGTAGATTCTGGATATTAGGCCTTTGTCAGATGAGTAGGTTGCGAAAATTTTCTCCCATTTTGTAGGTTGCCTGTTCACTCTGATGGTAGTTTCCTTTGCTGTGCAGAAGGTCTTGAGTTTAATTAGATCCCATTTGTCAATTTTGGCTTTTGTTGCCATTGCTTTTGGTGTTTTAGACATGAAGTCCTTGCCCATGCCTATGTCCTGAATGGTATTGCCTAGGTTTTCTTCTAGGGTTTTTATGGTTTTAGGTCTAACGTTTAAGTCTTTAATCCATCTTGAGTTGATTTTTGTATAAGGTGGAAGGAAGGGATCCAGTTTCAGCTTTCTACATGTGGCTAGCCAGGTTTCCCAGCACCATTTATTAAATAGGGAATCCTTTCTCCATTTCTTGTTTTTGTCAGGTTTGTCAAAGATCAGATAGTTGTAGATATGTGGCATTATTTCTGACGGCTCTGTTCTGTTCCATTGATCTATATCTCTGTTTTGGTACCAGTACCATGCTGTTTTGGTTACTGTAGCCTTGTAGTATAGTTTGAAGTCAGGTAGCGTGATGCCTCCAGCTTTGTTCTTTTGGCTTAGGATTGACTTGGTGATGCGGGCTCTTTTTTGGTTCCATGTGAACTTTAAAGTAGTTTTTTCCAATTCTGTGAAGAAAGTCATTGGTAACTTGATGGGGATGGCATTGAATCTGTAAATTACCTTGGGAAGGATGGCCATTTTCATGATATTGATTCTTCCTACCCATGAGCATGGAATGTTCTTCCATTTGTTTGTATCCTCTTTTATTTCCTTGAGCAGTGGTTTGTAGTTTTCTCCTTGAAGAGGTCCTTCACATCCCTTGTAAGTTGGATTCCTAGGTATTTTATTCTCTTTGAAGCAATTGTGAATGGGAGTTCACTCATGATTTGGCTCTCTGTTTGTCTGTTATTGATGTATAAGAATGCTTGTGATTTTTGTACATTGATTTTGTATCCTGAGACTTTGCTGAAGTTGCTTATCAGCTTAAGGAGATTTTGGGCTGAGACAATGGGGTTTTCTAGATATACTATCACGTCATCTGCAGACAGGGACAATTTGACTTCCTTTTTTCCTTATTGAATACCCTTGATTTCCTTCTCTTGCCTAATTGCCCTGGCCAGAACTTCCAACACTATGTTGAATAGAAGTGGTGAGAGAGGGCATCCCTGTCTTGTGCCAGTTTTCAAAGTGAATGCTTCCTGTTTTTGCCCATTCAGTATGATATTGGCTGTGGGTTTGTCATAAATAGCTCTTATTATTTTGAGATACGACCCATCAATACCTAATTTATTGAGAGTTTTTAGCATGAAGGGTTGTTGAATTTTGTCAAAGGCCTTTTCTTCATGTATTGAGATAATCATGTGGTTTTTGACTTTGGTTCTGTTTATATGCTGGATTACATTTATTGATTTGCGTATATTGAACCAGCCTTGCATCCCAGAGATGAAGCCCACTTGATCATGGTGGATAAGCTGTTTGATGTGCTGCTGGATTCGGTTTGCCAGTAATTTATTGAGGATTTTTGCATCAATATTCATCAAGGATATTGGTCTAAAATTCTCTTTTTTGGTTGTGTCTCTGCCCAGCTTTGGTATCAGCATGATGCTGGCCTCATAAAATGAGTTAGGAAGGATTCCCTCTTTTTCTATTGATTGGAATAGTTTCTGAAGTAATGGTTCCAGTTCCTCCTTGTACCTCTGGTAGAATTCGGCTGTGAACCCATCTGATCCTGGACTCTTTTTGGTTGGTAAGCTATTGATTATTGCCACAATTTCAGCTCCTGTTATTAGTCTATTCAGAGATTCAACTTCTTCCTGGTTTAGTCATGGGAGAGTGTATGTGTCGAGGAATTTATCCCTTTCTTTTTTGTTAATTATTTTTTTTCTGTTTATCATTATTATTATTATTATTATTATACTTTAGGCTCTATGGTAAACGTGCGCAACGTGCAGGTAAGCTACATATGTATACATGTGCCATGCTGGTGCGCTGCACCCACCAACTCGTCATCTAGCATTAGGTATATCTCCCAATGCTGTCAATCCCCCCTCCCCCCAACCCACCACAGTCCCCGAAGTGTGATGTTCCCCTTCCTGTGTCCATGTGTTCTCATTGTTCAATTCCCACCTATGAGTGAGAATATGTGGTGTTTGGTTTTTTGTTCTTGCGATAGTTTACTAAGAACGATGATTTCCAATTTCATCCATGTCCCTACAAAGGATATGAACTCATCATTTTTTATGGCTGCCTAGTATTCCATGGTGTATATGTGCCACATTTTCTTAATCCAGTCTATCATTGTTGGACATTTGGGTTGGTTCCAAGTCTTTGCTATTGTGTATAATGCCGCAATAAACATACGTGTGCATGTGTCTTTATAGCAGCATGATTTATAGTCCTTTGGGTATATACCCTGCAATGGGATGGCTGGGTCAAATGGAATTGATAGTTCCAGATCCCTGAGGAATCGCCACAGTGACTTCCACAAGGGTTGAACTAGTTTACAGTCCCACCAACGGTGTAAAAGTGTTCCTATTTCTCCACATCCTCTCCAGCACCTGTTGTTTCCTGACTTTTTAATGATTGCCATTTTAACTGGTGTGAGATGGTATCTCATTGTGGTTTTGATTTGCATTTCTCTGATGGCCAGTGATGGTGAGCATTTTTTCACGTGTTTTTGGGCTGCATAAATGTCTTCGTTTGAGGATGTCTGTTTATGTCCTTCGCCCACTTTTTGATGGTGTTGTTTGGTGTTTTCTTGTAAATTTTTTGGAGTTCATTGTAGATTCTGGATATTAGCCCTTTGTCAGATGAGTAGGTTGCGAAAATTTTCTCCCATTTTGTAGGTTGCCTGTTCACTTTGATGGTAGTTTCCTTTGCTGTGCAGAAGCTCTTTAGTTTAATTAGATCCCATTTGTCAATTTTGGCTTTTGTTGCCATTGCTTTTGGTGTTTTAAACATGAAGTCCTTGCCCATGCCTATGTCCTGAATGGTATTGCCTAGGTTTTCTTCTAGGGTTTTTATGGTTTTAGGTCTAACGTTTAAGTCTTTAATCCATCTTGAGTTGATTTTTGTATAAGTTGGAAGGAAGGGATCCAGTTTCAGCTTTCTACATGTGGCTAGCCAGGTTTCCCAGCACCATTTATTAAATAGGGAATCCTTTCTCCATTTCTTGTTTTTGTCAGGTTTGTCAAAGATCAGATAGTTGTAGATATGTGGCATTATTTCTGACGGCTCTGTTCTGTTCCATTGATCTATATCTCTGTTTTGGTACCAGTACCATGCTGTTTTGGTTACTGTAGCCTTGTAGTATAGTTTGAAGTCAGGTAGCGTGATGCCTCCAGCTTTGTTCTTTTGGCTTAGGATTGACTTGGTGATGCGGGCTCTTTTTTGGTTCCATGTGAACTTTAAAGTAGTTTTTTCCAATTCTGTGAAGAAAGTCATTGGTAACTTGATGGGGATGGCATTGAATCTGTAAATTACCTTGGGAAGGATGGCCATTTTCATGATATTGATTCTTCCTACCCATGAGCATGGAATGTTCTTCCATTTGTTTGTATCCTCTTTTATTTCCTTGAGCAGTGGTTTGTAGTTTTCTCCTTGAAGTGGTCCTTCACATCCCTTGTAAGTTGGATTCCTAGGTATTTTATTCTCTTTGAAGCAATTGTGAATGGGAGTTCACTCATGATTTGGCTCTCTGTTTGTCTGTTATTGATGTATAAGAATGCTTGTGATTTTTGTACATTGATTTTGTATCCTGAGACTTTGCTGAAGTTGCTTATCAGCTTAAGGAGATTTTGGGCTGAGACAATGGGGTTTTCTAGATATACTATCACGTCATCTGCAGACAGGGACAATTTGACTTCCTTTTTTCCTTATTGAATACCCTTGATTTCCTTCTCTTGCCTAATTGCCCTGGCCAGAACTTCCAACACTATGTTGAATAGAAGTGGTGAGAGAGGGCATCCCTGTCTTGTGCCAGTTTTCAAAGTGAATGCTTCCTGTTTTTGCCCATTCAGTATGATATTGGCTGTGGGTTTGTCATAAATAGCTCTTATTATTTTGAGATACGACCCATCAATACCTAATTTATTGAGAGTTTATAGCATGAAGGGTTGTTGAATTTTGTCAAAGGCCTTTTCTTCATGTATTGAGATAATCATGTGGTTTTTGACTTTGGTTCTGTTTATATGCTGGATTACATTTATTGATTTGCGTATATTGAACCAGCCTTGCATCCCAGAGATGAAGCCCACTTGATCATGGTGGATAAGCTGTTTGATGTGCTGCTGGATTCGGTTTGCCAGTAATTTATTGAGGATTTTTGCATCAATATTCATCAAGGATATTGGTCTAAAATTCTCTTTTTTGGTTGTGTCTCTGCCCAGCTTTGGTATCAGCATGATGCTGGCCTCATAAAATGAGTTAGGAAGGATTCCCTCTTTTTCTATTGATTGGAATAGTTTCTGAAGTAATGGTTCCAGTTCCTCCTTGTACCTCTGGTAGAATTCGGCTGTGAACCCATCTGATCCTGGACTCTTTTTGGTTGGTAAGCTATTGATTATTGCCACAATTTCAGCTCCTGTTATTAGTCTATTCAGAGATTCAACTTCTTCCTGGTTTAGTCATGGGAGAGTGTATGTGTCGAGGAATTTATCCCTTTCTTTTTTGTTAATTATTTTTTTTCTGTTTATCATTATTATTATTATTATTATTATACTTTAGGCTCTATGGTAAACGTGCGCAACGTGCAGGTAAGCTACATATGTATACATGTGCCATGCTGGTGCGCTGCACCCACCAACTCGTCATCTAGCATTAGGTATATCTCCCAATGCTGTCAATCCCCCCTCCCCCCAACCCACCACAGTCCCCGAAGTGTGATGTTCCCCTTCCTGTGTCCATGTGTTCTCATTGTTCAATTCCCACCTATGAGTGAGAATATGTGGTGTTTGGTTTTTTGTTCTTGCGATAGTTTACTAAGAACGATGATTTCCAATTTCATCCATGTCCCTACAAAGGATATGAACTCATCATTTTTTATGGCTGCCTAGTATTCCATGGTGTATATGTGCCACATTTTCTTAATCCAGTCTATCATTGTTGGACATTTGGGTTGGTTCCAAGTCTTTGCTATTGTGTATAATGCCGCAATAAACATACGTGTGCATGTGTCTTTATAGCAGCATGATTTATAGTCCTTTGGGTATATACCCTGCAATGGGATGGCTGGGTCAAATGGAATTGATAGTTCCAGATCCCTGAGGAATCGCCACAGTGACTTCCACAAGGGTTGAACTAGTTTACAGTCCCACCAACGGTGTAAAAGTGTTCCTATTTCTCCACATCCTCTCCAGCACCTGTTGTTTCCTGACTTTTTAATGATTGCCATTTTAACTGGTGTGAGATGGTATCTCATTGTGGTTTTGATTTGCATTTCTCTGATGGCCAGTGATGGTGAGCATTTTTTCACGTGTTTTTGGGCTGCATAAATGTCTTCGTTTGAGGATGTCTGTTTATGTCCTTCGCCCACTTTTTGATGGTGTTGTTTGGTGTTTTCTTGTAAATTTTTTGGAGTTCATTGTAGATTCTGGATATTAGCCCTTTGTCAGATGAGTAGGTTGCGAAAATTTTCTCCCATTTTGTAGGTTGCCTGTTCACTTTGATGGTAGTTTCCTTTGCTGTGCAGAAGCTCTTTAGTTTAATTAGATCCCATTTGTCAATTTTGGCTTTTGTTGCCATTGCTTTTGGTGTTTTAAACATGAAGTCCTTGCCCATGCCTATGTCCTGAATGGTATTGCCTAGGTTTTCTTCTAGGGTTTTTATGGTTTTAGGTCTAACGTTTAAGTCTTTAATCCATCTTGAGTTGATTTTTGTATAAGTTGGAAGGAAGGGATCCAGTTTCAGCTTTCTACATGTGGCTAGCCAGGTTTCCCAGCACCATTTATTAAATAGGGAATCCTTTCTCCATTTCTTGTTTTTGTCAGGTTTGTCAAAGATCAGATAGTTGTAGATATGTGGCATTATTTCTGACGGCTCTGTTCTGTTCCATTGATCTATATCTCTGTTTTGGTACCAGTACCATGCTGTTTTGGTTACTGTAGCCTTGTAGTATAGTTTGAAGTCAGGTAGCGTGATGCCTCCAGCTTTGTTCTTTTGGCTTAGGATTGACTTGGTGATGCGGGCTCTTTTTTGGTTCCATGTGAACTTTAAAGTAGTTTTTTCCAATTCTGTGAAGAAAGTCATTGGTAACTTGATGGGGATGGCATTGAATCTGTAAATTACCTTGGGAAGGATGGCCATTTTCATGATATTGATTCTTCCTACCCATGAGCATGGAATGTTCTTCCATTTGTTTGTATCCTCTTTTATTTCCTTGAGCAGTGGTTTGTAGTTTTCTCCTTGAAGTGGTCCTTCACATCCCTTGTAAGTTGGATTCCTAGGTATTTTATTCTCTTTGAAGCAATTGTGAATGGGAGTTCACTCATGATTTGGCTCTCTGTTTGTCTGTTATTGATGTATAAGAATGCTTGTGATTTTTGTACATTGATTTTGTATCCTGAGACTTTGCTGAAGTTGCTTATCAGCTTAAGGAGATTTTGGGCTGAGACAATGGGGTTTTCTAGATATACTATCACGTCATCTGCAGACAGGGACAATTTGACTTCCTTTTTTCCTTATTGAATACCCTTGATTTCCTTCTCTTGCCTAATTGCCCTGGCCAGAACTTCCAACACTATGTTGAATAGAAGTGGTGAGAGAGGGCATCCCTGTCTTGTGCCAGTTTTCAAAGTGAATGCTTCCTGTTTTTGCCCATTCAGTATGATATTGGCTGTGGGTTTGTCATAAATAGCTCTTATTATTTTGAGATACGACCCATCAATACCTAATTTATTGAGAGTTTATAGCATGAAGGGTTGTTGAATTTTGTCAAAGGCCTTTTCTTCATGTATTGAGATAATCATGTGGTTTTTGACTTTGGTTCTGTTTATATGCTGGATTACATTTATTGATTTGCGTATATTGAACCAGCCTTGCATCCCAGAGATGAAGCCCACTTGATCATGGTGGATAAGCTGTTTGATGTGCTGCTGGATTCGGTTTGCCAGTAATTTATTGAGGATTTTTGCATCAATATTCATCAAGGATATTGGTCTAAAATTCTCTTTTTTGGTTGTGTCTCTGCCCAGCTTTGGTATCAGCATGATGCTGGCCTCATAAAATGAGTTAGGAAGGATTCCCTCTTTTTCTATTGATTGGAATAGTTTCTGAAGTAATGGTTCCAGTTCCTCCTTGTACCTCTGGTAGAATTCGGCTGTGAACCCATCTGATCCTGGACTCTTTTTGGTTGGTAAGCTATTGATTATTGCCACAATTTCAGCTCCTGTTATTAGTCTATTCAGAGATTCAACTTCTTCCTGGTTTAGTCATGGGAGAGTGTATGTGTCGAGGAATTTATCCCTTTCTTTTTTTTTAATTATTTTTTTTCTGTTTATCATTATTATTATTATTATTATTATACTTTAGGCTCTATGGTAAACGTGCGCAACGTGCAGGTAAGCTACATATGTATACATGTGCCATGCTGGTGCGCTGCACCCACCAACTCGTCATCTAGCATTAGGTATATCTCCCAATGCTGTCAATCCCCCCTCCCCCCAACCCACCACAGTCCCCGAAGTGTGATGTTCCCCTTCCTGTGTCCATGTGTTCTCATTGTTCAATTCCCACCTATGAGTGAGAATATGTGGTGTTTGGTTTTTTGTTCTTGCGATAGTTTACTAAGAACGATGATTTCCAATTTCATCCATGGCCCTACAAAGGATATGAACTCATCATTTTTTATGGCTGCCTAGTATTCCATGGTGTATATGTGCCACATTTTCTTAATCCAGTCTACCATTGTTGGACATTTGGGTTGGTTCCAAGTCTTTGCTATTGTGTATAATGCCGCAATAAACATACGTGTGCATGTGTCTTTATAGCAGCATGATTTATAGTCCTTTGGGTATATACCCTGCAATGGGATGGCTGGGTCAAATGGAATTGATAGTTCCAGATCACTGAGGAATCGCCACAGTGACTTCCACAAGGGTTGAACTAGTTTACAGTCCCACCAACGGTGTAAAAGTGTTCCTATTTCTCCACATACTCTCCAGCACCTGTTGTTTCCTGACTTTTTAATGATTGCCATTTTAACTGGTGTGAGATGGTATCTCATTGTGGTTTTGATTTGCATTTCTCTGATGGCCAGTGATGGTGAGCATTTTTTCACGTGTTTTTGGGCTGCATAAATGTCTTCTTTTGAGGATGTCTGTTCATGTCCTTCGCCCACTTTTTGATGGGGTTGTTTGGTGTTTTCTTGTAAATTTGTTGGAGTTCATTGTAGATTCTGGATATTAGCCCTTTGTCAGATGAGTAGGTTGCGAAAATTTTCTCCCATTTTGTAGGTTGCCTGTTCACTCTGATGGTAGTTTCCTTTGCTGTGCAGAAGCTCTTGAGTTTAATTAGATCCCATTTGTCAATTTTGGCTTTTGTTGCCATTGCTTTTGGTGTTTTAGACATGAAGCCCTTGCCCATGCCTATGTCCTGAATGGTATTGCCTAGGTTTTCTTCTAGGGTTTTTACGGTTTTAGGTCTAACGTTTAAGTCTTTAATCCATCTTGAGTTGATTTTTGTATAAGGTGGAAGGAAGGGATCCAGTTTCAGCTTTCTACATGTGGCTAGCCAGGTTTCCCAGCACCATTTATTAAATAGGGAATCCTTTCTCCATTTCTTGTTTTTGTCAGGTTTGTCAAAGATCAGATAGTTGTAGATATGTGGCATTATTTCTGACGGCTCTGTTCTGTTCCATTGATCTATATCTCTGTTTTGGTACCAGTACCATGCTGTTTTGGTTACTGTAGCCTTGTAGTATAGTTTAAAGTCAGGTAGCGTGATGCCTCCAGCTTTGTTCTTTTGGCTTAGGATTGACTTGTTGATGCGGGCTCTTTTTTGGTTCCATGTGAACTTTAAAGTAGTTTTTTCCAATTCTGTGAAGAAAGTCATTGGTAACTTGATAGGGATGGCATTGAATCTGTAAATTACCTTGGGAAGGATGGCCATTTTCATGATATTGATTCTTCCTTCCCATGAGCATGGAATGTTCTTCCATTTGTTTGTATCCTCTTTTATTTCCTTGAGCAGTGGTTTGTAGTTTTCTCCGTGAAGAAGTCCTTCACATCCCTTGTAAGTTGGATTCCTAGGTATTTTATTCTCTTTGAAGCAATTGTGAATGGGAGTTCACTCATGATTTGGCTCTCTGTTTGTCTGTTATTGATGTATAAGAATGCTTGTGATTTTTGTACATTGATTTTGTATCCTGAGACTTTGCTGAAGTTGCTTATCTGCTTAAGGAGATTTTGGGCTGAGACAATGGGCTTTTCTAGATATACTATCACGTCATCTGCAGACAGGGACAATTTGACTTCCTTTTTTCCTAATTGAATACCCTTGATTTCCTTCTCTTGCCTAATTGCCCTGGCCAGAACTTCCAACACTATGTTGAATAGAAGTGGTGAGAGAGGGCATCCCTGTCTTGTGCCAGTTTTCAAAGTGAATGCTTCCTGTTTTTGCCCATTCAGTATGATATTGGCTGTGGGTTTGTCATAAATAGCTCTTATTATTTTGAGATACGACCCATCAATACCTAATTTATTGAGAGTTTTTAGCATGAAGGGTTGTTGAATTTTGTCAAAGGCCTTTTCTTCATGTATTGAGATAATCATGTGGTTTTTGACTTTGGTTCTGTTTATATGCTGGATTACGTTTATTGATTTGCGTATATTGAACCAGCCTTGCATCCCAGGGATGAAGCCCACTTGATCATGGTGGATAAGCTGTTTGATGTGCTGCTGGATTCGGTTTGCCAGTAATTTATTGAGGATTTTTGCATCAATATTCATCAAGGATATTGGTCTAAAATTCTCTTTTTTGGTTGTGTCTCTGCCCAGCTTTGGTATCAGCATGATGCTGGCCTCATAAAATGAGTTAGGAAGGATTCCCTCTTTTTCTATTGATTGGAATAGTTTCTGAAGTAATGGTTCCAGTTCCTCCTTGTACCTCTGGTAGAATTCGGCTGTGAACCCATCTGATCCTGGACTCTTTTTGGTTGGTAAGCTATTGATTATTGCCACAATTTCAGCTCCTGTTATTAGTCTATTCAGAGATTCAACTTCTTCCTGGTTTAGTCATGGGAGAGTGTATGTGTCGAGGAATTTATCCCTTTCTTTTTTTTTTAATTATTTGTTTTCTGTTTATCATTATTATTATTATTATTATTATACTTTAGGCTCTATGGTACACGTGCGCAACGTGCAGGTAAGCTACATATGTATACATGTGCCATGCTGGTGCGCTGCACCCACCAACTCGTCATCTAGCATTAGGTATATCTCCCAATGCTGTCAATCCCCCCTCCCCCCAACCCACAACAGTCCCCGAAGTGTGATGTTCCCCTTCCTGTGTCCATGTGTTCTCATTGTTCAATTCCCACCTATGAGTGAGAATATGTGGTGTTTGGTTTCTTGTTCTTGCGATAGTTTACTGAGAACGATGATTTCCAATTTCATCCATGTCCCTACAAAGGATATGAACTCATCATTTTTTATGGCTGCCTAGTATTCCATGGTGTATATGTGCCACATTTTCTTAATCCAGTCTATCATTGTTGGACATTTGGGTTGGTTCCAAGTCTTTGCTATTGTGTATAATGCCGCAATAAACATACGTGTGCATGTGTCTTTATAGCAGCATGATTTATAGTCCTTTGGGTATATACCCTGCAATGGGATGGCTGGGTCAAATGGAATTTCTAGTTCCAGATCCCTGAGGAATCGCCACAGTGACTTCCACAAGGGTTGAACCAGTTTACATTCCCACCAACGGTGTAAAAGTGTTCCTGTTTCTCCACATCCTCTCCAGCACCTGTTGTTTCCTGACTTTTTAATGATTGCCATTTTAACTGGTGTGAGATGGTATCTCATTGTGGTTTTGATTTGCATTTCTCTGATGGCCAGTGATGGTGAGCATTTTTTCACGTGTTTTTTGGCTGCATAGATGTCTTCTTTTGAGGAGTGTCTGTTCATGTCCTTCGCCCACATTTTGTTGGGGTTGTTTGGTGTTTTCTTGTAAATTTGTTGGAGTTCATTGTAGATTCTGGATATTAGCCCTTTGTCAGATGAGTGGGTTGCAAAAATTTTCTCCCATTTTGTAGGTTGGTAGTTTCCTTTGCTGTGCAGAAGCTCTTTAGTTTAATTAGATCCCATTTGTCAATTTTGGCTTTTGTTGCCATTGCTTTTGGTGTTTTAGACATGAAGTCCTTGCCCATGCCTATGTCCTGAATGGTATTGCCTAGGTTTTCTTCTAGGGTTTTTATGGTTTTAGGTCTAACGTTTAAGTCTTTAATCCATCTTGAGTTGATTTTTGTATAAGGTGTAAGGAAGGGATCCAGTTTCACCTTTCTACATGTGGCTAGCCAGGTTTCACAGCACCATTTATTAAATAGGGAATCCTTTCTCCATTTCTTTTTTTTGTCAGGTTTGTCAAAGATCAGATAGTTGTAGATATGTGGCATTATTTCTGACGGCTCTGTTCTGTTCCATTGATCTATATCTCTGTTTTGGTACCAGTACCATGCTGTTTTGGTTACTGTAGCCTTGTAGTATAGTTTGAAGTCAGGTAGCGTGATGCCTCCAGCTTTGTTCTTTTGGCTTAGGATTGACTTGGTGATGCGGGCTCTTTTTTGGTTCCATATGAACTTTAAAGTAGTTTTTTCCATTTCTGTGAAGAAAGTCACTGGTAACTTGATGGGGATGGCATTGAATCTGTAAATTACCTTGGGAAGGATGGCCATTTTCATGATATTGATTCTTCCTACCCATGAGCATGGAATGTTCTTCCATTTGTTTGCATCCTCTTTTCTTTCCTTGAGCAGTGGTTTGTAGTTTTCTCCTTGAAGGGGTCCTTCACATCCCTTGTAAGTTGGATTCCTAGGTATTTTATTCTCTTTGAAGCAATTGTGAATGGGAGTTCACTCATGATTTGGCTCTCTGTTTGTCTGTTATTGATGTATAAGAATGCTTGTGATTTTTGTACATTGTTGTTGTATCCTGAGACTTTGCTGAAGTTGCTTATCAGCTTAAGGAGATTTTGGGCTGAGACTATGGGGTTTTCTAGATATACTATCACGTCATCTGCAAACAGGGACAATTTGACTTCCTTTTTTCCTAATTGAATACCCTTGATTTCCTTCTCTTGCCTAATTGCCCTGGCCAGAACTTCCAACACTATGTTGAATAGAAGTGGTGAGAGAGGGCATCCCTGTCTTGTGCCAGTTTTCAAAGTGAATGCTTCCAGTTTTTGCCCATTCAGTGTGATATTGGCTGTGGGTTTGTCATAAATAGCTCTTATTATTTTGAGATACGCCCCATCAATACCTAATTTATTGAGAGTTTTTAGCATGAAGGGTTGTTGAATTTTGTCAAAGGCCTTTTCTTCATGTATTGAGATAATCATGTGGTTTTTGACTTTGGTTCTGTTTATATGCTGGATTACATTTATTGATTTGCGTATATTGAACCAGCCTTGCATCCCAGGGATGAAGCCCACTTGATCATGGTGGATAATCTGTTTGATGTGCTGCTGGATTCGGTTTGCCAGTAATTTATTGAGGATTTTTGCATCAATATTCATCAAGTATATTGGTCTAAAATTCTCTTTTTTGGTTGTGTCTCTGCCCAGCTTTGGTATCAGCATGATGCTGGCCTCATTAAATGAGTTAGGAAGGATTCCCTCTTTTTCTATTGATTGGAATAGTTTCTGAAGTAATGGTTCCAGTTCCTTCTTGTACCTCTGGTAGAATTCGGCTGTGAACCCATCTGATCCTGGACTCGATTTTGGTTGGTAAGCTATTGATCATTGCCACAATTTCAGCTCCTGTTATTAGTCTATTCAGAGATTCAACTTCTTCCTGGTTTAGTCATGGGAGAGTGTATGTGTCGAGGAATTTATCCCTTTCATTTTTTTTTAAATTTTTTTCTTTTTATCATTATTATCATTATTATTATTATTATTATTATACTTTAGGCTCTATGGCACATGTGCACAATGTGCAGGTAAGCTACATATGTATACATGTGCCATGCTGGTGTGCTGCACCCACCAACTTGTCATCTAGCATTAGGTATATCTCCCAATGCTGTCCCTCCCCCGTCCCCGCACCCCACAACAGTCCCCGAAGTGTGATGTTCCCCTTCCTGTGTCCATGTGTTCTCATTGTTCGATTCCCACCTATGAGTGAGAATATGTGGTGTTTGGTTTTTTGTTCTTGCGATAGTTTACTGAGAACGATGATTTCCAATTTCATCCATGTCCCTACGAAGGATATGAACTCATCATTTTTTATGGCTGCATGGTATTCCATGGTGTATATGTGCCACATTTTCTTAATCCAGTCTATCATTGTTGGACATTTGGGTTGGTTCCAAGTCTTTGCTATTGTGTATAATGCCGCAATAAACATACGTGTGCATGTGTCTTTATAGCAGCATGATTTATAGTCCTTTGGGTATATACCCAGTAATGGGATGGCTGGGTCAAATGGAATTTCTAGTTCTAGATCCCTGAGGAATCGCCACAGTGACTTCCACAAGGGTTGAACTAGTTTACAGTCCCACCAACAGTGTAAAAGTGTTCCTATTTCTCCACATCCTCTCCAGCACCTGTTGTTTCCTGACTTTTTAATGATTGCCATTCTAACTGGTGTGAGATGGTATCTCATTGTGGTTTTGATTTGCATTTCTCTGATGGCCAGTGATGGTGAGCATTTTTTCACGTGTTTTTTGGCTGCATAAATGTCTTCTTTTGAGGAGTGTCTGTTCATGTCCTTCGCCCACTTTTTGATGGGGTTGTGTGGTGTTTTCTTGTAAATTTGTTGGAGTTCATTGTAGATTCTGGATATTAGCCCTTTGTCAGCTGAGTAGGTTGCGAAAATTTTCTCCCATTTTGTAGGTTGCCTGTTCACTCTGATGGTAGTTTCCTTTGCTGTGCAGAAGCTCTTGAGTTTAATTAGATCCCATTTGTCAATTTTGGCTTTTGTTGCCTTTGCTTTTGGTGTTTTACACTTGAAGTCGTTGCCCATGCCTATGTCCTGAATGGTATTGCCTAGGTTTTCTTCTAGGGTTTTTATGGTTTTAGGTCTAACGTTCAAGTCTTTAATCCATCTTGAGTTGATTTTTGTATAAGGTGTAAGGAAGGGATCCAGTTTCAGCTTTCTACATATGGCTAGCCAGTTTTCCCAGCACCATTTATTAAATAGGGAATCCTTTCTCCATTTCTTGTTTTTGTCAGGTTTGTCAAAGATCAGATAGTTGTAGATATGTGGCATTATTTCTGACGGCTCTGTTCTGTTCCATTGATCTATATCTCTGTTTTGGTACCAGTACCATGCTGTTTTGGTTACTGTAGCCTTGTAGTATAGTTTGAAGTCAGGTAGCGTGATGCCTCCAGCTTTGTTCTTTTGGCTTAGGATTGACTTGGTGATGCGGGCTCTTTTTTGGTTCCATATGAACTTTAAAGTAGTTTTTTCCAATTCTGTGAAGAAAGTCATTGGTAACTTGATGGGGATGGCATTGAATCTGTAAATTACCTTGGGAAGGATGGCCATTTTCATGATACTGATTCTTCCTACCCATGAGCATGGAATGTTCTTCCATTTGTTTGTATCCTCTTTTATTTCCTTGAGCAGTGGTTTGTAGTTTTCTCCTTGAAGAGGTCCTTCACATCCCTTGTAAGTTGGATTCCTAGGTATTTTATTCTCTTTGAAGCAATTGTGAATGGGAGTTCACTCATGATTTGGCTCTCTGTTTGTCTGTTATTGATGTATAAGAATGCTTGTGATTTTTGTACATTGATGTTGTATCCTGAGACTTTGCTGAAGTTGCTTATCAGCTTAAGGAGATTTTGGGCTGAGACAATGGGGTTTTCTAGATATACTATCACGTCATCTGCAAACAGTGACAATTTGACTTCCTTTTTTCCTTATTGAATACCCTTGATTTCCTTCTCTTGCCTAATTGCCCTGGCCAGAACTTCCAACACTATGTTGAATAGAAGTGGTGAGAGAGGGCATCCCTGTCTTGTGCCAGTTTTCAAAGTGAATGCTTCCAGGTTTTGCCCATTCAGTATGATATTGGCTGTGGGTTTGTCATAAATAGCTCTTATTATTTTGAGATACGACCCATCAATACCTAATTTATTGAGAGTTTTTAGCATGAAGGGTTGTTGAATTTTGTCAAAGGCCTTTTCTTCATGTATTGAGATAATCATGTGGTTTTTGACTTTGGTTCTGTCTATACGCTGGATTACATTTATTGATTTGCGTATATTGAACCAGCCTTGCATCCCAGGGATGAAGCCTACTTGATCATGGTGGATAAGCTGTTTGATGTGCTGCTGGATTCGGTTTGCCAGTAATTCATTGAGGATTTTTGCATCAATATTCATCAAGGATATTGGTCTAAAATTCTCTTTTTTGGTTGTGTCTCTGCCCAGCTTTGGTATCAGCATGATGCTGGCCTCATTAAATGAGTTAGGAAGGATTCCCTCTTTTTCTATTGATTGGAATAGTTTCTGAAGTAATGGTTCCAGTTCCTCCTTGTACCTCTGGTAGAATTCGGCTGTGAACCCATCTGATCCTGGACTCTTTTTGGTTGGTAAGCTATTGATCATTGACACAATTTCAGCTCCTGTTATTAGTCTATTCAGAGATTCAACTTCTTCCTGGTTTAGTCATGGGAGAGTGTATGTGTCGAGGAATTTATCCCTTTCTTTTTTTTTAATTTTTTTTCTTTTTATCATTATTATTATTATTATTATTATACTCTAGGCTCTATGGCACATGTGCACAACGTGCAGGTAAGCTACATATGTATACATGTGCCATGCTGGTGTGCTGCACCCACCAACTCGTCATCTAGCATTAGGTGTATCTCCTAATGCTGTCCCTCCCCCGTCCCCGCACCCCACAACAGTCCCCGAAGTGTGATGTTCCCCTTCCTGTGTCCATGTGTTCTCATTGTTCGATTCCCACCTATGAGTGAGAATATGTGGTGTTTGGTTTTTTGTTCTTGTGATAGTTTACTGAGAACGATGATTTCCAATTTCATCCATGTCCCTACAAAGGATATGAACTCATCATTTTTTATGGCTGCATAGTATTCCATGGTGTATATGTGCCATATTTTCTTAATCTAGTCTATCATTGTTGGACATTTGGGTTGGTTCCAAGTCTTTGCTATTGTGTATAATGCCGCAATAAACATACGTGTGCATGTGTCTTTATAGCAGCATGATTTATAGTCCTTTGGGTATATACCCAGTAATGGGATGGCTGGGTCAAATGGAATTTCTAGTTCTAGATCCCTGAGGAATCGCCACAGTGACTTCCACAAGGGTTGAACTAGTTTACAGTCCCACCAACAGTGTAAAAGTGTTCCTATTTCTCCACATCCTCTCCAGCACCTGTTGTTTCCTGACTTTTTAATGATTGCCATTCTACCTGGTGTGAGATGGTATCTCATTGTGGTTTTGATTTGCATTTCTCTGATGGCCAGTGATGGTGAGCATTTTTTCACGTGTTTTTTGGCTGAATAAATGTCTTCTTTTGAGGAGTGTCTGTTCATGTCCTTCGCCCTCTTTTTGATGGGGTTGTGTGGTGTTTTCTTGTAAATTTGTTGGAGTTCATTGTAGATTCTGGATATTAGCCCTTTGTCAGATGAGTAGGTTGCGAAAATTTTCTCCCATTTTGTAGGTTGCCTGTTCACTCTGATGGTAGTTTCCTTTGCTGTGCAGAAGCTCTTGAGTTTAATTAGATCCCATTTGTCAATTTTGGCTTTTGTTGCCATTGCTTTTGGTGTTTTACACATGAAGTCCTTGCCCATGCCTATGTCCTGAATGGTATTGCCTAGGTTTTCTTCTAGGGTTTTTATGGTTTTAGGTCTAATGTTTAAGTCTTTAATCCATCTTGAGTTGATTTTTGTATAAGGTGTAAGGAAGGGATCCAGTTTCAGCTTTCTACATGTGGCTAGCCAGTTTTCCCAGCACCATTTATTAAATAGAGAATCCTTTCTCCATTTCTTGTTTTTGTCAGGTTTGTCAAAGATCAGATAGTTGTAGATATGTGGCATTATTTCTGACGGCTCTGTTCTGTTCCATTGATCTATATCTCTGTTTTGGTACCAGTACCATGCTGTTTTGGTTACTGTAGCCTTGTAGTATAGTTTGAAGTCAGGTAGCGTGATGCCTTCAGCTTTGTTCTTTTGGCTTAGGATTGACTTGGTGATGCGGGCTCTTTTTTGGTTCCATATGAACTTTAAAGTAGTTTTTTCCAATTCTGTGAAGAAAGTCATTGGTAACTTGATGGGGATGGCATTGAATCTGTAAATTACCTTGGGAAGGATGGCCATTTTCATGATATTGATTCTTCCTACCCATGAGCATGGAATGTTCTTCCATTTGTTTGTATCCTCTTTTATTTCCTTGAGCAGTGGTTTGTAGTTTTCTCCTTGAAGAGGTCCTTCACATCCCTTGTAAGTTGGATTCCTAGGTATTTTATTCTCTTTGAAGCAATTGTGAATGGGAGTTCACTCATGATTTGGCTCTCTGTTTGTCTGTTATTGATGTATAAGAATGCTTGTGATTTTTGTACATTGATGTTGTATCCTGAGACTTTGCTGAAGTTGCTTATCAGCTTAAGGAGATTTTGGGCTGAGACAATGGGGTTTTCTAGATATACTATCACGTCATCTGCAAACAGGGACAATTTGACTTCCTTTTTTCCTAATTGAATACCCTTGATTTCCTTCTCTTGCCTAATTGCCCTGGCCAGAACTTCCAACACTATGTTGAATAGAAGTGGTGAGAGAGGGCATCCCTGTCTTGTGGCAGTTTTCAAAGAGAATGCTTCCAGTTTTTGCCCATTCAGTATGATATTGGCTGTGGGTTTGTCATAAATAGCTCTTATTATTTTGAGATACGACCCATCAATACCTAATTTATTGAGAGTTTTTAGCATGAAGGGTTGTTGAATTTTGTCAAAGGCCTTTTCTTCATGTATTGAGATAATCATGTGGTTTTTGACTTTGGTTCTGTTTATATGCTGGATTACATTTATTGATTTGCGTATATTGAACCAGCCTTGCATCCCAGGGATGAAGCCCACTTGATCATGGTGGATAAGCTGTTTGATGTGCTGCTGGATTCAGTTTGCCAGTAATTTATTGAGGATTTTTGCATCAATATTCATCAAGGATATTGGTCTAAAATTCTCTTTTTTGGTTGTGTCTCTGCCCAGCTTTGGTATCAGCATGATGCTGGCCTCATTAAATGAGTTAGGAAGGATTCCCTCTTTTTCTATTGATTGGAATAGTTTCTGAAGAAATGGTTCCAGTTCCTCCTTGTACCTCTGGTAGAATTCGGCTGTGAACCCATCTGATCCTGGACTCTTTTTGGTTGGTAAGCTATTGATCATTGCCACAACTTCAGCTCCTGTTATTAGTCTATTCAGAGATTCAACTTCTTCCTGGTTTAGTCATGGGAGAGTGTATGTGTCGAGGAATTTATCCCTTTCTTTTTTTTTAATTTTTTTCTTTTTATCATTATTATTATTATTATTATTACTATTATACTTTAGGCTCTATGGCATATGTGCGCAACGTGCAGGTAAGCTACATATGTATACATGTGTCATGCTGGTGTGCTGCACCCACCAACTCGTCATCTAGCATTAGGTATATCTCCCAATGCTGTCCCTCCCCCCTCCCCCCACCCTACAACAGTCCCCGAAGTGTGATGTTCCCCTTCCTGTGTCCATGTGTTCTCATTGTTCGATTTCCACCTATGAGTGAGAATATGTGGTGTTTGGTTTTTTGTTCTTGCGATAGTTTACTGAGAACGATGATTTCCAATTTCATCCATGTCCCTACAAAGGATATGAACTCATCATTTTTTATGGCTGCATAGTATTCCATGGTGTATATGTGCCACATTTTCTTAATCCAGTCTATCATTGTTGGACATTTGGGTTGGTTCCAAGTCTTTGCTATTGTGTATAATGCCGCAATAAACATACGTGTGCATGTGTCTTTATAGCGGCATGATTTATAGTCCTTTGGGTATATACCCAGTAATGGGATGGCTGGGTCAAATGGAATTTCTAGTTCTAGATCCCTGAGGAATCGCCACAGTGACTTCCACAAGGGTTGAACTAGTTTACAGTCCCACCAACAGTGTAAAAGTGTTCCTATTTCTCCACATCCTCTCCAGCACCTGTTGTTTCCTGACTTTTTAATGATTGCCATTCTACCTGGTGTGAGATGGTATCTCATTGTGGTTTTGATTTGCATTTCTCTGATGGCCAGTGATGGTGAGCATTTTTTCACGTGTTTTTTGGCTGAATAAATGTCTTCTTTTGAGGAGTGTCTGTTCATGTCCTTCGCCCTCTTTTTGATGGGGTTGTGTGGTGTTTTCTTGTAAATTTGTTGGTGTTCATTGTAGATTCTGGATATTAGCCCTTTGTCAGATGAGTAGGTTGCGAAAATTTTCTCCCATTTTGTAGGTTGCCTGTTCACTCTGATGGTAGTTTCCTTTGCTGTGCAGAAGCTCTTGAGTTTAATTAGATCCCATTTGTCAATTTTGGCTTTTGTTGCCATTGCTTTTGGTGTTTTACACATGAAGTCCTTGCCCATGCCTATGTCCTGAATGGTATTGCCTAGGTTTTCTTCTAGGGTTTTTATGGTTTTAGGTCTAATGTTTAAGTCTTTAATCCATCTTGAGTTGATTTTTGTATAAGGTGTAAGGAAGGGATCCAGTTTCAGCTTTCTACATGTGGCTAGCCAGTTTTCCCAGCACCATTTATTAAATAGGGAATCCTTTCTCCATTTCTTGTTTTTGTCAGGTTTGTCAAAGATCAGATAGTTGTAGATATGTGGCATTATTTCTGACGGCTCTGTTCTGTTCCATTGATCTATATCTCTGTTTTGGTACCAGTACCATGCTGTTTTGGTTACTGTAGCCTTGTAGTATAGTTTGAAGTCAGGTAGCGTGATGCCTTCAGCTTTGTTCTTTTGGCTTAGGATTGACTTGGTGATGCGGGCTCTTTTTTGGTTCCATATGAACTTTAAAGTAGTTTTTTCCAATTCTGTGAAGAAAGTCATTGGTAACTTGATGGGGATGGCATTGAATCTGTAAATTACCTTGGGAAGGATGGCCATTTTCATGATACTGATTCTTCCTACCCATGAGCATGGAATGTTCTTCCATTTGTTTGTATCCTCTTTTATTTCCTTGAGCAGTGGTTTGTAGTTTTCTCCTTGAAGAGGTCCTTCACATCCCTTGTAAGTTGGATTCCTAGGTATTTTATTCTCTTTGAAGCAATTGTGAATGGGAGTTCACTCATGATTTGGCTCTCTGTTTGTCTGTTATTGATGTATAAGAATGCTTGTGATTTTTGTACATTGATGTTGTATCCTGAGACTTTGCTGAAGTTGCTTATCAGCTTAAGGAGATTTTGGGCTGAGACAATGGGGTTTTCTAGATATACTATCACGTCATCTGCAAACAGGGACAATTTGACTTCCTTTTTTCCTAATTGAATACCCTTGATTTCCTTCTCTTGCCTAATTGCCCTGGCCAGAACTTCCAACACTATGTTGAATAGAAGTGGTGAGAGAGGGCATCCCTGTCTTGTGGCAGTTTTCAAAGAGAATGCTTCCAGTTTTTGCCCATTCAGTATGATATTGGCTGTGGGTTTGTCATAAATAGCTCTTATTATTTTGAGATACGACCCATCAATACCTAATTTATTGAGAGTTTTTAGCATGAAGGGTTGTTGAATTTTGTCAAAGGCCTTTTCTTCATGTATTGAGATAATCATGTGGTTTTTGACTTTGGTTCTGTTTATATGCTGGATTACATTTATTGATTTGCGTATATTGAACCAGCCTTGCATCCCAGGGATGAAGCCCACTTGATCATGGTGGATAAGCTGTTTGATGTGCTGCTGGATTCAGTTTGCCAGTAATTTATTGAGGATTTTTGCATCAATATTCATCAAGGATATTGGTCTAAAATTCTCTTTTTTGGTTGTGTCTCTGCCCAGCTTTGGTATCAGCATGATGCTGGCCTCATTAAATGAGTTAGGAAGGATTCCCTCTTTTTCTATTGATTGGAATAGTTTCTGAAGAAATGGTTCCAGTTCCTCCTTGTACCTCTGGTAGAATTCGGCTGTGAACCCATCTGATCCTGGACTCTTTTTGGTTGGTAAGCTATTGATCATTGCCACAATTTCAGCTACTGTTATTAGTCTATTCAGAGATTCAACTTCTTCCTGGTTTAGTCATGGGAGAGTGTATGTGTCGAGGAATTTATCCCTTTCTTTTTTTTTTAATTTTTTTCTTTTTATCATTATTATTATTATTATTATTATTACTATTATACTTTAGGCTCTATGGCACATGTGCGCAACGTGCAGGTAAGCTACATATGTATACATGTGTCATGCTGGTGTGCTGCACCCACCAACTCGTCATCTAGCATTAGGTATATCTCCCAATGCTGTCCCTCCCCCCTCCCCCCACCCTACAACAGTCCCCGAAGTGTGATGTTCCCCTTCCTGTGTCCATGTGTTCTCATTGTTCGATTTCCACCTATGAGTGAGAATATGTGGTGTTTGGTTTTTTGTTCTTGCGATAGTTTACTGAGAACGATGATTTCCAATTTCATCCATGTCCCTACAAAGGATATGAACTCATCATTTTTTATGGCTGCATAGTATTCCATGGTGTATATGTGCCACATTTTCTTAATCCAGTCTATCATTGTCGGACATTTGGGTTGGTTCCAAGTCTTTGCTATTGTGTATAATGCCGCAATAAACATACGTGTGCATGTGTCTTTATAGCGGCATGATTTATAGTCCTTTGGGTATATACCCAGTAATGGGATGGCTGGGTCAAATGGAATTTCTAGTTCTAGATCCCTGAGGAATCGCCACAGTGACTTCCACAAGGGTTGAACTAGTTTACAGTCCCACCAACAGTGTAAAAGTGTTCCTATTTCTCCACATCCTCTCCAGCACCTGTTGTTTCCTGACTTTTTAATGATTGCCATTCTACCTGGTGTGAGATGGTATCTCATTGTGGTTTTGATTTGCATTTCTCTGATGGCCAGTGATGGTGAGCATTTTTTCACGTGTTTTTTGGCTGAATAAATGTCTTCTTTTGAGGAGTGTCTGTTCATGTCCTTCGCCCTCTTTTTGATGGGGTTGTGTGGTGTTTTCTTGTAAATTTGTTGGTGTTCATTGTAGATTCTGGATATTAGCCCTTTGTCAGATGAGTAGGTTGCGAAAATTTTCTCCCATTTTGTAGGTTGCCTGTTCACTCTGATGGTAGTTTCCTTTGCTGTGCAGAAGCTCTTGAGTTTAATTAGATCCCATTTGTCAATTTTGGCTTTTGTTGCCATTGCTTTTGGTGTTTTACACATGAAGTCCTTGCCCATGCCTATGTCCTGAATGGTATTGCCTAGGTTTTCTTCTAGGGTTTTTATGGTTTTAGGTCTAATGTTTAAGTCTTTAATCCATCTTGAGTTGATTTTTGTATAAGGTGTAAGGAAGGGATCCAGTTTCAGCTTTCTACATGTGGCTAGCCAGTTTTCCCAGCACCATTTATTAAATAGGGAATCCTTTCTCCATTTCTTGTTTTTGTCAGGTTTGTCAAAGATCAGATAGTTGTAGATATGTGGCATTATTTCTGACGGCTCTGTTCTGTTCCATTGATCTATATCTCTGTTTTGGTACCAGTACCATGCTGTTTTGGTTACTGTAGCCTTGTAGTATAGTTTGAAGTCAGGTAGCGTGATGCCTTCAGCTTTGTTCTTTTGGCTTAGGATTGACTTGGTGATGCGGGCTCTTTTTTGGTTCCATATGAACTTTAAAGTAGTTTTTTCCAATTCTGTGAAGAAAGTCATTGGTAACTTGATGGGGATGGCATTGAATCTGTAAATTACCTTGGGAAGGATGGCCATTTTCATGATACTGATTCTTCCTACCCATGAGCATGGAATGTTCTTCCATTTGTTTGTATCCTCTTTTATTTCCTTGAGCAGTGGTTTGTAGTTTTCTCCTTGAAGAGGTCCTTCACATCCCTTGTAAGTTGGATTCCTAGGTATTTTATTCTCTTTGAAGCAATTGTGAATGGGAGTTCACTCATGATTTGGCTCTCTGTTTGTCTGTTATTGATGTATAAGAATGCTTGTGATTTTTGTACATTGATGTTGTATCCTGAGACTTTGCTGAAGTTGCTTATCAGCTTAAGGAGATTTTGGGCTGAGACAATGGGGTTTTCTAGATATACTATCACGTCATCTGCAAACAGGGACAATTTGACTTCCTTTTTTCCTAATTGAATACCCTTGATTTCCTTCTCTTGCCTAATTGCCCTGGCCAGAACTTCCAACACTATGTTGAATAGAAGTGGTGAGAGAGGGCATCCCTGTCTTGTGGCAGTTTTCAAAGAGAATGCTTCCAGTTTTTGCCCATTCAGTATGATATTGGCTGTGGGTTTGTCATAAATAGCTCTTATTATTTTGAGATACGACCCATCAATACCTAATTTATTGAGAGTTTTTAGCATGAAGGGTTGTTGAATTTTGTCAAAGGCCTTTTCTTCATGTATTGAGATAATCATGTGGTTTTTGACTTTGGTTCTGTTTATATGCTGGATTACATTTATTGATTTGCGTATATTGAACCAGCCTTGCATCCCAGGGATGAAGCCCACTTGATCATGGTGGATAAGCTGTTTGATGTGCTGCTGGATTCAGTTTGCCAGTAATTTATTGAGGATTTTTGCATCAATATTCATCAAGGATATTGGTCTAAAATTCTCTTTTTTGGTTGTGTCTCTGCCCAGCTTTGGTATCAGCATGATGCTGGCCTCATTAAATGAGTTAGGAAGGATTCCCTCTTTTTCTATTGATTGGAATAGTTTCTGAAGAAATGGTTCCAGTTCCTCCTTGTACCTCTGGTAGAATTCGGCTGTGAACCCATCTGATCCTGGACTCTTTTTGGTTGGTAAGCTATTGATCATTGCCACAATTTCAGCTCCTGTTATTAGTCTATTCAGAGATTCAACTTCTTCCTGGTTTAGTCATGGGAGAGTGTATGTGTCGAGGAATTTATCCCTTTCTTTTTTTTTTAATTTTTTTCTTTTTATCATTATTATTATTATTATTATTATTACTATTATACTTTAGGCTCTATGGCACATGTGCGCAACGTGCAGGTAAGCTACATATGTATACATTTGTCATGCTGGTGTGCTGCACCCACCAACTCGTCATCTAGCATTAGGTATATCTCCCAATGCTGTCCCTCCCCCCTCCCCCCACCCTACAACAGTCCCCGAAGTGTGATGTTCCCCTTCCTGTGTCCATGTGTTCTCATTGTTCGATTTCCACCTATGAGTGAGAATATGTGGTGTTTGGTTTTTTGTTCTTGCGATAGTTTACTGAGAACGATGATTTCCAATTACATCCATGTCCCTACAAAGGATATGAACTCATCATTTTTTATGGCTGCATAGTATTCCATGGTGTATATGTGCCACATTTTCTTAATCCAGTCTATCATTGTTGGACATTTGGGTTGGTTCCAAGTCTTTGCTATTGTGTATAATGCCGCAATAAACATACGTGTGCATGTGTCTTTATAGCAGCATGATTTATAGTCCTTTGGGTATATACCCAGTAATGGGATTCCTGGGTCAAATGGAATTTCTAGTTCTAGATCCCTGAGGAATCACCACAGTGACTTCCACAAGGGTTGAACTAGTTTACAGTCCCACCAACAGTGTAAAAGTGTTCCTATTTCTCCACATCCTCTCCAGCACCTGTTGTTTCCTGACTTTTTAATGATTGCCATTCTACCTGGTGTGAGATGGTATCTCATTGTGGTTTTGATTTGCATTTCTCTGATGGCCAGTGATGGTGAGCATTTTTTCACGTGTTTTTTGGCTGCATAAATGTCTTCTTTTGAGGAGTGTCTGTTCATGTCCTTCGCCCTCTTTTTGATGGGGTTGTGTGGTGTTTTCTTGTAAATTTGTTGGAGTTCATTGTAGATTCTGGATATTAGCCCTTTGTCAGATGAGTAGGTTGCGAAAATTTTCTCCCATTTTGTAGGTTGCCTGTTCACTCTGATGGTAGTTTCCTTTGCTGTGCAGAAGCTCTTGAGTTTAATTAGATCCCATTTGTCAATTTTGGCTTTTGTTGCCATTGCTTTTGGTGTTTTACACATGAAGTCCTTGCCCATGCCTATGTCCTGAATGGTATTGCCTAGGTTTTCTTCTAGGGTTTTTATGGTTTTAGGTCTAACGTTTAAGTCTTTAATCCATCTTGAGTTGATTTTTCTATAAGGTGTAAGGAAGGGATCCAGTTTCAGCTTTCTACATGTGGCTAGCCAGCTTTCCCAGCACCATTTATTAAATAGGGAATCCTTTCTCCGTTTCTTGTTTTTGTCAGGTTTGTCAAAGATCAGATAGTTGTGGATATGTGGCATTATTTCTGACGGCTCTGTTCTGTTCCATTGATCTATATCTCTGTTTTGGTACCAGTACCATGCTGTTTTGGTTACTGTAGCCTTGTAGTATAGTTTGAAGTCAGGTAGCGTGATGCCTCCAGCTTTGTTCTTTTGGCTTAGGATTGACTTTGTGATGCGGGCTCTTTTTTGGTTCCATATGAACTTTAAAGTAGTTTTTTCCAATTCTGTGAAGAAAGTCATTGGTAACTTGATGGGGATGGCATTGAATCTGTAAATTACCTTGGGAAGGAAGGCCATTTTCATGATACTGATTCTTCCTACCCATGAGCATGGAATGTTCTTCCATTTGTTTGTATCCTCTTTTATTTCCTTGAGCAGTGGTTTGTAGTTTTCTCCTTGAAGAGGTCCTTCACATCCCTTGAAAGTTGGATTCCTAGGTATTTTATTCTCTTTGAAGCAATTGTGAATGGGAGTTCACTCATGATTTGGCTCTCTGTTTGTCTGTTATTGATGTATAAGAATGCTTGTGATTTTTGTACATTGATGTTGTATCCTGAGACTTTGCTGAAGTTGCTTATCAGCTTAAGGAGATTTTGGGCTGAGACAATGGGGTTTTCTAGATATACTATCACGTCAACTGCAAACAGGGACAATTTGACTTCCTTTTTTGCTAATTGAATACCCTTGATTTCCTTCTCTTGCCTAATTGCCCTGGCCAGAACTTCCAACACTATGTTGAATAGAAGTGGTGAGAGAGGGCATCCCTGTCTTGTGCCAGTTTTCAAAGTGAATGCTTCCAGTTTTTGCCCATTCAGTATGATATTGGCTGTGGGTTTGTCATAAATAGCTCTTATTATTTTGAGATACGACCCATCAATACCTAATTTATTGAGAGTTTTTAGCATGAAGGGTTGTTGAATTTTGTCAAAGGCCTTTTCTTCATGTATTGAGATAATCATGTGGTTTTTGACTTTGGTTCTGTTTATATGCTGGATTACATTTATTGATTTGCGTATATTGAACCAGCCTTGCATCCCAGGGATGAAGCCCACTTGATCATGGTGGATAAGCTCTTTGATGTGCTGCTGGATTCGGTTTGCCAGTAATTCATTGAGGATTTTTGCATCAATATTCATCAAGCATATTGTTCTAAAATTCTCTTTTTTGGTTGTGTCTCTGCCCAGCTTTGGTATCAGCATGATGCTGGCCTCATTAAATGAGTTAGGAAGGATTCCCTCTTTTTCTATTGATTGGAATAGTTTCTGAAGTAATGGTTCCAGTTCCTCCTTGTACCGCTGGTAGAATTCGGCTGTGAACCCATCTGATCCTGGACTCTTTTTGGTTGGTAAGCTATTGATCATTGACACAATTTCAGCTCCTGTTATTAGTCTATTCAGAGATTCAACTTCTTCCTGGTTTAGTCATGGGAGAGTGTATGTGTCGAGGAATTTATCCCTTTCTTTTTTTTTTAAATTTTTTTCTTTACATCATTATTATTATTATTATTATTATTATTATACTTTAGGCTCTATGGCACATGTGCACAACGTGCAGGTAAGCTACATATGAATACATGTGCCATGCTGGTGTGCTGCACCCACCAACTCGTCATCTAGCATTAGGTATATCTCCCAGTGCTGTCCCTCCCCCGTCCCCGCACCCCACAACAGTCCCCGAAGTGTGATGTTCCCCTTCCTGTGTCCATGTGTTCTCATTGTTCGATTCCCACCTATGAGTGAGAATATGTGGTGTTTGGTTTTTTGTTCTTGCGATAGTTTACTGAGAACGATGATTTCCAATTACATCCATGTCCCTACAAAGGATATGAACTCATCATTTTTCATGGCTGCATAGTATTCCATGGTGTATATGTGCCACATTTTCTTAATCCAGTCTATCATTATTGGACATTTGGGTTGGTTCCAAGTCTTTGCTATTGTGTATAATGCCGCAATAAACATACGTGTGCATGTGTCTTTATAGCAGCATGATTTATAGTCCTTTGCGTATATACCCAGTAATGGGATGGCTGGGTCAAATGGAATTTCTAGTTCTAGATCCCTGAGGAATCGCCACAGTGACTTCCACAAGGGTTGAACTACTTTACAGTCCCACCAACAGTGTAAAAGTGTTCCTATTTCTCCACATCCTCTCCAGCAACTGTTGTTTCCTGACTTTTTAATGATTGCCATTCTACCTGGTGTGAGATGGTATCTCATTGTGGTTTTGATTTGCATTTCTCTGATGGCCAGTGATGGTGAGCATTTTTTCACGTGTTTTTTGGCTGCGTTAATGTCTTCTTTTGAGGAGTGTCTGTTCATGTCCTTCGCCCTCTTTTTGATGGGGTTGTTTGGTGTTTTCTTGTAAATTTGTTGGAGTTCATTGTAGATTCTGGATATTAGCCCTTTGTCAGCTGAGTAGTTTGCGAAAATTTTCTCCCATTTTGTAGGTTGCCTGTTCACTCTGATGGTAGTTTCCTTTGCTGTGCAGAAGCTCTTGAGTTTAATTAGATCCCATTTGTCAATTTTGGCTTTTGTTGCCATTGCTTTTGGTGTTTTACACATGAAGTCCTTGCACATGCCTATGTCCTGAATGGTACTGCCTAGGTTTTCTTCTAGGGTTTTTATGGTTTTAGGTCTAACGTTTAAGTGTTTAATCCATCTTGAGTTGATTTTTGTATAAGGTGTAAGGAAGGGATCCAGTTTCAGCTGTCTACATGTGGCTAGCCAGTTTTCCCAGCACCATTTATTAAATAGGGAATCCGTTCTCCATTTCTTGTTTTTGTCAGGTTTGTCAAAGATCAGATAGTTGTAGACATGTGGCATTATTTCTGACGGCTCTGTTCTGTTCCATTGATCTATATCTCTGTTTTGGTACCAGTACCATGCTGTTTTCGTTATTGTAGCCTTGTAGTATAGTTTGAAGTCAGGTAGCGTGATGCCTCCAGCTTTGTTCTTTTGGCTTAGGATTGACTTGGTGATGCGGGCTCTTTTTTGGTTCCATATGAACTTTAAAGTAGTTTTTTCCAATTCTGTGAAGAAAGTCATTGGTAACTTGATGGGGATGGCATTGAATCTGTAAATTACCTTGGAAAGGATGGCCATTTTCATGATATTGATTCTTCCTACCCATGAGCATGGAATGTTCTTCCATTTGTTTGCATCCTCTTTTATTTCCTTGAGCAGTGGTTTGTAGTTTTCTCCTTGAAGAGGTCCTTCACATCCCTTCTAAGTTGGATTCCTAGGTATTTTATTCTCTTTGAAGCAATTGTGAATGGGAGTTCACTCATGATTTGGCTCTCTGTTTGTCTGTTATTGATGTATAAGAATGCTTGTGATTTTTGTACATTGATGTTGTATCCTGAAACTTTGCTGAAGTTGCTTATCAGCTTAAGGAGATTTTGGGCTGAGACAATGGGGTTTTCTAGATATACTATCACGTCATCTGCAAACAGGGACAATTTGACTTCCTTTTTTCCTAATTGAATACCCTTGATTTCCTTCTCTTGCCTAATTGCCCTGGCCAGAACTTCCAACACTATGTTGAATAGAAGTGGTGAGAGAGGGCATCCCTGTCTTGTGCCAGTTTTCAAAGTGAATGCTTCCAGTTTTTGCCCATTCAGTATGATATTGGCTGTGGGTTTGTCATAAATAGCTCTTATTATTTTGAGATACGACCCATCAATACCTAATTTATTGAGAGTTTTTAGCATGAAGGGTTGTTGAATTTTGTCAAAGGCCTTTTCTTCATGTATTGAGATAATCATGTGGTTTTTGACTTTGGTTCTGTTTATATGCTGGATTACATTTATTGATTTGCGTATACTGAACCAGCCTTGCATCCCAGGGATGAAGCCCACTTGATCATGGTGGGTAAGCTGTTTGATGTGCTGCTGGATTCGGTTTGCCAGTAATTTATTGAGGATTTTTGCATCAATATTCATCAAGGATATTGGTCTAAAATTCTCTTTTTTGGTTGTGTGTCTGCCCAGCTTTGGTATCAGCATGATGCTGGCCTCATTAAATGAGTTAGGAAGGATTCCCTCTTTTTCTATTGATTGGAATAGTTTCTGAAGTAATGGTTCCAGTTCCTCCTTGTACCTCTGGTAGAATTCGGCTGTGAACCCATCTGATCCTGGACGCGATTTTGGTTGGTAAGCTATTAATCATTGCCACAATTTCAGCTCCTGTTATTAGTCTATTCAGAGATTCAACTTCTTCCTGGTTTAGTCATGGGAGAGTGTATGTGTCGAGGAATTTATCCCTTTCTTTTTTTTTTAACTTTTTTTCTTTTTATCATTATTATTATTATTATTACTATTATACTTTAGGCTCTATGGCACATGTGCGCAACGTGCAGGTAAGCTACATATGTATACATGTGCCATGCTGGTGTGCTGCACCCACCAACTCGTCATCTAGCATTAGGTATATCTCCCAGTGCTGTCCCTCCCCCCTCCCACCACCCCACAACAGTCCCCGAAGTGTGATGTTCCCCTTCCTGTGTCCATGTGTTCTCATTGTTCGATTTCCACCTATGAGTGAGAATATGTGGTGTTTGGTTTTTTGTTCTTGCGATAGTTTACTGAGAACGATGATTTCCAATTTCATCCATGTCCCTACAAAGGATATGAACTCATCATTTTTTATGGCTGCATAGTATTCCATGGTGTATATGTGCCACATTTTCTTAATCCAGTCTATCATTGTTGGACATTTGGGTTGGTTCCAAGTCTTTGCTATTGTGTATAATGCCGCAATAAACATACGTGTGCATGTGTCTTTATAGCAGCATGATTTATAGTCCTTTGGGTATATTCCCAGTAATGGGATGGCTGGGTCAAATGGAATTTCTAGTTCTAGATCCCTGAGGAATCGCCACAGTGACTTCCACAAGGGTTGAACTAGTTTACAGTCCCACCAACAGTGTAAAAGTGTTCCTATTTCTCCACATCCTCTCCAGCACCTGTTGTTTCCTGACTTTTTAATGATTGCCATTCTACCTGGTGTGAGATGGTATCTCATTGTGGTTTTGATTTGCATTTCTCTGATGGCCAGTGATGGTGAGCATTTTTTCACGTGTTTTTTGGCTGCATAAATGTCTTCTTTTGAGGAGTGTTTGTTCATGTCCTTCGCCCTCTTTTTGATGGGGTTGTGTGGTGTTTTCTTGTAAATTTGTTGGAGTTCATTGTAGATTCTGGATATTAGCCCTTTGTCAGCTGAGTAGGTTGCGAAAATTTTCTCCCATTTTGTAGGTTGCCTGTTCACTCTGATGGTAGTTTCCTTTGCTGTGCAGAAGCTCTTGAGTTTAATTAGATCCCATTTGTCAATTTTGGCTTTTGTTGCCATTGCTTTTGGTGTTTTACACATGAAGTCCTTGCCCATGCCTATGTCCTGAATAGTATTGCCTATGTTTTCTTCTAGGGTTTTTATGGTTTAAGTCTAACGTTTCAGTCTTTAATCCATCTTGAGTTGATTTTTGTATAAGGTGTAAGGAAGGGATCCAGTTTCAGCTTTCTACATGTGGCTAGCCAGTTTTCCCAGCACCATTTATTAAATAGGGAATCCTTTCTCCATTTCTGGTTTTTGTCAGGTTTGTCAAAGATCAGATAGTTGTAGATATGTGGCATTATTTCTGACGGCTCTGTTCTGCTCCGTTGATCTATATCTCTGTTTTGGTACCAGTACCATGCTGTTTTGGTTACTGTAGCCTTGTAGTATAGTTTGAAGTCAGGTAGCGTGATGCCTCCAGCTTTGTTCTTTTGGCTTAGGATTGACTTGGTGATGCGGGCTCTTTTTTGGTTCCATATGAACTTTAAAGTAGTTTTTTCCAATTCTGTGAAGAAAGTCATTGGTAACTTGATGGGGATGGCATTGAATCTGTAAATTACCTTGGAAAGGATGGCCATTTTCATGATATTGATTCTTCCTACCCATGAGCATGGAATGTTCTTCCCTTTGTTTGTATCCTCTTTTATTTCCTTGAGCAGTGGTTTGTAGTTTTCTCCTTGAAGAGGTCCTTCACATCCCTTGTAAGTTGGATTCCTAGGTATTTTATTCTCTTTGAAGCAATTGTGAATGGGAGTTCACTCATGATTTGGCTCTCTGTTTGTCTGTTATTGATGTATAAGAATGCTTGTGATTTTTGTACATTGATGTTGTATCCTGAGACTTTGCTGAAGTTGCTTATCAGCTTAAGGAGATTTTGGGCTGAGACAATTGGGTTTTCTAGATATACTATCACGTCATCTGCAAACAGGGACAATTTGACTTCCTTTTTTCCTAATTGAATACCCTTGATTTCCTTCTCTTGCCTAATTGCCCTGGCCAGAACTTCCAACACTATGTTGAATAGAAGTGGTGAGAGAGGGCATCCCTGTCTTGTGCCAGTTTTCAAAGTGAATGCTTCCAGTTTTTGCCCATTCAGTATGATATTGGCTGTGGGTTTGTCATAAATAGCTCTTATTATTTTGAGATACGACCCATCAATACCTAATTTATTGAGAGTTTTTAGCATGAAGGGTTGTTGAATTTTGTCAAAGGCCTTTTCTTCATGTATTGAGATAATCATGTGGTTTTTGACTTTGGTTCTGTTTATATGCTGGATTACATTTATTGATTTGCGTATATTGAACCAGCCTTGCATCCCAGGGATGAAGCCCACTTGATCATGGTGGATAAGCTGTTTGATGTGCTGCTGGATTCAGTTTGCCAGTAATTTATTGAGGATTTTTGCATCAATATTCATCAAGGATATTGGTCTAAAATTCTCTTTTTTGGTTGTGTCTCTGCCCAGCTTTGGTATCAGCATGATGCTGGCCTCATTAAATGAGTTAGGAAGGATTCCCTCTTTTTCTATTGATTGGAATAGTTTCTGAAGAAATGGTTCCAGTTCCTCCTTGTACCTCTGGTAGAATTCGGCTGTGAACCCATCTGATCCTGGACTCTTTTTGGTTGGTAAGCTATTGATCATTGCCACAATTTCAGCTCCTGTTATTAGTCTATTCAGAGATTCAACTTCTTCCTGGTTTAGTCATGGGAGAGCGTATGTGTCGAGGAATTTATCCCTTTCTATTTTTTTTAATTTTTTTCTTTTTATCATCATCATTATTATTATTATTATTACTACTATTATACTTTAGGCTCTATGGCACATGTGCGCAACGTGCAGGTAAGCTACATATGTATACATGTGCCATGCTGGTGTGCTGCACCCACCAACCCGTCATCTAGCATTAGGTATATCTCCCAATGCTGTCCCTCCCCCGTCCCCGCACCCCACAACAGTCCCCGAAGTGTGATGTTCCCCTTCCTGTGTCCATGTGTTCTCATTGTTCGATTCCCACCTATGAGTGAGAATATGTGGTGTTTGGCTTTTTGTTCTTGCGATAGTTTACTGAGAACGATGATTTCCAATTTCATCCATGTCCCTACAAAGGATATGAACTCATCATTTTTTATGGCTGCATAGTATTCCATGGTGTATATGTGCCATATTTTCTTAATCCAGTCTATCATTGTTGGACATTTGGGTTGGTTCCAAGTCTTTGCTATTGTGTATAATGCCGCAATAAACATACGTGTGCATGTGTATTTATAGCAGCATGATTTATAGTCCTTTGGGTATATACCCAGTAATGGGATGGCTGGGTCAAATGGAATTTCTAGTTCTAGATCCCTGAGGAATCGCCACAGTGACTTCCACAAGGGTTGAACTAGTTTACAGTCCCACCAACAGTGTAAAAGTGTTCCTATTTCTCCACATCCTCTCCAGCACCTGTTGTTTCCTGACTTTTTAATGATTGCCATTCTACCTGGTGTGAGATGGTATCTCATTGTGGTTTTGATTTGCATTTCTCTGATGGCCAGTGATGGTGAGCATTTTTTCACGTGTTTTTTGGCTGAATAAATGTCTTCTTTTGAGGAGTGTCTGTTCATGTCCTTCGCCCTCTTTTTGATGGGGTTGTGTGGTGTTTTCTTGTAAATTTGTTGGAGTTCATTGTAGATTCTGGATATTAGCCCTTTGTCAGATGAGTAGGTTGCGAAAATTTTCTCCCATTTTGTAGGTTGCCTGTTCACTCTGATGGTAGTTTCCTTTGCTGTGCAGAAGCTCTTGAGTTTAATTAGATCCCATTTGTCAATTTTGGCTTTTGTTGCCATTGCTTTTGGTGTTTTACACATGAAGTCCTTGCCCATGCCTATGTCCTGAATGGTATTGCCTAGGTTTTCTTCTAGGGTTTTTATGGTTTTAGGTCTAATGTTTAAGTCTTTAATCCATCTTGAGTTGATTTTTGTATAAGGTGTAAGGAAGGGATCCAGTTTCAGCTTTCTACATGTGGCTAGCCAGTTTTCCCAGCACCATTTATTAAATAGGGAATCCTTTCTCCATTTCTTGTTTTTGTCAGGTTTGTCAAAGATCAGATAGTTGTAGATATGTGGCATTATTTCTGACGGCTCTGTTCTGTTCCATTGATCTATATCTCTGTTTTGGTACCAGTACCATGCTGTTTTGGTTACTGTAGCCTTGTAGTATAGTTTGAAGTCAGGTAGCGTGATGCCTTCAGCTTTGTTCTTTTGCCTTAGGATTGACTTGGGGATGCGGGCTCTTTTTTGGTTCCATATGAACTTTAAAGTAGTTTTTTCCAATTCTGTGAAGAAAGTCATTGGTAACTTGATGGGGATGGCATTGAATCTGTAAATTACCTTGGGAAGGATGGCCATTTTCATGATACTGATTCTTCCTACCCATGAGCATGGAATGTTCTTCCATTTGTTTGTATCCTCTTTTATTTCCTTGAACAGTGGTTTGTAGTTTTCTCCTTGAAGAGGTCCTTCACATCCCTTGTAAGTTGGATTCCTAGGTATTTTATTCTCTTTGAAGCAATTGTGAATGGGAGTTCACTCATGATTTGGCTCTCTGTTTGTCTGTTATTGATGTATAAGAATGCTTGTGATTTTTGTACATTGATGTTGTATCCTGAGACTTTGCTGAAGTTGCTTATCAGCTTAAGGAGATTTTGGGCTGAGACAATGGGGTTTTCTAGATATACTATCACGTCATCTGCAAACAGGGACAATTTGACTTCCTTTTTTCCTAATTGAATACCCTTGATTTCCTTCTCTTGCCTAATTGCCCTGGCCAGAACTTCCAACACTATGTTGAATAGAAGTGGTGAGAGAGGGCATCCCTGTCTTGTGGCAGTTTTCAAAGAGAATGCTTCCAGTTTTTGCCCATTCAGTATGATATTGGCTGTGGGTTTGTCATAAATAGCTCTTATTATTTTGAGATACGACCCATCAATACCTAATTTATTGAGAGTTTTTAGCATGAAGGGTTGTTGAATTTTGTCAAAGGCCTTTTCTTCATGTATTGAGATAATCATGTGGTTTTTGACTTTGGTTCTGTTTATATGCTGGATTACATTTATTGATTTGCGTATATTGAACCAGCCTTGCATCCCAGGGATGAAGCCCACTTGATCATGGTGGATAAGCTGTTTGATGTGCTGCTGGATTCAGTTTGCCAGTAATTTATTGAGGATTTTTGCATCAATATTCATCAAGGATATTGGTCTAAAATTCTCTTTTTTGGTTGTGTCTCTGCCCAGCTTTGGTATCAGCATGATGCTGGCCTCATTAAATGAGTTAGGAAGGATTCCCTCTTTTTCTATTGATTGGAATAGTTTCTGAAGAAATGGTTCCAGTTCCTCCTTGTACCTCTGGTAGAATTCGGCTGTGAACCCATCTGATCCTGGACTCTTTTTGGTTGGTAAGCTATTGATCATTGCCACAACTTCAGCTCCTGTTATTAGTCTATTCAGAGATTCAACTTCTTCCTGGTTTAGTCATGGGAGAGTGTATGTGTCGAGGAATTTATCCCTTTCTTTTTTTTTTAATTTGTTTTCTGTTTATCATTATTATTATTATTATTATTATTATTATACTTTAGGCTCTATGGTACACGTGCGCAACGTGCAGGTAAGCTACATATGTATACATGTGCCATGCTGGTGCGCTGCACCCACCAACTCGTCATCTAGCATTAGGTATATCTCCCAATGCTGTCAATCCCCCCTCCCCCCAACCCACAACAGTCCCCGAAGTGTGATGTTCCCCTTCCTGTGTCCATGTGTTCTCATTGTTCAATTCCCACCTATGAGTGAGAATATGTGGTGTTTGGTTTTTTGTTCTTGCGATAGTTTACTGAGAACGATGATTTCCAATTTCATCCATGTCCCTACAAAGGATATGAACTCATCATTTTTTATGGCTGCCTAGTATTCCATGGTGTATATGTGCCACATTTTCTTAATCCAGTCTATCATTGTTGGACATTTGGGTTGGTTCCAAGTCTTTGCTATTGTGTATAATGCCGCAATAAACATACGTGTGCATGTGTCTTTATAGCAGCATGATTTATAGTCCTTTGGGTATATACCCTGCAATGGGATGGCTGGGTCAAATGGAATTGATAGTTCCAGATCCCTGAGGAATCGCCACAGTGACTTCCACAAGGGTTGAACTAGTTTACAGTCCCACCAACGGTGTAAAAGTGTTCCTATTTCTCCACATCCTCTCCAGCACCTGTTGTTTCCTGACTTTTTAATGATTGCCATTTTAACTGGTGTGAGATGGTATCTCATTGTGGTTTTAATTTGCATTTCTCTGATGGCCAGTGATGGTGAGCATTTTTTCACGTGTTTTTGGGCTGCATAAATGTCTTCTTTTGAGGATGTCTGTTCATGTCCTTCGCCCACTTTTTGATGGGGTTGTTTGGTGTTTTCTTGTAAATTTGTTGGAGTTCATTGTAGATTCTGGATATTAGCCCTTTGTCAGATGAGTAGGTTGCGAAAATTTTCTCCCATTTTGTAGGTTGCCTGTTCACTCTGATGGTAGTTTCCTTTGCTGTGCAGAAGGTCTTGAGTTTAATTAGATCCCATTTGTCAATTTTGGCTTTTGTTGCCATTGCTTTTGGTGTTTTAGACATGAAGTCCTTGCCCATGCCTATGTCCTGAATGGTATTGCCTAGGTTTTCTTCTAGGGTTTTTATGGTTTTAGGTCTAACGTTTAAGTCTTTAATCCATCTTGAGTTGATTTTTGTATAAGGTGGAAGGAAGGGATCCAGTTTCAGCTTTCTACATGTGGCTAGCCAGGTTTCCCAGCACCATTTATTAAATAGGGAATCCTTTCTCCATTTCTTGTTTTTGTCAGGTTTGTCAAAGATCAGATAGTTGTAGATATGTGGCATTATTTCTGACGGCTCTGTTCTGTTCCATTGATCTATATCTCTGTTTTGGTACCAGTACCATGCTGTTTTGGTTACTGTAGCCTTGTAGTATAGTTTGAAGTCAGGTAGCGTGATGCCTCCAGCTTTGTTCTTTTGGCTTAGGATTGACTTGGTGATGCGGGCTCTTTTTTGGTTCCATGTGAACTTTAAAGTAGTTTTTTCCAATTCTGTGAAGAAAGTCATTGGTAACTTGATGGGGATGGCATTGAATCTGTAAATTACCTTGGGAAGGTTGGCCATTGTCATGATATTGATTCTTCCTACCCATGAGCATGGAATGTTCTTCCATTTGTTTGTATCCTCTTTTATTTCCTTGAGCAGTGGTTTGTAGTTTTCTCCTTGAATAGGTCCTTCACATCCCTTGTAAGTTGGATTCCTAGGTATTTTATTCTCTTTGAAGCAATTGTGAATGGGAGTTCACTCATGATTTGGCTCTCTGTTTGTCTGTTATTGATGTATAAGAATGCTTGTGATTTTTGTACATTGATTTTGTATCCTGAGACTTTGCTGAAGTTGCTTATCAGCTTAAGGAGATTTTGGGCTGAGACAATGGGGTTTTCTAGATATACTATCTCGTCATCTGCAGACAGGGACAATTTGACTTCCTTTTTTCCTTATTGAATACCCTTGATTTCCTTCTCTTGCCTAATTGCCCTGGCCAGAACTTCCAACACTATGTTGAATAGAAGTGGTGAGAGAGGGCATCCCTGTCTTGTGGCAGTTTTCAAAGTGAATGCTTCCAGTTTTTGCCCATTCAGTAAGATATTGGCTGTGGGTTTGTCATAAATAGCTCTTATTATTTTGAGATACGACCCATCAATACCTAATTTATTGAGAGTTTTTAGCATGAAGGGTTGTTGAATTTTGTCAAAGGCCTTTTCTTCATGTATTGAGATAATCATGTGGTTTTTGACTTTGGTTCTGTTTATATGCTGGATTACATTTATTGATTTGCGTATATTGAACCAGCCTTGCATCCCAGGGATGAAGCCCACTTGATCATGGTGGATAAGCTGTTTGATGTGCTGCTGGATTCGGTTTGCCAGTAATTTATTGAGGATTTTTGCATCAATATTCATCAAGGATATTGGTCTAAAATTCTCTTTTTTGGTTGTGTCTCTGCCCAGCTTTGGTAACAGCATGATGCTGGCCTCATAAAATGAGTTAGGAAGGATTCCCTCTTTTTCTATTGATTGGAATAGTTTCTGAAGTAATGGTTCCAGTTCCTCCTTGTACCTCTGGTAGAATTCGGCTGTGAACCCATCTGATCCTGGACTCTTTTTGGTTGGTAAGCTATTGGTTATTGCCACAATTTCAGCTCCTGTTATTAGTCTATTCAGAGATTCAACTTCTTCCTGGTTTAGTCATGGGAGAGTGTATGTGTCGAGGAATTTATCCCTTTATTTTTTTTTTAATTTGTTTTCTGTTTATCATTATTATTATTATTATTATTATACTTTAGGCTCTATGGTACACGTGCGCAACGTGCAGGTAAGCTACATATGTATACATGTGCCATGCTGGTGCGCTGCACCCACCAACTCGTCATCTAGCATTAGGTATATCTCCCAATGCTGTCAATCCCCCATCCCCCCAACCCACAACAGTCCCCGAAGTGTGATGTTCCCCTTCCCGTGTCCATGTGTTCTCATTGTTCAATTCCCACCTATGAGTGAGAATATGTGGTGTTTGGTTTTTTGTTCTTGCGATAGTTTACTGAGAACGATGATTTCCAATTTCATCCATGTCCCTACAAAGGATATGAACTCATCATTTTTTATGGCTGCCTAGTATTCCATGGTGTATATGTGCCACATTTTCTTAATCCAGTCTATCATTGTTGGACATTTGGGTTGGTTCCAAGTCTTTGCTATTGTGTATAATGCCACCATAAACATACGTGTGCATGTGTCTTTATAGCAGCATGATTTATAGTCCTTTGGGAATATACCCTGCAATGGGATGGCTGGGTCAAATGGAATTGATAGTTCCAGATCCCTGAGGAATCGCCACAGTGACTTCCACAAGGGTTGAACTAGTTTACAGTCCCACCAAGGTGTAAAAGTGTTCCTATTTCTCCACATCCTCTCCAGCACCTGTTGTTTCCTGACTTTTTAATGATTGCCATTTTAACTGGTGTGAGATGGTATCTCATTGTGGTTTTGATTTGCATTTCTCTGATGGCCAGTGATGGTGAGCATTTTTTCACGTGTTTTTGGGCTGCATAAATGTCTTCTTTTGAGGATGTCTGTTCATGTCCTTCGCCCACTTTTTGATGGGGTTGTTTGGTGTTTTCTTGTAAATTTGTTGGAGTTCATTGTAGATTCTGGATATTAGGCCTTTGTCAGATGAGTAGGTTGCGAAAATTTTCTCCCATTTTGTAGGTTGCCTGTTCACTCTGATGGTAGTTTCCTTTGCTGTGCAGAAGGTCTTGAGTTTAATTAGATCCCATTTGTCAATTTTGGCTTTTGTTGCCATTGCTTTTGGTGTTTTAGACATGAAGTCCTTGCCCATGCCTATGTCCTGAATGGTATTGCCTAGGTTTTCTTCTAGGGTTTTTATGGTTTTAGGTCTAACGTTTAAGTCTTTAATCCATCTTGAGTTGATTTTTGTATAAGGTGGAAGGAAGGGATCCAGTTTCAGCTTTCTACATGTGGCTAGCCAGGTTTCCCAGCACCATTTATTAAATAGGGAATCCTTTCTCCATTTCTTGTTTTTGTCAGGTTTGTCAAAGATCAGATAGTTGTAGATATGTGGCATTATTTCTGACGGCTCTGTTCTGTTCCATTGATCTATATCTCTGTTTTGGTACCAGTACCATGCTGTTTTGGTTACTGTAGCCTTGTAGTATAGTTTGAAGTCAGGTAGCGTGATGCCTCCAGCTTTGTTCTTTTGGCTTAGGATTGACTTGGTGATGCGGGCTCTTTTTTGGTTCCATGTGAACTTTAAAGTAGTTTTTTCCAATTCTGTGAAGAAAGTCATTGGTAACTTGATGGGGATGGCATTGAATCTGTAAATTACCTTGGGAAGGATGGCCATTTTCATGATATTGATTCTTCCTACCCATGAGCATGGAATGTTCTTCCATTTGTTTGTATCCTCTTTTATTTCCTTGAGCAGTGGTTTGTAGTTTTCTCCTTGAAGAGGTCCTTCACATCCCTTGTAAGTTGGATTCCTAGGTATTTTAATCTCTTTGAAGCAATTGTGAATGGGAGTTCACTCATGATTTGGCTCTCTGTTTGTCTGTTATTGATGTATAAGAATGCTTGTGATTTTTGTACATTGATTTTGTATCCTGAGACTTTGCTGAAGTTGCTTATCAGCTTAAGGAGATTTTGGGCTGAGACAATGGGGTTTTCTAGATATACTATCACGTCATCTGCAGACAGGGACAATTTGACTTCCTTTTTTCCTTATTGAATACCCTTGATTTCCTTCTCTTGCCTAATTGCCCTGGCCAGAACTTCCAACACTATGTTGAATAGAAGTGGTGAGAGAGGGCATCCCTGTCTTGTGCCAGTTTTCAAAGTGAATGCTTCCTGTTTTTGCCCATTCAGTATGATATTGGCTGTGGGTTTGTCATAAATAGCTCTTATTATTTTGAGATACGACCCATCAATACCTAATTTATTGAGAGTTTTTAGCATGAAGGGTTGTTGAATTTTGTCAAAGGCCTTTTCTTCATGTATTGAGATAATCATGTGGTTTTTGACTTTGGTTCTGTTTATATGCTGGATTACATTTATTGATTTGCGTATATTGAACCAGCCTTGCATCCCAGAGATGAAGCCCACTTGATCATGGTGGATAAGCTGTTTGATGTGCTGCTGGATTCGGTTTGCCAGTAATTTATTGAGGATTTTTGCATCAATATTCATCAAGGATATTGGTCTAAAATTCTCTTTTTTGGTTGTGTCTCTGCCCAGCTTTGGTATCAGCATGATGCTGGCCTCATAAAATGAGTTAGGAAGGATTCCCTCTTTTTCTATTGATTGGAATAGTTTCTGAAGTAATGGTTCCAGTTCCTCCTTGTACCTCTGGTAGAATTCGGCTGTGAACCCATCTGATCCTGGACTCTTTTTGGTTGGTAAGCTATTGATTATTGCCACAATTTCAGCTCCTGTTATTAGTCTATTCAGAGATTCAACTTCTTCCTGGTTTAGTCATGGGAGAGTGTATGTGTCGAGGAATTTATCCCTTTCTTTTTTGTTAATTATTTTTTTTCTGTTTATCATTATTATTATTATTATTATTATACTTTAGGCTCTATGGTAAACGTGCGCAACGTGCAGGTAAGCTACATATGTATACATGTGCCATGCTGGTGCGCTGCACCCACCAACTCGTCATCTAGCATTAGGTATATCTCCCAATGCTGTCAATCCCCCCTCCCCCCAACCCACCACAGTCCCCGAAGTGTGATGTTCCCCTTCCTGTGTCCATGTGTTCTCATTGTTCAATTCCCACCTATGAGTGAGAATATGTGGTGTTTGGTTTTTTGTTCTTGCGATAGTTTACTAAGAACGATGATTTCCAATTTCATCCATGTCCCTACAAAGGATATGAACTCATCATTTTTTATGGCTGCCTAGTATTCCATGGTGTATATGTGCCACATTTTCTTAATCCAGTCTATCATTGTTGGACATTTGGGTTGGTTCCAAGTCTTTGCTATTGTGTATAATGCCGCAATAAACATACGTGTGCATGTGTCTTTATAGCAGCATGATTTATAGTCCTTTGGGTATATACCCTGCAATGGGATGGCTGGGTCAAATGGAATTGATAGTTCCAGATCCCTGAGGAATCGCCACAGTGACTTCCACAAGGGTTGAACTAGTTTACAGTCCCACCAACGGTGTAAAAGTGTTCCTATTTCTCCACATCCTCTCCAGCACCTGTTGTTTCCTGACTTTTTAATGATTGCCATTTTAACTGGTGTGAGATGGTATCTCATTGTGGTTTTGATTTGCATTTCTCTGATGGCCAGTGATGGTGAGCATTTTTTCACGTGTTTTTGGGCTGCATAAATGTCTTCGTTTGAGGATGTCTGTTTATGTCCTTCGCCCACTTTTTGATGGTGTTGTTTGGTGTTTTCTTGTAAATTTTTTGGAGTTCATTGTAGATTCTGGATATTAGCCCTTTGTCAGATGAGTAGGTTGCGAAAATTTTCTCCCATTTTGTAGGTTGCCTGTTCACTTTGATGGTAGTTTCCTTTGCTGTGCAGAAGCTCTTTAGTTTAATTAGATCCCATTTGTCAATTTTGGCTTTTGTTGCCATTGCTTTTGGTGTTTTAAACATGAAGTCCTTGCCCATGCCTATGTCCTGAATGGTATTGCCTAGGTTTTCTTCTAGGGTTTTTATGGTTTTAGGTCTAACGTTTAAGTCTTTAATCCATCTTGAGTTGATTTTTGTATAAGTTGGAAGGAAGGGATCCAGTTTCAGCTTTCTACATGTGGCTAGCCAGGTTTCCCAGCACCATTTATTAAATAGGGAATCCTTTCTCCATTTCTTGTTTTTGTCAGGTTTGTCAAAGATCAGATAGTTGTAGATATGTGGCATTATTTCTGACGGCTCTGTTCTGTTCCATTGATCTATATCTCTGTTTTGGTACCAGTACCATGCTGTTTTGGTTACTGTAGCCTTGTAGTATAGTTTGAAGTCAGGTAGCGTGATGCCTCCAGCTTTGTTCTTTTGGCTTAGGATTGACTTGGTGATGCGGGCTCTTTTTTGGTTCCATGTGAACTTTAAAGTAGTTTTTTCCAATTCTGTGAAGAAAGTCATTGGTAACTTGATGGGGATGGCATTGAATCTGTAAATTACCTTGGGAAGGATGGCCATTTTCATGATATTGATTCTTCCTACCCATGAGCATGGAATGTTCTTCCATTTGTTTGTATCCTCTTTTATTTCCTTGAGCAGTGGTTTGTAGTTTTCTCCTTGAAGTGGTCCTTCACATCCCTTGTAAGTTGGATTCCTAGGTATTTTATTCTCTTTGAAGCAATTGTGAATGGGAGTTCACTCATGATTTGGCTCTCTGTTTGTCTGTTATTGATGTATAAGAATGCTTGTGATTTTTGTACATTGATTTTGTATCCTGAGACTTTGCTGAAGTTGCTTATCAGCTTAAGGAGATTTTGGGCTGAGACAATGGGGTTTTCTAGATATACTATCACGTCATCTGCAGACAGGGACAATTTGACTTCCTTTTTTCCTTATTGAATACCCTTGATTTCCTTCTCTTGCCTAATTGCCCTGGCCAGAACTTCCAACACTATGTTGAATAGAAGTGGTGAGAGAGGGCATCCCTGTCTTGTGCCAGTTTTCAAAGTGAATGCTTCCTGTTTTTGCCCATTCAGTATGATATTGGCTGTGGGTTTGTCATAAATAGCTCTTATTATTTTGAGATACGACCCATCAATACCTAATTTATTGAGAGTTTATAGCATGAAGGGTTGTTGAATTTTGTCAAAGGCCTTTTCTTCATGTATTGAGATAATCATGTGGTTTTTGACTTTGGTTCTGTTTATATGCTGGATTACATTTATTGATTTGCGTATATTGAACCAGCCTTGCATCCCAGAGATGAAGCCCACTTGATCATGGTGGATAAGCTGTTTGATGTGCTGCTGGATTCGGTTTGCCAGTAATTTATTGAGGATTTTTGCATCAATATTCATCAAGGATATTGGTCTAAAATTCTCTTTTTTGGTTGTGTCTCTGCCCAGCTTTGGTATCAGCATGATGCTGGCCTCATAAAATGAGTTAGGAAGGATTCCCTCTTTTTCTATTGATTGGAATAGTTTCTGAAGTAATGGTTCCAGTTCCTCCTTGTACCTCTGGTAGAATTCGGCTGTGAACCCATCTGATCCTGGACTCTTTTTGGTTGGTAAGCTATTGATTATTGCCACAATTTCAGCTCCTGTTATTAGTCTATTCAGAGATTCAACTTCTTCCTGGTTTAGTCATGGGAGAGTGTATGTGTCGAGGAATTTATCCCTTTCTTTTTTTTTAATTATTTTTTTTCTGTTTATCATTATTATTATTATTATTATTATACTTTAGGCTCTATGGTAAACGTGCGCAACGTGCAGGTAAGCTACATATGTATACATGTGCCATGCTGGTGCGCTGCACCCACCAACTCGTCATCTAGCATTAGGTATATCTCCCAATGCTGTCAATCCCCCCTCCCCCCAACCCACCACAGTCCCCGAAGTGTGATGTTCCCCTTCCTGTGTCCATGTGTTCTCATTGTTCAATTCCCACCTATGAGTGAGAATATGTGGTGTTTGGTTTTTTGTTCTTGCGATAGTTTACTAAGAACGATGATTTCCAATTTCATCCATGTCCCTACAAAGGATATGAACTCATCATTTTTTATGGCTGCCTAGTATTCCATGGTGTATATGTGCCACATTTTCTTAATCCAGTCTATCATTGTTGGACATTTGGGTTGGTTCCAAGTCTTTGCTATTGTGTATAATGCCGCAATAAACATACGTGTGCATGTGTCTTTATAGCAGCATGATTTATAGTCCTTTGGGTATATACCCTGCAATGGGATGGCTGGGTCAAATGGAATTGATAGTTCCAGATCCCTGAGGAATCGCCACAGTGACTTCCACAAGGGTTGAACTAGTTTACAGTCCCACCAACGGTGTAAAAGTGTTCCTATTTCTCCACATCCTCTCCAGCACCTGTTGTTTCCTGACTTTTTAATGATTGCCATTTTAACTGGTGTGAGATGGTATCTCATTGTGGTTTTGATTTGCATTTCTCTGATGGCCAGTGATGGTGAGCATTTTTTCACGTGTTTTTGGGCTGCATAAATGTCTTCGTTTGAGGATGTCTGTTTATGTCCTTCGCCCACTTTTTGATGGTGTTGTTTGGTGTTTTCTTGTAAATTTTTTGGAGTTCATTGTAGATTCTGGATATTAGCCCTTTGTCAGATGAGTAGGTTGCGAAAATTTTCTCCCATTTTGTAGGTTGCCTGTTCACTTTGATGGTAGTTTCCTTTGCTGTGCAGAAGCTCTTTAGTTTAATTAGATCCCATTTGTCAATTTTGGCTTTTGTTGCCATTGCTTTTGGTGTTTTAAACATGAAGTCCTTGCCCATGCCTATGTCCTGAATGGTATTGCCTAGGTTTTCTTCTAGGGTTTTTATGGTTTTAGGTCTAACGTTTAAGTCTTTAATCCATCTTGAGTTGATTTTTGTATAAGTTGGAAGGAAGGGATCCAGTTTCAGCTTTCTACATGTGGCTAGCCAGGTTTCCCAGCACCATTTATTAAATAGGGAATCCTTTCTCCATTTCTTGTTTTTGTCAGGTTTGTCAAAGATCAGATAGTTGTAGATATGTGGCATTATTTCTGACGGCTCTGTTCTGTTCCATTGATCTATATCTCTGTTTTGGTACCAGTACCATGCTGTTTTGGTTACTGTAGCCTTGTAGTATAGTTTGAAGTCAGGTAGCGTGATGCCTCCAGCTTTGTTCTTTTGGCTTAGGATTGACTTGGTGATGCGGGCTCTTTTTTGGTTCCATGTGAACTTTAAAGTAGTTTTTTCCAATTCTGTGAAGAAAGTCATTGGTAACTTGATGGGGATGGCATTGAATCTGTAAATTACCTTGGGAAGGATGGCCATTTTCATGATATTGATTCTTCCTACCCATGAGCATGGAATGTTCTTCCATTTGTTTGTATCCTCTTTTATTTCCTTGAGCAGTGGTTTGTAGTTTTCTCCTTGAAGTGGTCCTTCACATCCCTTGTAAGTTGGATTCCTAGGTATTTTATTCTCTTTGAAGCAATTGTGAATGGGAGTTCACTCATGATTTGGCTCTCTGTTTGTCTGTTATTGATGTATAAGAATGCTTGTGATTTTTGTACATTGATTTTGTATCCTGAGACTTTGCTGAAGTTGCTTATCAGCTTAAGGAGATTTTGGGCTGAGACAATGGGGTTTTCTAGATATACTATCACGTCATCTGCAGACAGGGACAATTTGACTTCCTTTTTTCCTTATTGAATACCCTTGATTTCCTTCTCTTGCCTAATTGCCCTGGCCAGAACTTCCAACACTATGTTGAATAGAAGTGGTGAGAGAGGGCATCCCTGTCTTGTGCCAGTTTTCAAAGTGAATGCTTCCTGTTTTTGCCCATTCAGTATGATATTGGCTGTGGGTTTGTCATAAATAGCTCTTATTATTTTGAGATACGACCCATCAATACCTAATTTATTGAGAGTTTATAGCATGAAGGGTTGTTGAATTTTGTCAAAGGCCTTTTCTTCATGTATTGAGATAATCATGTGGTTTTTGACTTTGGTTCTGTTTATATGCTGGATTACATTTATTGATTTGCGTATATTGAACCAGCCTTGCATCCCAGAGATGAAGCCCACTTGATCATGGTGGATAAGCTGTTTGATGTGCTGCTGGATTCGGTTTGCCAGTAATTTATTGAGGATTTTTGCATCAATATTCATCAAGGATATTGGTCTAAAATTCTCTTTTTTGGTTGTGTCTCTGCCCAGCTTTGGTATCAGCATGATGCTGGCCTCATAAAATGAGTTAGGAAGGATTCCCTCTTTTTCTATTGATTGGAATAGTTTCTGAAGTAATGGTTCCAGTTCCTCCTTGTACCTCTGGTAGAATTCGGCTGTGAACCCATCTGATCCTGGACTCTTTTTGGTTGGTAAGCTATTGATTATTGCCACAATTTCAGCTCCTGTTATTAGTCTATTCAGAGATTCAACTTCTTCCTGGTTTAGTCATGGGAGAGTGTATGTGTCGAGGAATTTATCCCTTTCTTTTTTTTTAATTATTTTTTTTCTGTTTATCATTATTATTATTATTATTATTATACTTTAGGCTCTATGGTAAACGTGCGCAACGTGCAGGTAAGCTACATATGTATACATGTGCCATGCTGGTGCGCTGCACCCACCAACTCGTCATCTAGCATTAGGTATATCTCCCAATGCTGTCAATCCCCCCTCCCCCCAACCCACCACAGTCCCCGAAGTGTGATGTTCCCCTTCCTGTGTCCATGTGTTCTCATTGTTCAATTCCCACCTATGAGTGAGAATATGTGGTGTTTGGTTTTTTGTTCTTGCGATAGTTTACTAAGAACGATGATTTCCAATTTCATCCATGGCCCTACAAAGGATATGAACTCATCATTTTTTATGGCTGCCTAGTATTCCATGGTGTATATGTGCCACATTTTCTTAATCCAGTCTACCATTGTTGGACATTTGGGTTGGTTCCAAGTCTTTGCTATTGTGTATAATGCCGCAATAAACATACGTGTGCATGTGTCTTTATAGCAGCATGATTTATAGTCCTTTGGGTATATACCCTGCAATGGGATGGCTGGGTCAAATGGAATTGATAGTTCCAGATCACTGAGGAATCGCCACAGTGACTTCCACAAGGGTTGAACTAGTTTACAGTCCCACCAACGGTGTAAAAGTGTTCCTATTTCTCCACATACTCTCCAGCACCTGTTGTTTCCTGACTTTTTAATGATTGCCATTTTAACTGGTGTGAGATGGTATCTCATTGTGGTTTTGATTTGCATTTCTCTGATGGCCAGTGATGGTGAGCATTTTTTCACGTGTTTTTGGGCTGCATAAATGTCTTCTTTTGAGGATGTCTGTTCATGTCCTTCGCCCACTTTTTGATGGGGTTGTTTGGTGTTTTCTTGTAAATTTGTTGGAGTTCATTGTAGATTCTGGATATTAGCCCTTTGTCAGATGAGTAGGTTGCGAAAATTTTCTCCCATTTTGTAGGTTGCCTGTTCACTCTGATGGTAGTTTCCTTTGCTGTGCAGAAGCTCTTGAGTTTAATTAGATCCCATTTGTCAATTTTGGCTTTTGTTGCCATTGCTTTTGGTGTTTTAGACATGAAGCCCTTGCCCATGCCTATGTCCTGAATGGTATTGCCTAGGTTTTCTTCTAGGGTTTTTACGGTTTTAGGTCTAACGTTTAAGTCTTTAATCCATCTTGAGTTGATTTTTGTATAAGGTGGAAGGAAGGGATCCAGTTTCAGCTTTCTACATGTGGCTAGCCAGGTTTCCCAGCACCATTTATTAAATAGGGAATCCTTTCTCCATTTCTTGTTTTTGTCAGGTTTGTCAAAGATCAGATAGTTGTAGATATGTGGCATTATTTCTGACGGCTCTGTTCTGTTCCATTGATCTATATCTCTGTTTTGGTACCAGTACCATGCTGTTTTGGTTACTGTAGCCTTGTAGTATAGTTTAAAGTCAGGTAGCGTGATGCCTCCAGCTTTGTTCTTTTGGCTTAGGATTGACTTGTTGATGCGGGCTCTTTTTTGGTTCCATGTGAACTTTAAAGTAGTTTTTTCCAATTCTGTGAAGAAAGTCATTGGTAACTTGATAGGGATGGCATTGAATCTGTAAATTACCTTGGGAAGGATGGCCATTTTCATGATATTGATTCTTCCTTCCCATGAGCATGGAATGTTCTTCCATTTGTTTGTATCCTCTTTTATTTCCTTGAGCAGTGGTTTGTAGTTTTCTCCGTGAAGAAGTCCTTCACATCCCTTGTAAGTTGGATTCCTAGGTATTTTATTCTCTTTGAAGCAATTGTGAATGGGAGTTCACTCATGATTTGGCTCTCTGTTTGTCTGTTATTGATGTATAAGAATGCTTGTGATTTTTGTACATTGATTTTGTATCCTGAGACTTTGCTGAAGTTGCTTATCTGCTTAAGGAGATTTTGGGCTGAGACAATGGGCTTTTCTAGATATACTATCACGTCATCTGCAGACAGGGACAATTTGACTTCCTTTTTTCCTAATTGAATACCCTTGATTTCCTTCTCTTGCCTAATTGCCCTGGCCAGAACTTCCAACACTATGTTGAATAGAAGTGGTGAGAGAGGGCATCCCTGTCTTGTGCCAGTTTTCAAAGTGAATGCTTCCTGTTTTTGCCCATTCAGTATGATATTGGCTGTGGGTTTGTCATAAATAGCTCTTATTATTTTGAGATACGACCCATCAATACCTAATTTATTGAGAGTTTTTAGCATGAAGGGTTGTTGAATTTTGTCAAAGGCCTTTTCTTCATGTATTGAGATAATCATGTGGTTTTTGACTTTGGTTCTGTTTATATGCTGGATTACGTTTATTGATTTGCGTATATTGAACCAGCCTTGCATCCCAGGGATGAAGCCCACTTGATCATGGTGGATAAGCTGTTTGATGTGCTGCTGGATTCGGTTTGCCAGTAATTTATTGAGGATTTTTGCATCAATATTCATCAAGGATATTGGTCTAAAATTCTCTTTTTTGGTTGTGTCTCTGCCCAGCTTTGGTATCAGCATGATGCTGGCCTCATAAAATGAGTTAGGAAGGATTCCCTCTTTTTCTATTGATTGGAATAGTTTCTGAAGTAATGGTTCCAGTTCCTCCTTGTACCTCTGGTAGAATTCGGCTGTGAACCCATCTGATCCTGGACTCTTTTTGGTTGGTAAGCTATTGATTATTGCCACAATTTCAGCTCCTGTTATTAGTCTATTCAGAGATTCAACTTCTTCCTGGTTTAGTCATGGGAGAGTGTATGTGTCGAGGAATTTATCCCTTTCTTTTTTTTTTAATTATTTGTTTTCTGTTTATCATTATTATTATTATTATTATTATACTTTAGGCTCTATGGTACACGTGCGCAACGTGCAGGTAAGCTACATATGTATACATGTGCCATGCTGGTGCGCTGCACCCACCAACTCGTCATCTAGCATTAGGTATATCTCCCAATGCTGTCAATCCCCCCTCCCCCCAACCCACAACAGTCCCCGAAGTGTGATGTTCCCCTTCCTGTGTCCATGTGTTCTCATTGTTCAATTCCCACCTATGAGTGAGAATATGTGGTGTTTGGTTTCTTGTTCTTGCGATAGTTTACTGAGAACGATGATTTCCAATTTCATCCATGTCCCTACAAAGGATATGAACTCATCATTTTTTATGGCTGCCTAGTATTCCATGGTGTATATGTGCCACATTTTCTTAATCCAGTCTATCATTGTTGGACATTTGGGTTGGTTCCAAGTCTTTGCTATTGTGTATAATGCCGCAATAAACATACGTGTGCATGTGTCTTTATAGCAGCATGATTTATAGTCCTTTGGGTATATACCCTGCAATGGGATGGCTGGGTCAAATGGAATTTCTAGTTCCAGATCCCTGAGGAATCGCCACAGTGACTTCCACAAGGGTTGAACCAGTTTACATTCCCACCAACGGTGTAAAAGTGTTCCTGTTTCTCCACATCCTCTCCAGCACCTGTTGTTTCCTGACTTTTTAATGATTGCCATTTTAACTGGTGTGAGATGGTATCTCATTGTGGTTTTGATTTGCATTTCTCTGATGGCCAGTGATGGTGAGCATTTTTTCACGTGTTTTTTGGCTGCATAGATGTCTTCTTTTGAGGAGTGTCTGTTCATGTCCTTCGCCCACATTTTGTTGGGGTTGTTTGGTGTTTTCTTGTAAATTTGTTGGAGTTCATTGTAGATTCTGGATATTAGCCCTTTGTCAGATGAGTGGGTTGCAAAAATTTTCTCCCATTTTGTAGGTTGGTAGTTTCCTTTGCTGTGCAGAAGCTCTTTAGTTTAATTAGATCCCATTTGTCAATTTTGGCTTTTGTTGCCATTGCTTTTGGTGTTTTAGACATGAAGTCCTTGCCCATGCCTATGTCCTGAATGGTATTGCCTAGGTTTTCTTCTAGGGTTTTTATGGTTTTAGGTCTAACGTTTAAGTCTTTAATCCATCTTGAGTTGATTTTTGTATAAGGTGTAAGGAAGGGATCCAGTTTCACCTTTCTACATGTGGCTAGCCAGGTTTCACAGCACCATTTATTAAATAGGGAATCCTTTCTCCATTTCTTTTTTTTGTCAGGTTTGTCAAAGATCAGATAGTTGTAGATATGTGGCATTATTTCTGACGGCTCTGTTCTGTTCCATTGATCTATATCTCTGTTTTGGTACCAGTACCATGCTGTTTTGGTTACTGTAGCCTTGTAGTATAGTTTGAAGTCAGGTAGCGTGATGCCTCCAGCTTTGTTCTTTTGGCTTAGGATTGACTTGGTGATGCGGGCTCTTTTTTGGTTCCATATGAACTTTAAAGTAGTTTTTTCCATTTCTGTGAAGAAAGTCACTGGTAACTTGATGGGGATGGCATTGAATCTGTAAATTACCTTGGGAAGGATGGCCATTTTCATGATATTGATTCTTCCTACCCATGAGCATGGAATGTTCTTCCATTTGTTTGCATCCTCTTTTCTTTCCTTGAGCAGTGGTTTGTAGTTTTCTCCTTGAAGGGGTCCTTCACATCCCTTGTAAGTTGGATTCCTAGGTATTTTATTCTCTTTGAAGCAATTGTGAATGGGAGTTCACTCATGATTTGGCTCTCTGTTTGTCTGTTATTGATGTATAAGAATGCTTGTGATTTTTGTACATTGTTGTTGTATCCTGAGACTTTGCTGAAGTTGCTTATCAGCTTAAGGAGATTTTGGGCTGAGACTATGGGGTTTTCTAGATATACTATCACGTCATCTGCAAACAGGGACAATTTGACTTCCTTTTTTCCTAATTGAATACCCTTGATTTCCTTCTCTTGCCTAATTGCCCTGGCCAGAACTTCCAACACTATGTTGAATAGAAGTGGTGAGAGAGGGCATCCCTGTCTTGTGCCAGTTTTCAAAGTGAATGCTTCCAGTTTTTGCCCATTCAGTGTGATATTGGCTGTGGGTTTGTCATAAATAGCTCTTATTATTTTGAGATACGCCCCATCAATACCTAATTTATTGAGAGTTTTTAGCATGAAGGGTTGTTGAATTTTGTCAAAGGCCTTTTCTTCATGTATTGAGATAATCATGTGGTTTTTGACTTTGGTTCTGTTTATATGCTGGATTACATTTATTGATTTGCGTATATTGAACCAGCCTTGCATCCCAGGGATGAAGCCCACTTGATCATGGTGGATAATCTGTTTGATGTGCTGCTGGATTCGGTTTGCCAGTAATTTATTGAGGATTTTTGCATCAATATTCATCAAGTATATTGGTCTAAAATTCTCTTTTTTGGTTGTGTCTCTGCCCAGCTTTGGTATCAGCATGATGCTGGCCTCATTAAATGAGTTAGGAAGGATTCCCTCTTTTTCTATTGATTGGAATAGTTTCTGAAGTAATGGTTCCAGTTCCTTCTTGTACCTCTGGTAGAATTCGGCTGTGAACCCATCTGATCCTGGACTCGATTTTGGTTGGTAAGCTATTGATCATTGCCACAATTTCAGCTCCTGTTATTAGTCTATTCAGAGATTCAACTTCTTCCTGGTTTAGTCATGGGAGAGTGTATGTGTCGAGGAATTTATCCCTTTCTTTTTTTTTTAAATTTTTTTCTTTTTATCATTATTATCATTATTATTATTATTATTATTATACTTTAGGCTCTATGGCACATGTGCACAATGTGCAGGTAAGCTACATATGTATACATGTGCCATGCTGGTGTGCTGCACCCACCAACTTGTCATCTAGCATTAGGTATATCTCCCAATGCTGTCCCTCCCCCGTCCCCGCACCCCACAACAGTCCCCGAAGTGTGATGTTCCCCTTCCTGTGTCCATGTGTTCTCATTGTTCGATTCCCACCTATGAGTGAGAATATGTGGTGTTTGGTTTTTTGTTCTTGCGATAGTTTACTGAGAACGATGATTTCCAATTACATCCATGTCCCTACAAAGGATATGAACTCATCATTTTTCATGGCTGCATAGTATTCCATGGTGTATATGTGCCACATTTTCTTAATCCAGTCTATCATTGTTGGACCTTTGGGTTGGTTCCAAGTCTTTGCTATTATGTATAATGCCGCAATAAATATACGTGTGCATGTGTCTTTATAGCAGCATGATTTATAGTCCTTTGGGTATATACCCAGTAATGGGATGGCTGGGTCAAATGGAATTTCTAGTTCTAGATCCCTGAGGAATCGCCACAGTGACTTCCACAAGGGTTGAACTAGTTTACAGTCCCACCAACAGTGTAAAAGTGTTCCTTTTTCTCCACATCCTCTCCAGCACCTGTTGTTTCCTGACTTTTTAATGATTGCCATTCTAACTGGTGTGAGATGGTATCTCATTGTGGTTTTGATTTGCATTTCTCTGATGGCCAGTGATGGTGAGCATTTTTTCACGTGTTTTTTGGCAGCGTAAATGTCTTCTTTTGAGGAGTGTCTGTTCATGTCCTTCGCCCTCTTTTTGATGGGGTTGTTTGGTGTTTTCTTGTAAATTTGTTGGAGTTCGTTGTAGATTCTGGATATTAGCCCTTTGTCAGCTGAGTAGGTTGCGAAAATTTTCTCCCATTTTGTAGGTTGCCTGTTCACTCTGATGGTAGTTTCCTTTGCTGTGCAGAAGCTCTTGAGTTTAATTAGATCCCATTTGTCAATTTTGGCTTTTGTTGCCATTGCTTTTGGTGTTTTACACATGAAGTCCTTGCACATGCCTATGTCCTGAATGGTACTGCCTAGGTTTTCTTCTAGGGTTTTTATGGTTTTAGGTCTAACGTTTAAGTCTTTAATCCATCTTGAGTTGATTTTTGTATAAGGTGTAAGGAAGGGATCCAGTTTCAGCTGTCTACATGTGGCTAGCCAGTTTTCCCAGCACCATTTATTAAATAGGGAATCCTTTCTCCATTTCTTGTTTTTGTCAGGTTTGTCAAAGATCAGATAGTTGTAGATATGTGGCATTATTTCTGACGGCTCTGTTCTGTTCCATTGATCTATATCTCTGTTTTGGTACCAGTACCATGCTGTTTTGGTTACTGTAGCCTTGTAGTATAGTTTGAAGTCAGGTAGCGTGATGCCTCCAGCTTTGTTCTTTTGGCTTAGGATTGACTTGGTGATGCGGGCTCTTTTTTGGTTCCATATGAACTTTAAAGTAGTTTTTTCCAATTCTGTGAAGAAAGTCATTGGTAACTTGATGGGGATGGCATTGAATCTGTAAATTACCTTGGAAAGGATGGCCATTTTCATGATATTGATTCTTCCTACCCATGAGCATGGAATGTTCTTCCATTTGTTTGCATCCTCTTTTATTTCCTTGAGCAGTGGTTTGTAGTTTTCTCCTTGAAGAGGTCTTCACATCCCTTGTAAGTTGGATTCCTAGGTATTTTATTCTCTTTGAAGCAATTGTGAATGGGAGTTCACTCATGATTTGGCTCTCTGTTTGTCTGTTATTGATGTATAAGAATGCTTGTGATTTTTGTACATTGATGTTGTATCCTGAGACTTTGCTGAAGTTGCTTATCAGCTTAAGGAGATTTTGGGCTGAGACTATGGGTTTTTCTAGATATACTATCACGTCATCTGCAAACAGGGACAATTTGACTTCCTTTTTTCCTAATTGAATTCCCTTGATTTCCTTCTCTTGCCTAATTGCCCTGGCCAGAACTTCCAACACTATGTTGAATAGAAGTGGTGAGAGAGGGCATCCCTGTCTTGTGCCAGTTTTCAAAGTGAATGCTTCCAGTTTTTGCCCATTCAGTATGATATTGGCTGTGGGTTTGTCATAAATAGCTCTTATTATTTTGAGATACGACCCATCAATACCTAATTTATTGAGAGTTTTTAGCATGAAGGGTTGTTGAATTTTGTCAAAGGCCTTTTCTTCATGTATTGAGATAATCATGTGGTTTTTGACTTTGGTTCTGTTTATATGCTGGATTACATTTATTGATTTGCGTATATTGAACCAGCCTTGCATACCAAGGATGAAGCCCACTTGATCATGGTGGGTAAGCTGTTTGATGTGCTGCTGGATTCGGTTTGCCAGTAATTTATTGAGGATTTTTGCATCAATATTCATCAAGGATATTGGTCTAAAATTCTATTTTTTGGTTGTGTCTCTGCCCAGCTTTGGTATCAGCATGATGCTGGCCTCATTAAATGAGTTAGGAAGGATTCCCTCTTTTTCTATTGATTGGAATAGTTTCTGAAGTAATGGTTCCAGTTCCTCCTTGTACGTCTGGTAGAATTCGGCTGTGAACCCAACTGATCCTGGACTCGATTTTGGTTGGTAAGCTATTGATCATTGCCACAATTTCAGCTCCTCTTATTAGTCTATTCAGAGATTCAACTTCTTCCTGGTTTAGTCATGGGAGAGTGTATGTGTCGAGGAATTTATCCCTTTCTCTTTTTTTTAATTTTTTTCTTTTTATCATCATCATTATTATTATTATTATTACTACTATTATACTTTAGGCTCTATGGCACATGTGCGCAACGTGCAGGTAAGCTACATATGTATACATGTGCCATGCTGGTGTGCTGCACCCACCAACCCGTCATCTAGCATTAGGTATATCTCCCAATGCTGTCCCTCCCCCGTCCCCGCACCCCACAACAGTCCCCGAAGTGTGATGTTCCCCTTCCTGTGTCCATGTGTTCTCATTGTTCGATTCCCACCTATGAGTGAGAATATGTGGTGTTTGGTTTTTTGTTCTTGCGATAGTTTACTGAGAACGATGATTTCCAATTTCATCCATGTCCCTACGAAGGATATGAACTCATCATTTTTTATGGCTGCATAGTATTCCATGGTGTATATGTGCCACATTTTCTTAATCCAGTCTATCATTGTTGGACATTTGGGTTGGTCCCAAGTCTTTGCTATTGTGTATAATGCCGCAATAAACATACGTGTGCATGTGTCTTTATAGCAGCATGATTTATAGTCCTTTGGGTATATACCCAGTAATGGGATGGCTGGGTCAAATGGAATTTCTAGTTCTAGATCCCTGAGGAATCGCCACAGTGACTTCCACAAGGGTTGAACTAGTTTACAGTCCCACCAACAGTGTAAAAGTGTTCCTATTTCTCCACATCCTCTCCAGCACCTGTTGTTTCCTGACTTTTTAATGATTGCCATTCTAACTGGTGTGAGATGGTATCTCATTGTGGTTTTGATTTGCATTTCTCTGATGGCCAGTGATGGTGAGCATTTTTTCACGTGTTTTTTGGCTGCATAAATGTCTTCTTTTGAGGAGTGTCTGTTCATGTCCTTCGCCCACTTTTTGATGGGGTTGTGTGGTGTTTTCTTGTAAATTTGTTGGAGTTCATTGTAGATTCTGGATATTAGCCCTTTGTCAGCTGAGTAGGTTGCGAAAATTTTCTCCCATTTTGTAGGTTGCCTGTTCACTCTGATGGTAGTTTCCTTTGCTGTGCAGAAGCTCTTGAGTTTAATTAGATCCCATTTGTCAATTTTGGCTTTTGTTGCCTTTGCTTTTGGTGTTTTACACTTGAAGTCGTTGCCCATGCCTATGTCCTGAATGGTATTGCCTAGGTTTTCTTCTAGGGTTTTTATGGTTTTAGGTCTAACGTTTAAGTCTTTAATCCATCTTGAGTTGATTTTTGTATAAGGTGTAAGGAAGGGATCCAGTTTCAGCTTTCTACATGTGGCTAGCCAGTTTTCCCAGCACCATTTATTAAATAGGGAATCCTTTCTCCATTTCTTGTTTTTGTCAGGTTTGTCAAAGATCAGATAGTTGTAGATATGTGGCATTATTTCTGACGGCTCTGTTCTGTTCCATTGATCTATATCTCTGTTTTGGTACCAGTACCATGCTGTTTTGGTTACTGTAGCCTTGTAGTATAGTTTGAAGTCAGGTAGCGTGATGCCTCCAGCTTTGTTCTTTTGGCTTAGGATTGACTTGGTGATGCGGGCTCTTTTTTGGTTCCATATGAACTTTAAAGTAGTTTTTTCCAATTCTGTGAAGAAAGTCATTGGTAACTTGATGGGGATGGCATTGAATCTGTAAATTACCTTGGGAAGGATGGCCATTTTCATGATACTGATTCTTCCTACCCATGAGCATGGAATGTTCTTCCATTTGTTTGTATCCTCTTTTATTTCCTTGAGCAGTGGTTTGCAGTTTTCTCCTTGAAGAGGTCCTTCACATCCCTTGTAAGTTGGATTCCTAGGTATTTTATTCTCTTTGAAGCAATTGTGAATGGGAGTTCACTCATGATTTGGCTCTCTGTTTGTCTGTTATTGATGTATAAGAATGCTTGTGATTTTTGTACATTGATGTTGTATCCTGAGACTTTGCTGAAGTTGCTTATCAGCTTAAGGAGATTTTGGGCTGAGACAATGGGGTTTTCTAGATATACTATCACGTCATCTGCAAACAGGGACAATTTGACTTCCTTTTTTCCTAATTGAATTCCCTTGATTTCCTTCTCTTGCCTAATTGCCCTGGCCAGAACTTCCAACACTATGTTGAATAGAAGTGGTGAGAGAGGGCATCCCTGTCTTGTGCCAGTTTTCAAAGTGAATGCTTCCAGGTTTTGCCCATTCAGTATGATATTGGCTGTGGGTTTGTCATAAATAGCTCTTATTATTTTGAGATACGACCCATCAATACCTAATTTATTGAGAGTTTTTAGCATGAAGGGTTGTTGAATTTTGTCAAAGGCCTTTTCTTCATGTATTGAGATAATCATGTTTTTTTTGACTTTGGTTCTGTCTATACGCTGGATTACATTTATTGATTTGCGTATATTGAACCAGCCTTGCATCCCAGGGATGAAGCCTACTTGATCATGGTGGATAAGCTGTTTGATGTGCTGCTGGATTCCGTTTGCCAGTAATTCATTGAGGATTTTTGCATCAATATTCATCAAGGATATTGGTCTGAAATTCTCTTTTTTGGTTGTGTCTCTGCCCAGCTTTGGTATCAGCATGATGCTGGCCTCATTAAATGAGTTAGGAAGGATTCCCTCTTTTTCTATTGATTGGAATAGTTTCTGAAGTAATGGTTCCAGTTCCTCCTTGTACCTCTGGTAGAATTCGGCTGTGAACCCATCTGATCCTGGACTCTTTTTGGTTGGTAAGCTATTGATCATTCACACAATTTCAGCTCCTGTTATTAGTCTATTCAGAGATTCAACTTCTTCCTGGTTTAGTCATGGGAGAGTGTATGTGTCGAGGAATTTATCCCTTTCTTTTTTTTTTAATTTGTTTTCTGTTTATCATTATTATTATTATTATTATTATACTTTAGGCTCTATGGTACACGTGCGCAACGTGCAGGTAAGCTACATATGTATACATGTGCCATGCTGGTGCGCTGCACCCACCAACTCGTCATCTAGCATTAGGTATATCTCCCAATGCTGTCAATCCCCCATCCCCCCAACCCACAACAGTCCCCGAAGTGTGATGTTCCCCTTCCCGTGTCCATGTGTTCTCATTGTTCAATTCCCACCTATGAGTGAGAATATGTGGTGTTTGGTTTTTTGTTCTTGCGATAGTTTACTGAGAACGATGATTTCCAATTTCATCCATGTCCCTACAAAGGATATGAACTCATCATTTTTTATGGCTGCCTAGTATTCCATGGTGTATATGTGCCACATTTTCTTAATCCAGTCTATCATTGTTGGACATTTGGGTTGGTTCCAAGTCTTTGCTATTGTGTATAATGCCACAATAAACATACGTGTGCATGTGTCTTTATAGCAGCATGATTTATAGTCCTTTGGGAATATACCCTGCAATGGGATGGCTGGGTCAAATGGAATTGATAGTTCCAGATCCCTGAGGAATCGCCACAGTGACTTCCACAAGGGTTGAACTAGTTTACAGTCCCACCAAGGTGTAAAAGTGTTCCTATTTCTCCACATCCTCTCCAGCACCTGTTGTTTCCTGACTTTTTAATGATTGCCATTTTAACTGGTGTGAGATTGTATCTCATTGTGGTTTTGATTTGCATTTCTCTGATGGCCAGTGATGGTGAGCATTTTTTCACGTGTTTTTGGGCTGCATAAATGTCTTCTTTTGAGGATGTCTGTTCATGTCCTTCGCCCACATTTTGATGGGGTTGTTTGGTGTTTTCTTGTAAATTTGTTGGAGTTCATTGTAGATTCTGGATATTAGGCCTTTGTCAGATGAGTAGGTTGCGAAAATTTTCTCCCATTTTGTAGGTTGCCTGTTCACTCTGATGGTAGTTTCCTTTGCTGTGCAGAAGGTCTTGAGTTTAATTAGATCCCATTTGTCAATTTTGGCTTTTGTTGCCATTGCTTTTGGTGTTTTAGACATGAAGTCCTTGCCCATGCCTATGTCCTGAATGGTATTGCCTAGGTTTTCTTCTAGGGTTTTTATGGTTTTAGGTCTAACGTTTAAGTCTTTAATCCATCTTGAGTTGATTTTTGTATAAGGTGGAAGGAAGGGATCCAGTTTCAGCTTTCTACATGTGGCTAGCCAGGTTTCCCAGCACCATTTATTAAATAGGGAATCCTTTCTCCATTTCTTGTTTTTGTCAGGTTTGTCAAAGATCAGATAGTTGTAGATATGTGGCATTATTTCTGACGGCTCTGTTCTGTTCCATTGATCTATATCTCTGTTTTGGTACCAGTACCATGCTGTTTTGGTTACTGTAGCCTTGTAGTATAGTTTGAAGTCAGGTAGCGTGATGCCTCCAGCTTTGTTCTTTTGGCTTAGGATTGACTTGGTGATGCGGGCTCTTTTTTGGTTCCATGTGAACTTTAAAGTAGTTTTTTCCAATTCTGTGAAGAAAGTCATTGGTAACTTGATGGGGATGGCATTGAATCTGTAAATTACCTTGGGAAGGATGGCCATTTTCATGATATTGATTCTTCCTACCCATGAGCATGGAATGTTCTTCCATTTGTTTGTATCCTCTTTTATTTCCTTGAGCAGTGGTTTGTAGTTTTCTCCTTGAAGTGGTCCTTCACATCCCTTGTAAGTTGGATTCCTAGGTATTTTATTCTCTTTGAAGCAATTGTGAATGGGAGTTCACTCATGATTTGGCTCTCTGTTTGTCTGTTATTGATGTATAAGAATGCTTGTGATTTTTGTACATTGATTTTGTGTCCTGAGACTTTGCTGAAGTTGCTTATCAGCTTAAGGAGATTTTGGGCTGAGACAATGGGGTTTTCTAGATATACTATCACGTCATCTGCAGACAGGGACAATTTGACTTCCTTTTTTCCTTATTGAATACCCTTGATTTCCTTCTCTTGCCTAATTGCCCTGGCCAGAACTTCCAACACTATGTTGAATAGAAGTGGTGAGAGAGGGCATCCCTGTCTTGTGCCAGTTTTCAAAGTGAATGCTTCCAGTTTTTGCCCATTCAGTATGATATTGGCTGTGGGTTTGTCATAAATAGCTCTTATTATTTTGAGATACGACCCATCAATACCTAATTTGTTGAGAGTTTTTAGCATGAAGGGTTGTTGAATTTTGTCAAAGGCCTTTTCTTCATGTATTGAGATAATCATGTGGTTTTTGACTTTGGTTCTGTTTATATGCTGGATTACATTTATTGATTTGCGTATATTGAACCAGCCTTGCATCCCAGGGATGAAGCCCACTTGATCATGGTGGATAAGCTGTTTGATGTGCTGCTGGATTCGGTTTGCCAGTAATTTATTGAGGATTTTTGCATCAATATTCATCAAGGATATTGGTCTAAAATTCTCTTTTTTGGTTGTGTCTCTGCCCAGCTTTGGTATCAGCATGATGCTGGCCTCATAAAATGAGTTAGGAAGGATTCCCTCTTTTTCTATTGATTGGAATAGTTTCTGAAGTAATGGTTCCAGTTCCTCCTTGTACCTCTGGTAGAATTCGGCTGTGAACCCATCTGATCCTGGACTCTTTTTGGTTGGTAAGCTATTGATTATTGCCACAATTTCAGCTCCTGTTATTAGTCTATTCAGAGATTCAACTTCTTCCTGGTTTAGTCATGGGAGAGTGTATGTGTCGAGGAATTTATCCCTTTCTTTTTTTTTTAATTATTTTTTTTCTGTTTATCATTATTATTATTATTATTATTATACTTTAGGCTCTATGGTACACGTGCGCAACGTGCAGGTAAGCTACATATGTATACATGTGCCATGCTGGTGCGCTGCACCCACCAACTCGTCATCTAGCATTAGGTATATCTCCCAATGCTGTCAATCCCCCCTCCCCCCAACCCACAACAGTCCCCGAAGTGTGATGTTCCCCTTCCTGTGTCCATGTGTTCTCATTGTTCAATTCCCACCTATGAGTGAGAATATGTGGTGTTTGGTTTTTTGTTCTTGCGATAGTTTACTGAGAACGATGATTTCCAATTTCATCCATGTCCCTACAAAGGATATGAACTCATCATTTTTTATGGCTGCCTAGTATTCCATGGTGTATATGTGCCACATTTTCTTAATCCAGTCTATCATTGTTGGACATTTGGGTTGGTTCCAAGTCTTTGCTGTTGTGTATAATGCCGCAATAAACATACGTGTGCATGTGTCTTTATAGCAGCATGATTTATAGTCCTTTGGGTATATACCCTGCAATGGGATGGCTGGGTCAAATGGAATTGATAGTTCCAGATCCCTGAGGAATCGCCACAGTGACTTCCACAAGGGTTGAACTAGTTTACAGTCCCACCAACGGTGTAAAAGTGTTCCTATTTCTCCACATCCTCTCCAGCACCTGTTGTTTCCTGACTTTTTAATGATTGCCATTTTAACTGGTGTGAGATGGTATCTCATTGTGGTTTTGATTTGCATTTCTCTGATGGCCAGTGATGGTGAGCATTTTTTCACGTGTTTTTGGGCTGCATAAATGTCTTCTTTTGAGGATGTCTGTTCATGTCCTTCGCCCACTTTTTGATGGGGTTGTTTGGTGTTTTCTTGTAAATTTCTTGGATTTCATTGTAGATTCTGGATATTAGCCCTTTGTCAGATGAGTAGGTTGCGAAAATTATCTCCCATTTTCTAGGTTGCCTGTTCACTCTGATGGTAGTTTCCTTTGCTGTGCAGAAGCTCTTTAGTTTAATTAGATCCCATTTGTCAATTTTGGCTTTTGTTGCCATTGCTTTTGGTGTTTTAGACATGAAGCCCTTGCCCATGCCTATGTCCTGAATGGTATTGCCTAGGTTTTCTTCTAGGGTTTTTATGGTTTTAGGTCTAACGTTTAAGTCTTTAATCCATCTTGAGTTGATTTTTGTATAAGGTGGAAGGAAGGGATCCAGTTTCAGCTTTCTACATGTGGCTAGCCAGGTTTCCCAGCACCATTTATTAAATAGGGAATCCTTTCTCCATTTCTTGTTTTTGTCAGGTTTGTCAAAGATCAGATAGTTGTAGATATGTGGCATTATTTCTGACGGCTCTGTTCTGTTCCATTGATCTATATCTCTGTTTTGGTACCAGTACCATGCTGTTTTGGTTACTGTAGCCTTGTAGTATAGTTTGAAGTCAGGTAGCGTGATGCCTCCAGCTTTGTTCTTTTGGCTTAGGATTGACTTGGTGATGCGGGCTCTTTTTTGGTTCCATGTGAAATTTAAAGTAGTTTTTTCCAATTCTGTGAAGAAAGTCATTGGTAACTTGATGGGGATGGCATTGAATCTGTAAATTACCTTGGGAAGGATGGCCATTTTCATGATATTGATTCTTCCTACCCATGAGCATGGAATGTTCTTCCATTTGTTTGTATCCTCTTTTATTTCCTTGAGCAGTGGTTTGTAGTTTTCTCCTTGAAGTGGTCCTTCACATCCCTTGTAAGTTGGATTCCTAGGTATTTTATTCTCTTTGAAGCAATTGTGAATGGGAGTTCACTCATGATTTGGCTCTCTGTTTGTCTGTTATTGATGTATAAGAATGCTTGTGATTTTTGTACATTGATTTTGTATCCTGAGACTTTGCTGAAGTTGCTTATCAGCTTAAGGAGATTTTGGGCTGAGACAATGGGGTTTTCTAGATATACTATCACGTCATCTGCAGACAGGGACAATTTGACTTCCTTTTTTCCTTATTGAATACCCTTTATTTCCTTCTCTTGCCTAATTGCCCTGGCCAGAACTTCCAACACTATGTTGAATAGAAGTGGTGAGAGAGGGCATCCCTGTCTTGTGCCAGTTTTCAAAGTGAATGTTTCCAGTTTTTGCCCATTCAGTATGATATTGGCTGTGGGTTTGTCATAAATAGCTCTTATTATTTTGAGATACGACCCATCAATACCTAATTTATTGAGAGTTTTTAGCATGAAGGGTTGTTGAATTTTGTCAAAGGCCTTTTCTTCATGTATTGAGATAATCATGTGGTTTTTGACTTTGCTTCTGTTTATATGCTGGATTACATTTATTGATTTGCGTATATTGAACCAGCCTTGCATCCCAGGGATGAAGCCCACTTGATCATGGTGGATAAGCTGTTTGATGTGCTGCTGGATTCGGTTTGCCAGTAATTTATTGAGGATTTTTGCATCAATATTCATCAAGGATATTGGTCTAAAATTCTCTTTTTTGGTTGTGTCTCTGCCCAGCTTTGTTATCAGCATGATGCTGGCCTCATAAAATGAGTTAGGAAGGATTCCCTCTTTTTCTATTGATTGGAATAGTTTCTGAAGTAATGGTTCCAGTTCCTCCTTGTACCTCTGGTTGAATTCGGCTGTGAACCCATCTGATCCTGGACTCTTTTTGGTTGGTAAGCTATTGATTATTGCCACAATTTCAGCTCCTGTTATTAGTCTATTCAGAGATTCAACTTCTTCCTGGTTTAGTCATGGGAGAGTGTATGTGTCGAGGAATTTATCCCTTTTTTTTTTTTTAATTTTTTTTCTGTTTATCATTATTATTATTATTATTATTATACTTTAGGCTCTATGGTACACGTGCACAACGTGCAGGTAAGCTACATATGTATACATGTGCCATGCTGGTGCGCTGCACCCACCAACTCGTCATCTAGCATTAGGTATATCTCCCAATGCTGTCAATCCCCCCTCCCCCCAACCCACAACAGTCCCCGAAGTGTGATGTTCCCCTTCCTGTTTCCATGTGTTCTCATTGTTCAATTCCCACCTATGAGTGAGAATATGTGGTGTTTGGTTTTTTGTTCTTGCGATAGTTTACTGAGAACGATGATTTCCAATTTCATCCATGTCCCTACAAAGGATATGAACTCATCATTTTTTATGGCTGCCTAGTATTCCATGGTGTATATGTGCCACATTTTCTTAATCCAGTCTATCATTGTTGGACATTTGGGTTGGTTCCAAGTCTTTGCTATTGTGTATAATGCCGCAATAAACATACGTGTGCATGTGTCTTTATAGCAGCATGATTTATAGTCCTTTGGGTATATACCCTGTAATGGGATGGCTGGGTCAAATGTAATTGATAGTTCCAGATCCCTGAGGAATTGCCACAGTGACTTCCACAAGGGTTGAACTAGTTTACAGTCCCACCAACAGTGTAAAAGTGTTCCTATTTCTCCACATCCTCTCCAGCACCTGTTGTTTCCTGACTTTTTAATGATTGCCATTTTAACTGGTGTGAGATGATATCTCATTGTGGTTTTGATTTGCATTTCTCTGATGGCCAGTGATGGTGAGCATTTTTTCACGTGTTTTTGAGCTGCATAAATGTCTTCTTTTGAGGATGCCTCTTCATGTCCTTCGCCCACTTTTTGATGGGGTTGTTTGGTGTTTTCTTGTAAATTTGTTGGAGTTCATTGTAGATTCTGGATATTAGCCCTTTGTCAGATGAGTGGGTTGCAAAAATTTTCTCCCATTTTGTAGGTTGCCTGTTCACTCTGATGGTAGTTTCCTTTGCTGTGCAGAAGCTCTTTAGTTTAATTAGATCCCATTTGTCAATTTTGGCTTTTGTTGCCATTGCTTTTGGTGTTTTAAACATGAAGTCCTTGCCCATGCCTATGTCCTGAATGGTATTGCCTAGGTTTTCTTCTAGGGTTTTTATGGTTTTAGGTCTAACGTTTAAGTCTTTAATCCATCTTGAGTTGATTTTTGTATAAGTTGGAAGGAAGGGATCCAGTTTCAGCTTTCTACATGTGGCTAGCCAGGTTTCCCAGCACCATTTATTAAATAGGGAATCCTTTCTCCATTTCTTGTTTTTGTCAGGTTGGTCAAAGATCAGATAGTTGTAGATATGTGGCATTATTTCTGACGGCTCTGTTCTGTTCCATTGATCTATATCTCTGTTTTGGTACCAGTACCATGCTGTTTTGGTTACTGTAGCCTTGTAGTATAGTTTGAAGTCAGGTAGCGTGATGCCTCCAGCTTTGTTCTTTTGGCTTAGGATTGACTTGGTGATGCGGGCTCTTTTTTGGTTCCATGTGAACTTTAAAGTAGTTTTTTCCAATTCTGTGAAGAAAGTCATTGGTAACTTGATGGGGATGGCATTGAATCTGTAAATTACCTTGGGAAGGATGGCCATTTTCATGATATTGATTCTTCCTACCCATGAGCATGGAATGTTCTTCCATTTGTTTGTATCCTCTTTTATTTCCTTGAGCAGTGGTTTGTAGTTTTCTCCTTGAAGAGGTCCTTCACATCCCTTGTAAGTTGGATTCCTAGGTATTTTATTCTCTTTGAAGCAATTGTGAATGGGAGTTCACTCATGATTTGGCTCTCTGTTTGTCTGTTATTGATGTATAAGAATGCTTGTGATTTTTGTACATTGATTTTGTATCCTGAGACTTTGCTGAAGTTGCTTATCAGCTTAAGGAGATTTTGGGCTGAGACAATGGGGTTTTCTAGATATACTATCACGTCATCTGCAGACAGGGACAATTTGACTTCCTTTTTTCCTTATTGAATACCCTTGATTTCCTTCTCTTGCCTAATTGCCCTGGCCAGAACTTCCAACACTATGTTGAATAGAAGTGGTGAGAGAGGGCATCCCTGTCTTGTGCCAGTTTTCAAAGTGAATGCTTCCAGTTTTAGCCCATTCAGTATGATATTGGCTGTGGGTTTGTCATAAATAGCTCTTATTATTTTGAGATACGACCCATCAATACCTAATTTATTGAGAGTTTTTAGCATGAAGGGTTGTTGAATTTTCTCAAAGGCCTTTTCTTCATGTATTGAGATAATCATGTGGTTTTTGACTTTGGTTCTGTTTATATGCTGGATTACATTTATTGATTTGCGTATATTGAACCAGCCTTGCATCCCAGGGATGAAGCTCACTTGATCATGGTGGATAAGCTGTTTGATGTGCTGCTGGATTCGGTTTGCCAGTAATTTATTGAGGATTTTTGCATCAATATTCATCAAGGATATTGGTATAAAATTCTCTTCTTTGGTTGTGTCTCTGCCCAGCTTTGGTATCAGCATGATGCTGGCCTCATAAAATGAGTTAGGAAGGATTCTCTCTTTTTCTATTGATTGGAATAGTTTCTGAAGTAATGGTTCCAGTTCCTCCTTGTACCTCTGCTAGAATTCGGCTGTGAACCCATCTGATCCTGGACTCTTTTTGGTTGGTAAGCTATTGATTATTGCCACAATTTCAGCTCCTGTTATTAGTCTATTCAGAGATTCAACTTCTTCCTCGTTTAGTCATGGGAGAGTGTATGTGTCGAGGAATTTATCCCTTTCTTTTTTTTTAATTTTTTTTCTTTTTATCATCATTATTGTTATTATTATTATACTTTAGGCTCTAAGGTACACGTGCGCAACGTGCAGGTAGGCTACATATGTATACATGTGCCATGCTGGTGCGCTGCACCCACCAACTCGTCATCTAGCATTAGGTATATCTCCCAATGCTGTCAATCCCCCCTCCACCCACCCCACAACAGTCCCCAAAGTGTGATGTTCCCCTTCCTGTGTCCATGTGTTCTCATTGTTCAATTCCCACCTATGAGTGAGAATATGTGGTGTTTGGTTTTTTGTTCTTGCGATAGTTTACTGAGAACGATGATTTCCAATTTCATCCATGTCCCTACAAAGGATATGAACTCATCATTTTTTATGGCTGCCTAGTATTCCATGGTGTATATGTGCCACATTTTCTTAATCCAGTCTATCATTGTTGGACATTTGGGTTGGTTCCAAGTCTTTGCTATTGTGTATAATGCCGCAATAAACATACGTGTGCTTGTGTCTTTATAGCAGCATGATTTATAGTCCTTTGGATATATACCCTGTAATGGGATGGCTGGGTCAAATGTAATTGATAGTTCCAGATCCCTGAGGAATTGCCACAGTGACTTCCACAAGGGTTGAACTAGTTTACAGTCCCACCAACAGTGTAAAAGTGTTCCTATTTCTCCACATCCTCTCCAGCACCTGTTGTTTCCTGACTTTTTAATGATTGCCATTTTAACTGGTGTGAGATGATATCTCATTGTGGTTTTGATTTGCATTTCTCTGATGGCCAGTGATGGTGAGCATTTTTTCACGTGTTTTTGAGCTGCATAAATGTCTTCTTTTGAGGATGCCTCTTCATGTCCTTCGCCCACTTTTTGATGGGGTTGTTTGGTGTTTTCTTGTAAATTTGTTGGAGTTCATTGTAGATTCTGGATATTAGCCCTTTGTCAGATGAGTGGGTTGCAAAAATTTTCTCCCATTTTGTAGGTTGCCTGTTCACTCTGATGGTAGTTTCCTTTGCTGTGCAGAAGCTCTTTAGTTTAATTAGATCCCATTTGTCAATTTTGGCTTTTGTTGCCATTGCTTTTGGTATTTTAGATGTGAAGTCCTTACCCATGCCTATGTCCTGAATGATATTTCCTAGGTTTTCTTCTAGGGTTTTTATGGTTTTAGTTCTAACGTTTAAATCTTTAATCCATCTTGAGTTGATTTTTGTATAAGGTGTAAGGAAGGGATCCAGTTTCAGCTTTCTACATGTGGCTAGCCAGGTTTCCCAGCACCATTTATTAAATAGGGAATCCTTTCTCCATTTCTTGTTTTTGTCAGATTTGTCACAGATCAGATAGTTGTAGATATGTGGCATTATTTCTGACGGCTCTGTTCTGTTCCATTGATCTATATCTCTGTTTTGGTACCATTACCATGCTGTTTTGGTTACTGTAGCCTTGTAGTATAGTTTGAAGTCAGGTAGCGTGATGCCTCCAGCTTTGTTCTTTTGGCTTAAGATTGACTTGGTGATGCGGACTCTTTTTTGGTTCCATGTGAACTTTAAAGTAGTTTTTTCCAATTCTGTGAAGAAAGTCATTGGTAACTTGATGGGGATGGCATTGAATCTGTAAATTACCTTGGGAAGGATGGCCATTTTCATGATATTGATTCTTACTACCCATGAGCATGGAATGTTCTTCCATTTGTTTGTATCCTCTTTTATTTCCTTGAGCAGTGGTTTGTAGTTTTCACCTTGAAGTGGTCCTTCACATCCCTTGTAAGTTGGATTCCTAGGTATTTTATTCTCTTTGAAGCAATTGTGAATGGGAGTTCACTCATGATTTGGCTCTCTGTTTGTCTGTTATTGATGTATAAGAATGCTTGTGATTTTTGTACATTGATTTTGTATCCTGAGACTTTGCTGAAGTTGCTTATCAGCTTAAGGAGATTTTGGGCTGAGACAATGGGGTTTTCTAGATATACTATCACGTCATCTGCAAACAAGGACAATTTGACTTCCTTTTTTCCTTATTGAATACCCTTGATTTCCTTCTCTTGCCTAATTGCCCTGGCCAGAACTTCCAACACTATGTTGAATAGAAGTGGTGAGAGAGGGCATCCCTGTCTTGTGCCAGTTTTCAAAGTGAATGCTTCCTGTTTTTGCCCATTCAGTATGATATTGGCTGTGGGTTTGTCATAAATAGCTCTTATTATTTTGAGATACGATCCATCAATACCTAACTTATTGAGAGTTTTTAGCATGAAGCGTTGTTGAATTTTGTCAAAGGCCTTTTCTTCATGTATTGAGATAATCATGTGGTTTTTGACTTTGGTTCTGTTTATATGCTGGATTACATTTATTGATTTGCGTATATTGAACCAGCCTTGCATCCCAGGGATGAAGCCCACTTGATCATGGTGGATAAGCTGTTTGATGTGCTGCTGGATTCGCTTTGCCAGTAATTTATTGAGGATTTTTGCATCAATATTCATCAAGGATATTGGTATAAAATTCTCTTCTTTGGTTGTGTCTCTGCCCAGCTTTGGTATCAGCATGATGCTGGCCTCATAAAATGAGTTAGGAAGGATTCCCCCTTTTTCTATTGATTGGAATAGTTTCTGAAGTAATGGTTCCAGTTCCTCCTTGTACCTCTGGTAGAATTCGGCTGTGAACCCATCTGATCCTGGACTCTTTTTGGTTGGTAAGCTATTGATTATTGCCACAATTTCAGCTCCTGTTATTACTCTATTCAGAGATTCAACTTCTTCCTCGTTTAGTCATGGGAGAGTGTATGTGTCGAGGAATTTATCCCTTTCTTTTTTTTTAATTTTTTTTCTTTTTATCATCATTATTGTTATTATTATTATACTTTAGGCTCTAAGGTACACGTGCGCAACGTGCAGGTAGGCTACATATGTATACTTGTGCCATGCTGGTGCGCTGCACCCACCAACTCGTCATCTAGCATTAGGTATATCTCCCAATGCTGTCAATCCCCCCTCCACCCACCCCACAACAGTCCCCAAAGTGTGATGTTCCCCTTCCTGTGTCCATGTGTTCTCATTGTTTAATTCCCACCTATGAGTGAGAATATGTGGTGTTTGGTTTTTTGTTCTTGCGATAGTTTACTGAGAACGATGATTTCCAATTTCATCCATGTCCCTACAAAGGATATGAACTCATCATTTTTTATGGCTGCCTAGTATTCCATGGTGTATATGTGCCACATTTTCTTAATCCAGTCTATCATTGTTGGACATTTGGGTTGGTTCCAAGTCTTTGCTATTGTGTATAATGCCGCAATAAACATACGTGTGCTTGTGTCTTTATAGCAGCATGATTTATAGTCCTTTGGATATATACCCTGTAATGGGATGGCTGGGTCAAATGTAATTGATAGTTCCAGATCCCTGAGGAATTGCCACAGTGACTTCCACAAGGGTTGAACTAGTTTACAGTCCCACCAACAGTGTAAAAGTGTTCCTATTTCTCCACATCCTCTCCAGCACCTGTTGTTTCCTGACTTTTTAATGATTGCCATTTTAACTGGTGTGAGATGATATCTCATTGTGGTTTTGATTTGCATTTCTCTGATGGCCAGTGATGGTGAGCATTTTTTCACGTGTTTTTGGGCTGCATAAATGTCTTCTTTTGAGGATGTCTCTTCATGTCCTTCGCCCACTTTTTCATGGGGTTGTTTGGTGTTTTCTTGTAAATTTGTTGGAGTTCATTGTAGATTCTGGATATTAGCCCTTTGTCAGATGAGTAGGTTGCGAAAATTTTCTCCCATTTTGTAGGTTGCCTGTTCACTCTGATGGTAGTTTCCTTTGCTGTGCAGAAGCTCTTTAGTTTAATTAGATCCCATTTGTCAATTTTGGCTTTTGTTGCCATTGCTTTTGGTGTTTTAGACATGAAGTCCTTGCCCATGCCTATGTCCTGAATGGTATTGCCTAGGTTTTCTTCTAGGGTTTTTATGGTTTTAGGTCTAACGTTTAAGTCTTTAATCCATCTTGAGTTGATTTTTGTATAAGGTGTAAGGAAGGGATCCAGTTTCAGCTTTCTACATGTGGCTAGCCAGGTTTCCCAGCACCATTTATTAAATAGGGATTCCTTTCTCCATTTCTTGTTTTTGTCAGGTTTCTCAAAGGTCAGATAGTTGTAGATATGTGGCATTATTTCTGACGGCTCTGTTCTGTTCCATTGATCTATATCTCTGTTTTGGTACCAGTACCATGCTGTTTTGGTTACTGTAGCCTTGTAGTATAGTTTGAAGTCAGGTAGCGTGATGCCTCCAGCTTTGTTCTTTTGGCTTAGGATTGACTTGGTGATGCGGGCTCTTTTTTGGTTCCACATGAACTTTAAAGTAGTTTTTTCCAATTCTGTGAAGAAAGTCATTGGTAACTTGATGGGGATGGCATTGAATCTGTAAATTACGTTGGGAAGGATGGCCATTTTCATGATATTGATTCTTCCTACCCATGAGCATGGAATGTTCTTCCATTTGTTTGTATCCTCTTTTATTTCCTTGAGCAGTGGTTTGTAGTTTTCTCCTTGAAGTGGTCCTTCACATCCCTTGTAAGTTGGATTCGTAGGTATTTTATTCTCTTTGAAGCAATTGTGAATGGGAGTTCACTCATGATTTGGCTCTCTGTTTGTCTGTTATTGATGTATAAGAATGCTTGTGATTTTTGTACATTGATTTTGTATCCTGAGACTTTGCTGAAGTTGCTTATCAGCTTAAGGAGATTTTGGGCTGAGACAATGGGGTTTTCTAGATATACTATCACGTCATCTGCAGACAGGGACAATTTGACTTCCTTTTTTCCTTATTGAATACCCTTGATTTCCTTCTCTTGCCTAATTGCCCTGGCCAGAACTTCCAACACTATGTTGAATAGAAGTGGTGAGAGAGGGCATCCCTGTCTTGTGCCAGTTTTCACAGTGAATGCTTCCTGTTTTTGCCCATTCAGTATGATATTGGCTGTGGGTTTGTCATAAATAGCTCTTATTATTTTGAGATACGACCCATCAATACCTAATTTATTGAGAGTTTTTAGCATGAAGGGTTGTTGAATTTTGTCAAAGGCCTTTTCTTCATGTATTGAGATAATCATGTGGTTTTTGACTTGGTTCTGTTTATATGCTGGATTACATTTATTGATTTGCGTATATTGAACCAGCCTTGCATCCCAGGGATGAAGCCCACTTGATCATGGTGGATAAGCTGTTTGATGTGCTGCTGGATTCGGTTTGCCAGTAATTTATTGAGGATTTTTGCATCAATATTCATCAAGGATATTGGTCTAAAATTCTCTTTTTTGGTTGTGTCTCTGCACAGCTTTGGTATCAGCATGATGCTGGCCTCATAAAATGAGTTAGGAAGGATTCCCTCTTTTTCTATTGATTGGAATAGTTTCTGAAGTAATGGTTCCAGTTCCTCCTTGTACCTCTGGTAGAATTCGGCTGTGAACCCATCTGATCCTGGACTCTTTTTGGTTGGTAAGCTATTGATTATTGCCACAATTTCAGCTCCTGTTATTAGTCTATTCAGAGATTCAACTTCTTCCTGGTTTAGTCATGGGAGAGTGTATGTGTCGAGGAATTTATCCCTTTCTTTTTTTTTTAATTTGTTTTCTGTTTATCATTATTATTATTATTATTATTATACTTTAGGCTCTATGGTACACGTGCGCAACGTGCAGGTAAGCTACATATGTATACATGTGCCATGCTGGTGCGCTGCACCCACCAACTCGTCATCTAGCATTAGGTATATCTCCCAATGCTGTCAATCCCCCCTCCCCCCAACCCACAACAGTCCCCGAAGTGTGATGTTCCCCTTCCTGTGTCCATGTGTTCTCATTGTTCAATTCCCACCTATGAGTGAGAATATGTGGTGTTTGGTTTTTTGTTCTTGCGATAGTTTACTGAGAACGATGATTTCCAATTTCATCCATGAACCTACAAAGGATGTGAAGTCATCATTTTTTATGGCTGCCTAGTATTCCATGGTGTATATGTGCCATATTTTCTTAATCCAGTCTATCATTGTTGGACATTTGGGTTGGTTCCAAGTCTTTGCTATTGTGTATAATGCCGCAATAAACATACGTGTGCATGTGTCTTTATAGCAGCATGATTTATAGTCCTTTGGGTATATACCCAGTAATGGGATGGCTGGGTCAAATGGAATTTCTAGTTCTACATCCCTGAGGAATCGCCACAGTGACTTCCACAAGGGTTGAACTAGTTTACAGTCCCACCAACGGTGTAAAAGTGTTCCTATTTCTCCACATTCTCTCCGGCACCTGTTGTTTCCTGACTTTTTAATGATTGCCATTCTAACTGGTGTGAGATGGTATCTCATTGTGGTTTTACTTTGTATTTCTCTGATGGCCAGTGATGGTGAGCATTTTTTCACGTGTTTTTTGGTTGCATAGATGTCTTCTTTTGAGGAGTGTCTTTTCATGTCTTTCGACCACTTTTTGTTGGGGTTGTTTGGTGTTTTCTTGTAAATTTGTTGGAGTTCATTGTAGATTCTGGATATTAGCCCTTTGTCAGATGAGTAGGTTGCAAAAATTTTCTCCCATTTTGTAGGTTGCCTGTTCACTCTGATGGTAGTTTCCTTTGCTGTGCAGAAGCTCTTTAGTTTAATTAGATCCCATTTGTCAATTTTATCTTTTGTTGCCATTGCTTTTGGTATTTTAGACGTGAAGTCCTTACCCATGCCTATGTCCTGAATGGTATTGCCTAGGTTTTCTTCTAGGGTTTTTATGGTTTTAGTTCTAACGTTTAAATCTTTAATCCATATTGAGTTGATTTTTGTATAAGGTGTAAGGAAGGGATCCAGTTTCAGCTTTCTACATGTGGCTAGCCAGGTTTCCCAGCACCATTTATTAAATAGGGAATCCTTTCTGCATTTCTTGTTTTTGTCAGATTTGTCACAGATCAGATAGTTGTAGATATGTGGCATTATTTCTGACGGCTCTGTTCTGTTCCATTGATCTATATCTCTGTTTTGGTACCATTACCATGCTGTTTTGGTTACTGTAGCCTTGTAGTATAGTTTGAAGTCAGGTAGCGTGATGCCTCCAGCTTTGTTCTTTTGGCTTAAGATTGACTTGGTGATGCGGACTCTTTTTTGGTTCCATGTGAACTTTAAAGTAGTTTTTTCCAATTCTGTGAAGAAAGTCATTGGTAACTTGATGGGGATGGCATTGAATCTGTAAATTACCTTGGGAAGGATGGCCATTTTCATGATATTGATTCTTACTACCCATGAGCATGGAATGTTCTTCCATTTGTTTGTATCCTCTTTTATTTCCTTGAGCAGTGGTTTGTAGTTTTCACCTTGAAGTGGTCCTTCACATCCCTTGTAAGTTGGATTCCTAGGTATTTTATTCTCTTTGAAGCAATTGTGAATGGGAGTTCACTCATGATTTGGCTCTCTGTTTGTCTGTTATTGATGTATAAGAATGCTTGTGATTTTTGTACATTGATTTTGTATCCTGAGACTTTGCTGAAGTTGCTTATCAGCTTAAGGAGATTTTGGGCTGAGACAATGGGGTTTTCTAGATATACTATCACGTCATCTGCAAACAAGGGCAATTTGACTTCCTTTTTTCCTTATTGAATACCCTTGATTTCCTTCTCTTGCCTAATTGCCCTGGCCAGAACTTCCAACACTATGTTGAATAGAAGTGGTGAGAGAGGGCATCCCTGTCTTGTGCCAGTTTTCAAAGTGTATGCTTCCTGTTTTTGCCCATTCAGTATGATATTGGCTGTGGGTTTGTCATAAATAGCTCTTATTATTTTGAGATACGATCCATCAATACCTAACTTATTGAGAGTTTTTAGCATGAAGCGTTGTTGAATTTTGTCAAAGGCCTTTTCTTCATGTATTGAGATAATCATGTGGTTTTTGACTTTGGTTCTGTTTATATGCTGGATTACATTTATTGATTTGCGTATATTGAACCAGCCTTGCATCCCAGGGAGGAAGCCCACTTGATCATGGTGGATAAGCTGTTTGATGTGCTGCTGGATTCGGTTTGCCAGTAATTTATTGAGGATTTTTGCATCAATATTCATCAAGGATATTGGTATAAAATTCTCTTCTTTGGTTGTGTCTCTGCCCAGCTTTGGTATCAGCATGATGCTGGCCTCATAAAATGAGTTAGGAAGGATTCCCCCTTTTTCTATTGATTGGAATAGTTTCTGAAGTAATGGTTCCAGTTCCTCCTTGTACCTCTGGTAGAATTCGGCTGTGAACCCATCTGATCCTGGACTCTTTTTGGTTGGTAAGCTATTGATTATTGCCACAATTTCAGCTCCTGTTATTAGTCTATTCAGAGATTCAACTTCTTCCTCGTTTAGTCATGGGAGAGTGTATGTGTCGAGGAATTTATCCCTTTCTTTTTTTTTAATTTTTTTTCTTTTTATCATCATTATTGTTATTATTATTATACTTTAGGCTCTAAGGTACACGTGCGCAACGTGCAGGTAGGCTACATATGTATACTTGTGCCATGCTGGTGCGCTGCACCCACCAACTCGTCATCTAGCATTAGGTATATCTCCCAATGCTGTCAATCCCCCCTCCACCCACCCCACAACAGTCCCCAAAGATTGATGTTCCCCTTCCTGTGTCCATGTGTTCTCATTGTTCAATTCCCACCTATGAGTGAGAATATGTGGTGTTTGGTTTTTTGTTCTTGCGATAGTTTACTGAGAACAATGATTTCCAATTTCATCCATGTCCCTACAAAGGATATGAACTCATCATTTTTTATGGCTGCCTAGTATTCCATGGTGTATATGTGCCACATTTTCTTAATCCAGTCTATCATTGTTGGACATTTGGGTTGGTTCCAAGTCTTTGCTATTGTGTATAATGCCGCAATAAACATACGTGTGCTTGTGTCTTTATAGCAGCATGATTTATAGTCCTTTGGATATATACCCTGTAATGGGATGCCTGGGTCAAATGTAATTGATAGTTCCAGATCCCTGAGGAATTGCCACAGTGACTTCCACAAGGGTTGAACTAGTTTACAGTCCCACCAACAGTGTAAAAGTGTTCCTATTTCTCCACATCCTCTCCAGCACCTGTTGTTTCCTGACTTTTAAATGATTGCCATTTTAACTGGTGTGAGATGATATCTCATTGTGGTTTTGATTTGCATTTCTCTGATGGCCAGTGATGGTGAGCATTTTTTGACGTCTTTTTGGGCTGCATAAATGTCTTCTTTTGAGGATGTCTCTTCATGTCCTTCGCCCACTTTTTGATGGGGTTGTTTGGTGTTTTCTTGTAAATTTGTTGGAGTTCATTGTAGATTCTGGATATTAGCCCTTTGTCAGATGAGTAGGTTGCGAAAATTTTCTCCCATTTTGTAGGTTGCCTGTTCACTCTGATGGTAGTTTCCTTTGCTGTGCAGAAGCTCTTTAGTTTAATTAGATCCCATTTGTCAATTTTGGCTTTTGTTGCCATTGCTTTTGGTGTTTTAGACATGAAGTCCTTGCCCATGCCTATGTCCTGAATGGTATTGCCTAGGTTTTCTTCTAGGGTTTTTATGGTTTTAGGTCTAACGTTTAAGTCTTTAATCCATCTTGAGTTGATTTTTGTATAAGGTGTAAGGAAGGGATCCAGTTTCAGCTTTCTACATGTGGCTAGCCAGTTTTCCCAGCACCATTTATTAAATAGGGATTCTTTCTCCATTTCTTGTTTTTGTCAGGTTTGTCAAAGGTCAGATAGTTGTAGATATGCGGCATTATTTCTGACGGCTCTGTTCTGTTCCATTGATCTATATCTCTGTTTTGGTACCAGTACCATGCTGTTTTCGTTACTGTAGCCTTGTAGTATAGTTTGAAGTCAGGTAGCGTGATGCCTCCAGCTTTGTTCTTTTGGCTTAGGATTGACTTGGTGATGCGGGCTCTTTTTTGGTTCCATATGAACTTTAAAGTAGTTTTTTCCAATTCTGTGAAGAAAGTCATTGGTAACTTGATGGGGATGGCATTGAATCTGTAAATTACCTTGGGAAGGATGGCCATTTTCATGATATTGATTCTTCCTACCCATGAGCATGGAATGTTCTTCCATTTGTTTGTATCCTCTTTTATTTCCTTGAGCAGTGGTTTGTAGTTTTCTCCTTGAAGTGGTCCTTCACATCCCTTGTAAGTTGGATTCCTAGGTATTTTATTCTCTTTGAAGCAATTGTGAATGGGAGTTCACTCATGATTTGGCTCTCTGTTTGTCTGTTATTGATGTATAAGAATGCTTGTGATTTTTGTACATTGATTTTGTATCCTGAGACTTTGCTGAAGTTGCTTATCAGCTTAAGGAGATTTTGGGCTGAGACAATGGGGTTTTCTAGATATACTATCACGTCATCTGCAGACAGGGACAATTTGACTTCCTTTTTTCCTTATTGAATACCCTTGATTTCCTTCTCTTGCCTAATTGCCCTGGCCAGAACTTCCAACACTATGTTGAATAGAAGTGGTGAGAGAGGGCATCCCTGTCTTGTGCCAGTTTTCACAGTGAATGCTTCCTGTTTTTGCCCATTCAGTATGATATTGGCTGTGGGTTTGTCATAAATAGCTCTTATTATTTTGAGATACGACCCATCAATACCTAATTTATTGAGAGTTTTTAGCATGAAGGGTTGTTGAATTTTGTCAAAGGCCTTTTCTTCATGTATTGAGATAATCATGTGGTTTTTGACTTTGGTTCTGTTTATATGCTGGATTACATTTATTGATTTGCGTATGTTGAACCAGCCTTGCATCCCAGGGATGAAGCCCACTTGATCATGGTGGATAAGCTGTTTGATGTGCTGCTGGATTCGGTTTGCCAGTAATTTATTGAGGATTTTTGCATCAATATTCATCAAGGATATTGGTCTAAAATTCTCTTTTTTGGTTGTGTCTCTGCCCAGCTTTGGTATCAGCATGATGCTGGCCTCATAAAATGAGTTAGGAAGGATTCCCTCTTTTTCTATTGATTGGAATAGTTTCTGAAGTAATGGTTCCAGTTCCTCCTTGTACCTCTGGTAGAATTCGGCTGTGAACCCATCTGATCCTGGACTCTTTTTGGTTGGTAAGCTATTGATCATTGCCACAATTTCAGCTCCTGTTATTAGTCTATTCAGAGATTCAACTTCTTCCTGGTTTAGTCATGGGAGAGTGTATGTGTCGAGGAATTTATCCCTTTCTTTTTTTTTTAATTCTTTTTCTTTTTATCATTATTATTATTATTATTACTATTATACTTTAGGCTCTATGGCACATGTACGCAACGTGCAGGTAAGCTACATATGTATACATGTGCCATGCTGGTGTGCTGCACCCACCAACTCGTCATCTAGCATTAGGTATATCTCCCAATGCTGTCCCCACCCCTCCCCCCACCCCACAACAGTCCCCGAAGTGTGATGTTCCCCTTCCTGTGTCCATGTGTTCTCATTGTTCGATTTCCACCTATGAGTGAGAATATGTGGTGTTTGGTTTTTTGTTCTTGCGATAGTTTACTGAGAACGATGATTTCCAATTTCATCCCTGTCCCTACAAAGGATATGAACTCATCATTTTTTATGGCTGCATAGTATTCCATGGTGTATATGTGCCACATTTTCTTAATCCAGTCTATCATTGTTGGACATTTGGGTTGGTTCCAAGTCTTTGCTATTGTGTATAATGCCGCAATAAACATACGTGTGCATGTGTCTTTATAGCAGCATGATTTATAGTCCTTTGGGTATATACCCAGTAATGGGATGGCTGGGTCAAATGGAATTTCTAGTTCTAGATCCCTGAGGAATCGCCACAGTGACTTCCACAAGGGTTGAACTAGTTTACAGTCCCACCAACAGTGTAAAAGTGTTCCTATTTCTCCACATCCTCTCCAGCACCTGTTGTTTCCTGACTTTTTAATGATTGCCATTCTACCTGGTGTGAGATGGTATCTCATTGTGGTTTTGATTTGCATTTCTCTGATGGCCAGTGATGGTGAGCATTTTTTCACGTGTTTTTTGGCTACATAAATGTCTTCTTTTGAGGAGTGTCTGTTCATGTCCTTCGCCCTCTTTTTGATGGGGTTGTGTGGTGTTTTCTTGTAAATTTGTTGGAGTTCATTGTAGATTCTGGATATTAGCCCTTTGTCAGCTGAGTAGGTTGCGAAAATTTTCTCCCATTTTGTAGGTTGCCTGTTCACTCTGATGGTAGTTTCGTTTGCTGTGCAGAAGCTCTTGAGTTTAATTAGATCCCATTTGTCAATTTTGGCTTTTGTTGCCATTGCTTTTGGTGTTTTAGACATGAAGTCCTTGCCCATGCCTATGTCCTGAATGGTATTGCCTAGGTTTTCTTCTAGGGTTTTTATGGTTTTAGGTCTAACGTTTAAGTCTTTAATCCATCTTGAGTTGATTTTTGTATAAGGTGTAAGGAAGGGATCCAGTTTCAGCTTTCTACATGTGGCTAGCCTGTTTTCCCAGCACCATTTCTTAAATAGGGAATCCTTTCTCCATTTCTTGTTTTTGTCAGGTTTGTCAAAGATCAGATAGTTGTAGATATGTGGCATTATTTCTGACGGCTCTGTTCTGTTCCATTGATCTATATCTCTGTTTTGGTACCAGTACCATGCTGTTTTGGTTACTGTAGCCTTGTAGTATAGTTTGAAGTCAGGTAGCGTGATGCCTCCAGCTTTGTTCTTTTGGCTTAGGATTGACTTGTTGATGCTGGTTCTTTTTTGGTTCCATATGAACTTTAAAGTAGTTTTTTCCAATTCTGTGAAGAAAGTCATTGGTAACTTGATGGGGATGGCATTGAATCTGTAAATTACCTTGGGAAGGATGGCCATTTTCATGATACTGATTCTTCCTACCCATGAGCATGGAATGTTCTTCCATTTGTTTGTATCCTCTTTTATTTCCTTGAGCAGTGGTTTGTAGTGTTCTCCTTGAAGAAGTCCTTCACATCCCTTGTAAGTTGGATTCCTAGGTATTTTATTCTCTTTGAAGCAATTGTGAATGGGAGTTCACTCATGATTTGGCTCTCTGTTTGTCTGTTATTGATGTATAAGAATGCTTGTGATTTTTGTACATTGATGTTGTATCCTGAGACTTTGCTGAAGTTGCTTACCAGCTTAAGGAGATTTTGGGCTGAGACAATGGGGTTTTCTAGATATACTATCACGTCATCTGCAAACAGGGACAATTTGACTTCCTTTTTTCCTAATTGAATACCCTTGATTTCCTTCTCATGCCTAATTGCCCTGGCCAGAACTTCCAACACTATGTTGAATAGAAGTGGTGAGAGAGGGCATCCCTGTCTTGTGCCAGTTTTCAAAGTGAATGCTTCCAGTTTTTGCCCATTCAGTATGATATTGGCTGTGGGTTTGTCATAAATAGCTCTTATTATTTTGAGATACGACCCATCAATACCTAATTTATTGAGATTTTTTAGCATGAAGGGTTGTTGAATTTTGTCAAAGGCCTTTTCTTCATGTATTGAGATAATCATGTGGTTTCTGACTTTGGTTCTGTTTATATGCTGGATTACATTTATTGATTTGCGTATATTGAACCAGCCTTGCATCCCAGGGATGAAGCCCACTTGATCATGGTGGATAAGCTGTTTGATGTGCTGCTGGATTCGGTTTGCCAGTAATTTATTGAGGATTTTTGCATCAATATTCATCAAGGATATTGGTCTAAAATTCTCTTTTTTGGTTGTGTCTCTGCCCAGCTTTGGTATCAGCATGATGCTGGCCTCATTAAATGAGTTAGGAAGGATTCCCTCTTTTTCTATTGATTGGAATAGTTTCTGAAGTAATGGTTCCAGTTCCTCCTTGTACCTCTGGTAGAATTCGGCTGTGAACCCATCTGATCCTGGACTCTTTTTGGTTGGTAAGCTATTGATCATTGCCACAATTTCAGCTCCTGTTATTAGTCTATTCAGAGATTCAACTTCTTCCTGGTTTAGTCATGGGAGAGTGTATGTGTCGAGGAATTTATCCCTTTGTTTTTTTTTTAATTTTTTTCTTTTTATCATTATTATTATTATTATTCTTATTATTACTATTATACTTTAGGCTCTATGGCACATGTGCGCAACGTGCAGGTAAGCTACATATGTATACATGTGCCATGCTGGTGTGCTGCACCCACCAACTCGTCATCTAGCATTAGGTATATCTCCCAATGCTGTCCCTCCCCCCTCCCCCCACCCTACAACAGTCCCCGAAGTGTGATGTTCCCCTTCCTGTGTCCATGTGTTCTCATTGTTCGATTTCCACCTATGAGTGAGAATATGTGGTGTTTGGTTTTTTGTTCTTGCGATAGTTTACTGAGAACGATGATTTCCAATTTCATCCATGTCCCTACAAAGGATATGAACTCATCATTTTTTATGGCTGCATAGTATTCCATGGTGTATATGTGCCACATTTTCTTAATCCAGTCTATCATTGTTGGACATTTGGGTTGGTTCCAAGTCTTTGCTATTGTGTATAATGCCGCAATAAACATACGTGTGCATGTGTCTTTATAGCAGCATGATTTATAGTCCTTTGGGTATATACCCAGTAATGGGATGGCTGGGTCAAATGGAATTTCTAGTTCTAGATCCCTGAGGAATCGCCACAGTGACTTCCACAAGGGTTGAACTAGTTTACAGTCCCACCAACAGTGTAAAAGTGTTCCTATTTCTCCACATCCTCTCCAGCACCTGTTGTTTCCTGACTTTTTAATGATTGCCATTCTACCTGGTGTGAGATGGTATCTCATTGTGGTTTTGATTTGCATTTCTCAGATGGCCAGTGATGGTGAGCATTTTTTCACGTGTTTTTGGGCTGCATAAATGTCTTCTTTTGAGGAGTGTCTGTTCATGTCCTTCGCCCACTTTTTGATGGGGTTGTTTGGTGTTTTCTTGTAAATTTGTTGGAGTTCATTGTAGATTCTGGATATTAGCCCTTTGTCAGCTGAGTAGGTTGCGAAAATTTTCTCCCATTTTGTAGGTTGCCTGTTCACTCTGATGGTAGTTTCGTTTGCTGTGCAGAAGCTCTTGAGTTTAATTAGATCCCATTTGTCAATTTTGGCTTTTGTTGCCATTGCTTTTGGTGTTTTACACATGAAGTCCTTGCCCATGCCTATGTCCTGAATGGTATTGCCTAGGTTTTCTTCTAGGGTTTTTATGGTTTTAGGTCTAACGTTTAAGTCTTTAATCCATCTTGAGTTGATTTTTGTATAAGGTGTAAGGAAGGGATCCAGTTTCAGCTTTCTACATGTGGCTAGCCAGTTTTCCCAGCACCATTTATTAAATAGGGAATCCTTTCTCCATTTCTTGTTTTTGTCAGGTTTGTCAAAGATCAGATAGTTGTAGATATGTGGCATTATTTCTGACGGCTCTGTTCTGTTCCATTGATCTATATCTCTGTTTTGGTACCAGTACCATGCTGTTTTGGTTACTGTAGCCTTGTAGTATAGTTTGAAGTCAGGTAGCGTGATGCCTCCAGCTTTGTTCTTTTGGCTTAGGATTGACTTGGTGATGCGGGCTCTTTTTTGGTTCCATATGAACTTTCAAGTAGTTTTTTCCAATTCTGTGAAGAAAGTCATTGGTAACTTGATGGGGATGGCATTGAATCTGTAAATTACCTTGGGAAGGATGGCCATTTTCATGATACTGATTCTTCCTACCCATGAGCATGGAATGTTCTTCCATTTGTTTGTATCCTCTTTTATTTCCTTGAGCAGTGGTTTGTAGTTTTCTCCTTGAAGAGGTCCTTCACATCCCTTGTAAGTTGGATTCCTAGGTATTTTATTCTCTTTGAAGCAATTGTGAATGGGAGTTCACTCATGATTTGGCTCTCTGTTTGTCTGTTATTGATGTATAAGAATGCTTGTGATTTTTGTACATTGATGTTGTATCCTGAGACTTTGCTGAAGTTGCTTATCAGCTTAAGGAGATTTTGGGCTGAGACAATGGGGTTTTCTAGATATACTCTCACGTCATCTGCAAACAGGGCCAATTTGACTTCCTTTTTTCCTGATTGAATACCCTTGATTTCCTTCTCTTGCCTAATTGCCCTGGCCAGAACTTCCAACACTATGTTGAATAGAAGTGGTGAGAGAGGGCATCCCTGTCTTGTGCCAGTTTTCAAAGTGAATGCTTCCAGTTTTTGCCCATTCAGTATGATATTGGCTGTGGGTTTGTCATAAATAGCTCTTATTATTTTGAGATACGACCCATCAATACCTAATTTATTGAGAGTTTTTAGCATGAAGGGTTGTTGAATTTTGTCAAAGGCCTTTTCTTCATGTATTGAGATAATCATGTGGTTTTTGACTTTGGTTCTGTTTATATGCTGGATTACATTTATTGATTTGCGTATATTGAACCAGCCTTGCATCCCAGGGATGAAGCCCACTTGATCATGGTGGATAAGCTGTTTGATGTGCTGCTGGATTCGGTTTGCCAGTAATTCATTGAGGATTTTTGCATCAATATTCATCAAGGATATTGGTCTAAAATTCTCTTTTTTGGTTGTGTCTCTGCCCAGCTTTGGTATCAGCATGATGCTGGCCTCATTAAATGAGTTAGGAAGGATTCCCTCTTTTTCTATTGATTGGAATAGTTTCTGAAGTAATGGTTCCAGTTCCTCCTTGTACCTCTGGTAGAATTCGGCTGTGAACCCATCTGATCCTGGACTCTTTTTGGTTGGTAAGCTATTGATCATTGCCACAATTTCAGCTCCTGTTATTAGTCTATTCAGAGATTCAACTTCTTCCTGGTTTAGTCATGGGAGAGTGTATGTGTCGAGGAATTTATCCCTTTCTTTTTTTTAATTTTTTTCTTTTTATCATTATTATTATTATTATTATTATTATTATTATTATACTTTAGGCTCTATGGCACATGTGCGCAACGTGCAGGTAAGCTACATATGTATACATGTGCCATGCTGGTGTGCTGCACCCACCAACTCGTCATCTAGCATGAGGTATATCTCCCAATGCTGTCCCTCCCCCCTACCCCCACCCCACAACAGTCCCCGAAGTGTGATGTTCCCCTTCCTGTGTCCATGTGTTCTCATTGTTCGATTTCCACCTATGAGTGAGAATATGTGGTGTTTGGTTTTTTCTTCTTGCGATAGTTTACTGAGAACGATGATTTCCAATTTCATCCATGTCCCTACAAAGGATATGAACTCATCATTTTTTATGGCTGCATAGTATTCCATGGTGTATATGTGCCACATTTTCTTAATCCAGTCTATCATTGTTGGACATTTGGGTTGGTTCCAAGTCTTTGCTATTGTGTATAATGCCGCAATAAACATACGTGTGCATGTGTCTTTATAGCAGCATGATTTACAGTCCTTTGGGTATATACCCAGTAATGGGATGGCTGGGTCAAATGGAATTTCTAGTTCTAGAACCCTGAGGAATCGCCACAGTGACTTCCACAAGGGTTGAACTAGTTTACAGTCCCACCAACAGTGTAAAAGTGTTCCTATTTCTCCACATCCTCTCCAGCACCTGTTGTTTCCTGACTTTTTAATGATTGCCATTCTACCTGGTGTGAGATGGTATCTCATTGTGGTTTTGATTTGCATTTCTCTGATGGCCAGTGATGGTGAGCATTTTTTCACGTGTTTTTTGGCTGCATAAATGTCTTCTTTTGAGGAGTGTCTGTTCATGTCCTTCGCCCACTTTTTGATGGGGTTGTTTGGTGTTTTCTTGTAAATTTGTAGGAGTTTATTGTAGATTCTAGTTATTAGCCCTTTGTCAGCTGAGTAGGTTGCGAAAATTTTCTCCCATTTTGTAGGTTGCCTGTTCACTCTGATGGTAGTTTCCTTTGCTGTGCAGAAGCTCTTGAGTTTAATTAGATCCCATTTGTCAATTTTGGCTTTTGTTGCCATTGCTTTTGGTGTTTTACACATGAAGTCCTTGCCCATGCCTATGTCCTGAATGGTATTGCCTAGGTTTTCTTCTAGGCTTTTTATGGTTTTAGGTCTAACGTTTAAGTCTTTAATCCATCTTGAGTTGATTTTTGTATAAGGTGTAAGGGAGGGATCCAGTTTCAGCTTTCTACATGTGGCTAGCCAGTTTTCCCAGCACCATTTATTAAATAGGGAATCCTTTCTCCATTTCTTGTTTTTGTCAGGTTTGTCAAAGATCAGATAGTTATAGATATGTGACATTATTTCTGACGGCTCTGTTCTGTTCCATTGATCTATATCTCTGTTTTGGTACGAGTACCATGCTGTTTTGGTTACTGTAGCCTTGTAGTATTGTTTGAAGTCAGGTAGCGTGATGCCTCCAGCTTTGTTCTTTTGGCTTAGGATTGACTTGGTGATGCGGGCTCTTTTTTGGTTCCATATGAACTTTAAAGTAGTTTTTTCCAATTCTGTGAAGAAAGTCATTGGTAACTTGATGGGGATGGCATTGAATCTGTAAATTACCTTGGGAAGGATGGCCATTTTCATGATACTGATTCTTCCTACCCATGAGCATGGAATGTTCTTCCATTTGTTTGTATCCTCTTTTATTTCCTTGAGCAGTGGTTTGTAGTTTTCTCCTTGAAGACGTCCTTCACATCCCTTGTAAGTTGGATTCCTAGGTATTTTATTCTCTTTGAAGCAATTGTGAATGGGAGTTCACTCATGATTTGGCTCTCTGTTTGTCTGTTATTGATGTATAAGAATGCTTGTGATTTTTGTACATTGATGTTGTATCCTGAGACTTTGCTGAAGTTGCTTATCAGCTTAAGGAGATTTTGGGCTGAGACAATGGGGTTTTCTAGATATACTCTCACGTCATCTGCAAACAGGGCCAATTTGACTTCCTTTTTTCCTGATTGAATACCTTTCATTTCCTTCTCTTGCCTAATTGCCCTGGCCAGAACTTCCAACACTATGTTGAATAGAAGTGGTGAGAGAGGGCATCCCTGTCTTGTGCCAGTTTTCAAAGTGAATGCTTCCAGGTTTTGCCCATTCAGTATGATATTGGCTGTGGGTTTGTCATAAATAGCTCTTATTATTTTGAGATAAGACCCATCAATACCTAATTTATTGAGAGTTTTTAGCATGAAGGGTTGTTGAACTTTGTCAAAGGCCTTTTCTTCATGTATTGAGATAATCATGTGGTTTTTGAGTTTGGTTCTGTTTATATGCTGGATTACATTTATTGATTTGCGTATATTGAACCAGCCTTGCATCCCAGGGAGGAAGCCCACTTGATCATGGTGGATAAGCTGTTTGATGTGCTACTGGGTTCGGTTTGCCAGTAATTTATTGAGGATTTTTGCATCAATATTCATCAAGGATATTGTTCTAAAATTCTCTTTTTTGGTTGTGTCTCTGCCCAGCTTTGGTATCAGCATGATGCTGGCCTCATTAAATGAGTTAGGAAGGATTCCCTCTTTTTCTATTTATTGGAATAGCTTCTGAAGTAATGGTTCCAGTTCCTCCTTGTACCTCTGGTAGAATTCGGCTGTGAACCCATCTGATCCTGGACTCTTTTTGGTTGGTAAGCTATTGATCATTGCCACAATTTCAGCTCCTGTTATTAGTCTATTCAGAGATTCAACTTCTTCCTCGTTTAGTCATGGGAGAGTGTATGTGTCGAGGAATTTATCCCTTTCTTTTTTTTTAAATTTTTTTTCTTTTTATCATTATTATTATTATTAATATTATTATTATTACTATTATACTTTAGGCTCTATGGCACATGTGCGCAACGTGCAGGTAAGCTACATATGTATACATGTGCCATGCTGGTGTGCTGCACCCACCAACTCGTCATCTAGCATTAGGTATATCTCCCAATGCTGTCCCTCACCCCTCCCCCCACCCCACAACAGTCCCCGAAGTGTGATGTTCCCCTTCCTGTGTCCATGTGTTCTCATTGTTCGATTTACACCTATGAGTGAGAATATGTGGTGTTTGGCTTTTTGTTCTTGCGATAGTTTACTGAGAACGATGATTTCCAATTTCATCCATGTCCCTACAAAGGATATGAACTCATCATTTTTTATGGCTGCATAGTATTCCATGGTGTATATGTGCCACATTTTCTTAATCCAGTCTATCATTGTTGGACATTTGGGTTGGTTCCAAATCTTTGCTACTGTGTATAATGCCGCAATAAACATACAGGTGCATGTGTCTTTATAGCAGCATGATTTATAGTCCTTTGGGTATATATCCAGTAATGGGATGGCTGGGTCAAATGGAATTTCTAGTTCTAGATCCCTGAGGAATCGCCACAGTGACTTCCACAAGGGTTGAACTAGTTTACAGTCCCACCAACAGTGTAAAAGTGTTCCTGTTTCTCCACATCCTCTCCAGCACCTGTTGTTTCCTGACTTTTTAATGATTGCCATTCTACCTGGTGTGAGATGGTATCTCATTGTGGTTTTGATTTGCATTTCTCTCATGGCCAGTGATGGTGAGCATTTTTTCACGTGTTTTTTGGCTGCATAAATGTCTTCTTTTGAGGAGTGTCTGTTCATGTCCTTCGCCCACTTTTTGATGGGGTTGTTTGGTGTTTTCTTGCAAATTTGTTGGAGTTCATTGTAGATTCTGGATATTAGCCCTTTGTCAGCTGAGTAGGTTGCGAAAATTTTCTCCCATTTTGTAGGTTGCCTGTTCACTCTGATGGTAGTTTCCTTTGCTGTGCAGAAGCTCTTGAGTTTAATTAGATCCCATTTGTCAATTTTGGCTTTTGTTGCCATTGCTTTTGGTGTTTTACACATGAAGTCCTTGCCCATGCCTATGTCCTGAATGGTATTGCCTAGGTTTTCTTCTAGGGTTTTTATGGTTTTAGGTCTAACGTTTAAGTCTTTAATCCATCTTGAGTTGATTTTTGTATAAGGTGTAAGGAAGGGTTCCAGTTTCAGCTTTCTACATGTGGCTAGCCAGTTTTCCCAGCACCATTTCTTAAATAGGGAATCCTTTCTCCATTTCTTGTTTTTGTCAGGTTTGTCAAAGATCAGATAGTTGTAGATATGTGGCATTATTTCTGACGGCTCTGTTCTGTTCCATTGATCTATATCTCTGTTTTGGTACCAGTACCATGCTGTTTTGGTTACTGTAGCCTTGTAGTATAGTTTGAAGTCAGGTAGCGTGATGCCTCCAGCTTTGTTCTTTTGGCTTAGGATTGACTTGGTGATGCTGGTTCTTTTTTGGTTCCATATGAACTTTAAAGTAGTTTTTTCCAATTCTGTGAAGAAAGTCATTGGTAACTTGATGGGGATGGCATTGAATCTGTAAATTACCTTGGGAAGGATGGCCATTTTCATGATACTGATTCTTCCTACCCATGAGCATGGAATGTTCTTCCATTTGTTTGTATCCTCTTTTATTTCCTTGAGCAGTGGTTTGTAGTGTTCTCCTTGAAGAAGTCCTTCACATCCCTTGTAAGTTGGATTCCTAGGTATTTTATTCTCTTTGAAGCAATTGTGAATGGGAGTTCACTCATGATTTGGCTCTCTGTTTGTCTGTTATTGATGTATAAGAATGCTTGTGATTTTTGTACATTGATGTTGTATCCTGAGACTTTGCTGAAGTTGCTTACCAGCTTAAGGAGATTTTGGGCTGAGACAATGGGGTTTTCTAGATATACTATCACGTCATCTGCAAACAGGGACAATTTGACTTCCTTTTTTCCTAATTGAATACCCTTGATTTCCTTCTCATGCCTAATTGCCCTGGCCAGAACTTCCAACACTATGTTGAATAGAAGTGGTGAGAGAGGGCATCCCTGTCTTGTGCCAGTTTTCAAAGTGAATGCTTCCAGTTTTTGCCCATTCAGTATGATATTGGCTGTGGGTTTGTCATAAATAGCTCTTATTATTTTGAGATACGACCCATCAATACCTAATTTATTGAGATTTTTTAGCATGAAGGGTTGTTGAATTTTGTCAAAGGCCTTTTCTTCATGTATTGAGATAATCATGTGGTTTCTGACTTTGGTTCTGTTTATATGCTGGATTACATTTATTGATTTGCGTATATTGAACCAGCCTTGCATCCCAGGGATGAAGCCCACTTGATCATGGTGGATAAGCTGTTTGATGTGCTGCTGGATTCGGTTTGCCAGTAATTTATTGAGGATTTTTGCATCAATATTCATCAAGGATATTGGTCTAAAATTCTCTTTTTTGGTTGTGTCTCTGCCCAGCTTTGGTATCAGCATGATGCTGGCCTCATTAAATGAGTTAGGAAGGATTCCCTCTTTTTCTATTGATTGGAATAGTTTCTGAAGTAATGGTTCCAGTTCCTCCTTGTACCTCTGGTAGAATTCGGCTGTGAACCCATCTGATCCTGGACTCTTTTTGGTTGGTAAGCTATTGATCATTGCCACAATTTCAGCTCCTGTTATTAGTCTATTCAGAGATTCAACTTCTTCCTGGTTTAGTCATGGGAGAGTGTATGTGTCGAGAAATTTATCCCTTTCTTTTTTTTTTAATTCTTTTTCTTTTTATCATTATTATTATTATTACTATTATACTTTAGGCTCTATGGCACATGTACGCAACGTGCAGGTAAGCTACATATGTATACATGTGCCATGCTGGTGTGCTGCACCCACCAACTCGTCATCTAGCATTAGGTATATCTGCCAATGCTGTCCCCACCCCTCCACCCACCCCACAACAGTCCCCGAAGTGTGATGTTCCCCTTCCTGTGTCCATGTGTTCTCATTGTTCGATTTCCACCTATGAGTGAGAATATGTGGTGTTTGGTTTTTTGTTCTTGCGATAGTTTACTGAGAACGATGATTTCCAATTTCATCCCTGTCCCTACAAAGGATATGAACTCATCATTTTTTATGGCTGCATAGTATTCCATGGTGTATATGTGCCACATTTTCTTAATCCAGTCTATCATTGTTGGACATTTGGGTTGGTTCCAAGTCTTTGCTATTGTGTATAATGCCGCAATAAACATACGTGTGCATGTGTCTTTATAGCAGCATGATTTATAGTCCTTTGGGTATATACCCAGTAATGGGATGGCTGGGTCAAATGGAATTTCTAGTTCTAGATCCCTGAGGAATCGCCACAGTGACTTCCACAAGGGTTGAACTAGTTTACAGTCCCACCAACAGTGTAAAAGTGTTCCTATTTCTCCACATCCTCTCCAGCACCTGTTGTTTCCTGACTTTTTAATGATTGCCATTCTACCTGGTGTGAGATGGTATCTCATTGTGGTTTTGATTTGCATTTCTCTGATGGCCAGTGATGGTGAGCATTTTTTCACGTGTTTTTTGGCTGCATAAATGTCTTCTTTTGAGGAGTGTCAGTTCATGTCCTTCGCCCTCTTTTTGATGGGGTTGTGTGGTGTTTTCTTGTAAATTTGTTGGAGTTCATTGTAGATTCTGGATATTAGCCCTTTGTCAGCTGAGTAGGTTGCGAAAATTTTCTCCCATTTTGTAGGTTGCCTGTTCACTCTGATGGTAGTTTCCTTTGCTGTGCAGAAGCTCTTGAGTTTAATTAGATCCCATTTGTCAATTTTGGCTTTTGTTGCCATTGCTTTTGGTGTTTTAGACATGAAGTCCTTGCCCATGCCTATGTCCTGAATGGTATTGCCTAGGTTTTCTTCTAGGGTTTTTATGGTTTTAGGTCTAACGTTTAAGTCTTTAATCCATCTTGAGTTGATTTTTGTATAAGGTGTAAGGAAGGGATCCAGTTTCAGCTTTCTACATGTGGCTAGCCAGTTTTCCCAGCACCATTTATTAAATAGGGAATCCTTTCTCCATTTCATGTTTTTGTCAAGTTTGTCAAAGATCAGATAGTTGCAGATATGTGGCATTATTTCTGACGGCTCTGTTCTGTTCCATTGATCTATATCTCTGTTTTGGTACCAGTACCATGCTGTTTTGGTTACTGAAGCCTTGTTGTATAGTTTGAAGTCAGGTAGCGTGATGCCTCCAGCTTTGTTCTTTTGGCTTAGGATTGACTTGGTGATGCGGGCTCTTTTTCGGTTCCATATGAACTTTAAAGTAGTTTTTTCCAATTCTGTGAAGAAAGTCATTGGTAACTTGATGGGGATGGCATTGAATCTGTAAATTACCTTGGGAAGGATGGCCATTTTCATGATACTGATTCTTCCTACCCATGAGCATGGAATGTTCTTCCATTTGTTTGTATCCTCTTTTATTTCCTTGAGCAGTGGTTTGTAGTTTTCTCCTTGAAGAGGTCCTTCACATCCCTTGTAAGTTGGATTCCTAGGTATTTTATTCTCTTTGAAGCAATTGTGAATGGGAGTTCACTCATGATTTGGCTCTCTGTTTGTCTGTTATTGATGTATAAGAATGCTTGTGATTTTTGTACATTGATGTTGTATCCTGAGACTTTGCTGAAGTTGCTTATCAGCTTAAGGAGATTTTGGGCTGAGACAATGGGGTTTTCTAGATATACTATCACGTCATCTGCAAACAGGGACAATTTGACTTCCTTTTTTCCTAATTGAATACCCTTGATTTCCTTCTCTTGCCTAATTGCCCTGGCCAGAACTTCCAACACTATGTTGAATAGAAGTGTTGAGAGAGGGCATCCCTGTCTTGTGCCAGTTTTCAAAGTGAATGCTTCCAGGTTTTGCCCATTCAGTATGATATTGGCTGTGGGTTTGTCATAAATAGCTCTTATTATTTTGAGATACGACCGATCAATACCTAATTTATTGAGAGTTTTTAGCATGAAGGGTTGTTGAATTTTGTCAAAGGCCTTTTCTTCATGTATTGAGATAATCATGTGGTTTTTGACTTTGGTTCTGTTTATATGCTGGATTACATTTATTGGTTTGCGTATATTGAGCCAGCCTTGCATCCCAGGGATGAAGCCCACTTGATCATGGTGGGTAAACTGTTTGATGTGCTGCTGGATTCGGTTTGCCAGTAATTTATTGAGGATTTTTGCATCAATATTCATCAAGGATATTGGTCTAAAATTCTCTTTTTTGGTTGTGTCTCTGCCCAGCTTTGGTATCAGCATGATGCTGGCCTCATTAAATGAGTTAGGAAGGATTCCCTCTTTTTCTATTGATTGGAATAGTTTCTGAAGTAATGGTTCCAGTTCCTCCTTGTACCTCTGGTAGAATTCGGCTGTGAACCCATCTGATCCTGGACTCTTTTTGGTTGGTAAGCTATTGATCATTGCCACAATTTCAGCTCCTGTTATTAGTCTATTCAGAGATTCAACTTCTTCCTGGTTTAGTCATGGGAGAGTGTATGTGTCGAGGAATTTATCCCTTCCTTTTTTTTTAAATTTTTTTTCTTTTCATCATTATTATTATTATTAATATTATTATTATTACTATTATACTTTAGGCTCTATGGCACATGTGCGCAACGTGCAGGTAAGCTACATATGTATACATGTGCCATGCTGGTGTGCTGCACCCACCAACTCGTCATCTAGCATTAGGTATATCTCCCAATGCTGTCCCTCACCCCTCCCCCCACCCCACAACAGTCCCCGAAGTGTGATGTTCCCCTTCCTGTGTCCATGTGTTCTCATTGTTCGATTTCCACCTATGAGTGAGAATATGTGGTGTTTGGTTTTTTGTTCTTGCGATAGTTTACTGAGAACGATGATTTCCAATTTCATCCATGTCCCTACAAAGGATATGAACTCATCATTTTTTATGGCTGCATAGTATTCCATGGTGTATATGTGCCACATTTTCTTAATCCAGTCTATCATTGTTGGACATTTGGGTTGGTTCCAAGTCTTTGCTATTGTGTATAATGCCGCAATAAACATACGTGTGCATGTGTCTTTATAGCAGCATGATTTATAGTCCTTTGGGTATATACCCAGTAATGGGATGGCTGGGTCAAATGGAATTTCTAGTTCTAGATCCCTGAGGAATCGCCACAGTGACTTCCACAAGGGTTGAACTAGTTTACAGTCCCACCAACAGTGTAAAAGTGTTCCTATTTCTCCACATCCTCTCCAGCACCTGTTGTTTCCTGACTTTTTAATGATTGCCATTCTACCTGGTGTGAGATGGTATCTCATTGTGGTTTTGATTTGCATTTCTCTGATGGCCAGTGATGGTGAGCATTTTTTCACGTGTTTTGGGGCTGCATAAATGTCTTCTTTTGAGGAGTGTCTGTTCATGTCCTTCGCCCACTTTTTGATGGGGTTGTTTGGTGTTTTCTTGTAAATTTGTTGGAGTTCATTGTAGATTCTGGATATTAGCCCTTTGTCAGCTGAGTAGGTTGCGAAAATTTTCTCCCATTTTGTAGGTTGCCTGGTCACTCTGATGGCAGTTTCGTTTGCTGTGCAGAAGCTCTTGAGTTTAATTAGATCCCATTTGTCAATTTTGGCTTTTGTTGCCATTGCTTTTGGTGTTTTACACATGAAGTCCTTGCCCATGCCTATGTCCTGAATGGTATTGCCTAGGTTTTCTTCTAGGCTTTTTATGGTTTTAGGTCTAACGTTTAAGTCTTTAATCCATCTTGAGTTGATTTTTGTATAAGGTGGAAGGAAGGGATCCAGTTTCAGCTTTCTACATGTGGCTAGCCAGTTTTCCCAGCACCATTTATTAAATAGGGAATCCTTTCTCCATTTCTTGTTTTTGTCAGGTTTGTCAAAGATCAGATAGTTGTAGATATGTGGCATTATTTCTGACGGCTCTGTTCTGTTCCATTGATCTATATCTCTGTTTTGGTACCAGTACCATGCTGTTTTGGTTACTGTAGCCTTGTAGTATAGTTTGAAGTCAGGTAGCGTGATGCCTCCAGCTTTGTTCTTTTGGCTTAGGATTGACTTGGTGATGCGGGCTCTTTTTCGGTTCCATATGAACTTTAAAGTAGTTTTTTCCAATTCTGTGAAGAAAGTCATTGGTAACTTGATGGGGATGGCATTGAATCTGTAAATTACCTTGGGAAGGATGGCCATTTTCATGATACTGATTCTTCCTACCCATGAGCATGGAATGTTCTTCCATTTGTTTGTATCCTCTTTTATTTCCTTGAGCAGTGGTTTGTAGTTTTCTCCTTGAAGAGGTCCTTCACATCCCTTGTAAGTTGGATTCCTAGGTATTTTATTCTCTTTGAAGCAATTGTGAATGGGAGTTCACTCATGATTTGGCTCTCTGTTTGTCTGTTATTGATGTATAAGAATGCTTGTGATTTTTGTACATTGATGTTGTATCCTGAGACTTTGCTGAAGTTGCTTATCAGCTTAAGGAGATTTTGGGCTGAGACAATGGGGTTTTCTAGATATACTATCACGTCATCTGCAAACAGGGACAATTTGACTTCCTTTTTTCCTAATTGAATACCCTTGATTTCCTTCTCTTGCCTAATTGCCCTGGCCAGAACTTCCAACACTATGTTGAATAGAAGTGGTGAGAGAGGGCATCCCTGTCTTGTGCCAGTTTTCAAAGTGAATGCTTCCAGGTTTTGCCCATTCAGTATGATATTGGCTGTGGGTTTGTCATAAATAGCTCTTATTATTTTGAGATACGACCGATCAATACCTAATTTATTGAGAGTTTTTAGCATGAAGGGTTGTTGAATTTTGTCAAAGGCCTTTTCTTCATGTATTGAGATAATCATGTGGTTTTTGACTTTGGTTCTGTTTATATGCTGGATTACATTTATTGGTTTGCGTATATTGAGCCAGCCTTGCATCCCAGGGATGAAGCCCACTTGATCATGGTGGGTAAACTGTTTGATGTGCTGCTGGATTCGGTTTGCCAGTAATTTATTGAGGATTTTTGCATCAATATTCATCAAGGATATTGGTCTAAAATTCTCTTTTTTGGTTGTGTCTCTGCCCAGCTTTGGTATCAGCATGATGCTGGCCTCATTAAATGAGTTAGGAAGGATTCCCTCTTTTTCTATTGATTGGAATAGTTTCTGAAGTAATGGTTCCAGTTCCTCCTTGTACCTCTGGTAGAATTCGGCTGTGAACCCATCTGATCCTGGACTCTTTTTGGTTGGTAAGCTATTGATCATTGCCACAATTTCAGCTCCTGTTATTAGTCTATTCAGAGATTCAACTTCTTCCTGGTTTAGTCATGGGAGAGTGTATGTGTCGAGGAATTTATCCCTTCCTTTTTTTTTAAATTTTTTTTCTTTTCATCATTATTATTATTATTAATATTATTATTATTACTATTATACTTTAGGCTCTATGGCACATGTGCGCAACGTGCAGGTAAGCTACATATGTATACATGTGCCATGCTGGTGTGCTGCACCCACCAACTCGTCATCTAGCATTAGGTATATCTCCCAATGCTGTCCCTCACCCCTCCCCCCACCCCACAACAGTCCCCGAAGTGTGATGTTCCCCTTCCTGTGTCCATGTGTTCTCATTGTTCGATTTCCACCTATGAGTGAGAATATGTGGTGTTTGGTTTTTTGTTCTTGCGATAGTTTACTGAGAACGATGATTTCCAATTTCATCCATGTCCCTACAAAGGATATGAACTCATCATTTTTTATGGCTGCATAGTATTCCATGGTGTATATGTGCCACATTTTCTTAATCCAGTCTATCATTGTTGGACATTTGGGTTGGTTCCAAGTCTTTGCTATTGTGTATAATGCCGCAATAAACATACGTGTGCATGTGTCTTTATAGCAGCATGATTTATAGTCCTTTGGGTATATACCCAGTAATGGGATGGCTGGGTCAAATGGAATTTCTAGTTCTAGATCCCTGAGGAATCGCCACAGTGACTTCCACAAGGGTTGAACTAGTTTACAGTCCCACCAACAGTGTAAAAGTGTTCCTATTTCTCCACATCCTCTCCAGCACCTGTTGTTTCCTGACTTTTTAATGATTGCCATTCTACCTGGTGTGAGATGGTATCTCATTGTGGTTTTGATTTGCATTTCTCTGATGGCCAGTGATGGTGAGCATTTTTTCACGTGTTTTGGGGCTGCATAAATGTCTTCTTTTGAGGAGTGTCTGTTCATGTCCTTCGCCCACTTTTTGATGGGGTTGTTTGGTGTTTTCTTGTAAATTTGTTGGAGTTCATTGTAGATTCTGGATATTAGCCCTTTGTCAGCTGAGTAGGTTGCGAAAATTTTCTCCCATTTTGTAGGTTGCCTGTTCACTCTGATGGTAGTTTCGTTTGCTGTGCAGAAGCTCTTGAGTTTAATTAGATCCCATTTGTCAATTTTGGCTTTTGTTGCCATTGCTTTTGGTGTTTTACACATGAAGTCCTTGCCCATGCCTATGTCCTGAATGGTATTGCCTAGGTTTTCTTCTAGGCTTTTTATGGTTTTAGGTCTAACGTTTAAGTCTTTAATCCATCTTGAGTTGATTTTTGTATAAGGTGTAAGGAAGGGATCCAGTTTCAGCTTTCTACATGTGGCTAGCCAGTTTTCCCAGCACCATTTATTAAATAGGGAATCCTTTCTCCATTTCTTGTTTTTGTCAGGTTTGTCAAAGATCAGATAGTTGTAGATATGTGGCATTATTTCTGACGGCTCTGTTCTGTTCCATTGATCTATATCTCTGTTTTGGTACCAGTACCATGCTGTTTTGGTTACTGTAGCCTTGTAGTATAGTTTGAAGTCAGGTAGCGTGATGCCTCCAGCTTTGTTCTTTTGGCTTAGGATTGACTTGGTGATGCGGGCTCTTTTTTGGTTCCATATGAACTTTAAAGTAGTTTTTTCCAATTCTGTGAAGAAAGTCATTGGTAACTTGATGGGGATGGCATTGAATCTGTAAATTACCTTGGGAAGGATGGCCATTTTCATGATACTGATTCTTCCTACCCATGAGCATGGAATGTTCTTCCATTTGTTTGTATCCTCTTTTATTTCCTTGAGCAGTGGTTTGTAGTCTTCTCCTTGAAGAGGTCCTTCACATCCCTTGTAAGTTGGATTCCTAGGTATTTTATTCTCTTTGAAGCAATTGTGAATGGGAGTTCACTCATGATTTGGCTCTCTGTTTGTCTGTTATTGATGTATAAGAATGCTTGTGATTTTTGTACATTGATGTTGTATCCTAAGACTTTGCTGAAGTTGCTTATCAGCTTAAGGAGATTTTGGGCTGAGACAATGGGGTTTTCTAGATATACTCTCACGTCATCTGCAAACAGGGCCAATTTGACTTCCTTTTTTCCTGATTGAATACCCTTGATTTCCTTCTCTTGCCTAATTGCCCTGGCCAGAACTTCCAACACTATGTTGAATAGAAGTGGTGAGAGAGGGCATCCCTGTCTTGTGCCAGTTTTCAAAGTGAATGCTTCCAGTTTTTGCCCATTCAGTATGATATTGGCTGTGGGTTTGTCATAAATAGCTCTTATTATTTTGAGATACGACCCATCAATACCTAATTTATTGAGAGTTTTTAGCATGAAGGGTTGTTGAATTTTGTCAAAGGCCTTTTCTTCATGTATTGAGATAATCATGTGGTTTTTGACTTTGGTTCTGTTTATATGCTGGATTACATTTATTGATTTGCGTATATTGACCAGCCTTGCATCCCAGGGATGAAGCCCACTTGATCATGGTGGATAAGCTGTTTGATGTGCTGCTGGATTCGGTTTGCCAGTAATTCATTGAGGATTTTTGCATCAATATTCATCAAGGATATTGGTCTAAAATTCTCTTTTTTGGTTGTGTCTCTGCCCAGCTTTGGTATCAGCATGATGCTGGCCTCATTAAATGAGTTAGGAAGGATTCCCTCTTTTTCTATTGATTGGAATAGTTTCTGAAGTAATGGTTCCAGTTCCTCCTTGTACCTCTGGTAGAATTCGGCTGTGAACCCATCTGATCCTGGACTCTTTTTGGTTGGTAAGCTATTGATCATTGCCACAATTTCAGCTCCTGTTATTAGTCTATTCAGAGATTCAACTTCTTCCTGGTTTAGTCATGGGAGAGTGTATGTGTCGAGGAATTTATCCCTTTCTTTTTTTTAATTTTTTTCTTTTTATCGTTATTATTATTATTATTATTATTATTATTATTATACTTTAGGCTCTATGGCACATGTGCGCAACGTGCAGGTAAGCTACATATGTATACATGTGCCATGCTGGTGTGCTGCACCCACCAACTCGACATCTAGCATTAGGTATATCTCCCAATGCTGTCCCTCACCCCTCCCCCCACCCCACAACAGTCCCCGAAGTGTGATGTTCCCCTTCCTGTGTCCATGTGTTCTCATTGTTCGATTTACACCTATGAGTGAGAATATGTGGTGTTTGGCTTTTTGTTCTTGCGATAGTTTACTGAGAACGATGATTTCCAATTTCATCCATGTCCCTACAAAGGATATGAACTCATCATTTTTTATGGCTGCATAGTATTCCATGGTGTATATGTGCCACATTTTCTTAATCCAGTCTATCATTGTTGGACATTTGGGTTGGTTCCAAATCTTTGCTACTGTGTATAATGCCGCAATAAACATACAGGTGCATGTGTCTTTATAGCAGCATGATTTATAGTCCTTTGGGTATATATCCAGTAATGGGATGGCTGGGTCAAATGGAATTTCTAGTTCTAGATCCCTGAGGAATCGCCACAGTGACTTCCACAAGGGTTGAACTAGTTTACAGTCCCACCAACAGTGTAAAAGTGTTCCTATTTCTCCACATCCTCTCCAGCACCTGTTGTTTCCTGACTTTTTAATGATTGCCATTCTAACTGGTGTGAGATGGTATCTCATTGTGGTTTTGATTTGCATTTCTCTGATGGCCAGTGATGGTGAGCATTTTTTCACGTGTTTTTTGGCTGCATAAATGTCTTCTTTTGAGGAGTGTCTGTTCATGTCCTTCGCCCTCTTTTTGATGGGGTTGTGTGGTGTTTTCTTGTAAATTTGTTGGAGTTCATTGTAGATTCTGGATATTAGCCCTTTGTCAGATGAGTAGGTTGCGAAAATTTTCTCCCATTTTGTAGGTTGCCTGTTCACTCTGATGGTAGTTTCCTTTGCTGTGCAGAAGCTCTTGAGTTTAATTAGATCCCATTTGTCAATTTTGGCTTTTGTTGCCATTGCTTTTGGTGTTTTACACATGAAGTCCTTGCCCATGCCTATGTCCTGAATGGTATTGCCTAGGTTTTCTTCTAGGGTTTTTATGGTTTTAGGTCTAATGTTTAAGTCTTTAATCCATCTTGAGTTGATTTTTGTATAAGGTGTAAGGAAGGGATCCAGTTTCAGCTTTCTACATGTGGCTAGCCAGTTTTCCCATCACCATTTATTAAATAGGGAATCCTTTCTCCATTTCTTGTTTTTGTCAGGTTTGTCGAAGATCAGATAGTTGTAGATATGTGGATTTATTTCTGACGGCTCTGTTCTGTTCCATTGATCTATATCTCTGTTTTGGTACCAGTACCATGCTGTTTTGGTTACTGTAGCCTTGTAGTATAGTTTGAAGTCAGGTAGCGTGATGCCTTCAGCTTTGTTCTTTTGGCTTCGGATTGACTTGGTGATGCGGGCTCTTTTTTGGTTCCATATGAACTTTAAAGTAGTTTTTTCCAATTCTGTGAAGAAAGTCATTGGTAACTTGATGGGGATGGCATTGAATCTGTAAATTACCTTGGGAAGGATGGCCATTTTCATGATACTGATTCTTCCTACCCATGAGCATGGAATGTTCTTCCATTTGTTTGTATCCTCTTTTATTTCCTTGAGCAGTGGTTTGTAGTTTTCTCCTTGAAGAGGTCCTTCACATCCCTTGTAAGTTGGATTCCTAGGTATTTTATTCTCTTTGAAGCAATTGTGAATGGGAGTTCACTCATGATTTGGCTCTCTGTTTGTCTGTTATTGATGTATAAGAATGCTTGTGATTTTTGTACATTGATGTTGTATCCTGAGACTTTGCTGAAGTTGCTTATCAGCTTAAGGAGATTTTGGGCTGAGACAATGGGGTTTTCTAGATATACTATCACGTCATCTGCAAACAGGGACAATTTGACTTCCTTTTTTCCTAATTGAATACCCTTGATTTCCTTCTCTTGCCTAATTGCCCTGGCCAGAACTTCCAACACTATGTTGAATAGAAGTGGTGAGAGAGGGCATCCCTGTCTTGTGGCAGTTTTCAAAGAGAATGCTTCCAGTTTTTGCCCATTCAGTATGATATTGGCTGTGGGTTTGTCATAAATAGCTCTTATTATTTTGAGATACGACCCATCAATACCTAATTTATTGAGAGTTTTTAGCATGAAGGGTTGTTGAATTTTGTCAAAGGCCTTTTCTTCATGTATTGAGATAATCATGTGGTTTTTGACTTTGGTTCTGTTTATATGCTGGATTACATTTATTGATTTGCGTATATTGAACCAGCCTTGCATCCCAGGGATGAAGCCCACTTGATCATGGTGGATAAGCTGTTTGATGTGCTGCTGGATTCAGTTTGCCAGTAATTTATTGAGGATTTTGCATCAATATTCATCAAGGATATTGGTCTAAAATTCTCTTTTTTGGTTGTGTCTCTGCCCAGCTTTGGTATCAGCATGATGCTGGCCTCATTAAATGAGTTAGGAAGGATTCCCTCTTTTTCTATTGATTGGAATAGTTTCTGAAGAAATGGTTCCAGTTCCTCCTTGTACCTCTGGTAGAATTCGGCTGTGAACCCATCTGATCCTGGACTCTTTTTGGTTGGTAAGCTATTGATCATTGCCACAACTTCAGCTCCTGTTATTAGTCTATTCAGAGATTCAACTTCTTCCTGGTTTAGTCATGGGAGAGTGTATGTGTCGAGGAATTTATCCCTTTCTTTTTTTTTTAATTTTTTTCTTTTTATCATTATTATTATTATTATTATTATTACTATTATACTTTAGGCTCTATGGCATATGTGCGCAAAGTGCAGGTAAGCTACATATGTATACATGTGTCATGCTGGTGTGCTACACCCACCAACTCGTCATCTAGCATTAGGTATATCTCCCAATGCTGTCCCTCCCCCCTCCCCCCACCCTACAACAGTCCCCGAAGTGTGATGTTCCCCTTCCTGTGTCCATGTGTTCTCATTGTTCGATTTCCACCTATGAGTGAGAATATGTGGTGTTTGGTTTTTTGTTCTTGCGATAGTTTACTGAGAACGATGATTTCCAATTTCATCCATGTCCCTACAAAGGATATGAACTCATCATTTTTTATGGCTGCATAGTATTCCATGGTGTATATGTGCCACATTTTCTTAATCCAGTCTATCATTGTTGGACATTTGGGTTGGTTCCAAGTCTTTGCTATTGTGTATAATGCCGCAATAAACATACGTGTGCATGTGTCTTTATAGCAGCATGATTTATAGTCCTTTGGGTATATACCCAGTAATGGGATGGCTGGGTCAAATGGAATTTCTAGTTCTAGATCCCTGAGGAATCGCCACAGTGACTTCCACAAGGGTTGAACTAGTTTACAGTCCCACCAACAGTGTAAAAGTGTTCCTATTTCTCCACATCCTCTCCAGCACCTGTTGTTTCCTGACTTTTTAATGATTGCCATTCTACCTGGTGTGAGATGGTATCTCATTGTGGTTTTGATTTGCATTTCTCTGATGGCCAGTGATGGTGAGCATTTTTTCACGTGTTTTTTGGCTGAATAAATGTCTTCTTTTGAGGAGTGTCTGTTCATGTCCTTCGCCCTCTTTTTGATGGGGTTGTGTGGTGTTTTCTTGTAAATTTGTTGGAGTTCATTGTAGATTCTGGATATTAGCCCTTTGTCAGATGAGTAGGTTGCGAAAATTTTCTCCCATTTTGTAGGTTGCCTGTTCACTCTGATGGTAGTTTCCTTTGCTGTGCAGAAGCTCTTGAGTTTAATTAGATCCCATTTGTCAATTTTGGCTTTTGTTGCCATTGCTTTTGGTGTTTTACACATGAAGTCCTTGCCCATGCCTATGTCCTGAATGGTATTGCCTAGGTTTTCTTCTAGGGTTTTTATGGTTTTAGGTCTAACGTTTAAGTCTTTAATCCATCTTGAGTTGATTTTTATATAAGGTGTAAGAAAGGGATCCAGTTTCAGCTTTCTACATGTGGCTAGCCAGTTTTCCCAGCACCATTTATTAAATAGGGAATCCTTTCTTCATTTCTTGTTTTTGTCAGGTTTGTCAAAGATCAGATAGTTGCAGATATGTGGCATTATTTCTGACGGCTCTGTTCTGTTCCATTGATCTATATCTCTGTTTTGGTACCAGTACCATGCTGTTTTGGTTACTGTAGCCTTGTAGTATAGTTTGAAGTCAGGTAGCGTGATGCCTTCAGCTTTGCTCTTTTGCCTTAGGATTGACTTGGTGATGCAGGCTCTTTTTTGGTTCCATATGAACTTTAAAGTAGTTTTTTCCAATTCTGTGAAGAAAGTCATTGGTAACTTGATGGGGATGGCATTGAATCTGTAAATTACCTTGGGAAGGATGGCCATTTTCATGATACTGATTCTTCCTACCCATGAGCATGGAATGTTCTTCCATTTGTTTGTATCCTCTTTTATTTCCTTGAGCAGTGGTTTGTAGTTTTCTCCTTGAAGTGGTCCTTCACATCCCTTGTAAGTTGGATTCCTAGGTATTTTATTCTCTTTGAAGCAATTGTGAATGGGAGTTCACTCATGATTTGGCTCTCTGTTTGTCTGTTATTGATGTATAAGAATGCTTGTGATTTTTGTACATTGATGTTGTATCCTGAGACTTTGCTGAAGTTGCTTATCAGCTTAAGGAGATTTTGGGCTGAGACAATGGGGTTTTCTAGATATACTATCACGTCATCTGCAAACAGGGACAATTTGACTTCCTTTTTTCCTAATTGAATACCCTTGATTTCCTTCTCTTGCCTAATTGCCCTGGCCAGAACTTCCAACACTATGTTGAATAGAAGTGGTGAGAGAGGGCATCCCTGTCTTGTGCCAGTTTTCAAAGTGAATGCTTCCAGTTTTTGCCCATTCAGTATGATATTGGCTGTGGGTTTGTCATAAATAGCTCTTATTATTTTGAGATACGACCCATCAATACCTAATTTATTGAGAGTTTTTAGCATGAAGGGTTGTTGAATTTTGTCAAAGGCCTTTTCTTCATGTATTGAGATAATCATGTGGTTTTTGACTTTGGTTCTGTTTATATGCTGGATTACATTTATTGATTTGCGTATATTGAACCAGCCTTGCATCCCAGGGATGAAGCCCACTTGATCATGGTGGATAAGCTGTTTGATGTGCTGCTGGATTCGGTTTGCCAGTAATTTATTGAGGATTTTTGCATCAATATTCATCAAGGATATTGGTCTAAAATTCTCTTTTTTGGTTGTGTCTCTGCCCAGCGTTGGTATCAGCATGATGCTGGCCTCATTAAATGAGTTAGGAAGGATTCCCTCTTTTTCTGTTGATTGGAATAGTTTCTGAAGTAATGGTTCCAGTTCCTCCTTGTACCTCTGGTAGAATTCGGCTGTGAACCCATCTGATCCTGGACTCTTTTTGGTTGGTAAGCTATTGATCATTGCCACAATTTCAGCTCCTGTTATTAGTCTATTCAGAGATTCAACTTCTTCCTGGTTTAGTCATGAGAGAGTGTATGTGTCGAGGAATTTATCCCTTTCTTTTTTTTTTAATTTTTTTCTTTTTATCATTATTATTATTATTATTATTATTATTACTATTATACTTTAGGCTCTATGGCACATGTGCGCAACGTGCAGGTAAGCTACATATGTATACATGTGCCATGCTGGTGTGCTGCACCCACCAACTCGTCATCTAGCATTAGGTATATCTCCCAATGCTGTCCCACCCCCCTCCCCCCACCCCACAACAGTCCCCGAAGTGTGATGTTCCCCTTCCTGTGTCCATGTGTTCTCATTGTTCGATTTCCACCTATGAGTGAGAATATGTGGTGTTTGGTTTTTTGTTCTTGCGATAGTTTACTGAGAACGATGATTTCCAATTTCATCCATGTCCCTACAAAGGATATGAACTCATCATTTTTTATGGCTGCATAGTATTCCATGGTGTATATGTGCCACATTTTCTTAATCCAGTCTATCATTGTTGGACGTTTGGGTTAGTTCCAAGTCTTTGCTATTGTGTATAATGCCGCAAGAAACATACGTGTGCATGTGTCTTTATAGCAGCATGATTTATAGTCCTTTGGGTATATACCCAGTAATGGGATGGCTGGGTCAAATGGAATTTCTAGTTCTAGATCCCTGAGGAATCGCCACAGTGACTTCCACAAGGGTTGAACTAGTTTACAGTCCCACCAACAGTGTAAAAGTGTTCCTATTTCTCCACATCCTCTCCAGCACCTGTTGTTTCCTGACTTTTTAATGATTGCCATTCTACCTGGTGTGAGATGGTATCTCATTGTGGTTTTGATTTGCATTTCTCTGATGGCCAGTGATGGCGAGCATTTTTTCACGTGTTTTTTGGCTGCATAAATGTCTTCTTTTGAGGAGTGTCTGTTCATGTCCTTCGCCCTCTTTTTGATGGGGTTGTGTGGTGTTTTCTTGTAAATTTGTTGGAGTTCATTGTAGATTCTGGATATTAGCCCTTTGTCAGATGAGTAGGTTGCGAAAATTTTCTCCCATTTTGTAGGTTGCCTGTTCACTCTGATGGTAGTTTCCTTTGCTGTGCAGAAGCTCTTGAGTTTAATTAGATCCCATTTGTCAATTTTAGCTTTTGTTGCCATTGCTTTTGGTGTTTTACACATGAAGTCCTTGCCCATGCCTATGTCCTGAATGGTATTGCCTAGGTTTTCTTCTAGGGTTTTTATGGTTTTAGGTCTAACGTTTAAGTCTTTAATCCATCTTGAGTTGATTTTTGTATAAGGTGTAAGGAAGGGATCCAGTTTCAGCTTTCTACATGTGGCTAGCCAGTTTTCCAAGCACCATTTATTAAATAGGGAATCCTTTCTCCATTTCTTGTTTTTGTCAGGTTTGTCAAAGATCAGTTAGTTGTAGATATGTGGCATTATTTCTGACGGCTCTGTTCTGTTCCATTGATCTACATCTCTGTTTTGGTACCAGTACCATGCTGTTTTGGTTACTGTAGCCTTGTAGTATAGTTTGAAGTCAGGTAGCGTGATGCCTTCAGCTTTGTTCTTTTGGCTTAGGATTTACTTGGTGATGCAGGCTCTTTTTTGGTTCCATATGAACTTTAAGGTAGTTTTTTCCAATTCTGTGAAGAAAGTCATTGGTAACTTGATGGGGATGGCTTTGAATCTGTAAATTACCTTGTGAAGGATGGCCATTTTCATGATACTGATTCTTCCTACCCATGAGCATGGAATGTTCTTCCATTTGTTTGTATCCTCTTTTATTTCCTTGAGCAGTGGTTTGTAGTTTTCTCCTTGAAGAGGTCCTTCACATCCCTTGTAAGTTGGATTCCTAGGTATTTTATTCTCTTTGAAGCAATTGTGAATGGGAGTTCACTCATGATTTGGCTCTCTGTTTGTCTGTTATTGATGTATAAGAATGCTTGTGATTTTTGTACATTGATGTTGTATCCTGAGACTTTGCTGAAGTTGCTTATCAGCTTAAGGAGATTTTGGGCTGAGACAATGGGTTTTTCCAGATATACTATCACGTAATCTGCAAACAGGGACAATTTGACTTCCTTTTTTCCTAATTGAATACCCTTGATTTCCTTCTCTTGCCTAATTGCCCTGGCCAGAACTTCCAACACTATGTTGAATAGAAGTGGTGAGAGAGGGCATCCCTGTCTTGTGCCAGTTTTCAAAGTGAATGCTTCCTGTTTTTGCCCATTCATTATGATATTGGCTGTGGGTTTGTCATAAATAGCTCTTATTATTTTGAGATACGACCCAACAATACCTAATTTATTGAGAGTTTTTAGCATGAAGGGTTGTTGAATTTTGTCAAAGGACTTTTCTTCATGTATTGAGATAATCACGTGGTTTTTGACTTTGGTTCTGTTTATATGCTGGATTACATTTATTGATTTGCGTATATTGAACCAGCCTTGCATCCCAGGGATGAAGCCCACTTGATCATGGTGGGTAAGCTGTTTGATGTGCTGCTGGATTCAGTTTGCCAGTAATTTATTGAGGATTTTTGCATCAATATTCATCAAGGATATTGGTCTAAAATTCTCTTTTTTGGTTGTGTCTCTGCCCAGCTTTGGTATCAGCATGATGCTGGCCTCATTAAATGAGTTAGGAAGGATTCCCTCTTTTTCTATTGATTGGAATAGTTTCTGAAGTAATGGTTCCAGTTCCTCCTTGTACCTCTGGTAGAATTCGGCTGTGAACCCATCTGATCCTGGACTCTTTTTGGTTGGTAAGCTATTGATCATTGCCACAATTTCAGCTCCTGTTATTAGTCTATTCAGAGATTCAACTTCTTCCTGGTTTAGTCATGGGAGAGTGTATGTGTCGAGGAATTTATCCCTTTCTTTTTTTTTAATTTTTTTCTTTTTATCATTATTATTATTATTATTATTACTATTATACTTTAGGCTCTATGGCACATGTGCGCAACGTGCAGGTAAGCTACATATGTATACATGTGTCATGCTGGTGTGCTGCACCCACCAACTCGTCATCTAGCATTAGGTATATCTCCCAATGCTGTCCCTCCCCCCTCCCCCCACCCTACAACAGTCCCCGAAGTGTGATGTTCCCCTTCCTGTGTCCATGTGTTCTCATTGTTCGATTTCCACCTATGAGTGAGAATATGTGGTGTTTGGTTTTTTGTTCTTGCGATAGTTTACTGAGAACGATGATTTCCAATTTCATCCATGTCCCTAGAAAGGATATGAACTCATCATTTTTTATGGCTGCATAGTATTCCATGGTGTATATGTGCCACATTTTCTTAATCCAGTCTATCATTGTTGGACATTTGGGTTGGTTCCAAGTCTTTGCTATTGTGTATAATGCCGCAATAAACATACGTGTGCATGTGTCTTTATAGCAGCATGATTTATAGTCCTTTGGGTATATACCCAGTAATGGGATGGCTGGGTCAAATGGAATTTCTAGTTCTAGATCCCTGAGGAATCGCCACAGTGACTTCCACAAGGGTTGAACTAGTTTACAGTCCCACCAAAAGTGTAAAAGTGTTCCTATTTCTCCACATCCTCCCAGCACCTGTTGTTTCCTGACTTTTTAATGATTGCCTTTCTAACTGGTGTGAGATGGTATCTCATTGTGGTTTTGATTTGCATTTCTCTGATGGCCAGTGATGGTGAGCATTTTTTCACGTGTTTTTGGGCTGCATAAATGTCCTCTTTTGAGGAGTGTCTGTTCATGTCCTTCGCCCACTTTTTGATGGGGTTGTTTGGTGTTTTCTTGTAAATTTGTTGGAGTTCATTGTAGATTCTGGATATTAGCCCTTTGTCAGCTGAGTAATTTGCGAAAATTTTCTCCCATTTTGTAGGTTGCCTGTTCACTCTGATGGTAGTTTCCTTTGCTGTGCAGAAGTTCTTGAGTTTAATTAGATCCCATTTGTCAATTTTGGCTTTTGTTGCCATTGCTTTTGGTGTTTTACACATGAAGTCCTTGCCCATGCCTATGTCCTGAATGGTATTGCCTAGGTTTTCTTCTAGGGTTTTTATGGTTTTAGGTCTAACGTTTAAGTCTTTAATCCATCTTGAGTTGATTTTTGTATAAGGTGTAAGGAAGGGATCCAGTTTCAGCTGTCTACATGTGGCTAGCCAGTTTTCCCAGCACCATTTATTAAATAGGGAATCCTTTCTCCATTTCTTGTTTTTGTCAGGTTTGTCAAAGATCAGATAGTTGTAGATATGTGGCATTATTTCTGACGGCTCTGTTCTGTTCCATTGATCTATATCTCTGTTTTGGTACCAGTACCATGCTGTTTTCGTTATTGTAGCCTTGTAGTATAGTTTGAAGTCAGGTAGCGTGATGCCTCCAGCTTTGTTCTTTTGGCTTAGGATTGACTTGGTGATGCGGGCTCTTTTTTGGTTCCATATGAACTTTAAAGTAGTTTTTTCCAATTCTGTGAAGAAAGTCATTGGTAACTTGATGGGGATGGCATTGAATCTGTAAATTACCTTGGAAAGGATGGCCATTTTCATGATATTGATTCTTCCTACCCATGAGCATGGAATGTTCTTCCATTTGTTTGCATCCTCTTTTATTTCCTTGAGCAGTGGTTTGTAGTTTTCTCCTTGAAGAGGTCCTTCACATCCCTTCTAAGTTGGATTCCTAGGTATTTTATTCTCTTTGAAGCAATTGTGAATGGGAGTTCACTCATGATTTGGCTCTCTGTTTGTCTGTTATTGATGTATAAGAATGCTTGTGATTTTTGTACATTGATGTTGTATCCTGAGACTTTGCTGAAGTTGCTTATCAGCTTAAGGAGATTTTGGGCTGAGACAATGGGGTTTTCTAGATATACTATCACGTCATCTGCAAACAGGGACAATTTGACTTCCTTTTTTCCTAATTGAATACCCTTGATTTCCTTCTCTTGCCCAATTGCCCTGGCCAGAACTTCCAACACTATGTTGAATAGAAGTGGTGAGAGAGGGCATCCCTGTCTTGTGCCAGTTTTCAAAGTGAATGCTTCCAGTTTTTGCCCATTCAGTATGATATTGGCTGTGGGTTTGTCATAAATAGCTCTTATTATTTTGAGATACGACCCATCAATACCTAATTTATTGAGAGTTTTTAGCATGAAGGGTTGTTGAATTTTGTCAAAGGCCTTTTCTTCATGTATTGAGATAATCATGTGGTTTTTGACTTTGGTTCTGTTTATATGCTGGATTACATTTATTGATTTGCGTATATTGAACCAGCCTTGCATCCCAGGGATGAAGCCCACTTGATCATGGTGGATAAGCTCTTTGATGTGCTGCTGGATTCGGTTTGCCAGTAATTCATTGAGGATTTTTGCATCAATATTCATCAAGCATATTGTTCTAAAATTCTCTTTTTTGGTTGTGTCTCTGCCCAGCTTTGGTATCAGCATGATGCTGGCCTCATTAAATGAGTTAGGAAGGATTCCCTCTTTTTCTATTGATTGGAATAGTTTCTGAAGTAATGGTTCCAGTTCCTCCTTGTACCTCTGGTAGAATTCGGCTGTGAACCCATCTGATCCTGGACTCTTTTTGGTTGGTAAGCTATTGATCATTGACACAATTTCAGCTCCTGTTATTAGTCTATTCAGAGATTCAACTTCTTCCTGGTTTAGTCATGGGAGAGTGTATGTGTCGAGGAATTTATCCCTTTCTTTTTTTTTTAAATTTTTTTCTTTATATCATTATTAATATTATTATTATTATTATTATACTTTAGGCTCTATGGCACATGTGCACAACGTGCAGGTAAGCTACATATGAATACATGTGCCATGCTGGTGTGCTGCACCCACCAACTCGTCATCTAGCATTAGGTATATCTCCCAGTGCTGTCCCTCCCCCGTCCCCGCACCCCACAACAGTCCCCGAAGTGTGATGTTCCCCTTCCTGTGTCCATGTGTTCTCATTGTTCGATTCCCACCTATGAGTGAGAATATGTGGTGTTTGGTTTTTTGTACTTGCGATAGTTTACTGAGAACGATGATTTCCAATTACATCCATGTCCCTACAAAGGATATGAACTCATCATTTTTCATGGCTGCATAGTATTCCATGGTGTATATGTGCCACATTTTCTTAATCCAGTCTATCATTATTGGACATTTGGGTTGGTTCCAAGTCTTTGCTATTGTGTATAATGCCGCAATAAACATACGTGTGCATGTGTCTTTATAGCAGCATGATTTATAGTCCTTTGGGTATATACCCAGTAATGGGATGGCTGGGTCAAATGGAATTTCTAGTTCTAGATCCCTGAGGAATCGCCACAGTGACTTCCACAAGGGTTGAACTAGTTTACAGTCCCACCAACAGTGTAAAAGTGTTCCTATTTCTCCACATCCTCTCCAGCAACTGTTGTTTCCTGACTTTTTAATGATTGCCATTCTACCTGGTGTGAGATGGTATCTCATTGTGGTTTTGATTTGCATTTCTCTGATGGCCAGTGATGGTGAGCATTTTTTCACGTGTTTTTTGGCTGCGTTAATGTCTTCTTTTGAGGAGTGTCTGTTCATGTCCTTCGCCCTCTTTTTGATGGGGTTGTTTGGTGTTTTCTTGTAAATTTGTTGGAGTTCATTGTAGATTCTGGATATTAGCCCTTTGTCAGCTGAGTAGGTTGCGAAAATTTTCTCCCATTTTGTAGGTTGCCTGTTCACTCTGATGGTAGTTTCCTTTGCTGTGCAGAAGCTCTTGAGTTTAATTAGATCCCATTTGTCAATTTTGGCTTTTGTTGCCATTGCTTTTGGTGTTTTACACATGAAGTCCTTGCACATGCCTGTGTCCTGAATGGTACTGCCTAGGTTTTCTTCTAGGGTTTTTATGGTTTTAGGTCTAACGTTTAAGTGTTTAATCCATCTTGAGTTGATTTTTGTATAAGGTGTAAGGAAGGGATCCAGTTTCAGCTGTCTACATGTGGCTAGCCAGTTTTCCCAGCACCATTTATTAAATAGGGAATCCGTTCTCCATTTCTTGTTTTTGTCAGGTTTGTCAAAGATCAGATAGTTGTAGATATGTGGCATTATTTCTGACGGCTCTGTTCTGTTCCATTGATCTATATCTCTGTTTTGGTACCAGTACCATGCTGTTTTCGTTATTGTAGCCTTGTAGTATAGTTTGAAGTCAGGTAGCGTGATGCCTCCAGCTTTGTTCTTTTGGCTTAGGATTGACTTGGTGATGCGGGCTCTTTTTTGGTTCCATATGAACTTTAAAGTAGTTTTTTCCAATTCTGTGAAGAAAGTCATTGGTAACTTGATGGGGATGGCATTGAATCTGTAAATTACCTTGGAAAGGATGGCCATTTTCATGATATTGATTCTTCCTACCCATGAGCATGGAATGTTCTTCCATTTGTTTGCATCCTCTTTTATTTCCTTGAGCAGTGGTTTGTAGTTTTCTCCTTGAAGAGGTCCTTCACATCCCTTCTAAGTTGGATTCCTAGGTATTTTATTCTCTTTGAAGCAATTGTGAATGGGAGTTCACTCATGATTTGGCTCTCTGTTTGTCTGTTATTGATGTATAAGAATGCTTGTGATTTTTGTACATTGATGTTGTATCCTGAGACTTTGCTGAAGTTGCTTATCAGCTTAAGGAGATTTTGGGCTGAGACAATGGGGTTTTCTAGATATACTATCACGTCATCTGCAAACAGGGACAATTTGACTTCCTTTTTTCCTAATTGAATACCCTTGATTTCCTTCTCTTGCCTAATTGCCCTGGCCAGAACTTCCAACACTATGTTGAATAGAAGTGGTGAGAGAGGGCATCCCTGTCTTGTGCCAGTTTTCAAAGTGAATGCTTCCAGTTTTTGCCCATTCAGTATGATATTGGCTGTGGGTTTGTCATAAATAGCTCTTATTATTTTGAGATACGCCCCATCAATACCTAATTTATTGAGAGTTTTTAGCATGAAGGGTTGTTGAATTTTGTCAAAGGCCTTTTCTTCATGTATTGAGATAATCATGTGGTTTTTGACTTTGGTTCTGTTTATATGCTGGATTACATTTATTGATTTGCGTATATTGAACCAGCCTTGCATCCCAGGGATGAAGCCCACTTGATCATGGTGGATAAGCTGTTTGATGTGCTGCTGGATTCGGTTTGCCAGTAATTTATTGAGGATTTTTGCATCAATATTCATCAAGGATATTGGTCTAAAATTCTCTTTTTTGGTTGTGTCTCTGCCCAGATTTGGTATCAGCATGATGCTGGCCTCATTAAATGAGTTAGGAAGGATTCCCTCTTTTTCTATTGATTGGAATAGTTTCTGAAGTAATGGTTCCAGTTCCTCCTTGTACCCCTGGTAGAATTCGGCTGTGAACCCATCTGATCCTGGACTCTTTTTGGTTGGTAAGCTATTGATCATTGCCACAATTTCAGCTCCTGTTATTAGTCTATTCAGAGATTCAACTTCTTCCTGGTTTAGTCATGGGAGAGTGTATGTGTCGAGGAATTTATCCCTTTCTTTTTTTTTTAATTTTTTTCTTTTTATCATTATTATTATTATTATTATTACCATTATACTTTAGGCTCTATGGCACATGTGCGCAACGTGCAGGTAAGCTACATATGTATACATGTGCCATGCTGGTGTGCTGCACCCACCAACTCGTCATCTAGCATTAGGTATATCTCCCAATGCTGTCCCTCCCCCCTCCCCCCACCCTACAACAGTCCCCGAAGTGTGGTGTTCCCCTTCCTGTGTCCATGTGTTCTCATTGTTCGATTCCCACCTATGAGTGAGAATATGTGGTGTTTGGTTTTTTCTTCTTGCGATAGTTTACTGAGAACGATGATTTCCAATTACATCCATGTCCCTACAAAGGATATGAACTCATCATTTTTTATGGCTGCATAGTATTCCATGGTGTATATGTGCCACATTTTCTTAATCCAGTCTATCATTGTTGGACATTTGGGTTGGTTCCAAGTCTTTGCTATTGTGTATATTGCCACAATAAACATACGTGTGCATGTGTCTTTATAGCAGCATGATTTATAGTCCTTTGGGTATATACCCAGTAATGGGATGGCTGGGTCAAATGGAATTTCTAGTTCTAGATCCCTGAGGAATCGGCACAGTGACTTCCACAAGGGTTGAACTAGTTTACAGTCCCACCAACAGTGTAAAAGTGTTCCTATTTCTCCACATCCTCTCCAGCACCTGTTGTTTCCTGACTTTTTAATGATTGCCATTCTAACTGGTGTGAGATGGTATCTCATTGTGGTTTTGATTTGCATTTCTCTGATGGCCAGTGATGGTGAGCATTTTTTCACGTGTTTTTGGGCTGCATAAATGTCTTCTTTTGAGGAGTGTCTGTTCATGTCCTTCGCCCAATTTTTGATGGGGTTGTTTGGTGTTTTCTTGTAAATTTGTTGGAGTTCATTGTAGATTCTGGATATTAGCCCTTTCTCAGCTGAGTAGGTTGCGAAAATTTTCTCCCATTTTGTAGGTTGCCTGTTCACTCTGATGGTAGTTTCCTTTGTTGTGCAGAAGCTCTTGAGTTTAATTAGATCCCATTTGTCAATTTTGGCTTTTGTTGCCATTGCTTTTGGTGTTTTACACATGAAGTCCTTGCACATGCCTATGTCCTGAATGGTACTGCCTAGGTTTTCTTCTAGGGTTTTTATGGTTTTAGGTCTAACGTTTAAGTCTTTAATCCATCTTGAGTTGATTTTTGTATAAGGTGTAAGGAAGGGATCCAGTTTCAGCTGTCTACATGTGGCTAGCCAGTTTTCCCAGCACCATTTATTAAATAGGGAATCCTTTCTCCATTTCTTGTTTTTGTCAGGTTTGTCAAAGATCAGATAGTTGTAGATATGTGGCATTATTTCTGACGGCTCCGTTCTGTTCCATTGATCTATATCTCTGTTTTGGTACCAGTACCATGCTGTTTTGGTTACTGTAGCCTTGTAGTATAGTTTGAAGTCAGGTAGCGTGATGCCTCCAGCTTTGTTCTTTTGGCTTAGGATTGACTTGGTGATGCGGGCTCTTTTTTGGTTCCATATGAACTTTAAAGTAGTTTTTTCCAATTCTGTGAAGAAAGTCATTGGTAACTTGATGGGGATGGCATTGAATCTGTAAATTACCTTTGAAAGGATGGCCATTTTCATGATATTGATTCTTCCTACCCATGAGCATGGAATGTTCTTCCATTTGTTTGCATCCTCTTTTATTTCCTTGAGCAGTGGTTTGTAGTTTTCTCCTTGAAGGGGTCCTTCACATCCCTTGTAAGTTGGATTCCTAGGTATTTTATTCTCTTTGAAGCAATTGTGAATGGGAGTTCACTCATGATTTGGCTCTCTGTTTGTCTGTTATTGATGTATAAGAATGCTTGTGATTTTTGTACATTGTTGTTGTATCCTGAGACTTTGCTGAAGTTGCTTATCAGCTTAAGGAGATTTTGGGCTGAGACTATTGGGTTTTCTAGATATACTATCACGTCATCTGCAAACAGGGACAATTTGACTTCCTTTTTTCCTAATTGAATACCCTTGATTTCCTTCTCTTGCCTAATTGCCCTGGCCAGAACTTCCAACACTATGTTGAATAGAAGTGGTGAGAGAGGGCATCCCTGTCTTGTGCCAGTTTTCAAAGTGAATGCTTCCAGTTTTTGCCCATTCAGTGTGATATTGGCTGTGGGTTTGTCATAAATAGCTCTTATTATTTTGAGATACGCCCCATCAATACCTAATTTATTGAGAGTTTTTAGCATGAAGGGTTGTTGAATTTTGTCAAAGGACTTTTCTTCATGTATTGAGATAATCATGTGGTTTTTGACTTTGGTTCTGTTTATATGCTGGATTACATTTATTGATTTGCGTATATTGAACCAGCCTTGCATCCCAGGGATGAAGCCCACTTGATCATGGTGGATAAGCTGTTTGATGTGCTGCTGGATTCGGTTTGCCAGTAATTTATTGAGGATTTTTGCATCAATATTCATCAAGGATATTGGTCTAAAATTCTCTTTTTTGGTTGTGTCTCTGCCCAGCTTTGGTATCAGCATGATGCTGGCCTCATTAAATGAGTTAGGAAGGATTCCCTCTTTTTCTATTGATTGGAATAGTTTCTGAAGTAATGGTTCCAGTTCCTCCTTGTACGTCTGGTAGAATTCGGCTGTGAACCCATCTGATCCTGGACTCGATTTTGGTTGGTAAGCTATTGATCATTGCCACAATTTCAGCTCCTGTTATTAGTCTATTCAGAGATTCAACTTCTTCCTGGTTTAGTCATGGGAGAGTGTATGTGTCGAGGAATTTATCCCTTTCTTTTTTTTTAAATTTTTTTCTTTTTATCATTATTATCATTATTATTATTATTATTATTATACTTTAGGCTCTATGGCACATGTGCATAATGTGCAGGTAAGCTACATATGTATACATGTGCCATGCTGGTGTGCTGCACCCACCAACTTGTCATCTAGCATTAGGTATATCTCCCAATGCTGTCCCTCCCCCGTCCCCGCACCCCACAACAGTCCCCGAAGTGTGATGTTCCCCTTCCTGTGTCCATGTGTTCTCATTGTTCAATTCCCACCTATGAGTGAGAATATGTGGTGTTTGGTTTTTTGTTCTTGCGATAGTTTACTGAGAACGATGATTTCCAATTACATCCATGTCCCTACAAAGGATACGAACTCATCATTTTTCATGGCTGCATAGTATTCCATGGTGTATATGTGCCACATTTTCTTAATCCAGTCTATCATTGTTGGACATTTGGGTTGGTTCCAAGTCTTTGCTATTATGTATAATGCCGCAATAAATATACGTGTGCATGTGTCTTTATAGCAGCATGATTTATAGTCCTTTGGGTATATACCCAGTAATGGGATGGCTGGGTCAAATGGAATTTCTAGTTCTAGATCCCTGAGGAATCGCCACAGTGACTTCCACAAGGGTTGAACTAGTTTACAGTCCCACCAACAGTGTAAAAGTGTTCCTTTTTCTCCACATCCTCTCCAGCACCTGTTGTTTCCTGACTTTTTAATGATTGCCATTCTAACTGGTGTGAGATGGTATCTCATTGTGGTTTTGATTTGCATTTCTCTGATGGCCAGTGATGGTGAGCATTTTTTCACGTGTTTTTTGGCAGCGTAAATGTCTTCTTTTGAGGAGTGTCTGTTCATGTCCTTCGCCCTCTTTTTGATGGGGTTGTTTGGTGTTTTCTTGTAAATTTGTTGGAGTTCGTTGTAGATTCTGGATATTAGCCCTTTGTCAGCTGAGTAGGTTGCGAAAATTTTCTGCCATTTTGTAGGTTGCCTGTTCACTCTGATGGTAGTTTCCTTTGCTGTGCAGAAGCTCTTGAGTTTAATTAGATCCCATTTGTCAATTTTGGCTTTTGTTGCCATTGCTTTTGGTGTTTTACACATGAAGTCCTTGCACATGCCTATGTCCTGAATGGTACTGCCTAGGTTTTCTTCTAGGGTTTTTATGGTTTTAGGTCTAACGTTTAAGTCTTTAATCCATCTTGAGTTGATTTTTGTATAAGGTGTAAGGAAGGGATCCAGTTTCAGCTGTCTACATGTGGCTAGCCAGTTTTCCCAGCACCATTTATTAAATAGGGAATCCTTTCTCCATTTCTTGTTTTTGTCAGGTTTGTCAAAGATCAGATAGTTGTAGATATGTGGCATTATTTCTGACGGCTCTGTTCTGTTCCATTGATCTATATCTCTGTTTTGGTACCAGTACCATGCTGTTTTGGTTACTGTAGCCTTGTAGTATAGTTTGAAGTCAGGTAGCGTGATGCCTCCAGCTTTGTTCTTTTGGCTTAGGATTGACTTGGTGATGCGGGCTCTTTTTTGGTTCCATATGAACTTTAAAGTAGTTTTTTCCAATTCTGTGAAGAAAGTCATTGGTAACTTGATGGGGATGGCATTGAATCTGTAAATTACCTTGGAAAGGATGGCCATTTTCATGATATTGATTCTTCCTACCCATGAGCATGGAATGTTCTTCCATTTGTTTGCATCCTCTTTTATTTCCTTGAGCAGTGGTTTGTAGTTTTCTCCTTGAAGAGGTCTTCACATCCCTTGTAAGTTGGATTCCTAGGTATTTTATTCTCTTTGAAGCAATTGTGAATGGGAGTTCACTCATGATTTGGCTCTCTGTTTGTCTGTTATTGATGTATAAGAATGCTTGTGATTTTTGTACATTGATGTTGTATCCTGAGACTTTGCTGAAGTTGCTTATCAGCTTAAGGAGATTTTGGGCTGAGACTATGGGTTTTTCTAGATATACTATCACGTCATCTGCAAACAGGGACAATTTGACTTCCTTTTTTCCCAATTGAATTCCCTTGATTTCCTTCTCTTGCCTAATTGCCCTGGCCAGAACTTCCAACACTATGTTGAATAGAAGTGGTGAGAGAGGGCATCCCTGTCTTGTGCCAGTTTTCAAAGTGAATGCTTCCAGTTTTTGCCCATTCAGTATGATATTGGCTGTGGGTTTGTCATAAATAGCTCTTATTATTTTGAGATACGACCCATCAATACCTAATTTATTGAGAGTTTTTAGCATGAAGGGTTGTTGAATTTTGTCAAAGGCCTTCTCTTCATGTATTGAGATAATCATGTGGTTTTTGACTTTGGTTCTGTTTATATGCTGGATTACATTTATTGATTTGCGTATATTGAACCAGCCTTGCATACCAGGGATGAAGCCCACTTGATCATGGTGGGTAAGCTGTTTGATGTGCTGCTGGATTCGGTTTGCCAGTAATTTATTGAGGATTTTTGCATCAATATTCATCAAGGATATTGGTCTAAAATTCTCTTTTTTGGTTGTGTCTCTGCCCAGCTTTGGTATCAGCATGATGCTGGCCTCATTAAATGAGTTAGGAAGGATTCCCTCTTTTTCTATTGATTGGAATAGTTTCTGAAGTAATGGTTCCAGTTCCTCCTTGTACGTCTGGTAGAATTCGGCTGTGAACCCAACTGATCCTGGACTCGATTTTGGTTGGTAAGCTATTGATCATTGCCACAATTTCAGCTCCTCTTATTAGTCTATTCAGAGATTCAACTTCTTCCTGGTTTAGTCATGGGAGAGTGTATGTGTCGAGGAATTTATCCCTTTCTCTTTTTTTTAATTTTTTTCTTTTTATCATCATCATTATTATTATTATTATTACTACTATTATACTTTAGGCTCTATGGCACATGTGCGCAACGTGCAGGTAAGCTACATATGTATACATGTGCCATGCTGGTGTGCTGCACCCACCAACCCGTCATCTAGCATTAGGTATATCTCCCAATGCTGTCCCACCCCCGTCCCCGCACCCCACAACAGTCCCCGAAGTGTGATGTTCCCCTTCCTGTGTCCATGTGTTCTCATTGTTCGATTCCCACCTATGAGTGAGAATATGTGGTGTTTGGTTTTTTGTTCTTGCGATAGTTTACTGAGAACGATGATTTCCAATTTCATCCATGTCCCTACGAAGGATATGAACTCATCATTTTTTATGGCTGCATAGTATTCCATGGTGTATATGTGCCACATTTTCTTAATCCAGTCTATCATTGTTGGACATTTTGGTTGGTTCCAAGTCTTTGCTATTGTGTATAATGCCGCAATAAACATACAGGTGCATGTGTCTTTATAGCAGCATGATTTATAGTCCTTTGGGTATATACCCAGTAATGGGATGGCTGGGTCAAATGGAATTTCTAGTTCTAGATCCCTGAGGAATCGCCACAGTGACTTCCACAAGGGTTGAACTAGTTTACAGTCCCACCAACAGTGTAAAAGTGTTCCTATTTCTCCACATCCTCTCCAGCACCTGTTGTTTCCTGACTTTTTAATGATTGCCATTCTACCTGGTGTGAGATGGTATCTCATTGTGGTTTTGATTTGCATTTCTCTGATGGCCAGTGATGGTGAGCATTTTTTCACGTGTTTTTTGGCTGCATAAATGTCTTCTTTTGAGGAGTGTCTGTTCATGCCCTTCGCCCACTTTTTGATGGGGTTGTGTGGTGTTTTCTTGTAAATTTGTTGGAGTTCATTGTAGATTCTGGATATTAGCCCTTTGTCAGCTGAGTAGGTTGCGAAAATTTTCTCCCATTTTGTAGGTTGCCTGTTCACTCTGATGGTAGTTTCCTTTGCTGTGCAGAAGCTCTTGAGTTTAATTAGATCCCATTTGTCAATTTTGGCTTTTGTTGCCTTTGCTTTTGGTGTTTTACACTTGAAGTCGTTGCCCATGCCTATGTCCTGAATGGTATTGCCTAGGTTTTCTTCTAGGGTTTTTATGGTTTTAGGTCTAACGTTTAAGTCTTTAATCCATCTTGAGTTGATTTTTGTATAAGGTGTAAGGAAGGGATCCAGTTTCAGCTTTCTACATGTGGCTAGCCAGTTTTCCCAGCACCATTTATTAAATAGGGAATCCTTTCTCCATTTCTTGTTTTTGTCAGGTTTGTCAAAGATCAGATAGTTGTAGATATGTGGCATTATTTCTGACGGCTCTGTTCTGTTCCATTGATCTATATCTCTGTTTTGGTACCAGTACCATGCTGTTTTGGTTACTGTAGCCTTGTAGTATAGTTTGAAGTCAGGTAGCGTGATGCCTCCAGCTTTGTTCTTTTGGCTTAGGATTGACTTGGTGATGCGGGCTCTTTTTTGGTTCCATATGAACTTTAAAGTAGTTTTTTCCAATTCTGTGAAGAAAGTCATTGGTAACTTGATAGGGATGGCATTGAATCTGTAAATTACCTTGGGAAGGATGGCCATTTTCATGATACTGATTCTTCCTACCCATGAGCATGGAATGTTCTTCCATTTGTTTGTATCCTCTTTTATTTCCTTGAGCAGTGGTTTACAGTTTTCTCCTTGAAGAGGTCCTTCACATCCCTTGTAAGTTGGATTCCTAGGTATTTTATTCTCTTTGAAGCAATTGTGAATGGGAGTTCACTCATGATTTCGCTCTCTGTTTGTCTGTTATTGATGTATAAGAATGCTTGTGATTTTTGTACATTGATGTTGTATCCTGAGACTTTGCTGAAGTTGCTTATCAGCTTAAGGAGATTTTCGGCTGAGACAATGGGGTTTTCTAGATATACTATCACGTCATCTGCAAACAGGGACAATTTGACTTCCTTTTTTCCTAATTGAATACCCTTGATTTCCTTCTCTTGCCTAATTGCCCTGGCCAGAACTTCCAACACTATGTTGAATAGAAGTGGTGAGAGAGGGCATCCCTGTCTTGTGCCAGTTTTCAAAGTGAATGCTTCCAGGTTTTGCCCATTCAGTATGATATTGGCTGTGGGTTTGTCATAAATAGCTCTTATTATTTTGAGATACGACCCATCAATACCTAATTTATTGAGAGTTTTTAGCATGAAGGGTTGTTGAATTTTGTCAAAGGCCTTTTCTTCATGTATTGAGATAATCATGTGGTTTTTGACTTTGGTTCTGTCTATACGCTGGATTACATTTATTGATTTGCGTATATTGAACCAGCCTTGCATCCCAGGGATGAAGCCTACTTGATCATGGTGGATAAGCTGTTTGATGTGCTGCTGGATTCCGTTTGCCAGTAATTCATTGAGGATTTTTGCATCAATATTCATCAAGGATATTGGTCTGAAATTCTCTTTTTTGGTTGTGTCTCTGCCCAGCTTTGGTATCAGCATGATGCTGGCCTCATTAAATGAGTTAGGAAGGATTCCCTCTTTTTCTATTGATTGGAATAGTTTCTGAAGTAATGGTTCCAGTTCCTCCTTGTACCTCTGGTAGAATTCGGCTGTGAACCCATCTGATCCTGGACTCTTTTTGGTTGGTAAGCTATTGATCATTGACACAATTTCAGCTCCTGTTATTAGTCTATTCAGAGATTCAACTTCTTCCTGGTTTAGTCATGGGAGAGTGTATGTGTCGAGGAATTTATCCCTTTCTTTTTTTTTAATTTTTTTTCTTTTTATCATTATTATTATTATTATTATTATTATACTCTAGGCTCTATGGCACATGTGCACAACGTGCAGGTAAGCTACATATGTATACATGTGCCATGCTGGTGTGCTGCACCCACCAACTCGTCATCTAGCATTAGGTGTATCTCCTAATGCTGTCCCTCCCCCGTCCCCGCACCCCACAACAGTCCCCGAAGTGTGATGTTCCCCTTCCTGTGTCCATGTGTTCTCATTATTCGATTCCCACCTATGAGTGAGAATATGTGGTGTTTGGTTTTTTGTTCTTGTGATAGTTTACTGAGAACGATGATTTCCAGTTTCATCCATGTCCCTACAAAGGATATGAACTCATCATTTTTTATGGCTGCATAGTATTCCATGGTGTATATGTGCCATATTTTCTTAATCTAGTCTATCATTGTTGGACATTTGGGTTGGTTCCAAGTCTTTGCTATTGTGTATAATGCTGCAATAAACATACGTGTGCATGTGTCTTTATAGCAGCATGATTTATAGTCCTTTGGGTATATACCCAGTAATGGGATGGCTGGGTCAAATGGAATTTCTAGTTCTAGATCCCTGAGGAATCGCCACAGTGACTTCCACAAGGGTTGAACTAGTTTACAGTCCCACCAACGGTGTAAAAGTGTTCCTATTTCTCCACATCCTCTCCAGCACCTGTTGTTTCCTGACTTTTTAATGATTGCCATTTTAACTGGTGTGAGATGGTATCTCATTGTGGTTTTGATTTGCATTTCTCTGATGGCCAGTGATGGTGAGCATTTTTTCACGTGTTTTTGGGCTGCATAAATGTCTTCTTTTGAGGATGTCTGTTCATGTCCTTCGCCCACTTTTTGATGGGGTTGTTTGGTGTTTTCTTGTAAATTTGTTGGAGTTCATTGTAGATTCTGGATATTAGGCCTTTGTCAGATGAGTAGGTTGCGAAAATTTTCTCCCATTTTGTAGGTTGCCTGTTCACTCTGATGGTAGTTTCCTTTGCTGTGCAGAAGGTCTTGAGTTTAATTAGATCCCATTTGTCAATTTTGGCTTTTGTTGCCATTGCTATTGGTGTTTTAGACATGAAGTCCTTGCCCATGCCTATGTCCTGAATGGTATTGCCTAGGTTTTCTTCTAGGGTTTTTATGGTTTTAGGTCTAACGTTTAAGTCTTTAATCCATCTTGAGTTGATTTTTGTATAAGGTGTAAGGAAGGGATCCAGTTTCAGCTTTCTACATGTGGCTAGCCAGGTTTCCCAGCACCATTTATTAAATAGGGAATCCTTTCTCCATTTCTTGTTTTTGTCAGGTTTGTCAAAGATCAGATAGTTGTAGATATGTGGCATTATTTCTGACGGCTCTGTTCTGTTTCATTGATCAATATCTCTGTTTTGGTACCAGTACCATGCTGTTTTGGTTACTGTAGCCTTGTAGTATAGTTTGAAGTCAGGTAGCGTGATGCCTCCAGCTTTGTTCTTTTGGCTTAGGATTGACTTGGTGATGCGGGCTCTTTTTTGGTTCCATGTGAACTTTAAAGTAGTTTTTTCCAATTCTGTGAAGAAAGTCATTGGTAACTTGATGGGGATGGCATTGAATCTGTAAATTACCTTGGGAAGGATGGCCATTTTCATGATATTGATTCTTCCTACCCATGAGCATGGAATGTTCTTCCATTTGTTTGTATCCTCTTTTATTTCCTTGAGCAGTGGTTTGTAGTTTTCTCCTTGAAGAGGTCCTTCACATCCCTTGTAAGTTGGATTCCTAGGTATTTTATTCTCTTTGAAGCAATTGTGAATGGGAGTTCACTCATGATTTGGCTCTCTGTTTGTCTGTTATTGATGTATAAGAATGCTTGTGATTTTTGTACATTGATTTTGTATCCTGAGACTTTGCTGAAGTTGCTTATCAGCTTAAGGAGATTTTGGGCTGAGACAATGGGGTTTTCTAGATATACTATCACGTCATCTGCAGACAGAGACAATTTGACTTCCTTTTTTCCTTATTGAATACCCTTGATTTCCTTCTCTTGCCTAATTGCCCTGGCCAGAACTTCCAACACTATGTTGAATAGAAGTGGTGAGAGAGGGAATCCCTGTCTTGTGCCAGTTTTCAAAGTGAATGCTTCCAGTTTTTGCCCATTCAGTATGATATTGGCTGTGGGTTTGTCATAAATAGCTCTTATTATTTTGAGATACGACCCATCAATACCTAACTTATTGAGAGTTTTTAGCATGAAGGGTTGTTGAATTTTGTCAAAGGCCTTTTCTTCATGTATTGAGATAATCATGTGGTTTTTGACTTTGGTTCTGTTTATATGCTGGATTACATTTATTGATTTGCGTATATTGAACCAGCCTTGCATCCCAGGGATGAAGCCCACTTGATCATGGTGGATAAGCTCTTTGATGTGCTGCTGGATTCGGTTTGCCAGTAATTTATTGAGGATTTTTGCATCAATATTCATCAAGGATATTGGTCTAAAATTCTCTTTTTTGGTTGTGTCTCTGCCCAGCTTTGGTATCAGCATGATGCTGGCCTCATAAAATGAGTTAGGAAGGATTCCCTCTTTTTCTATTGATTGGAATACTTTCTGAAGTAATGGTTCCAGTTCCTCCTTGTACCTCTGGTAGAATTCGGCTGTGAACCCATCTGATCCTGGACTCTTTTTGGTTGGTAAGCTATTGATTATTGCCACAATTTCAGCTCCTGTTATTAGTCTATTTAGAGATTCAACTTCTTCCTCGTTTAGTCATGGGAGAGTGTATGTGTCGAGGAATTTATCCCTTTCTTTTTTTTTAATTTTTTTTCTTTTTCTCATAATTATTATTATTATTATCATTATTATAATTATTATTATACTTGAGGCTCTATGGTACACGTGCGCAACGTGCAGATAAGCTACATATGTATACATGTGCCATGCTGGTGCGCTGCACCCACCAACTCGTCATCTAGCATTAGGTATATCTCCCAATGCTGTCCCTCCCCCCTCCCCACACCCCACAACAGTCCCCGAAGTGTGATGTTCCCCTTCCTGTGTCCGTGTGTTCTCATTGTTCAATTCCCACCTATGAGTGAGAATATGTGGTGTTTGGTTTTTTGTTCTTGCGATAGTTTACTGAGAACGATGATTTCCAATTTCATCCATCTCCCTACAAAGGATATGAACTCATCATTTTTTATGGCTGCATAGTATTCCATGTGTATATCTGCCACATTTTCTTAATCCAGTCTATCATTGTTGGACATTTGGGTTGGTTCCAAGTCTTTGCTATTGTGTATAATGCCGCAATAAACATACGTGTGCATGTGTCTTTATAGCAGCATGATTTATAGTCCTTTGGGTATATACCCAGTAATGGGATGGCTGGGTCAAATGGAATTTCTAGTTCTAGATCCCTGAGGAATCGCCACAGTGACTTCCACAAGGGTTGAACTAGTTTACAGTCCCACCAACAGTGTAAAAGTGTTCCTATTTCTCCACATCCTCTCCAGCACCTGTTGTTTCCTGACTTTTTAATGATTGCCATTCTACCTGGTGTGAGATGGTATCTCATTGTGGTTTTGATTTGCATTTCTCTGATGGCCAGTGATGGTGAGCATTTTTTCACGTGTTTTTTGGCTGCATAAATGTCTTCTTTTGAGGAGTGTCTGTTCATTTCCTTCGCCCACTTTTTGATGGGGTTGTTTGGTGTTTTCTTGTAAATTTGTTGGAGTTCATTGTAGATTCTGAATATTAGCCCTTTGTCAGCTGAGTAGGTTGCGAAAATTTTCTCCCATTTTGTAGGTTGCCTGTTCACTCTGATGGTAGTTTCCTTTGCTGTGCAGAAGCTCTTGAGTTTAATTAGATCCCATTTGTCAATTTTGGCTTTTGTTGCCATTGCTTTTGGTATTTTAGACATGAAGTCCTTGCCCATGCCTATGTCCTGAATGGTATTGCCTAGGTTTTCTTCTAGGCTTTTTATGGTTTTAGGTCTAACGTTTAAGTCTTTAATCCATCTTGAGTTGATTTTTGTATAAGGTGTAAGGAAGGGATCCAGTTTCAGCTTTCTACATGTGGCTAGCCAGTTTTCCTAGCACCATTTATTAAATAGGGAATCCTTTCTCCATTTCTTGTTTTTGTCAGGTTTGTCAAAGATCAGATAGTTGTAGATATGTGGCATTATTTCTGACGGCTCTGTTCTGTTCCATTGATCTATATCTCTGTTTTGGTACCAGTACCATGCTGTTTTGGTTACTGTAGCCTTGTAGTATAGTTTGAAGTCAGGTAGCGTGATGCCTCCAGCTTTGTTCTTTTGGCTTAGGATTGACTTGGTGATGCGGGCTCTTTTTTGGTTCCATATGAACTTTAAAGTAGTTTTTTCCAATTCTGTGAAGAAAGTCATTGGTAACTTGATGGGGATGGCATTGAATCTGTAAATTACCTTGGGAAGGATGGCCATTTTCATGATACTGATTCTTCCTACCCATGAGCATGGAATGTTCTTCCATTTGTTTGTATCCTCTTTGATTTCCTTGAGCAGTGGTTTGTAGTTTTCTCCTTGAAGAGGTCCTTCACATCCCTTGTAAGTTGGATTCCTAGGTATTTTATTCTCTTTGAAGCAATTGTGAATGGGAGTTCACTCATGATTTGGCTCTCTGTTTGTCTGTTATTGATGTATAAGAATGCTTGTGATTTTTGTACATTGATGTTGTATCCTGAGACTTTGCTGAAGTTGCTTATCAGCTTAAGGAGATTTTGGGCTGAGACAATGGGGTTTTCTAGATATACTATCACGTCATCTGCAAACAGGGACAATTTGACTTCCTTTTTTCCTAATTGAATACCCTTGATTTCCTTCTCTTGCCTAATTGCCCTGGCCAGAACTTCCAACACTATGTTGAATAGAAGTGGTGAGAGAGGGCATCCCTCTCTTGCGCCAGTTTTCAAAGTGAATGCTTCCAGGTTTTGCCCATTCAGTATGATATTGGCTGTGGGTTTGTCATAAATAGCTCTTATTATTTTGAGATACGACCCATCAATACCTAATTTATTGAGAGTTTTTAGCATGAAGGGTTGTTAAATTTTGTCAAAGGCCTTTTCTTCGTGTATTGAGATAATCATGTGGTTTTTGTCTTTGGTTCTGTTTATATGCTGGATTACATTTATTGATTTGCGTATATTGAACCAGCCTTGCATCCCAGGGAGGAAGCCCACTTGATCATGGTGGATAAGCTGTTTGATGTGCTGCTGGATTCGGTTTGCCAGTAATTTATTGAGGATTTTTGCATCAATATTCATCAAGGATATTGTTCTAAAATTCTCTTTTTTGGTTGTGTCTCTGCCCAGCTTTGGTATCAGCATGATGCTGGCCTCATTAAATGAGTTAGGAAGGATTCCCTCTTTTTCTATTGATTGGAATAGTTTCTGAAGTAATGGTTCCAGTTCCTCCTTGTACCTCTGGTAGAATTCGGCTGTGAACCCATCTCATCCTGGACTCTTTTTGGTTGGTAAGCTATTGATCATTGCCACAATTTCAGCTCCTGTTATTAGTCTATTCAGAGATTCAACTTCTTCCTGGTTTAGTCATGGGAGAGTGTATGTGTCGAGGAATTTATCCCTTTCTTTTTTTTTAATTTTTTTCTTTTTATCATTATTATTATTATTATTATTATTACTATTATACTTTAGGCTCTATGGCACATGTGCGCAACGTGCAGGTAAGCTACATATGTATACATGTGCCATGCTGGTGTGCTGCACCCACCAACTCGTCATCTAGCATGAGGTATATCTCCCAATGCTATCCCGCCCCCCTTCCCCCACCCCACAGCAGTCCCCGAAGTGTGATGTTCCCCTTCCTGTGTCCATGTGTTCTCATTGTTCGATTTCCACCTATGAGTGAGAATATGTGGTGTTTGGTTTTTTGTTCTTGCGATAGTTTACTGAGAACGATGATTTCCAATTTCATCCATGTCCCTACAAAGGATATGAACTCATCATTTTTTATGGCTGCATAGTATTCCATGGTGTATATGTGCCACATTTTCTTAATCCAGTCTATCATTGTTGGACATTTGGGTTGGTTCCAAGTCTTTGCTATTGTGTATAATGCCGCAATAAACATACGTGTGCATGTGTCTTTATAGCAGCATGATTTATAGTCCTTTGGGTATATACCCAGTAATGGGATGGCTGGGTCAAATGGAATTTCTAGTTCTAGATCCCTGAGGAATCGCCACAGTGACTTCCACAAGGGTTGAACTAGTTTACAGTCCCACCAACAGTGTAAAAGTGTTCCTATTTCTCCACATCCTCTCCAGCACCTGTTGTTTCCTGACTTTTTAATGATTGCCATTCTACCTGGTGTGAGATGGTATCTCATTGTGGTTTTGATTTGCATTTCTCTGATGGCCAGTGATGGTGAGCATTTTTTCACGTGTTTTTTGGCTGCATAAATGTCTTCTTTTGGGGAGTGTCTGTTCATGTCCTTCGCCCACTTTTTGATGGGGTTGTTTGGTGTTTTCTTGTAAATTTGTTGGAGTTCATTGTAGATTCTGGATATTAGCCCTTTGTCAGCTGAGTAGGTTGCGAAAATTTTCTCCCATTTTGTAGGTTGCCTGTTCACTCTGATGGTAGTTTCCTTTGCTGTGCAGAAGCTCTTGAGTTTAATTAGATCCCATTTGTCAATTTTGGCTTTTGTTGCCATTGCTTTTGGTGTTTTACACATGAAGTCCTTGCCCATGCCTATGTCCTGAATGGTATTGCCTAGGTTTTCTTCTAGGGTTTTTATGGTTTTAGGTCTAACGTTTAAGTCTTTAATCCATCTTGAGTTGATTTTTGTATAAGGTGGAAGGAAGGGATCCAGTTTCAGCTTTCTACATGTGGCTAGCCAGTTTTCCCAGCACCATTTATTAAATAGGGAATCCTTTCTCCATTTCTTGTTTTTGTCAGGTTTGTCAAAGATCAGATAGTTGTAGATATGTGGCATTATTTCTGACGGCTCTGTTCTGTTCCATTGATCTATATCTCTGTTTTGGTACGAGTACCATGCTGTTTTGGTTACTGTAGCCTTGTAGTATAGTTTGAAGTCAGGTAGCGTGATGCCTCCAGCTTTGTTCTTTTGGCTTAGGATTGACTTGGTGATGCGGGCTCTTTTTTGGTTCCATATGAACTTTAAAGTAGTTTTTTCCAATTCTGTGAAGAAAGTCATTGGTAACTTGATGGGGATGGCATTGAATCTGTAAATTACCTTGGGAAGGATGGCCATTTTCATGATACTGATTCTTCCTACCCATGAGCATGGAATGTTCTTCCATTTGTTTGTATCCTCTTTTATTTCCTTGAGCAGTGGTTTGTAGTTTTCTCCTTGAAGAGGTCCTTCACATCCCTTGTAAGTTGGATTCCTAGGTATTTTATTCTCTTTGAAGCAATTGTGAATGGGAGTTCACTCATGATTTGGCTCTCTGTTTGTCTGTTATTGATGTATAAGAATGCTTGTGATTTTTGTACATTGATGTTGTATCCTGAGACTTTGCTGAAGTTGCTTATCAGCTTAAGGAGATTTTGGGCTGAGACAATGGGGTTTTCTAGATATACTATCACGTCATCTGCAAACAGGGACAATTTGACTTCCTTTTTTCCTAATTGAATACCCTTGATTTCCTTCTCTTGCCTAATTGCCCTGGCCAGAACTTCCAACACTATGTTGAATAGAAGTGGTGAGAGAGGGCATCCCTGTCTTGTGCCAGTTTTCAAAGTGAATGCTTCCAGGTTTTGCCCATTCAGTATGATATTGGCTGTGGGTTTGTCATAAATAGCTCTTATTATTTTGAGATACGACCCATCAATACCTAATTTATTGAGAGTTTTTAGCATGAAGGGTTGTTGAATTTTGTCAAAGGCCTTTTCTTCATGTATTGAGATAATCATGTGGTTTTTGACTTTGGTTCTGTTTATATGCTGGATTACATTTATTGATTTGCGTATATTGAACCAGCCTTGCATCCCAGGGAGGAAGCCCACTTGATCATGGTGGATAAGCGGTTTGATGTGCTACTGGATTCGGTTTGCCAGTAATTTATTGAGGATTTTTGCATCAATATTCATGAAGGATATTGGTCTAAAATTCTATTTTTTGGTTGTGTCTCTGCCCAGCTTTGGTATCAGCATGATGCTGGCCTCATTAAATGAGTTAGGAAGGATTCCCTCTTTTTCTATTGATTGGAATAGTTTCTGAAGTAATGGTTCCAGTTCCTCCTTGTACCTCTGGTAGAATTCGGCTGTGAACCCATCTGATCCTGGACTCTTTTTGGTTGGTAAGCTATTGATCATTGCCACAATTTCAGCTCCTGTTATTAGTCTATTCAGAGATTCAACTTCTTCCTGGTTTAGTCATGGGAGAGTGTATGTGTCGAGGAATTTATCCCTTTCTTTTTTTTTAAATTTTTTTTCTTTTTATCATTATTATTATTATTAATATTATTATTATTACTATTATACTTTAGGCTCTATGGCACATGTGCGCAACGTGCAGGTAAGCTACAGATGTATACATGTGCCATGCTGGTGTGCTGCACCCACCAACTCGTCATCTAGCATTAGGTATATCTCCCAATGCTGTCCCTCACCCCTCCCCCCACCCCACAACAGTCCCCGAAGTGTGATGTTCCCCTTCCTGTGTCCATGTGTTCTCATTGTTCGATTTACACCTATGAGTGAGAATATGTGGTGTTTGGCTTTTTGTTCTTGCGATAGTTTACTGAGAACGATGATTTCCAATTTCATCCATGTCCCTACAAAGGATATGAACTCATCATTTTTTATGGCTGCATAGTATTCCATGGTGTATATGTGCCACATTTTCTTAATCCAGTCTATCATTGGTGGACATTTGGTTTGGTTCCAAATCTTTGCTACTGTGTATAATGCCGCAATAAACATACAGGTGCATGTGTCTTTATAGCAGCATGATTTATAGTCCTTTGGGTATATATCCAGTAATGGGATGGCTGGGTCAAATGGAATTTCTAGTTCTAGATCCCTGAGGAATCGCCACAGTGACTTCCACAAGGGTTGAACTAGTTTACAGTCCCACCAACAGTGTAAAAGTGTTCCTATTTCTCCACATCCTCTCCAGCACCTGTTGTTTCCTGACTTTTTAATGATTGCCATTCTACCTGGTGTGAGATGGTATCTCATTGTGGTTTTGATTTGCATTTCTCTGATGGCCAGTGATGGTGAGCATTTTTTCACGTGTTTTTTGGCTGCATAAATGTCTTCTTTTGAGGAGTGTCTGTTCATGTCCTTCGCCCACTTTTTGATGGGGTTGTTTGGTGTTTTCTTGCAAATTTGTTGGAGTTCATTGTAGATTCTGGATATTAGCCCTTTGTCAGCTGAGTAGGTTGCGAAAATTTTCTCCCATTTTGTAGGTTGCCTGTTCACTCTGATGGTAGTTTCCTTTGCTGTGCAGAAGCTCTTGAGTTTAATTAGATCCCATTTGTCAATTTTGGCTTTTGTTGCCATTGCTTTTGGTGTTTTACACATGAAGTCCTTGCCCATGCCTATGTCCTGAATGGTATTGCCTAGGTTTTCTTCTAGGGTTTTTATGGTTTTAGGTCTAACGTTTAAGTCTTTAACCCATCTTGAGTTGATTTTTGTATAAGGTGTAAGGAAGGGATCCAGTTTCAGCTTTCTACATGTGGCTAGCCAGTTTTCCCAGCACCATTTCTTAAATAGGGAATCCTTTCTCCATTTCTTGTTTTTGTCAGGTTTGTCAAAGATCAGATAGTTGTAGATATGTGGCATTATTTCTGACGGCTCTGTTCTTTTCCATTGATCTATATCTCTGTTTTGGTACCAGTACCATGCTGTTTTGGTTACTGTAGCCTTGTAGTATAGTTTGAAGTCAGGTAGCGTGATGCCTCCAGCTTTGTTCTTTTGGCTTAGGATTGACTTGTTGATGCTGGTTCTTTTTTGGTTCCATATGAACTTTAAAGTAGTTTTTTCCAATTCTGTGAAGAAAGTCATTGGTAACTTGATGGGGATGGCATTGAATCTGTAAATTACCTTAGGAAGGATGGCCATTTTCATGATACTGATTCTTCCTACCCATGAGCATGGAATGTTCTTCCATTTGTTTGTATCCTCTTTTATTTCCTTGAGCAGTGGTTTGTAGTTTTCTCCTTGAAGAGGTCCTTCACATCCCTTGTAAGTTGGATTCCTAGGTATTTTATTCTCTTTGAAGCAATTGTGAATGGGAGTTCACTCATGATTTGGCTCTCTGTTTGTCTGTTATTGATGTATAAGAATGCTTGTGATTTTTGTACATTGATGTTGTATCCTGAGACTTTGCTGAAGTTGCTTACCAGCTTAAGGAGATTTTGGGCTGAGACAATGGGGTTTTCTAGATATACTATCACGTCATCTGCAAACAGGGACAATTTGACTTCCTTTTTTCCTAATTGAATACCCTTGATTTCCTTCTCTTGCCTAATTGCCCTGGCCAGAACTTCCAACACTATGTTGAATAGAAGTGGTGAGAGAGGGCATCCCTGTCTTGTGCCAGTTTTCAAAGTGAATGCTTCAAGTTTTTGACCATTCAGTATGATATTGGCTGTGGGTTTGTCATAAATAGCTCTTATTATTTTGAGATACGACCCATCAATACCTAATTTATTGAGATTTTTTAGCATGAAGGGTTGTAGAATTTTGTCAAAGGCCTTTTCTTCATGTATTGAGATAATCATGTGGTTTCTGACTTTGGTTCTGTTTATATGCTGGATTACATTTATTGATTTGCGTATATTGAACCAGCCTTGCATCCCAGGGATGAAGCCGACTTGATCATGGTGGATAAGCTGTTTGATGTGCTGCTGGATTCGGTTTGCCAGTAATTTATTGAGGATTTTTGCATCAATATTCATCAAGGATATTGGTCTAAAATTCTCTTTTTTGGTTGTGTCTCTGCCCAGCTTTGGTATCAGCATGATGCTGGCCTCATTAAATGAGTTAGGAAGGATTCCCTCTTTTTCTATTGATTGGAATACTTTCTGAAGTAATGGTTCCAGTTCCTCCTTGTACCTCTGGTAGAATTCGGCTGTGAACCCATCTGATCCTGGACTCTTTTTGGTTGGTAAGCTATTGATCATTGCCACAATTTCAGCTCCTGTTATTAGTCTATTCAGAGATTCAACTTCTTCCTGGTTTAGTCATGGGAGAGTGTATGTGTCGAGGAATTTATCCCTTTCTTTTTTTTTTAATTCTTTTTCTTTTTATCATTATTATTATTATTATTACTATTATACTTTAGGCTCTATGGCACATGTACGCAACGTGCAGGTAAGCTACATATGTATACATGTGCCATGCTGGTGTGCTGCACCCACCAACTCGTCATCTAGCATTAGGTATATCTCCCAATGCTGTCCCCACCCCTCCCCCCACCCCACAACAGTCCCCGAAGTGTGATGTTCCCCTTCCTGTGTCCATGTGTTCTCATTGTTCGATTTCCACCTATGAGTGAGAATATGTGGTGTTTGGTTTTTTGTTCTTGCGATAGTTTACTGAGAACGATGATTTCCAATTTCATCCCTGTCCCTACAAAGGATATGAACTCATCATTTTTATGGCTGCATAGTATTCCATGGTGTATATGTGCCACATTTTCTTAATCCAGTCTATCGTTGTTGGACATTTGGGTTGGTTCCAAGTCTTTGCTATTGTGTATAATGCCGCAATAAACATACGTGTGCATGTGTCTTTATAGCAGCATGATTTATAGTCCTTTGGGTATATACCCAGTAATGGGATGGCTGGGTCAAATGGAATTTCTAGTTCTAGATCCCTGAGGAATCGCCACAGTGACTTCCACAAGGGTTGAACTAGTTTACAGTCCCACCAACAGTGTAAAAGTGTTCCTATTTCTCCACATCCTCTCCAGCACCTGTTGTTTCCTGACTTTTTAATGATTGCCATTCTACCTGGTGTGAGATGGTATCTCATTGTGGTTTTGATTTGCATTTCTCTCATGGCCAGTGATGGTGAGCATTTTTTCACGTGTTTTTTGGCTACATAAATGTCTTCTTTTGAGGAGTGTCTGTTCATGTCCTTCGCCCTCTTTTTGATGGGGTTGTGTGGTGTTTTCTTGTAAATTTGTTGGAGTTCATTGTAGATTCTGGATATTAGCCCTTTGTCAGCTGAGTAGGTTGCGAAAATTTTCTCCCATTTTGTAGGTTGCCTGTTCACTCTGATGGTAGTTTCCTTTGCTATGCAGAAGCTCTTGAGTTTAATTAGATCCCATTTGTCAATTTTGGCTTTTGTTGCCATTGCTTTTGGTGTTTTAGACATGAAGTCCTTGCCCATGCCTATGTCCTGAATGGTATTGCCTAGGTTTTCTTCTAGGGTTTTTATGGTTTTAGGTCTAACGTTTAAGTCTTTAATCCATCTTGAGTTGATTTTTGTATAAGGTGTAAGGAAGGGATCCAGTTTCAGCTTTCTACATGTGGCTAGCCAGTTTTCCCAGCACCATTTCTTAAATAGGGAATCCTTTCTCCATTTCTTGTTTTTGTCAGGTTTGTCAAAGATCAGATAGTTGTAGATATGTGGCATTATTTCTGACGGCTCTGTTCTGTTCCATTGATCTATATCTCTGTTTTGGTACCAGTACCATGCTGTTTTGGTTACTGTAGCCTTGTAGTATAGTTTGAAGTCAGGTAGCGTGATGCCTCCAGCTTTGTTCTTTTGGCTTAGGATTGACTTGTTGATGCTGGTTCTTTTTTGGTTCCATATGAACTTTAAAGTAGTTTTTTCCAATTCTGTGAAGAAAGTCATTGGTAACTTGATGGGGATGGCATTGAATCTGTAAATTACCTTGGGAAGGATGGCCATTTTCATGATACTGATTCTTCCTACCCATGAGCATGGAATGTTCTTCCATTTGTTTGTATCCTCTTTTATTTCCTTGAGCAGTGGTTTGTAGTGTTCTCCTTGAAGAGGTCCTTCACATCCCTTGTAGGTTGGATTCCTAGGTATTTTATTCTCTTTGAAGCAATTGTGATTGGGAGTTCACTCATGATTTGGCTCTCTGTTTGTCTGTTATTGATGTATAAGAATGCTTGTGATTTTTGTACATTGATGTTGTATCCTGAGACTTTGCTGAAGTTGCTTATCAGCTTAAGGAGATTTTGGGCTGAGACAATGGGGTTTTCTAGATATACTATCACGTCATCTGCAAACAGGGACAATTTGACTTCCTTTTTTCCTAATTGAATACCCTTGATTTCCTTCTCTTGCCTAATTGCCCTGGCCAGAACTTCCAACACTATGTTGAATAGAAGTGGTGATAGAGGGCATCCCTGTCTTGTGCCAGTTTTCAAAGTGAATGCTTCCAGGTTTTGCCCATTCAGTATGATATTGGCTGTGGGTTTGTCATAAATAGCTCTTATTATTTTGAGATACGACCCATCAATACCTAATTTATTGAGAGTTTTTAGCATGAAGGGTTGTTGAATTTTGTCAAAGGCCTTTTCTTCATGTATTGAGATAATCATGTGGTTTTTGACTTTGGTTCTGTTTATATGCTGGATTACATTTATTGGTTTGCGTATATTGAGCCAGCCTTGCATCCCAGGGATGAAGCCCACTTGATCATGGTGGGTAAACTGTTTGATGTGCTGCTGGATTCGGTTTGCCAGTAATTTATTGAGGATTTTTGCATCAATATTCATCAAGGATATTGGTCTAAAATTCTCTTTTTTGGTTGTGTCTCTGCCCAGCTTTGGTATCAGCATGATGCTGGCCTCATTAAATGAGTTAGGAAGGATTCCCTCTTTTTCTATTGATTGGAATAGTTTCTGAAGTAATGGTTCCAGTTCCTCCTTGTACCTCTGGTAGAATTCGGCTGTGAACCCATCTGATCCTGGACTCTTTTTGGTTGGTAAGCTATTGATCATTGCCACAATTTCAGCTCCTGTTATTAGTCTATTCAGAGATTCAACTTCTTCCTGGTTTAGTCATGGGAGAGTGTATGTGTCGAGGAATTTATCCCTTCCTTTTTTTTTAAATTTTTTTTCTTTTCATCATTATTATTATTATTAATATTATTATTATTACTATTATACTTTAGGCTCTATGGCACATGTGCGCAACGTGCAGGTAAGCTACATATGTATACATGTGCCATGCTGGTGTGCTGCACCCACCAACTCGTCATCTAGCATTAGGTATATCTCCCAATGCTGTCCCTCACCCCTACCCCCACCCCACAACAGTCCCCGAAGTGTGATGTTCCCCTTCCTGTGTCCATGTGTTCTCATTGTTCGATTTCCACCTATGAGTGAGAATATGTGGTGTTTGGTTTTTTGTTCTTGCGATAGTTTACTGAGAACGATGATTTCCAATTTCATCCATGTCCCTACAAAGGATATGAACTCATCATTTTTTATGGCTGCATAGTGTTCCATGGTGTATATGTGCCACATTTTCTTAATCCAGTCTATCATTGTTGGACATTTGGGTTGGTTCCAAGTCTTTGCTATTGTGTATAATGCCGCAATAAACATACGTGTGCATGTGTCTTTATAGCAGCATGATTTATAGTCCTTTGGGTATATACCCAGTAATGGGATGGCTGGGTCAAATGGAATTTCTAGTTCTAGATCCCTGAGGAATCGCCACAGTGACTTCCACAAGGGTTGAACTAGTTTACAGTCCCACCAACAGTGTAAAAGTGTTCCTATTTCTCCACATCCTCTCCAGCACCTGTTGTTTCCTGACTTTTTAATGATTGCCATTCTACCTGGTGTGAGATGGTATCTCATTGTGGTTTTGATTTGCATTTCTCTGATGGCCAGTGATGGTGAGCATTTTTTCACGTGTTTTTGGGCTGCATAAATGTCTTCTTTTGAGGAGTGTCTGTTCATGTCCTTCGCCCACTTTTTGATGGGGTTGTTTGGTGTTTTCTTGTAAATTTGTTGGAGTTCATTGTAGATTCTGGATATTAGCCCTTTGTCAGCTGAGTAGGTTGCGAAAATTTTCTCCCATTTTGTAGGTTGCCTGTTCACTCTGATGGTAGTTTCGTTTACTGTGCAGAAGCTCTTGAGTTTAATTAGATCCCATTTGTCAATTTTGGCTTTTGTTGCCATTGCTTTTGGTGTTTTACACATGAAGTCCTTGCCCATGCCTATGTCCTGAATGGTATTGCCTAGGTTTTCTTCTAGGCTTTTTATGGTTTTAGGTCTAACGTTTAAGTCTTTAATCCATCTTGAGTTGATTTTTGTATAAGGTGTAAGGAAGGGATCCAGTTTCAGCTTTCTACATGTGGCTAGCCAGTTTTCCCAGCACCATTTATTAAATAGGGAATCCTTTCTCCATTTCTTGTTTTTGTCAGGTTTGTCAAAGATCAGATAGTTGTAGATATGTGGCATTATTTCTGACGGCTCTGTTCTGTTCCATTGATCTATATCTCTGTTTTGGTACCAGTACCATGCTGTTTTGGTTACTGTAGCCTTGTAGTATAGTTTGAAGTCAGGTAGCGTGATGCCTCCAGCTTTGTTCTTTTGGCTTAGGATTGACTTGGTGATGCGGGCTCTTTTTTGGTTCCATATGAACTTTAAAGTAGTTTTTTCCAATTCTGTGAAGAAAGTCATTGGTAACTTGATGGGGATGGCATTGAATCTGTAAATTACCTTGGGAAGGATGGCCATTTTCATGATACTGATTCTTCCTACCCATGAGCATGGAATGTTCTTCCATTTGTTTGTATCCTCTTTGATTTCCTTGAGCAGTGGTTTGTAGTTTTCTCCTTGAAGAGGTCCTTCACATCCCTTGTAAGTTGGATTCCTAGGTATTTTATTCTCTTTGAAGCAATTGTGAATGGGAGTTCACTCATGATTTGGCTCTCTGTTTGTCTGTTATTGATGTATAAGAATGCTTGTGATTTTTGTACATTGATGTTGTATCCTGAGACTTTGCTGAAGTTGCTTATCAGCTTAAGGAGATTTTGGGCTGAGACAATGGGGTTTTCTAGATATACTCTCACGTCATCTGCAAACAAGGCCAATTTGACTTCCTTTTTTCCTGATTGAATACCCTTGATTTCCTTCTCTTGCCTAATTGCCCTGGCCAGAACTTCCAACACTATGTTGAATAGAAGTGGTGAGAGAGGGCATCCCTGTCTTGTGCCAGTTTTCAAAGTGAATGCTTCCAGTTTTTGCCCATTCAGTATGATATTGGCTGTGGGTTTGTCATAAATAGCTCTTATTATTTTGAGATACGACCCATCAATACCTAATTTATTGAGAGTTTTTAGCATGAAGGGTTGTTGAATTTTGTCAAAGGCCTTTTCTTCATGTATTGAGATAATCATGTGGTTTTTGACTTTGGTTCTGTTTATATGCTGGATTACATTTATTGGTTTGCGTATATTGAACCAGCCTTGCATCCCAGGGATGAAGCCCACTTGATCATGGTGGATAAGCTGTTTGATGTGCTGCTGGATTCGGTTTGCCAGTAATTCATTGAGGATTTTTGCATCAATATTCATCAAGGATATTGGTCTAAAATTCTCTTTTTTGGTTGTGTCTCTGCCCAGCTTTGGTATCAGCATGATGCTGGCCTCATTAAATGAGTTAGGAAGGATTCCCTCTTTTTCTATTGATTGGAATAGTTTCTGAAGTAATGGTTCCAGTTCCTCCTTGTACCTCTGGTAGAATTCGGCTGTGAACCCATCTGATCCTGGACTCTTTTTGGTTGGTAAGCTATTGATCATTGCCACAATTTCAGCTCCTGTTATTAGTCTATTCAGAGATTCAACTTCTTCCTGGTTTAGTCATGGGAGAGTGTATGTGTCGAGGAATTTATCCCTTTCTTTTTTTTAATTTTTTTCTTTTTATCATTATTATTATTATTATTATTATTATTATTATACTTTAGGCTCTATGGCACATGTGCGCAACGTGCAGGTAAGCTACATATGTGTACATGTGCCATGCTGGTGTGCTGCACCCACCAACTCGTCATCTAGCATGAGGTATATCTCCCAATGCTGTCCCTCCCCCCTACCCCCACCCCACAACAGTCCCCGAAGTGTGATGTTCCCCTTCCTGTGTCCATGTGTTCTCATTGTTCGATTTCCACCTATGAGTGAGAATATGTGGTGTTTGGTTTTTTCTTCTTGCGATAGTTTACTGAGAACGATGATTTCCAATTTCATCCATGTCCCTACAAAGGATATGAACACATCATTTTTTATGGCTGCATAGTATTCCATGGTGTATATGTGCCACATTTTCTTAATCCAGTCTATCATTGTTGGACATTTGGGTTGGTTCCAAGTCTTTGCTATTGTGTATAATGCCGCAATAAACATACGTGTGCATGTGTCTTTATAGCAGCATGATTTACAGTCCTTTGGGTATATACCCAGTAATGGGATGGCTGGGTCAAATGGAATTTCTAGTTCTAGATCCCTGAGGAATCGCCACAGTGACTTCCACAAGGGTTGAACTAGTTTACAGTCCCACCAACAGTGTAAAAGTGTTCCTATTTCTCCACATCCTCTCCAGCACCTGTTGTTTCCTGACTTTTTAATGATTGCCATTCTACCTGGTGTGAGATGGTATCTCATTGTGGTTTTGATTTGCATTTCTCTGATGGCCAGTGATGGTGAGCATTTTTTCACGTGTTTTTTGGCTGCATAAATGTCTTCTTTTGAGGAGTGTCTGTTCATGTCCTTCGCCCACTTTTTGATGGGGTTGTTTGGTGTTTTCTTGTAAATTTGTTGGAGTTCATTGTAGATTCTGGATATTAGCCCTTTGTCAGCTGAGTAGGTTGCGAAAATTTTCTCCCATTTTGTAGGTTGCCTGTTCACTCTGATGGTAGTTTCGTTTGCTGTGCAGAAGCTCTTGAGTTTAATTAGATCCCATTTGTCAATTTTGGCTTTTGTTGCCATTGCTTTTGGTGTTTTACACATGAAGTCCTTGCCCATGCCTATGTCCTGAATGGTATTGCCTAGGTTTTCTTCTAGGCTTTTTATGGTTTTAGGTCTAACGTTTAAGTCTTTAATCCATCTTGAGTTGATTTTTGTATAAGGTGTAAGGAAGGGATCCAGTTTCAGCTTTCTACATGTGGCTAGCCAGTTTTCCCAGCACCATTTATTAAATAGGGAATCCTTTCTCCATTTCTTGTTTTTGTCAGGTTTGTCAAAGATCAGATAGTTGTAGATATGTGGCATTATTTCTGACGGCTCTGTTCTGTTCCATTGATCTATATCTCTGTTTTGGTACCCGTACCATGCTGTTTTGGTTACTGTAGCCTTGTAGTATAGTTTGAAGTCAGGTAGCGTGATGCCTCCAGCTTTGTTCTTTTGGCTTAGGATTGACTTGGTGATGCGGGCTCTTTTTTGGTTCCATATGAACTTTAAAGTAGTTTTTTCCAATTCTGTGAAGAAAGTGATTGGTAACTTGATGGGGATGGCATTGAATCTGTAAATTACCTTGGGAAGGATGGCCATTTTCATGATACTGATTCTTCCTACCCATGAGCATGGAATGTTCTTCCATTTGTTTGTATCCTCTTTTATTTCCTTGAGCAGTGGTTTGTAGTTTTCTCCTTGAAGAGGTCCTTCACATCCCTTGTAAGTTGGATTCCTAGGTATTTTATTCTCTTTGAAGCAATTGTGAATGGGAGTTCACTCATGATTTGGCTCTCTGTTTGTCTGTTATTGATGTATAAGAATGCTTGTGATTTTTGTACATTGATGTTGTATCCTGAGACTTTGCTGAAGTTGCTTATCAGCGTAAGGAGATTTTGGGCTGAGACAATGGGGTTTTCTAGATATACTCTCACGTCATCTGCAAACAAGGCCAATTTGACTTCCTTTTTTCCTGATTGAATACCCTTGATTTCCTTCTCTTGCCTAATTGCCCTGGCCAGAACTTCCAACACTATGTTGAATAGAAGTGGTGAGAGAGGGCATCCCTGTCTTGTGCCAGTTTTCAAAGTGAATGCTTCCAGTTTTTGCCCATTCAGTATGATATTGGCTGTGGGTTTGTCATAAATAGCTCTTATTATTTTGAGATACGACCCATCAATACCTAATTTATTGAGAGTTTTTAGCATGAAGGGTTGTTGAATTTTGTCAAAGGCCTTTTCTTCATGTATTGAGATAATCATGTGGTTTTTGACTTTGGTTCTGTTTATATGCTGGATTACATTTATTGGTTTGCGTATATTGAACCAGCCTTGCATCCCAGGGATGAAGCCCACTTGATCATGGTGGATAAGCTGTTTGATGTGCTGCTGGATTCGGTTTGCCAGTAATTCATTGAGGATTTTTGCATCAATATTCATCAAGGATATTGGTCTAAAATTCTCTTTTTTGGTTGTGTCTCTGCCCAGCTTTGGTATCAGCATGATGCTGGCCTCATTAAATGAGTTAGGAAGGATTCCCTCTTTTTCTATTGATTGGAATAGTTTCTGAAGTAATGGTTCCAGTTCCTCCTTGTACCTCTGGTAGAATTCGGCTGTGAACCCATCTGATCCTGGACTCTTTTTGGTTGGTAAGCTATTGATCATTGCCACAATTTCAGCTCCTGTTATTAGTCTATTCAGAGATTCAACTTCTTCCTCGTTTAGTCATGGGAGAGTGTATGTGTCGAGGAATTTATCCCTTTCTTTTTTTTAATTTTTTTCTTTTTATCATTATTATTATTATTATTATTATTATTATTATACTTTAGGCTCTATGGCACATGTGCGCAACGTGCAGGTAAGCTACATATGTGTACATGTGCCATGCTGGTGTGCTGCACCCACCAACTCGTCATCTAGCATGAGGTATATCTCCCAATGCTGTCCCTCCCCCCTACCCCCACCCCACAACAGTCCCCGAAGTGTGATGTTCCCCTTCCTGTGTCCATGTGTTCTCATTGTTCGATTTCCACCTATGAGTGAGAATATGTGGTGTTTGGTTTTTTCTTCTTGCGATAGTTTACTGAGAACGATGATTTCCAATTTCATCCATGTCCCTACAAAGGATATGAACTCATCATTTTTTATGGCTGCATAGTATTCCATGGTGTATATGTGCCACATTTTCTTAATCCAGTCTATCATTGTTGGACATTTGGGTTGGTTCCAAGTCTTTGCTATTGTGTATAATGCCGCAATAAACATACGTGTGCATGTGTCTTTATAGCAGCATGATTTACAGTCCTTTGGGTATATACCCAGTAATGGGATGGCTGGGTCAAATGGAATTTCTAGTTCTAGATCCCTGAGGAATCGCCACAGTGACTTCCACAAGGGTTGAACTAGTTTACAGTCCCACCAACAGTGTAAAAGTGTTCCTATTTCTCCACATCCTCTCCAGCACCTGTTGTTTCCTGACTTTTTAATGATTGCCATTCTACCTGGTGTGAGATGGTATCTCATTGTGGTTTTGATTTGCATTTCTCTGATGGCCAGTGATGGTGAGCATTTTTTCACGTGTTTTTGGGCTGCATAAATGTCTTCTTTTGAGGAGTGTCTGTTCATGTCCTTCGCCCACTTTTTGATGGGGTTGTTTGGTGTTTTCTTGTAAATTTGTTGGAGTTTATTGTAGATTCTAGTTATTAGCCCTTTGTCAGCTGAGTAGGTTGCGAAAATTTTCTCCCATTTTGTAGGTTGCCTGTTCACTCTGATGGTAGTTTCGTTTGCTGTGCAGAAGCTCTTGAGTTTAATTAGATCCCATTTGTCAATTTTGGCTTTTGTTGCCATTGCTTTTGGTGTTTTACACATGAAGTCCTTGCCCATGCCTATGTCCTGAATGGTATTGCCTAGGTTTTCTTCTAGGCTTTTTATGGTTTTAGGTCTAACGTTTAAGTCTTTAATCCATCTTGAGTTGATTTTTGTATAAGGTGTAAGGAAGGGATCCAGTTTCAGCTTTCTACATGTGGCTAGCCAGTTTTCCCAGCACCATTTCTTAAATAGGGAATCCTTTCTCCATTTCTTGTTTTTGTCAGGTTTGTCAAAGATCAGATAGTTGTAGATATGTGGCATTATTTCTGACGGCTCTGTTCTGTTCCATTGATCTATATCTCTGTTTTGGTACCAGTACCATGCTGTTTTGGTTACTGAAGAGTCGTTGTATAGTTTGAAGTCAGGTAGCGTGATACCTCCAGCTTTGTTCTTTTGGCTTAGGATTGACTTGGTGATGCGGGCTCTTTTTCGGTTCCATATGAACTTTAAAGTAGTTTTTTCCAATTCTGTGAAGAAAGTCATTGGTAACTTGATGGGGATGGCATTGAATCTGTAAATTATCTTGGGAAGGATGGCCATTTTCATGATACTGATTCTTCCTACCCATGAGCATGGAATGTTCTTCCATTTGTTTGTATCCTCTTTTATTTCCTTGAGCAGTGGTTTGTAGTTTTCTCCTTGAAGAGGTCCTTCACATCCCTTGTAGGTTGGATTCCTAGGTATTTTATTCTCTTTGAAGCAATTGTGAATGGGAGTTCACTCATGATTTGGCTCTCTGTTTGTCTGTTATTGATGTATAAGAATGCTTGTGATTTTTGTACATTGATGTTGTATCCTGAGACTTTGCTGAAGTTGCTTATCAGCTTAAGGAGATTTTGGGCTGAGACAATGGGGTTTTCTAGATATACTATCACGTCATCTGCAAACAGGGACAATTTGACTTCCTTTTTTCCTAATTGAATACCCTTGATTTCCTTCTCTTGCCTAATTGCCCTGGCCAGAACTTCCAACACTATGTTGAATAGAAGTGGTGAGAGAGGGCATCCCTGTCTTGTGCCAGTTTTCAAAGTGAATGCTTCCAGGTTTTGCCCATTCAGTATGATATTGGCTGTGGGTTTGTCATAAATAGCTCTTATTATTTTGAGATACGACCCATCAATACCTAATTTATTGAGAGTTTTTAGCATGAAGGGTTGTTGAATTTTGTCAAAGGCCTTTTCTTCATGTATTGAGATAATCATGTGGTTTTTGACTTTGGTTCTGTTTATATGCTGGATTACATTTATTGGTTTGCGTATATTGAGCCAGCCTTGCATCCCAGGGATGAAGCCCACTTGATCATGGTGGGTAAACTGTTTGATGTGCTGCTGGATTCGGTTTGCCAGTAATTTATTGAGGATTTTTGCATCAATATTCATCAAGGATATTGGTCTAAAATTCTCTTTTTTGGTTGTGTCTCTGCCCAGCTTTGGTATCAGCATGATGCTGGCCTCATTAAATGAGTTAGGAAGGATTCCCTCTTTTTCTATTGATTGGAATAGTTTCTGAAGTAATGGTTCCAGTTCCTCCTTGTACCTCTGGTAGAATTCGGCTGTGAACCCATCTGATCCTGGACTCTTTTTGGTTGGTAAGCTATTGATCATTGCCACAATTTCAGCTCCTGTTATTAGTCTATTCAGAGATTCAACTTCTTCCTGGTTTAGTCATGGGAGAGTGTATGTGTCGATTAATTTATCCCTTCCTTTTTTTTTAAATTTTTTTTCTTTTCATCATTATTATTATTATTAATATTATTATTATTACTATTATACTTTAGGCTCTATGGCACATGTGCGCAACGTGCAGGTAAGCTACATATGTATACATGTGCCATGCTGGTGTGCTGCACCCACCAACTCGTCATCTAGCATTAGGTATATCTCCCAATGCTGTCCCTCACCCCTACCCCCACCCCACAACAGTCCCCGAAGTGTGATGTTCCCCTTCCTGTGTCCATGTGTTCTCATTGTTCGATTTCCACCTATGAGTGAGAATATGTGGTGTTTGGTTTTTTGTTCTTGCGATAGTTTACTGAGAACGATGATTTCCAATTTCATCCATGTCCCTACAAAGGATATGAACTCATCATTTTTTATGGCTGCATAGTGTTCCATGGTGTATATGTGCCACATTTTCTTAATCCAGTCTATCATTGTTGGACATTTGGGTTGGTTCCAAGTCTTTGCTATTGTGTATAATGCCGCAATAAACATACGTGTGCATGTGTCTTTATAGCAGCATGATTTATAGTCCTTTGGGTATATACCCAGTAATGGGATGGCTGGGTCAAATGGAATTTCTAGTTCTAGATCCCTGAGGAATCGCCACAGTGACTTCCACAAGGGTTGAACTAGTTTACAGTCCCACCAACAGTGTAAAAGTGTTCCTATTTCTCCACATCCTCTCCAGCACCTGTTGTTTCCTGACTTTTTAATGATTGCCATTCTACCTGGTGTGAGATGGTATCTCATTGTGGTTTTGATTTGCATTTCTCTGATGGCCAGTGATGGTGAGCATTTTTTCACGTGTTTTTGGGCTGCATAAATGTCTTCTTTTGAGGAGTGTCTGTTCATGTCCTTCGCCCACTTTTTGATGGGGTTGTTTGGTGTTTTCTTGTAAATTTGTTGGAGTTCATTGTAGATTCTGGATATTAGCCCTTTGTCAGCTGAGTAGGTTGCGAAAATTTTCTCCCATTTTGTAGGTTGCCTGTTCACTCTGATGGTAGTTTCGTTTGCTGTGCAGAAGCTCTTGAGTTTAATTAGATCCCATTTGTCAATTTTGGCTTTTGTTGCCATTGCTTTTGGTGTTTTACACATGAAGTCCTTGCCCATGCCTATGTCCTGAATGGTATTGCCTAGGTTTTCTTCTAGGCTTTTTATGGTTTTAGGTCTAACGTTTAAGTCTTTAATCCATCTTGAGTTGATTTTTGTATAAGGTGTAAGGAAGGGATCCAGTTTCAGCTTTCTACATGTGGCTAGCCAGTTTTCCCAGCACCATTTCTTAAATAGGGAATCCTTTCTCCATTTCTTGTTTTTGTCAGGTTTGTCAAAGATCAGATAGTTGTAGATATGTGGCATTATTTCTGACGGCTCTGTTCTGTTCCATTGATCTATATCTCTGTTTTGGTACCAGTACCATGCTGTTTTGGTTACTGTAGCCTTGTAGTATAGTTTGAAGTCAGGTAGCGTGATGCCTCCAGCTTTGTTCTTTTGGCTTAGGATTGACTTGTTGATGCTGGTTCTTTTTTGGTTCCATATGAACTTTAAAGTTGTTTTTTCCAATTCTGTGAAGAAAGTCATTGGTAACTTGATGGGGATGGCATTGAATCTGTAAATTACCTTGGGAAGGATGGCCATTTTCATGATACTGATTCTTCCTACCCATGAGCATGGAATGTTCTTCCATTTGTTTGTATCCTCTTTTATTTCCTTGAGCAGTGGTTTGTAGTGTTCTCCTTGAAGAAGTCCTTCACATCCCTTGTAAGTTGGATTCCTAGGTATTTTATTCTCTTTGAAGCAATTGTGATTGGGAGTTCACTCATGATTTGGCTCTCTGTTTGTCTGTTATTGATGTATAAGAATGCTTGTGATTTTTGTACATTGATGTTGTATCCTGAGACTTTGCTGAAGTTGCTTACCAGCTTAAGGAGATTTTGGGCTGAGACAATGGGGTTTTCTAGATATACTATCACGTCATCTGCAAACAGGGACAATTTGACTTCCTTTTTTCCTAATTGAATACCCTTGATTTCCTTCTCATGCCTAATTGCCCTGGCCAGAACTTCCAACACTATGTTGAATAGAAGTGGTGAGAGAGGGCATCCCTGTCTTGTGCCAGTTTTCAAAGTGAATGCTTCCAGTTTTTGCCCATTCAGTATGATATTGGCTGTGGGTTTGTCATAAATAGCTCTTATTATTTTGAGATACGACCCATCAATACCTAATTTATTGAGATTTTTTAGCATGAAGGGTTGTTGAATTCTGTCAAAGGTCTTTTCTTCATGTATTGAGATAATCATGTGGTTTCTGACTTTGGTTCTGTTTATATGCTGGATTACATTTATTGATTTGCGTATATTGAACCAGCCTTGCATCCCAGGGATGAAGCCCACTTGATCATGGTGGATAAGCTGTTTGATGTGCTGCTGGATTCGGTTTGCCAGTAATTTATTGAGGATTTTTGCATCAATATTCATCAAGGATATTGGTCTAAAATTCTCTTTTTTGGTTGTGTCTCTGCCCAGCTTTGGTATCAGCATGATGCTGGCCTCATTAAATGAGTTAGGAAGGATTCCCTCTTTTTCTATTGATTGGAATAGTTTCTGAAGTAATGGTTCCAGTTCCTCCTTGTACCTCTGGTAGAATTCGGCTGTGAACCCGTCTGATCCTGGACTCTTTTTGGTTGGTAAGCTATTGATCATTGCCACAATTTCAGCTCCTGTTATTAGTCTATTCAGAGATTCAACTTCTTCCTGGTTTAGTCATGGGAGAGTGTATGTGTCGAGGAATTTATCCCTTTCTTTTTTTTTTAATTCTTTTTCTTTTTATCATTATTATTATTATTATTACTATTATACTTTAGGCTCTATGGCACATGTACGCAACGTGCAGGTAAGCTACATATGTATACATGTGCCATGCTGGTGTGCTGCACCCACCAACTCGTCATCTAGCATTAGGTATATCTCCCAATGCTGTCCCCACCCCTCCCCCCACCCCACAACAGTCCCCGAAGTGTGATGTTCCCCTTCCTGTGTCCATGTGTTCTCATTGTTCGATTTCCACCTATGAGTGAGAATATGTGGTGTTTGGTTTTTTGTTCTTGCGATAGTTTACTGAGAACGATGATTTCCAATTTCATCCCTGTCCCTACAAAGGATATGAACTCATCATTTTTTATGGCTGCATAGTATTCCATGGTGTATATGTGCCACATTTTCTTAATCCAGTCTATCATTGTTGGACATTTGGGTTGGTTCCAAGTCTTTGCTATTGTGTATAATGCCGCAATAAACATACGTGTGCATGTGTCTTTATAGCAGCATGATTTATAGTCCTTTGGGTATATACCCAGTAATGGGATGGCTGGGTCAAATGGAATTTCTAGTTCTAGATCCCTGAGGAATCGCCACTGTGACTTCCACAAGGGTTGAACTAGTTTACAGTCCCACCAACAGTGTAAAAGTGTTCCTATTTCTCCACATCCTCTCCAGCACCTGTTGTTTCCTGACTTTTTAATGATTGCCATTCTAACTGGTGTGAGATGGTATCTCATTGTGGTTTTGATTTGCATTTCTCTGATGGCCAGTGATGGTGAGCATTTTTTCACGTGTTTTTTGGCTGCATAAATGTCTTCTTTTGAGGAGTGTCTGTTCATGTCCTTCGCCCTCTTTTTGATGGGGTTGTGTGGTGTTTTCTTGTAAATTTGTTGGAGTTCATTGTAGATTCTGGATATTAGCCCTTTGTCAGATGAGGAGGTTGCGAAAATTTTCTCCCATTTTGTAGGTTGCCTGTTCACTCTGATGGTAGTTTCCTTTGCTGTGCAGAAGCTCTTGAGTTTAATTAGATCCCATTTGTCAATTTTGGCTTTTGTTGCCATTGCTTTTGGTGTTTTAGACATGAAGTCCTTGCCCATGCCTATGTCCTGAATGGTATTGCCTAGGTTTTCTTCTAGGGTTTTTATGGTTTTAGGTCTAACGTTTAAGTCTTTAATCCATCTTGAGTTGATTTTTGTATAAGGTGTAAGGAAGGGATCCAGTTTCAGCTTTCTACATGTGGCTAGCCAGTTTTCCCAGCACCATTTATTAAATAGGGAATCCTTTCTCCATTTCATGTTTTTGTCAAGTTTGTCAAAGATCAGATAGTTGCAGATATGTGGCATTATTTCTGACGGCTCTGTTCTGTTCCATTGATCTATATCTCTGTTTTGGTACCAGTACCATGCTGTTTTGGTTACTGAAGCCTTGTTGTATAGTTTGAAGTCAGGTAGCGTGATGCCTCCAGCTTTGTTCTTTTGGCTTAGGATTGACTTGGTGATGCGGGCTCTTTTTCGGTTCCATATGAACTTTAAAGTAGTTTTTTCCAATTCTGTGAAGAAAGTCATTGGTAACTTGATGGGGATGGCATTGAATCTGTAAATTACCTTGGGAAGGATGGCCATTTTCATGATACTGATTCTTCCTACTCATGAGCATGGAATGTTCTTCCATTTGTTTGTATCCTCTTTTATTTCCTTGAGCAGTGGTTTGTAGTTTTCTCCTTGAAGAGGTCCTTCACATCCCTTGTAGGTTGGATTCCTAGGTATTTTATTCTCTTTGAAGCAATTGTGAATGGGAGTTCACTCATGATTTGGCTCTCTGTTTGTCTGTTATTGATGTATAAGAATGCTTGTGATTTTTGTACATTGATGTTGTATCCTGAGACTTTGCTGAAGTTGCTTATCAGCTTAAGGAGATTTTGGGCTGAGACAATGGGGTTTTCTAGATATACTATCACGTCATCTGCAAACAGGGACAATTTGACTTCCTTTTTTCCTAATTGAATACCCTTGATTTCCTTCTCTTGCCTAATTGCCCTGGCCAGAACTTCCAACACTATGTTGAATAGAAGTGGTGATAGAGGGCATCCCTGTCTTGTGCCAGTTTTCAAAGTGAATGCTTCCAGGTTTTGCCCATTCAGTATGATATTGGCTGTGGGTTTGTCATAAATAGCTCTTATTATTTTGAGATACGACCCATCAATACCTAATTTATTGAGAGTTTTTAGCATGAAGGGTTGTTGAATTTTGTCAAAGGCCTTTTCTTCATGTATTGAGATAATCATGTGGTTTTTGACTTTGGTTCTGTTTATATGCTGGATTACATTTATTGGTTTGCGTATATTGAGCCAGCCTTGCATCCCAGGGATGAAGCCCACTTGATCATGGTGGGTAAACTGTTTGATGTGCTGCTGGATTCGGTTTGCCAGTAATTTATTGAGGATTTTTGCATCAATATTCATCAAGGATATTGGTCTAAAATTCTCTTTTTTGGTTGTGTCTCTGCCCAGCTTTGGTATCAGCATGATGCTGGCCTCATTAAATGAGTTAGGAAGGATTCCCTCTTTTTCTATTGATTGGAATAGTTTCTGAAGTAATGGTTCCAGTTCCTCCTTGTACCTCTGGTAGAATTCGGCTGTGAACCCATCTGATCCTGGACTCTTTTTGGTTGGTAAGCTATTGATCATTGCCACAATTTCAGCTCCTGTTATTAGTCTATTCAGAGATTCAACTTCTTCCTGGTTTAGTCATGGGAGAGTGTATGTGTCGAGGAATTTATCCCTTCCTTTTTTTTTAAATTTTTTTTCTTTTCATCATTATTATTATTATTAATATTATTATTATTACTATTATACTTTAGGCTCTATGGCACATGTGCGCAACGTGCAGGTAAGCTACATATGTATACATGTGCCATGCTGGTGTGCTGCACCCACCAACTCGTCATCTAGCATTAGGTATATCTCCCAATGCTGTCCCTCACCCCTACCCCCACCCCACAACAGTCCCCGAAGTGTGATGTTCCCCTTCCTGTGTCCATGTGTTCTCATTGTTCGATTTCCACCTATGAGTGAGAATATGTGGTGTTTGGTTTTTTGTTCTTGCGATAGTTTACTGAGAACGATGATTTCCAATTTCATCCATGTCCCTACAAAGGATATGAACTCATCATTTTTTATGGCTGCATAGTGTTCCATGGTGTATATGTGCCACATTTTCTTAATCCAGTCTATCATTGTTGGACATTTGGGTTGGTTCCAAGTCTTTGCTATTGTGTATAATGCCGCAATAAACATACGTGTGCATGTGTCTTTATAGCAGCATGATTTATAGTCCTTTGGGTATATACCCAGTAATGGGATGGCTGGGTCAAATGGAATTTCTAGTTCTAGATCCCTGAGGAATCGCCACAGTGACTTCCACAAGGGTTGAACTAGTTTACAGTCCCACCAACAGTGTAAAAGTGTTCCTATTTCTCCACATCCTCTCCAGCACCTGTTGTTTCCTGACTTTTTAATGATTGCCATTCTACCTGGTGTGAGATGGTATCTCATTGTGGTTTTGATTTGCATTTCTCTGATGGCCAGTGATGGTGAGCATTTTTTCACGTGTTTTTGGGCTGCATAAATGTCTTCTTTTGAGTAGTGTCTGTTCATGTCCTTCGCCCACTTTTTGATGGGGTTGTTTGGTGTTTTCTTGTAAATTTGTTGGAGTTCATTGTAGATTCTGGATATTAGCCCTTTGTCAGCTGAGTAGGTTGCGAAAATTTTCTCCCATTTTGTAGGTTGCCTGTTCACTCTGATGGTAGTTTCGTTTACTGTGCAGAAGCTCTTGAGTTTAATTAGATCCCATTTGTCAATTTTGGCTTTTGTTGCCATTGCTTTTGGTGTTTTACACATGAAGTCCTTGCCCATGCCTATGTCCTGAATGGTATTGCCTAGGTTTTCTTCTAGGCTTTTTATGGTTTTAGGTCTAACGTTTAAGTCTTTAATCCATCTTGAGTTGATTTTTGTATAAGGTGTAAGGAAGGGATCCAGTTTCAGCTTTCTACATGTGGCTAGCCAGTTTTCCCAGCACCATTTATTAAATAGGGAATCCTTTCTCCATTTCTTGTTTTTGTCAGGTTTGTCAAAGATCAGATAGTTGTAGATATGTGGCATTATTTCTGACGGCTCTGTTCTGTTCCATTGATCTATATCTCTGTTTTGGTACCAGTACCATGCTGTTTTGGTTACTGTAGCCTTGTAGTATAGTTTGAAGTCAGGTAGCGTGATGCCTCCAGCTTTGTTCTTTTGGCTTAGGATTGACTTGGTGATGCGGGCTCTTTTTTGGTTCCATATGAACTTTAAAGTAGTTTTTTCCAATTCTGTGAAGAAAGTCATTGGTAACTTGATGGGGATGGCATTGAATCTGTAAATTACCTTGGGAAGGATGGCCATTTTCATGATACTGATTCTTCCTACCCATGAGCATGGAATGTTCTTCCATTTGTTTGTATCCTCTTTTATTTCCTTGAGCAGTGGTTTGTAGTTTTCTCCTTGAAGAGGTCCTTCACATCCCTTGTAAGTTGGATTCCTAGGTATTTTATTCTCTTTGAAGCAATTGTGAATGGGAGTTCACTCATGATTTGGCTCTCTGTTTGTCTGTTATTGATGTATAAGAATGCTTGTGATTTTTGTACATTGATGTTGTATCCTGAGACTTTGCTGAAGTTGCTTATCAGCTTAAGGAGATTTTGGGCTGAGACAATGGGGTTTTCTAGATATACTCTCACGTCATCTGCAAACAAGGCCAATTTGACTTCCTTTTTTCCTGATTGAATACCCTTTATTTCCTTCTCTTGCCTAATTGCCCTGGCCAGAACTTCCAACACTATGTTGAATAGAAGTGGTGAGAGAGGGCATCCCTGTCTTGTGCCAGTTTTCAAAGTGAATGCTTCCAGTTTTTGCCCATTCAGTATGATATTGGCTGTGGGTTTGTCATAAATAGCTCTTATTATTTTGAGATACGACCCATCAATACCTAATTTATTGAGAGTTTTTAGCATGAAGGGTTGTTGAATTTTGTCAAAGGCCTTTTCTTCATGTATTGAGATAATCATGTGGTTTTTGACTTTGGTTCTGTTTATATGCTGGATTACATTTATTGGTTTGCGTATATTGAACCAGCCTTGCATCCCAGGGATGAAGCCCACTTGATCATGGTGGATAAGCTGTTTGATGTGCTGCTGGATTCGGTTTGCCAGTAATTCATTGAGGATTTTTGCATCAATATTCATCAAGGATATTGGTCTAAAATTCTCTTTTTTGGTTGTGTCTCTGCCCAGCTTTGGTATCAGCATGATGCTGGCCTCATTAAATGAGTTAGGAAGGATTCCCTCTTTTTCTATTGATTGGAATAGTTTCTGAAGTAATGGTTCCAGTTCCTCCTTGTACCTCTGGTAGAATTCGGCTGTGAACCCATCTGATCCTGGACTCTTTTTGGTTGGTAAGCTATTGATCATTGCCACAATTTCAGCTCCTGTTATTAGTCTATTCAGAGATTCAACTTCTTCCTCGTTTAGTCATGGGAGAGTGTATGTGTCGAGGAATTTATCCCTTTCTTTTTTTTAATTTTTTTCTTTTTATCATTATTATTATTATTATTATTATTATTATTATTATACTTTAGGCTCTATGGCACATGTGCGCAACGTGCAGGTAAGCTACATATGTGTACATGTGCCATGCTGGTGTGCTGCACCCACCAACTCGTCATCTAGCATGAGGTATATCTCCCAATGCTGTCCCTCCCCCCTACCCCCACCCCACAACAGTCCCCGAAGTGTGATGTTCCCCTTCCTGTGTCCATGTGTTCTCATTGTTCGATTTCCACCTATGAGTGAGAATATGTGGTGTTTGGTTTTTTCTTCTTGCGATAGTTTACTGAGAACGATGATTTCCAATTTCATCCATGTCCCTACAAAGGATATGAACTCATCATTTTTTATGGCTGCATAGTATTCCATGGTGTATATGTGCCACATTTTCTTAATCCAGTCTATCATTGTTGGACATTTGGGTTGGTTCCAAGTCTTTGCTATTGTGTATAATGCCGCAATAAACATACGTGTGCATGTGTCTTTATAGCAGCATGATTTACAGTCCTTTGGGTATATACCCAGTAATGGGATGGCTGGGTCAAATGGAATTTCTAGTTCTAGATCCCTGAGGAATCGCCACAGTGACTTCCACAAGGGTTGAACTAGTTTACAGTCCCACCAACAGTGTAAAAGTGTTCCTATTTCTCCACATCCTCTCCAGCACCTGTTGTTTCCTGACTTTTTAATGATTGCCATTCTACCTGGTGTGAGATGGTATCTCATTGTGGTTTTGATTTGCATTTCTCTGATGGCCAGTGATGGTGAGCATTTTTTCACGTGTTTTTTGGCTGCATAAATGTCTTCTTTTGAGGAGTGTCTGTTCATGTCCTTCGCCCACTTTTTGATGGGGTTGTTTGGTGTTTTCTTGTAAATTTGTTGGAGTTTATTGTAGATTCTAGTTATTAGCCCTTTGTCAGCTGAGTAGGTTGCGAAAATTTTCTCCCATTTTGTAGGTTGCCTGTTCACTCTGATGGTAGTTTCCTTTGCTGTGCAGAAGCTCTTGAGTTTAATTAGATCCCATTTGTCAATTTTGGCTTTTGTTGCCATTGCTTTTGGTGTTTTACACATGAAGTCCTTGCCCATGCCTATGTCCTGAATGGTATTGCCTAGGTTTTCTTCTAGGGTTTTTATGGTTTTAGGTCTAACGTTTAAGTCTTTAATCCATCTTGAGTTGATTTTTGTATAAGGTGTAAGGAAGGGATCCAGTTTCAGCTTTCTACATGTGGCTAGCCAGTTTTCCCAGCACCATTTATTAAATAGGGAATCCTTTCTCCATTTCATGTTTTTGTCAAGTTTGTCAAAGATCAGATAGTTGCAGATATGTGGCATTATTTCTGACGGCTCTGTTCTGTTCCATTGATCTATATCTCTGTTTTGGTACCAGTACCATGCTGTTTTGGTTACTGAAGAGTTGTTGTATAGTTTGAAGTCAGGTAGCGTGATACCTCCAGCTTTGTTCTTTTGGCTTAGGATTGACTTGGTGATGCGGGCTCTTTTTCGGTTCCATATGAACTTTAAAGTAGTTTTTTCCAATTCTGTGAAGAAAGTCATTGGTAACTTGATGGGGATGGCATTGAATCTGTAAATTATCTTGGGAAGGATGGCCATTTTCATGATACTGATTCTTCCTACCCATGAGCATGGAATGTTCTTCCATTTGTTTGTATCCTCTTTTATTTCCTTGAGCAGTGGTTTGTAGTTTTCTCCTTGAAGAGGTCCTTCACATCCCTTGTAGGTTGGATTCCTAGGTATTTTATTCTCTTTGAAGCAATTGTGAATGGGAGTTCACTCATGATTTGGCTCTCTGTTTGTCTGTTATTGATGTATAAGAATGCTTGTGATTTTTGTACATTGATGTTGTATCCTGAGACTTTGCTGAAGTTGCTTATCAGCTTAAGGAGATTTTGGGCTGAGACAATGGGGTTTTCTAGATATACTATCACGTCATCTGCAAACAGGGACAATTTGACTTCCTTTTTTCCTAATTGAATACCCTTGATTTCCTTCTCTTGCCTAATTGCCCTGGCCAGAACTTCCAACACTATGTTGAATAGAAGTGGTGAGAGAGGGCATCCCTGTCTTGTGCCAGTTTTCAAAGTGAATGCTTCCAGGTTTTGCCCATTCAGTATGATATTGGCTGTGGGTTTGTCATAAATAGCTCTTATTATTTTGAGATACGACCCATCAATACCTAATTTATTGAGAGTTTTTAGCATGAAGGGTTGTTGAATTTTGTCAAAGGCCTTTTCTTCATGTATTGAGATAATCATGTGGTTTTTGACTTTGGTTCTGTTTATATGCTGGATTACATTTATTGGTTTGCGTATATTGAGCCAGCCTTGCATCCCAGGGATGAAGCCCACTTGATCATGGTGGGTAAACTGTTTGATGTGCTGCTGGATTCGGTTTGCCAGTAATTTATTGAGGATTTTTGCATCAATATTCATCAAGGATATTGGTCTAAAATTCTCTTTTTTGGTTGTGTCTCTGCCCAGCTTTGGTATCAGCATGATGCTGGCCTCATTAAATGAGTTAGGAAGGATTCCCTCTTTTTCTATTGATTGGAATAGTTTCTGAAGTAATGGTTCCAGTTCCTCCTTGTACCTCTGGTAGAATTCGGCTGTGAACCCATCTGATCCTGGACTCTTTTTGGTTGGTAAGCTATTGATCATTGCCACAATTTCAGCTCCTGTTATTAGTCTATTCAGAGATTCAACTTCTTCCTGGTTTAGTCATGGGAGAGTGTATGTGTCGATTGATTTATCCCTTCCTTTTTTTTTAAATTTTTTTTCTTTTCATCATTATTATTATTATTAATATTATTATTATTACTATTATACTTTAGGCTCTATGGCACATGTGCGCAACGTGCAGGTAAGCTACATATGTATACATGTGCCATGCTGGTGTGCTGCACCCACCAACTCGTCATCTAGCATTAGGTATATCTCCCAATGCTGTCCCTCACCCCTACCCCCACCCCACAACAGTCCCCGAAGTGTGATGTTCCCCTTCCTGTGTCCATGTGTTCTCATTGTTCGATTTCCACCTATGAGTGAGAATATGTGGTGTTTGGTTTTTTGTTCTTGCGATAGTTTACTGAGAACGATGATTTCCAATTTCATCCATGTCCCTACAAAGGATATGAACTCATCATTTTTTATGGCTGCATAGTGTTCCATGGTGTATATGTGCCACATTTTCTTAATCCAGTCTATCATTGTTGGACATTTGGGTTGGTTCCAAGTCTTTGCTATTGTGTATAATGCCGCAATAAACATACGTGTGCATGTGTCTTTATAGCAGCATGATTTATAGTCCTTTGGGTATATACCCAGTAATGGGATGGCTGGGTCAAATGGAATTTCTAGTTCTAGATCCCTGAGGAATCGCCACAGTGACTTCCACAAGGGTTGAACTAGTTTACAGTCCCACCAACAGTGTAAAAGTGTTCCTATTTCTCCACATCCTCTCCAGCACCTGTTGTTTCCTGACTTTTTAATGATTGCCATTCTACCTGGTGTGAGATGGTATCTCATTGTGGTTTTGATTTGCATTTCTCTGATGGCCAGTGATGGTGAGCATTTTTTCACGTGTTTTTGGGCTGCATAAATGTCTTCTTTTGAGTAGTGTCTGTTCATGTCCTTCGCCCACTTTTTGATGGGGTTGTTTGGTGTTTTCTTGTAAATTTGTTGGAGTTCATTGTAGATTCTGGATATTAGCCCTTTGTCAGCTGAGTAGGTTGCGAAAATTTTCTCCCATTTTGTAGGTTGCCTGTTCACTCTGATGGTAGTTTCGTTTACTGTGCAGAAGCTCTTGAGTTTAATTAGATCCCATTTGTCAATTTTGGCTTTTGTTGCCATTGCTTTTGGTGTTTTACACATGAAGTCCTTGCCCATGCCTATGTCCTGAATGGTATTGCCTAGGTTTTCTTCTAGGCTTTTTATGGTTTTAGGTCTAACGTTTAAGTCTTTAATCCATCTTGAGTTGATTTTTGTATAAGGTGTAAGGAAGGGATCCAGTTTCAGCTTTCTACATGTGGCTAGCCAGTTTTCCCAGCACCATTTATTAAATAGGGAATCCTTTCTCCATTTCTTGTTTTTGTCAGGTTTGTCAAAGATCAGATAGTTGTAGATATGTGGCATTATTTCTGACGGCTCTGTTCTGTTCCATTGATCTATATCTCTGTTTTGGTACCAGTACCATGCTGTTTTGGTTACTGTAGCCTTGTAGTATAGTTTGAAGTCAGGTAGCGTGATGCCTCCAGCTTTGTTCTTTTGGCTTAGGATTGACTTGGTGATGCGGGCTCTTTTTTGGTTCCATATGAACTTTAAAGTAGTTTTTTCCAATTCTGTGAAGAAAGTCATTGGTAACTTGATGGGGATGGCATTGAATCTGTAAATTACCTTGGGAAGGATGGCCATTTTCATGATACTGATTCTTCCTACCCATGAGCATGGAATGTTCTTCCATTTGTTTGTATCCTCTTTTATTTCCTTGAGCAGTGGTTTGTAGTTTTCTCCTTGAAGAGGTCCTTCACATCCCTTGTAAGTTGGATTCCTAGGTATTTTATTCTCTTTGAAGCAATTGTGAATGGGAGTTCACTCATGATTTGGCTCTCTGTTTGTCTGTTATTGATGTATAAGAATGCTTGTGATTTTTGTACATTGATGTTGTATCCTGAGACTTTGCTGAAGTTGCTTATCAGCTTAAGGAGATTTTGGGCTGAGACAATGGGGTTTTCTAGATATACTCTCACGTCATCTGCAAACAAGGCCAATTTGACTTCCTTTTTTCCTGATTGAATACCCTTTATTTCCTTCTCTTGCCTAATTGCCCTGGCCAGAACTTCCAACACTATGTTGAATAGAAGTGGTGAGAGAGGGCATCCCTGTCTTGTGCCAGTTTTCAAAGTGAATGCTTCCAGTTTTTGCCCATTCAGTATGATATTGGCTGTGGGTTTGTCATAAATAGCTCTTATTATTTTGAGATACGACCCATCAATACCTAATTTATTGAGAGTTTTTAGCATGAAGGGTTGTTGAATTTTGTCAAAGGCCTTTTCTTCATGTATTGAGATAATCATGTGGTTTTTGACTTTGGTTCTGTTTATATGCTGGATTACATTTATTGGTTTGCGTATATTGAACCAGCCTTGCATCCCAGGGATGAAGCCCACTTGATCATGGTGGATAAGCTGTTTGATGTGCTGCTGGATTCGGTTTGCCAGTAATTCATTGAGGATTTTTGCATCAATATTCATCAAGGATATTGGTCTAAAATTCTCTTTTTTGGTTGTGTCTCTGCCCAGCTTTGGTATCAGCATGATGCTGGCCTCATTAAATGAGTTAGGAAGGATTCCCTCTTTTTCTATTGATTGGAATAGTTTCTGAAGTAATGGTTCCAGTTCCTCCTTGTACCTCTGGTAGAATTCGGCTGTGAACCCATCTGATCCTGGACTCTTTTTGGTTGGTAAGCTATTGATCATTGCCACAATTTCAGCTCCTGTTATTAGTCTATTCAGAGATTCAACTTCTTCCTCGTTTAGTCATGGGAGAGTGTATGTGTCGAGGAATTTATCCCTTTCTTTTTTTTAATTTTTTTCTTTTTATCATTATTATTATTATTATTATTATTATTATTATTATACTTTAGGCTCTATGGCACATGTGCGCAACGTGCAGGTAAGCTACATATGTGTACATGTGCCATGCTGGTGTGCTGCACCCACCAACTCGTCATCTAGCATGAGGTATATCTCCCAATGCTGTCCCTCCCCCCTACCCCCACCCCACAACAGTCCCCGAAGTGTGATGTTCCCCTTCCTGTGTCCATGTGTTCTCATTGTTCGATTTCCACCTATGAGTGAGAATATGTGGTGTTTGGTTTTTTCTTCTTGCGATAGTTTACTGAGAACGATGATTTCCAATTTCATCCATGTCCCTACAAAGGATATGAACTCATCATTTTTTATGGCTGCATAGTATTCCATGGTGTATATGTGCCACATTTTCTTAATCCAGTCTATCATTGTTGGACATTTGGGTTGGTTCCAAGTCTTTGCTATTGTGTATAATGCCGCAATAAACATACGTGTGCATGTGTCTTTATAGCAGCATGATTTACAGTCCTTTGGGTATATACCCAGTAATGGGATGGCTGGGTCAAATGGAATTTCTAGTTCTAGATCCCTGAGGAATCGCCACAGTGACTTCCACAAGGGTTGAACTAGTTTACAGTCCCACCAACAGTGTAAAAGTGTTCCTATTTCTCCACATCCTCTCCAGCACCTGTTGTTTCCTGACTTTTTAATGATTGCCATTCTACCTGGTGTGAGATGGTATCTCATTGTGGTTTTGATTTGCATTTCTCTGATGGCCAGTGATGGTGAGCATTTTTTCACGTGTTTTTTGGCTGCATAAATGTCTTCTTTTGAGGAGTGTCTGTTCATGTCCTTCGCCCACTTTTTGATGGGGTTGTTTGGTGTTTTCTTGTAAATTTGTTGGAGTTTATTGTAGATTCTAGTTATTAGCCCTTTGTCAGCTGAGTAGGTTGCGAAAATTTTCTCCCATTTTGTAGGTTGCCTGTTCACTCTGATGGTAGTTTCCTTTGCTGTGCAGAAGCTCTTGAGTTTAATTAGATCCCATTTGTCAATTTTGGCTTTTGTTGCCATTGCTTTTGGTGTTTTACACATGAAGTCCTTGCCCATGCCTATGTCCTGAATGGTATTGCCTAGGTTTTCTTCTAGGGTTTTTATGGTTTTAGGTCTAACGTTTAAGTCTTTAATCCATCTTGAGTTGATTTTTGTATAAGGTGTAAGGAAGGGATCCAGTTTCAGCTTTCTACATGTGGCTAGCCAGTTTTCCCAGCACCATTTATTAAATAGGGAATCCTTTCTCCATTTCATGTTTTTGTCAAGTTTGTCAAAGATCAGATAGTTGCAGATATGTGGCATTATTTCTGACGGCTCTGTTCTGTTCCATTGATCTATATCTCTGTTTTGGTACCAGTACCATGCTGTTTTGGTTACTGAAGAGTTGTTGTATAGTTTGAAGTCAGGTAGCGTGATACCTCCAGCTTTGTTCTTTTGGCTTAGGATTGACTTGGTGATGCGGGCTCTTTTTCGGTTCCATATGAACTTTAAAGTAGTTTTTTCCAATTCTGTGAAGAAAGTCATTGGTAACTTGATGGGGATGGCATTGAATCTGTAAATTATCTTGGGAAGGATGGCCATTTTCATGATACTGATTCTTCCTACCCATGAGCATGGAATGTTCTTCCATTTGTTTGTATCCTCTTTTATTTCCTTGAGCAGTGGTTTGTAGTTTTCTCCTTGAAGAGGTCCTTCACATCCCTTGTAGGTTGGATTCCTAGGTATTTTATTCTCTTTGAAGCAATTGTGAATGGGAGTTCACTCATGATTTGGCTCTCTGTTTGTCTGTTATTGATGTATAAGAATGCTTGTGATTTTTGTACATTGATGTTGTATCCTGAGACTTTGCTGAAGTTGCTTATCAGCTTAAGGAGATTTTGGGCTGAGACAATGGGGTTTTCTAGATATACTATCACGTCATCTGCAAACAGGGACAATTTGACTTCCTTTTTTCCTAATTGAATACCCTTGATTTCCTTCTCTTGCCTAATTGCCCTGGCCAGAACTTCCAACACTATGTTGAATAGAAGTGGTGAGAGAGGGCATCCCTGTCTTGTGCCAGTTTTCAAAGTGAATGCTTCCAGGTTTTGCCCATTCAGTATGATATTGGCTGTGGGTTTGTCATAAATAGCTCTTATTATTTTGAGATACGACCCATCAATACCTAATTTATTGAGAGTTTTTAGCATGAAGGGTTGTTGAATTTTGTCAAAGGCCTTTTCTTCATGTATTGAGATAATCATGTGGTTTTTGACTTTGGTTCTGTTTATATGCTGGATTACATTTATTGGTTTGCGTATATTGAGCCAGCCTTGCATCCCAGGGATGAAGCCCACTTGATCATGGTGGGTAAACTGTTTGATGTGCTGCTGGATTCGGTTTGCCAGTAATTTATTGAGGATTTTTGCATCAATATTCATCAAGGATATTGGTCTAAAATTCTCTTTTTTGGTTGTGTCTCTGCCCAGCTTTGGTATCAGCATGATGCTGGCCTCATTAAATGAGTTAGGAAGGATTCCCTCTTTTTCTATTGATTGGAATAGTTTCTGAAGTAATGGTTCCAGTTCCTCCTTGTACCTCTGGTAGAATTCGGCTGTGAACCCATCTGATCCTGGACTCTTTTTGGTTGGTAAGCTATTGATCATTGCCACAATTTCAGCTCCTGTTATTAGTCTATTCAGAGATTCAACTTCTTCCTGGTTTAGTCATGGGAGAGTGTATGTGTCGATTGATTTATCCCTTCCTTTTTTTTTAAATTTTTTTTCTTTTCATCATTATTATTATTATTAATATTATTATTATTACTATTATACTTTAGGCTCTATGGCACATGTGCGCAACGTGCAGGTAAGCTACATATGTATACATGTGCCATGCTGGTGTGCTGCACCCACCAACTCGTCATCTAGCATTAGGTATATCTCCCAATGCTGTCCCTCACCCCTACCCCCACCCCACAACAGTCCCCGAAGTGTGATGTTCCCCTTCCTGTGTCCATGTGTTCTCATTGTTCGATTTCCACCTATGAGTGAGAATATGTGGTGTTTGGTTTTTTGTTCTTGCGATAGTTTACTGAGAACGATGATTTCCAATTTCATCCATGTCCCTACAAAGGATATGAACTCATCATTTTTTATGGCTGCATAGTGTTCCATGGTGTATATGTGCCACATTTTCTTAATCCAGTCTATCATTGTTGGACATTTGGGTTGGTTCCAAGTCTTTGCTATTGTGTATAATGCCGCAATAAACATACGTGTGCATGTGTCTTTATAGCAGCATGATTTATAGTCCTTTGGGTATATACCCAGTAATGGGATGGCTGGGTCAAATGGAATTTCTAGTTCTAGATCCCTGAGGAATCGCCACAGTGACTTCCACAAGGGTTGAACTAGTTTACAGTCCCACCAACAGTGTAAAAGTGTTCCTATTTCTCCACATCCTCTCCAGCACCTGTTGTTTCCTGACTTTTTAATGATTGCCATTCTACCTGGTGTGAGATGGTATCTCATTGTGGTTTTGATTTGCATTTCTCTGATGGCCAGTGATGGTGAGCATTTTTTCACGTGTTTTTGGGCTGCATAAATGTCTTCTTTTGAGGAGTGTCTGTTCATGTCCTTCGCCCACTTTTTGATGGGGTTGTTTGGTGTTTTCTTGTAAATTTGTTGGAGTTCATTGTAGATTCTGGATATTAGCCCTTTGTCAGCTGAGTAGGTTGCGAAAATTTTCTCCCATTTTGTAGGTTGCCTGTTCACTCTGATGGTAGTTTCGTTTGCTGTGCAGAAGCTCTTGAGTTTAATTAGATCCCATTTGTCAATTTTGGCTTTTGTTGCCATTGCTTTTGGTGTTTTACACATGAAGTCCTTGCCCATGCCTATGTCCTGAATGGTATTGCCTAGGTTTTCTTCTAGGCTTTTTATGGTTTTAGGTCTAACGTTTAAGTCTTTAATCCATCTTGAGTTGATTTTTGTATAAGGTGTAAGGAAGGGATCCAGTTTCAGCTTTCTACATGTGGCTAGCCAGTTTTCCCAGCACCATTTATTAAATAGGGAATCCTTTCTCCATTTCTTGTTTTTGTCAGGTTTGTCAAAGATCAGATAGTTGTAGATATGTGGCATTATTTCTGACGGCTCTGTTCTGTTCCATTGATCTATATCTCTGTTTTGGTACCAGTACCATGCTGTTTTGGTTACTGTAGCCTTGTAGTATAGTTTGAAGTCAGGTAGCGTGATGCCTCCAGCTTTGTTCTTTTGGCTTAGGATTGACTTGGTGATGCGGGCTCTTTTTTGGTTCCATATGAACTTTAAAGTAGTTTTTTCCAATTCTGTGAAGAAAGTCATTGGTAACTTGATGGGGATGGCATTGAATCTGTAAATTACCTTGGGAAGGATGGCCATTTTCATGATACTGATTCTTCCTACCCATGAGCATGGAATGTTCTTCCATTTGTTTGTATCCTCTTTTATTTCCTTGAGCAGTGGTTTGTAGTTTTCTCCTTGAAGAGGTCCTTCACATCCCTTGTAAGTTGGATTCCTAGGTATTTTATTCTCTTTGAAGCAATTGTGAATGGGAGTTCACTCATGATTTGGCTCTCTGTTTGTCTGTTATTGATGTATAAGAATGCTTGTGATTTTTGTACATTGATGTTGTATCCTGAGACTTTGCTGAAGTTGCTTATCAGCTTAAGGAGATTTTGGGCTGAGACAATGGGGTTTTCTAGATATACTCTCACGTCATCTGCAAACAAGGCCAATTTGACTTCCTTTTTTCCTGATTGAATACCCTTGATTTCCTTCTCTTGCCTAATTGCCCTGGCCAGAACTTCCAACACTATGTTGAATAGAAGTGGTGAGAGAGGGCATCCCTGTCTTGTGCCAGTTTTCAAAGTGAATGCTTCCAGTTTTTGCCCATTCAGTATGATATTGGCTGTGGGTTTGTCATAAATAGCTCTTATTATTTTGAGATACGACCCATCAATACCTAATTTATTGAGAGTTTTTAGCATGAAGGGTTGTTGAATTTTGTCAAAGGCCTTTTCTTCATGTATTGAGATAATCATGTGGATTTGACTTTGGTTCTGTTTATATGCTGGATTACATTTATTGGTTTGCGTATATTGAACCAGCCTTGCATCCCAGGGATGAAGCCCACTTGATCATGGTGGATAAGCTGTTTGATGTGCTGCTGGATTCGGTTTGCCAGTAATTCATTGAGGATTTTTGCATCAATATTCATCAAGGATATTGGTCTAAAATTCTCTTTTTTGGTTGTGTCTCTGCCCAGCTTTGGTATCAGCATGATGCTGGCCTCATTAAATGAGTTAGGAAGGATTCCCTCTTTTTCTATTGATTGGAATAGTTTCTGAAGTAATGGTTCCAGTTCCTCCTTGTACCTCTGGTAGAATTCGGCTGTGAACCCATCTGATCCTGGACTCTTTTTGGTTGGTAAGCTATTGATCATTGCCACAATTTCAGCTCCTGTTATTAGTCTATTCAGAGATTCAACTTCTTCCTGGTTTAGTCATGGGAGAGTGTATGTGTCGAGGAATTTATCCCTTTCTTTTTTTTTTAATTCTTTTTCTTTTTATCATTATTATTATTATTATTACTATTATACTTTAGGCTCTATGGCACATGTACGCAACGTGCAGGTAAGCTACATATGTATACATGTGCCATGCTGGTGTGCTGCACCCACCAACTCGTCATCTAGCATTAGGTATATCTCCCAATGCTGTCCCACCCCTCCCCCCACCCCACAACAGTCCCCGAAGTGTGATGTTCCCCTTCCTGTGTCCATGTGTTCTCATTGTTCGATTTCCACCTATGAGTGAGAATATGTGGTGTTTGGTTTTTTGTTCTTGCGATAGTTTACTGAGAACGATGATTTCCAATTTCATCCCTGTCCCTACAAAGGATATGAACTCATCATTTTTTATGGCTGCATAGTATTCCATGGTGTATATGTGCCACATTTTCTTAATCCAGTCTATCATTGTTGGACATTTGGGTTGGTTCCAAGTCTTTGCTATTGTGTATAATGCCGCAATAAACATACGTGTGCATGTGTCTTTATAGCAGCATGATTTATAGTCCTTTGGGTATATACCCAGTAATGGGATGGCTGGGTCAAATGGAATTTCTAGTTCTAGATCCCTGAGGAATCGCCACAGTGACTTCCACAAGGGTTGAACTAGTTTACAGTCCCACCAACAGTGTAAAAGTGTTCCTATTTCTCCACATCCTCTCCAGCACCTGTTGTTTCCTGACTTTTTAATGATTGCCATTCTACCTGGTGTGAGATGGTATCTCATTGTGGTTTTGATTTGCATTTCTCTGATGGCCAGTGATGGTGAGCATTTTTTCACGTGTTTTTTGGCTGCATAAATGTCTTCTTTTGAGGAGTGTCTGTTCATGTCCTTCGCCCTCTTTTTGATGGGGTTGTGTGGTGTTTTCTTGTAAATTTGTTGGAGTTCATTGTAGATTCTGGATATTAGCCCTTTGTCAGATGAGTAGGTTGCGAAAATTTTCTCCCATTTTGTAGGTTGCCTGTTCACTCTGATGGTAGTTTCCTTTGCTGTGCAGAAGCTCTTGAGTTTAATTAGATCCCATTTGTCAATTTTGGCTTTTGTTGCCATTGCTTTTGGTGTTTTAGACATGAAGTCCTTGCCCATGCCTATGTCCTGAATGGTATTGCCTAGGTTTTCTTCTAGGGTTTTTATGGTTTTAGGTCTAACGTTTAAGTCTTTAATCCATCTTGAGTTGATTTTTGTATAAGGTGTAAGGAAGGGATCCAGTTTCAGCTTTCTACATGTGGCTAGCCAGTTTTCCCAGCACCATTTATTAAATAGGGAATCCTTTCTCCATTTCTTGTTTTTGTCAGGTTTGTCAAAGATCAGATAGTTGTAGATATGTGGCATTATTTCTGACGGCTTTGTTCTGTTCCATTGATCTATATCTCTGTTTTGATACCAGTACCATGCTGTTTTGGTTACTGTAGCCTTGTAGTATAGTTTGAAGTCAGGTAGCGTGATGCCTCCAGCTTTGTTCTTTTGGCTTAGGATTGACTTGGTGATGCGGGCTCTTTTTTGGTTCCCTATGAACTTTAAAGTAGTTTTTTCCAATTCTGTGAAGAAAGTCATTGGTAACTTGATGGGGATGGCATTGAATCTGTAAATTACCTTGTTAAGGATGGCCATTTTCATGTTACTGATTCTTCCTACCCATGAGCATGGAATGTTCTTCCATTTGTTTGTATCCTCTTTTATTTCCTTGAGCAGTGGTTTGTAGTTTTCTCCTTGAAGAGGTCCTTCACATCCCTTGTAAGTTGGATTCCTAGGTATTTTATTCTCTTTGAAGCAATTGTGAATGGGAGTTCACTCATGATTTGGCTCTCTGTTTGTCTGTTATTGATCTATAAGAATACTTGTGATTTTTGTACATTGATGTTGTATCCTGAGACTTTGCTGAAGTTGCTTATCAGCTTAAGGAGATTTTGGGCTGAGACAATGGGGTTTTCTAGATATACTATCACGTCATCTGCAAACAGGGACAATTTGACTTCCTTTTTTCCTAATTGAATACCCTTGATTTCCTTCTCTTGCCTAATTGCCCTGGCCAGAAATTCCAACACTATGTTGAATAGAAGTGGTGAGAGAGGGCATCCCTGTCTTGTGCCAGTTTTCAAAGTGAATGCTTCCAGTTTTTGCCCATTCAGTATGATATTGGCTGTGGGTTTGTCATAAATAGCTCTTATTATTTTGAGATACGACCCATCAATACCTAATTTATTGAGAGTTTTTAGCATGAAGGGTTGTTGAATTTTGTCAAAGGCCTTTTCTTCATGTATTGAGATAATCATGTGGTTTTTGACTTTGGTTCTGTTTATATGCTGGATTACATTTATTGATTTGCATATATTGAACCAGCCTTGCATCCCAGGGATGAAGCCCACTTGATCATGGTGGATAAGCTGTTTGATGTGCTGCTGGATTCGGTTTGCCAGTAATTTATTGAGGATTTTTGCATCAATATTCATTAAGGATATTGGTCTAAAATTCTCTTTTTTGGTTGTGTCTCTGCCCAGCTTTGGTATCAGCATGATGCTGGCCTCATTAAATGAGTTAGGAAGCATTCCCTCTTTTTCTATTGATTGGAAAAGTTTCTGAAGTAATGGTTCCAGTTCCTCCTTGTACCTCTGGTAGAATTCGGCTGTGAACCCATCTGATCCTGGACTCTTTTTGGTTGGTAAGCTATTGATCATTGCCACAATTTCAGCTCCTGTTATTAGTCTATTCAGAGATTCAACTTCTTCCTGGTTTAGTCATGGGAGAGTCTATGTGTCGAGGAATTTATCCCTTTCTTTTTTTTTTAATTCTTTTTCTTTTTATCATTATTATTATTATTATTACTATTATACTTTAGGCTCTATGGCACATGTACGCAACGTGCAGGTAAGCTACATATGTATACATGTGCAATGCTGGTGTGCTGCACCCACCAACTCGTCATCTAGCATTAGGTATATCTCCCAATGCTGTCGCCACCCCTCCCCCCACCCCACAACAGTCCCCGAAGTGTGATGTTCCCCTTCCTGTGTCCATGTGTTCTCATTGTTCGATTTCCACCTATGAGTGAGAATATGTGGTGTTTGGTTTTTTGTTCTTGCGATAGTTTACTGAGAACGATGATTTCCAATTTCATCCCTGTCCCTACAAAGGATATGAACTCATCATTTTTTATGGCTGCATAGTATTCCATGGTGTATATGTGCCACATTTTCTTAATCCAGTCTATCATTGTCGGACATTTGGGTTGGTTCCAAGTCTTTGCTATTGTGTATAATGCCGCAATAAACATACGTGTGCATGTGTCTTTATAGCAGCATGATTTATAGTCCTTTGGGTATATACCCAGTAATGGGATGGCTGGGTCAAATGGAATTTCTAGTTCTAGATCCCTGAGGAATCGCCACAGTGACTTCCACAAGGGTTGAACTAGTTTACAGTCCCACCAACAGTGTAAAAGTGTTCCTATTTCTCCACATCCTCTCCAGCACCTGTTGTTTCCTGACTTTTTAATGATTGCCATTCTACCTGGTGTGAGATGGTATCTCATTGTGGTTTTGATTTGCATTTCTCTGATGGCCAGTGATGGTGAGCATTTTTTCACGTGTTTTTTGGCTGCATAAATGTCTTCTTTTGAGGAGTGTCTGTTCATGTCCTTCGCCCTCTTTTTGATGGGGTTGTGTGGTGTTTTCTTGTAAATTTGTTGGAGTTCATTGTAGATTCTGGATATTAGCCCTTTGTCAGATGAGTAGGTTGCGAAAATTTTCTCCCATTTTGTAGGTTGCCTGTTCACTCTGATGGTAGTTTCCTTTGCTGTGCAGAAGCTCTTGAGTTTAATTAGATCCCATTTGTCAATTTTGGCTTTTGTTGCCATTGCTTTTGGTGTTTTAGACATGAAGTCCTTGCCCATGCCTATGTCCTGAATGGTATTGCCTAGGTTTTCTTCTAGGGTTTTTATGGTTTTAGGTCTAACGTTTAAGTCTTTAATCCATCTTGAGTTGATTTTTGTATAAGGTGTAAGGAAGGGATCCAGTTTCAGCTTTCTACATGTGGCTAGCCAGTTTTCCCAGCACCATTTATTAAATAGGGAATCCTTTCTCCATTTCTTGTTTTTGTCAGGTTTGTCAAAGATCAGATAGTTGTAGATATGTGGCATTATTTCTGACGGCTTTGTTCTGTTCCATTGATCTATATCTCTGTTTTGATACCAGTACCATGCTGTTTTGGTTACTGTAGCCTTGTAGTATAGTTTGAAGTCAGGTAGCGTGATGCCTCCAGCTTTGTTCTTTTGGCTTAGGATTGACTTGGTGATGCGGGCTCTTTTTTGGTTCCCTATGAACTTTAAAGTAGTTTTTTCCAATTCTGTGAAGAAAGTCATTGGTAACTTGATGGGGATGGCATTGAATCTGTAAATTACCTTGTTAAGGATGGCCATTTTCATGTTACTGATTCTTCCTACCCATGAGCATGGAATGTTCTTCCATTTGTTTGTATCCTCTTTTATTTCCTTGAGCAGTGGTTTGTAGTTTTCTCCTTGAAGAGGTCCTTCACATCCCTTGTAAGTTGGATTCCTAGGTATTTTATTCTCTTTGAAGCAATTGTGAATGGGAGTTCACTCATGATTTGGCTCTCTGTTTGTCTGTTATTGATCTATAAGAATACTTGTGATTTTTGTACATTGATGTTGTATCCTGAGACTTTGCTGAAGTTGCTTATCAGCTTAAGGAGATTTTGGGCTGAGACAATGGGGTTTTCTAGATATACTATCACGTCATCTGCAAACAGGGACAATTTGACTTCCTTTTTTCCTAATTGAATACCCTTGATTTCCTTCTCTTGCCTAATTGCCCTGGCCAGAAATTCCAACACTATGTTGAATAGAAGTGGTGAGAGAGGGCATCCCTGTCTTGTGCCAGTTTTCAAAGTGAATGCTTCCAGTTTTTGCCCATTCAGTATGATATTGGCTGTGGGTTTGTCATAAATAGCTCTTATTATTTTGAGATACGACCCATCAATACCTAATTTATTGAGAGTTTTTAGCATGAAGGGTTGTTGAATTTTGTCAAAGGCCTTTTCTTCATGTATTGAGATAATCATGTGGTTTTTGACTTTGGTTCTGTTTATATGCTGGATTACATTTATTGATTTGCATATATTGAACCAGCCTTGCATCCCAGGGATGAAGCCCACTTGATCATGGTGGATAAGCTGTTTGATGTGCTGCTGGATTCGGTTTGCCAGTAATTTATTGAGGATTTTTGCATCAATATTCATTAAGGATATTGGTCTAAAATTCTCTTTTTTGGTTGTGTCTCTGCCCAGCTTTGGTATCAGCATGATGCTGGCCTCATTAAATGAGTTAGGAAGCATTCCCTCTTTTTCTATTGATTGGAAAAGTTTCTGAAGTAATGGTTCCAGTTCCTCCTTGTACCTCTGGTAGAATTCGGCTGTGAACCCATCTGATCCTGGACTCTTTTTGGTTGGTAAGCTATTGATCATTGCCACAATTTCAGCTCCTGTTATTAGTCTATTCAGAGATTCAACTTCTTCCTGGTTTAGTCATGGGAGAGTCTATGTGTCGAGGAATTTATCCCTTTCTTTTTTTTTTAATTCTTTTTCTTTTTATCATTATTATTATTATTATTACTATTATACTTTAGGCTCTATGGCACATGTACGCAACGTGCAGGTAAGCTACATATGTATACATGTGCCATGCTGGTGTGCTGCACCCACCAACTCGTCATCTAGCATTAGGTATATCTCCCAATGCTGTCGCCACCCCTCCCCCCACCCCACAACAGTCCCCGAAGTGTGATGTTCCCCTTCCTGTGTCCATGTGTTCTCATTGTTCGATTTCCACCTATGAGTGAGAATATGTGGTGTTTGGTTTTTTGTTCTTGCGATAGTTTACTGAGAACGATGATTTCCAATTTCATCCCTGTCCCTACAAAGGATATGAACTCATCATTTTTTATGGCTGCATAGTATTCCATGGTGTATATGTGCCACATTTTCTTAATCCAGTCTATCATTGTCGGACATTTGGGTTGGTTCCAAGTCTTTGCTATTGTGTATAATGCCGCAATAAACATACGTGTGCATGTGTCTTTATAGCAGCATGATTTATAGTCCTTTGGGTATATACCCAGTAATGGGATGGCTGGGTCAAATGGAATTTCTAGTTCTAGATCCCTGAGGAATCGCCACAGTGACTTCCACAAGGGTTGAACTAGTTTACAGTCCCACCAACAGTGTAAAAGTGTTCCTATTTCTCCACATCCTCTCCAGCACCTGTTGTTTCCTGACTTTTTAATGATTGCCATTCTACCTGGTGTGAGATGGTATCTCATTGTGGTTTTGATTTGCATTTCTCTGATGGCCAGTGATGGTGAGCATTTTTTCACGTGTTTTTTGGCTGCATAAATGTCTTCTTTTGAGGAGTGTCTGTTCATGTCCTTCGCCCTCTTTTTGATGGGGTTGTGTGGTGTTTTCTTGTAAATTTGTTGGAGTTCATTGTAGATTCTGGATATTAGCCCTTTGTCAGATGAGTAGGTTGCGAAAATTTTCTCCCATTTTGTAGGTTGCCTGTTCACTCTGATGGTAGTTTCCTTTGCTGTGCAGAAGCTCTTGAGTTTAATTAGATCCCATTTGTCAATTTTGGCTTTTGTTGCCATTGCTTTTGGTGTTTTAGACATGAAGTCCTTGCCCATGCCTATGTCCTGAATGGTATTGCCTAGGTTTTCTTCTAGGGTTTTTATGGTTTTAGGTCTAACGTTTAAGTCTTTAATCCATCTTGAGTTGATTTTTGTATAAGGTGTAAGGAAGGGATCCAGTTTCAGCTTTCTACATGTGGCTAGCCAGTTTTCCCAGCACCATTTATTAAATAGGGAATCCTTTCTCCATTTCTTGTTTTTGTCAGGTTTGTCAAAGATCAGATAGTTGTAGATATGTGGCATTATTTCTGACGGCTTTGTTCTGTTCCATTGATCTATATCTCTGTTTTGATACCAGTACCATGCTGTTTTGGTTACTGTAGCCTTGTAGTATAGTTTGAAGTCAGGTAGCGTGATGCCTCCAGCTTTGTTCTTTTGGCTTAGGATTGACTTGGTGATGCGGGCTCTTTTTTGGTTCCATATGAACTTTAAAGTAGTTTTTTCCAATTCTGTGAAGAAAGTCATTGGTAACTTGATGGGGATGGCATTGAATCTGTAAATTACCTTGGGAAGGATGGCCATTTTCATGTTACTGATTCTTCCTACCCATGAGCATGGAATGTTCTTCAATTTGTTTGTATCCTCTTTTATTTCCTTGAGCAGTGGTTTGTAGTTTTCTCCTTGAAGAGGTCCTTCACATCCCTTGTAAGTTGGATTCCTAGGTATTTTATTCTCTTTGAAGCAATTGTGAATGGGAGTTCACTCATGATTTGGCTCTCTGTTTGTCTGTTATTGATGTATAAGAATACTTGTGATTTTTGTACATTGATGTTGTATCCTGAGACTTTGCTGAAGTTGCTTATCAGCTTAAGGAGATTTTGGGCTGAGACAATGGGGTTTTCTAGATATACTATCACGTCATCTGCAAACAGGGACAATTTGACTTCCTTTTTTCCTAATTGAATACCCTTGATTTCCTTCTCTTGCCTAATTGCCCTGGCCAGAACTTCCAACACTATGTTGAATAGAAGTGGTGAGAGAGGGCATCCCTGTCTTGTGCCAGTTTTCAAAGTGAATGCTTCCAGTTTTTGCCCATTCAGTATGATATTGGCTGTGGGTTTGTCATAAATAGCTCTTATTATTTTGAGATACGACCCATCAATACCTAATTTATTGAGAGTTTTTAGCATGAAGGGTTGTTGAATTTTGTCAAAGGCCTTTTCTTCATGTATTGAGATAATCATGTGGTTTTTGACTTTGGTTCTGTTTATATGCTGGATTACATTTATTGATTTGCATATATTGAACCAGCCTTGCATCCCAGGGATGAAGCCCACTTGATCATGGTGGATAAGCTGTTTGATGCGCTGCTGGATTCGGTTTGCCAGTAATTCATTGAGGATTTTTGCATCAATATTCATCAAGGATATTGGTCTAAAATTCTCTTTTTTGGTTGTGTCTCTGCCCAGCTTTGGTATCAGCATGATGCTGGCCTCATTAAATGAGTTAGGAAGGATTCCCTCTTTTTCTATTGATTGGAAAAGTTTCTGAAGTAATGGTTCCAGTTCCTCCTTGTACCTCTGGTAGAATTCGGCTGTGAACCCATCTGATCCTGGACTCTTTTTGGTTGGTAAGCTATTGATCATTGCCACAATTTCAGCTCCTGTTATTAGTCTATTCAGAGATTCAACTTCTTCCTGGTTTAGTCATGGGAGAGTGTATGTGTCGAGGAATTTATCCCTTTGTTTTTTCTTTAATTTTTTTCTTTTTATCATTATTATTATTATTATTATTATTATTATTATTATTATACTTTAGGCTCTATGGCACATGTGTGCAACGTGCAGGTAAGCTACATATGTATACATGTGCCATGCTGGTGTGCTGCACCCACCAACTCGTCATCTAGCATTAGGTATATCTCCCAATGCTGTCCCTCCCCCCTCCCCCCACCCCACAACCGTCCCCGAAGTGTGATGTTCCCCTTCCTTTGTCCATGTGTTCTCATTGTTCGATTCCCACCTATGAGTGAGAATATGTGGTGTTTGGTTTTTTGTTCTTGCGATAGTTTACTGAGAACGATGATTTCCAATTTCATCCATGTCCCTACAAATGATATGAACTCATCATTTTTTATGGCTGCATAATATTCCATGGTGTATATGTGCCACATTTTCTTAATCCAGTCTATCAGTGTTGGACATTTGGGTTGGTTCCAAGTCTTTGCTATTGTGTATAATGCCGCAATAAACATACGTGTGCATGTGTCTTTATAGCAGCATGATTTATAGTCCTTTGGGTATATACCCAGTAATGGGATGGCTGGGTCCAATGGAATTTCTAGTTCTAGATCCCTGAGGAATCGGCACAGTGACTTCCACAAGGGTTGAACTAGTTTACAGTCCCACCAACAGTGTAAAAGTGTTCCTATTTCTCCACATCCTCTCCAGCACCTGTTGTTTCCTGGCTTTTTAATGATTGCCATTCTAACTGGTGTGAGATGGTATCTCATTGTGGTTTTGATTTGCATTTCTCTGATGGCCAGTGATGGTGAGCATTTTTTCACGTGTTTTTTGGCTGCATAAATGTCTTCTTTTGAGGAGTGTCTGTTCATGTCCTTCGCCCACTTTTTGATGGGGTTGTTTGGTGTTTTCTTGTAAATTTGTTGGAGTTCACTGTAGATTCTGGATATTAGCCCTTTGTCAGCTGAGTAGGTTGTGAAAATTTTCTCTCATTTTGTAGGTTGCCTGTTCACTCTGATGGTAGTTTCCTTTGCTGTGCAGAAGCTCTTGAGTTTAATTAGATCCCATTTGTCAATTTTGGCTTTTGTTGCCATTGCTTTTGGTGTTTTAGACATGAAGTCCTTGCCCATGCCTATGTCCTGAATGGTATTGCCTAGGTTTTCTTCTAGGGTTTTTATGGTTTTAGATCTAACGTTTAAGTCTTTAATCCATCTTGAGTTGATTTTTCTATAAGGTGTAAGGAAGGGATCCAGTTTCGGCTTTCTACATGTGGCTAGCCAGTTTTCCCAGCACCATTTATTAAATAGGGAATCCTTTCTCCATTTCATGTTTTTGTCAGGTTTGTCAAAGATCAGATAGTTGTAGATATGTGGCATTATTTCTGACGGCTCTGTTCTGTTCCATTGATCTATATCTCTGTTTTGGTACCAGTACCATGCTGTTTTGGTTACTGTAGCCTTGTAGTATAGTTTGAAGTCAGGTAGCGTGATGCCTCCAGCTTTGTTCTTTTGGCTTAGGATTGACTTGGTGATGCGGGCTCTTTTTTGGTTCCATATGAACTTTAAAGTAGTTTTTTCCAATTCTGTGAAGAAAGTCATTGATAACTTGATGGGGATGGCATTGAATCTGTAAATTACCTTGGGAAGGATGGCCATTTTCATGATATTGATTCTTCCTACCCTTGAGCATGGAATGTTCTTCCATTTGTTTGTATCCTCTTTTATTTCCTTGAGCAGTGGTTTGTAGTTTTCTCCTTGAAGAGGTCCTTCACATCCCTTGTAAGTTGGATTCCTAGGTATTTTATTCTCTTTGAAGCAATTGTGAATGGGAGTTCACTCATGATTTGGCTCTCTGTTTGTCTGTTATTGATGTATAAGAATGCTTGTGATTTTTGTACATTGATGTTGTATCCTGAGACTTTGCTGAAGTTGCTTATCAGCTTAAGGAGATTTTGGGCTGAGACAATGGGGTTTTCTAGATATACTATCACGTCATCTGCAAACAGGGACAATTTGACTTCCTTTTTTCCTAATTGAATACCCTTGATTTCCTTCTCTTGCCTAATTGCCCTGGCCAGAACTTCCAACACTATGTTGAATAGAAGTGGTGAGAGAGGGCATCCCTGTCTTGTGCCAGTTTTCAAAGTGAATGCTTCCAGTTTTTGCCCATTCAGTATGATATTGGCTGTGGGTTTGTCATAAATAGCTCTTATTATTTTGTGATACGACCCATCAATACCTAATTTATTGAGAGTTTTTAGCATGAAGGGTTGTTGAATTTTGTCAAAGGCCTTTTCTTCATGTATTGAGATAATCATGTGGTTTTTGACTTTGATTCTGTTTATATGCTGGATTACATTTATTGATTGGCGTATATTGAACCAGCCTTGCATCCCAGGGATGAAGCCCACTTGATCATTGTGGATAAGCTGTTTGATGTGCTGCTGGATTCGGTTTGCCAGTAATTTATTGAGGATTTTTGCATCAATATTCATCAAGGATATTGGTCTAAAATTCTCTTTTTTGGTTGTGTCTCTGCCCAGCTTTGGTATCAGCATGATGCTGGCCTCATAAAATGAGTTAGGAAGGATTCCCTCTTTTTCTATTGATTGGAATAGTTTCTGAAGTAATGGTTCCAGTTCCTCCTTGTACCTCTGGTAGAATTCGGCTGTGAACCCATCTGATCCTGAACTCTTTTTGGTTGGTAAGCTATTGATGATTCCCACAATTTCAGCTCCTGTTATTACTCTATTCAGAGATTCAACTTCTTCCTGGTTTAGTCATGGGAGAGTGTATGTGTCGAGGAATTTATCCCTCTCTTTTTTTTTTAATTTTTTTTCTTTTTATCATGATTATTATTATTGTTATTATTAGTAGTATACTTTACGCTCTATGGTACATGTGCGCAACGTGCAGGTAAGCTACATATGTATACATGTGCCATGCTGGTGTGCTGCACCCACCAACTCGTCATCTAGCATTAGGTATATCTCCCAATGCTGTCCCTCCCCCCTCCCCCCACCCCACAAACGTCCCCGAAGTGTGATGTTCCCCTTCCTTTGTCCATCTGTTCTCATTGTTCGATTCCCACCTATGAGTGAGAATATGTGGTGTTTGGTTTTTCGTTCTTGCGATAGTTTACTGAGAACGATGATTTCCAATTTCATCCATGTCCCTACAAATGATATGAACTCATCATTTTTTATGGCTGCATAATATTCCATGGTGTATGTGTGCCACATTTTCTTAATCCAGTCTATCAGTGTTGGACATTTGGGTTGGTTCCAAGTCTTTGCTATTGTGTATAATGCCGCAATAAACAAACGCGTGCATGTGTCTTTATAGCAGCATGATTTATAGTCCTTTGGGTATATACCCAGTAATGGGATGGCTGGGTCCAATGGAATTTCTAGTTCCAGATCCCTGAGGAATCGCCACAGTGACTTCCACAAGGGCTGAACTAGTTTAAAGTCCCACCAACAGTGTAAAAGTGTTCCTATTTCTTCACATCCTCTCCAGCACCTGTTGTTTCCTGACTTTTTAATGATTGCCATTCTAACTGGTGTGAGATGGTGTCTCATTGTGGTTTTGATTTGCATTTCTCTGATGGCCAGTGATGGTGAGCATTTTTTCACGTGTTTTTTGGCTGCATAAATGTCTTCTTTTGAGGAGTGTCTGTTCATGTCCTTCGCCCACTTTTTGATGGGGTTGCTTGGTGTTTTCTTGTAAATTTGTTGGAGTTCATTGTAGATTCTGGATATTAGCCCTTTGTCAGCTGAGTAGGTTGCGAAAATTTTCTCCCATTTTGTAGGTTGCCTGTTCACTCTGATGGTAGTTTCCTTTGCTGTGCAGAAGCTCTTGAGTTTAATTAGATCCCATTTGTCAATTTTGGCTTTTGTTGCCATTGCTTTTGGTGTTTTAGACATGAAGTCCTTGCCCATGCCCATGTCCTGAATGGTATTGCGTAGGATTTCTTCTAGGGTTTTTATGGTTTTAGGTCTAACGTTTAAGTCTTTAATCCATCTTGAGTTGATTTTTCTATAAGGTGTAAGGAAGGGATCCAGTTTCAGCTTTCTACATGTGGCTAGCCAGTTTTCCCAGCACCATTTATTAAATAGGGAATCCTTTCTCCATTTCTTGTTTTTGTCAGGTTTGTCAAAGATCAGATAGTTGTAGATAGGTGGCATTATTTCTGACGGCTCTGTTCTGTTCCATTGATCTATATCTCTGTTTTGGTACCAGTACCATGCTGTTTTGGTTACTGTAGCCTTGTAGTACAGTTTGAAGTCAGGTAGCGTGATGCCTCCAGCTTTGTTCTTTTGGCTTAGGATTGACTTGGTGATGCGGGCTCTTTTTTGGTTCCATATGAACTTGAAAGTAGATTTTTCCAGTTCTGAGAAGAAAGTCATTGGTAACTTGATGGGGATGGCATTGAATCTGTAAATTACCTTGGGATGGATGGCCATTTTCATGATATTGATTCTTCCTACCCATGAGCATGGAATGTTCTTCCATTTGTTTGTATCCTCTTTTATTTCCTTGAGCAGTGGTTTGTAGTTTTCTCCTTGAAGAGGTCCTTCACATGCCTTGTAAGTTGGATTCCTAGGTATTTTATTCTTTGAAGCAATTGTGAATGGGAGTTCACTCATGATTTGGCTCTCTGTTTGTCTGTTATTGATGTATAAGAATGCTTGTGATTTTTGTACATTGATGTTGTATCCTGAGACTTTGCTGAAGTTGCTTATCAGCTTAAGGAGATTTTGGGCTGAGACAATGGGGTTTTCTGGATATACTATCACGTCATCTGCAAACAGGGACAATTTGACTTCCTTTTTTCCTAATTGAATATCCTTGATTTCCTTCTCTTGCCTAATTGCCCTGGCCAGAACTTCCAACACTATGTTGAATAGAAGTGGTGAGAGAGGGCATCCCTGTCTTGTGCCAGTTTTCAAAGTGAATGCTTCCAGTTTTTGCCCATTCAGTGTGATATTGGCTGTGGGTTTGTCATAAATAGCTCTTATTATTTTGAGATACGACCCATCAATACCTAATTTATTGAGAGTTTTTAGCATGAGGGGTTGTTGAATTTTGTCAAAGGCCTTTTCTTCATGTATTGAGATAATCATGTGGTTTTTGACTATGGTTCTGTTTATATGCTGGATTACATTTATTGATTTGCGTATATTGAACCAGCCTTGCATCCCAGGGATGAAGCCCACTTGATCATGGTGGATAAGCTGTTTGATGTGCTGCTGGATTCGGTTTGCCAGTAATTTATTGAGGATTTTTCCACCAATATTCATCAAGAATATTGGTCAAAAATTCTCTTTTTTGGTTGTGTCTCTGCCCAGCTTTGGTATCAGCATGATGCTGGCCTCATTAAATGCGTTAGGTACGATTCCCTCTTTTTCTATTGATTGGAATAGTTTCTGAAGTAATGGTTCCAGTTCCTCCTTGTACCTCTGGTAGAATTCGGCGGTGAACCCATCTGATCCTGGACTCTATTTGGTTGGTAAGCTATTGATTATTGCCACAATTTCAGCTCCTGTTATTAGTCTATTCAGAGATTCAAATTCTTCCTGCTTTAGTCATGGGAGAGTGTATGTGTCGAGGAATTTATCCCTTTCTTTTTTTTTAATTTTTTTTCTTTTTATCATTATTATTATTATTATTATTATATTTAGGCTCTATGGTACATGTGCGCAACGTGCAGGTAAGCTACATATGTATACATGTGCCGTGCTGGTGTGCGGCACCCACCAACTCGTCATCTACCATGAGGTATATCTCCCAATGCTGTCCCTCCCCCCTCCCCTCACCCCACAACCGTCCCCGAAGTGTGATGTTCCCCTTCCTGTGTCCATGTGTTCTCATTGTGCGATTCCCACCTATGAGTGAGAATGTGTGGTGTTTGGTTTTTTGTTCTTGCGATAGTTTACTGAGAACGATGATTTCCAATTTCATCCATGTCCCTACAAAGGATATGAACTCATCATTTTTTATGGCTGCATAGTATTCCATGGTGTATATGGGCCAAATTTTCTTAATCCAGTCTATCATTGTTGGACATTTGGGTTGGTTCCAAGTCTTTGCTATTGTGTATAATGCCGCAATAAACATACGTGTGCATGTGTCTTTATAGCAGCATGATTTATAGTCCTTTGGGTATATACCCAGTAATGGGATGGCTGGGTCAAATGGAATTTCTAGTTCTAGATCCCTGAGGAATCGCCACAGTGACTTCCACAAGGGTTGAACTAGTTTACAGTCCCACCAACAGTGTAAAAGTGTTCCTATTTCTCCACATCCTCTACAGCACCTGTTGTTTCCTGACTTTTTGATGATTGCCATTCTAACTGGTGTGCTATGGTATCTCATTGTGGTTTTGATTTGCATTTCTCTGATGGCCAGTGCTGGTGAGCATTTTTTCACGTGTTTTTTGGCTGCATAAATGTCTTCTTTTGAGGAGTGTCTGTTCATGTCCTTCGCCCACTTTTTGATGAGGTTGTTTGGTGTTTTCTTGTAAATTTGTTGGAGTTCATTGTAGATTCTGGATATTAGCCCTTTGTCAGCTGAGTAGGTTGCGAAAATTTTCTCCCATTTTGTACTTTGCCTGTTCACTCTGATGGTAGTTTCCTTTGTTTTGCAGAAGCTCTTGAGTTTAATTAGATCCCATTTGTCAATTTTGGCTTTTGTTGCCATTGCTTTTGGTGTTTTAGACATGAAGTCCTTGCCCATGCCTATGTCCTGAATGGTATTGCCTAGGTTTTCTTCTAGGGTTTTTATGGTTTTAGGTCTAACGTTTCAGTCTTTAATCCATCTTGAGTTGATTTTTGTATAAGGTGTAAGGAAGGGATGCAGTTTTCGCTTTCTACATGTGGCTAGCCAGTTTTCCCAGCACCATTTATTAAATAGGGAATCCTTTCTCCATTTCTTGTTTTTCTCAGGTTTGTCAAAGATCAGATAGTTGTAGATATGTGGCATTGTTTCTGACGGCTCTGTTCTGTTCCATTCATCTATATCTCTGCTTTGGTACCAGTATCATGCTGTTTTGGTTACTGTAGCCTTGTAGTATAGTTTGAAGTCAGGTAGCGTGATGCCTCCAGCTTTGTTCTTTTGGCTTAGGATTGACTTGGTGATGCGGGCTCTTTTTTGGTTCCATATGAACTTGAAAGTAGATTTTTCCAGTTCTGAGAAGAAAGTCATTGGTAACTTGATGGGGATGGCATTGAATCTGTAAATTACCTTGGGAAGGATGGCCATTTTCATGATATTGATTCTTCCTACCCATGAGCATGGAATGTTCTTCCATTTGTTTGTATCCTCTTTTATTTCCTTGAGCAGTGGTTTGTAGTTTTCTCCTTGAAGAGGTCCTTCACATCCCTTGTAAGTTGGATTCCTAGGTATTTTATTCTCTTTGAAGCAATTGTGAATGGGAGTTCACTCATGATTTGGCTCTCTGTTTGTCTGTTATTGCTGTATAAGAATGCTTGTGATTTTTGTACATTGGTGTTGTATCCTGAGACTTTGCTGAAGTTGCTTATCAGCTTAAGGAGATTTTGGGCTGAGACAATGGGGTTTTCTAGATATACTATCACGTCATCTGCAAACAGGGACAATTTGACTTCCTTTTTTCCTAATTGAATACCCTTGATTTCCTTCTCTTGCCTAATTGCCCTGGCCAGAACTTCCAACACTATGTTGAATAGAAGTGGTGAGAGAGGGCATCCCTGTCTTGTGCCAGTTTTCAAAGTGAATGCTTCCAGTTTTTGCCCATTCAGTATGATATTGGCTGTGGGTTTGTCATAAATAGCTCTTATTATTTTGAGATACGACCCATCAATACCTAATTTATTGAGAGTTTTTAGCATGAAGGGTTGTTGAATTTTGTCAAAGGCCTTTTCTTCATGTATTGAGATAATCATGTGGTTTTTGACTTTGGTTCTGTTTATATGCTGGATTACATTTATTGATTTGCATATATTGAACCAGCCTTGCATCCCAGGGATGAAGCCCACTTGATCATGGTGGATAAGCTGTTTGATGCGCTGCTGGATTCGGTTTGCCAGTAATTCATTGAGGATTTTTGCATCAATATTCATCAAGGATATTGGTCTAAAATTCTCTTTTTTGGTTGTGTCTCTGCCCAGCTTTGGTATCAGCATGATGCTGGCCTCATTAAATGAGTTAGGAAGGATTCCCTCTTTTTCTATTGATTGGAAAAGTTTCTGAAGTAATGGTTCCAGTTCCTCCTTGTACCTCTGGTAGAATTCGGCTGTGAACCCATCTGATCCTGGACTCTTTTTGGTTGGTAAGCTATTGATCATTGCCACAATTTCAGCTCCTGTTATTAGTCTATTCAGAGATTCAACTTCTTCCTGGTTTAGTCATGGGAGAGTGTATGTGTCGAGGAATTTATCCCTTTGTTTTTTCTTTAATTTTTTTCTTTTTATCATTATTATTATTATTATTATTATTATTATTATTATTATACTTTAGGCTCTATGGCACATGTGTGCAACGTGCAGGTAAGCTACATATGTATACATGTGCCATGCTGGTGTGCTGCACCCACCAACTCGTCATCTAGCATTAGGTATATCTCCCAATGCTGTCCCTCCCCCCTCCCCCCACCCCACAACCGTCCCCGAAGTGTGATGTTCCCCTTCCTTTGTCCATGTGTTCTCATTGTTCGATTCCCACCTATGAGTGAGAATATGTGGTGTTTGGTTTTTTGTTCTTGCGATAGTTTACTGAGAACGATGATTTCCAATTTCATCCATGTCCCTACAAATGATATGAACTCATCATTTTTTATGGCTGCATAATATTCCATGGTGTATATGTGCCACATTTTCTTAATCCAGTCTATCAGTGTTGGACATTTGGGTTGGTTCCAAGTCTTTGCTATTGTGTATAATGCCGCAATAAACATACGTGTGCATGTGTCTTTATAGCAGCATGATTTATAGTCCTTTGGGTATATACCCAGTAATGGGATGGCTGGGTCCAATGGAATTTCTAGTTCTAGATCCCTGAGGAATCGGCACAGTGACTTCCACAAGGGTTGAACTAGTTTACAGTCCCACCAACAGTGTAAAAGTGTTCCTATTTCTCCACATCCTCTCCAGCACCTGTTGTTTCCTGGCTTTTTAATGATTGCCATTCTAACTGGTGTGAGATGGTATCTCATTGTGGTTTTGATTTGCATTTCTCTGATGGCCAGTGATGGTGAGCATTTTTTCACGTGTTTTTTGGCTGCATAAATGTCTTCTTTTGAGGAGTGTCTGTTCATGTCCTTCGCCCACTTTTTGATGGGGTTGTTTGGTGTTTTCTTGTAAATTTGTTGGAGTTCACTGTAGATTCTGGATATTAGCCCTTTGTCAGCTGAGTAGGTTGTGAAAATTTTCTCTCATTTTGTAGGTTGCCTGTTCACTCTGATGGTAGTTTCCTTTGCTGTGCAGAAGCTCTTGAGTTTAATTAGATCCCATTTGTCAATTTTGGCTTTTGTTGCCATTGCTTTTGGTGTTTTAGACATGAAGTCCTTGCCCATGCCTATGTCCTGAATGGTATTGCCTAGGTTTTCTTCTAGGGTTTTTATGGTTTTAGATCTAACGTTTAAGTCTTTAATCCATCTTGAGTTGATTTTTCTATAAGGTGTAAGGAAGGGATCCAGTTTCGGCTTTCTACATGTGGCTAGCCAGTTTTCCCAGCACCATTTATTAAATAGGGAATCCTTTCTCCATTTCATGTTTTTGTCAGGTTTGTCAAAGATCAGATAGTTGTAGATATGTGGCATTATTTCTGACGGCTCTGTTCTGTTCCATTGATCTATATCTCTGTTTTGGTACCAGTACCATGCTGTTTTGGTTACTGTAGCCTTGTAGTATAGTTTGAAGTCAGGTAGCGTGATGCCTCCAGCTTTGTTCTTTTGGCTTAGGATTGACTTGGTGATGCGGGCTCTTTTTTGGTTCCATATGAACTTTAAAGTAGTTTTTTCCAATTCTGTGAAGAAAGTCATTGATAACTTGATGGGGATGGCATTGAATCTGTAAATTACCTTGGGAAGGATGGCCATTTTCATGATATTGATTCTTCCTACCCTTGAGCATGGAATGTTCTTCCATTTGTTTGTATCCTCTTTTATTTCCTTGAGCAGTGGTTTGTAGTTTTCTCCTTGAAGAGGTCCTTCACATCCCTTGTAAGTTGGATTCCTAGGTATTTTATTCTCTTTGAAGCAATTGTGAATGGGAGTTCACTCATGATTTGGCTCTCTGTTTGTCTGTTATTGATGTATAAGAATGCTTGTGATTTTTGTACATTGATGTTGTATCCTGAGACTTTGCTGAAGTTGCTTATCAGCTTAAGGAGATTTTGGGCTGAGACAATGGGGTTTTCTAGATATACTATCACGTCATCTGCAAACAGGGACAATTTGACTTCCTTTTTTCCTAATTGAATACCCTTGATTTCCTTCTCTTGCCTAATTGCCCTGGCCAGAACTTCCAACACTATGTTGAATAGAAGTGGTGAGAGAGGGCATCCCTGTCTTGTGCCAGTTTTCAAAGTGAATGCTTCCAGTTTTTGCCCATTCAGTATGATATTGGCTGTGGGTTTGTCATAAATAGCTCTTATTATTTTGTGATACGACCCATCAATACCTAATTTATTGAGAGTTTTTAGCATGAAGGGTTGTTGAATTTTGTCAAAGGCCTTTTCTTCATGTATTGAGATAATCATGTGGTTTTTGACTTTGATTCTGTTTATATGCTGGATTACATTTATTGATTGGCGTATATTGAACCAGCCTTGCATCCCAGGGATGAAGCCCACTTGATCATTGTGGATAAGCTGTTTGATGTGCTGCTGGATTCGGTTTGCCAGTAATTTATTGAGGATTTTTGCATCAATATTCATCAAGGATATTGGTCTAAAATTCTCTTTTTTGGTTGTGTCTCTGCCCAGCTTTGGTATCAGCATGATGCTGGCCTCATAAAATGAGTTAGGAAGGATTCCCTCTTTTTCTATTGATTGGAATAGTTTCTGAAGTAATGGTTCCAGTTCCTCCTTGTACCTCTGGTAGAATTCGGCTGTGAACCCATCTGATCCTGAACTCTTTTTGGTTGGTAAGCTATTGATGATTCCCACAATTTCAGCTCCTGTTATTACTCTATTCAGAGATTCAACTTCTTCCTGGTTTAGTCATGGGAGAGTGTATGTGTCGAGGAATTTATCCCTCTCTTTTTTTTTTAATTTTTTTTCTTTTTATCATGATTATTATTATTGTTATTATTAGTAGTATACTTTACGCTCTATGGTACATGTGCGCAACGTGCAGGTAAGCTACATATGTATACATGTGCCATGCTGGTGTGCTGCACCCACCAACTCGTCATCTAGCATTAGGTATATCTCCCAATGCTGTCCCTCCCCCCTCCCCCCACCCCACAAACGTCCCCGAAGTGTGATGTTCCCCTTCCTTTGTCCATCTGTTCTCATTGTTCGATTCCCACCTATGAGTGAGAATATGTGGTGTTTGGTTTTTCGTTCTTGCGATAGTTTACTGAGAACGATGATTTCCAATTTCATCCATGTCCCTACAAATGATATGAACTCATCATTTTTTATGGCTGCATAATATTCCATGGTGTATGTGTGCCACATTTTCTTAATCCAGTCTATCAGTGTTGGACATTTGGGTTGGTTCCAAGTCTTTGCTATTGTGTATAATGCCGCAATAAACAAACGCGTGCATGTGTCTTTATAGCAGCATGATTTATAGTCCTTTGGGTATATACCCAGTAATGGGATGGCTGGGTCCAATGGAATTTCTAGTTCCAGATCCCTGAGGAATCGCCACAGTGACTTCCACAAGGGCTGAACTAGTTTAAAGTCCCACCAACAGTGTAAAAGTGTTCCTATTTCTTCACATCCTCTCCAGCACCTGTTGTTTCCTGACTTTTTAATGATTGCCATTCTAACTGGTGTGAGATGGTATCTCATTGTGGTTTTGATTTGCATTTCTCTGATGGCCAGTGATGGTGAGCATTTTTTCACGTGTTTTTTGGCTGCATAAATGTCTTCTTTTGAGGAGTGTCTGTTCATGTCCTTCGCCCACTTTTTGATGGGGTTGCTTGGTGTTTTCTTGTAAATTTGTTGGAGTTCATTGTAGATTCTGGATATTAGCCCTTTGTCAGCTGAGTAGGTTGCGAAAATTTTCTCCCATTTTGTAGGTTGCCTGTTCACTCTGATGGTAGTTTCCTTTGCTGTGCAGAAGCTCTTGAGTTTAATTAGATCCCATTTGTCAATTTTGGCTTTTGTTGCCATTGCTTTTGGTGTTTTAGACATGAAGTCCTTGCCCATGCCCATGTCCTGAATGGTATTGCGTAGGATTTCTTCTAGGGTTTTTATGGTTTTAGGTCTAACGTTTAAGTCTTTAATCCATCTTGAGTTGATTTTTCTATAAGGTGTAAGGAAGGGATCCAGTTTCAGCTTTCTACATGTGGCTAGCCAGTTTTCCCAGCACCATTTATTAAATAGGGAATCCTTTCTCCATTTCTTGTTTTTGTCAGGTTTGTCAAAGATCAGATAGTTGTAGATAGGTGGCATTATTTCTGACGGCTCTGTTCTGTTCCATTGATCTATATCTCTGTTTTGGTACCAGTACCATGCTGTTTTGGTTACTGTAGCCTTGTAGTACAGTTTGAAGTCAGGTAGCGTGATGCCTCCAGCTTTGTTCTTTTGGCTTAGGATTGACTTGGTGATGCGGGCTCTTTTTTGGTTCCATATGAACTTGAAAGTAGATTTTTCCAGTTCTGAGAAGAAAGTCATTGGTAACTTGATGGGGATGGCATTGAATCTGTAAATTACCTTGGGATGGATGGCCATTTTCATGATATTGATTCTTCCTACCCATGAGCATGGAATGTTCTTCCATTTGTTTGTATCCTCTTTTATTTCCTTGAGCAGTGGTTTGTAGTTTTCTCCTTGAAGAGGTCCTTCACATGCCTTGTAAGTTGGATTCCTAGGTATTTTATTCTTTGAAGCAATTGTGAATGGGAGTTCACTCATGATTTGGCTCTCTGTTTGTCTGTTATTGATGTATAAGAATGCTTGTGATTTTTGTACATTGATGTTGTATCCTGAGACTTTGCTGAAGTTGCTTATCAGCTTAAGGAGATTTTGGGCTGAGACAATGGGGTTTTCTGGATATACTATCACGTCATCTGCAAACAGGGACAATTTGACTTCCTTTTTTCCTAATTGAATATCCTTGATTTCCTTCTCTTGCCTAATTGCCCTGGCCAGAACTTCCAACACTATGTTGAATAGAAGTGGTGAGAGAGGGCATCCCTGTCTTGTGCCAGTTTTCAAAGTGAATGCTTCCAGTTTTTGCCCATTCAGTGTGATATTGGCTGTGGGTTTGTCATAAATAGCTCTTATTATTTTGAGATACGACCCATCAATACCTAATTTATTGAGAGTTTTTAGCATGAGGGGTTGTTGAATTTTGTCAAAGGCCTTTTCTTCATGTATTGAGATAATCATGTGGTTTTTGACTATGGTTCTGTTTATATGCTGGATTACATTTATTGATTTGCGTATATTGAACCAGCCTTGCATCCCAGGGATGAAGCCCACTTGATCATGGTGGATAAGCTGTTTGATGTGCTGCTGGATTCGGTTTGCCAGTAATTTATTGAGGATTTTTCCACCAATATTCATCAAGAATATTGGTCAAAAATTCTCTTTTTTGGTTGTGTCTCTGCCCAGCTTTGGTATCAGCATGATGCTGGCCTCATTAAATGCGTTAGGTACGATTCCCTCTTTTTCTATTGATTGGAATAGTTTCTGAAGTAATGGTTCCAGTTCCTCCTTGTACCTCTGGTAGAATTCGGCGGTGAACCCATCTGATCCTGGACTCTATTTGGTTGGTAAGCTATTGATTATTGCCACAATTTCAGCTCCTGTTATTAGTCTATTCAGAGATTCAAATTCTTCCTGCTTTAGTCATGGGAGAGTGTATGTGTCGAGGAATTTATCCCTTTCTTTTTTTTTAATTTTTTTTCTTTTTATCATTATTATTATTATTATTATTATATTTAGGCTCTATGGTACATGTGCGCAACGTGCAGGTAAGCTACATATGTATACATGTGCCGTGCTGGTGTGCGGCACCCACCAACTCGTCATCTACCATGAGGTATATCTCCCAATGCTGTCCCTCCCCCCTCCCCTCACCCCACAACCGTCCCCGAAGTGTGATGTTCCCCTTCCTGTGTCCATGTGTTCTCATTGTGCGATTCCCACCTATGAGTGAGAATGTGTGGTGTTTGGTTTTTTGTTCTTGCGATAGTTTACTGAGAACGATGATTTCCAATTTCATCCATGTCCCTACAAAGGATATGAACTCATCATTTTTTATGGCTGCATAGTATTCCATGGTGTATATGGGCCAAATTTTCTTAATCCAGTCTATCATTGTTGGACATTTGGGTTGGTTCCAAGTCTTTGCTATTGTGTATAATGCCGCAATAAACATACGTGTGCATGTGTCTTTATAGCAGCATGATTTATAGTCCTTTGGGTATATACCCAGTAATGGGATGGCTGGGTCAAATGGAATTTCTAGTTCTAGATCCCTGAGGAATCGCCACAGTGACTTCCACAAGGGTTGAACTAGTTTACAGTCCCACCAACAGTGTAAAAGTGTTCCTATTTCTCCACATCCTCTACAGCACCTGTTGTTTCCTGACTTTTTGATGATTGCCATTCTAACTGGTGTGCTATGGTATCTCATTGTGGTTTTGATTTGCATTTCTCTGATGGCCAGTGCTGGTGAGCATTTTTTCACGTGTTTTTTGGCTGCATAAATGTCTTCTTTTGAGGAGTGTCTGTTCATGTCCTTCGCCCACTTTTTGATGAGGTTGTTTGGTGTTTTCTTGTAAATTTGTTGGAGTTCATTGTAGATTCTGGATATTAGCCCTTTGTCAGCTGAGTAGGTTGCGAAAATTTTCTCCCATTTTGTACTTTGCCTGTTCACTCTGATGGTAGTTTCCTTTGTTTTGCAGAAGCTCTTGAGTTTAATTAGATCCCATTTGTCAATTTTGGCTTTTGTTGCCATTGCTTTTGGTGTTTTAGACATGAAGTCCTTGCCCATGCCTATGTCCTGAATGGTATTGCCTAGGTTTTCTTCTAGGGTTTTTATGGTTTTAGGTCTAACGTTTCAGTCTTTAATCCATCTTGAGTTGATTTTTGTATAAGGTGTAAGGAAGGGATGCAGTTTTCGCTTTCTACATGTGGCTAGCCAGTTTTCCCAGCACCATTTATTAAATAGGGAATCCTTTCTCCATTTCTTGTTTTTCTCAGGTTTGTCAAAGATCAGATAGTTGTAGATATGTGGCATTGTTTCTGACGGCTCTGTTCTGTTCCATTCATCTATATCTCTTCTTTGGTACCAGTATCATGCTGTTTTGGTTACTGTAGCCTTGTAGTATAGTTTGAAGTCAGGTAGCGTGATGCCTCCAGCTTTGTTCTTTTGGCTTAGGATTGACTTGGTGATGCGGGCTCTTTTTTGGTTCCATATGAACTTGAAAGTAGATTTTTCCAGTTCTGAGAAGAAAGTCATTGGTAACTTGATGGGGATGGCATTGAATCTGTAAATTACCTTGGGAAGGATGGCCATTTTCATGATATTGATTCTTCCTACCCATGAGCATGGAATGTTCTTCCATTTGTTTGTATCCTCTTTTATTTCCTTGAGCAGTGGTTTGTAGTTTTCTCCTTGAAGAGGTCCTTCACATCCCTTGTAAGTTGGATTCCTAGGTATTTTATTCTCTTTGAAGCAATTGTGAATGGGAGTTCACTCATGATTTGGCTCTCTGTTTGTCTGTTATTGCTGTATAAGAATGCTTGTGATTTTTGTACATTGGTGTTGTATCCTGAGACTTTGCTGAAGTTGCTTATCAGCTTAAGGAGATTTTGGGCTGAGACAATGGGGTTTTCTAGATATACTATCACGTCATCTGCAAACAGGGACAATTTGACTTCCTTTTTTCCTAATTGAATACCCTTGATTTCCTTCTCTTGCCTAATTGCCCTGGCCAGAACTTCCAACACTATGTTGAATAGAAGTGGTGAGAGAGGGCATCCCTGTCTTGTGCCAGTTTTCAAAGTGAATGCTTCCAGTTTTTGCCCATTCAGTATGATATTGGCTGTGGGTTTGTCATAAATAGCTCTTATTATTTTGAGATACGACCCATCAATACCTAATTTATTGAGAGTTTTTAGCATGAAGGGTTGTTGAATTTTGTCAAAGGCCTTTTCTTCATGTATTGAGATAATCATGTGGTTTTTGACTTTGGTTCTGTTTATATGCTGGATTACATTTATTGATTTGCATATATTCAACCACCCTTGCATCCCAGGGATGAAGCCCACTTGATCATGGTGGATAAGCTGTTTGATGTGCTGCTGGATTCGGTTTGCCAGTAATTTATTGAGGATTTTTGCATCAATATTCATCAAGGATATTGGTCTAAAATTCTCTTTTTTGGTTTTGTCTCTGTCCAGCTTTGGTATCAGCATGATGCTGGCCTCATAAAATGAGTTAGGAAGGATTCCCTCTTTTTCTATTGCTTGGAATAGTTTCTGAAGAAATGGTTCCAGTTCCTCCTTTTACCTCTTGTAGAACTCGGCTGTGAACCCATCTGATCCTGGACTCTTTTTGGTTGGTAAGCTGTTGATTATTGCCACAATTTCAGCTCCTGTTATTTGTCTATTCAGAGATTCAACTTCTTCCTGGTTTAGTCATGGGAGAGTGTATGTGTCGAGGAATTTATCCCTTTCTTGTTTTTTTAATTTTTTTCTTTTTATGTTTATTATTATTATTATTATTATTATTATACTTTAGGCTCTATGGTACATGTGCGCTACGTGCAGGTAAGCTACATATGTATACATGTGCCATGCTGGTGTGCTGCACCCACCAACTCGTCATCTAGCATTAGTTATATCTCCAATGCTGTCCCTCCCCCCTCCCCCCACCCCACAACAGTCCCAGAAGTGTGATGTTCCCCTTCCTGTATCCATGTGTTGTCATTGTTCGATTCCCACTTATGAGTGAGAATATGTGGTGTTTGGTATTTTGTTCTTGCGATAGTTTACTGAGAATGATGATTTCCAATTTCATCCATGTCCCTACAAAGGATATGAACTCATCATTTTTTATGGCTGCATAGTATTCCATGGTGTATATGTGCCACATTTTCTTAATCCAGTCTATCATTGTTGGACATTTGGGTTGGTTCCAAGTCTTTGCTATTGTGTATAATGCCACAATAAACATACGTGTGCATGTGTCTTTATAGCAGCATGATTTATAGTCCTTTGGGTATATACCCAGTAATGGGATGGCTGGGTCAAGTGGAATTTCTAGTTCTAGATCCCTGAGGAATCGCCACAGTGACTTCCACAAGGGTTGAACTAGTTTACAGTCCCACCAACAGTGTAAAAGTGTTCCTATTTCTCCACATCCTCTCCAGCACCTGTTGTTTCCTGACTTTTTAATGATTGCCATTCTACCTGGTGTGAGATGGTATCTCATTGTGGTTTTGATTTGCATTTCTCTGATGGCCAGTGCTGGTGAGCATTTTTTCACGTGTTTTTTGGCTGCATAAATGTCTTCTTTTGAGGAGTGTCTGTTCATGTCCTTCGCCCACTTTTTGATGCGGTTGTTTGGTGTTTTCTTGTAAATTTGTTGGAGTTCATTGTAGATTCTGGATATTAGCCCTTTGTCAGCTGAGTAGGTTGCGAAAATTTTCTCCCATTTTGTAGGTTGCCTGTTCACTCTGATGGTAGTTTCCTTTGCTGTGCAGAAGCTCTTGAGTTTAATTAGATCCCATTTGTCAATTTTGGCTTTTGTTGCCATTGCTTTTGGTGTTTTAGGCATGAAGTCCTTGCCCATGCCTATGTCCTGAATGGTATTGCCTAGGTTTTCTTCTAGGGTTTTTATGGTTTTAGGTCTAACGTTTAAGTCTTTAATCCATCTTGAGTTGATTTTTGTATAAGGTGTAAGGAAGGGATCCAGTTTCAGCTTTCTACATGTGGCTAGCCAGTTTTCCCAGCACCATTTATTAAATAGGGAATCCTTTCTCCATTTCTTGTTTTTGTCAGGTTTGTCAAAGATCAGATAGTTGTAGATAGGTGGCATTATTTCTGACGGCTCTGTTCTGTTCCATTGATCTATATCTCTGTTTTGGTACCAGTACCATGCTGTTTTGGTTACTGTAGCCTTGTAGTACAGTTTGAAGTCAGGTAGCGTGATGCCTCCAGCTTTGTTCTTTTGGCTTAGGATTGACTTGGTGATGCGGGCTCTTTTTTGGTTCCATATGAACTTGAAATTAGATTTTTCCAGTTCTGAGAAGAAAGTCATTGGTAACTTGATGGGGATGGCATTGAATCTGTAAATTACCTTGGGAAGGATGGCCATTTTCATGATATTGATTCTTCCTACCCATGAGCATGGAATGTTCTTCCATTTGTTTGTATCCTCTTTTATTTCCTTGAGCAGTGGTTTGTAGTTTTCTCCTTGAAGAGGTCCTTCACATCCCTTGTAAGTTGGATTCCTAGGTATTTTATTCTCTTTGAAGCAATTGTGAATGGGAGTTCACTCATGATTTGGCTCTCTGTTTGTCTGTTATTGCTGTATAAGAATGCTTGTGATTTTTGTACATTGGTGTTGTATCCTGAGACTTTGCTGAAGTTGCTTATCAGCTTAAGGAGATTTTGGGCTGAGACAATGGGGTTTTCTAGATATACTATCACGTCATCTGCAAACAGGGACAATTTGACTTCCTTTTTTCCTAATTGAATACCCTTGATTTCCTTCTCTTGCCTAATTGCCCTGGCCAGAACTTCCAACACTATGTTGAATAGAAGTGGTGAGAGAGGGCATCCCTGTCTTGTGCCAGTTTTCAAAGTGAATGCTTCCAGTTTTTGCCCATTCAGTATGATATTGGCTGTGGGTTTGTCATAAATAGCTCTTATTATTTTGAGATACGACCCATCAATACCTAATTTATTGAGAGTTTTTAGCATGAAGGGTTGTTGAATTTTGTCAAAGGCCTTTTCTTCATGTATTGAGATAATCATGTGGTTTTTGACTTTGGTTCTGTTTATATGCTGGATTACATTTATTGATTTGCATATATTCAACCACCCTTGCATCCCAGGGATGAAGCCCACTTGATCATGGTGGATAAGCTGTTTGATGTGCTGCTGGATTCGGTTTGCCAGTAATTTATTGAGGATTTTTGCATCAATATTCATCAAGGATATTGGTCTAAAATTCTCTTTTTTGGTTTTGTCTCTGTCCAGCTTTGGTATCAGCATGATGCTGGCCTCATAAAATGAGTTAGGAAGGATTCCCTCTTTTTCTATTGCTTGGAATAGTTTCTGAAGAAATGGTTCCAGTTCCTCCTTTTACCTCTTGTAGAACTCGGCTGTGAACCCATCTGATCCTGGACTCTTTTTGGTTGGTAAGCTGTTGATTATTGCCACAATTTCAGCTCCTGTTATTTGTCTATTCAGAGATTCAACTTCTTCCTGGTTTAGTCATGGGAGAGTGTATGTGTCGAGGAATTTATCCCTTTCTTGTTTTTTTAATTTTTTTCTTTTTATGTTTATTATTATTATTATTATTATTATTATACTTTAGGCTCTATGGTACATGTGCGCTACGTGCAGGTAAGCTACATATGTATACATGTGCCATGCTGGTGTGCTGCACCCACCAACTCGTCATCTAGCATTAGTTATATCTCCAATGCTGTCCCTCCCCCCTCCCCCCACCCCACAACAGTCCCAGAAGTGTGATGTTCCCCTTCCTGTATCCATGTGTTGTCATTGTTCGATTCCCACTTATGAGTGAGAATATGTGGTGTTTGGTATTTTGTTCTTGCGATAGTTTACTGAGAATGATGATTTCCAATTTCATCCATGTCCCTACAAAGGATATGAACTCATCATTTTTTATGGCTGCATAGTATTCCATGGTGTATATGTGCCACATTTTCTTAATCCAGTCTATCATTGTTGGACATTTGGGTTGGTTCCAAGTCTTTGCTATTGTGTATAATGCCACAATAAACATACGTGTGCATGTGTCTTTATAGCAGCATGATTTATAGTCCTTTGGGTATATACCCAGTAATGGGATGGCTGGGTCAAGTGGAATTTCTAGTTCTAGATCCCTGAGGAATCGCCACAGTGACTTCCACAAGGGTTGAACTAGTTTACAGTCCCACCAACAGTGTAAAAGTGTTCCTATTTCTCCACATCCTCTCCAGCACCTGTTGTTTCCTGACTTTTTAATGATTGCCATTCTACCTGGTGTGAGATGGTATCTCATTGTGGTTTTGATTTGCATTTCTCTGATGGCCAGTGCTGGTGAGCATTTTTTCACGTGTTTTTTGGCTGCATAAATGTCTTCTTTTGAGGAGTGTCTGTTCATGTCCTTCGCCCACTTTTTGATGCGGTTGTTTGGTGTTTTCTTGTAAATTTGTTGGAGTTCATTGTAGATTCTGGATATTAGCCCTTTGTCAGCTGAGTAGGTTGCGAAAATTTTCTCCCATTTTGTAGGTTGCCTGTTCACTCTGATGGTAGTTTCCTTTGCTGTGCAGAAGCTCTTGAGTTTAATTAGATCCCATTTGTCAATTTTGGCTTTTGTTGCCATTGCTTTTGGTGTTTTAGGCATGAAGTCCTTGCCCATGCCTATGTCCTGAATGGTATTGCCTAGGTTTTCTTCTAGGGTTTTTATGGTTTTAGGTCTAACGTTTAAGTCTTTAATCCATCTTGAGTTGATTTTTGTATAAGGTGTAAGGAAGGGATCCAGTTTCAGCTTTCTACATGTGGCTAGCCAGTTTTCCCAGCACCATTTATTAAATAGGGAATCCTTTCTCCATTTCTTGTTTTTGTCAGGTTTGTCAAAGATCAGATAGTTGTAGATAGGTGGCATTATTTCTGACGGCTCTGTTCTGTTCCATTGATCTATATCTCTGTTTTGGTACCAGTACCATGCTGTTTTGGTTACTGTAGCCTTGTAGTACAGTTTGAAGTCAGGTAGCGTGATGCCTCCAGCTTTGTTCTTTTGGCTTAGGATTGACTTGGTGATGCGGGCTCTTTTTTGGTTCCATATGAACTTGAAATTAGATTTTTCCAGTTCTGAGAAGAAAGTCATTGGTAACTTGATGGGGATGGCATTGAATCTGTAAATTACCTTGGGAAGGATGGCCATTTTCATGATATTGATTCTTCCTACCCATGAGCATGGAATGTTCTTCCATTTGTTTGTATCCTCTTTTATTTCCTTGAGCAGTGGTTTGTAGTTTTCTCCTTGAAGAGGTCCTTCACATCCCTTGTAAGTTGGATTCCTAGGTATTTTATTCTCTTTGAAGCAATTGTGAATGGGAGTTCACTCATGATTTGGCTCTCTGTTTGTCTGTTATTGCTGTATAAGAATGCTTGTGATTTTTGTACATTGGTGTTGTATCCTGAGACTTTGCTGAAGTTGCTTATCAGCTTAAGGAGATTTTGGGCTGAGACAATGGGGTTTTCTAGATATACTATCACGTCATCTGCAAACAGGGACAATTTGACTTCCTTTTTTCCTAATTGAATACCCTTGATTTCCTTCTCTTGCCTAATTGCCCTGGCCAGAACTTCCAACACTATGTTGAATAGAAGTGGTGAGAGAGGGCATCCCTGTCTTGTGCCAGTTTTCAAAGTGAATGCTTCCAGTTTTTGCCCATTCAGTATGATATTGGCTGTGGGTTTGTCATAAATAGCTCTTATTATTTTGAGATACGACCCATCAATACCTAATTTATTGAGAGTTTTTAGCATGAAGGGTTGTTGAATTTTGTCAAAGGCCTTTTCTTCATGTATTGAGATAATCATGTGGTTTTTGACTTTGGTTCTGTTTATATGCTGGATTACATTTATTGATTTGCATATATTCAACCACCCTTGCATCCCAGGGATGAAGCCCACTTGATCATGGTGGATAAGCTGTTTGATGTGCTGCTGGATTCGGTTTGCCAGTAATTTATTGAGGATTTTTGCATCAATATTCATCAAGGATATTGGTCTAAAATTCTCTTTTTTGGTTTTGTCTCTGTCCAGCTTTGGTATCAGCATGATGCTGGCCTCATAAAATGAGTTAGGAAGGATTCCCTCTTTTTCTATTGCTTGGAATAGTTTCTGAAGAAATGGTTCCAGTTCCTCCTTTTACCTCTTGTAGAACTCGGCTGTGAACCCATCTGATCCTGGACTCTTTTTGGTTGGTAAGCTGTTGATTATTGCCACAATTTCAGCTCCTGTTATTTGTCTATTCAGAGATTCAACTTCTTCCTGGTTTAGTCATGGGAGAGTGTATGTGTCGAGGAATTTATCCCTTTCTTGTTTTTTTAATTTTTTTCTTTTTATGTTTATTATTATTATTATTATTATTATTATACTTTAGGCTCTATGGTACATGTGCGCTACGTGCAGGTAAGCTACATATGTATACATGTGCCATGCTGGTGTGCTGCACCCACCAACTCGTCATCTAGCATTAGTTATATCTCCAATGCTGTCCCTCCCCCCTCCCCCCACCCCACAACAGTCCCAGAAGTGTGATGTTCCCCTTCCTGTATCCATGTGTTGTCATTGTTCGATTCCCACTTATGAGTGAGAATATGTGGTGTTTGGTATTTTGTTCTTGCGATAGTTTACTGAGAATGATGATTTCCAATTTCATCCATGTCCCTACAAAGGATATGAACTCATCATTTTTTATGGCTGCATAGTATTCCATGGTGTATATGTGCCACATTTTCTTAATCCAGTCTATCATTGTTGGACATTTGGGTTGGTTCCAAGTCTTTGCTATTGTGTATAATGCCACAATAAACATACGTGTGCATGTGTCTTTATAGCAGCATGATTTATAGTCCTTTGGGTATATACCCAGTAATGGGATGGCTGGGTCAAGTGGAATTTCTAGTTCTAGATCCCTGAGGAATCGCCACAGTGACTTCCACAAGGGTTGAACTAGTTTACAGTCCCACCAACAGTGTAAAAGTGTTCCTATTTCTCCACATCCTCTCCAGCACCTGTTGTTTCCTGACTTTTTAATGATTGCCATTCTACCTGGTGTGAGATGGTATCTCATTGTGGTTTTGATTTGCATTTCTCTGATGGCCAGTGCTGGTGAGCATTTTTTCACGTGTTTTTTGGCTGCATAAATGTCTTCTTTTGAGGAGTGTCTGTTCATGTCCTTCGCCCACTTTTTGATGCGGTTGTTTGGTGTTTTCTTGTAAATTTGTTGGAGTTCATTGTAGATTCTGGATATTAGCCCTTTGTCAGCTGAGTAGGTTGCGAAAATTTTCTCCCATTTTGTAGGTTGCCTGTTCACTCTGATGGTAGTTTCCTTTGCTGTGCAGAAGCTCTTGAGTTTAATTAGATCCCATTTGTCAATTTTGGCTTTTGTTGCCATTGCTTTTGGTGTTTTAGGCATGAAGTCCTTGCCCATGCCTATGTCCTGAATGGTATTGCCTAGGTTTTCTTCTAGGGTTTTTATGGTTTTAGGTCTAACGTTTAAGTCTTTAATCCATCTTGAGTTGATTTTTGTATAAGGTGTAAGGAAGGGATCCAGTTTCAGCTTTCTACATGTGGCTAGCCAGTTTTCCCAGCACCATTTATTAAATAGGGAATCCTTTCTCCATTTCTTGTTTTTGTCAGGTTTGTCAAAGATCAGATAGTTGTAGATAGGTGGCATTATTTCTGACGGCTCTGTTCTGTTCCATTGATCTATATCTCTGTTTTGGTACCAGTACCATGCTGTTTTGGTTACTGTAGCCTTGTAGTACAGTTTGAAGTCAGGTAGCGTGATGCCTCCAGCTTTGTTCTTTTGGCTTAGGATTGACTTGGTGATGCGGGCTCTTTTTTGGTTCCATATGAACTTGAAATTAGATTTTTCCAGTTCTGAGAAGAAAGTCATTGGTAACTTGATGGGGATGGCATTGAATCTGTAAATTACCTTGGGAAGGATGGCCATTTTCATGATATTGATTCTTCCTACCCATGAGCATGGAATGTTCTTCCATTTGTTTGTATCCTCTTTTATTTCCTTGAGCAGTGGTTTGTAGTTTTCTCCTTGAAGAGGTCCTTCACATCCCTTGTAAGTTGGATTCCTAGGTATTTTATTCTCTTTGAAGCAATTGTGAATGGGAGTTCACTCATGATTTGGCTCTCTGTTTGTCTGTTATTGCTGTATAAGAATGCTTGTGATTTTTGTACATTGGTGTTGTATCCTGAGACTTTGCTGAAGTTGCTTATCAGCTTAAGGAGATTTTGGGCTGAGACAATGGGGTTTTCTAGATATACTATCACGTCATCTGCAAACAGGGACAATTTGACTTCCTTTTTTCCTAATTGAATACCCTTGATTTCCTTCTCTTGCCTAATTGCCCTGGCCAGAACTTCCAACACTATGTTGAATAGAAGTGGTGAGAGAGGGCATCCCTGTCTTGTGCCAGTTTTCAAAGTGAATGCTTCCAGTTTTTGCCCATTCAGTATGATATTGGCTGTGGGTTTGTCATAAATAGCTCTTATTATTTTGAGATACGACCCATCAATACCTAATTTATTGAGAGTTTTTAGCATGAAGGGTTGTTGAATTTTGTCAAAGGCCTTTTCTTCATGTATTGAGATAATCATGTGGTTTTTGACTTTGGTTCTGTTTATATGCTGGATTACATTTATTGATTTGCATATATTCAACCACCCTTGCATCCCAGGGATGAAGCCCACTTGATCATGGTGGATAAGCTGTTTGATGTGCTGCTGGATTCGGTTTGCCAGTAATTTATTGAGGATTTTTGCATCAATATTCATCAAGGATATTGGTCTAAAATTCTCTTTTTTGGTTTTGTCTCTGTCCAGCTTTGGTATCAGCATGATGCTGGCCTCATAAAATGAGTTAGGAAGGATTCCCTCTTTTTCTATTGCTTGGAATAGTTTCTGAAGAAATGGTTCCAGTTCCTCCTTTTACCTCTTGTAGAACTCGGCTGTGAACCCATCTGATCCTGGACTCTTTTTGGTTGGTAAGCTGTTGATTATTGCCACAATTTCAGCTCCTGTTATTTGTCTATTCAGAGATTCAACTTCTTCCTGGTTTAGTCATGGGAGAGTGTATGTGTCGAGGAATTTATCCCTTTCTTGTTTTTTTAATTTTTTTCTTTTTATGTTTATTATTATTATTATTATTATTATTATACTTTAGGCTCTATGGTACATGTGCGCTACGTGCAGGTAAGCTACATATGTATACATGTGCCATGCTGGTGTGCTGCACCCACCAACTCGTCATCTAGCATTAGTTATATCTCCAATGCTGTCCCTCCCCCCTCCCCCCACCCCACAACAGTCCCAGAAGTGTGATGTTCCCCTTCCTGTATCCATGTGTTGTCATTGTTCGATTCCCACTTATGAGTGAGAATATGTGGTGTTTGGTATTTTGTTCTTGCGATAGTTTACTGAGAATGATGATTTCCAATTTCATCCATGTCCCTACAAAGGATATGAACTCATCATTTTTTATGGCTGCATAGTATTCCATGGTGTATATGTGCCACATTTTCTTAATCCAGTCTATCATTGTTGGACATTTGGGTTGGTTCCAAGTCTTTGCTATTGTGTATAATGCCACAATAAACATACGTGTGCATGTGTCTTTATAGCAGCATGATTTATAGTCCTTTGGGTATATACCCAGTAATGGGATGGCTGGGTCAAGTGGAATTTCTAGTTCTAGATCCCTGAGGAATCGCCACAGTGACTTCCACAAGGGTTGAACTAGTTTACAGTCCCACCAACAGTGTAAAAGTGTTCCTATTTCTCCACATCCTCTCCAGCACCTGTTGTTTCCTGACTTTTTAATGATTGCCATTCTACCTGGTGTGAGATGGTATCTCATTGTGGTTTTGATTTGCATTTCTCTGATGGCCAGTGCTGGTGAGCATTTTTTCACGTGTTTTTTGGCTGCATAAATGTCTTCTTTTGAGGAGTGTCTGTTCATGTCCTTCGCCCACTTTTTGATGCGGTTGTTTGGTGTTTTCTTGTAAATTTGTTGGAGTTCATTGTAGATTCTGGATATTAGCCCTTTGTCAGCTGAGTAGGTTGCGAAAATTTTCTCCCATTTTGTAGGTTGCCTGTTCACTCTGATGGTAGTTTCCTTTGCTGTGCAGAAGCTCTTGAGTTTAATTAGATCCCATTTGTCAATTTTGGCTTTTGTTGTTATTGCTTTTGGTGTTTTAGGCATGAAGTCCTTGCCCATGCCTATGTCCTGAATGGTATTGCCTAGGTTTTCTTCTAGGGTTTTTATGGTTTTAGGTCTAACGTTTAAGTCTTTAATCCATCTTGAGTTGATTTTTGTATAAGGTGTAAGGAAGGGATCCAGTTTCAGCTTTCTACATGTGGCTAGCCAGTTTTCCCAGCACCATTTATTAAATAGGGAATCCTTTCTCCATTTCTTGTTTTTGTCAGGTTTGTCAAAGATCAGATAGTTGTAGATAGGTGGCATTATTTCTGACGGCTCTGTTCTGTTCCATTGATCTATATCTCTGTTTTGGTACCAGTACCATGCTGTTTTGGTTACTGTAGCCTTGTAGTACAGTTTGAAGTCAGGTAGCGTGATGCCTCCAGCTTTGTTCTTTTGGCTTAGGATTGACTTGGTGATGCGGGCTCTTTTTTGGTTCCATATGAACTTGAAATTAGATTTTTCCAGTTCTGAGAAGAAAGTCATTGGTAACTTGATGGGGATGGCATTGAATCTGTAAATTACCTTGGGAAGGATGGCCATTTTCATGATATTGATTCTTCCTACCCATGAGCATGGAATGTTCTTCCATTTGTTTGTATCCTCTTTTATTTCCTTGAGCAGTGGTTTGTAGTTTTCTCCTTGAAGAGGTCCTTCACATCCCTTGTAAGTTGGATTCCTAGGTATTTTATTCTCTTTGAAGCAATTGTGAATGGGAGTTCACTCATGATTTGGCTCTCTGTTTGTCTGTTATTGCTGTATAAGAATGCTTGTGATTTTTGTACATTGGTGTTGTATCCTGAGACTTTGCTGAAGTTGCTTATCAGCTTAAGGAGATTTTGGGCTGAGACAATGGGGTTTTCTAGATATACTATCACGTCATCTGCAAACAGGGACAATTTGACTTCCTTTTTTCCTAATTGAATACCCTTGATTTCCTTCTCTTGCCTAATTGCCCTGGCCAGAACTTCCAACACTATGTTGAATAGAAGTGGTGAGAGAGGGCATCCCTGTCTTGTGCCAGTTTTCAAAGTGAATGCTTCCAGTTTTTGCCCATTCAGTATGATATTGGCTGTGGGTTTGTCATAAATAGCTCTTATTATTTTGAGATACGACCCATCAATACCTAATTTATTGAGAGTTTTTAGCATGAAGGGTTGTTGAATTTTGTCAAAGGCCTTTTCTTCATGTATTGAGATAATCATGTGGTTTTTGACTTTGGTTCTGTTTATATGCTGGATTACATTTATTGATTTGCATATATTCAACCACCCTTGCATCCCAGGGATGAAGCCCACTTGATCATGGTGGATAAGCTGTTTGATGTGCTGCTGGATTCGGTTTGCCAGTAATTTATTGAGGATTTTTGCATCAATATTCATCAAGGATATTGGTCTAAAATTCTCTTTTTTGGTTTTGTCTCTGTCCAGCTTTGGTATCAGCATGATGCTGGCCTCATAAAATGAGTTAGGAAGGATTCCCTCTTTTTCTATTGCTTGGAATAGTTTCTGAAGAAATGGTTCCAGTTCCTCCTTTTACCTCTTGTAGAACTCGGCTGTGAACCCATCTGATCCTGGACTCTTTTTGGTTGGTAAGCTGTTGATTATTGCCACAATTTCAGCTCCTGTTATTTGTCTATTCAGAGATTCAACTTCTTCCTGGTTTAGTCATGGGAGAGTGTATGTGTCGAGGAATTTATCCCTTTCTTGTTTTTTTAATTTTTTTCTTTTTATGTTTATTATTATTATTATTATTATTATTATACTTTAGGCTCTATGGTACATGTGCGCTACGTGCAGGTAAGCTACATATGTATACATGTGCCATGCTGGTGTGCTGCACCCACCAACTCGTCATCTAGCATTAGTTATATCTCCAATGCTGTCCCTCCCCCCTCCCCCCACCCCACAACAGTCCCAGAAGTGTGATGTTCCCCTTCCTGTATCCATGTGTTGTCATTGTTCGATTCCCACTTATGAGTGAGAATATGTGGTGTTTGGTATTTTGTTCTTGCGATAGTTTACTGAGAATGATGATTTCCAATTTCATCCATGTCCCTACAAAGGATATGAACTCATCATTTTTTATGGCTGCATAGTATTCCATGGTGTATATGTGCCACATTTTCTTAATCCAGTCTATCATTGTTGGACATTTGGGTTGGTTCCAAGTCTTTGCTATTGTGTATAATGCCACAATAAACATACGTGTGCATGTGTCTTTATAGCAGCATGATTTATAGTCCTTTGGGTATATACCCAGTAATGGGATGGCTGGGTCAAGTGGAATTTCTAGTTCTAGATCCCTGAGGAATCGCCACAGTGACTTCCACAAGGGTTGAACTAGTTTACAGTCCCACCAACAGTGTAAAAGTGTTCCTATTTCTCCACATCCTCTCCAGCACCTGTTGTTTCCTGACTTTTTAATGATTGCCATTCTACCTGGTGTGAGATGGTATCTCATTGTGGTTTTGATTTGCATTTCTCTGATGGCCAGTGCTGGTGAGCATTTTTTCACGTGTTTTTTGGCTGCATAAATGTCTTCTTTTGAGGAGTGTCTGTTCATGTCCTTCGCCCACTTTTTGATGCGGTTGTTTGGTGTTTTCTTGTAAATTTGTTGGAGTTCATTGTAGATTCTGGATATTAGCCCTTTGTCAGCTGAGTAGGTTGCGAAAATTTTCTCCCATTTTGTAGGTTGCCTGTTCACTCTGATGGTAGTTTCCTTTGCTGTGCAGAAGCTCTTGAGTTTAATTAGATCCCATTTGTCAATTTTGGCTTTTGTTGCCATTGCTTTTGGTGTTTTAGGCATGAAGTCCTTGCCCATGCCTATGTCCTGAATGGTATTGCCTAGGTTTTCTTCTAGGGTTTTTATGGTTTTAGGTCTAACGTTTAAGTCTTTAATCCATCTTGAGTTGATTTTTGTATAAGGTGTAAGGAAGGGATCCAGTTTCAGCTTTCTACATGTGGCTAGCCAGTTTTCCCAGCACCATTTATTAAATAGGGAATCCTTTCTCCATTTCTTGTTTTTGTCAGGTTTGTCAAAGATCAGATAGTTGTAGATAGGTGGCATTATTTCTGACGGCTCTGTTCTGTTCCATTGATCTATATCTCTGTTTTGGTACCAGTACCATGCTGTTTTGGTTACTGTAGCCTTGTAGTACAGTTTGAAGTCAGGTAGCGTGATGCCTCCAGCTTTGTTCTTTTGGCTTAGGATTGACTTGGTGATGCGGGCTCTTTTTTGGTTCCATATGAACTTGAAAGTAGATTTTTCCAGTTCTGAGAAGAAAGTCATTGGTAACTTGATGGGGATGGCATTGAATCTGTAAATTACCTTGGGAAGGATGGCCATTTTCATGATATTGATTCTTCCTACCCATGAGCATGGAATGTTCTTCCATTTGTTTGTATCCTCTTTTATGTCCTTGAGCAGTGGTTTGTAGTTTTCTCCTTGAAGAGGTCCTTCACATCCCTTGTAAGTTGGATTCCTAGGTATTTTATTCTCTTTGAAGCAATTGTGAATGGGAGTTCACTCATGATTTGGCTCTCTGTTTGTCTGTTATTGCTGTATAAGAATGCTTGTGATTTTTGTACATTGGTGTTGTATCCTGAGACTTTGCTGAAGTTGCTTATCAGCTTAAGGAGATTTTGGGCTGAGACAATGGGGTTTTCTAGATATACTATCACGTCATCTGCAAACAGGGACAATTTGACTTCCTTTTTTCCTAATTGAATACCCTTGATTTCCTTCTCTTGCCTAATTGCCCTGGCCAGAACTTCCAACACTATGTTGAATAGAAGTGGTGAGAGAGGGCATCCCTGTCTTGTGCCAGTTTTCAAAGTGAATGCTTCCAGTTTTTGCCCATTCAGTATGATATTGGCTGTGGGTTTGTCATAAATAGCTCTTATTATTTTGAGATACGACCCATCAATACCTAATTTATTGAGAGTTTTTAGCATGAAGGGTTGTTGAATTTTGTCAAAGGACTTTTCTTCATGTATTGAGATAATCATGTGGTTTTTGACTTTGGTTCTGTTTATATGCTGGATTACATTTATTGATTTGCATATATTCAACCACCCTTGCATCCCAGGGATGAAGCCCACTTGATCATGGTGGATAAGCTGTTTGATGTGCTGCTGGATTCGGTTTGCCAGTAATTTATTGAGGATTTTTGCATCAATATTCATCAAGGATATTGGTCTAAAATTCTCTTTTTTGGTTTTGTCTCTGTCCAGCTTTGGTATCAGCATGATGCTGGCCTCATAAAATGAGTTAGGAAGGATTCCCTCTTTTTCTATTGCTTGGAATATTTTCTGAAGAAATGGTTCCAGTTCCTCCTTTTACCTCTTGTAGAATTCGGCTGTGAACCCATCTGATCCTGGACTCTTTTTGGTTGGTAAGCTGTTGATTATTGCCACAATTTCAGCTCCTGTTATTTGTCTATTCAGAGATTCAACTTCTTCCTGGTTTAGTCATGGGAGAGTGTATGTGTCGAGGAATTTATCCCTTTCTTGTTTTTTTAATTTTTTTCTTTTTATGTTTATTATTATTATTATTATTATTATTATACTTTAGGCTCTATGGTACATGTGCGCTACGTGCAGGTAAGCTACATATGTATACATGTGCCATGCTGGTGTGCTGCACCCACCAACTCGTCATCTAGCATTAGTTATATCTCCAATGCTGTCCCTCCCCCCTCCCCCCACCCCACAACAGTCCCAGAAGTGTGATGTTCCCCTTCCTGTATCCATGTGTTGTCATTGTTCGATTCCCACTTATGAGTGAGAATATGTGGTGTTTGGTATTTTGTTCTTGCGATAGTTTACTGAGAATGATGATTTCCAATTTCATCCATGTCCCTACAAAGGATATGAACTCATCATTTTTTATGGCTGCATAGTATTCCATGGTGTATATGTGCCACATTTTCTTAATCCAGTCTATCATTGTTGGACATTTGGGTTGGTTCCAAGTCTTTGCTATTGTGTATAATGCCACAATAAACATACGTGTGCATGTGTCTTTATAGCAGCATGATTTATAGTCCTTTGGGTATATACCCAGTAATGGGATGGCTGGGTCAAATGGAATTTCTAGTTCTAGATCCCTGAGGAATCGCCACAGTGACTTCCACAAGGGTTGAACTAGTTTACAGTCCCACCAACAGTGTAAAAGTGTTCCTATTTCTCCACATCCTCTCCAGCACCTGTTGTTTCCTGACTTTTTAATGATTGCCATTCTAACTGGTGTGAGATGGTATCTCATTGTGGTTTTGATTTGCATTTCTCTGATGGCCAGTGCTGGTGAGCATTTTTTCACGTGTTTTTTGGCTGCATAAATGTCTTCTTTTGAGGAGTGTCTGTTCATGTCCTTCGCCCACTTTTTGATGAGGTTGTTTGGTGTTTTCTTGTAAATTTGTTGGAGTTCATTGTAGATTCTGGATATTAGCCCTTTGTCAGCTGAGTAGGTTGCGAAAATTTTCTCCCATTTTGTAGGTTGCCTGTTCACTCTGATGGTAGTTTCCTTTGCTGTGCAGAAGCTCTTTAGTTTAATTAGATCCCATTTGTCAATTTTGGCTTTTGTTGCCATTGCTTTTGGTGTTTTAGGCATGAAGTCCTTGCCCATGCCTATGTCCTGAATGGTATTGCCTAGGTTTTCTTCTAGGGTTTTTATGGTTTTAGGTCTAACGTTTAAGTCTTTAATCCATCTTGAGTTGATTTTTGTATAAGGTGTAAGGAAGGGATCCAGTTTCAGCTTTCTACATGTGGCTAGCCAGTTTTCCCAGCACCATTTATTAAATAGGGAATCCTTTCTCCATTTCTTGTTTTTGTCAGGTTTGTCAAAGATCAGATAGTTGTAGATAGGTGGCATTATTTCTGACGGCTCTGTTCTGTTCCATTGATCTATATCTCTGTTTTGGTACCAGTACCATGCTGTTTTGGTTACTGTAGCCTTGTAGTACAGTTTGAAGTCAGGTAGCGTGATGCCTCCAGCTTTGTTCTTTTGGCTTAGGATTGACTTGGTGATGCGGGCTCTTTTTTGGTTCCATATGAACTTTAAAGTAGTTTTTTCCAATTCTGTGAAGAAAGTCATTGGTAACTTGATGGGGATGGCATTGAATCTGTAAATTACCTTGGGAAGGATGGCCATTTTCATGATATTGATTCTTCCTACCCATGAGCATGGAATGTTCTTCCGTTTGTTTGTATCCTCTTTTATTTCCTTGAGCAGTGGTTTGTAGTTTTCTCCTTGAAGAGGTCCTTCACATCCCTTGTAAGTTGGATTCCTAGGTATTTTATTCTCTTTGAAGCAATTGTGAATGGGAGTTCACTCATGATTTGGCTCTCTGTTTGTCTGTTATTGATGTATAAGAATGCTTGTGATTTTTGTATATTGGTGTTGTATCCTGAGACTTTGCTGAAGTTGCTTATCAGCTTAAGGAGATTTTGGGCTGAGACAATGGGGTTTTCTAGATATACTATCACGTCATCTGCAAACAGGGACAATTTGACTTCCTTATTTCCTAATTGAATACCCTTGATTTCCTTCTCTTGCCTAATTGCCCTGGCCAGAACTTCCAACACTATGTTGAATAGAAGTGGAGAGAGAGGGCATCCCTGTCTTGTGCCAGTTTTCAAAGTGTATGCTTCCAGTTTTTGACCATTCAGTATGATATTGGCTGTGGGTTTGTCATAAATAGCTCTTATTATTTTGAGGTACGACCCGTCAATACCTAATTTATGGAGAGTTTTTAGCATGAAGGGTTGTTGAATTTTGTCAAAGGACTTTTCTTCATGTATTGAGATAATCATGTGGTTTTTGACTTTGGTTCTGTTTATATGCTGGATTACATTTATTGATTCGCGTATATTGAACCAGCCTTGCATCCCAGGGATGAAGCCCACTTGATCATGGTGGATAAGCTGTCTGATGTGCTGCTGGATTCAGTTTGCCAGTAATTTATTGAGGATTTTTGCATCAATATCCATCAAGGATATTGGTCTAAAATTCTCTTTTTTGGTTGTGTCTCTGCCCAGCTTTGGTATCAGCATGATGCTGGCCTCATAAAATGTGTTAGGAAGGATTCCCTCTTTTTCTATTGATTGGAATAGTTTCTGAAGTAATGGTTCCAGTTCCTCCTTGTACCTCTGGTAGAATTCGGCTGTGAACCCATCTAATCCTGGACTCTTTTTGGTTGGTAAGCTATTAATTATTGCCACAATTTCAGCTCCTGTTATTAGTCTATTCAGAGATTCAACTTCTTCCTGGTTTAGTCATGGGAGACTGTATGTGTCGAGCAATTTATCCCTTTTTTTTTTAAATTTTTTTCTTTTTATCTTTATTATTATTATTATTATTATTATTATTATTATACTTTAGGCTCTATGGTACAGGTGCGCAACCTGCAGGTAAGCTACATATGTATACATGTGCCATGCTGGTGCGCTGCACCCACCAACTCGTCATCTAGCATTAGGTATATCTCCCAATGCTGTCCCTCCCCCCTCCCCCCACCCCACAACAGTCCAGGAAGTGTGATGTTCCCCTTCCTGTGTCCATGTGTTCTCATTGTTCAATTCCCACCTATGAGTGAGAATATGTGGTGTTTGGTTTTTTGTTCTTGCGATAGTTTACTGAGAACGATGATTTCCAATTTCATCCATGTCCCTACAAATGATATGAACTCATCATTTTTTATGGCTTCCTAGTATTCCATGGTGTATATGTGCCACATTTTCTTAATCCAGTCTATCATTGTTGGACATTTGGGTTGGTTCCAAGTCTTTGCTATTGTGTATAATGCCGCAACAAACATACGTGTGCATGTGTCTTTATAACAGCATGATTTATAGTGCTTTGGGTATATACCCAGTAATGGGATGGCTGGGTCAAATGGAATTTCTAGTTCTAGATCCCTGAGGAATCGCCACAGTGACTTCCACAAGGGTTGAACTAGTTTACAGTCCCACCAACAGTGTAAAAGTGTTCCTATTTCTCCACATCCTCTCCAGCACCTGTTGTTTCCTGACTTTTTAATGATTGCCATTCTAACTGGTGTGAGATGGTATCTCATTGTGGTTTTGATTTGCATTTCTCTGATGGCCAGTGCTGGTGAGCATTTTTTCACGTGTTTTTTGGCTGCATAAATGTCTTCTTTTGAGGAGTGTCTGTTCATGTCCTTCGCCCACTTTTTGATGCGGTTGTTTGGTGTTTTCTTGTAAATTTGTTGGAGTTCATTGTAGATTCTGGATATTAGCCCTTTGTCAGATGAGTAGGTTGCGAAAATTTTCTCCCATTTTGTAGGTTGCCTGTTCACTCTGATGGTAGTTTCCTTTGCTGTGCAGAAGCTCTTGAGTTTAATTAGATCCCATTTGTCAATTTTGGCTTTTGTTGCCATTGCTTTTGGTGTTTTAGGCATGAAGTCCTTGCCCATGCCTATGTCCTGAATGGTATTGCCTAGGTTTTCTTCTAGGGTTTTTATGGTTTTAGGTCTAACGTTTAAGTCTTTAATCCATCTTGAGTTGATTTTTGTATAAGGTGTAAGGAAGGGATCCAGTTTCAGCTTTCTACATGTGGCTAGCCAGTTTTCCCAGCACCATTTATTAAATAGGGAATCCTTTCTCCATTTCTTGTTTTTGTCAGGTTTGTCAAAGATCAGATAGTTGTAGATAGGTGGCATTATTTCTGACGGCTCTGTTCTGTTCCATTGATCTATATCTCTGTTTTGGTACCAGTACCATGCTGTTTTGGTTACTGTAGCCTTGTAGTACAGTTTGAAGTCAGGTAGCGTGATGCCTCCAGCTTTGTTCTTTTGGCTTAGGATTGACTTGGTGATGCGGGCTCTTTTTTGGTTCCATATGAACTTTAAAGTAGTTTTTTCCAATTCTGTGAAGAAAGTCATTGGTAACTTGATGGGGATGGCATTGAATCTGTAAATTACCTTGGGAAGGATGGCCATTTTCATGATATTGATTCTTCCTACCCATGAGCATGGAATGTTCTTCCGTTTGTTTGTATCCTCTTTTATTTCCTTGAGCAGTGGTTTGTAGTTTTCTCCTTGAAGAGGTCCTTCACATCCCTTGTAAGTTGGATTCCTAGGTATTTTATTCTCTTTGAAGCAATTGTGAATGGGAGTTCACTCATGATTTGGCTCTCTGTTTGTCTGTTATTGATGTATAAGAATGCTTGTGATTTTTGTATATTGGTGTTGTATCCTGAGACTTTGCTGAAGTTGCTTATCAGCTTAAGGAGATTTTGGGCTGAGACAATGGGGTTTTCTAGATATACTATCACGTCATCTGCAAACAGGGACAATTTGACTTCCTTATTTCCTAATTGAATACCCTTGATTTCCTTCTCTTGCCTAATTGCCCTGGCCAGAACTTCCAACACTATGTTGAATAGAAGTGGAGAGAGAGGGCATCCCTGTCTTGTGCCAGTTTTCAAAGTGTATGCTTCCAGTTTTTGACCATTCAGTATGATATTGGCTGTGGGTTTGTCATAAATAGCTCTTATTATTTTGAGGTACGACCCGTCAATACCTAATTTATGGAGAGTTTTTAGCATGAAGGGTTGTTGAATTTTGTCAAAGGACTTTTCTTCATGTATTGAGATAATCATGTGGTTTTTGACTTTGGTTCTGTTTATATGCTGGATTACATTTATTGATTCGCGTATATTGAACCAGCCTTGCATCCCAGGGATGAAGCCCACTTGATCATGGTGGATAAGCTGTCTGATGTGCTGCTGGATTCAGTTTGCCAGTAATTTATTGAGGATTTTTGCATCAATATCCATCAAGGATATTGGTCTAAAATTCTCTTTTTTGGTTGTGTCTCTGCCCAGCTTTGGTATCAGCATGATGCTGGCCTCATAAAATGTGTTAGGAAGGATTCCCTCTTTTTCTATTGATTGGAATAGTTTCTGAAGTAATGGTTCCAGTTCCTCCTTGTACCTCTGGTAGAATTCGGCTGTGAACCCATCTAATCCTGGACTCTTTTTGGTTGGTAAGCTATTAATTATTGCCACAATTTCAGCTCCTGTTATTAGTCTATTCAGAGATTCAACTTCTTCCTGGTTTAGTCATGGGAGACTGTATGTGTCGAGCAATTTATCCCTTTTTTTTTTAAATTTTTTTCTTTTTATCTTTATTATTATTATTATTATTATTATTATTATTATACTTTAGGCTCTATGGTACAGGTGCGCAACCTGCAGGTAAGCTACATATGTATACATGTGCCATGCTGGTGCGCTGCACCCACCAACTCGTCATCTAGCATTAGGTATATCTCCCAATGCTGTCCCTCCCCCCTCCCCCCACCCCACAACAGTCCAGGAAGTGTGATGTTCCCCTTCCTGTGTCCATGTGTTCTCATTGTTCAATTCCCACCTATGAGTGAGAATATGTGGTGTTTGGTTTTTTGTTCTTGCGATAGTTTACTGAGAACGATGATTTCCAATTTCATCCATGTCCCTACAAATGATATGAACTCATCATTTTTTATGGCTTCCTAGTATTCCATGGTGTATATGTGCCACATTTTCTTAATCCAGTCTATCATTGTTGGACATTTGGGTTGGTTCCAAGTCTTTGCTATTGTGTATAATGCCGCAACAAACATACGTGTGCATGTGTCTTTATAACAGCATGATTTATAGTGCTTTGGGTATATACCCAGTAATGGGATGGCTGGGTCAAATGGAATTTCTAGTTCTAGATCCCTGAGGAATCGCCACAGTGACTTCCACAAGGGTTGAACTAGTTTACAGTCCCACCAACAGTGTAAAAGTGTTCCTATTTCTCCACATCCTCTCCGGCACCTGTTGTTTCCTGACTTTTTAATGATTGCCATTCTAACTGGTGTGAGATGGTATCTCATTGTGGTTTTGATTTGCATTTCTCTGATGGCCAGTGCTGGTGAGCATTTTTTCACGTGTTTTTTGGCTGCATAAATGTCTTCTTTTGAGGAGTGTCTGTTCATGTCCTTCGCCCACTTTTTGATGCGGTTGTTTGGTGTTTTCTTGTAAATTTGTTGGAGTTCATTGTAGATTCTGGATATTAGCCCTTTGTCAGCTGAGTAGGTTGCGAAAATTTTCTCCCATTTTGTAGGTTGCCTGTTCACTCTGATGGTAGTTTCCTTTGCTGTGCAGAAGCTCTTGAGTTTAATTAGATCCCATTTGTCAATTTTGGCTTTTGTTGCCATTGCTTTTGGTGTTTTAGGCATGAAGTCCTTGCCCATGCCTATGTCCTGAATGGTATTGCCTAGGTTTTCTTCTAGGGTTTTTATGGTTTTAGGTCTAACGTTTAAGTCTTTAATCCATCTTGAGTTGATTTTTGTATAAGGTGTAAGGAAGGGATCCAGTTTCAGCTTTCTACATGTGGCTAGCCAGTTTTCCCAGCACCATTTATTAAATAGGGAATCCTTTCTCCATTTCTTGTTTTTGTCAGGTTTGTCAAAGATCAGATAGTTGTAGATAGGTGGCATTATTTCTGACGGCTCTGTTCTGTTCCATTGATCTATATCTCTGTTTTGGTACCAGTACCATGCTGTTTTGGTTACTGTAGCCTTGTAGTACAGTTTGAAGTCAGGTAGCGTGATGCCTCCAGCTTTGTTCTTTTGGCTTAGGATTGACTTGGTGATGCGGGCTCTTTTTTGGTTCCATATGAACTTTAAAGTAGTTTTTTCCAATTCTGTGAAGAAAGTCATTGGTAACTTGATGGGGATGGCATTGAATCTGTAAATTACCTTGGGAAGGATGGCCATTTTCATGATATTGATTCTTCCTACCCATGAGCATGGAATGTTCTTCCATTTGTTTGTATCCTCTTTTATTTCCTTGAGCAGTGGTTTGTAGTTTTCTCCTTGAAGAGGTCCTTCACATCCCTTGTAAGTTGGATTCCTAGGTATTTTATTCTCTTTGAAGCAATTGTGAATGGGAGTTCACTCATGATTTGGCTCTCTGTTTGTCTGTTATTGATGTATAAGAATGCTTGTGATTTTTGTATATTGGTGTTGTATCCTGAGACTTTGCTGAAGTTGCTTATCAGCTTAAGGAGATTTTGGGCTGAGACAATGGGGTTTTCTAGATATACTATCACGTCATCTGCAAACAGGGACAATTTGACTTCCTTATTTCCTAATTGAATACCCTTGATTTCCTTCTCTTGCCTAATTGCCCTGGCCAGAACTTCCAACACTATGTTGAATAGAAGTGGAGAGAGAGGGCATCCCTGTCTTGTGCCAGTTTTCAAAGTGTATGCTTCCAGTTTTTGACCATTCAGTATGATATTGGCTGTGGGTTTGTCATAAATAGCTCTTATTATTTTGAGGTACGACCCGTCAATACCTAATTTATGGAGAGTTTTTAGCATGAAGGGTTGTTGAATTTTGTCAAAGGACTTTTCTTCATGTATTGAGATAATCATGTGGTTTTTGACTTTGGTTCTGTTTATATGCTGGATTACATTTATTGATTCGCGTATATTGAACCAGCCTTGCATCCCAGGGATGAAGCCCACTTGATCATGGTGGATAAGCTGTCTGATGTGCTGCTGGATTCAGTTTGCCAGTAATTTATTGAGGATTTTTGCATCAATATCCATCAAGGATATTGGTCTAAAATTCTCTTTTTTGGTTGTGTCTCTGCCCAGCTTTGGTATCAGCATGATGCCGGCCTCATAAAATGTGTTAGGAAGGATTCCCTCTTTTTCTATTGATTGGAATAGTTTCTGAAGTAATGGTTCCAGTTCCTCCTTGTACCTCTGGTAGAATTCGGCTGTGAACCCATCTAATCCTGGACTCTTTTTGGTTGGTAAGCTATTAATTATTGACACAATTTCAGCTCCTGTTATTAGTCTATTCAGAGATTCAACTTCTTCCTGGTTTAGTCATGGGAGACTGTATGTGTCGAGCAATTTATCCCTTTTTTTTTTTAATTTTTTTCTTTTTATCTTTATTATTATTATTATTATTATTATTATTATTATTATACTTTAGGCTCTATGGTACAGGTGCGCAACCTGCAGGTAAGCTACATATGTATACATGTGCCATGCTGGTGCGCTGCACCCACCAACTCGTCATCTAGCATTAGGTATATCTCCCAATGCTGTCCCTCCCCCCTCCCCCCACCCCACAACAGTCCAGGAAGTGTGATGTTCCCCTTCCTGTGTCCATGTGTTCTCATTGTTCAATTCCCACCTATGAGTGAGAATATGTGGTGTTTGGTTTTTTGTTCTTGCGATAGTTTACTGAGAACGATGATTTCCAATTTCATCCATGTCCCTACAAAGGATATGAACTCATCATTTTTTATGGCTTCCTAGTATTCCATGGTGTATATGTGCCACATTTTCTTAATCCAGTCTATCATTGTTGGACATTTGGGTTGGTTCCAAGTCTTTGCTATTGTGTATAATGCCGCAACAAACATACGTGTGAATGTGTCTTTATAACAGCATGATTTATAGTGCTTTGGGTATATACCCAGTAATGGGATGGCTGGGTCAAATGGAATTTCTAGTTCTAGATCCCTGAGGAATCGCCACAGTGACTTCCACAAGGGTTGAACTAGTTTACAGTGCCACGAACAGTGTAAAAGTGTTCCTATTTCTCCACATCCTCTCCAGCACCTGTTGTTTCCTGACTTTTTAATGATTCCCATTCTAACTGGTGTGAGATGGTATCTCATTGTTGTTTTGATTGGCATTTCTCTGATGGCCAGTGATGGTGAGCATGTTTTCATGTGTTTTTTGACTTCATAAATGTTTTCTTTTGAGGAGTGTCCGTTCATGTCCTTCGCCCACTTTTTGATGCGGTTGTTTGGTGTTTTCTTGTAAATTTGTTGGAGTTCATTGTAGATTCTGGATATTAGCCCTTTGTCAGCTGAGTAGGTTGCGAAAATTTTCTCCCATTTTGTAGGTTGCCTGTTCACTCTGATGGTAGTTTCCTTTGCTGTGCAGAAGCTCTTTAGTTTAATTAGATCCCATTTGTCAATTTTGGCTTTTGTTGCCATTGCTTTTCGTGTTTTAGACATGAAGTCCTTGCTCATGCCTATGTCCTGAATGGTACTGCCTAGGTTTTCTTCTAGGGTTTTTATGGTTTTAGGTCTAACGTTTAAGTCTTTAATCCATCTTGAGTTGATTTTTGTATAAGGTGTAAGGAAGGGATCCAGTTTCAGCTTTCTACATGTGGCTAGCCAGTTTTCCCAGCGCCATTTATTAAATAGGGAATCCTTTCTCCATTTCTTGTTTTTGTCAGGTTTGTCAAAGATCAGATAGTTGTAGATATGTGGCATTATTTCTGACGGCTCTGTTCTGTTCCATTGATCTATATCTCTGTTTTGGTACCAGTACCATGCTATTTTAGTTTCTGTGGCCTTGTAGTACAGTTTGAAGTCAGGTATCGTAATGCCTCCAGCTTTGTTCCTTTGGCTTAGGATTGACTTGGTGATGCGGGCTCTTTTTTGGTTCCATATGAACTTTAAAGTAGTTTTTTCCAATTCTGTGAAGAAAGTCATTGGTAACTTGATGGGGATGGCATTGAATCTGTAAATTACCTTGGGAAGGATGGCCATTTTCATGATATTGATTCTTCCTACCCATGAGCATGGAATGTTCTTCCATTTGTTTGTATCCTCTTTTATTTCCTTGAGCAGTGGTTTGTAGTTTTCTCCTTGAAGAGGTCCTTCACATCCCTTGTAAGTTGGATTCCTAGGTATTTCATTCTCTTTGAACTAATTGTGAATGGGAGTTCACTCATGATTTGGCTCTCTGTTTGTCTGTTATTAATGGATAAGAATTCTTGTGATTTTTGTACATTGATGTTGTATTCTGAGACATTGCTGAAGTTGCTTATCAGCTTAAGGAGATTTTGGGCTGAGACAATGGGGTTTTCTAGATATACTCTCACGTCATCTGCAAACAGGGACAATTTGACTTCCTTATTTCCTAATTGAATACCCTTGATTTCCTTCTCTTGCCTAATTGCCCTGGCCAGAACTTCCAACACTATGTTGAATAGAAGTGGAGAGAGAGGGCATCCCTGTCTTGTGCCAGTTTTCAAAGTGAATGCTTCCAGTTTTTGCCCATTCAGTATGATATTGGCTGTGGGTTTGTCATAAATAGCTCTCATTATTTTGAGGTACGACCCATCAATACCTAATTTATGGAGAGTTTTTAGCATGAAGGGTTGTTGAATTTTTTCAAAGGACTTATCTTCATGTATTGAGATAATCATGTGGTTTTTGACTTTGGTTCTGTTTATATGCTGGATTACATTTATTGATTCGCGTATATTGAACCAGCCTTGCATCCCAGGGATGAAGCCCACTTGATCATGGTGGATAAGCTGTCTGATGTGCTGCTGGATTCAGTTTGCCAGTAATTTATTGAGGATTTTTCCATCAATATTCATCAAGCATATTGGTCTAAAATTCTCTTTTTTGGTTGTGTCTCTACCCAGCTTTGGTATCAGCATGATGCTGGCCTCATAAAATGAGTTAGGAAGGATTCCCTCTTTTTCTATTGATTGAAATAGTTTCTGAAGTAATGGTTCCAGTTCCTCCTTGTACCTCTGGTAGAATTCGGCTGTGAACCCATCTGATCCTGGACTCTTTTTGGTTCCTAAGCTATTGATTATTGCCACAATTTCAGCTGCTGTTATTAGTCTATTCAGAGATTGATATTCTTCCTGGTATAGTCATGGGAGAGTGTATGTGTCGAGGAACTTATCCCTTTTTTTTTTTAATTTTTTTCTTTTTATCTTTATTATTATTATTATTATTATGATTATTATTATTATACTTTAGTCTCTATGGTACATGTGCGCAACGTGCAGGTAAGCTACATATGTATACATGTGCCATGCTGGTGTGCTGCACCCAACAACTCGTCATCTAGCATTAGGTATATCTCCCAATGCTGTCCCTCCCCCCTCCCCCCACCCCACAACAGTCCCCGAAGTGTGATGTTCCCCTTCCTGTGTCCATGTATTCTCATTGTTCAATTCCCACCTATGAGTGAGAATATGTGGTGTTTGGTTTTTTGTTCTTGCGATAGTTTACTGAGAACGATGATTTCCAATTTCAACCATGTCCCTACAAAGGATATGAACTCATCATTTTTTATGGCTTCCTAGTATTCCATGGTGTATATGTGCCACATTTTCTTAATCCAGTCTATCATTGTTGGACATTTGGGTTGGTTCCAAGTCTTTGCTATTGTGTATAATGCCGCAACAAACATACGTGTGCATGTCTCTTTATAACAGCATGATTTATAGTCCTTTGGGTATATACCCAGTAATGGGATGGCTGGGTCAAATGGAATTTCTAGTTCTAGATCCCTGAGGAATCGCCACAGTGACTTCCACAAGGGTTGAACTAGTTTACAGTCCCACTAACAGTGTAAAAGTGTTCCTATTTCTCCACATCCTCTCCAGCACCTGTTGTTTCCTGACTTTTTAATGATTCCCATTCTAACTGGTGTGAGATGGTATCTCATTGTTGTTTTGATTGGCATTTCTCTGATGGCCTGTGATGGTGAGCATGTTTTCATGTGTTTTTTGGCTTCATAAATGTCTTCTTTTGGGGATTGTGTGTTCATGTCCTTCACCCACTTTTTGATAGGGTTGTTTGATGTTTTCTTGTAAATTTGTTGGAGTTCATTGTAGATTCTGGATATTAGCCCTTTGTCAGCTGAGTAGGTTGCGAAAATTTTCTCCCATTTTGTAGGTTGCCTGTTCACTCTGATGGTAGTTTCCTTTGCTGTGCAGAAGCTCTTGAGTTTAATTAGATCCCATTTGTCAATTTTGGCTTTTGTTGCCATTGCTTTTCGTGTTTTAGACATGAAGTCCTTGCCCATGCCTATGTCCTGAATGGTACTGCCTAGGTTTTCTTCTAGGGTTTTTATGGTTTTAGGTCTAACGTTTAAGTCTTTAATCCATCTTGAGTTGATTTTTGTATAAGGTGTAAGGAAGGGATCCAGTTTCAGCTTTCTACATGTGGCTAGCCAGTTTTCCCAGCACCATTTATTAAATAGGGAATCCTTTCTCCATTTCTTGTTTTTGTCAGGTTTGTCAAAGATCAGATAGTTGTAGATATGTGGCATTATTTCTGACGGCTCTGTTCTGTTCCATTGATCTATATCTCTGTTTTGGTACCAGTACCATGCTGTTTTGGTTACTGTAGCCTTGTAGCATAGTTTGAAGTCAGGTAGCGTGATGCCTCCAGCTTTGTTCTTTTGGCTTAGGATTGACTTGGTGATGCGGGCTCTTTTTTGGTTCCATATGAACTTTAAAGTAGATTTTTCCAATTCTGTGAAGAAAGTCATTGGTAACTTGATGGGGATGGCATTGAATCTGTAAATTACCTTGGGAAGGATGGCCATTTTCATGATACTGATTCTTCCTACCCATGAGCATGGAATGTTCTTCCATTTGTTTGTATCCTCTTTTATTTCCTTGAGAAGTGGTTTGTAGTTTTCTCCTTGAAGAGGTCCTTCACATCCCTTGTAAGTTGGATTCCTAGGTATTTTATTCTCTTTGAAGCAATTGTGAATGGGAGTTCACTCATGATTTGGCTCTCTGTTTGTCTGTTATTGATGTATAAGAATGCTTGTGATTTTTGTACATTGATGTTGTATCCTGAGATTTGCTGAAGTTGTTTATCAGCTTAAGGAGATTTTGGGCTGAGACAATGGGGTTTTCTAGATATACTATCACGTCATCTGCAAACAGGGACAATTTGACTTCCTTTTTTCCTCATTGAATACCCTTGATTTCCTTCTCTTGCCTAATTTCCCTGGCCAGAACTTCCAACACTATGTTGAATAGAAGTGGTGAGAGAGGGCATCCCTGTCTTGTGCCAGTTTTCAAAGTGAATGCTTCCAGTTTTTGCCCATTCAGTATGATATTGGCTGTGGGTTTGTCATAAATAGCTCTTATTATTTTGAGATACGACCCATCAATACCTAATTTATTGAGAGTTTTTAGCATGAAGGGTTGTTGAATTTTGTCAAAGGCCTTTTATTCATGTATTGAGATAATCAGGTGGTTTTTGACTTTGGTTCTGTTTATATGCTGGATTACATTTATTGATTTGCGTATATTCAACCAGCCTTGCATCCCAGGGATGAAGCCCACTTGATCATGGTGGATAAGCTGTTTGATGTGCTGCTGGATTCGGTTTGCCAGTAATTTATTGAGGATTTTTGCATCAATATTCATCAAGGATATTGGTCTAAAATTCTCTTTTTTGGTTGTGTCTCTGTCCAGCTTTGGTATCAGCATGATCCTGGCATCATAAAATGAGTTAGGAAGGATTCCCTCTTTTTCTATTGATTGGAATAGTTTCTGAAGAAATGGTTCCAGTTCCTCCTTGTACCTCTGGTAGAATTCGGCTGTGAACCCATCTGATCCTGGACTCTTTTTGGTTGGTAAGCTATTGATCATTGCCACAATTTCAGCTCCTGTTATTAGTCTATTCACAGATTCAACTTCTTCCTGGTTTAGTCATGGGAGAGTGTATGTGTCGAGGAATTTATCCCTTTCTTTTTTTTTTAATTTTTTTGTCTTTTTATCATTATTATTATTATTATTATTATTATTATTATACTTTAGGCTCTATGGTACATGTGCGCAATGTGCAGGTAAGCTACATATGTATACATGTGCCATGCTGGTGTGCTGCACCCACCAACTCGTCATCTAGCATTAGGTATATCTCCCAATGCTGTCCCTCCCACCTCCCCCCACCCCACAACAGTCCCCGATGTGTGATGTTCCCCTTCCTGTGTCCATGTGTTGTCATTGTTGGATTCCCACCTATGAGTGAGAATATGTGGTGTTTGGTTTTTTGTTCTTGCGATAGTTTACTGAGAACGATGATTTCCAATTTCATCCATGTCCCTACAAAGGATAAGAACTCATCATTTTTTATGGCTGCCTAGTATTCCATGGTGTATATGTGCCACATTTTCTTAATCCAGTCTGTCATTGTTGGACATTTGGGTTGGTTCCAAGTCTTTGCTATTGTGTATAATGCCGCAATAAACATACGTGTGCATGTGTCTTTATAGCAGCATGATTTATAGTCCTTTGGGTATATACCCAGTAATGGGATGGCTGGGTCAAATGGAATTTCTAGTTCTAGGTCCCTGAGGAATCGCCACAGTGACTTCCACAAGGGTTGAACTAGTTTACAGTCCCACCAACAGTGTAAAAGTGTTCCTATTTCTCCACATCCTCTCCAGCACCTGTTTTTTCCTGACTTTTCAATGATTGCCATTCTAACTGGTGTGAGATGGTATCTCATTGTGGTTTTGATTTGCATTTCTCTGATGGCCAGTGATGGTGAGCATGTTTTCACGTGTTTTTTGGCTGCATAAATGTCTTCTTTTGAGGAGTGTCTGTTCATGTCCTTCCCTCACTTTTTGATGGGGTTGTTTGGTGTTTTCTTGTAAATTTGTTGGAGTTCATTGTAGATTCTGGATATTAGCCCTTTGTCAGATGAGTAGGTTGCGAAAATTTTCTCCCATTTTGTAGGTCGCCTGTTCACTCTGATGGTAGTTTCCTTTGCTGTGCAGAAGCTCTTTAGTTTAATTAGATCCCATTTGTCAATTTTGGCTTTTGTTGCCATTGCTTTTGGTGTTTTAGACATGAAGTCCTTGCCCATGCCTATGTCCTGAATGGTACTGCCTAGGTTTTCTTCTAGGGTTTTTATGGTTTTAGGTCTAACGTTTAAGTCTTTAATCCATCTTGAGTTGATTTTTCTATAAGGTGTAAGGAAGGGATCCAGTTTCAGCTTTCTACATGTGGCTAGCCAGTTTTCCCAGCACCATTTCTTAAATAGGGAATCCTTTCTCCATTTCTTGTTTTTGTCAGGTTTGTCAAAGATCAGATAGTTGTAGATATGTGGCATTATTTCTGACGGTTCCGTTCTGCTCCCTTGATCTTTATCTCTGTTTTGGTACCAGTACCATGCTGTTTTGGTTACTGTAGCCTTGTAGTATAGTTTGAAGTCAGGTAGCGTGATGCCTCCAGCTTTGTTCTTTTGGCTTAGGATTGACTTGGTGATGCGGGCTCTTTTTTGGTTCCATATGAACTTTAAAGTAGTTTTTTCCAATTCTGTGAAGAAAGTCATTGGTAACTTGATGGGGATGGCATTGAATCTGTAAATTACCTTGGGAAGGATGGCCATTTTCATGATATTGATTCTTCCTACCCATGAGCATGGAATGTTCTTCCACTTGTTTGTATCCTCTTTTATTTCCTTGAGCAGTGGTTTGTAGTTTTCTCCTTGAACAGGTCCTTGACATCCCTTGTAAGTTGGATTCCTAGGTATTTTATTCCCTTTGAAGCAATTGTGAATGGGAGTTCACTCATGATTTGGCTCTCTGTTTGTCTGTTATTGATGTATAAGAATGCTTGTGCTTTTTGTACATTGATTTTGTATCCTGAGACTTTGCTGAAGTTGCTTATCAGCTTAAGGACATTTTGGGCTGAGACAATGGGCTTTTCTAGATATACTGTCACGTCATCTGCAAACAGGGACAATTTGACTTCCTTTTTTCCTAATTGAATACCCTTGATTTCCTTCTCTTGCCTAATTCCCCTGGCCAGAACTTCCAACACTATGTTGAATAGAAGTGGTGAGAGAGGGCATCCCTGTCTTGAGCCAGTTTTCAAAGAGAATGCTTCCAGTTTTTGCCCATTCAGTATGATATTGGCTGTGGGTTTGTCAAAAATAGCTCTTATTATTTTGAGGTACGACACATCAATACCTAATTTATGGAGAGTTTTTAGCATGAAGGGTTGTTGAATTTTGTCAAAGGCCTTTTCTTCATGTATTGAGATTATCATGTGATTTTTGACTTTGGTTCTGTTTATATGCTGGATTACATTTATTGATTTGCGTATATTGAACCAGCCTTGCATCCCAGGGATGAAGCCCACTTGATCATGGTGGATAAGCTGTCTGATGTGCTGCTGGATTCGGTTTGCCAGTAATTTATTGAGGATTTTTGCATCAATATTCATCAAGGATATTGGTCTAAAATTCTCTTTTTTGGTTGTGTCTCTGCCCAGCTTTGGTATCAGCATGATGCTGGCCTCATAAAATGAGTTAGGAAGGATTCCCTCTTTTTCCATTGATTGGAATAGTTTCTGAAGTAATGGTTCCAGTTCCTCCTTGTACCTCTAGTAGAATTCGGCTGGGAACCCATCTGATCCTGGACTCTTTTTGGTTGGTAAGCTATTGATTATTGCCACAATTTCAGCTCCTGTTATTTGTCTATTCAGAGATTCAACTTCTTCCTGGTTTAGTCATGGGAGAGTGTATGTTTCGAGGAATTTATCCCTTTCTTTTTTTTTAAATTTTTTTCTTTTTATCATTATTATTATTATGATGATTATTATTATTATACTTTAGGCTCTATGGTACAGGTGCGCAATGTGCAGGTAAGCTACATATGTATACATGTGCCATGCTGGTGCGCTGCACCCACCAACTCGTAATCTAGCATTAGGTATATCTCCCAATGCTGTCCCTCGCCCCTCCCCCCACCCCACAACAGTCCCCGATGTGTGATGTTCCCCTTCCTGTGTCCATGTGTTCTCATTGTTCAATTCCCACCTATGAGTGAGAATATGTGGTGTTTGGTTTTTTGTTCTTGCGATAGTTTACTGAGAACGATGATTTCCAATTTCATCCATGTCCCTACAAAGGATATGAACTCATCATTTTTTATGGCTGCCTAGTATTCCATGGTGTATATGTGCCACATTTTCTTAATCCAGTCTATCATTGTTGGACATGTGGGTTGGTTCCAAGTCTTTGCTATTGTGTATAATGCCGCAATAAACAAACGTGTGCATGTGTCCTTATAGCAGCATGATTTATAGTCCTTTGGGTATATACCCAGTAATGGGATGGCTGGGTCAAATGGAATTTCTAGCTCTAGATCCCTGAGGAATCGCCACAGTGACTTCCACAAGGGTTGAACTAGTTTACAGTCCCACCAACAGTGTAAAAGTGTTCCTATTTCTCCACATCCTCTCCAGCACCTGTTGTTTCCTGACTTTTCAATGATTGCCATTCTAACTGGTGTGAGATGGTATCTCATTGTGGTTTTGATTTGCATTTCTCTGATGGCCAGTGATGGTGAGCATGTTTTCATGTGTTTTTTGGCTGCATAAATGTCTTCTTTTGAGGAGTGTCTGTTCATGTCCTTTGCTCACTTTTTGATGGGGTTGTTTGGTGTTTTCTTGTAAATTTGTTGGAGTTCATTGTAGATTCTGGATATTAGCCCTTTGTCAGATGAGTAGGTTGCGAAAATTTTCTCCCATTTTGTAGGTCGCCTGTTCACTCTGATGGTAGTTTCCTTTGCTGTGCAGAAGCTCTTGAGTTTAATTAGATCCCATTTGTCAATTTTGGCTTTTGTTGCCATTGCTTTTGGTGTTTTAGACATGAAGTCCTTGCCCATGCCTATGTCCTGAATGGTACTGCCTAGGTTTTCTTCTAGGGTTTTTATGGTTTTAGGTCTAACGTTTAAGTCTTTAATCCATCTTGAGTTGATTTTTCTATAAGATGTAAGGAAGGGATCCAGTTTCAGCTTTCTACATGTGGCTAGCCAGTTTTCCCAGCACCATTTATTAAATAGGGAATCCTTTCTCCAATTCTTGTTTTTCTCAGGTTTGTCAAAGATCAGATAGTTGTAGATATGTGGCATTATTTCTGACGGCTCCGTTCTGCTCCCTTGATCTTTATCTCTGTTTTGGTACCAGTACCATGCTATTTTGGTTACTGTAGCCTTGTAGTATACTTTGAAGTCAGGTACCGTGATGCCTCCAGCTTTGCTCTTTTGGCTTAGGATTGACTTGGTGATGCGGGCTCTTTTTTGGTTCCATATGAACTTTAAAGTAGTTTTTTCAATTCTGTGAAGAAAGTCATTGGTAACTTGATGGGGATGGCATTGAATCTGTAAATTACCTTGGGAAGGATGGCCATTTTCATGATATTGATTCTTCCTACCCATGAGCATGGAATGTTCTTCCATTTGTTTGTATCCTCTTTTATTTCCTTGAGCAGTGGTTTGTAGTTTTCTCCTTGAAGAGGTCCTTCACATCCCTTGTAAGTTGGATTCCTAGGTATTTTATTCCCTTTGAAGCAATTGTGAATGGAGTTCACTCATGATTTGGCTCTCTGTTTGTCTGTTATTGATGTATAAGAATGCTTGTGATTTTTGTACATTGATTTTGTATCCTGAGACTTTGCTGAAGTTGCTTATCAGCTTAAGGACATTTTGGGCTGAGACAATGGGCTTTTCTAGATATACTGTCACGTCATCTGCAAACAGGGTCAATTTGACTTCCTTTTTTCCCAATTGAATACCCTTGATTTCCTTCTCTTGCCTAATTCCCCTGGCCAGAACTTCCAACACTATGTTGAATAGAAGTGGTGAGAGAGGGCATCCCTGTCTTGTGCCAGTTTTCAAAAGGAATGCTTCCAGTTTTTGCTCATTCAGTATGATATTGGCTGTGGGTTTGTCATAAATAGCTCTTATTATTTTGAGGTACGACCCATCAATACCTAATTTATGGAGAGTTTTTAGCATGAAGGGTTGTTTAATTTTGTCAAAGTCCTTTTCTTCATGTATTGAGAATATCATGTGATTTTTGACTTTGGTTCTGTTTATATGCTGGATTACATTTATTGATTTGTGGATATTGAACCAGCCTTGCATCCCAGGGATGAAGCCCACTTGATCATGGTGGATAAGCTGTCTGATGTGCTGCTGGTTTCGGTTGCCAGTAATTTATTGAGGATTTTTGCATCAATATTCATCAAGGATATTGGTCTAAAATTCTCTTTTTTGGTTGTGTCTCTGCCCAGCTTTGGTATCAGCATGATGCTGGCCTCATAAAATGAGTGAGGAAGGATTCCCTCTTTTTCTATTGATTGAAATAGTTTCTGAAGTAATGGTTCCAGTTCCTCCTTGTACCTCTGGTAGAATTCGGCTGTGAACCAATCTGATCCTGGACTCTTTTTGGTTTGTAAGCTATTGATTATTGCCACAATTTCAGATCCTGTTATTTGTCTATTCAGAGATTCAATTTCTTCCTGGTTTAGTCATGGGAGAGTGTATGTGTCGAGGAATTTATCCCTTTCTTTTTTTTTAAATTTTTTTCTTTTTATCATTATTATTATTATGATGATTATTATTATTATACTTTAGGCTCTATGGTACAGGTGCGCAACGTGCAGGTAAGCTACATATGTATACATGTGCCATGCTGGTGCGCTGCACCCACCAACTCGTCATCTAGCATTAGGTATATCTCCCAATGCTGTCCCTCGCCCCTCCCCCCACCCCACAACAGTCCCCGAAGTGTGATGTTCCCCTTCCTGTGTCCATGTGTTCTCATTGTTCAATTCCCACCTATGAGTGAGAATATGTGGTGTTTGGTTTTTTGTTCTTGCGATAGTTTACTGAGAACCATGATTTCCAATTTCATCCATGTCCCTACAAAGGATATGAACTCATCATTTTTTATGGCTGCCTAGTATTCCATGGTGTATATGTGCCACATTTTCTTAATCCAGTCTATCATTGTTGGACATTTGGGTTGGTTCCAAGTCTTTGCTATTGTGTATAATGCCGCAATAAACATACGTGTGCATGTGTCTTTATAGCAGCATGATTTATAGTCCTTTGGGTATATACCCAGTAATGGGATGGCTGGGTCAAATGGAATTTCTAGTTCTAGATCCCTGAGGAATCGCCACAGTGACATCCACAAGGGTTGAACTAGTTTACAGTCCCACCAACAGTGTAAAAGTGTTCCTATTTCTCCACATCCTCTCCAGCACCTGTTGTTTCCTGACTTTTTAATGATTGCCATTCTAACTGGTGTGAGATGGTGTCTCATTGTGGTTTTGATTTGCATTTCTCTGATGGCCAGTGATGGTGAGCATGTTTTCATGTGTTTTTTGGCTGCATAAATGTCTTCTTTTGAGGAGTGTCTCTTCATGTCCTTCGCCCACTTTTTGATGGGGTTGTTTGGTGTTTTCTTGTAAATTTGTTGGAGTTCATTGTAGATTCTGGATATTAGCCGTTTGTCAGATGAGTAGGTTGCGAAAATTTTCTCCCATTTTGTAGGTTGCCTGTTCACTCTGATGGTAGTTTCCTTTGCTGTGCAGAAGCTCTTTAGTTTAATTAGATCCCATTTGTCAATTTTGGCTTTTGTTGCCATTGCTTTTGTTGTTTTAGACATGAAGTCCTTGCCCATGCCTATGTCCTGAATGGTACTGCCTAGGTTTTCTTCTAGGGTTTTTATGGTTTTAGGTCTAACGTTTAAGTCTTTAATCCATCTTGAGTTGATTTTTCTATAAGGTGTAAGGAAGGGATCCAGTTTCAGCTTTCTACATGTGGCTAGCCAGTTTTCCCAGCACCATTTATTAAATAGGGAATCCTTTCTCCATTTCTTGTTTTTCTCAGGTTTGTCAAAGATCAGATAGTTGTAGATATGTGGCATTATTTCTGACGGCTCCGTTCTGCTCCCTTGATCTTTATCTCTGTTTTGGTACCAGTACCATGCTGTTTTGGTTACTGTAGCCTTGTAGTATAGTTTGAAGTCAGGTAGCGTGATGCCTCCAGCTTTGTTCTTTTGGCTTAGGATTGACTTGGTGATGCGGGCTCTTTTTTGGTTCCATATGAACTTTAAAGTAGTTTTTCCCAATTCTGTGAAGAAAGTCATTGGTAACTTGATGGGGATGGCATTGAATCTGTAAATTACCTTGGGAAGGATGGCCATTTTCATGATATTGATTCCTCCTACCCATGAGCATGGAATGTTCTTACATTTGTTTGTATCCTCTTTTATTTCCTTGAGCAGTGGTTTGTAGTTTTCTCCTTGAAGAGGTCCTTGACATCCCTTGTAAGTTGGATTCCTAGGTATTTTATTCTCTTTGAAGCAATTGTGAATGGGAGTTCACTTATGATTTGGCTCTCTGTTTGTCTGTTATTGATGTATAAGAAGGCTTGTGATTTTTGTACATTGATTTTGTATCCTGAGACTTTGCTGAAGTTGCTTATCAGCTTAAGGACATTTTGGGCTGAGACAATGGGCTTTTCTAGATATACTGTCACGTCATCTGCAAACAGGGACAATTTGACTTCCTTTTTTCCTAATTGAATACCCTTGATTTCCTTCTCTTGCCTAATTCCCCTGGCCAGAACTTCCAACACTATGTTGAATAGAAGTGGTGAGAGTGGGCATCCCTGTCTTGTGCCAGTTTTCAAAGTGAATGCTTCCAGTTTTTGCCCATTCAGTATGATATTGGCTGTGGGTTTGTCATCAATAGCTCTTATTATTTTGAGGTACGATCCATCAATACCTAATTTATGGAGAGTTTTTAGCATGAAGGGTTGTTGAATTTTGTCAAAGGCCTTTTCTTCATGTATTGAGATTATCATGTGATTTTTGACTTTGGTTCTGTTTATATGCTGGATTGCATTTATTGATTTGCGTATATTGAACCAGCCTTGCATCCCAGGGATGAAGCCCACTTGATCATGGTGGATACGCTGTCTGATGTGCTGCTGGATTCGGTTTGCCAGTAATTTATTGAGGGTTTTTGCATCAATATTCATCAAGGATATTGGTCTAAAATTCTCTTTTTTGGTTGTGTCTCTGCCCAGCTTTGGTATCAGCATGATGCTGGCCTCATAAAATGAGTTAGGAAGGATTCCCTCTTTTTCTATTGATTGGAATAGTTTCTGAAGTAATGGTTCCAGTTCGTCCTTGTACCTCTGGTAGAATTCGGCTGTGAACCCATCTGATCCTGGACTCTTTTTGGTTGGTAAGCTATTGATTATTGCCACAATTTCAGCTCCTGTTATTTGTCTATTCAGAGATTCAACTTCTTCCTGGTTTAGTCATGGGAGAGTGTATGTGTCGAGGAATTTATCCCTTTCTTTTTTTTTTTTTTTTCTTTTTATCATTATTATTATTATGATGATTATTATTATTATACTTTAGGCTCTATGGTACATGTGCGCAATGTGCAGGTAAGCTACATATGTATACATGTGCCATGCTGGTGCGCTGCACCCACCAACTCGTCATCTAGCATTAGGTATATCTCCCAATGCTGTCCCTCGCCCCTCCACCCACCCCACAACAGTCCCCGAAGTGTGATGTTCCCCTTCCTGTGTCCATGTGTTCTCATTGTTCAATTCCCACCTATGAGTGAGAATATGTGGTGTTTGGTTTTTTGTTCTTGCCATAGTTTACTGAGAACCATGATTTCCAATTTCATCCATGTCCCTACAAAGGATATGAACTCATCATTTTTTATGGCTGCCTAGTATTCCATGGTGTATATGTGCCACATTTTCTTAATCCAGTCTATCATTGTTGGACATTTGTGTTGGTTCCAAGTCTTTGCTATTGTGTATAATGCCGCAATAAACATACGTGTGCATGTGTCTTTATAGCAGCATGATTTATAGTCCTTTGGGTATATACCCAGTAATGGGATGGCTGGGTCAAATGGACTTTCTAGTTCTAGATCCCTGAGCAATCGCCACAGTGACTTCCACAAGGGTTGAACTAGTTTACAGTCCCACCAACAGTGTAAAAGTGTTCCTATTTCTCCACATCCTCTCCAGCACCTGTTGTTTCCTGACTTTTTAATGATTGCCATTCTAACTGGTGTGAGATGGTATCTCATTGTGGTTTTGATTTGCATTTCTCTGATGGCCAGTGATGGTGAGCATGTTTTCATGTGTTTTTTGGCTGCATAAATGTCTTCTTTTGAGGAGTGTCTGTTCATGTCCTTCGCCCACTTTTTGATGGGGTTGTTTGGTGTTTTCTTGTAAATTTGTTGGAGTTCATTGTAGATTCTGGATATTAGCCCTTTGTCAGATGAGTAGGTTGCGAAAATTTTCTCCCATTTTGTAGGTTGCCTGTTCACTCTGATGGTAGTTTCCTTTGCTGTGCAGAAGCTCTTTAGTTTAATTAGATCCCATTTGTCAATTTTGGCTTTTGTTGCCATTGCTTTTGGTGTTTTAGACATGAAGTCCTTGCCCATGCCTATGTCCTGAATGGTACTGAATAGGTTTTCTTCTAGGGTTTTTATGGTTTTAGGTCTAACGTTTAAGTCTTTAATCCATCTTGAGTTGATTTTTCTATAAGGTGTAAGGAAGAGATCCAGTTTCAGCTTTCTACATGTGGCTAGCCAGTTTTCCCAGCACCATTTCTTAAATAGGGAATCCTTTCTCCATTTCTTGTTTTTGTCAGGTTTGTCAAAGATCAGATAGTTGTAGATATGTGGCATTATTTCTGACGGCTCCTTTCTGCTCCCTTGATCTTTATCTCTGTTTTGGAACCAGTACCATGCTGTTTTGGTTACTGTAGCCTTGTAGTATAGTTTGAAGTCAGGTAGCGTGATGCCTCCAGCTTTGTTCTTTTGGCTTAGGATTGACTTGGTGATGCGGGCTCTTTTTTGGTTCCATATGAACTTTAAAGTAGTTTTTTCCAATTCTGTGAAGAAAGTCATTGGTAACTTGATGGGGATGGCATTGAATCTGTAAATTACCTTGGGAAGGATGGCCATTTTCATGATATTGATTCTTCCTACCCATGAGCATGGAATGTTCTTCCATTTGTTTGTATCCTCTTTTATTTCCTTGAGCAGTGGTTTGTAGTTTTCTCCTTGAAGAGGTCCTTCACATCCCTTGTAAGTTGGATTCCTAGGTATTTTATTCTCTTTGAAGCAATTGTGAATGGGAGTTCACTCATGATTTGGCTCTCTGTTTGTCTGTTATTGATGTATAAGAATGCTTGTGATTTTTGTACATTGATTTTGTATCCTGAGACTTTGCTGAAGTTGCTTATCAGCTTAAGGACATTTTGGGCTGAGACAATGGGCTTTTCTAGATATACTGTCACATCATCTGCAAACAGGGACGATTTGGCTTCCTTTTCTCCTAATTGAATACCCTTGATTTCCTTCTCTTGCCTAATACCCCTGGCCAGAACTTCCAACACTATGTTGAATAGAAGTGGTGAGAGAGGGCATCCCTGTCTTGTGCCAGTTTTCAAAGTGAATGCTTCCAGTTTTTGCCCATTCAGTATGATATTGGCTGTGGATTTGTCATAAATAGCTCTTATTATTTTGAGGTACGACCCATCAATACCTAATTTATTGAGAGTTTTTAGCATGAAGGGTTGTTGAATTTTGTCAAAGGCCTTTTCTTCATGTATTGAGATTATCATGTGATTTTTGACTTTGGTTCTGTTTATATGCTGGATTACATTTATTGATTTGGGTATATTGAACCAGCCTTGCATCCCAGGGATGAAGCCCACTTGATCATGGTGGATAAGCTGTCTGATGTGCTGCTGGATTCGGTTTGCCAGTAATTTATTGAGGATTTTGCATCAATATTCATCAAGGATATTGGTCTAAAATTCTCTTTTTTGGTTGTGTCTCTGCCCAGCTTTGGTATCAGCATGATGCTGGCCTCATAAAATGAGTTAGGAAGGATTCCCTCTTTTTCTATTGATTGGAATAGTTTCTGAAGTAATGGTTCCAGTTCCTCCTTGTACCTCTGGTAGAATTCGGCTGTGAACCCATCTGATCCTGGACTCTTTTTGGTTGGTAAGTTATTGATTATTGCCACAATTTCAGCTCCTGTTATTTGTCTATTCAGAGATTCAACTTCTTCCTGGGTTAGTCATGGGAGAGTGTATGTGTCGAGGAATTTATCCCTTTCATTTTTTTTAATTTTTTTTCTTTTTATCATTATTATTATTATGATGATTATTATTATTATACTTTAGGCTCTATGGTACATGTGCGCAACGTGCAGGTAAGCTACATATGTATACATGTGCCATGCTGGTGCGCTGCACCCACCAACTCGTCATCTAGCATTAGGTATATCTCCCAATGCTGTCCCTCGCCCCTCCCCACACCCCACAACAGTCCCCGAAGTGTGATGTTCCCCTTCCTGTGTCCATGTGTTCTCATTGTTCAATTCCCACCTATGAGTGAGAATATGTGGTGTTTGGTTTTTTGTTCTTGCGATAGTTTACTGAGAACGATGATTTCCAATTTCATCCATGTCCCTACAAAGGATATGAACTCATCATTTTTTATGGCTGCCTAGTATTCCATGGTGTATATGTGCCACATTTTCTTAATCCAGTCTATCATTGTTGGACATTTGTGTTGGTTCCAAGTCTTTGCTATTGTGTATAATGCCGCAATAAACATACGTGTGCATGTGTCTTTATAGCAGCATGATTTATAGTCCTTTGGGTATATACCCAGTAATGGGATGGCTGTGTCAAATGGAAATTCTAGTTCTAGATCCCTGAGGAATCGCCACAGTGACTTCCACAAGGGTTGAACTAGTTTACAGTCCCACCAACAGTGTAAAAGTGTTCCTATTTCTCCACATCCTCTCCAGCACCTGTTGTTTCCTGACTTTTTAATGATTGCCATTCTAACTGGTGTGAGATGGTATCTCATTGTGGTTTTGATTTGCATTTCTCTGATGGCCAGTGATGGTGAGCATGTTTTCATGTGTTTTTTGGCTGCATAAATGTCTTCTTTTGAGGAGTGTCTGTTCATGTCCTTCGCCCACTTTTTGATGGGGTTGTTTGGTGTTTTCTTGTAAATTTGTTGGAGTTCATTGTAGATTCTGGATATTAGCCCTTTGTCAGATGAGTAGGTTGCGAAAATTTTCTCCCATTTTGTAGGTTGCCTGTTCACTCTGATGGTAGTTTCCTTTGCTGTGCAGAAGCTCTTTAGTTTAATTAGATCCCATTTGTCAATTTTGGCTTTTGTTGCCATTGCTTTTGGTGTTTTAGACATGAAGTCCTTGCCCATGCCTATGTCCTGAATGGTACTGCCTAGGTTTTCTTCTAGGGTTTTTATGGTTTTAGGTCTAACGTTTAAGTCTTTAATCCATCTTGAGTTGATTTTTCTATAAGGTGTAAGGAAGGGATCCAGTTTCAGCTTTCTACATGTGGCTAGCCAGTCTTCCCAGCACCATTTATTAAATAGGGAATCCTTTCTCCATTTCTTGTTTTTGTCAGATTTGTCAAAGATCAGATAGTTGTAGATATGTGGCATTATTTCTGACGGCTCCGTTCTGCTCCCTTGATCTTTATCTCTGTTTTGGTACCAGTACCATGCTGTTTTGGTTACTGTAGCCTTGTAGTATAGTTTGAAGTCAGGTAGCGTGATGCCTCCAGCTTTGTTCTTTTGGCTTAGGATTGACTTGGTGATGCGGGCTCTTTTTTGGTTCCATATGAACTTTAAAGTAGTTTTTTCCAATTCTGTGAAGAAAGTCATTGGTAACTTGATGGGGATGGCATTGAATCTGTAAATTACCTTGGGAAGGATGGCCATTTTCATGACATTGATTCTTCCTACCCATGAGCATGGAATGTTCTTCCATTTGTTTGTATCCTCTTTTATTTCCTTGAGCAGTGGTTTGTAGTTTTCTCCTTGAAGAGGTCCTTCACATCCCTTGTAATTTGGATTCCTAGGTATTTTATTCTCTTTGAAGCAATTGTGAATGGGAGTTCACTCATGATTTGGCTCTCTGTTTGTCTGTTATTGATGTATAAGAATGCTTGTGATTTTTGTACATTGATTTTGTATCCTGAGACTTTGCTGAAGTTGCTTATCAGCTTAAGGACATTTTGGGCTGAGACAATGGGCTTTTCTAGATATTCTGTGACATCATCTGCAAACAGGGACAATTTGGCTTCCTTTTTTCCTAATTGAATACCCTTGATTTCCTTCTCTTGCCTAATACCCCTGGCCAGAACTTCCAACACTATGTTGAATAGAAGTGGTGAGAGAGGGCATCCCTGTCTTGTGCCAGTTTTCAAAGTGAATGCTTCCAGTTTTTGCCCATTCAGTATGATATTGGCTGTGGGTTTGTCATAAATAGCTCTTATTATTTTGAGGTACGACCCATCAATACCTAATTTATGGAGAGTTTTTAGCATGAAGGGTTGTTGAATTTTGTCAAAGGCCTTTTCTTCATGTATTGAGATTATCATGTGATTTTTGACTTTGGTTCTGTTTATATGCTGGATTACATTTATTGATTTGGGTATATTGAACCAGCCTTGCATCCCAGGGATGAAGCCCACTTGATCATGGTGGATAAGCTGTCTGATGTGCTGCTGGATTCGGTTTGCCAGTAATTTATTGAGGATTTTTGCATCAATATTCATCAAGGATATTGGTCTAAAATTCTCTTTTTTGGTTGTGTCTCTGCCCAGCTTTGGTATCAGCATGATGCTGGCCTCATAAAATGAGTTAGGAAGGATTCCCTCTTTTTCTATTGATTGGAATAGTTTCTGAAGTAATGGTTCCAGTTCCTCCTTGTACCTCTGGTAGAATTCGGCTGTGAACCCATCTGATCCTGGACTCTTTTTGGTTGGTAAGTTATTGATTATTGCCACAATTTCAGCTGCTGTTATTTGTCTATTCAGAGATTCAACTTCTTCCTGGTTTAGTCATGGGAGAGTGTATGTGTCGAGGAATTTATCCCTTTCATTTTTTTTAAATTTTTTTCTTTTTATCATTATTATTATTATGATGATTATTATTATTATACTTTAGGCTCTATGGTACATGTGCGCAACGTGCAGGTAAGCTACATATGTATACATGTGCCATGCTGGTGCGCTGCACCCACCAACTCGTCATCTAGCATTAGGTATATCTCCCAATGCTGTCCCTCGCCCCTCCCCACACCCCACAACAGTCCCCGAAGTGTGATGTTCCCCTTCCTGTGTCCATGTGTTCTCATTGTTCAATTCCCACCTATGAGTGAGAATATGTGGTGTTTGGTTTTTTGTTCTTGCGATAGTTTACTGAGAACCATGATTTCCAATTTCATCCATGTCCCTACAAAGGATATGAACTCATCATTTTTTATGGCTGCCTAGTATTCCATGGTGTATATGTGCCACATTTTCTTAATCCAGTCTATCATTGTTGGACATTTGGGTTGGTTCCAAGTCTTTGCTATTGTGTATAATGCCGCAATAAACATACGTGTGCATGTGTCTTTATAGCAGCATGATTTATAGTCCTTTGGGTATATACCCAGTAATGGGATGGCTGTGTCAAATGGAAATTCTAGTTCTAGATCCCTGAGGAATCGCCACAGTGACTTCCACAAGGGTTGAACTAGTTTACAGTCCCACCAACAGTGTAAAAGTGTTCCTATTTCTCCACATCCTCTCCAGCACCTGTTGTTTCCTGACTTTTTAATGATTGCCGTTCTAACTCGTGTGAGATGGTATCTCATTGTGGTTTTGATTTGCATTTCTCTGATGGCCAGTGATGGTGAGCATGTTTTCATGTGTTTTTTGGCTGCATAAATGTCTTCTTTTGAGGAGTGTCTGTTCATGTCCTTCGCCCACTTTTTGATGGGGTTGTTTGGTGTTTTCTTGTAAATTTGTTGGAGTTCATTGTAGATTCTGGATATTAGCCCTTTGTCAGATGAGTAGGTTGCGAAAATTTTCTCCCATTTTGTAGGTTGCCTGTTCACTCTGATGGTAGTTTCCTTTGCTGTGCAGAAGCTCTTTAGTTTAATTAGATCCCATTTGTCAATTTTGGCTTTTGTTGCCATTGCTTTTGGTGTTTTAGACATGAAGTCCTTGCCCATGCCTATGTCCTGAATGGTACTGCCTAGGTTTTCTTCTAGGGTTTTTATGGTTTTAGGTCTAACGTTTAAGTCTTTAATCCATCTTGAGTTGATTTTTCTATAAGGTGTAAGGAAGGGATCCAGTTTCAGCTTTCTACATGTGGCTAGCCAGTCTTCCCAGCACCATTTATTAAATAGGGAATCCTTTCTCCATTTCTTGTTTTTGTCAGATTTGTCAAAGATCAGATAGTTGTAGATATGTGGCATTATTTCTGACGGCTCCGTTCTGCTCCCTTGATCTTTATCTCTGTTTTGGTACCAGTACCATGCTGTTTTGGTTACTGTAGCCTTGTAGTATAGTTTGAAGTCAGGTAGCGTGATGCCTCCAGCTTTGTTCTTTTGGCTTAGGATTGACTTGGTGATGCGGGCTCTTTTTTGATTCCATATGAACTTTAAAGTAGTTTTTTCCAATTCTGTGAAGAAAGTCATTGGTAACTTGATGGGGATGGCATTGAATCTGTAAATTACCTTGGGAAGGATGGCCATTTTCATGATATTGATTCTTCCTACCCATGAGCATGGAATGTTCTTCCATTTGTTTGTATCCTCTTTTATTTCCTTGAGCAGTGGTTTGTAGTTTTCTCCTTGAAGAGGTCCTTCACATCCCTTGTAAGTTGGATTCCTAGGTATTTTATTCTCTTTGAAGCAATTGTGAATGGGAGTTCACTCATGATTTGGCTCTCTGTTTGTCTGTTATTGATGTATAAGAATGCTTGTGATTTTTGTACATTGATTTTGTATCCTGAGACTTTGCTGAAGTTGCTTATCAGCTTAAGGACATTTTTGGCTGAGACAATGGGCTTTTCTAGATATTCTGTGACATCATCTGCAAACAGGGACAATTTGGCTTCCTTTTTTCCTAATTGAATACCCTTGATTTCCTTCTCTTGCCTAATACCCCTGGCCAGAACTTCCAACACTATGTTGAATAGAAGTGGTGAGAGAGGGCATCCCTGTCTTGTGCCAGTTTTCAAAGTGAATGCTTCCAGTTTTTGCCCATTCAGTATGATATTGGCTGTGGGTTTGTCATAAATAGCTCTTATTATTTTGAGGTACGACCCATCAATACCTAATTTATGGAGAGTTTTTAGCATGAAGGGTTGTTGAATTTTGTCAAAGGCCTTTTCTTCATGTATTGAGATTATCATGTGATTTTTGACTTTGGTTCTGTTTATATGCTGGATTACATTTATTGATTTGGGTATATTGAACCAGCCTTGCATCCCAGGGATGAAGCCCACTTGATCATGGTGGATAAGCTGTCTGATGTGCTGCTGGATTCGGTTTGCCAGTAATTTATTGAGGATTTTTGCATCAATATTCATCAAGGATATTGGTCTAAAATTCTCTTTTTTGGTTGTGTCTCTGCCCAGCTTTGGTATCAGCATGATGCTGGCCTCATAAAATGAGTTAGGAAGGATTCCCTCTTTTTCTATTGATTGGAATAGTTTCTGAAGTAATGGTTCCAGTTCCTCCTTGTACCTCTGGTAGAATTCGGCTGTGAACCCATCTGATCCTGGACTCTTTTTGGTTGGTAAGTTATTGATTATTGCCACAATTTCAGCTGCTGTTATTTGTCTATTCAGAGATTCAACTTCTTCCTGGTTTAGTCATGGGAGAGTGTATGTGTCGAGGAATTTATCCCTTTCATTTTTTTTAAATTTTTTTCTTTTTATCATTATTATTATTATGATGATTATTATTATTATACTTTAGGCTCTATGGTACATGTGCGCAACGTGCAGGTAAGCTACATATGTATACATGTGCCATGCTGGTGCGCTGCACCCACCAACTCGTCATCTAGCATTAGGTATATCTCCCAATGCTGTCCCTCGCCCCTCCCCACACCCCACAACAGTCCCCGAAGTGTGATGTTCCCCTTCCTGTGTCCATGTGTTCTCATTGTTCAATTCCCACCTATGAGTGAGAATATGTGGTGTTTGGTTTTTTGTTCTTGCGATAGTTTACTGAGAACCATGATTTCCAATTTCATCCATGTCCCTACAAAGGATATGAACTCATCATTTTTTATGGCTGCCTAGTATTCCATGGTGTATATGTGCCACATTTTCTTAATCCAGTCTATCATTGTTGGACATTTGTGTTGGTTCCAAGTCTTTGCTATTGTGTATAATGCCGCAATAAACATACGTGTGCATGTGTCTTTATAGCAGCATGATTTATAGTCCTTTGGGTATATACCCAGTAATGGGATGGCTGTGTCAAATGGAAATTCTAGTTCTAGATCCCTGAGGAATCGCCACAGTGACTTCCACAAGGGTTGAACTAGTTTACAGTCCCACCAACAGTGTAAAAGTGTTCCTATTTCTCCACATCCTCTCCAGCACCTGTTGTTTCCTGACTTTTTAATGATTGCCATTCTAACTGGTGTGAGATGGTATCTCATTGTGGTTTTGATTTGCATTTCTCTGATGGCCAGTGATGGTGAGCATGTTTTCATGTGTTTTTTGGCTGCATAAATGTCTTCTTTTGAGGAGTGTCTGTTCATGTCCTTCGCCCACTTTTTGATGGGGTTGTTTGGTGTTTTCTTGTAAATTTGTTGGAGTTCATTGTAGATTCTGGATATTAGCCCTTTGTCAGATGAGTAGGTTGCGAAAATTTTCTCCCATTTTGTAGGTTGCCTGTTCACTCTGATGGTAGTTTCCTTTGCTGTGCAGAAGCTCTTTAGTTTAATTAGATCCCATTTGTCAATTTTGGCTTTTGTTGCCATTGCTTTTGGTGTTTTAGACATGAAGTCCTTGCCCATGCCTATGTCCTGAATAGTACTGCCTAGGTTTTCTTCTAGGGTTTTTATGGTTTTAGGTCTAACGTTTAAGTCTTTAATCCATCTTGAGTTGATTTTTCTATAAGGTGTAAGGAAGGGATCCAGTTTCAGCTTTCTACATGTGGCTAGCCAGTTTTCCCAGCACCATTTCTTAAATTGGGAATCCTTTCTCCATTTCTTGTTTTTGTCAGGTTTGTCAAAGATCAGATAGTTGTAGATATGTGGCATTATTTCTGACGGCTCCGTTCTGCTCCCTTGATCTTTATCTCTGTTTTGGTACCAGTACCATGCTGTTTTGGTTACTGTAGCCTTGTAGTATAGTTTGAAGTCAGGTAGCGTGATGCCTCCAGCTTTGTTCTTTTGGCTTAGGATTGACTTGGTGATGCGGGCTCTTTTTTGGTTCCATATGAACTTTAAAGTAGTTTTTTCCAATTCTGTGAAGAAAGTCATTGGTAACTTGATGGGGATGGCATTGAATCTGTAAATTACCTTGGGAAGGATGGCCATTTTCATGATATTGATTCTTCCTACCCATGAGCATGGAATGTTCTTCCATTTGTTTGTATCCTCTTTTATTTCCTTGAGCAGTGGTTTGTAGTTTTCTCCTTGAAGAGGTCCTTCACATCCCTTGTAAGTTGGATTCCTAGGTATTTTATTCTCTTTGAAGCAATTGTGAATGGGAGTTCACTCATGATTTGGCTCTCTGTTTGTCTGTTATTGATGTATAAGAATGCTTGCGATTTTTGTACATTGATTTTGTATCCTGAGACTTTGCTGAAGTTGCTTATCAGCTTAAGGACATTTTGGGCTGAGACAATGGGCTTTTCTAGATATACTGTCACGTCATCTGCAAACAGGGACAGTTTGGCTTCCTTTTTTCCTAATTGAATACACTTGATTTCCTTCTCTTGCCTAATTCCCCTGGCCAGAACTTCCAGCACTATGTTGAATAGAAGTGGTGAGAGAGGGCATCCCTGTCTTGTGCCAGTTTTCAAAGTGAATGCTTCCAGGTTTTGCCCATTCAGTATGATATTGGCTGTGGGTTTGTCATAAATAGCTCTTATTATTTTGAGGTACGACCCATCAATACCTAATTTATTTAGAGTTTTTAGCATGAAGGGTTGTTGAATTTGTCAAAGGCCTTTTCTTCATGTATTGAGATTATCATGTGATTTTTGACTTTGGTTCTGTTTATATGCTGGATTACATTTATTGATTTCCGTATATTGAACAACCCTTGCATCTCAGTGATGAAGCCCACTTGATCATGGTGGATAAGCTGTCTGATGTGCTGCTGGATTCGGTTTGCCAGTAATTTATTGAGGATTTTTGCATCAATATTCATCAAGGATATTGGTCTAAAATACTCTTTTTTGGTTGTGTCTCTGCCCAGCTTTGGTATCAGCATGATGCTGGCCTCATAAAATGAGTTAGGAAGGATTCCCTCTTTTTCTATTGATTGGAATAGTTTCTGAAGTAATGGTTCCAGTTCCTCCTTGTACCTCTGGTAGAATTCGGCTGTGAACCCATCTGATCCTGGACTCTTTTTGGTTGGTAAGTTATTGATTATTGCCACAATTTCAGCTCCTGTTATTTGTCTATTCAGAGATTCAACTTCTTCCTGGTTTAGTCATGGGAGAGTGTATGTGTCGAGGAATTTATCCCTTTCATTTTTTTTAAATTTTTTTCTTTTTATCATTATTATTATTATGATGATTATTATTATTATACTTTAGGCTCTATGGTACATGTGCGCAACCTGCAGGTAAGCTACATATGTATACATGTGCCATGCTGGTGCGCTGCACCCACCAACTCGTCATCTAGCATTAGGTATATCTCCCAATGCTGTCCCTCGCCCCTCCCCCCACCCCACAACAGTCCCCAAAGTGTGATGTTCCCCTTCCTGTGTCCATGTGTTCTCATTGTTCAATTCCCACCTATGAGTGAGAATATGTGGTGTTTGGTTTTTTGTTCTTGCGATAGTTTACTGAGAACCATGATTTCCAATTTCATCCATGTCCCTACAAAGGATATGAACTCATCATTTTTTATGGCTGCCTAGTATTCCATGGTGTATATGTGCCACATTTTCTTAATCCAGTCTATCATTGTTGGACATTTGGGTTGGTTCCAAGTCTTTGCTATTGTGTATAATGCCGCAATAAACATACGTGTGCATGTGTCTTTATAGCAGCATGATTTATAGTCCTTTGGGTATATACCCAGTAATGGGATGGCTGGGTCAAATGGAATTTCTAGTTCTAGATCCCTGAGGAATCGCCACAGTGACTTCCACAAGGGTTGAACTAGTTTACAGTCCCACCAACAGTGTAAAAGTGTTCCTATTTCTCCACATCCTCTCCAGCACCTGTTGTTTCCTGACTTTTTAATGATTGCCATTCTAACTGGTGTGAGATGGTATCTCATTGTGGTTTTGATTTGCATTTCTCTGATGGCCAGTGATGGTGAGCATGTTTTCATGTGTTTTTTGGCTGCATAAATGTCTTCTTTTGAGGAGTGTCTGTTCATGTCCTTCGCCCACTTTTTGATGGGGTTGTTTGGTGTTTTCTTGTAAATTTGTTGGAGTTCATTGTAGATTCTGGATATTAGCCCTTTGTCAGATGAGTAGGTTGCGAAAATTTTCTCCCATTTTGTAGGTTGCCTGTTCACTCTGATGGTAGTTTCCTTTGCTGTGCAGAAGCTCTTTAGTTTTATTAGATCCCATTTGTCAATTTTGGCTTTTGTTGCCATTGCTTTTGGTGTTTTAGACATGAAGTCCTTGCCCATGCCTATGTCCTGAATGGTACAGCCTAGGTTTTCTTCTAGGGTTTTTATGGTTTTAGGTCTAACGTTTAAGTCTTTAATCCATCTTGAGTTGATTTTTCTATAAGGTGTAAGGAAGGGATCCAGTTTCAGCTTTCTACATGTGGCTAGCCAGTTTTCCCAGCACCATTTATTAAATAGGGAATCCTTTCTCCATTTCTTGTTTTTCTCAGGTTTCTCAAAGATCAGATAGTTGTAGATATGTGGCATTATTTCTGACGGCTCCGTTCTGCTCCCTTGATCTATATCTCTGTTTTGGTACCAGTACCATGCTGTTTTGGTTACTGTAGCCTTCTAGTATAGTTTGAAGTCAGGTAGCGTGATGCCTCCAGCTTTGTTCTTTTAGCTTAGGATTGACTTGGTGATGCGGGCTCTTTTTTGGTTCCATATGAACTTTAAAGTAGTTTTTTCCAATTCTGTGAAGAAAGTCATTGGTAACTTGATGGGGATGGCGTTGAATCTGTAAATTACCTTGGGAAGGATGGCCATTTTCATGATATTGATTCCTCCTACCCATGAGCATGGAATGTTCTTACATTTGTTTGTATCCTCTTTTATTTCCTTGAGCAGTGGTTTGTAGTTTTCTCCTTGAAGAGGTCCTTCACATCCCTTGTAAGTTGGATTCCTAGGTATTTTATTCTCTTTGAAGCAATTGTGAATGGGAGTTCACTTATGATTTGGCTCTCTGTTTGTCTGTTATTGATGTATAAGAATGCTTGTGATTTTTGTACATTGATTTTGTATCCTGAGACTTTGCTGAAGTTGCTTATCAGCTTAAGGACATTTTGGGCTGAGACAATGGGCTTTTCTAGATATACTGTCACGTCATCTGCAAACAGGGACAATTTGGCTTCCTTTTTTCCTAATTGAATACCCTTGATTTCCTTCTCTTGCCTAATTCCCCTGGCCAGAACTTCCAGCACTATGTTGAATAGAAGTGGTGAGAGAGGGCATCCCTGTCTTGTGCCAGTTTTCAAAGTGAATGCTTCCAGTTTTTGCCCATTCAGTATGATATTGGCTGTGGGTTTGTCATCAATAGCTCTTATTATTTTGAGGTACGATCCATCAATACCTAATTTATGGAGAGTTTTTAGCATGAAGGGTTGTTGAATTTTGTCAAAGGCCTTTTCTTCATGTATTGAGATTATCATGTGATTTTTGACTTTGGTTCTGTTTATATGCTGGATTACATTTATTGATTTGCGTATATTGAACCAGCCTTGCATCCCAGGGATGAAGCCCACTTGATCATGGTGGATACGCTGTCTGATCTGCTGCTGGATTCGGTTTGCCAGTAATTTATTGAGGATTTTTGCATCAATATTCATCAAGGATATTGGTCTAAAATTCTCTTTTTTGGTTGTGTCTCTGCCCAGCTTTGGTATCAGCATGATGCTGGCCTCATAAAATGAGTTAGGAAGGATTCCCTCTTTTTCTATTGATTGGAATAGTTTCTGAAGTAATGGTTCCAGTTCCTCCTTGTACCTCTGGTAGAATTCGGCTGTGAACCCATCTGATCCTGGATTCTTTTTGGTTGGTAAGCTATTGATTATTGCCACAATTTCAGCTCCTGTTATTTGTCTATTCAGAGATTCAACTTCTTCCTGGTTTAGTCATGGGAGAGTGTATGTGTCGAGGAATTTATCCCTTTCTTTTTTTTTAAATTTTTTTCTTTTTATCATTATTATTATTATGATGATTATTATTATTATACTTTAGGCTCTATGGTACATGTGCGCAATGTGCAGGTAAGCTACATATGTATACATGTGCCATGCTGGTGCGCTGCACCCACCAACTCGTCATCTAGCATTAGGTATATCTCCCAATGCTGTCCCTCGCCCCTCCCCCCACCCCACAACAGTCCCCGAAGTGTGATGTTCCCCTTCCTGTGTCCATGTGTTCTCATTGTTCAATTCCCACCTATGAGTGAGAATATGTGGTGTTTGGTTTTTTGTTCTTGCCATAGTTTACTGAGAACCATGATTTCCAATTTCATCCATGTCCCTACAAAGGATATGAACTCATCATTTTTTATGGCTGCCTAGTATTCCATGGTGTATATGTGCCACATTTTCTTAATCCAGTCTATCATTGTTGGACATTTGGGTTGGTTCCAAGTCTTTGCTATTGTGTATAATGCCGCAATAAACATACGTGTGCATGTGTCTTTATAGCAGCATGATTTATAGTCCTTTGGGTATATACCCAGTAATGGGATGGCTGGGTCAAATGGAATTTCTAGTTCTAGATCCCTGAGCAATCGCCACAGTGACTTCCACAAGGGTTGAACTAGTTTACAGTCCCACCAACAGTGTAAAAGTGTTCCTATTTCTCCACATCCTCTCCAGCACCTGTTGTTTCCTGACTTTTTAATGATTGCCATTCTAACTGGTGTGAGATGGTATCTCATTGTGGTTTTGATTTGCATTTCTCTGATGGCCAGTGATGGTGAGCATGTTTTCATGTGTTTTTTGGCTGCATAAATGTCTTCTTTTGAGGAGTGTCTGTTCATGTCCTTCGCCCTCTTTTTGATGGGGTTGTTTGGTGTTTTCTTGTAAATTTGTTGGAGTTCATTGTAGATTCTGGATATTAGCCCTTTGTCAGATGAGTAGGTTGCGAAAATTTTCTCCCATTTTGTAGGTTGCCTGTTCACTCTGATGGTAGTTTCCTTTGCTGTGCAGAAGCTCTTTAGTTTAATTAGATCCCATTTGTCAATTTTGGCTTTTGTTGCCATTGCTTTTGGTGTTTTAGACATGAAGTCCTTGCCCATGCCTATGTCCTGAATGGTACTGCCTAGGTTTTCTTCTAGGGTTTTTATGGTTTTAGGTCTAACGTTTAAGTCTTTAATCCATCTTGAGTTGATTTTTCTATAAGGTGTAAGGAAGAGATCCAGTTTCAGCTTTCTACATGTGGCTAGCCAGTTTTCCCAGCACCATTTCTTAAATAGGGAATCCTTTCTCCATTTCTTGTTTTTGTCAGGGTTGTCAAAGATCAGATAGTTGTAGATATGTGGCATTATTTCTGACGGCTCCTTTCGGCTCCCTTGATCTTTATCTCTGTTTTGGAACCAGTACCATGCTGTTTTGGTTACTGTAGCCTTGTAGTATAGTTTGAAGTCAGGTAGCGTGATGCCTCCAGCTTTGTTCTTTTGGCTTAGGATTGACTTGGTGATGCGGGCTCTTTTTTGGTTCCATATGAACTTTAAAGTAGTTTTTTCCAATTCTGTGAAGAAAGTCATTGGTAACTTGATGGGGATGGCATTGAATCTGTAAATTACCTTGGGAAGGATGGCCATTTTCATGATATTGATTCTTCCTACCCATGAGCATGGAATGTTCTTCCATTTGTTTGTATCCTCTTTTATTTCCTTGAGCAGTGGTTTGTAGTTTTCTCCTTGAAGAGGTCCTTCACATCCCTTGTAAGTTGGATTCCTAGGTATTTTATTCTCTTTGAAGCAATTGTGAATGGGAGTTCACTCATGATTTGGCTCTCTGTTTGTCTGTTATTGATGTATAAGAATGCTTGTGATTTTTGTACATTGATTTTGTATCCTGAGACTTTGCTGAAGTTGCTTATCAGCTTAAGGACATTTTGTGCTGAGACAATGGGCTTTTCTAGATATTCTGTGACATCATCTGCAAACAGGGACGATTTGGCTTCCTTTTTTCCTAATTGAATACCCTTGATTTCCTTCTCTTGCCTAATACCCCTGGCCAGAACTTCCAACACTATGTTGAATAGAAGTGGTGAGAGAGGGCATCCCTGTCTTGTGCCAGTTTTCAAAGTGAATGCTTCCAGTTTTTGCCCATTCAGTATGATATTGGCTGTGGGTTTGTCATAAATAGCTCTTATTATTTTGAGGTACGACCCATCAATACCTAATTTATGGAGAGTTTTTAGCATGAAGGGTTGTTGAATTTTGTCAAAGGCCTTTTCTTCATGTATTGAGATTATCATGTGATTTTTGACTTTGGTTCTGTTTATATGCTGGATTACATTTATTGATTTGGGTATATTGAACCAGCCTTGCATCCCAGGGATGAAGCCCACTTGATCATGGTGGATAAGCTGTCTGATGTGCTGCTGGATTCGGTTTGCCAGTAATTTATTGAGGATTTTTGCATCAATATTCATCAAGGATATTGGTCTAAAATTCTCTTTTTTGGTTGTGTCTCTGCCCAGCTTTGGTATCAGCATGATGCTGGCCTCATAAAATGAGTTAGGAAGGATTCCCTCTTTTTCTATTGATTGGAATAGTTTCTGAAGTAATGGTTCCAGTTCCTCCTTGTACCTCTGGTAGAATTCGGCTGTGAACCCATCTGATCCTGGACTCTTTTTGGTTGGTAAGTTATTGATTATTGCCACAATTTCAGCTGCTGTTATTTGTCTATTCAGAGATTCAACTTCTTCCTGGTTTAGTCATGGGAGAGTGTATGTGTCGAGGAATTTATCCCTTTCATTTTTTTTAAATTTTTTTCTTTTTATCATTATTATTATTATGATGATTATTATTATTATACTTTAGGCTCTATGGTACATGTGCGCAACGTGCAGGTAAGCTACATATGTATACATGTGCCATGCTGGTGCGCTGCACCCACCAACTCGTCATCTAGCATTAGGTATATCTCCCAATGCTGTCCCTCGCCCCTCCCCACACCCCACAACAGTCCCCGAAGTGTGATGTTCCCCTTCCTGTGTCCATGTGTTCTCATTGTTCAATTCCCACCTATGAGTGAGAATATGTGGTGTTTGGTTTTTTGTTCTTGCGATAGTTTACTGAGAACCATGATTTCCAATTTCATCCATGTCCCTACAAAGGATATGAACTCATCATTTTTTATGGCTGCCTAGTATTCCATGGTGTATATGTGCCACATTTTCTTAATCCAGTCTATCATTGTTGGACATTTGGGTTGGTTCCAAGTCTTTGCTATTGTGTATAATGCCGCAATAAACATACGTGTGCATGTGTCTTTATAGCAGCATGATTTATAGTCCTTTGGGTATATACCCAGTAATGGGATGGCTGTGTCAAATGGAAATTCTAGTTCTAGATCCCTGAGGAATCGCCACAGTGACTTCCACAAGGGTTGAACTAGTTTACAGTCCCACCAACAGTGTAAAAGTGTTCCTATTTCTCCACATCCTCTCCAGCACCTGTTGTTTCCTGACTTTTTAATGATTGCCATTCTAACTGGTGTGAGATGGTATCTCATTGTGGTTTTGATTTGCATTTCTCTGATGGCCAGTGATGGTGAGCATGTTTTCATGTGTTTTTTGGCTGCATAAATGTCTTCTTTTGAGGAGTGTCTGTTCATGTCCTTCGCCCACTTTTTGATGGGGTTGTTTGGTGTTTTCTTGTAAATTTGTTGGAGTTCATTGTAGATTCTGGATATTAGCCCTTTGTCAGATGAGTAGGTTGCGAAAATTTTCTCCCATTTTGTAGGTTGCCTGTTCACTCTGATGGTAGTTTCCTTTGCTGTGCAGAAGCTCTTTAGTTTAATTAGATCCCATTTGTCAATTTTGGCTTTTGTTGCCATTGCTTTTGGTGTTTTAGACATGAAGTCCTTGCCCATGCCTATGTCCTGAATGGTACTGCCTAGGTTTTCTTCTAGGGTTTTTATGGTTTTAGGTCTAACGTTTAAGTCTTTAATCCATCTTGAGTTGATTTTTCTATAAGGTGTAAGGAAGGGATCCAGTTTCAGCTTTCTACATGTGGCTAGCCAGTCTTCCCAGCACCATTTATTAAATAGGGAATCCTTTCTCCATTTCTTGTTTTTGTCAGATTTGTCAAAGATCACATAGTTGTAGATATGTGGCATTATTTCTGACGGCTCCGTTCTGCTCCCTTGATCTTTATCTCTGTTTTGGTACCAGTACCATGCTGTTTTGGTTACTGTAGCCTTGTAGTATAGTTTGAAGTCAGGTAGCGTGATGCCTCCAGCTTTGTTCTTTTGGCTTAGGATTGACTTGGTGATGCGGGCTCTTTTTTGGTTCCATATGAACTTTAAAGTAGTTTTTTCCAATTCTGTGAAGAAAGTCATTGGTAACTTGATGGGGATGGCATTGAATCTGTAAATTACCTTGGGAAGGATGGCCATTTTCATGATATTGATTCTTCCTACCCATGAGCATGGAATGTTCTTCCATTTGTTTGTATCCTCTTTTATTTCCTTGAGCAGTGGTTTGTAGTTTTCTCCTTGAAGAGGTCCTTCACATCCCTTGTAAGTTGGATTCCTAGGTATTTTATTCTCTTTGAAGCAATTGTGAATGGGAGTTCACTCATGATTTGGCTCTCTGTTTGTCTGTTATTGATGTATAAGAATGCTTGTGATTTTTGTACATTGATTTTGTATCCTGAGACTTTGCTGAAGTTGCTTATCAGCTTAAGGACATTTTGGGCTGAGACAATGGGCTTTTCTAGATATTCTGTGACATCATCTGCAAACAGGGACAATTTGGCTTCCTTTTTTCCTAATTGAATACCCTTGATTTCCTTCTCTTGCCTAATACCCCTGGCCAGAACTTCCAACACTATGTTGAATAGAAGTGGTGAGAGAGGGCATCCCTGTCTTGTGCCAGTTTTCAAAGTGAATGCTTCCAGTTTTTGCCCATTCAGTATGATATTGGCTGTGGGTTTGTCATAAATAGCTCTTATTATTTTGAGGTACGACCCATCAATACCTAATTTATGGAGAGTTTTTAGCATGAAGGGTTGTTGAATTTTGTCAAAGGACTTTTCTTCATGTATTGAGATTATCATGTGATTTTTGACTTTGGTTCTGTTTATATGCTGGATTACATTTATTGATTTGGGTGTATTGAACCAGCCTTGCATCCCAGGGATGAAGCCCACTTGATCATGGTGGATAAGCTGTCTGATGTGCTGCTGGATTCGGTTTGCCAGTAACTTATTGAGGATTTTTGCATCAATATTCATCAAGGATATTGGTCTAAAATTCTCTTTTTTGGTTGTGTCTCTGCCCAGCTTTGGTATCAGCATGATGCTGGCCTCATAAAATGAGTTAGGAAGGATTCCCTCTTTTTCTATTGATTGGAATAGTTTCTGAAGTAATGGTTCCAGTTCCTCCTTGTACCTCTGGTAGAATTCGGCTGTGAACCCATCTGATCCTGGACTCTTTTTGGTTGGTAAGTTATTGATTATTGCCACAATTTCAGCTCCTGTTATTTGTCTATTCAGAGATTCAACTTCTTCCTGGTTTAGTCATGGGAGAGTGTATGTGTCGAGGAATTTATCCCTTTCATTTTTTTTAAATTTTTTTCTTTTTATCATTATTATTATTATGATGATTATTATTATTATACTTTAGGCTCTATGGTACATGTGCGCAACGTGCAGGTAAGCTACATATGTATACATGTGCCATGCTGGTGCGCTGCACCCACCAACTCGTCATCTAGCATTAGGTATATCTCCCAATGCTGTCCCTCGCCCCTCCCCACACCCCACAACAGTCCCCGAAGTGTGATGTTCCCCTTCCTGTGTCCATGTGTTCTCATTGTTCAATTCCCACCTATGAGTGAGAATATGTGGTGTTTGGTTTTTTGTTCTTGCGATAGTTTACTGAGAACGATGATTTCCAATTTCATCCATGTCCCTACAAAGGATATGAACTCATCATTTTTTATGGCTGCCTAGTATTCCATGGTGTATATGTGCCACATTTTCTTAATCCAGTCTATCATTGTTGGACATTTGGGTTGGTTCCAAGTCTTTGCTATTGTGTATAATGCCGCAATAAACATACGTGTGCATGTGTCTTTATAGCAGCATGATTTATAGTCCTTTGGGTATATACCCAGTAATGGGATGGCTGTGTCAAATGGAAATTCTAGTTCTAGATCCCTGAGGAATCGCCACAGTGACTTCCACAAGGGTTGAACTAGTTTACAGTCCCACCAACAGTGTAAAAGTGTTCCTATTTCTCCACATCCTCTCCAGCACCTGTTGTTTCCTGACTTTTTAATGATTGCCATTCTAACTGGTGTGAGATGGTATCTCATTGTGGTTTTGATTTGCATTTCTCTGATGGCCAGTGATGGTGAGCATGTTTTCATGTGTTTTTTGGCTGCATAAATGTCTTCTTTTGAGGAGTGTCTGTTCATGTCCTTCGCCCACTTTTTGATGGGGTTGTTTGGTGTTTTCTTGTAAATTTGTTGGAGTTCATTGTAGATTCTGGATATTAGCCCTTTGTCAGATGAGTAGGTTGCGAAAATTTTCTCCCATTTTGTAGGTTGCCTGTTCACTCTGATGGTAGTTTCCTTTGCTGTGCAGAAGCTCTTTAGTTTAATTAGATCCCATTTGTCAATTTTGGCTTTTGTTGCCATTGCTTTTGGTGTTTTAGACATGAAGTCCTTGCCCATGCCTATGTCCTGAATGGTACTGCCTAGGTTTTCTTCTAGGGTTTTTATGGTTTTAGGTCTAACGTTTAAGTCTTTAATCCATCTTGAGTTGATTTTTCTATAAGGTGTAAGGAAGGGATCCAGTTTCAGCTTTCTACATGTGGCTAGCCAGTTTTCCCAGCACCATTTCTTAAATTGGGAATCCTTTCTCCATTTCTTGTTTTTGTCAGGTTTGTCAAAGATCAGATAGTTGTAGATATGTGGCATTATTTCTGACGGCTCCGTTCTGCTCCCTTGATCTTTATCTCTGTTTTGGTACCAGTACCATGCTGTTTTGGTTACTGTAGCCTTGTAGTATAGTTTGAAGTCAGGTAGCGTGATGCCTCCAGCTGTGTTCTTTTGGCTTAGGATTGACTTGGTGATGCGGGCTCTTTTTTGGTTCCATATGAACTTTAAAGTAGTTTTTTCCAATTCTGTGAAGAAAGTCATTGGTAACTTGATGGGGATGGCATTGAATCTGTAAATTACCTTGGGAAGGATGGCCATTTTCATGATATTGATTCTTCCTACCCATGAGCATGGAATGTTCTTCCATTTGTTTGTATCCTCTTTTATTTCCTTGAGCAGTGGTTTGTAGTTTTCTCCTTGAAGAGGTCCTTCACATCCCTTGTAAGTTGGATTCCTAGGTATTTTATTCTCTTTGAAGCAATTGTGAATGGGAGTTCACTCATGATTTGGCTCTCTGTTTGTCTGTTATTGATGTATAAGAATGCTTGTGATTTTTGTACATTGATTTTGTATCCTGAGTCTTTGCTGAAGTTGCTTATCAGCTTAAGGACATTTTGGGCTGAGACAATGGGCTTTTCTAGATATACTGTCACGTCATCTGCAAACAGGGACAATTTGACTTCCTTTTTTCCTAATTGAATACCCTTGATTTCCTTCTCTTGCCTAATTCCCCTGGCCAGAACTTCCAACACTATGTTGAATAGAAGTGGTGAGAGAGGGCATCCCTGTCTTGTGCCAGTTTTCAAAGTGAATGCTTCCAGTTTTTGCCCATTCAGTATGATATTGGCTGTGGGTTTGTCATAAATAGCTCTTATTATTTTGAGATACGACCCATCAATACCTAATTTATTGAGAGTTTTTAGCATGAAGGGTTGTTGAATTTTGTCAAAGGCCTTTTCTTCATGTATTGAGATTATCATGTGATTTTTGACTTTGGTTCTGTTTATATGCTGGATTACATTTATTGATTTGCGTATATTGAACCAGCCTTGCATCCCAGGGATGAAGCCCACTTGATCATGGTGGATAAGCTGTCTGATGTGCTGCTGGATTCGGTTTGCCAGTAATTTATTGAGGATTTTTGCATCAATATTCATCAAGGATATTGGTCTAAAATTCTCTTTTTTGGTTGTGTCTCTGCCCAGCTTTGGTATCAGCATGATGCTGGCCTCATAAAATGAGTTAGGAAGGATTCCCTCTTTTTCTATTGATTGAAATAGTTTCTGAAGTAATGGTTCCAGTTCCTCCTTGTACCTCTGGTAGAATTCGGCTGTGAACCCATCTGATCCTGGACTCTTTTTGGTTGGTAAGCTATTGATTATTGCCACAATTTCAGCTCCTGTTATTTGTCTATTCAGAGATTCAACTTCTTCCTGGTTTAGTCATGGGAGAGTGTATGTGTCGAGGAATTTATCCCTTTCTTTTTTTTAAATTTTTTTCTTTTTATCATTATTATTATTATGATGATTATTATTATTATACTTTAGGTTCTATGGTACAGGTGCGCAACGTGCAGGTAAGCTACATATGTATACATGTGCCATGCTGGTGCGCTGCACCCACCAACTCGTCATCTAGCATTAGGTATATCTCCCAATGCTGTCCCTCGCCCCTCCCCCATCCCACAACAGTCCCCGAAGTGTGATGTTCCCCTTCTTGTGTCCATGTGTTCTCATTGTTTAATTCCCACCTATGAGTGAGAATATGTGGTGTTTGGTAATTTGTTCTTGCGATAGTTTACTGAGAACGATGATTTCCAATTTCATCGATGTCCCTACAAAGGATATGAACTCATCATTTTTTATGGCTGCCTAGTATTCCATGGTGTATATGTGCCACATTTTCTTAATCCAGTCTATCATTGTTGGACATTTGGGTTGGTTCCAAGTCTTTGCTATTGTGTATAATGCCGCAATAAACATACGTGTGCATGTGTCTTTATAGCAGCATGATTTATAGTCCTTTGGGTATATACCCAGTAATGGGATGGCTGTTTCAAATGGAATTTCTTTTTTTTTTTTTTTTTTTTTTTTTTTTTTCTTTTATTGTAATTATTATTATTATTATTATTATTATACTTTAGGTTTTATGGTACATGTGCCCAATGTGCAGGTAAGTTACATATGTATACATGTGCCATGCTGGTGCACTGCACCCACCAACTCGTCATCTAGCATTAGGTATATCTCCCAATGTTATCCCTCCCCCCTCCCCCCAACCCACAACAGTCCCTGAATTGTGATGTTCCCCTTCCTGTGTCCATGTGTTCTCATTGTTCAATTCCCACCTATGAGTGAGAATATGCGGTGTTTGGTTTTTTGTTCTTGCGATAGTTTACTGAGAATGATGATTTCCAATTTCATCCATGTCCCTACAAAGGACATGAACTCATCATTTCTTATGGCTGCATAGTATTCCATGGTGTAGATGTGCCACATTTTCTTAATCCAGTCTATCATTGTTGGACATTTGGGTTGGTTCCAAGTCTTTGCTATTGTGAATAATGCGGCAATAAACATACGTGTGCATGTGTCTTTATAGCAGCATGATTTATAGTCCTTTGGGTATATACCCAGTAATGGGATGGCTGGGTCGAATGGAATTTCTAGTTCTAGATCCCTGAGGAATCGCCACACTGACTTCCACAAGGGTTGAACTAGTTTACAGTCCCACCAACAGTGTAAAAGTGTTCCTATTTCTCCACATCCTCTCCAGCACCTGTTGTTTCCTGACTTTTTAATGATCGCCATTCTAACTGGTGTGAGATGGTATCTCATTGTGGTTTTGATTTGCATTTCTCTGATGGCCAGTGATGGTGAGCATTTTTTCATGTGTCTTTTGGCTGCATAAATGTCTTCTTTTGAGAAGTGTCTGTTCATGTCCTTCGCCCACTTTTTGATGGGGTTGTTTGTTTTTTTCTTGTAAATTTGTTGGAGTTCATTGTAGATTCTGGATATTAGCCCTTTGTCAGATGAGTAGGTTGCGAAAATTTTCTCCCATTTTGTAGGTTGCCTGTTCACTCTGATGGTAGTTTCCTTTGCTGTGCAGAAGCTCTTGAGTTTAATTAGATCCCATTTGTCAATTTTGGCTTTTGTTGCCATTGCTTTTGGTGTTTTAGACATGAAGTCCTTGCCCATGCCTATGTCCTGAATGGTATTGCCTAGGTTTTCTTCTAGGGTTTTTATGGTTTTAGGTCTAACATTTAAGTCTTTAATCCATCTTGAATTGATTTTTGTATAAGGTGTAAGGAAGGGATCCAGTTTCAGCTTTCTACATATGGCTAGCCAGTTTTCCCAGCACCATTTATTAAATAGGGAATCCTTTCCCCATTTCTTGTTTTTCTCAGGTTTGTCAAAGATCAGATGGTTGTAGATATGAGGCATTATTTCTGATGGCTCTGTTCTGTTCCATTGATCTATATCTCTGTTTTGGTACCAGTACCATGCTGTTTTGGTTACTGTAGCCTTGTAGTATAGTTTGAAGTCAGGTAGCGTGATGCCTCCAGCTTTGTTCTTTTGGCTTAGGATTGACTTGGCGATGCGGGCTCTTTTTTGGTTCCATATGAACTTTAAAGTAGTTTTTTCCAATTCTGTGAAGAAAGTCATTGGTAGCTTGATGGGGATAGCATTGAATCTGTAAATTACCTTGGGAAGGATGGCCATTTTCATGATATTGATTCTTCCTACCCATGAGCATGGAATGTTCTTCCATTTGTTTGTATCCTCTTTTATTTCCTTGAGCAGTGGTTTGTAGTTCTCCTTGAAGAGGTCTTTCACATCCCTTGTAAGTTGGATTCCTAGGTATTTTATTCTCTTTGAAGCAATTGTGAATGGGAGTTCACTCATGATTTGGCTCTCTGTTTGTCTGTTATTGATGTATAAGAATGCTTGTGATTTTTGCACATTGATTTTGTATCCTGAGACTTTGCTGAAGTTGCTTATCAGCTTAAGGAGATTTTGGGCTGAGACAATGGGTTTTCTACATATACTATCATGTCATCTGCAAACAGGGACAATTTGACTTCCTCTTTTCCTAATTGAATACCCTTGATTTCCTTCTTCTGCCTAATTGCCCTGGCCAGAACTTCCAACACTATGTTGAATAGAAGTGGCGAGAGAGGGCATCCCTGTCTTGTGCCAGTTTTCAAAGGGAATGCTTCCAGTTTTTGCCCATTCAGTATGATATTGGCTGTGGGTTTGTCATAAATAGCTCTTATTATTTTGAGATACATCCCATCAATTCCTAATTTATTGAGAGTTTTTAGCATGAAGGGTTGTTGAATTTTGTCAAAGGCCTTTTCTGCATCTATTGAGATAATCATGTGGTTTTTGTCTTTGGTTCTGTTTATATGCTGGATTACATTTATTGATTTGCGTATATTGAACCAGCCTTGCATCCCAGGGATGAAGCCCACTTGATCATGGTGGATAAGCTTTTTGATGTGCTGCTGGATTCTGTTTGCCAGTATTTTATTGAGGATTTTTGCATCAATGTTCATCAAGGATATTGGTCTAAAATTCTCTTTTTTTGTTGTGTCTCTGCCAGGCTTTGGTATCAGGATGATGCTGGCCTCATAAAATGAGTTAGGGAGGATTCCCTCTTTTTCTATTGATTGGAATAGTTTCAGAAGGAATGGTACCAGCTCCTCCTTGTACCTCTGGTAGAATTCGGCTGTGAACCCATCTGGTCCTGGACTTTTTTTGGTTGGTAAGCTATTGATTATTGCCATAATTTCAGCTCCTGTTATTGGTCTATTCAGAGATTGAACTTCTTCTTGGTTTAGTCTTGGGAGGGTGTATGTGTTGAGGAATTTATCCATTTCTTCTAGATTTTCTAGTTTATTTGCATAGAGGTGTTTGTAATATTCTCTGATGGTAGTTTGTATTTCTGTGGGATCGGTGGTGATATCCCCTTTATCATTTTTTATTGCATCTATTTGATTCTTCTCTCTTTTTTTCTTTATTAATCTTGCTAGCGGTCTATCAATTTTGTTGATCCTTTCAAAAAACCAGCTCCTGGATTCATTTATTTTTTGAAGGGTTTTTTGTGTCTCTATTTCCTTCAGTTCTGCTCTGATTTTAGTTATTTCTTGCCTTCTGCTAGCTTTTGAATGTGTTTGCTCTTGCTTTTCTAGTTCTTTTAATTGTGATGTTAGGGTGTCAATTTTGGATCTTTCCTGCTTTCTCTTGTGGGCATTTAGTGCTATAAATTTCCCTCTACACACTGCTTTGAATGCATCCCAGAGATTCTGGTATGTTGTGTCTTGGTTCTCGTTGGTTTCAAAGAACATCTTTATTTCTGCCTTCATTTCGTTATGTACCCAGTAGTCATTCAGGAGCAGATTGTTCAGTTTCCACGTAGTTGAGTGGTTTTGAGTGAGATTCTTAATCCTGAGTTCTAGCTTGATTGCACTGTGATCTGAGAGACAGTTTGTTACAATTTCTGTTCTTTTACATTTATTGAGGAGAGCTTTACTTCCAAGGATATGGTCAATTTTGGAATAGGTGTGGTGTGGTGCTGAAAAAAATGTATATTCTGTTGATTTGGGGTGGAGAGTTCTGTAGATGTCTATTAGGTCTGCTTGGTGCAGAGCTGAGTTCAATTCCTGGGTATCCTTGTTGACTTTCTGTCTCGTTGATCTGTCTAATGTTGACAGTGGGGTGTTAAAGTCTCCCATTATTAATGTGTGGGAGTCTAAGTCTCTTTGTAGGTCACTCAGGACTTGCTTTATGAATCTGGGTGCTCCTGTATTGGGTGCATATATATTTAGGATAGTTAGCTCTTCTTGTTGAATTAATCCCTTTACCATTATGTAATGGCCTTCTTTGTCTCTTTTGATCTTTGTTGGTTTAAAGTCTGTTTTATCAGAGACTAGGATTGCAACCCCTGCCTTTTTTTGTTTTCCATTTGCTTGGTAGATCTTCCTCCATCCTTTTATTTTGAACCTATGTGTGTCTCTGCACGTGAGATGGGTTTCCTGAATACAGCACACTGATGGGTCTTGAGTCTTTATCCAATTTGCCAGTCTGTGTCTTTTAATTGGACCATTTAGTCCATTTACATTTAAAGTTAATATTGTTATGTGTGAATTTGATCCTGTCATTATGATGTTAGCTCGATGTTTTGCTCGTTAGTTGATGCAGTCTCTTCCTAGTCTCAATGGTCTTTACATTTCGGTATGATTTTGCAGTGGCTGGTACCGGTTGTGCCTTTCCATGTTTAGCGCTTCCTTCAAGAGCTCTTTTAGGGCAGGCCTGGTGGTGACAAAATCTCTCAGCATTTGCTTGTCTGTAAAGTATTTTATTTCTCCTTCACTTATGAAGCTTAGTTTGGCAGGATATGAAATTCTGGGTTGAAAATTCTTTTCTTTAAGAATGTTGAATATTGGCCCCCACTCTCTTCTGGCTTGTAGGGTTTCTGCCGAGAGATCCGCTGTTAGTCTGATGGGCTTCCCTTTGATGGTAACCCGTCCTTTCTCTCTGGCTGCCCTTAACATTTTTTCCTTCATTTCAACTTTGGTGAATCTGACAATTATGTGTCTTGGAGTTGCTCTTCTCGAAGAGTATCTTTGTGGCGTTCTCTGTATTTCCTGAATCTGAATGTTGGCCTGCCTTGCTAGATTGGGGAAGTTCTCCTGGATAATATCCTGCAGAGTGTTTTCCAACTTGTTTCCATTCTCCCCGTCACTTTCAGGTACACCAATCAGACGTAGATTTGGTCTTTTCACATAGTCCCACATTTCTTGGAGGCTTTGCTCGTTTCTTTTTATTCTTTTTTCTCTAAACTTCCCTTCTCGCTTCATTTCATTCATTTCATCTTCCAGGGCTGATACCCTTTCTTCCATTTGATCGCATCGGCTCCTGAGGCTTCTGCATTCTTCACGTAGTTCTCGAGCCTTGGTTTTCAGCTCCATCAGCTCCTTTAAGCACTTCTCTGTATTGGTTATTCTAGTTATACATTCTTCTAAATTTTTTTCAAAGTTTTCAACTTCTTTGCCTTTGGATTGAATATCCTCCCGTAGCTCGGAGTAATTTGATCGTCTGAAGCCTTCTTCTCTCAGCTCGTCAAAGTCATTCTCCGTCCAGCTTTGATCCGTTGCTGGTGAGGAACTGCGTTCCTTTGGAGGAGGAGAGGTACTCTGGTTTTTAGAGTTTCCAGTTTTTCTGCTCTGTTTTTTCCCCATCTTTGTGGTTTTATCTACTTTTGGTCTTTGATGATGGTGATGTACAGATGGGTTTTTGGTGTGGATGTCCTTTCTGTTAGTTTTCCTTCTAACAGACAGAACCCTCAGCTGCAGGTCTGTTGGAGTACCTGGCCGGCCGTGTGAGGTGTCAGTCTGCCCCTGCTGGGGGGTGCCTCCCAGTTAGGCTGCTCAGGGGTCAGGAGTCAGGGACCCACTTGAGGAGGCAGTCAGCCCGTTCTCAGATCTCCAGCTGCGTGCTGGGAGAACCACTGCTCTCCTCACAGCTGTCAGACAGGGACATTTAAGTCTGCAGAGGTTACTGCTGTCTTTTTGTTTGTCTGTGCCCTGCCCCCAGAGGTGGAGCCTACAGAGGCAGGCAGGCCTCCTTGAGCTGTGGTGGGCTCCACCCAGTTCAAGCTTCCAGGCTGCTTTGTTTACCTAAGCGAGCCTGGGCAATGGCGGGCGCCCCTCCCCCAGCCTCGCTGCCGACTTGCTGCTTGATCTCAGACTGCTGTGCTAACAATCAGCGAGACTCCGTGGGCGTAGGACCCTCTGAGCCAGGTGCGGGCTATACTCTCCTGGGGCACCGTTTCCTAAGCCCGTCGGAAAAGCACAGTATTCGGGTGGGAGTGGCCCGATTTTCCAGGTGCCGTCTGTCACCCCTGGAAGGGGAACTCCCTGACCCCTTGTGCTTCCCGAGTGAGGCAATGCCTCGCCCCTGCTTCGGCTGGCGCACGGTGCGCTCACCCACTGACCTGAGCCCACTGTCTGGCACTCCCTAGTGAGATGAACACGGTACCTCAGATGCAAATGCAGAAATCACCCGTCTTCTGCGTCGCTCGCGCTGGGAGCTGTAGACCGGAGCTGTTCCTATTCGGCCATCTTGGCTCCTCCCCCTCAAATGGAATTTCTAGTTCTAGATCCCTGAGGAATCGCCACAGTGACTTCCACAAGGGTTGAACTAGTTTACAGTCCCACCAACAGTGTAAAAGTGTTCCTATTTCTCCACATCCTCTCCAGCACCTGTTGTTTCCTGACTTTTTAATGATTGCCATTCTAACTGGTGTGAGATGGTATCTCATTGTGGTTTTGATTTGCATTCCTCTGATGGCCAGTGATGGTGTGCATGTTTTCATGTGTTTTTTGGCTGCATAAATGTCTTCTTTTGAGGAGTGTCTGTTCATGTCCTTCGCCCAATTTTGATGGGGTTGTTTGGTGTTTCCTTGTAAATTTGTTGGAGTTCATTGTAGATTCTGGATATTAGCCCTTTGTCAGCTGAGTAGGTTGCGAAAATTTTCTCCCATTTTGTAGATTGCCTGTTCACTCTGATGGTAGTTTCCTTTGCTGTGCAGAAGCTCTTTAGTTTAATTAGATCCCATTTGTCAATTTTGGCTTTTGTTGCCATTGCTTTTGGTGTTTTAGACATGAAGTCCTTGCCCATGCCTATGTCCTGAATGGTACTGCCTAGGTTTTCTTCTAGGGTTTTTATGGTTTTAGGTCTAACGTTTAAGTCTTTAATCCATCTTGAGTTGATTTTTCTATAAGGTGTAAGGAAGGGATCCAGTTTCAGCTTTCTACATGTGGCTAGCCAGTTTTCCCAGCACCATTTATTAAATAGGGAATCCTTTCTCCGTTTCTTGTTTTTGTCAGGTTTGTCAAAGATCAGATAGTTGTAGATATGTGGCATTATTTCTGACGGCTCCGTTCTGCTCCCTTGATCTTTATCTCTGTTTTGGTACCAGTACCATGCTGTTTTGGTTACTGTAGCCTTGTAGTATAGTTTGAAGTCAGGTAGCGTGATGCCTCCAGCTGTGTTCTTTTGGCTTAGGATTGACTTGGTGATGCGGGCTCTTTTTTGGTTCCATATGAACTTTAAAGTAGTTTTTTCCAATTCTGTGAAGAAAGTCATTGGTAACTTGATGGGGATGGCATTGAATCTGTAAATTACCTTGGGAAGGATGGCCATTTTCATGATATTGATTCTTCCTACCCATGAGCATGGAATGTTCTTCCATTTGTTTGTATCCTCTTTTATTTCCTTGAGCAGTGGTTTGTAGTTTTCTCCTTGAAGAGGTCCTTCACATCCCTTGTAAGTTGGATTCCTAGGTATTTTATTCTCTTTGAAGCAATTGTGAATGGGAGTTCACTCATGATTTGGCTCTCTGTTTGTCTGTTATTGATGTATAAGAATGCTTGTGATTTTTGTACATTGATTTTGTATCCTGAGACTTTGCTGAAGTTGCTTATCAGCTTAAGGACATTTTGGGCTGAGACAATGGGCTTTTCTAGATATACTGTCACGTCATCTGCAAACAGGGACAATTTGACTTCCTTTTTTCCTAATTGAATACCCTTGATTTCCTTCTCTTGCCTAATTCCCCTGGCCAGAACTTCCAACACTATGTTGAATAGAAGTGGTGAGAGAGGGCATCCCTGTCTTGTGCCAGTTTTCAAAGTGAATGCTTCCAGTTTTTGCCCATTCAGTATGATATTGGCTGTGGGTTTGTCATAAATAGCTCTTATTATTTTGAGGTACGACCCATCAATACCTAATTTATGGAGAGTTTTTAGCATGAAGGGTTGTTGAATTTTGTCAAAGGCCTTTTCTTCATGTATTGAGATTATCATGTGATTTTTGACTTTGGTTCTGTTTATATGCTGGATTACATTTATTGATTTGGGTGTATTGAACCAGCCTTGCATCCCAGGGATGAAGCCCACTTGATCATGGTGGATAAGCTGTCTGATGTGCTGCTGGATTCGGTTTGCCAGTAATTTATTGAGGATTTTTGCATCAATATTCATCAAGGATATTGGTCTAAAATTCTCTTTTTTGGTTGTGTCTCTGCCCAGCTTTGGTATCAGCATGATGCTGGCCTCATAAAATGAGTTAGGAAGGATTCCCTCTTTTTCTATTGATTGGAATAGTTTCTGAAGTAATGGTTCCAGTTCCTCCTTGTACCTCTGGTAGAATTCGGCTGTGAACCCATCTGATCCTGGACTCTTTTTGGTTGGTAAGTTATTGATTATTGCCACAATTTCAGCTCCTGTTATTTGTCTATTCAGAGATTCAACTTCTTCCTGGTTTAGTCATGGGAGAGTGTATGTGTCGAGGAATTTATCCCTTTCATTTTTTTTAAATTTTTTTCTTTTTATCATTATTATTATTATGATGATTATTATTATTATACTTTAGGCTCTATGGTACATGTGCGCAACGTGCAGGTAAGCTACATATGTATACATGTGCCATGCTGGTGCGCTGCACACACCAACTCGTCATCTAGCATTAGGTATATCTCCCAATGCTGTCCCTCGCCCCTCCCCACACCCCACAACAGTCCCCGAAGTGTGATGTTCCCCTTCCTGTGTCCATGTGTTCTCATTGTTCAATTCCCACCTATGAGTGAGAATATGTGGTGTTTGGTTTTTTGTTCTTGCGATAGTTTACTGAGAACCATGATTTCCAATTTCATCCATGTCCCTACAAAGGATATGAACTCATCATTTTTTATGGCTGCCTAGTATTCCATGGTGTATATGTGCCACATTTTCTTAATCCAGTCTATCATTGTTGGACATTTGGGTTGGTTCCAAGTCTTTGCTATTGTGTATAATGCCGCAAGAAACATACGTGTGCATGTGTCTTTATAGCAGCATGATTTATAGTCCTTTGGGTATATACCCAGTAATGGGATGGCTGTGTCAAATGGAAATTCTTGTTCTAGATCCCTGAGGAATCGCCACAGTGACTTCCACAAGGGTTGAACTAGTTTACAGTCCCACCAACAGTGTAAAAGTGTTCCTATTTCTCCACATCCTCTCCAGCACCTGTTGTTTCCTGACTTTTTAATGATTGCCATTCTAACTGGTGTGAGATGGTATCTCATTGTGGTTTTGATTTGCATTTCTCTGATGGCCAGTGATGGTGAGCATGTTTTCATGTGTTTTTTGGCTGCATAAATGTCTTCTTTTGAGGAGTGTCTGTTCATGTCCTTCGCCCACTTTTTGATGGGGTTGTTTGGTGTTTTCTTGTAAATTTGTTGGAGTTCATTGTAGATTCTGGATATTAGCCCTTTGTCAGATGAGTAGGTTGCGAAAATTTTCTCCCATTTTGTAGGTTGCCTGTTCACTCTGATGGTAGTTTCCTTTGCTGTGCAGAAGCTCTTTAGTTTAATTAGATCCCATTTGTCAATTTTGGCTTTTGTTGCCATTGCTTTTGGTGTTTTAGACATGAAGTCCTTGCCCATGCCTATGTCCTGAATGGTACTGCCTAGGTTTTCTTCTAGGGTTTTTATGGTTTTAGGTCTAACGTTTAAGTCTTTAATCCATCTTGAGTTGATTTTTCTATAAGGTGTAAGGAAGGGATCCAGTTTCAGCTTTCTACATGTGGCTAGCCAGTTTTCCCAGCACCATTTCTTAAATTGGGAATCCTTTCTCCATTTCTTGTTTTTGTCAGGTTTGTCAAAGATCAGATAGTTGTAGATATGTGGCATTATTTCTGACGGCTCCGTTCTGCTCCCTTGATCTTTATCTCTGTTTTGGTACCAGTACCATGCTGTTTTGGTTACTGTAGCCTTGTAGTATAGTTTGAAGTCAGGTAGCGTGATGCCTCCAGCTTTGTTCTTTTGGCTTAGGATTGACTTGGTGATGCGGGCTCTTTTTTGGTTCCATATGAACTTTAAAGTAGTTTTTTCCAATTCTGTGAAGAAAGTCATTGGTAACTTGATGGGGATGGCATTGAATCTGTAAATTACCTTGGGAAGGATGGCCATTTTCATGATATTGATTCTTCCTACCCATGAGCATGGAATGTTCTTCCATTTGTTTGTATCCTCTTTTATTTCCTTGAGCAGTGGTTTGTAGTTTTCTCCTTGAAGAGGTCCTTGACATCCCTTGTAAGTTGGATTCCTAGGTATTTTATTCTCTTTGAAGCAATTGTGAATGGGAGTTCACTCATGATTTGGCTCTCTGTTTGTCTGTTATTGATGTATAAGAATGCTTGTGATTTTTGTACATTGATTTTGTATCCTGAGTCTTTGCTGAAGTTGCTTATCAGCTTAAGGACATTTTGGGCTGAGACAATGGGCTTTTCTAGATATACTGTCACGTCATCTGCAAACAGGGACAATTTGACTTCCTTTTTTCCTAATTGAATACCCTTGATTTCCTTCTCTTGCCTAATTCCCCTGGCCAGAACTTCCAACACTATGTTGAATAGAAGTGGTGAGAGAGGGCATCCCTGTCTTGTGCCAGTTTTCAAAGTGAATGCTTCCAGTTTTTGCCCATTCAGTATGATATTGGCTGTGGGTTTGTCATAAATAGCTCTTATTATTTTGAGATACGACCCATCAATACCTAATTTATTGAGAGTTTTTAGCATGAAGGGTTGTTGAATTTTGTCAAAGGCCTTTTCTTCATGTATTGAGATTATCATGTGATTTTTGACTTTGGTTCTGTTTATATGCTGGATTACATTTATTGATTTGCGTATATTGAACCAGCCTTGCATCCCAGGGATGAAGCCCACTTGATCATGGTGGATAAGCTGTCTGATGTGCTGCTGGATTCGGTTTGCCAGTAATTTATTGAGGATTTTTGCATCAATAATCATCAAGGATATTGCTCTAAAATTCTCTTTTTTGGTTGTGTCTCTGCCCAGCTTTGGTATCAGCATGATGCTGGCCTCATAAAATGAGTTAGGAAGGATTCCCTCTTTTTCTATTGATTGAAATAGTTTCTGAAGTAATGGTTCCAGTTCCTCCTTGTACCTCTGGTAGAATTCGGCTGTGAACCCATCTGATCCTGGACTCTTTTTGGTTGGTAAGCTATTGATTATTGCCACAATTTCAGCTCCTGTTATTTGTCTATTCAGAGATTCAACTTCTTCCTGGTTTAGTCATGGGAGAGTGTATGTGTCGAGGAATTTATCCCTTTCTTTTTTTTAAATTTTTTTCTTTTTATCATTATTATTATTATGATGATTATTATTATTATACTTTAGGTTCTATGGTACAGGTGCGCAACGTGCAGGTAAGCTACATATGTATACATGCGCCGTGCTGGTGCGCTGCACCCACCAACTCGTCATCTAGCATTAGGTATATCTCCCAATGCTGTCCCTCGCCCCTCCCCCCATCCCACAACAGTCCCCGAAGTGTGATGTTCCCCTTCTTGTGTCCATGTGTTCTCATTGTTTAATTCCCACCTATGAGTGAGAATATGTGGTGTTTGGTAATTTGTTCTTGCGATAGTTTACTGAGAACGATGATTTCCAATTTCATCGATGTCCCTACAAAGGATATGAACTCATCATTTTTTATGGCTGCCTAGTATTCCATGGTGTATATGTGCCACATTTTCTTAATGCAGTCTATCATTGTTGGACATTTGGGTTGGTTCCAAGTCTTTGCTATTGTGTATAATGCCGCAATAAACATACGTGTGCATGTGTCTTTATAGCAGCATGATTTATAGTCCTTTGGGTATATACCCAGTAATGGGATGGCTGTTTCAAATGGAATTTCTTTTTTTTTTTTTTTTTTTTTTTTTTTCTTTTATTGTAATTATTATTATTATTATTATTATTATACTTTAGGTTTTATGGTACATGTGCCCAATGTGCAGGTAAGTTACATATGTATACATGTGCCATGCTGGTGCACTGCACCCACCAACTCGTCATCTAGCATTAGGTATATCTCCCAATGTTATCCCTCCCCCCTCCCCCCAACCCACAACAGTCCCTGAATTGTGATGTTCCCCTTCCTGTGTCCATGTGTTCTCATTGTTCAATTCCCACCTATGAGTGAGAATATGCGGTGTTTGGTTTTTTGTTCTTGCGATAGTTTACTGAGAATGATGATTTCCAATTTCATCCATGTCCCTACAAAGGACATGAACTCATCATTTCTTATGGCTGCATAGTATTCCATGGTGTAGATGTGCCACATTTTCTTAATCCAGTCTATCATTGTTGGACATTTGGGTTGGTTCCAAGTCTTTGCTATTGTGAATAATGCGGCAATAAACATACGTGTGCATGTGTCTTTATAGCAGCATGATTTATAGTCCTTTGGGTATATACCCAGTAATGGGATGGCTGGGTCGAATGGAATTTCTAGTTCTAGATCCCTGAGGAATCGCCACACTGACTTCCACAAGGGTTGAACTAGTTTACAGTCCCACCAACAGTGTAAAAGTGTTCCTATTTCTCCACATCCTCTCCAGCACCTGTTGTTTCCTGACTTTTTAATGATCGCCATTCTAACTGGTGTGAGATGGTATCTCATTGTGGTTTTGATTTGCATTTCTCTGATGGCCAGTGATGGTGAGCATTTTTTCATGTGTCTTTTGGCTGCATAAATGTCTTCTTTTGAGAAGTGTCTGTTCATGTCCTTCGCCCACTTTTTGATGGGGTTGTTTGTTTTTTTCTTGTAAATTTGTTGGAGTTCATTGTAGATTCTGGATATTAGCCCTTTGTCAGATGAGTAGGTTGCGAAAATTTTCTCCCATTTTGTAGGTTGCCTGTTCACTCTGATGGTAGTTTCCTTTGCTGTGCAGAAGCTCTTGAGTTTAATTAGATCCCATTTGTCAATTTTGGCTTTTGTTGCCATTGCTTTTGGTGTTTTAGACATGAAGTCCTTGCCCATGCCTATGTCCTGAATGGTATTGCCTAGGTTTTCTTCTAGGGTTTTTATGGTTTTAGGTCTAACATTTAAGTCTTTAATCCATCTTGAATTGATTTTTGTATAAGGTGTAAGGAAGGGATCCAGTTTCAGCTTTCTACATATGGCTAGCCAGTTTTCCCAGCACCATTTATTAAATAGGGAATCCTTTCCCCATTTCTTGTTTTTCTCAGGTTTGTCAAAGATCAGATGGTTGTAGATATGAGGCATTATTTCTGATGGCTCTGTTCTGTTCCATTGATCTATATCTCTGTTTTGGTACCAGTACCATGCTGTTTTGGTTACTGTAGCCTTGTAGTATAGTTTGAAGTCAGGTAGCGTGATGCCTCCAGCTTTGTTCTTTTGGCTTAGGATTGACTTGGCGATGCGGGCTCTTTTTTGGTTCCATATGAACTTTAAAGTAGTTTTTTCCAATTCTGTGAAGAAAGTCATTGGTAGCTTGATGGGGATAGCATTGAATCTGTAAATTACCTTGGGAAGGATGGCCATTTTCATGATATTGATTCTTCCTACCCATGAGCATGGAATGTTCTTCCATTTGTTTGTATCCTCTTTTATTTCCTTGAGCAGTGGTTTGTAGTTCTCCTTGAAGAGGTCTTTCACATCCCTTGTAAGTTGGATTCCTAGGTATTTTATTCTCTTTGAAGCAATTGTGAATGGGAGTTCACTCATGATTTGGCTCTCTGTTTGTCTGTTATTGATGTATAAGAATGCTTGTGATTTTTGCACATTGATTTTGTATCCTGAGACTTTGCTGAAGTTGCTTATCAGCTTAAGGAGATTTTGGGCTGAGACAATGGGGTTTTCTACATATACTATCATGTCATCTGCAAACAGGGACAATTTGACTTCCTCTTTTCCTAATTGAATACCCTTGATTTCCTTCTCCTGCCTAATTGCCCTGGCCAGAACTTCCAACACTATGTTGAATAGAAGTGGCGAGAGAGGGCATCCCTGTCTTGTGCCAGTTTTCAAAGGGAATGCTTCCAGTTTTTGCCCATTCAGTATGATATTGGCTGTGGGTTTGTCATAAATAGCTCTTATTATTTTGAGATACATCCCATCAATTCCTAATTTATTGAGAGTTTTTAGCATGAAGGGTTGTTGAATTTTGTCAAAGGCCTTTTCTGCATCTATTGAGATAATCATGTGGTTTTTGTCTTTGGTTCTGTTTATATGCTGGATTACATTTATTGATTTGCGTATATTGAACCAGCCTTGCATCCCAGGGATGAAGCCCACTTGATCATGGTGGATAAGCTTTTTGATGTGCTGCTGGATTCTGTTTGCCAGTATTTTATTGAGGATTTTTGCATCAATGTTCATCAAGGATATTGGTCTAAAATTCTCTTTTTTTGTTGTGTCTCTGCCAGGCTTTGGTATCAGGATGATGCTGGCCTCATAAAATGAGTTAGGGAGGATTCCCTCTTTTTCTATTGATTGGAATAGTTTCAGAAGGAATGGTACCAGCTCCTCCTTGTACCTCTGGTAGAATTCGGCTGTGAACCCATCTGGTCCTGGACTTTTTTTGGTTGGTAAGCTATTGATTATTGCCATAATTTCAGCTCCTGTTATTGGTCTATTCAGAGATTGAACTTCTTCTTGGTTTAGTCTTGGGAGGGTGTATGTGTTGAGGAATTTATCCATTTCTTCTAGATTTTCTAGTTTATTTGCATAGAGGTGTTTGTAATATTCTCTGATGGTAGTTTGTATTTCTGTGGGATCGGTGGTGATATCCCCTTTATCATTTTTTATTGCATCTATTTGATTCTTCTCTCTTTTTTTCTTTATTAATCTTGCTAGCGGTCTATCAATTTTGTTGATCCTTTCAAAAAACCAGCTCCTGGATTCATTTATTTTTTGAAGGGTTTTTTGTGTCTCTATTTCCTTCAGTTCTGCTCTGATTTTAGTTATTTCTTGCCTTCTGCTAGCTTTTGAATGTGTTTGCTCTTGCTTTTCTAGTTCTTTTAATTGTGATGTTAGGGTGTCAATTTTGGATCTTTCCTGCTTTCTCTTGTGGGCATTTAGTGCTATAAATTTCCCTCTACACACTGCTTTGAATGCATCCCAGAGATTCTGGTATGTTGTGTCTTGGTTCTCGTTGGTTTCAAAGAACATCTTTATTTCTGCCTTCATTTCGTTATGTACCCAGTAGTCATTCAGGAGCAGATTGTTCAGTTTCCACGTAGTTGAGTGGTTTTGAGTGAGATTCTTAATCCTGAGTTCTAGCTTGATTGCACTGTGATCTGAGAGACAGTTTGTTACAATTTCTGTTCTTTTACATTTATTGAGGAGAGCTTTACTTCCAAGGATATGGTCAATTTTGGAATAGGTGTGGTGTGGTGCTGAAAAAAATGTATATTCTGTTGATTTGGGGTGGAGAGTTCTGTAGATGTCTATTAGGTCTGCTTGGTGCAGAGCTGAGTTCAATTCCTGGGTATCCTTGTTGACTTTCTGTCTCGTTGATCTGTCTAATGTTGACAGTGGGGTGTTAAAGTCTCCCATTATTAATGTGTGGGAGTCTAAGTCTCTTTGTAGGTCACTCAGGACTTGCTTTATGAATCTGGGTGCTCCTGTATTGGGTGCATATATATTTAGGATAGTTAGCTCTTCTTGTTGAATTAATCCCTTTACCATTATGTAATGGCCTTCTTTGTCTCTTTTGATCTTTGTTGGTTTAAAGTCTGTTTTATCAGAGACTAGGATTGCAACCCCTGCCTTTTTTTGTTTTCCATTTGCTTGGTAGATCTTCCTCCATCCTTTTATTTTGAACCTATGTGTGTCTCTGCACGTGAGATGGGTTTCCTGAATACAGCACACTGATGGGTCTTGAGTCTTTATCCAATTTGCCAGTCTGTGTCTTTTAATTGGACCATTTAGTCCATTTACATTTAAAGTTAATATTGTTATGTGTGAATTTGATCCTGTCATTATGATGTTAGCTCGATGTTTTGCTCGTTAGTTGATGCAGTCTCTTCCTAGTCTCAATGGTCTTTACATTTCGGTATGATTTTGCAGTGGCTGGTACCGGTTGTGCCTTTCCATGTTTAGCGCTTCCTTCAAGAGCTCTTTTAGGGCAGGCCTGGTGGTGACAAAATCTCTCAGCATTTGCTTGTCTGTAAAGTATTTTATTTCTCCTTCACTTATGAAGCTTAGTTTGGCAGGATATGAAATTCTGGGTTGAAAATTCTTTTCTTTAAGAATGTTGAATATTGGCCCCCACTCTCTTCTGGCTTGTAGGGTTTCTGCCGAGAGATCCGCTGTTAGTCTGATGGGCTTCCCTTTGATGGTAACCCGTCCTTTCTCTCTGGCTGCCCTTAACATTTTTTCCTTCATTTCAACTTTGGTGAATCTGACAATTATGTGTCTTGGAGTTGCTCTTCTCGAAGAGTATCTTTGTGGCGTTCTCTGTATTTCCTGAATCTGAATGTTGGCCTGCCTTGCTAGATTGGGGAAGTTCTCCTGGATAATATCCTGCAGAGTGTTTTCCAACTTGTTTCCATTCTCCCCGTCACTTTCAGGTACACCAATCAGACGTAGATTTGGTCTTTTCACATAGTCCCACATTTCTTGGAGGCTTTGCTCGTTTCTTTTTATTCTTTTTTCTCTAAACTTCCCTTCTCGCTTCATTTCATTCATTTCATCTTCCAGGGCTGATACCCTTTCTTCCATTTGATCGCATCGGCTCCTGAGGCTTCTGCATTCTTCACGTAGTTCTCGAGCCTTGGTTTTCAGCTCCATCAGCTCCTTTAAGCACTTCTCTGTATTGGTTATTCTAGTTATACATTCTTCTAAATTTTTTTCAAAGTTTTCAACTTCTTTGCCTTTGGATTGAATATCCTCCCGTAGCTCGGAGTAATTTGATCGTCTGAAGCCTTCTTCTCTCAGCTCGTCAAAGTCATTCTCCGTCCAGCTTTGATCCGTTGCTGGTGAGGAACTGCGTTCCTTTGGAGGAGGAGAGGTACTCTGGTTTTTAGAGTTTCCAGTTTTTCTGCTCTGTTTTTTCCCCATCTTTGTGGTTTTATCTACTTTTGGTCTTTGATGATGGTGATGTACAGATGGGTTTTTGGTGTGGATGTCCTTTCTGTTAGTTTTCCTTCTAACAGACAGAACCCTCAGCTGCAGGTCTGTTGGAGTACCTGGCCGGCCGTGTGAGGTGTCAGTCTGCCCCTGCTGGGGGGTGCCTCCCAGTTAGGCTGCTCAGGGGTCAGGAGTCAGGGACCCACTTGAGGAGGCAGTCAGCCCGTTCTCAGATCTCCAGCTGCGTGCTGGGAGAACCACTGCTCTCCTCACAGCTGTCAGACAGGGACATTTAAGTCTGCAGAGGTTACTGCTGTCTTTTTGTTTGTCTGTGCCCTGCCCCCAGAGGTGGAGCCTACAGAGGCAGGCAGGCCTCCTTGAGCTGTGGTGGGCTCCACCCAGTTCAAGCTTCCAGGCTGCTTTGTTTACCTAAGCGAGCCTGGGCAATGGCGGGCGCCCCTCCCCCAGCCTCGCTGCCGACTTGCTGCTTGATCTCAGACTGCTGTGCTAACAATCAGCGAGACTCCGTGGGCGTAGGACCCTCTGAGCCAGGTGCGGGCTATACTCTCCTGGGGCACCGTTTCCTAAGCCCGTCGGAAAAGCACAGTATTCGGGTGGGAGTGGCCCGATTTTCCAGGTGCCGTCTGTCACCCCTGGAAGGGGAACTCCCTGACCCCTTGTGCTTCCCGAGTGAGGCAATGCCTCGCCCCTGCTTCGGCTGGCGCACGGTGCGCTCACCCACTGACCTGAGCCCACTGTCTGGCACTCCCTAGTGAGATGAACACGGTACCTCAGATGCAAATGCAGAAATCACCCGTCTTCTGCGTCGCTCGCGCTGGGAGCTGTAGACCGGAGCTGTTCCTATTCGGCCATCTTGGCTCCTCCCCCTCAAATGGAATTTCTAGTTCTAGATCCCTGAGGAATCGCCACAGTGACTTCCACAAGGGTTGAACTAGTTTACAGTCCCACCAACAGTGTAAAAGTGTTCCTATTTCTCCACATCCTCTCCAGCACCTGTTGTTTCCTGACTTTTTAATGATTGCCATTCTAACTGGTGTGAGATGGTATCTCATTGTGGTTTTGATTTGCATTTCTCTGATGGCCAGTGATGGTGAGCATGTTTTCATGTGTTTTTTGGCTGCATAAATGTCTTCTTTTGAGGAGTGTCTGTTCATGTCCTTCGCCCACTTTTTGATGGGGTTGTTTGGTGTTTTCTTGTAAATTTGTTGGAGTTCATTGTAGATTCTGGATATTAGCCCTTTGTCAGATGAGTAGGTTGCGAAAATTTTCTCCCATTTTGTAGGTTGCCTGTTCACTCTGATGGTAGTTTCCTTTGCTGTGCAGAAGCTCTTTAGTTTAATTAGATCCCATTTGTCAATTTTGGCTTTTGTTGCCATTGCTTTTGGTGTTTTAGACATGAAGTCCTTGCCCATGCCTATGTCCTGAATGGTACTGCCTAGGTTTTCTTCTAGGGTTTTTATGGTTTTAGGTCTAACGTTTAAGTCTTTAATCCATCTTGAGTTGATTTTTCTATAAGGTGTAAGGAAGGGATCCAGTTTCAGCTTTCTACATGTGGCTAGCCAGTTTTCCCAGCACCATTTCTTAAATTGGGAATCCTTTCTCCATTTCTTGTTTTTGTCAGGTTTGTCAAAGATCAGATAGTTGTAGATATGTGGCATTATTTCTGACGGCTCCGTTCTGCTCCCTTGATCTTTATCTCTGTTTTGGTACCAGTACCATGCTGTTTTGGTTACTGTAGCCTTGTAGTATAGTTTGAAGTCAGGTAGCGTGATGCCTCCAGCTTTGTTCTTTTGGCTTAGGATTGACTTGGTGATGCGGGCTCTTTTTTGGTTCCATATGAACTTTAAAGTAGTTTTTTCCAATTCTGTGAAGAAAGTCATTGGTAACTTGATGGGGATGGCATTGAATCTGTAAATTACCTTGGGAAGGATGGCCATTTTCATGATATTGATTCTTCCTACCCATGAGCATGGAATGTTCTTCCATTTGTTTGTATCCTCTTTTATTTCCTTGAGCAGTGGTTTGTAGTTTTCTCCTTGAAGAGGTCCTTGACATCCCTTGTAAGTTGGATTCCTAGGTATTTTATTCTCTTTGAAGCAATTGTGAATGGGAGTTCACTCATGATTTGGCTCTCTGTTTGTCTGTTATTGATGTATAAGAATGCTTGTGATTTTTGTACATTGATTTTGTATCCTGAGTCTTTGCTGAAGTTGCTTATCAGCTTAAGGACATTTTGGGCTGAGACAATGGGCTTTTCTAGATATACTGTCACGTCATCTGCAAACAGGGACAATTTGACTTCCTTTTTTCCTAATTGAATACCCTTGATTTCCTTCTCTTGCCTAATTCCCCTGGCCAGAACTTCCAACACTATGTTGAATAGAAGTGGTGAGAGAGGGCATCCCTGTCTTGTGCCAGTTTTCAAAGTGAATGCTTCCAGTTTTTGCCCATTCAGTATGATATTGGCTGTGGGTTTGTCATAAATAGCTCTTATTATTTTGAGATACGACCCATCAATACCTAATTTATTGAGAGTTTTTAGCATGAAGGGTTGTTGAATTTTGTCAAAGGCCTTTTCTTCATGTATTGAGATTATCATGTGATTTTTGACTTTGGTTCTGTTTATATGCTGGATTACATTTATTGATTTGCGTATATTGAACCAGCCTTGCATCCCAGGGATGAAGCCCACTTGATCATGGTGGATAAGCTGTCTGATGTGCTGCTGGATTCGGTTTGCCAGTAATTTATTGAGGATTTTTGCATCAATATTCATCAAGGATATTGGTCTAAAATTCTCTTTTTTGGTTGTGTCTCTGCCCAGCTTTGGTATCAGCATGATGCTGGCCTCATAAAATGAGTTAGGAAGGATTCCCTCTTTTTCTATTGATTGAAATAGTTTCTGAAGTAATGGTTCCAGTTCCTCCTTGTACCTCTGGTAGAATTCGGCTGTGAACCCATCTGATCCTGGACTCTTTTTGGTTGGTAAGCTATTGATTATTGCCACAATTTCAGCTCCTGTTATTTGTCTATTCAGAGATTCAACTTCTTCCTGGTTTAGTCATGGGAGAGTGTATGTGTCGAGGAATTTATCCCTTTCTTTTTTTTAAATTTTTTTCTTTTTATCATTATTATTATTATGATGATTATTATTATTATACTTTAGGTTCTATGGTACAGGTGCGCAACGTGCAGGTAAGCTACATATGTATACATGCGCCATGCTGGTGCGCTGCACCCACCAACTCGTCATCTAGCATTAGGTATATCTCCCAATGCTGTCCCTCGCCCCTCCCCCCATCCCACAACAGTCCCCGAAGTGTGATGTTCCCCTTCTTGTGTCCATGTGTTCTCATTGTTTAATTCCCACCTATGAGTGAGAATATGTGGTGTTTGGTAATTTGTTCTTGCGATAGTTTACTGAGAACGATGATTTCCAATTTCATCGATGTCCCTACAAAGGATATGAACTCATCATTTTTTATGGCTCCCTAGTATTCCATGGTGTATATGTGCCACATTTTCTTAATCCAGTCTATCATTGTTGGACATTTGGGTTGGTTCCAAGTCTTTGCTATTGTGTATAATGCCGCAATAAACATACGTGTGCATGTGTCTTTATAGCAGCATGATTTATAGTCCTTTGGGTATATACCCAGTAATGGGATGGCTGTTTCAAATGGAATTTCTTTTTTTTTTTTTTTTTTTTTTTTTTTTTTCTTTTATTGTAATTATTATTATTATTATTATTATTATACTTTAGGTTTTATGGTACATGTGCCCAATGTGCAGGTAAGTTACATATGTATACATGTGCCATGCTGGTGCACTGCACCCACCAACTCGTCATCTAGCATTAGGTATATCTCCCAATGTTATCCCTCCCCCCTCCCCCCAACCCACAACAGTCCCTGAATTGTGATGTTCCCCTTCCTGTGTCCATGTGTTCTCATTGTTCAATTCCCACCTATGAGTGAGAATATGCGGTGTTTGGTTTTTTGTTCTTGCGATAGTTTACTGAGAATGATGATTTCCAATTTCATCCATGTCCCTACAAAGGACATGAACTCATCATTTCTTATGGCTGCATAGTATTCCATGGTGTAGATGTGCCACATTTTCTTAATCCAGTCTATCATTGTTGGACATTTGGGTTGGTTCCAAGTCTTTGCTATTGTGAATAATGCGGCAATAAACATACGTGTGCATGTGTCTTTATAGCAGCATGATTTATAGTCCTTTGGGTATATACCCAGTAATGGGATGGCTGGGTCGAATGGAATTTCTAGTTCTAGATCCCTGAGGAATCGCCACACTGACTTCCACAAGGGTTGAACTAGTTTACAGTCCCACCAACAGTGTAAAAGTGTTCCTATTTCTCCACATCCTCTCCAGCACCTGTTGTTTCCTGACTTTTTAATGATCGCCATTCTAACTGGTGTGAGATGGTATCTCATTGTGGTTTTGATTTGCATTTCTCTGATGGCCAGTGATGGTGAGCATTTTTTCATGTGTCTTTTGGCTGCATAAATGTCTTCTTTTGAGAAGTGTCTGTTCATGTCCTTCGCCCACTTTTTGATGGGGTTGTTTGTTTTTTTCTTGTAAATTTGTTGGAGTTCATTGTAGATTCTGGATATTAGCCCTTTGTCAGATGAGTAGGTTGCGAAAATTTTCTCCCATTTTGTAGGTTGCCTGTTCACTCTGATGGTAGTTTCCTTTGCTGTGCAGAAGCTCTTGAGTTTAATTAGATCCCATTTGTCAATTTTGGCTTTTGTTGCCATTGCTTTTGGTGTTTTAGACATGAAGTCCTTGCCCATGCCTATGTCCTGAATGGTATTGCCTAGGTTTTCTTCTAGGGTTTTTATGGTTTTAGGTCTAACATTTAAGTCTTTAATCCATCTTGAATTGATTTTTGTATAAGGTGTAAGGAAGGGATCCAGTTTCAGCTTTCTACATATGGCTAGCCAGTTTTCCCAGCACCATTTATTAAATAGGGAATCCTTTCCCCATTTCTTGTTTTTCTCAGGTTTGTCAAAGATCAGATGGTTGTAGATATGAGGCATTATTTCTGATGGCTCTGTTCTGTTCCATTGATCTATATCTCTGTTTTGGTACCAGTACCATGCTGTTTTGGTTACTGTAGCCTTGTAGTATAGTTTGAAGTCAGGTAGCGTGATGCCTCCAGCTTTGTTCTTTTGGCTTAGGATTGACTTGGCGATGCGGGCTCTTTTTTGGTTCCATATGAACTTTAAAGTAGTTTTTTCCAATTCTGTGAAGAAAGTCATTGGTAGCTTGATGGGGATAGCATTGAATCTGTAAATTACCTTGGGAAGGATGGCCATTTTCATGATATTGATTCTTCCTACCCATGAGCATGGAATGTTCTTCCATTTGTTTGTATCCTCTTTTATTTCCTTGAGCAGTGGTTTGTAGTTCTCCTTGAAGAGGTCTTTCACATCCCTTGTAAGTTGGATTCCTAGGTATTTTATTCTCTTTGAAGCAATTGTGAATGGGAGTTCACTCATGATTTGGCTCTCTGTTTGTCTGTTATTGATGTATAAGAATGCTTGTGATTTTTGCACATTGATTTTGTATCCTGAGACTTTGCTGAAGTTGCTTATCAGCTTAAGGAGATTTTGGGCTGAGACAATGGGGTTTTCTACATATACTATCATGTCATCTGCAAACAGGGACAATTTGACTTCCTCTTTTCCTAATTGAATACCCTTGATTTCCTTCTCCTGCCTAATTGCCCTGGCCAGAACTTCCAACACTATGTTGAATAGAAGTGGCGAGAGAGGGCATCCCTGTCTTGTGCCAGTTTTCAAAGGGAATGCTTCCAGTTTTTGCCCATTCAGTATGATATTGGCTGTGGGTTTGTCATAAATAGCTCTTATTATTTTGAGATACATCCCATCAATTCCTAATTTATTGAGAGTTTTTAGCATGAAGGGTTGTTGAATTTTGTCAAAGGCCTTTTCTGCATCTATTGAGATAATCATGTGGTTTTTGTCTTTGGTTCTGTTTATATGCTGGATTACATTTATTGATTTGCGTATATTGAACCAGCCTTGCATCCCAGGGATGAAGCCCACTTGATCATGGTGGATAAGCTTTTTGATGTGCTGCTGGATTCTGTTTGCCAGTATTTTATTGAGGATTTTTGCATCAATGTTCATCAAGGATATTGGTCTAAAATTCTCTTTTTTTGTTGTGTCTCTGCCAGGCTTTGGTATCAGGATGATGCTGGCCTCATAAAATGAGTTAGGGAGGATTCCCTCTTTTTCTATTGATTGGAATAGTTTCAGAAGGAATGGTACCAGCTCCTCCTTGTACCTCTGGTAGAATTCGGCTGTGAACCCATCTGGTCCTGGACTTTTTTTGGTTGGTAAGCTATTGATTATTGCCATAATTTCAGCTCCTGTTATTGGTCTATTCAGAGATTGAACTTCTTCTTGGTTTAGTCTTGGGAGGGTGTATGTGTTGAGGAATTTATCCATTTCTTCTAGATTTTCTAGTTTATTTGCATAGAGGTGTTTGTAATATTCTCTGATGGTAGTTTGTATTTCTGTGGGATCGGTGGTGATATCCCCTTTATCATTTTTTATTGCATCTATTTGATTCTTCTCTCTTTTTTTCTTTATTAATCTTGCTAGCGGTCTATCAATTTTGTTGATCCTTTCAAAAAACCAGCTCCTGGATTCATTTATTTTTTGAAGGGTTTTTTGTGTCTCTATTTCCTTCAGTTCTGCTCTGATTTTAGTTATTTCTTGCCTTCTGCTAGCTTTTGAATGTGTTTGCTCTTGCTTTTCTAGTTCTTTTAATTGTGATGTTAGGGTGTCAATTTTGGATCTTTCCTGCTTTCTCTTGTGGGCATTTAGTGCTATAAATTTCCCTCTACACACTGCTTTGAATGCATCCCAGAGATTCTGGTATGTTGTGTCTTGGTTCTCGTTGGTTTCAAAGAACATCTTTATTTCTGCCTTCATTTCGTTATGTACCCAGTAGTCATTCAGGAGCAGATTGTTCAGTTTCCACGTAGTTGAGTGGTTTTGAGTGAGATTCTTAATCCTGAGTTCTAGCTTGATTGCACTGTGATCTGAGAGACAGTTTGTTACAATTTCTGTTCTTTTACATTTATTGAGGAGAGCTTTACTTCCAAGGATATGGTCAATTTTGGAATAGGTGTGGTGTGGTGCTGAAAAAAATGTATATTCTGTTGATTTGGGGTGGAGAGTTCTGTAGATGTCTATTAGGTCTGCTTGGTGCAGAGCTGAGTTCAATTCCTGGGTATCCTTGTTGACTTTCTGTCTCGTTGATCTGTCTAATGTTGACAGTGGGGTGTTAAAGTCTCCCATTATTAATGTGTGGGAGTCTAAGTCTCTTTGTAGGTCACTCAGGACTTGCTTTATGAATCTGGGTGCTCCTGTATTGGGTGCATATATATTTAGGATAGTTAGCTCTTCTTGTTGAATTAATCCCTTTACCATTATGTAATGGCCTTCTTTGTCTCTTTTGATCTTTGTTGGTTTAAAGTCTGTTTTATCAGAGACTAGGATTGCAACCCCTGCCTTTTTTTGTTTTCCATTTGCTTGGTAGATCTTCCTCCATCCTTTTATTTTGAACCTATGTGTGTCTCTGCACGTGAGATGGGTTTCCTGAATACAGCACACTGATGGGTCTTGAGTCTTTATCCAATTTGCCAGTCTGTGTCTTTTAATTGGACCATTTAGTCCATTTACATTTAAAGTTAATATTGTTATGTGTGAATTTGATCCTGTCATTATGATGTTAGCTCGATGTTTTGCTCGTTAGTTGATGCAGTCTCTTCCTAGTCTCAATGGTCTTTACATTTCGGTATGATTTTGCAGTGGCTGGTACCGGTTGTGCCTTTCCATGTTTAGCGCTTCCTTCAAGAGCTCTTTTAGGGCAGGCCTGGTGGTGACAAAATCTCTCAGCATTTGCTTGTCTGTAAAGTATTTTATTTCTCCTTCACTTATGAAGCTTAGTTTGGCAGGATATGAAATTCTGGGTTGAAAATTCTTTTCTTTAAGAATGTTGAATATTGGCCCCCACTCTCTTCTGGCTTGTAGGGTTTCTGCCGAGAGATCCGCTGTTAGTCTGATGGGCTTCCCTTTGATGGTAACCCGTCCTTTCTCTCTGGCTGCCCTTAACATTTTTTCCTTCATTTCAACTTTGGTGAATCTGACAATTATGTGTCTTGGAGTTGCTCTTCTCGAAGAGTATCTTTGTGGCGTTCTCTGTATTTCCTGAATCTGAATGTTGGCCTGCCTTGCTAGATTGGGGAAGTTCTCCTGGATAATATCCTGCAGAGTGTTTTCCAACTTGTTTCCATTCTCCCCGTCACTTTCAGGTACACCAATCAGACGTAGATTTGGTCTTTTCACATAGTCCCACATTTCTTGGAGGCTTTGCTCGTTTCTTTTTATTCTTTTTTCTCTAAACTTCCCTTCTCGCTTCATTTCATTCATTTCATCTTCCAGGGCTGATACCCTTTCTTCCATTTGATCGCATCGGCTCCTGAGGCTTCTGCATTCTTCACGTAGTTCTCGAGCCTTGGTTTTCAGCTCCATCAGCTCCTTTAAGCACTTCTCTGTATTGGTTATTCTAGTTATACATTCTTCTAAATTTTTTTCAAAGTTTTCAACTTCTTTGCCTTTGGATTGAATATCCTCCCGTAGCTCGGAGTAATTTGATCGTCTGAAGCCTTCTTCTCTCAGCTCGTCAAAGTCATTCTCCGTCCAGCTTTGATCCGTTGCTGGTGAGGAACTGCGTTCCTTTGGAGGAGGAGAGGTACTCTGGTTTTTAGAGTTTCCAGTTTTTCTGCTCTGTTTTTTCCCCATCTTTGTGGTTTTATCTACTTTTGGTCTTTGATGATGGTGATGTACAGATGGGTTTTTGGTGTGGATGTCCTTTCTGTTAGTTTTCCTTCTAACAGACAGAACCCTCAGCTGCAGGTCTGTTGGAGTACCTGGCCGGCCGTGTGAGGTGTCAGTCTGCCCCTGCTGGGGGGTGCCTCCCAGTTAGGCTGCTCAGGGGTCAGGAGTCAGGGACCCACTTGAGGAGGCAGTCAGCCCGTTCTCAGATCTCCAGCTGCGTGCTGGGAGAACCACTGCTCTCCTCACAGCTGTCAGACAGGGACATTTAAGTCTGCAGAGGTTACTGCTGTCTTTTTGTTTGTCTGTGCCCTGCCCCCAGAGGTGGAGCCTACAGAGGCAGGCAGGCCTCCTTGAGCTGTGGTGGGCTCCACCCAGTTCAAGCTTCCAGGCTGCTTTGTTTACCTAAGCGAGCCTGGGCAATGGCGGGCGCCCCTCCCCCAGCCTCGCTGCCGACTTGCTGCTTGATCTCAGACTGCTGTGCTAACAATCAGCGAGACTCCGTGGGCGTAGGACCCTCTGAGCCAGGTGCGGGCTATACTCTCCTGGGGCACCGTTTCCTAAGCCCGTCGGAAAAGCACAGTATTCGGGTGGGAGTGGCCCGATTTTCCAGGTGCCGTCTGTCACCCCTGGAAGGGGAACTCCCTGACCCCTTGTGCTTCCCGAGTGAGGCAATGCCTCGCCCCTGCTTCGGCTGGCGCACGGTGCGCTCACCCACTGACCTGAGCCCACTGTCTGGCACTCCCTAGTGAGATGAACACGGTACCTCAGATGCAAATGCAGAAATCACCCGTCTTCTGCGTCGCTCGCGCTGGGAGCTGTAGACCGGAGCTGTTCCTATTCGGCCATCTTGGCTCCTCCCCCTCAAATGGAATTTCTAGTTCTAGATCCCTGAGGAATCGCCACAGTGACTTCCACAAGGGTTGAACTAGTTTACAGTCCCACCAACAGTGTAAAAGTGTTCCTATTTCTCCACATCCTCTCCAGCACCTGTTGTTTCCTGACTTTTTAATGATTGCCATTCTAACTGGTGTGAGATGGTATCTCATTGTGGTTTTGATTTGCATTCCTCTGATGGCCAGTGATGGTGTGCATGTTTTCATGTGTTTTTTGGCTGCATAAATGTCTTCTTTTGAGGAGTGTCTGTTCATGTCCTTCGCCCACTTTTTGATGGGGTTGTTTGGTGTTTCCTTGTAAATTTGTTGGAGTTCATTGTAGATTCTGGATATTAGCCCTTTGTCAGCTGAGTAGGTTGCGAAAATTTTCTCCCATTTTGTAGATTGCCTGTTCACTCTGATGGTAGTTTCCTTTGCTGTGCAGAAGCTCTTTAGTTTAATTAGATCCCATTTGTCAATTTTGGCTTTTGTTGCCATTGCTTTTGGTGTTTTAGACATGAAGTCCTTGCCCATGCCTATGTCCTGAATGGTACTGCCTAGGTTTTCTTCTAGGGTTTTTATGGTTTTAGGTCTAACGTTTAAGTCTTTAATCCATCTTGAGTTGATTTTTCTATAAGGTGTAAGGAAGGGATCCAGTTTCAGCTTTCTACATGTGGCTAGCCAGTTTTCCCAGCACCATTTATTAAATAGGGAATCCTTTCTCCGTTTCTTGTTTTTGTCAGGTTTGTCAAAGATCAGATAGTTGTAGATATGTGGCATTATTTCTGACGGCTCCGTTCTGCTCCCTTGATCTTTATCTCTGTTTTGGTACCAGTACCATGCTGTTTTGGTTACTGTAGCCTTGTAGTATAGTTTGAAGTCAGGTAGCGTGATGCCTCCAGCTGTGTTCTTTTGGCTTAGGATTGACTTGGTGATGCGGGCTCTTTTTTGGTTCCATATGAACTTTAAAGTAGTTTTTTCCAATTCTGTGAAGAAAGTCATTGGTAACTTGATGGGGATGGCATTGAATCTGTAAATTACCTTGGGAAGGATGGCCATTTTCATGATATTGATTCTTCCTACCCATGAGCATGGAATGTTCTTCCATTTGTTTGTATCCTCTTTTATTTCCTTGAGCAGTGGTTTGTAGTTTTCTCCTTGAAGAGGTCCTTCACATCCCTTGTAAGTTGGATTCCTAGGTATTTTATTCTCTTTGAAGCAATTGTGAATGGGAGTTCACTCATGATTTGGCTCTCTGTTTGTCTGTTATTGATGTATAAGAATGCTTGTGATTTTTGTACATTGATTTTGTATCCTGAGACTTTGCTGAAGTTGCTTATCAGCTTAAGGACATTTTGGGCTGAGACAATGGGCTTTTCTAGATATACTGTCACGTCATCTGCAAACAGGGACAATTTGACTTCCTTTTTTCCTAATTGAATACCCTTGATTTCCTTCTCTTGCCTAATTCCCCTGGCCAGAACTTCCAACACTATGTTGAATAGAAGTGGTGAGAGAGGGCATCCCTGTCTTGTGCCAGTTTTCAAAGTGAATGCTTCCAGTTTTTGCCCATTCAGTATGATATTGGCTGTGGGTTTGTCATAAATAGCTCTTATTATTTTGAGGTACGACCCATCAATACCTAATTTATGGAGAGTTTTTAGCATGAAGGGTTGTTGAATTTTGTCAAAGGCCTTTTCTTCATGTATTGAGATTATCATGTGATTTTTGACTTTGGTTCTGTTTATATGATGGATTACATTTATTGATTTGCGTATATTGAACCAGCCTTGCATCCCAGGGATGAAGCCCACTTGATCATGGTGGATAAGCTGTCTGATGTGCTGCTGGATTCGGTTTGCCAGTAATTTATTGAGGATTTTGGCATCAATATTCATCAAGGATATTGGTCTAAAATTCTCTTTTTTGGTTGTGTCTCTGCCCAGCTTTGGTATCACCATGATGCTGGCCTCATAAAATGAGTTAGGAAGGATTCCCTCTTTTTCTATTGATTGGAATAGTTTCTGAAGTAATGGTTCCAGTTCCTCCTTGTACCTCTGGTAGAATTCGGCTGTGAACCCATCTGATCCTGGACTCTTTTTGGTTGGTAAGTTATTGATTATTGCCACAATTTCAGCTCCTGTTATTTGTCTATTCAGAGATTCAACTTCTTCCTGGTTTAGTCATGGGAGAGTGTATGTGTCGAGGAATTTATCCCTTTCATTTTTTTTAAATTTTTTTCTTTTTATCATTATTATTATTATGATGATTATTATTATTATACTTTAGGCTCTATGGTACATGTGCGCAACGTGCAGGTAAGCTACATATGTATACATGTGCCATGCTGGTGCGCTGCACCCACCAACTCGTCATCTAGCATTAGGTATATCTCCCAATGCTGTCCCTCGCCCCTCCCCCCACCCCACAACAGTCCCCGAAGTGTGATGTTCCCCTTCCTGTGTCCATGTGTTCTCATTTTTCAATTCCCACCTATGAGTGAGTATATGTGGTGTTTGGTTTTTTGTTCTTGCGATAGTTTACTGAGAACCATGATTTCCAATTTCATCCATGTCCCTACAAAGGATATGAACTCATCATTTTTTATGGCTGCCTAGTATTCCATGGTGTATATGTGCCACATTTTCTTAATCCAGTCTATCATTGTTGGACATTTGGGTTGGTTCCAAGTCTTTGCTATTGTGTATAATGCCGCAATAAACATACGTGTGCATGTGTCTTTATAGCAGCATGATTTATAGTCCTTTGGGTATATACCCAGTAATGGGATGGCTGGGTCAAATGGAATTTCTAGTTCTAGATCCCTGAGGAATCGCCACAGTGACTTCCACAAGGGTTGAACTAGTTTACCGTCCCACCAACAGTGTAAAAGTGTTCCTATTTCTCCACATCCTCTCCAGCACCTGTTGTTTCCTGACTTTTTAATGATTGCCATTCTAACTGGTGTGAGATGGTATCTCATTGTGGTTTTGATTTGCATTTCTCTGATGGCCAGTGATGGTGAGCATATTTTCATGTGTTTTTTGGCTGCATAAATGTCTTCTTTTGAGGAGTGTCTGTTCATGTCCTTCGCCCACTTTTTGATGGGGTTGTTTGGTGTTTTCTTGTAAATTTGTTGGAGTTCATTGTAGATTCTGGATATTAGCCCTTTGTCAGATGAGTAGGTTGCGAAAATTTTCTCCCATTTTGTAGGTTGCCTGTTCACTCTGATGGTAGTTTCCTTTGCTGTGCAGAAGCTCTTTAGTTTAATTAGATCCCATTTGTCAATTTTGGCTTTTGTTGCCATTGCTTTTGGTGTTTTAGACATGAAGTCCTTGCCCATGCCTATGTCCTGAATGGTACTGCCTAGGTTTTCTTCTAGGGTTTTTATGGTTTTAGGTCTAACGTTTAAGTCTTTAATCCATCTTGAGTTGATTTTTCTATAAGGTGTAAGGAAGGGATCCAGTTTCAGCTTTCTACATGTGGCTAGCCAGTTTTCCCAGCACCATTTCTTAAATTGGGAATCCTTTCTCCATTTCTTGTCTTTGTCAGGTTTGTCAAAGATCAGATAGTTGTAGATATGTGGCATTATTTCTGACGGCTCCGTTCTGCTCCCTTGATCTTTATCTCTGTTTTGGTACCAGTACCATGCTGTTTTGGTTACTGTAGCCTTGTAGTATAGTTTGAAGTCAGGTAGCGTGATGCCTCCAGCTTTGTTCTTTTGGCTTAGGATTGACTTGGCGATGCGGGCTCTTTTTTGGTTCCATATGAACTTTAAAGTAGTTTTTTCCAATTCTGTGAAGAAAGTCATTGGTAACTTGATGGGGATGGCATTGAATCTGTAAATTACCTTGGGAAGGATGGCCATTTTCATGATATTGATTCTTCCTACCCATGAGCATGGAATGTTCTTCCATTTGTTTGTATCCTCTTTTATTTCCTTGAGCAGTGGTTTGTAGTTTTCTCCTTGAAGAGGTCCTTCACATCCCTTGTAAGTTGGATTCCTAGGTATTTTATTCTCTTTGAAGCAATTGTGAATGGGAGTTCACTCATGATTTGGCTCTCTGTTTGTCTGTTATTGATGTATAAGAATGCTTGTGATTTTTGTACATTGATTTTGTATCCTGAGACTTTGCTGAAGTTGCTTATCAGCTTAAGGACATTTTGGGCTGAGACAATGGGCTTTTCTAGATATACTGTCACGTCATCTGCAAACAGGGACAATTTGACTTACTTTTTTCCTAATTGAATACCCTTGATTTCCTTCTCTTGCCTAATTCCCCTGGCCAGTACTTCCAACATTATGTTGAATAGAAGTGGTGAGAGAGGGCATCCCTGTCTTGTGCCAGTTTTCAAAGTGAATGCTTCCAGTTTTTGCCCATTCAGTATGATATTGGCTGTGGGTTTGTCATAAATAGCTCTTATTATTTTGAGATACGACCCATCAATACCTAATTTATTGAGAGTTTTTAGCATGAAGGGTTGTTGAATTTTGTCAAAGGCCTTTTCTTCATGTATTGAGATTATCATGTGATTTTTGACTTTGTTTCTGTTTATATGCTGGATTACATTTATTGATTTGCGTATATTGAACCAGCCTTGCATCCCAGGGATGAAGCCCACTTGATCATGGTGGATAAGCTGTCTGATGTGCTGCTGGATTCGGTTTGCCAGTAATTTATTGAGGATTTTTACATCAATATTCATCAAGGATATTGGTCTAAAATTCTCTTTTTTGGTTGTGTCTCTGCCCAGCTTTGGTATCAGCATGATGCTGGCCTCATAAAATGAGTTAGGAAGGATTCCCTCTTTTTCTATTGATTGAAATAGTTTCTGAAGTAATGGTTCCAGTTCCTCCTTGTACCTGTGGTAGAATTCGGCTGTGAACCCATCTGATCCTGGACTCTTTTTGGTTGGTAAGCTATTGATTATTGCCACAATTTCAGCTCCTGTTATTTGTCTATTCAGAGATTCAACTTCTTCCTGGTTTAGTCATGGGAGAGTGTATGTGTCGAGGAATTTATCCCTTTCTTTTTTTTAAATTTTTTTCTTTTTATCATTATTATTATTATGATGATTATTATTATTATACTTTAGGCTCTATGGTACAGGTGCGCAACGTGCAGGTAAGCTACATATGTATACATGCGCCATGCTGGTGCGCTGCACCCACCAACTCGTCATCTAGCATTAGGTATATCTCCCAATGCTGTCCCTCGCCCCTCCCACCATCCCACGACAGTCCCCGAAGTGTGATGTTCCCCTTCCTGTGTCCATGTGTTCTCATTGTTCAATTCCCACCTATGAGTGAGAATATGTGGTGTTTGGTAATTTGTTCTTGCGATAGTTTACTGAGAACGATGATTTCCAATTTCATCGATGTCCCTACAAATGATATGAACTCATCATTTTTTATGGCTGCCTAGTATTCCATGGTGTATATGTGCCACATTTTCTTAATCCAGTCTATCATTGTTGGACATTTGGGTTGGTTCCAAGTCTTTGCTATTGTGTATAATGCCGCAATAAACATACGTGTGCATGTGTCTTTATAGCAGCATGATTTATAGTCCTTTGGGTATATACCCAGTAATGGGATGGCTGGGTCAAATGGAATTTCTAGTTCTAGATCCCTGAGGAATCGCCACAGTGACTTCCACAAGGGTTGAACTAGTTTACAGTCCCACCAACAGTGTAAAAGTGTTCCTATTTCTCCACATCCTCTCCAGCACCTGTTGTTTCCTGACTTTTTAATGATTGCCATTCTAACTGGTGTGAGATGGTATCTCATTGTGGTTTTGATTTGCATTCCTCTGATGGCCAGTGATGGTGTGCATGTTTTCATGTGTTTTTTGGCTGCATAAATGTCTTCTTTTGAGGAGTGTCTGTTCATGTCCTTCGCCCACTTTTTGATGGGGTTGTTTGGTGTTTTCTTGTAAATTTGTTGGAGTTCATTGTAGATTCTGGATATTAGCCCTTTGTCAGCTGAGTAGGTTGCGAAAATTTTCTCCCATTTTGTAGATTGCCTGTTCACTCTGATGGTAGTTTCCTTTGCTGTGCAGAAGCTCTTGAGTTTAATTAGATCCCATTTGTCAATTTTGGCTTTTGTTGCCATTGCTTTTGGTGTTTTAGACATGAAGTCCTTGCCCATGCCTATGTCCTGAATGGTACTGCCTAGGTTTTCTCCTAGGGTTTTTATGGTTTTAGGTCTAACGTTTAAGTCTTTAATCCATCTTGAGTTGATTTTTCTATAAGGTGTAAGGAAGGGATCCAGTTTCAGCTTTCTACATGTGGCTAGCCAGTTTTCCCAGCACCATTTATTAAATAGGGAATCCTTTCTCCGTTTCTTGTTTTTGTCAGGTTTGTCAAAGATCAGATAGTTGTAGATATGTGGCATTATTTCTGACGGCTCCGTTCTGCTCCCTTGATCTTTATCTCTGTTTTGGTACCAGTACCATGCTGTTTTGGTTACTGTAGCCTTGTAGTATAGTTTGAAGTCAGGTAGCGTGATGCCTCCAGCTTTGTTCTTTTGGCTTAGGATTGACTTGGTGATGCGGGCTCTTTTTTGGTTCCATATGAACTTTAAAGTAGATTTTCCAATTCTGTGAAGAAAGTCATTGGTAACTTGATGGGGATGGCATTGAATCTGTAAATTACCTTGGGAAGGATGGCCATTTTCATGATATTGATTCTTCCTACCCATGAGCATGGAATGTTCTTCCATTTGTTTGTATCCTCTTTTATTTCCTTGAGCAGTGGTTTGTAGTTTTCTCCTTGAAGAGGTCCTTTACATCCCTTGTAAGTTGGATTCCTAGGTATTTTATTCTCTTTGAAGCAATTGTGAATGGGAGTTCACTCATGATTTGGCTCTCTGTTTGTCTGTTATTGATGTATAAGAATGCTTGTGATTTTTGTACATTGATTTTGTATCCTGAGACTTTGCTGAAGTTGCTTATCAGCTTAAGGAGATTTTGGGCTGAGACAATGGGCTTTTCTAGATATACTGTCACGTCATCTGCAAACAGGGACAATTTGACTTCCTTTTTTCCTAATTGAATACCCTTGATTTCCTTCTCTTGCCTAATTCCCCTGGCCAGAACTTCCAACACTATGTTGAATAGAAGTGGTGAGAGAGGGCATCCCTGTCTTGTGCCAGTTTTCAAAGTGAATGCTTCCAGTTTTTGCCCATTCAGTATGATATTGGCTGTGGGTTTGTCATAAATAGCTCTTATTATTTTGAGGTACGACCCATCAATACCTAATTTATGGAGAGTTTTTAGCATGAAGGGTTGTTGAATTTTGTCAAAGGCCTTTTCTTCATGTATTGAGATTATCATGTGATTTTTGACTTTGGTTCTGTTTATATGATGGATTACATTTATTGATTTGCGTATATTGAACCAGCCTTGCATCCCAGGGATGAAGCCCACTTGATCATGGTGGATAAGCTGTCTGATGTGCTGCTGGATTCGGTTTGCCAGTAATTTATTGAGGATTTTGGCATCAATATTCATCAAGGATATTGGTCTAAAATTCTCTTTTTTGGTTGTGTCTCTGCCCAGCTTTGGTATCAGCATGATGCTGGCCTCATAAAATGAGTTAGGAAGGATTCCCTCTTTTTCTATTGATTGAAATTGTTTCTGAAGTAATGGTTCCATTTCCTCCTTGTACCTCTGGTAGAATTCAGCTGTGAACCCATCTGAGCCTGGACTCTTTTTGGTTGGTAAGCTATTGATTATTGCCACAATTTCAGCTCCTGTTATTTGTCTATTCAGAGATTCAACTTCTTCCTGGTTTAGTCATGGGAGAGTGTATGTGTCGAGGAATTTATCCCTTTCTTTTTTTTAAATTTTTTTCTTTTTATCATTATTATTATGATGATGATTATTATTATTATACTTTAGGCTCTATGGTACATGTGCGCAACGTGCAGGTAAGCTACATATGTATACATGCGCCATGCTGGTGCGCTGCACCCACCAACTCGTCATCTAGCATTAGGTATATCTCCCAATGCTGTCCCTCGCCCCTCCCCCCATCCCACAACAGTCCCCGAAGTGTGATGTTCCCCTTCCTGTGTCCATGTGTTCTCATTGTTCAATTCCCACCTATGAGTGAGAATATGTGGTGTTTGGTAATTTGTTCTTGCGATAGTTTACTGAGAACGATGATTTCCAATTTCATCGATGTCCCTACAAAGGATATGAACTCATCATTTTTTATGGCTGCCTAGTATTCCATGGTGTATATGTGCCACATTTTCTTAATCCAGTCTATCATTGTTGGACATTTGGGTTGGTTCCAAGACTTTGCTATTGTGTATAATGCCGCAATAAACATACGTGTGCATGTGTCTTTATAGCAGCATGATTTATAGTCCTTTGGGTATATACCCAGTAATGGGATGGCTGGGTCAAATGGAATTTCTAGTTCTAGATCCCTGAGGAATCGCCACAGTGACTTCCACAAGGGTTGAACTAGTTTACAGTCCCACCAACAGTGTAAAAGTGTTCCTATTTCTCCACATCCTCTCCAGCACCTGTTGTTTCCTGACTTTTTAATGATTGCCATTCTAACTGGTGTGAGATGGTATCTCATTGTGGTTTTGATTTGCATTCCTCTGATAGCCAGTGATGGTGTGCATGTTTTCATGTGTTTTTTGGCTGCATAAATGTCTTCTTTTGAGGAGTGTCTGTTCATGTCCTTCGCCTACTTTTTGATGGAGTTGTTTGGTGTTTTCTTGTAAATTTGTTGGAGTTCATTGTAGATTCTGGATATTAGCCCTTTGTCAGCTGAGTAGGTTGCGAAAATTTTCTCCCATTTTGTAGATTGCCTGTTCACTCTGATGGTAGTTTCCTTTGCTGTGCAGAAGCTCTTTAGTTTAATTAGATCCCATTTGTCAATTTTGGCTTTTGTTGCCATTGCTTTTGGTGTTTTAGACATGAAGTCCTTGCCCATGCCTATGTCCTGAATGGTACTGCCTAGGTTTTCTTCTAGGGTTTTTATGGTTTTAGGTCTAACGTTTAAGTCTTTAATCCATCTTGAGTTGATTTTTCTATAAGGTGTAAGGAAGGGATCCAGTTTCAGCTTTCTACATGTGGCTAGCCAGTTTTCCCAGCACAATTTATTAAATAGGGAATCCTTTCTCCGTTTCTTGTTTTTGTCAGGTTTGTCAAAGATCAGATAGTTGTAGATATGTGGCATTATTTCTGACGGCTCCGTTCTGCTCCCTTGATCTTTATCTCTGTTTTGGTACCAGTACCATGCTGTTTTGGTTACTGTAGCCTTGTAGTATAGTTTGAAGTCAGGTAGCGTGATGCCTCCAGCTTTGTTCTTTTGGCTTAGGATTGACTTGGTGATGCGGGCTCTTTTTTGGTTCCATATGAACTTTAAAGTAGTTTTTTCCAATTCTGTGAAGAAAGTCATTGGTAACTTGATGGGGATGGCATTGAATCTGTAAATTACCTTGGGAAGGATGGCCATTTTCATGATATTGATTCTTCCTACCCATGAGCATGGAATGTTCTTCCATTTGTTTGTATCCTCTTTTATTTCCTTGAGCAGTGGTTTGTAGTTTTCTCCTTGAAGATGTCCTTGACATCCCTTGTAAGTTGGATTCCTAGGTATTTTATTCTCTTTGAAGCAATTGTGAATGGGAGTTCACTCATGATTTGGCTCTCTGTTTGTCTGTTATTGATGTATAAGAATGCTTGTGATTTTTGTACATTGATTTTGTATCCTGAGTCTTTGCTGAAGTTGCTTATCAGCTTAAGGACATTTTGGGCTGAGACAATGGGCTTTTCTAGATATACTGTCACGTCATCTGCAAACAGGGACAATTTGACTTCCTTTTTTCCTAATTGAATACCCTTGATTTCCTTCTCTTGCCTAATTCCCCTGGCCAGAACTTCCAACACTATGTTGAATAGAAGTGGTGAGAGAGGGCATCCCTGTCTTGTGCCAGTTTTCAAAGTGAATGCTTCCAGTTTTTGCCCATTCAGTATGATATTGGCTGTGGGTTTGTCATAAATAGCTCTTATTATTTTGAGATACGACCCATCAATACCTAATTTATTGAGAGTTTTTAGCATGAAGGGTTGTTGAATTTTGTCAAAGGCCTTTTCTTCATGTATTGGGATTATCATGTGATTTTTGACTTTGGTTCTGTTTATATGATGGATTACATTTATTGATTTGCGTATATTGAACCAGCCTTGCATCCCAGGGATGAAGCCCACTTGATCATGGTGGATAAGCTGTCTGATGTGCTGCTGGATTCGGTTTGCCAGTAATTTATTGAGGATTTTTGCATCAATATTCATCAAGGATATTGGTCTAAAATTCTCTTTTTTGGTTGTGTCTCTGCCCAGCTTTGGTATCAGCATGATGCTGGCCTCATAAAATGAGTTAGGAAGGATTCCCTCTTTTTCTATTTATTGAAATAGTTTCTGAAGTAATGGTTCCAGTTCCTCCTTGTACCTCTGGTAGAATTCGGCTGTGAACCCATCTGATCCTGGACTCTTCTTGGTTGGTAAGCTATTGATTATTGCCACAATTTCAGCTCCTGTTATTAGTCTATTCAGAGATTCAACTTCTTCCTGGTTTAGTCTTGGGATGGTGTAAGTGTTGAGGAATTTATCCATTTCTTCTAGATTTTCTAGTTTATTTGCGTAGAGGTGTTTTTAATATTCTGTGATGGTAGTTCGTATTTCTGTGGGATCGGTGGTGATATCCCCTTTATCATTTTTTATTGCATCTATTTGTTTCTTCTCTCCTGTTTTCTTTATTAATCTTGCTAGCGGTCTATCAATTTTGTTGATCCTTTCAAAAAACCAGCTTCTGGATTCATTTATTTTTTGAATAGTTTTTTGTGTCTCGATTTCCTTCAGTTCTGCTCTGATTTTAGTTATTTCTTCCCTTCTGCTAGCTTTTGAATGTGTTTTCTCTTGCTTTTCTAGTTCTTTTAATTGTGATGTTAGGGTGTCAATTTTGGATCTTTCCTGCTTTCTCTTGTGGGCATTTAGTTCTATAAATTTCCCTCTACACACTGCTTTGAATGCATCCCAGAGATTCTGATATGTTGTGTCTTTGTTCTCATTGGTTTCAAAGAACATCTTCATTTCTGCCTTCATTTCGTTATGTACTCAGCAGTCATTCAGGAGCAGGTTTTTCGGTTTCCATGTAGTTGAGTGGTCTTGATTGAGATTCTTAATTCTGAATTCTAGCTTGTTTGCTCTGTGATCTGAGAGATAGTTTGTTATAATTTCTTTTCTTTTTCATTTGCTGAGGAGAGGTTTCCTTCCAAGTATGTGGTCAATTTTGGAATAGGTGTGGTGTGATGCTGAAAAAGCTGTATATTCTTTTTATTTGTGGTGTAGAATTCTGTAGATGTGTATTAGGTCTGCTTGGTGCAGAGCTGAGTACAATTCCTGGGTATCCTTGTTAACTTTCTGTCTCGTTGATCTTTCTAATGTTGACAGTGGGGTGTTAAAGTCTCCCATTATTAATGTTTGGGAGTCTAAGTCCCTTTGTAGGTCACTCAGGCCCTGCTTTATGAATCTGGGTACTCCTGTATTGGGTGCATATATATTTAGGATAGTTAGCTCTTCTTGTTGAATTAATCCCTTTACCATTATATAATGGCCTTCTTTGTCTCTTTTGATCGTTGCTGGTTTAAAGTCTGTTTTATCAGAGACTAGGATTGCAACCCCTGCTTTTTTTGTTTTCCATTTTCTTTTTGGATCTTCCTCCATCCTTTTATTTTGAGCTTATATGTGTCTCTGCACGTGAGATGGGTTTCCTGAATACAGCACACTGATGGGTCTTGACTCTTTATCCAATTACCAGTCTGTGTCTTTTAATTGGAGCATTTAGTCCATTTACATTGAAAGTTAATATTGTTATGTGTGAATTTCATCCTGTCCTTATGATGTTAGCTGGTTATTTTGCTCGTTAGTTGATGTAGTCTCTTCCTAGTCTTGATGGTCTTTACATTTTGGCATGATTTTGCAGCGGCTGTTACTGGTTGTTCCTTTCCATGTTTAGCGCTTCCTTCAGGAGCTCTTTTAGGGCAGGCCTGGTGGTGACAAAATCTCTCAGCATTTGCTTGTCTGTAAAGTATTTTATTTCTCTTTCACTTATGAAGCTTAGTTTGGCTGGATATCAAATTCTGGGTTAAAAATTCTTTTCTTTGAGAATGTTGAATATTGGCCCCCACTCTCTTCTGGCTTGTAGAGTTTCTGCCAAGGACCCGCTGTTAGTCTGATGGGCTTTCCTTTGAGGGTAACCCGACCTTTCTCTCTGGCTGCCCTTAACATTTTTTCCTTCATTTCAACTTTGGTGAATCTGACAATTATGTGTCTTGGAGTTGCTGTTCTCGAGGAGTATCTTTGTGGTGTTCTCTGTATTTCCTGTATCTGAATGTTGGCCTGCCTTGATAGATTGGGGAATTTCTCCTGGATGATATCCTGCAGAGTGTTTTCCAACTTGGTTCCATTCTCCCTGTCTCTTTCAGGTACACCAATCAGACGTAGATTTGGTCTTTACACATAGTCCCATATTTCTTGGAGGCTTTGCTCGTTTCTTTTTATTCTTTTTTCTCTAAACTTCCGTTCTCACTTCGTTTCATTCATTTCATCTTCCATCACTAATACCCTTTCTTCCATTTGATTGCATCGTCTCCTGAGGCTTCTGCATTCTTCACGTAGTTCTCGAGCTTTCATTTTCAGCTCCATCAGCCCCTTTAAGCACTTCTCTGTATTGGTTATTCTAGTTGTACATTCTTCTAAATTTTTGTCAAAGTTTTCAACTTCTTTACCTTTTGTTTGAATATCCTCCCGTAGCTCAGAGCAATTTGATTGTCTGAAGCCTTCTTCTCTCAGCTTGTCAAAGTCATTCTCCATCGAACTTTGTTCCATTGCTGGTGAGGAACTGTGTTGCTTTGTAGGAGGAGAGGCGTTCTACTTTTTAGAGTTTCCAGTTTTTCTGCTCTGTTATTTCCCCATGTTTGTGGTTTTATCTACTTTTGGTCTTTGATGATGGTGATGTACAGATGAGTTTTAGTGTGGATGTCCTTTCTGTTTGTTAGTTTTCCTTCTAGCAGACAGGACCCTCAGTTGCAGGTATGTTGGAGTACCCGCCCGTGTGAGGTGTCAGTCTGCCCTTGCTGGGGGTGCCTCCTAGTTAGGTTGCTCGGGGGTCAGGGGTCAGGGACCACTTGAGGAGGCAGTCTGCCCATTCTCAGATCCCCAGCTGCCTGCTGGGAGAACCACTGCTCTCTTCAATGCTGTCAGATTGGGACATTTAAGTCTGCAGAGGTTACTGCTTTCTTTTTGTTTGTCCGTGCCCTGCCCCCAGAGGTGGAGTTTACATAGGCATGCAGTCCTCCTTGAGCTGTGGTGTGCTCCACCCAGTTCGAGCTTCCTGGCTGCCTTGTTTACCTAAGCAAACCTGGGCAATGGCGGGCGCCCCTCCCCCAGCCTCACTGCTAGCTTACAGTTTGATCTCAGAGTGCTGTGCTAGCAGTCAGCGAGATTCCGTGGGCATAGGAACCTCTGAGCCAGGTGCGGGATATAAACTACTGGTGCACCCTTTTTCAAGCCTGTCAGAAAGGCACAGTATTCGGGTGGGAGTGACCCGATTTTCCAGGTGCCGTCTGTCACCCCTTTCTTTGACTAGGAAAGGGAACTCACTGAACCGTTGCCCTTCCCAAATGAGGCAATGACTTTCCATTCTTCGGCTCGAGCACGGTGCATGCACGCACTGATCTCCGCTCACTGTCTGGCACTCCCTTGTGAGATGAACCCATTACATCAGATGGAAATGTAGAAATCACCTGTCTTCTTCATCGCTCGTGCTGGAATCTGTAGACCACAGCTGTTCCTATTTGGTCATCATGGCTACTCCATTCCATTCCTTTCTATCAAACGGATCCGTCTATCTCTCAGACTAGAGTCAGTGGCGCAATCTCAGCTCACATTTCATTTCACCATTCCATTCCATTCCATTCCATTTCATCCCATTCCACTCCACTACACTTCACTCCACTCCACTCCAATCAACTCTACTCCACTCCACTCCCTTCCTTTCCATTCTATCCGATTCCATTCCACTCCATTCTACTTCACTCCAGTCCACTCCACACAACTCTACTCCACTCCACCCTACTCTACTTCATCCCATTCCATCCCATTCCATTCCAGTGCATTCCACTCAACTCCGCTCCACTCCACTTCAATCCACTCCACTCCATTCCATCCATGCCATTCTCTCCGAATCCATTCCAGTCCACTCCATTCTACTTCATGCCAGTCAACTCCACACAACTCCACTACATTACACTACTTTCCATTCCATCCCATTCCATTGAACTCCATTACACTGCACTCCACTAAACTCCATTCCATTCCCCTCCATTCCATTCCTTTCCTTTCTTTTGACAGGATCTCACTCTCCAACTCAGGCTGGAGTGCAGTGGCAAAACTAAGCTCACACATTATTTCACCATTCTATTCCATTCCATTCCATTCCATCCCATTCCATTCCATCCCATTCCATCCCATTCCATTCCACTCCACTCCACACCACTCTACTCCAATGCACTCCACCCAATTCCACTCCATTCCACTCTATTCCATTGCATCCCATTCCATTCCTATCCATTCTTCTCCATCACACTCCACTCCACTCCATTCCACTCCACTCCATTCCATTCCATCCTGTTCCACTCCACTCCATTCCCCCCCCCCACTCCAATCAACTCCACTCCAATCCATTCCATTCCATTCTCTTCCCTTCCATTCCATTCCACTCCATTGCATTCCATTCATTTCTTTCAACAGGATCTCTTTCTGTCACCCAGGCTGGAGTACAGTGGAACAATCTCAGCTCAAATTTCATGTCACCATTCCATTCAATTCACTTACTTTCCATTCCATACCATTCCATTCCTTTCCATTCCAATCCTTTCCTTTCCATTCCACTCAACTCCACTACACTACACTCCATTCCATGCCATTCCATTCCACTCCACTCCATTCCATTCCATTTCATCCCATTCCATTCTAATCCATTCCACTGCAATCCACTCCACTCCACTCCATTAAATTCCACTCCATTAGATTCCATTCCAGTCCACTCCAATTCATTCCATTCCTTTCTTTTTATAAGATCTCACTATATCAGCCAGGCTGGAGTACAGTGGCAAAATCTCAGCTCATATTTCATTTCACCATTCCATTCCATTCCATTCCATTTCATTCCGTTCCATTCCCCTCCACTCCATTCCACTCCACCCCACTCAACTCCATTCCATTACATTCAACTGCATTGCAAACTTTCCTTTCTTTAGAAAGGATCCCACACTGTCACTCAGGCTGGAGTGCAGTGGCACAGTCTCAGCTCACATTTCATTTCGCCATTCCATTCCATCCCATTCCATTCCACTCTGCTCAGCTCCACTCCACTCCATTCCATCCCTTTCCATTCCACTCCAGTCCACTCCACACCACTCCAGTGAAATCATTTCCATTCCGTCCCATTCCACTCCACTCCATTCCACTCCACTCCACTAAACTCCACTCCATTCCATTCTTTCTTTTGGCAGGATCTCACTGTGTCTTCCACGCTGTAGTTCAGTGGCATGATCTCAGCTTGCATTTCATTTCACCATTGCTTTCCATTCCATTCCATTCCATTCCACTCCACTCCACTTCTCTCCACTCCACTACATTCCATTCCATTCTATTCCACTCCATTCCACTCCACTCCACTCCTCTCCTGTTCATTCCATTCCACTCCATTCCATTCCATTCCTTTCTTCCAACAAGATCTCACTCCATCACCCAGGTTGGAGTGCTGTGGCACAATCTCAGCTCATGCTTCATTTCACCATTCCATTCCATTCCATTCAATTCCATTCCATGTCAGTCAGTTCCATTCCACTCTACTCCACTCCATTCCACTCCACTCCGCTCTACTCATTTCCACTCCACTCCACTCCAATCCCCTCCACACCATCCCATTCCATCGCATTCCATTCCACTCCACTCCACTCCCTTCCTTTCCACCCATTCCATTCCATACCATTCCACTCGACTCCACCCCACTCAACTCCATCTCACTTCTTTCCATTCCATTCTATCCCTTTACATTCCACGACATTGCACCCCACTCAAGTCTCCTCCATGCCAGTCCACTCCATTCCATTCCCTTTCATTCCATTGCACTGCAGCATTCCATTCCTTTCTTTCGACATGATCTCACTCTGACACCCAGGCTGGAGTGCAGTGGCACAATCTCAGCTCACATTTCATTTCACCATTTCATTACTTTCCATTCCATTCCATTCCATGCCATTCCGTTTCATTGCGCTCCACCATACTCTACTCCACTCCATTCCATTCCACTTCATTCCACTCCACTCCACTCCAATTCACTCCAACCCACTCCACTCCATTCCATTCCATTCCTTTCCACACCAATCCACTCCACTCCAATACATTCCACTCCATTCCATTCAATTCCACTCCATTCCACTCCACTCCACTCAACGCCATTTCATTCCATTCCACTCCACTCCATTCCACTCCACTCCCCTCCACACCACTCCTCTCCTCAGCACTCCACTCTGTACCATTCCATTCTATTCCACTTCACTATGCTCCTTTACACTCAATTACACTCCATTCCACTGCAGTCCACTCTACTCCATTCCACTATATTCTATTCTATTCTATTCTATTCCATTTCATTCCACTGCAGTTCACTCCAGTGCACTCCAATCCACTACACTCCATCCCATTCCATCCCAATCCATTCCACTCCATTCCACTCCAGTCCACTCTACTCCACTTCATTCTATTCCATTATCTCTGATTCCATTCCAATACTTTCTAATCCTCTCCAGTCCACTCCAAACAACTCCACTCCACGCCACTCCACTGCACTCCATTCCATTCCATTCCGTTCCATTCCATTACCTTCTACTCCTTTCCATTCCTTTCTATCGAAAGGATCTGTCTGTCACTGAGACTAGAGTCAGTGTCACAATCTAGGCTGCCATTTCATTTCACCATTCCTTTCCATTCCATTCCATTTCATCCCATTCCAATCCACTACACTTCACTCCACTCCACTCCACTCCAATCAACTCCACTCCACTCCACTCCATTCCATCCTATTCCATCCCATTCCATTCCACTCCATTCTACTCCACTGCACTCCCTTCCATTCCATTCTATCCAATTCCATTCCACTGCATTGTACTCCAGTCCAGTCCACTCCACACAATTCCACTCCACTCCACTCTACTCCGCTTCATCCCATCCCATTCCATTCCATTCTGTTGCATTCCACTCCATTCTGCTCCACTCCAATCTACTCCACTGCACTCTACTCCATTCCATTCTCTCCGATTCCGTTCCACTCCATTCTACTCCATGCCCGTCCATCCCACCCAACTCCACTTCACTCCACCGCATTCCATTCCATCCCATTCCTTTCTACTCCATTCCACTACACTCCACTCCGCTCCACTCCATTCTATTCCTCTCCATTCCATTCCATTCCTTTCTTATGAAAGGTCCTCACTCTGTCACTCAGGAAGGAGTGCAGTGGCAAAAGCTAAGCTCACACATCATTTCATCATTCCATTCCATTTCATTCTATTCCATTCCATCCCATTCCACTCCACTCCACTCCACACCACTCTACACCACTCTACTCCAATACATTCCACTCCATTCCACTCCACTCCACTCCATTCTATTGCATCCCATTCCATTCCTATCCATTCCAATCCACCACACTCCACTCCAGTCCACTGCACTCCACTCCATTCCATTCCACTCCACTCCATTGGATTCCATCCCTTTCCATTCCGCTCCATTCCCCCCACACCAATCAACTGTACTCCACTCCATTCCATTGCATTCCATTCCATTCATTTCTTTCCACAGGTTGTCATTCTTTCACCCAGGATGGAGTGCAGTGGCACAATATCAGCTCTCATTTCATGTCACCATTCCATTCATTTCCTTTCCAATCCATGCCATTCCATTCCATTCCATTCCATTCCTTTCCATTCCATTACTTTTCTTTCCATTGCATTCCATTCCTTTCCATTTCACTCGGCTCCACTCCAGCCCACTCCATTCCACTCCACTCGATTCCACTCCACCCTATTCCACTCCATTCCATTCCATCCCATTCCATTCCACTCGATTGCACTGCACTCCACTCTAATCCACTCCACTCCACTCCACTCCACTCCATTAGATTCCATTCCAGTCCACTCCAATTCTTTCTATTCCTTTCTTTCGACAAGATCTCACTCTGTCAGACAGGCTGGAGTGCAGTGGCAAAATATCAGCTCATATTTCATTTCACCATTCCCTTCCATTCCATTCCACTCCATTCCATTCCATTCCATTCCTTTCTACTCCATTCCACTCCACTCCAGTCCACTTCATTCCATTACATTCCACTACATTCTGATCTTTCCTTTCTTTTGACAGGATCTCACTCTTTGAGTCAGGCTGCAATTCAGTGGCATAATCTCAGCTCACATTTCATTTCACCATTAAATTCCTTCGCATTCTTTTCCACTCTGCTCAACACCACTCCACTCCACTCCACTCCATTCCCTCCCTTTCCATTCCACTCCAGTTCACTTCAAACCAGTCCACTGAACTCCTTTCCATTCCATCCCATTCCATTCCACTCCATTCTACTCCACTCCACTAAACTCCACTCCATTCCTTTCCATTCCATTCCGCTCTATTCCATTCCATTCTTTCCTTCGACAGGATCTCACTTTGTCACCCACACTCTAGTGCAGTGTCACGATCTCAGCTCTCATTTCATATCACCATTCCATTCCATTCCATTCCTTTTCATTCTATTCCACTCCATTCCATTCTACTCCACTCCACTCCACTCCACTCCTCTCCATTCCACTACATTATATTCCATTAAATCCCACTCCATTCCACTCCACTCTACTCCTCTCCCCTCCAGTCCATTCCATTCCATTCCATTCCTTGCTTTCAACAGGATCTCACTCTCTCACCCAGTCTGGAGTGTTGTAGCACAATATCAGCTCACATTTCATTTCACCATTCCATTCCATTCTATTCCATGCCATTCCATTCCACTGAACTCCACTCTACTCCACTCCACTCCATTCCACTTCATTGCAATCCCCTCCAGTCTTATACACTCAACCACAGTACATTCCACTCCACTCCATTCCACTTCATTCCACTCCACTCCAGTCTTATACACTCAAATACACTACATTCCACTCCACTGCACTCCTTTCCATTCCATCCCATTCCATTCCAATCTATTGCAGTCCACTGTACTCCACTCCACTCCACTCCATTCCACTCCATTCCACTCCACTCCACTACAATCTACTCCATTCCACTACATTCAACTCCACTCCATTCCACTCCACTCCACTGCCTTCCACTCCATTCCATTACTCTCCACTCGACTCCACTACACTCCATCCCGTTACAACCCATTAAATTCCACTCCACTCCTCTCCACTCCACACCATTCCATTCCATAACTTTCCATCATACTCGATTCAACTCCACTCCACTCCACTCCACTAAAATCCATTCCATTCCATTCCAATCCATTCCATTCCCCTCCATTCCTTTCTTTTGACAGGATCTAATGTGTCTCCCTGGCTGAAGTGCAGTTGCATGATCTCAGCTGACATTCTATTTCATGATTCCATTCCATTCCTTTCCATTCCAGCATTCCATTTCATTCCTTCAATTCCACTCCACTGCACTCCCCGCCACACCTCTCCACTCCATTCCACTCCACTCTACTCCACACCTCTCCATTCCATCCCATTCCATTCCAATCCACTCCACTCCAATCCACTCCACTCCACTCTATTCCATTACATTCCATCATATTCTATTCCACTCCATTCCACTTTACTCCACTCCACTCCACTCCTCTCCACTCCACTCTATTCCGTTCCGTTCCATTCCATTCTACTGCATTCCATTCCATTCGTTTCTTTCAGCATGATTTCACTCTGTCATCCAGGCAGGATTGCAGTTGCACTATCTCAGCTCACATTTCATTTCACCATTGCATTCTACTCCCTTCCATTCCACTCCATTCCACTCTGCTCCACTCCTCTCCACTCCACTCCATTCCATTGCCTTCCATTCCATTCCATCCAATTCAATTCCACTCCACTACCCTCCACTCACTTCACTCCAATCCATTCCACTCCACCGCATCGCATTTCATTCCACTCCTCTCCACTCCACTACATTCCTTTCCATTTCACCCCATTGCATTCCATTCCTTTCTTCAAAAGGATCTCACACTGTCACCAAGACTGGAAAGCAATGGCACAACCTCAGCTCACATTTCATTTCACCATTCCATTCCATTCCATTCCTTTCCTTTCATTCCTCTCCATTCCACTCCATTCCACTCCACTCCAATCCATTCTTCTCAACTCCATTCCACTCCACTCCACTCCACTGCACTCCATTCCATTCCATCGCATTCCATTACTCTACATTCCACTCCAATATACTCCAGTCCTTTCCACTCCACTCCATTCCATTCTATTTTATTTCATTCCAATCCATTCCATTCCAATCCACTCCACTCCACTCCACTCCATTCCACTCCATTCCATTCCACTCCTCTCCACTCCATTCCACTGCGCTCCATTCCACTCCACTCCACTTCATTACATTCCATCCCTTTCCATTCCACTCCATTCCACTCCACTCCTCTCCACGCCACACCACTCCACTCCTCTCCATTCCGTTCCATTACACTCCATTCCGTTCCCTTCCTTTCTTTTGAGAGGATCCCACTCTGTCATCCAGGCTGAAGTGCAGTTATCCAATCTGTGCTCGCATTTCATTTCACCATTCCATTATATTCCATTACGTTCCATTTCACTCTGTTATATTCCACTCCACTTCACTCAACTCCATTCCATTCCATTCCATTCCTTTCCTTTCCATTCCATTCCATTAATTTCCATGCCATTGCACTTCACTCCTCTGCACTTCACTCATCTCCATTGCATGGCATTCCATTCCACTCAATTTATCTCCACTAAACTGCACTCCTCTCCACTCCATTCCCTACTTTCTCATTCCATTACACTCCACTCCAATCCACTCCACTACCCTCTTCTCCACTCCAAACCATTCCAATTCATTCCATCCCATTCCATTCCACTCCACTTCATTCCACTCCACTCTACTCCCCTCCACTCCACTACAATCAATTCCCTTCCATTCCATTCCATGCCACTCCGATCCTTTCCAATATTTTCTTTTGACAGGATTTCACTCTGTCACCAAGGCTGGAGTGCTGTGGCACAATCACAGCTCATATTTCATTTCAACATTCCTTTCCATTCCATTCCATTCCACTCCACGGCACTCCACTTAACTCCACTCCCTTCCATTCCATTCCACTCCATTCCATTCCACTCCACGGCACTCCACTTAACTCCACTCCCTTCCATTCCATTCCACTCCATTCCACTCCACTCCACACCAATCAACTCAATTCCATTCCATTCCGCTCGCTCCACTCCTTTCAATCCCATTCCTGTCTTTCGACAGGATCTCACTCTGTTACCCAGGCTGGAGTGCAGTGACACAATCTCGGCTCTCATTTCATTTCACCATTCCTTTGCATTCCACTCCATTCCATTCCACTCCACTCAACTCCACTCCACTCCCCTCCGTTCCATTCTGCTCCATGCCTCTCTACTCCTATCCAATCCTATATAATACAATCCACTCCATTCCATTCCATTCCATCTCATCTCATTCCTTTCCACTCCATTCCACTCCACTCCTCTCCATTCCACTCCAATCCACTCCAATCCAGCGCACTCCACTCCATGCCATTCCACTCCATTCCATTCCACTCCATTCTATTACATTCATTTCTTTTGAAGGTATCACACTCTGTCACCCAGGCTGGAGTGTAGTAGCACAATCTCAGCTCACATTTCATTTAACCATTCCATTACATTCCATTACATTACATTTGACAACATTCCATTCAACTCCACACAACTCCATTCCATTCCCTTACATTCTTTACACTCCATTTCACTCCGCTAAAATCCACTTCTCTCTACTCCACTCAATCACACTCCATCATATGCCTTTCCACTCCAATCCACTCCACTCCACCCTATTCCATTTGATTTCATCCCATTAAATTCCATTTCATTCCACTCCACTCCAATCCACTCCACTCCAATCCACCCCACTCCACTCCACTCCACTCCAATCCACCCCACTCCACTCCACTCCACCTCACTCCACTCCACTCCCTTCCTTTGCATTCTATTCCATTTCACTCCATTCCATTCCATTTCTCCCTTTTGACTTGATCTCATTCTGTCACCCAGGCTGGTGTGCAGTGCCACAATCTCAGCTCACATTTCATTTCACCATTCCATTCAATTCCATTCCATTCCATTCCATTTCATTCCATTCCATTCCATTTAATTCCACTCCACTCCACTTCTCTCCACTCCACGGCACTCCACTACACTCCATTCCATTCCATCCCATTCCATTACAGTCCATTCCACTCCACTCCACTCTTCTGCACTCACTCTCCTCCACTCCAATCCATTCCATTCCGTTCCATTGAATTACACTCCATTGCATTCCATTAATGTCTTTGTACGGCATCTCACTCTGTCACACAGGCAGGAGTGCAGTGGCACAATCTAAGCTCACATTTCATTTCACCATTCCATTCCATTCCATTCTATTCCACTCCACTCCATTCCACTCAACTTCACTCCACTCCATTCCACTCCACTCCACTCTAAATCACTTAACTCCATTATATTCCATCCCTTTTCATTCCACTCCCTTCCACTCAACTCCACTGCATTTCATTTCATTCCATCCCATTCCATTCCACTCCACTCCACTCCTCTCCCCTCCACTCCACTCCATTCAATTCCATTCCCTTCCACTCCATTCCATTCCATTACTTTCTTTCGCCCGGATCTCATTCTGTCACCCAGGCTGGAGTGCAGTCGCACAATCTCAGCTCACATTTCATTTCACCATTCCATTCCCTTCCATTCCACTCCATTCCATTCCATTCTATTTCTCTCCATTGTACTCCACTGTACTCCACTCCACTCCATTCCAATCTACTCCATTCCAATCCCCTCCACTCCTATCCACTCCACTCCATTCAAGTCAGCTTCACTCCATTACACTCCAATCCACTACAATCCACTCCAATCCATTCCAATCCATTCCATTCCATCCCATTCTATCACACTCCATTCCACCACACTCCATTCCACACCACTCTTCCAATCCACTCCACTCCACTCCTCTCCAGTCCATTCTACTTCATTCCACTCCAATCCACTCCAATCCAGTCCACTCCATTCCATTCCATTCCATTGCATCCCATTGTATTCCACTCCATTCTGCTCTCTTCCATTCCACTCCACTCCACTGCTCTCTGTTCCATTCCTTTCAATACAATTCCACTACATTCCATTAAATTCCTTTCTTTTGACAGGATTTCACTCTGTCACCCCGGCTGCATTGTGGTCGCACTACCTCAGCTGGCATTTCATTTCACCATTCCATTCCACTCCAGTCCATTCCAATCCATTCCACTCCGCTCCACTCCTCTCCACTCCAGTCCACTCCATTCCATTCCCTTCCATTCCATTCCAATCCATGCCATCCCACTCCACTCCACTTCACTCCAATCCATTCCACTGCACTCCATCGCATTTCATTCCAGTCCTCAACATTCCACTCCTCTCATTCCATTCCATTCCATTCCACTCCATTCCATTCCATTCCTTTCCTTCTAAAGGATCTCACTCAGTCACTCAGGCTGGAGTGCAATGGCACAATCTCAGCTCACATTTCATTTTTCCTTTCCATTCCATTCCATTCCATACCACTCCACTCCACTGCACTCCACATCATTCTACACCACTCCATTCCACTCTACATCACTCCACTCTACTCCACGGAACTCCATTCCATTCCATCGCTTTCCATTACTCTCCATTCTACTCACCACTCCACTCCTCTCCACTCCATTCCATTCCAATCCATTCCTTTCCACTCCAATCCATTCTATTCTGTTCCATTCCGTTCCTTTCCTATCCACTCTATTCTACTACACTCCATTCCATTCCACTCCACTCCATTCCACTCCACTGCATTCCACTCCACTCCAATGCATTCTATTCCATTACAGTCTATTCTACTCCACGCCAATCGTCTCCACTCAACTCCTCCAATCCATTCTGTTCTGTTCTTTTGCTTTACACTCCATTGCATTCCATTCCTTTCTTTCTACAGGATCTGTCTCTGTCACACAGGCTGGAGTGCAGTGGCACAATCTCAGCTCACATTGCATTTCACCATTCCTTTCCATTCCACTCCACTCCACTCCACTCAACTCCATTACATTCCAACCCTTTCCATTCCACTCCTTTCCACTCCACTCCACTCTGCTCCATTTCATTCCATTCCATCCCATTCCATTCCACTCCAGCCCACTCCACTCCTCTCCACTCCACTTCGTTCAATTCCATTCCATTCCACTCCATTCCATTCAATTCCTTTCCTTCACCAGGATCTCCACTCAATTCTACTCCACTCCACTTTGCTCCATTCCACTCCACCCCACACCACTTCCCTCCAGTCCACTCCACTGCAAGCCATTCCATTCCACACAATTCCATTCCATTCCATTCCTTTCCTTTGACACGTTCTCACTGACACCCAGGCTTGAGTGCAGTGGCAGAGTCTCAACTCACATTTCATTTCAACATTCCATTCCATTCCATTCCATTCCACAGAACTCCACTCCACTCCATTCCATTCCATTCCATTGCACTCCATTCCACTCCACTCCAATCCACTCCAATCCACTCCATTACATTCCATCCCTTTCAATTCCACTCCATTGGACTCCACTACACTCCACTCCACTGCACTCCAATAGACGCCACACCACTCCTCTCCACTCCACTCCATTCCATTGTATTCCATTCCATTCCACTCCATTCCATTCCATTCCTTTCTTGCGACAGAATCTCAATCTGTCACCCAGCCTTGAGTGAAGTGGCATAATCTCATCTCATATTCCATTTCACCAATCCATTCTATTCTATTCCATTCCATTCCAATCCATTCCATTCCATTTCATTCCACTCCACTACATTCGAATCCATTCCACTCCAGTGCACTCCACTCCATTCCGCAGCATTCCCATACCCTCCACTCCACTGCATTCCCTTAGCATTCACTCTACTCCACTCCATTCCACTCCACTCTGTTCCATTCCACTCCACTCCAGTCGATCCCATTCCTTCCCATTCCATTACACTATATTGCACTCCACTCCACTCCATTCCACTCCACTCTATTCCATTCCACTCCACTCCAGTCGATCCCATTCCTTCCCATTCCATTATCCTATATTGCACTCCACTCCACTCCACTTCAATCCACACCATTCCGCTCCATTCCATCCCATTCCGTTGCTATCAATTCCACTCAACTCCACTCTACTCCAATCCACTCCACTCCATTCTAAGCCTTTCCATTCCATTCCATTCTATTCCACTCCATTCCATTCCACTCGTTTCTTTCAACAGGATCATACTCTGTCACCCAGTCTGGAGTTCAGTGGCACAATCTCAGTGCACATTTCATTTCACCATTCCGTTCCATTCCATTCCATTTCTCTCCACTCCAATCCACTCCATTCCATTCCACTCCTTTCCAATCCACCAAACTCCAATCCACTCCACTCCACAGCACTCCATTCCACTAAACTACATTCCATTCCATTCCACTCAATTCTCCTCCACTCCACTCCACTCCACTCCATTCCATTCCTTTCCTTTCCACTCCACACCATTCCATTCCTTTCTTTTGACAGAATCTCACTCTGTCACCCAGGCTGGAGTGCAGTGACAAAATCTCAACTCATATTTCATTTCACCATTCCATTTCATTCCACTCCATTCCATTCCTTTCCTTTCCATTCTACTCCACTGCCCTCCACTCCACTCCATTCCATTGCACTCCATGCCACTCCACTCCTATCCACTCCAATACAATACAGTCCTCTCCATTCCATTACATTCCATCCCATGCCATTTCTTTCCACTCCATTCCATTCCACTCCATTCCATTTCGCTCCACTCCACTACCATCAACTCCATGCTATTCCACCCCATTCCATTCCACTCCATTCTATTCCATTGTTTTCTTTTGACAAGATCTCACTCTGTCACCCAGGCTGGAGTGCAGTAGCAAAATCTCAGCTCACATTTCATTGCACCATTTCATTACATTCCATTCGACTCCATTCCACTCAGCTCCACTCCATTCCATTCCATTCGTTTGCACTCAGTTCCGCTCAGCTAAAATCCATTCCTGTCTACTCCACTCAATTACACTCCATCATAATCCTTTACACTCCATTCCACTCCTCTCCTCTGCACTCCACGCTATTCCATTCCATTCCATCCCATTGAATTCCATTCCATTCCTCTACACTCCACTCCAAACCACTCCACTCCACAACAATCCAATCTACTCCACACCACCCCTCTCCACTCCACTCCACTGAATTCACTTGCATTACATTCCATTTCACTCCAATCCATTCCATTCCTCTCTTTCGACAGGATCTCACCCTGCCACCCAGGCTAGTGTGCAGTGGAACAATCTCAGCTCACATTTCATTTTAACGTTCCATTCAATTCCATTCCATTCTGTTCCATTGCATTCCATTCCATTCAATTTAATTCCACTCCACTCCACTCCACTCCACTCCACTCCACTGCACTTCACTCCACTCCATTCCATTCCCACCCATTCTATTACAGTCCATTCCACTCAATTCCACTATTCTACACTCCAATCCACTCCACTCCAATCCATTCCATTCCGTTCCATTGCATTACACTCCATTGCATTCCATTCCTGTCTTTGTACCGGATGTCAGCCTTTCACAAAGACTACAGTGCAGTGGCACTATCTCAGCTCATATTACATTTCACCATTCCTTTCCATTCCATTCATTCCATTCCATTCCACTCCACTCCACTTAACTCCAGTACATTCCATTCCTTTCTATTCCACTCCATTCCACTCTACTCCATTTCACTCCACTGCATTTCATTCCATTCCATCACTTTCCATTCCATACCACTCCACTCCACTCCCCTCCACTCCACTCCATACAATTCCATTCCATTCCACTCCATTCTATTCCATTCCTTTCTTTCACCAGGAACTCAAGCTGTCACCCAGGCTCGATTGAAGTTGCACAATCTCAGCTCACATTTCATTTCACCATTCCAATCCATTCCATTCCACTCCATTACATTCCATTACATTTATCTCCATTGCAATCCACTGCACTCCACTCCACTCCATTCCATTCCACTCCATTAAACTCCACTCCACTCCTATCCACTCCACTCCACTATATTCAGCTCCACTCCATTCCACTGCACTCCACTCACCTCCACACCATTCCATTTCACTCCACTCCACTCCACTCCATTCTATGCTATTCCATTCCATTCCATCCGATTATATCACACTCCATTCCACTCCAGTGCAGTCCAACATACTCCACTCCACTCTTCTCCACTCCATTCCACTTCATTCCTCTCCACACCATTCCACTCCACTCCACTCCACTCCACTCCATTCCATTCCATCCCATCCCATTCTATTCCACTCCGTTCCACTCTGCTCCACTCCTCTCCACTCCACTGCACTCCATTCCATTCCATTCCATTCCACTGCATTCCATTCCATTCCTTTCTTTCGACAGGATTTCACTCTGTCACCCAGGATGTATTGCAATCACACTATCTTAGCTCACATTTCATTTCACCATTCTATTACCCTCCAGTCCATTCCAATCAATTCCACTGTGCTCTACTCCCCTCCAATCCACTCCACTCCACTACATTCCATTCTCTTCCATTCCTTTCAACTCCATGTCATTCCACTCCGCTCCACTCCACTCCACTCAAATCCACTCCACTCCACTCAATTCAATTCAATTCCACTCCATTCCACTCCACTCCACTCTACTCCACTCCATTACATTCCATCCCTTTCCATTCTGCTCCACTCAGCTCCACTCCACTTCACTCCACCCCACTACACCCCACACCACTCCACTCCACTCCATTCCTTTCCATTGCACACCATTCCATTCAATTCCTTTCTTTCGGCAGGATCTCACTCTGTCACCCAGGTTTGAGTGCAGTGGCAATGACTCAGTTCACATTTCATTTCACCATTCCATTCCATTCCATTCCATTCTATTCCATTCCACTCCATTCCACACCATTCCACTCCACTCCACTCCACTCCATTACATTCCATGACTTTTCATTCCACTCAATTCGACTCCATTCCACTCCACTCCACTCCACTGCACTACACCACACACCACTCCACTCCATTCCATTCCATTCCACTCCTTTCCATTCCATTCCTTTCTTTCAACAAGATCTCACTCTGTCACCCAGGCTTGAGTGAAGTGGCACAATCTCAGCTCACATTTCAATTCACTATTCTATTCCATTCCATTCTATTTCATTCCATTCCATTTCATTCCACTCCACTCCTCTCCAGTTCATTCAGTTCCTTTCCACTCCATTCAATTCCACTTCATTCCACTCCTCTCTACTCCACTCCACTCCATTTCATTAAATCCTTTTCCATTCCTCTCCATTCCACTCCAGTCCACTCCAGTCCACTCCAGTCCATTCCATTCCACTCCATTCCACTCCACTCCACTGCACTCCACTCCACTCTACTCCACTCCATTAAACTCCACTCCAATCCACTCCATTCTACTCCATTCCATTCCAACCCATTTCCTTCCACTCCACTCCACACCATTCCATTCCATTCCATCCATTTCCATTCCATTCCGTTCCCCTCCATTCCATTCCACTCCACTCCACTCCACTCCAGTCCACTGCATTCCATTCCATTCCATTCCTTTCTGTTATATTCCATTGCATTCCATTCCTTTCCATTCCATTCCATTCCATTCCACTCCATTCCATTGCATTACCTTCTTTCGACAGGATCTCACTCTGTCACCCAGGCTGGAGTGCAGTGGCACAATCTCAGCTCAGATTTCATTTCACCATTCCATTCCATTTCATTCCATTCCACTCCACTCCACTCTACTCCATTCTAACCAAATCCACTCTACTTCATTGCATTCCATCCCATCAACTCTAATCCACTCCTCTCCTCTCCAGTCCACTCCATTCCACTCAACTCCATTCCATTCCATTCCACTTCATTCCACTCCCCTTCATTCCACTGCACTCCACTCCATTCCATTATATTCCATTGCAATCCTATCCATTCAATTCCATTCCTTTCTTTTGAAAGGATCTCACTCTGTCATCCAGGCTGGAGTTCAGTGGCACATTAACAACTGACATTTCATGTCACTATTCCATTCTATTCCATTCCTCTCCACTCCACTCTATTGCATTATATTCCATTCCCTTCCACTCCACTCCGCTCTACTCTATTCCACTCCATTCCTTTCCACTCCACTCCACTCTAATCCATTCCATTCCATTCCTTTTCACTCCATTCCACTCTACTCCATTCCATTCCATTCCTTGCCACTCCACTCCACTCTACTCCATTCCATTCCATTCCATTCCACTCCTTTCCACTCTACTCCACTCTACTCCATTCCACTCCATTCCTTTCAACTCCACTCCACTATACTCCATTCCATTCCATACCATTCCACTCCATTCCACACCACTCCACTCCCCTCCCCTCCACTCTACTCCATTCCATTCCACTGCATTCCACTCCACTTCACTCCACACGACTCCACTCGATCCCATTCCATTCCATTCCATTCGACTGCATTCCACTCCACTCAACTCCACCTCACTCTATTCCATTCCATTCTCTCCAATTGCATTACACTCCATTTGGCTCCCCTCCGCTTCACTCCACTCCACTCTATTCCATTCCATTCTATTCCATTCCATTCCATTCCACTCCATTCCATTTCATTCCTTTCTTTTGACAGGATCTCAATCTCTCACCCAGGCTGGAATGCAGTGCCACAATCTCAGTTCACATGTTATTTCACCATTCCATTCCATTACATTTCACTCACTGCACTTCACTCCACTACTTTCCTTCACATCCCATCCCATTCCACCCCATTCCATTCCACTCCGCTCCACTCCTCTGCGCTCCACTCCATTCCCGTCCATGCCATTCCATTACACTCCTTTCCACTCCACTCCACTCCATTCCATTAAATTCCACTACATTCCACTATACTATACTCCACTCCACTCCTCTCCACAACACTCCACTCCACCACAATCTTCTACACTCCACCCCATTCCATTCCATCCCATCCCACCCCACCCTACTCCTCTCCATTCCACTCTTCTCCACGCCACTACACTCCACTCTCGCTCTGTGACCCAGACTGGAGTGCAGTAGCACATTCTCATCTCACATTTCATTTTGGCAATCCATTCATTTCCATTTCAATCCATTCCTTTCCAGTCCATTCCATTCCACTCCACTCCACTCCGTTCCATTTCATTACACTCCACTCCTTTCGATTCCACTCCAATCCACTCCATTCAACTCCACTAAACTCCAAAACACTCAATCCGCTTCCATTCCACTCCATTCCACTCTACTAAACTCCAGTCCAATCCACTCCATTACATTCCATCCCTTTCCATTCCAATCCATTGCACTCCACTCCACTTCACTGCACCCCACTCCACTCCATTCCACTCCACTCTAGTCCATCCCACTCCAGTACACCCCACTCCACTCCATTCCATTCTAATTCACTCCATTCCATTCCATTCCTTTCGTTTGAAAGGAACTAACTCTGCAAGGAGATGAAAGGAATGGAATGATGTGGTGTGGAGTGGAGTGGAGTGGAATGGAATGGATTGGAATGGAATGCAATGGAATGGAATGGAATGCAATGGAATGGAACGGTGAAATGAAATGTCAACTGAGATTTTGCCAATGCACTCCAGCCAGGGACACAGAGGGAGATCCTGTCAAAAATAAGGAATGGAATGGAATGCAGTGAAATGGAATGGAATGGAATGCTATGGAGTGGAGAGGAGTAGAGTGGAATGGAATGGAGTGGCATCGAGTGGAATGAAGTCGTGTGGAGTAGAATGCAGTGGAACAGAATGGGATAGAATGTGTTGCAGTGGAGTGGAGTGGAAAGGAGTGGAGTGGATTAGTGGGTATTGGAGTGGAATAGAATGGGATGGAATGGGATGGAGTGGAGTGGAGTTTAGTGGAGTGGAATGCAGTGCAATGGAATGGAAAGGAATGGAGTAGAATGGACTGGAGTGGAGTTGAGTGGAGAGGAGTGGAGTTTAATGGAATGGAATGGAATGGAATAGAATGGAATGGAATGGAATGGATTGGAGGTGAGTGGAACGGAATGGAATGTATAGAATGGAATGGAATGGAATGGAGGGGAGTGGAATGGAATGGAATGTATTGAATGGAATGGAATGGAATGAAATCGAATGGAATTGTTAAATGAAACATTAGCTGATATTGTGTCACTGCACTCCAGCCTGGGTGACAGAAGGATCCTGTGAAAGAAAGGAATGGAATGGAACGGAGTGGAATGTTATGGAATGGAGTGGAATGTTATGGAATGAAATGGAATGGAGAGGAGTGTAGTGGAGTGGATTGGAGTGGAGTGGAGTGGAATGGAGTGCAATGGAATGGGATGAAACGGAATGGAATGTACTTTAGTGGAGTTGAGTGGAGGGGAGTGGAATGGATTGAAATGGAAAGGGATGGAATGGAGTGGAGTGGAGTGGACAGGAGTGAAGTGGACTAGAGTGGAGTGGAATGGAATTGAATGGAAAGGAATGGCATGCAGTGGATGGGAGTGTGGTGGAGTGGAATTAAATGGAATGGGAAGGAATGGAAAGGAAAGGTGGAATGAAACGTGAGCTGATATTGTTCCACTGCAATCCAGCCTTGGTGACAGAGTGAGATCCGGTCGAAAGAAAGGAATACAATGGAATTGAGAGGAATGAAATGGAATGGGAAAGAATGGAATGGAGTGGAGTGGAGAGAAGTGGAGTGGAATGGGATGGGACGGGATTGAATGCAATGGAGTGGAGTGGATTGGAATGGAGTGGAGATTAATGGAGTGGAGTGGAATGGAATGGTCTGGAATGGTGTGGAATGGAATGAAATGGAAAGGATTGCAGTGGAATGGAATGGTGAAATTAATGTGAGGTGAGATTTTGCCACTGCAGTGCAGTCTGGTTGATGGAGTGAGGACCTGTTGAAAACAAGGAATGGAATGGAAGGTAGTGGAATGTACTGGAATGGAATGGAATGGAATGGAGTGGAATGGATTAGAATGGAAAGGAATGGGATGGAGAGAATTGGATTGGAGTGGAGTGGATTGGAATGGAGTGGGATGTAATGGAATGGAATGGAGTGGTGTGGAGTGGAGTGGATTGGAATGGAGTGGAATGCAATGGGATGTAATGGAATGGAATGGAGTGGAGTGGAGTGGAGTGGAATTGAGTGGAATCGAATGGGATTCAATGGGATGGAGTGAAGTGGAGTGGAGTGGAATGGAATGGAATGGAATGGAATGGAATGGAATGGAGTGACGTGGAATGGAATGAAATGTTATGGAGTGGAATGGAATGGAAAGGTAAAATGAAATGTGTGCTGTGATTTTGCCACTGCACTACAGCTTGGGTGACAGAGTAAGAGACTGTCAAAAGGAAGGTATGGAATGGAATGAAATGGAGTGGAGTGGAGAGGAACGGAATGGAATGGAAGAGATTGGAGTGTAGTGGAGTGGAGTGGAATGGAATGGAATGCATGGAATGGAGTGGAGTGAAGTAGAATGGAATTTAATGGTATGGAATGGAGTGGAGTGGAGTGGAGTGGAGTGGATTGGAGTGGAATGGAGTGGAACGGAATGGGATGGAGTTAAATGGAATGGAGTGTATTGAAGTGGAGTGGAGTTGACGGGAATGGAATGGTGTGGTGAAATGAATTGTGAGCTGAGATTTTTGCACTGCACACCAACGTGGGTGACAGTGAGATCCTGTCAAAGAAAGGAGTGGAATGGAATGGAGTGGAGGGAATTGAATGGAATGGAGTGGAATGGAGTGGAGTGGAGTGGAATGTAGTGGAATGGAGTGCAGTGGGGTAGAAGGGAGTGGAATGGAATTTGATGTAATGGAATGGAATGGAGTGGAGTGGTGTGCAGTCGAGAGTAGTGTAACAGAGTGGAACGGAATTTGATGTAATGGAATAGAATGGAGTGGAGTGGAGTGGACTCGAGTGGGGTGTAATGAAGTGGAATGGAATGAGATGGAATGAATTGGAGTGGAGTGGAGTCGCATGGAGTGGAATGGAAAGGAATAGAGTGAAGTGGATTGCAGTGGAGTGGAGTGGAGATGAATAGAGTAGAATGGAATGGGATGGAATGGAGGGGAGTGTAGTGTAGTGGAGAAAAGTGGAGTGGAATGGAATGTAATTTAGAGGAGTGGAGTGGAGTGGAATGAAATGAAACGAAATGGAATGGAATGGTGAAATGAGATGTGAGCTGAGATTGTACCACTAAACTGCAGCCTGTGTGACAGAGCGTGATCCTGTTGAAAAAAAGGAATGCAATGCAATCGAAAGGAATGGAATAGAATGGAATTGAATGGATTGGAGTATAGTCGAGTGGAGTGGAGTGGATTCGAATGGAGTTGAATGGAGTGGAATGGAATGGGATGGAATGGAATGGAGGGGATTGGAGTGGAGTGGAGAGGAGTGGAATGGAGTGGAATGGAATGGGATGGAATGGAATGGAGTGGAATGGATGAAGTGGAGTGGAGCAGAGTGGAGTGGAATGGAGTAGAATGGAGTGGAGTGGAGTGGGGTGCATTGGAGTGGAATGGAATGGGATGGAATGGAATGGAGTGTAATGGAGTGGAGTGTAGTGGAATGGAGTGGAAAGGAAAGAAATGGTATGGAATTGAAGGGAATGGAATGGAGAAATGAAATGTCAGCAGAGATTGTGCCACTGCTCAACAGCCTGTGTGACAGAGTTAGATGCTCTCAAAAGAAAGAGGTGGAATGGAATGAAATGGAATGGAATGGAATGGAAAGAAGTGGAGAGGAGTGGAATGGAGTAGAGTGGAGAGGTATGGAATGGAGTGGAGTGGGATGGAAAGGAATGGAATGAAGCAGAGTGGAGTGGAGTTGAGGGGAATGGAGTGGAATGCAATGGGATAGAATGAGATGGAGTGGAGTGGAATGGAGAGTGAAATGGACTGGAATGTAGTGGAATGGAAAGGCATGGAGTGGAGTGGAGCGGAGTGGAATGGAATGGAATGGAATGGAATGGAATGGAATGGAATGGATTCCAATGGTGAAATGAAACGTGAGCTGATCTTGTGCAGTGGAGGGGAATGGCAAGAATGGAAAGGGATGGAATGCAGTGGAACGGAGTTGAGTGGAGTGGAGTGGAATCTAGTGGAATGTAATGGGATCGAGTGGAGAGGATTGCAGTGGAGTGGAGTGGAATAGAATGGAATAGAAAGGCGTAGAGTGGAGTGGAGTGTAAGGGAGTATAATGCAATGGAATGGAGTAGAGTGGAGTGTAATGGAATGGAATCGAATGAAATGGAATGGAATAGTGAAATGAAATGTCAGCTGAAATTGCGCCACTGCAGTCCAGCCTGGGAGAAACAGTGAGATCCTGTCAAAAGAAAGGAATGGAATGCAATGGAATTGAATGTAATGGGATGCAAAGGAATGGAGGAGAATCGAGTGGAGTGGAGTGGAGTGGAGTCCAGTGGAATGGAATGGAATTGAATGGAATGGAGTGCAGTGAAGTGGAGTGGAGTGGAATGGAGTGGAATGGAATGGATGCAATGAAATTGAATGGAGTGCAGTGGAGTGGAATGCAGTGGATTAGAGTGGAATGGAATGGGACGGAGTGGAGTGAAGTGGAATGGAGTGAAATGTAGTGGAATGGAATGGAAAGGAAGGGAATGGAATGGAATACAATGGAATGGAATGGAATGAAATGCAATGGAATGGAATGGTTAAATGAAAGGTGAGCTGAGATTGTGCCAATGCACTCTAGCGTGGGTCACAGAGTGAGATCCTCTCAAAAACAAGGAATATAGTGGAATGCAGTTGAATAGAGTGGAATGGGAGGCAATGGAGTGGAGTGGAGTGCAGTCGAGTGGGGTGGAGTGGAATGGGATTGGATGGAATGGAACAGAATGGAGTGGAGTGGAGTCGAGTGGAGTGAAATGGAGTGGAACGGAATGCGATCGAATGGGATAGAGTGGAGTGTAGTGGAGAGGACAAGAGTGGAGTGCAGTGAAGTGGATTGTAGTGGAATGGAATGGGATGGAATGGGATGGAGTGGAGTGGAGTGGAGTAGAGCGGAGTGGAGTGGAATGGATTAGAATATTATGGAATGGAATGGAATGCAATGGTGAAATGAAACTGAGCTGATATTGTGCCACTGCTCTCCAGCCTCGGTTGCAGAGTAAGATCCTGTCGAAATAAAGGAATGGAATGGAAAGAAGTGGAATGGTAAGGAATGGAATGGAATGGAGATGACTGGAGTGGAGTAGAGTGCAGTGGAATGGAGTGCAATGGAATGTACTGGAATAGACTTGAGTGTAGAGGAGTGGAGTGGAATGCAGAGGAATGGAATGGAATGGAACAGAATGTAATGGAATGGAGTGGAGTGGAATGGAAAGGAGTGCAGTGGAATTAAATGGAATGGAATGGAATACAATGGAATGGAATGGATTGGAATGGAATGGTGTAATGAAACATGAGCTGATATTGTGCCACTGCACCACAGCCTGGGTGACAGAGTGAGATCCTGTCGAAAGAAAGGAATGGAATGGAATGTAGGGGCATGGAATGAAATGGAATAGAATGGAGTGGAGTGGAGTGCAGCAGAGTGGAGTGGAGTGGAAGGAGGGGGTTGCCATGGAAAGGAATGGATTGGAGTGAATAGGAGTGGGATGGAGTGGAGTGGAGTGGAATGGGATGGGACACAATGGAGTGGAGTGGGGTGGAGTTTAGTGGAGTGGACTGCAATGGAATGGAATGGAAGGGAATGGAGTGTGGAGGAATGGAATGGTGAAATGAAATGTGAGCTGAGATTGTGCCACTGCAGTGAAGACTGGATGATGGAGTGAGATCCTGTCGAAAGCAAGGAATGGAATGCAAATTAGTGCAACGGATTCGAATGGAATGGAATGGAGTGGAGAGTTTTGGAGAGGAGTGGAATGGAGTGGAATGGAACAGGAAGGAAAAGAATGGAATAGAATGGAGTGGAGTGGAATGGAGTGGAATGGAATGGAATGGAGTGGAATCGAATGGGATTCAATGGAATGCAGTGGAGTGGAGTACAGTGGAATGGAATGGAATGGAAGGGAATAGAATGGAGTGCAGTAGAATAGAATGGAATGTTATGGAGAGGTATGGAATGTTATGGAATGGAATGGAAAGCAATGGAATGGAGTGGAATGGAGTGGTGAAGTGAAATGTGTACTATGATTTTGGCATTGCACTCCAGTCTGGGTGACAGAGTAAGATCCTGTTAAAACAAAGGAATGGAATGGAATGGAGTGGAATGGAACGGAATGTAATGTAGTGGAGTGGAGTGGCATGCAGTGGAGTGGAGTGGAGTGGCATGCAGTGGAGTGGAGTGGAGTGAAGTGGAGTGGAATGGAGTGCAATGGAATGGGATGGAGAGGAATAGAATGGAGAGGACTGGAAATGGGTGGAGTGGAGTAGAGTGGAGTGCAATAGAGTGGAATGGAATGGAATGCCATGGAGTGGAGTGGAGTGGAGAGGAGTGCAGTGGAGTTGAGTGGAATGGAATGAAATGGAATGGAATTTAATGGAATGGAATGGAAGGGAAAGGAATGGAACGGAATGCAGTGGAATAGAATGGTTAAATGAAATGTGAGCTGAGATTGTGCCACTGCACTCCAGCCTGGGTGACAGAGTGAGATCCTGTCGAAGGACAGGAATGGAATGCAATGTGGTGGAATGGAATGGAATAGAATTAAATGGAGTGGAGTGGAGTTGTGTGGAGTGGAATGCAGTGGACTGGAATGGAGTTGAAAGGAATGGGATGTAATAGAATGGAACGGAGTGGAGACGAGTGAAGTGGATCAGAGAGGAGTGGAGTGGAATGAATAGAGTGGAAAGGAATGGGATGAAATGGAGGGGATTGGAGTAGAGGGCAGGGGAGTGGAATGGAATGGAATGTAGTAGATTGGAGTGGAGTAGGAGTGGAGTGAAGTAAAATGGAATGGAATCGAATGGAATGGAATAGAATGGAATGGAATGGAATGGAATGGAATGCAATGGAATGGAATGGAATGGAATGCAATGGAATGGAATGGAATCGAATGCAATGGAATGGAGTGGAATAGAATAGAATGGAATGGAGTGGAATAGAGTGCAGTGGATTTAGTGGAATGAAGTGGAATGGAAATGCATGGAATGGAATGGATAGGAGCAGACTGGAGTGGATTGGAGAGGAACGGAATTAGATGGAATGGAATGGAGTGGAGTGGAGTGGAGTGGAATGGAAAGGAATGGAATGGAATGGAAAGGTGAAACGAAATGTGAGTTGAGATTGTGCCACTGCAATCCAACCTGTGTGACAAAGTAAGACCCTGTCGAGAGGAAAGTATAGAATGGAATGGAGTCGAATGGAATGGAATGGAATGGAAAGGAATGGAATGGAATGGAATGGAAAGGAATGTAATGTAATGGAATGGAATGGAATGGAATGGAATGGAATGGAATGGAGTGGAGTGGAGTGGATTGGAGTGGAGTGGAGGGAAGTGGAGTGGAATGGACTGGAATGAAATGGAATGGAGTGGAGTGGAGAGGAGTGGAGTGGAGAGGACTGGAGTGAAATGAAATGAGATGGATTTCTATGGAGTGGAGTAGAGTGGAGTGGAGTGGAATGCAACGGAATGGAGTGGAATGGACTGGAATGGAATGGAAAGGAATGGAATGGAATGGAATGGAATGGAATGGTGAAATGTAATGTGAGTTAAGATTGTGCCACTGCACTCCAGCCTTTGTGACAGAGTGAGTCCCTGTCGAAAGAGAGGTATGGAATAGAATGGAGTCGAATGAAATGGAATGGAATGGAACAGAGTGGAGTGGAGTGGAGTGCATTGGAGTGGAATGGAGTGGAATGGAGTGGAATGAAATGGGATGTAATGGAACGGAATGGAGTGGAGTGGAGTAGAGTAGAGTGGACTGTAGTGGAGTGGCATGGAATGAAATGGAATGTGATGGATTTCAATTTAGTGGAGTGGAGTGAAGTGGATTGGATTGGAATGGAATGGAATGGAATGGAATGGAATTGTGAAATGACATGTATGGTGAGATTGTGCCACTGCACTCCAACCTCGGTGACAGAGTGATATCCTGTCGATAGAAAGGAATGGAATATAATGGAGTGGAATGGAATGGAATGGAGTGAAGTGGAGTGTATTGGAGTGGAATGGAGTGGAATGGAATGTGATGGAGTGGAATGAAATGGAGGGGACTGGAATGGAGAGGAGTGGAGTAGAATGGAGTGGAGTGGAGAGGAGTGAAATGGAATGGAAAATAATGGAATGCAATGGAATGAAATGGAATGTTGAAATGAAATGTGAGATGATATTGTGCCAAAGCACTCCAGCCAGGATGACTAAGTGAGAACCTGTCGAAAGAAAAGAATTTAATGCAATGGAGTGTATTGCAGTGGAATGGAATGGAATGGGGTGGAGTGGAGTGGAGTGGAATGGAGTGGAATGGAGTGGAGTGCAATGGAATGTGATGGAATGGAGAGGAGTGCAGTGGAGTGGAGTGGAATAGAATGGAATTTAGTGGAGTAGAGTGGAGTGGAGTGGATTGTAATGGAATAGAATGAAATGAAATGGAATGGAATGCTGAAATTAAATGTGAGCTGAGATTGTGCTACTACATTCCAGCCTGGATGACAGAGTGAGATCCTTTTGAAAGAAAGGAATGGAGTGGAATGGAAAAAAATGGAATTGAAAGGAGTAGAGGGTAGTCGAGTGGAGTGGCATGGAGTCAAGTGGAGTGGAATGGAGAGAAATGAAGTGGGATGGAATGGAATGGAGTGGAGTGGAGAGGAGCGGAATGGATAGGAATGTAACGGAATGGAGTGGAGTGAGTGAAGTGGAGTGGAATAGAATGGAAAATATTGGAATGGAATGGAATGAAATGGAATGGAATGGAGGAATCAAATGTAAGCCGAGATTGTGCGACTGCACTCCAGCCTGTGTGACAGATTGAGATGCTGTCGAAATAAAGGAGTGGAATGGAATGGAATGGAATAGAATGGAATGGAGTGGAGATGTGGAGTGGAGTGGAGTGGAGAGAAGTGGAATGGAGTGGAATGTGATGGGAAAGAATGGAAACCAATGAAGCAGAGTGGAGCGAAGTGGAGTGGAATGCAGTGGAATGCAATGGGATTGAATTAGATGGAGTGGAGTGAAGTGGATTGGAATGGAGTGGAACGAAATGGAATGGAATGGAATGACGTGGAGTGGAGAGGAGAGGAGTGGAGTGGAATTAAGAGAAATGGAATGGAATGGAATGGAATGGAATGCATCGTGAAATGAAATGTGAGCTGAGATTGTGCTCCTGCCTCCATTCTTGGTGACAGAGTGACATCCTCTCGAAGGAAAGAAATGGAATAGAATGAAGTGGAATGGAAAGGAATGCAGTGCAAGGGAGTGGAGAGGAGTGGAGTGGAGTGGGGTGGAGTGGAGTGGAGTGGAGTGGAATTTGATGGAGTTGAATAGAATGGAGTGGAGTGGAGTGGACCACAGTGCAATGGAGTGCAACGTAAGGGGATGGAATAGAATAGAGTGTAGTGGTGTGGAGTGGAGTGGACTGGAGTTGAATGTACTGGAATGGAATGAGATGGAATAGAATGGAGTGGAGTGGAGTGGAATGGAAGGGAATGGAAGGGAATGGAATGGAATTGAAAGGAATGGAATGGAAAGGAATGGAATGGAAAGGTGGAATGAAATGTGACCTGAGAGTGTGCCATTGCACTCCACCATGGGTGACAGAGTGAGATGCTGTCGAAAGATAGGAATCAAATGGAATGGAATCGAATGGAAAAGAATGGAATAGAATGGACTGGATTGGACTCGAGTGGAGTGGAGTGGACTGGAATGGAATGGAATGGAATGGAATGGAATGAATTGGACTGGAGTGCAGTGGAGTGGAGGGGAGTGGATTGTAATGGAAAGTAATGGAATGAAAAGGAAAGGAATGGAATGGAGTGGAGTGCACTGGAATGGGATTGGATGGAATGGATTGGAGTGGAATACAGTGGAGTGGAATGGAGTGGAGCGGAATGGAATGGAAAGGAATGGAAGGGAATGGAACTGTATGCATGGAATGGAATGTTGAAATGAAATGTGAGCTGAGATTGTGCCACTGCAGTGCAGCATGGGTGATGGGATGAGATCCTCTGGAAAGCAAACAATGGAATGATATGAATTGGGATGGATTTAAATGAAATGGAGTGGAGAGGAGTCGAGTAGAATGGAGTGGAATCCAATGGGATTCAATGGGATGGAGTGGAGTGGAGTGGAATGGAATGGAATAGAATGGAATAGAATGGAATAGAGTGGAGTGGAATGTAATAGAATGTTATGGAATGGAATGGTGAAATGAAATGTGTGCTGAGATTTTGCCAGCGACAGAGTAAGATTCTCTCCAAAGAAAGGAATGGATAGGAATGAAGTGGAATGGAGTGGAATGGAATGGAGTAGAGTGGAGTGGAGTGCAGTGGAGTGGAATAAAGTGGAGTGGAGTGGAGTGGAATTGGATGCAATGGAATGGAATGGAATGGAATGGAATGGAATATTGAAAAGAAGTGTAATCTGAGATTGTGGTACTGCAGTGGAATACAGTGGAGTGGAGTGGAGCATACTGGAGTGGAGTGGAATGGAATGGAATGGAATGGAATGGGGAAATGAAATATGAGCTGAGATTGTACCACTGAACTCCATCCTGGGTCACAGTTTGAGATTCTGTTGAAAGAAAGCAATGGAATGGAATGGCGTGGAATGGAAGGGAATGGAGTGTAGTTGAATGGAGTGGAGCGGAGTGTAGTGGAGTGTGGTGGAATGGAATGGGGTGGAATGGAATGGGATGGAATGGAATAGAGTGGAGTGGATTGGAATGGAGTGGGATGGAGTGGAGTGGAGTGGAATGGAATGGAATGGAATGGTGAAATGAAAAGTGACATTGTGTCACTGCAGTCCAGCCTGTGTGACACAGTGAGAACATGTCGAAAGAAAACAATGAAATGAAAGAGTGGAATGGAATGGAATGGAAATGAGTGGAGTGGAGTGGAGTGGGGTGGAGTAGACTGAAGTGGAATCGAGTGGAATAAAATGGGATGGAGTGGAATTTAGTGGACTGAAGTGGAGTGGAGTGGAATTGAGTGTAATGGAACGGAGTAGAGACGAGTGGAGTGGAATGGCATTGAATGGTATGGAGTGGAATGGAATGGAATTGTGAAAAGAAATGTGACCTGAGGTTGTTCCACTTCACTCCAGCCTGGGTGAAAGACTGAGATCCTGTCGAAAGAAAGGAATGGTTTGAAATGTAGTGGAATGGAATGGAATGGAGTGGAGTGGAGTGGAATGGAATGGAGTGGAGTTTAGTGGAATGGAATGGAAAGGAGTGGAGTGGAGTGGAGTGCAGTGGAGACGAATGGAGTAGAATGTAATGTAATATAATGGAACAGAATGGAATGGAGTGGAGTGGAGTACAGGGGAGTGGAATGGGATGGGATGGAATGGAATGGAATGGAATGAAATGCAGTTGAAGGGAATGGAATGGAATGCAATAGAATGGAATGGTGAAATGAAAAGAGAGCTGATATTGTGCCACTGCAGTCTAGACTGGGTGACAGAGAGAGATCCTGTTGAAAGAAAGGAATGGAATGGATTGGAGTTGAATGGAATGGTTGAATGGAATAGAATGGAATGCAAATGAGATGAGTGGAGAGGAGTGGAAACAAATGGAATGGAATGCAGATGAGATGAGTGGAGTGGAGTGGAAAAAAATGGAATGGAATTGTATGGGATGGAATGGGATGGAGGGGAGTAGAATGGAGTGAAGTGTACTGGAATGAAGCGGAAGGTAACGGAATGCAATTAAATGGAATGAAGTGGTGTGGAGAGGAGTGGAGTGAAGTGGAGTGGACTGGAGTGGAATGGAATAGAACTGAATGAAGTGGAATGGAATGGAATGCAATGCAATGGAATGGTGAAATGAAATGTGAGCTGAGATTTTGCCACTGCTCTTCAGCCTGGATGAAAGAGAGAGATCCTCTCGAAAGAGAGGAATGGAATGTAATGGACTGTAAGGGAATGGAATTGATTGGAATGGAATGGAATGGATTGGAGAGGAGTGAAGTGGAGTGGAGTGGAATGCAGTGGATTGGAGTGAAGTGGAATGGAATGGAATGTTGAAATGAAACGTAAGCTGAGAATGTGCCACTGAAGAAGAAGGGAGTGGAGTGGAGTGGAGTGGAGGGCAGTGGAATGGAATGGAATGGGATGGAATGGAGTGGAAATGAATACAATGCAATGGAAATGAATGAAATTGAATGGAATGGAATGGTGAAGTAAAATGTGAGCTGATATTGTCCCACTGCATTTCTGCTTGGGTGACAGAGTGAGATGCTGTCGGAAGATAGGAATGGAATGGAAAGGAGTGGAATGGAAAAGAATGGAATTGAAAGGAGTGGACTGGAGTCGAGTGGAGTGGAGTGGGATGGAATGGAATGGAATGGAATAGAATGGATTGGAGTGGATTGCAGTGGAGGGGAGGGGAGTGGAGTGGAATGGAGTGAAATGGAATGGAAAGGAATGGAATGGAATGGAGTGGAGTGCAGTGGAATGGGACGGGATGGAATGGAATGAAGTGAAGTGTAGTGGAATGGAGTGGAGTTTAGTGGAGTGGAGTGGAATGGAATGGAATGCAATGAAAGGAAATTGAATGGAATGCAATGAAAGGAAGTAGAATTGAATGCAGTGGAATAGAATGGAGAAATGAAATGTTAGCTGAGATTGTGCCACTGCAGTGCAGCGTGGGTGATGGACTGAGATCCCGTCGAAAGCAAGGAATGGAATGAAATGGATTGGAATGGATTAGAGTGGAATTGAATGTAGTGGAGAGGATTGGAGTGGAGTGGAATGGAGAGGAATGGAATAGGATGGAATGGAATGGAGTGGAATCGAGCGGGGTGGAGTGGAGTGGAATGGAGTGGCATCCAATGGGATTCAATGGGATGGAGTGGAGTGGAATGGAAAGGAATGGAATGGAATGGAGTGGAGTGTAATTCACTGGAATGTTATGGAATGGAATGGAAAGGAATGGAATGGTGAAATGAAAAGTGTGCTAAGATTTTTGCCACTGCACTACAGCCTGAGTGACAGAGTAAGGTCCTATCAAAAGAAATGAATGGAGTGGAAAGGAGTGGAATGGAATGGAGTGGAGTGGAGTGGAGTGCAGTGGAGTGGAATAAAGTGGAGTGGAGTGGAGTGGAATGGAATGCAGTGGAATGGAATGGAATAGCATGTTGAAATGAAGTGCGAGCTGAGATTGTGGCAGTGCAGTACAATAGAGTCGAGTGGAGGGGTGTGGAGAAGAGTACTGGGGTGCAGTGGAATGTAGTAGATTGGAATGTAATGGTGAAATAAAATATGACCTGACATTGTGCCACTGAACTCCAGCCTGGGTGACAATTTGATAATCTGTTGAAAGAAAGCAATGGAATGGAATGGAGTGGAATGGAATGGAATGGAATGGAATGGAATGGAATGGAATGGAATGGAATGGAATGGACAAATGAAAAGGAAGATTGTGTCACTGCAGTCCGGCCTGGGTGACAGACTGAGTTCATGTCGAAAGAAAGTAATGGAATGCAATACAGTGTAATGGAAAGGAGTGGAGTGAAGTGGGGTGGAGTAGAGTGGAGTGGAATGGAGTGGAGTAGAGTGGAGTGGAGTGGAGTGGAATGGAATGGAATGGAATTGTGAAATGAAATGTGAGCTGAGATTGTTCCAGTGCACTCCAGCCTGGGTGAAAGACTGGGATCCTGTAGAAAGAAAGCAATGGGACACAATGGAGTGGAATGGAATGGAATGGAGTGGAGTGGAGTGGAATGGAGTGGAGCGGAATGGAGCAGAATGGAATGGAATGGAATGGAGAGGAGTGGAGGGGAGTGAAATGGAATGGAATGGAATGAGATGGAATGGAATGGAATGCAATGCAATGCAATGCAATTGAAAGGAATGGAATGAATGCAATGGAATGGAATGTTGAAATGAAAAGTGAGCTGATATTGTGCCACTACACTCTAGTCTGGGTGACAGAGTGAGATCCTTTCAAAAGAAAGGAATGGAATGGAATGGAGTTAAATGGAACGGAATGGAATGCAAATGGATGAGTGGAGTGGAGTGGAACAGAATGGAGTGGAATGGTATGGGATGGAATGAGATGGAGTGGAGTGGAGTGGCGTGGAGTGGAATGGATTGCAACTGAATGGAGTGGAATGGAATGGAATGCAATGGATTGGAATAGTGAAATGAAAATTCAGCTGCGATTTCGTCACTGCTGTCCAGCATGGATGACAGAGTAAGATACTCTCGAAAGAAACGCATGGAATGGAATGGACTGTAATGGAATGGAATGGATTGGAATGGAGTGGAATGGAGAGGAGTGGAGTGAAGTGGAGTGGAGTGGAGTGGAGTGGATTGATGTGAAGTGGAATGGAATGGAAAGGAAAGGAATGGTGAAATAAAATGTGAGATGAGATTGTGCAACTGCAGCGGAATGGAGTGGACTGGAGTGGAGTAGAGTGGAGTGGAAAGGAGTGGAATTGAAAGGGATAGAATGGGATAGAGTGCAGAGGAGTGCATTGGAATGGAAAGGAATTAAAACGAATGGAAAGAACGGAATGGATTGGAATTTATTTTAGTGCAGTGGAGTGGACTGGAGTGCAATGGAATACGAAGGAATGGAATGCACTGGAGTGGAGATGAGTGGAGATGAGTGCAGTAGAGTTGAGTGTAGTGGAATGGAGTGGAGTGGAGAGGATTGGAGTAGCATGGAATTGAATGGAATGGAATTGATGGAATGGATTGGAATGGAATGGTGAAATGAAATGTGAGCTGAGATTGTGCCATTGCACTCCAGCCTGGGTGACAGTGTGAGATCCTGTCGAAAGAAAGGAATGGAATGGAATAGAGAGGAATGGAATGGAATGGAATGGAGTGGAGTGGAGTGCAGTGGGGTGGATTGGAGGGGAGTGAAATGGAATTGGATGGAATGGAATGAAATGGAAAGGAATACAATACAATGGAAAGGAATGGAATTTAATGGAATGGTGAAATGAAATGTGAGCTGATATTTAGCCACTGCAATCTAGCCTGGGTGACAGAGTGAGATCCCATGGAAATAAAGGAATGGAATGGAGTGGAATGGAATGGAATGGAATGGAAATGAGAGGAGTGGGGTGGCGTGGAGTGGATTGAAGTGGAGAGGAGTTGAATGGAGTGGAGTGGAGTGGAGTGGAGTGATGCTGAATGGAGTGTAATTGAATGGGATATAATGGGAGGGAGAGGAGTGTAGTGTAGCCTAGTGTAGTGGAACGCAGAGCATAGGAATGGAATGCAATGGAATGGAATGAAGTGGTGTGGAGTGGAGTGGAGTGCAGTGGAGTGGAATGGACTGGAATGGAAAGGAGTGGAATGGAATAGAATGGAATAAAATGGAATGGAATGGATGGAATGGTGAAATAAAATGTGAGCTCAGATTGTGCCACTGAACTCCAGCTTGGGTGACAGACTGAGATCCTGTCAAAAGAAAGGAATGGGATGGAATGGAGAGAATGGAATGGAACAGATGGGAATGGAGTGGAGGGGAGTGGACAGGAGTGGAGTGGAGTGGAATGGAATTGCATGGAGTGCAATGGAATGGGCTGCACTGTAGTAGAGTGGAGTGGAGTGGATTGGAATGGATTGTAATGGAATGGAGTAGATTGGAGTGGAGTGGAGTGGAATGGAATAGAATGGTATGGAATGGACCAGAATGGAATGGAATGGAATCGAATCGAATCCAATCGAATCGAATCGAATCAAATGGAAATGTGAAATGAAATGTGAGCTGAGATTGTGCCACTGCACAGCAGCCTGGGTGACAGACTGAGATCCTGTTGAAAGAAAGGAATGGGATGGAACGGAGTGGAAAGGAATGGAATGGAATAGAGTGGAGTGGAGTGGACTGGACTGGAGTGGAATAGAGTGGAGTGGAGTAGAGAAGAATGGAGTGGAATTGAAAGTAATGTAATGGAATGGAGAGGAGAGGAGTGGAGTGGAGGGAAGTTGAATGGAATGGAATTGAATGGAATGGAATGCAATGCAATGCAACGCAATGCAATGGAAGGAAATGAAATGGAAAGCAAAGGAATAGAATGGTGAAAGGAAACCTGAGCTGATATTGTGCCACTGCACTCTAGCATGGGTGACAGAGTGAGGTCCTTTCAAAAGAAAGGAATGGAATGCTATGGAGTTGAATGGAATGCAAATGAGATTAGTTGAGTGGAGTGGAGAAGTGTGGAGTGGAGCAGAGTTGAATGGAGTGGAGTGGAGTGCAGTGGAATGGAATGGAGTGGAATGGTATGGGATGGAGTGGAGTGGAGTGAAGTGTAGTGGAATGGAGCGGAACGGAATGCAATGCAATGGAAAGGAATGAAGGGGTATGGAGTGGAGTGGAGTGGACAGGAGTGGAATGGAATGAAACGGAATGCAGTGGAATGGAATGGAAAGTTGAAATTAAATGTGAGTTAAGATTTTGCCACTGCACTACAGCCTGGATGACAGAATGAGATCCTCTCGTAAGAAAGAATGGAATGGAATGGACTGTAATGGAATGGAATGGATTGGAATGGAGTGGAATGCAGTGGAGAGGAGTCAAATGGAGAGGAGTGGAATGGAGTTGATTGGAGTGAAATGGAATGGAATGGAATGGATTTGTGAAATGAAATGTGGCCTGAGATTGTGCCACTGCAGAGGAATGGAGTGGAGTGGAGTGGAGTGGCATGGAGTGCAATGAAAAAGGGATGGAATAGGATAGAGTGTAGAAGAGTGCAGTGGAGTGGAATCGAGTTGAATGGAATGTAAAAATGGAATCGAATTGAATGTACTGGAGGGCAGTGGAGTGGAGTGTACAGCAATGGAATACAATTTAATGGAATGTAGTGGAGTGGAGTGCAGTGGAGTTGAGTGGAGTCGAATGGAATGGAGTGGAGATGATTGGAGTGGCATTTAATGGAATGGAATAGAATTGAATAGAATGGATAGGAATGCAATGGTGAAATGAAATGTGAGCTGAGATTCTGCCACTGCATTCCAACCTGGGTGACAGAGTGAGGTCCTGTCGAAAGGAAGGAATGGAATGAAAAGGAGTGGAATGGAATGGAATGGAAAAGAATGGATTGGAGTGCAGTAGAGTGGAGTGGAGTGGAGTGGTGTTGAGTGGTGTGAATTGGAGTGGAATTCAGTGGAATGCAATGGGAAGCAATGAAATGCAATGGATTGGAGTGAAGTAGATGGGGTGGAATGCAATGGGATGCAGTGGAACGGAAGGGAGTGGATTGGAGTGGACTGGAGTGGAATTCAGTGGAATGGAAAGGGATGGAATGGGATCGAGTGGAGTGGAGTGGAGTGGAAAGGAGTGGAATGGAGCGGAGTGGAGTGGAGTGGAAAGGAGTGGAATGGAGCAGAGTGGAGTGGAATGGAATTTAATAGAGTGGAGTGCATTGGAGTGGAGTGGTATGGAGTGGAATGGAATGGCATGGGGTGGAAGGATGTAGAGTGGACTGCAGTCGAGTGGAGTGGAGTGGAATGGAGTGGAATGGAGTGGAGTTTAGTGGAGTGGAGTGGAATGGCATGGAATTTAATGGAATGGAATGGAATGGAGTGATGAAATGAAATGCAATCTGAGATTGTGACACTGCGCACAAGCCTTGGTAACACAGTGAGATCCCATCGGAAGAAAGGAATGGAATGGAATGCAGAGTACTGCAATGGAATGGAAAGGAATGCAGTGGTGTGGAGTGGAGTGGAGTGTAGTGGATTTGAGTGGAATGGAATGGGAAATAATGGAATGCAATGGAGTGGAGTTTAGTGGAGTGGAGTGGAATTGATTGGAATGGAATGGGATGGAATAGAGTGGAGTTCAGTGGATGGAATTGAGTGGAATGGAATGAAATGCACTAGAGTGGAGTGGACTGGAGGGGAGTGGAGTGCAGTGGAACGGAATGCAATGGAATGGAATGCAATTGAATGGTGAAATGAAATGAGAACTGAGATTGTGCCACTCCACACCAGCATTTGTGACAGAGTGAGATCCTGTCGAAAGAAAGGAATGGAGAGGAATACAGTGGAATGGAATGGAATGGAAGGGAATGGAATGGAATGGAATGGAATGGAATGGAAGGGAAAGGAATGGAATGGAATGGAATGGAATGGAAGGGAAAGGAATGGAATGGAATGGAAGGGAATGGAATGGAATGCAATGGAATGGAAGGGAATGCAATGGAATGGAAGGGAATGCAATGGAATGGAATGGAATGCAATGGAATGGAAGGGAATGGAATGGAATGGACTGTAATGGAATGTAGGGGAATGGAGTTGAGTGGAGTGGAGTGGAATGGAGTGGAGTGGAATAGAGTGGAATGGAATGGGATGGAATGGAATGGAATGGAAGGAAATGGAGTGGAGTGGAGTGGAACAGAGTGGAACAAAATGGGTTGGAGTGGAATGGAAACGAATAGTGAAGAGTAGAGTGGAGTGGAGTGGAATGGAGTGGAATGGAATGGCTTGGAATGGAGGGGAGTGGAGTGGATAGAATGGAGTGGAATTGAATGGAGTTGAGTGGAGTGGAGTAGAGTGCAGTGGAGTGGAATGGAATGGAATGGTGAAATGCTCTTGAAAGAAAGGAATGGAACATTAAAGAATGGAATGCAATGGAATGGAGTGGAGAGCAGAGGAGTGCAGTGGAGTGGAGTGGAATAGACTGGAGTGGAGTGGACAGGAGTGGAATGGAGTTGAATGTGATGGGATGGAATGGAATGGAGTGTAGTGGAGTGGAGTGGGGTGGACTAGAATGTAATTTAATGGAATAGAATGCGGTGGAGTGGAGTGGAGGGAAGTGGAGTGGACAGGAATGGACTGGAACGGACTGAAATGCAATGGAATGGAATGGCATGGAGTGGAGTTTAGTGCAGTGGATTGGACAGGAATTACGTGGAATGGAATGGAATGGAGTGGCATGGAAGGCAATGGAATTGTGAAACGAAATGTGACATGAGATTGTGACACTGCACTCCAGCGTGTGTGACAGAGTTAGATCCTGTCGAAGGAAAGGAATGGAAAGGAATGTAGTGGAATGGAATGGATTGGAATGGAGAGGAGTGGAGTGGCGTGGAGTGGAATGGAATGGGATGGAGTGGAGAGGAATGGAGTGCAGTGGAGTGTAATGGAGTGTAATGGAATGTAATGGAATGGGAATGAATGGAATGGAATGGAGTGGAGTGGAGTGGAGTGGGGTAGTGTGGAGTGGAATGTATTGGAATGGAATGGGATTGAATGGAATGGAGTGGAGTGAGTGGACTGGAATGGAGAGGAGTGGTAAGGAGTGGAGTGGAATGGAGTGGAGTGGAGTGGAGTAGAATGGAAAGGAAGAGAATGAAATGGAATTGAATGGAATTGAATGCAATGGAATGCAATGGAATGGAATGGAATGGAGTGCAGTGGAATGGAATGGTGAAATGAAATGTGAGCTGAGATTGTGCCACTGCACTCCATCCTTATTGAGAGAGTGAGATCCTGTCAGAAGAAAGGAATGGAATGTAATGGAATGGAATGGGATGGAATAGAATGGAATGGAGTGGAGCGGAGTGCAGTGGTGTGGCGTGGAGTGGAGTGGAGTGGAACGTAGTGGAACGGAATGGGATGAAACGGAAGGGAGTGGAGTGGAGTGGAATGTAATGGAATGTAATGGAATTGAATGGAATGCAATGAAATGTGGGCTGCGATTGTGCCACTGCACTCCAGCCTGGGTGACCGAGGGAGATCCTATGGAAATAAAGGAATGGAATGGCTTGGAGTGGACTGGAGTGGAGTGGAGTTTAGTGGAGTGGAAGGGTATGGAGTGGACTGGAATGGGATGGAGTGGAATGGAATGAAGAGGAGTGCAGTAGAGTGGAGTGCAATAGAATGGAATGGAATGGAATGGAGTGGAGTGGAGAGAAGTGGAGTGGCGTAAAGTGGAATGGATTGGAATGGAATGGAGTGGAGTGGAGTGGAATGGAATGGAATGGAATTGAAAGGGATGGCAAAGAATGGAATGGAATGGATTGGAGTGAAGTGAAGTGGAGTGGAGAGGAATGGAGTGGAATGGAATGGAATTCAGTGGAGTGGAGGGAAGTGGAATGGAGTGGAATGGATTGGAGTGGAGTGGAGTGGAATGGAGTGGAATGCAATGGGATTGAATGGAATGGAGTGGAGTGGAGTGGAGTGCAGTGGAATGCAGTGGAATAGAAAGGGGTGGTATGGGATCAAGAGGATTGCAGTGCAGTTGAGTGGAGTAGAATGGAGTGGAAAGCAATGGAATGGAAGGGATTGGAGTGGAGTGGAGTGGAATGGAATTTAATCGAGTGGAGTGGATTGGGTTGTGTGAAATTGAGTGGAATGCAATGAGATGGAGTTGAACAAAGTGGAGTGGACTGCAGTCGAGTGGAGTGGAGTGTAATGGAGTGGAAAGTAGTGGAGTTTAGCGGAGTGGAGTGGAATGGAATGGAATTTAATGGAATGGATTGGAATGGAATGGAATGGTGAAATGAAATGTGAGCTGAGATAGTGCCACTTCACTCAAGCCTGGGTGACACAGTGAGATCTCATCAAAATAAAGGGTTGGAATGCAATGGAGTGTATTGGATTGGAAAGGAATGGAATGGAGTGGAGTGGAGTTCAGTGTAGTGGAGTGGAGTTGAGTGGAATGGAGTGGAATATAATAGGATGTAATGGAATGGAATGCAATGGAGTTTAGTGAAGTGGAATGGAGTGGAATTTATTGGAATGGAATGGGATGGAATAGAGTGGAGTGGAGTGGAGGGAGTGGAGTGGAATGGAGTGGTGTGGAGAGGAATGGGGTGGAATGGAGTGGTGTGGAGAGGAATGGGGTGGAATGGGATGGGATGGAAGGGAATGGAATGAAGGGGAGGTTAGTGGAGTAGAGTGGAGTGGAGAGGAGTGGAATGGAATGGAGTGGAATGGAATGGAAGGGAGTGGAGTGGACTACAGTGCAATGGAGTGGAACGAAATGGGTTGGAGTAGTATGGAAAGGATTAGTGTGGAGTGGAGTGGGGAGGAGAGTGGAATGGAATGGAGTGGAATGGAGTGGAACAGAATGGAATGGAACGGATTTGAGTGCAGTAGAGTGCAGTGGAGTGGAATAGAATGGAATGGAATAGAATGGTGAAATGCTGTCAAAAGAAAGGAATGGAATGTAAGGGAATGGAATGGTGAAATGAAATGTGAGCTCAGATTGTACCACTGCACTCCAGCCTGGGTGACCGAGTGAGATCCTGTCGAAAGAAAGGAATGGAATGGAATGGATTGGAATGGAACGGAATGGAAAGCAGTGGAATGGAGGGGAGTGGACTGGATTGGAGTGGAGTGGAGTGGAATGGAATGGCATGGAGTGCAATGGAATGGAGTGCAATAGAGTAGAGTGGAGTGGAGTGGAGTGGAGTGGAATGAAGTGTATTGGGATTTGATGGAATGGAATTGAGTGGAATGGAGTGGCATGCAGTTATATTGAAAGGAATGGAATGGAATGTTGAAATGAAATGTGAGCTGAGATTGTGCCACTACATTCCAGCCTGCATGACAGAGTGAGATCTCGTCGAAAGAAAGGAATGGAATGGAATGGAGTGGAATCGAATGGAATGGAATGGAATGGAATTCAGTGGAGTGGAGTGGAATGGAATGGAATGGAATGGAAGGAAAGGGAATGGAACGCAGTGTAATGGAATGGTGAAATGAAATATGAGCTGAGATTGTGCCACTGCAGTGCCACCTAGGTGATGGAGTGACATCCCGTGGAAAGCAAGGAATGGAATGCTATGAAGTGGAATGCATTGGAATGGAATGTAATGGAGTGGAATGGAATGGGGTGGAATGGAGAGGAGTGAGGTGGAGTGCAATGGAATGGAGTGGAATGGAATGGAATGGGATGGAATGGATATGAACGGAGAGGAGAGGAGTGCAGTGGAGTGTAGTGGAATGGAATGAAAAGGAATGGAATGGAATAGAAAGGAATGGAAAGAAATGGAATGGAATGCAATGGAATGGAATGGTTTCATGGAATGTGAGCTGAGATTGTGGCACTGCACTCCAGCATGAGTGAGAGAGTGAGATCCTTTTGAAAGAAAGAATGGAATGCAATGGGGTGGAATGGAATTGAATGAAATGGAATGGAGTGTAGTGGAATTGAGTGGAGTGGAATGGAGTGGATTGGAATGGAGTTGAACAGAATGGGACGTAATAGAACGGAATGTAGTGGGGAGGAGAGGAGTGGAGTGGAGTGGAATGCAGTGATGTGGAATGGGATGGATTTCAATGGAGAAGACTGGACTGGAGTGCAGTGGAGTGGAATGGAGTGGAATAGAATGGGATGGAGTGGAATGGAATGGGATGGAGTGGAATGGAATTAAGTGTAGTGGTTTGGAGTGGAGAGGAATGGAATAGAATGGAATGGAATGGAGTGGAATGGAGTGGAATGGAATGGAATGGAATGGAATGGAACGGAATGGAATGGAGTGGAATGACATGGAAAGTTGCAGATTGGAATGGGATGGATTGGAATTGAATGGAACGGTGAAATGAAACGTGAGCTGATATTATGCCACTGCACTCCCGCGTGAGTTACGGATTGTTTTCCTGATGAAAGAAAGGAATGGAATGGAATGGAGTGGAATGGAATGGATTGGAATGGAGTGCCGCGGAGTGGAGTGGAGTGGAATGGATTGGAATGGAGTGGAGTGGAGAGGAATGGAATGGGATGGGGTGTAATTGAATGTAGTGGAACGGAGTGGAATGAAATGGAGTGGAATGGAGTGGAGTGAAATGTGATGGAATGGAATAGAGTGGAATGAATGGAATGGAATGGAATGGAGTGGAGTCGAGTGGAGTGTAGTATAATGGAATGTAACGTGATGGAATACAATGGAATGGAGTTGAGTTGAGTGGAGTGGAGTACAATGGAGTGAAGTGGAATGGGATGGAATGGGATGGAGTGGAATGGGGTGCAGTGGACTGGACTGGCGTGGAATGGACTGGAATGGAATGGAATGGAATGGAATGAAGTGGAATGAAATGGAGTTGAGTGGAGTCGAATGGAAAGGAAAGGAATGGAAAGGAATGGAATAGAATGCAGTGGAGAGAAGTGGAGTGGAATGGAATAGGATGGAGTGGAGAGGAATGGAGTGCAGTGGAGTGTAATGGAGTGTAATAGAAGGGGAATGAATGGAATGGAATGGAATGAGTGGAGTGGAGTGGTGTGGTGTGGAGTGGAATGTGTTGGAATGGAATGGGTTTGAATGGAATGGAGTGGAGTCGGGTGGAATACAATGGAGAGGAGTGGTAAGGAGTGGAGTGGAGTGGAATGGAGTGGAGTGGAGTGGAGTAGAACGGAAAGGAAGATAATGAAATGGAAGTGAATGGAATGGAATGGAGTGCAGTGGAATGGAATGGTGAAATGAAATGTGAGCTGAGATTGTGGCACTGCACTCCATCTTTGGTGAGAGAGCGAGATCCTGTCAAAGGAAAGGAATGGAACGTAATGGAATTGAATGGGAAGGAATGGAATGGAATGGAATGGAATGGAGAGGAGTGGAGTGGAGTGCTTAGGTGTCGAGTGGAGTGGATTGGAGTGGAATGTAGTGGAAGGGAATGGATGTAATGGAAAGGAGTGGAATGGAGTGGAATGGAATGGAATGGAATGGAATGCAATGGAATGCAAAGAAATGAGGGCAGAGATTGTGCCACTGCACTACAGCTTCGGTGACAGAGTGAGATCCTATCGAAATAAAGGAATGGAACGGCATGGAGTGGAGTGAAGTGAAGTTTAGTAGAGTGGAGGGGAATGGAGTGGAATGGAATGGGATGGAGTGGAATGGCACGAAGAGGAGTGGATTAGAGTAGAGCGGAATGGAATGGAAAGGAATGGAATGGAATGGAATGGAATGGAATGCAATGGAATGGAATGGAGTGGAGAGAAGTGGAGTGGCATGGAGTGGAACGGATTGGAATGGAATGGAGTGGAGTGGAGTGGAATGGAATGCAACGGAATGAAATGGAATGGCATGGCAAGGAATGGAATGGAATGGTTTGGAGTGGAGTAAAGTGGAGTGGAGTGGAGTGGGCTGGAGAGGAATGGAGTAGAATGGAATGGAATTGAGTAGAGTGGAGTGGAGTGGAGTGGCATGGAGTGGAATGGATTGGAGTGGAGTGGAGTGGAATGGAGTGGAATGCAATGGGATTGAATGGAATGGAGTGGAGTGGAGTGGACTGCAGTGGAATGCAGTGGAATGGAAAGGGATGGAATGGGATCGAGTGGACTGGAGTGCAGTTGAGTGGAGTAGAATGGAGTGAAAAGCAATGTAATGGAATGGATTGGAGTGGAGTGGAGTGGAATGTAATTTAATCGAGTGGAGTGGATTGGAGTTGAGTTGAATGGAGTGGAACAGAATGGGATGGAGTGGAATAAAGTGGAGTGGACTGCAGTCGAGTGGAGTGGAGTGTAATGGAGTGGAAAGGAGTGGAGTTTAGCGGATTGGAGTGGAATGGAATGGAATTTAATGGAATGGATTGCAATGGAATAGAATGGTAAAATGAGATGTGAGCTGAGATAGTGTCACTGCCCTCAAGCCTGGGTGACACAGAGAAATTCCGTAGAAAGAAAGGATTGGAATGGAATGGAGTGTATTGGAATGGAAAGGAATGGAATGGAGTGGAGTGGAGTTCAGTGTACTGGAGTGAAGTTGAGTAGAATGGAGTGGAATATAATAGGATGTAATGGAATGGAATGCAATGGAATTTAGTGGAGTGGATTGGAGTGGAATTTATTGGAATGGAATGAGACGGAATAGAGTGGAGTGGAATGGAATGGACTGCAGTGGAGTGGATTGGAATGGAGTGGAGCACAGTGGAATGGAATGGAACGGAATGGAATGGAATGGACTGGTGAAATGAAATGGCAACTGAGATTGTGCCACATCATTCCAACTTTTGTGACAGAGTGAGATCCTGTCGAAAGAATGGAAAGGAATGTAATGCAGTGGACTGGAATGGAATGGATGGAAGGGAAGGGAATGGAATGGAAAGGAGTGGAGTGGAGTGGAGTGGAGTGGAGTGGTGTGGAGTGGAGTGGAATGGAGTGGAATGGAATGGGATGGAACGGAATGGAATGAAGGGGAGGTTAGTGGAGTAGAGTGGAGTGGAGTGGAATGGAATGGAGTGGAGTGGAATGGAGTGCAATGGAATGGGATGAAATGGAATGGAAGGGGATGGAATGGAATGGAATGGAATGGAATAGAATGGAATGGAAGGGAGTGGAGTGGATTAGAGTGGAATGGAGTAGAACGAATAGGTTGCAGTGGAATGAAAAGCATTAGTGTGGAGTGGAGTGGAGTGGAGTGGAATGGAATGGAGTGGAATGTGGTGGAAAAGATTGGAATGGAATGGATTTGAATGGAGTACAGTGCAGTGGAATGGACTGGAATGAAATAGAATCGTGAAAGTCTGTCAAAAGAAAGGAATGGAAAGTAAGGGAATGGAATGCTGAAATGAAATGTGAGCCCAAATTGTGCCACTGCACTCCAGCCTGGGTGACAGAGTGAGATCCTGTCGAAAGAAAGGAATTGAATAGAATGGATTGGAATGGAATGGAATGGAAAGGAGGGGAGTGGAGGGGAATGGACTGGATTGGAGTGGAGTGGAGTGGAATGGAATGGCATGGAGTGCAATGGAAAGGAGTGCAGTGGAGTAGAGTGGAGTGCAGTGGAGTGGAATGAAGTGCATTGGGATTTGATGGAATGGAATTGAGTGGAATGGAGTGGAGTGGAGTGATATGGAACGGAATGGAATGGAATGTTGAAATGAAATGTGAGCTGAGATTGTGCCACTACATTCCAGCCTGGGTGACGGAGTGAGATCTCGTCAAAAGAAAGGAATGGAATGGAATGGAGAGGAATGCAATGGAATGGAATGGAGTGGAGTGGAATGGAATGGAATTGAGTGGAGTGGAGTGGAGTGGAGTGGAATGGAATGGAAGGAAAGGGAATGGAATGCAGTGTAATGGAATGGTGAAATGAAATATGAGCTGAGATTGTGACACTGCAGTGCCTCTGGGGTGATGGAGTGAGATCCCGTGGAAAGCAAGGAATGGAATGGAATGGAGTGGAATGGAATGGGATGGAATGGAAAGGAGTGGAGTGGGGTGGAGTGGCGTGGAATGGAATGGAGTGTAATGGAATGGAATGGGATGGAATGGATGGAACGGAATGGATAGAAGTGCAGTGGAGTGTAGTGGAATGGAATTAAAAGGAAAGAATGGAATGGAAAGGAATGGAATGGAATGGAATGCAATAGAATGGAATGGTTTAATGGAATGTGAGCTGAGATTGTGGCACTGCACTCCAGCATGGATGAGAGCATGAGATCCTGTCAAAAGAAAGGAATGGGATGCAATGTGGTGGAATGGAATTGAATGAAATGGAATGGAGTGAAGTGGAGTGGAGTGGAATGGAGTGGATTGGAATGGAGTTGAACGGAATGGGATGTAATAGAACGGAATGTAGTGGGGAGAAGTGGAGTGGAGTGGACTGGAGTGGAGAGGAATGGAGTGACATGGAATGGGATGGATTGCAATGGAGTAGACTGGACCGGAGTGGAGTGGTATGGAATGGGATGGAATGGAATGGATTTAAGTGTAGTGGATTGGAGTGGAATGGAATGGAATGAAGTGGAATGAAGTGGAGTGGAGTGGAGTGGAGTGGAGTCGAATGGAATGGAATGGAATGGAATGGAATGGAATGGTGAAATGAAATATGAGCCGAGATTGTGCCACTGCAATCCAGCCTGGGTGACACGGTCAGATCCTCTCTAAAGAAAGGCATGGAATGAAATGAGTGGAATGGAGTGGAATGGAATGGAGTGGAGTTGTGTGGAGTTGAGTGGAGTGGAATGGACGGGAATGGAATAGGATGGAATGGAATGGAGTGGAGTGCAATGGAGTAGAGTGGAATGGAATGGAATGGAATGGAATGGAATGGAATGGAATGGTGAAATGAAATGTGAGCTCAGATTGTGCTACTGCACACCAGCCTGGGAGACAGAGTGAGATCCTGTCATAAGAAAGGAATGGAATGGAATGGAGTGGAGTGGAGTGGAGTGGAATGGAGTGGGATGGAGTGGACAGGAGTGGGATTGAGTGGAGAGGAGTGGAGAGTAGTGGAGAGTAGTTGAATGGAATGGAAAGGAATGGAATGGTATGCTATGTTGAAATGATATGTGAGATTGTGTCACTGCACTCCAGCCTGGGTGACATGGTGAGATCCTGTCGAAAGAGAGGAATGGAATGGAATGGATTGGAATGGAATGGAATGGAAAAGAGTGGAGTGAATTTGAGTGCATTGGAGTAAAGTGGAGTGGAATGGAGTGGAATAGAAGGGGAAGAGGTGAATGGAGTGGAGTGGAGTAGATTGGAGTGGAGTGGAGTGGAATGGAATGGATCAGAGTGGAGTGGAGAGGGGTTTAGTGAAATGGAATGGAAAGGTATGGAATGGAATGGAATGGAATGGAATTGTCTAAAGAAATGGGAGCTGAGATTGTGCCACTACACTACAGCCTGCATGACAGATGGAGAACTTGTCAAAAGAAAGGAATGGAATGACATGGAGTAGAGTGAAATAGAATGGAATTGAATGGATTGGAGTGGAGTGGAGTGGAGGGGAGTGGACTGGAGTGCAGTGGAGTGTAGGGGAGTGGAATGGAGTGGAGTGGAGTGGAAAGGATTTGAATTGAATGGAATGGAATGGTGAAATCGAATGAGAACTGAGATAGTGCCACTGCACTCCAGCCTGGGTGACAGAGTGAGATCCTGTTGAAAGAAAGGAATGGAATGGAATGGAATGGAATGGAATGGAGTGGAGTGGAGTGGAGTGGAGTGGAGTGGAGTGGATTGGAGGGGAGTGGAGTGGAATGGAGGGGAGTGGAGTGGAATGCAGTGGAATGGAGTGGAATGGAATAAAATGCAATGGAATGGAATGGAGTGGAGTGCAGTGCAGTGGAGTGGAGGGGAGTGTAATGGAATGGAATGGAATGGGATGGAATGCAATGGAATGGAAAATGGTGGAACGGAATGGAATGGGAAGGAATGGAATGGAATGGAATGCAAAGAAATGGAACAGAATTCAATGCAATGCAATGGAACGGAATGGTGAAATAAAATGTGAGCTCCTATTGTGCCACTGCACTCTAGCCTGGGTGACAGAGAGAGATCCTCTGGAAAGAAAGGAATGGAATGGAATGGAGTGGAATGGAATGGAATCAATGGAAATGAGAGGACTCAAGTGGAGTGGAGTGCAGCGGAGCGGAGTGGAATGTTGTGCAGTGGAGTGAAGTGGAGTCAAATGGAGTGAAATGGAATGGGATGGAATAAGATTGAGTGGAGTGGATTGGAGTGGAGTGGAGTGAAGTTCAGTGGAGCGGAATGGAATGGAATGCAATGGAATATAAAGAAGTGGTGTGGGGTGGAGTGGAGTGGAAATTAAAGGAATGGAATGGAGGGGAATAGCATGGAATGGAATGGATTGGAATGTAGTGGATTGGAGTGAAGTTGAATGGAATGGAACAGAATGGAATGGAAAGGAATGGTGAAATGAAGTGTGAGGGGAGATTGTGCCACTGCAGTGGAATGGAGTGGAGTGCAGTGAAGTGGAGTGGAATGGAATGGAGTGGAATGGAAAGAGATGGAATGGCATAGAGTGGAGTGGAGTGGAATGGAGTTGAATGGAATGGAATGGAATGGAACGTACTGGAGTGGAATGGACTGGAGTGGAGTGCAAAGGAATAGAATGGAATGGAGTGGAGTGGAGTGGAGTGGAATGGAATGGAAAGGAATGGAATGGAATGGAATGGAATGGAATGGAATGGAATGATATGGTGAAATGAAACCTGAGCTGAGATTGTGTCACTTCACTCCAGCCTTGGTGACAGACCGAGATCCTGTCGAAAGAAAGGAATGGAAGGGAATGGAATGGAATGGAATTGAATGCAATGGAATGGAATGGAGTGGAGTGGAGTGAAGTGGAGTGGAGTGGAGTGAATTGGAATGGAATGAGATTGAATGGGATGGACTAGAATGGAGTGTAGTGTAGTGGAATGGAGAGGAAGGGAATGCAATGGACTGGAGTGGAGTGGAGTGGAGTGGAATACGATGGAGTGGAATGGAATGGAATGGTGAAATGAAATGATAGTTGAGATTCAGCCACTGCAATCCTGCCTGACTTACAGAGTCAGATCCTGTTGAAAGAAAAGAATGGAATGGAATGGATTGGAAAGAAACGGAATGGAATGGAGTGGAGGGGTGTGGAGTGGAGTAGAGGGGAGTGGAATGGAGTGGAGTGGAAAGAAATGGGATGGAGTGGAATGGAATGGAGGGGTGTGGAGTGGAGTGGAGAGGAACGAATGGAATGCAATGGAAAGGAATGGATTGGAGTGGTGAGGAGTGTAGTAGAGCGGATTGGAGTGGTGTGGAGAGTAGTAGAGGGAAGTGGAGTGGAGTGGAGTGGAAAGAAATAGAATGAAGTGGAATGGAATGGAGGGGTGTGGAGTGGAGTGGAGAGGAATGAATGGAATGGAATGGAGTGGAGAAATGAAATGTGAGCTGAGATTCTGCCACTGCTCTCCTGCCCGGGTGACAGAGTGACATTCTGTCAAAAGAAAGGAATGTAATCGAAAGGAGTAGAATAGAATGGAATGGAGAGGAGTGGAGTGGAGTGGAGTTGAATGAACTGGAATGGAAAGGAATGGAGTGGAATGGAATGGAGTGGAATGGAGTGGAGTGGAGTGTTATGGAGTGGAAAGGAATGGGATGGAATAGGGTGGAGTGGAGTGGATTGGAGAGGAATGGAATGCAGTGGAACGGAGTGGAATGGAATGGAGTGGAGTGGTATGGAACGCAATGGAATGGAATGGAGTGGAATGGAATGGAATTGAATGGAATGGTGAAAAGAAAGGTGAGCTGAGATTGTGCCAATGCACTCGAGCTTGGGTGACAGAGTGAGATCCTTTCAAAAGAAAGGAATTAAATAGAATCGAGTGGAATGGAATGGAGTGGAGTTAAGTGGGGTGGAGTGGAATAAAGTGGAGTGGAGTCGAATGGAATGGAATGGAATGGTGAAACATAGTGTGAGCTGAGATTGTGACACTGCAGTGGAATAGAGTGGAGTGGAGTGGTGTGGAGTATAGAGTAGACTGGAGTGGAATGGAGTGGAATGTATTGCGATGGAATGGGATGGAGTGCAGTGGAGTGGAGTGGAGTATAGAGGAGTGAAATGGAATGGAATGGAATTTCATGGAATATACTGTATTGGAGTATTGTGGAATGGTTTGGAGTGGAATGGAATGGAATGGAATGGAGTAGAGTAGAGTGGAGTGGAGTGGAATGGAATGGAATGGAATGGAACGGAATGGAATTCTGAAATGAAAGTTGAGCTGAGATTGAGCCACTGCACTCCAGCTTGGATGGCAGAGTGAGATCCCTTCGAAAGAAAGGAATGGAACGGAATGGAGTGAAATGGAATGGAATGAAATGGAGTGGAGTGGAATGGAGTGGAATAAAGTGGAGTGGAGTGAAGTCGAATGAAATGGACAGGAATGGAATGGAGTGGAAAGGAATGGAATTGAATGGAATGGTGAAAAGGAATGTGAGCTGAGATTATTCCAATGCACTCGAGCTTGGGTGACAGAATGAGATCCTTTCAAAAGGGAGGAATTGAACAGAATGGAGTTGAATGGAATGGAATGGAGTGGAGTTGAGTGGGGTGGAGTGGAATAAAGTGGAGTGGAGTGGAGTCGAATGGAATGGTGAAATGTAGTGTGAGCTGAGATTGTGGCACTGCAGTGGAATAGAGTGGAGTGGAGTGTTGTGGAGTTTAGTGGAGTGGAGTGGAGTGGAATGGAGTGCAATGTATTGGGATGGAATGGGATGGAGTGCAGTGGAGTGGAGTGGAGTATAGAGGAGTGGAATGGAATGGAATTTAATGGAATATACTGCATTGGAGTAGAGTGGAATGGATTGGAATGGAATGGAATGGAATGGAATGGAATGGAATTCTGAAATGAAAATTGAGCTGAGATTGAGACACTGCACTCCAGCCTGGGTGGCAGAGTGAGATCCCTTCGAAAGATAGGAATGGAACAGAATGGAGTGAAATAGAATGGAATGGAATGAAGTGGAGTGGAGTGGAGTGGAATAAAGTGGAGTGCAGTGAAGTCAAGAGGAATGGAATGGAATGGTGAAATGGAGTGTCAGCTGAGATTGTGGAACTGTAATGGAAAAGAGTGGAGTGGAGTAGAGTATAGTGGAGTGGAGTGCAGTGGAATGGAGTGGAATAGAAAGGGATGGAATAGGATGGAGTGGAGTGGAGATGAGTGAAATGAAGTGTAATGGAATGGAATGGAATGGAATTAAATGGAATATATTGGAGTGTAGTGGAGTGGAATGGAGTGATGTGGACTGGAAACAAATGGAATGTAGTGGAGTGGAAGGGTATGGAATGGAATGCAATAGAATGGAATGGAATTGTGAAATGAAATTAGAGCTTAGATTGTGCCACTGCCCTCCAGGCTGGGTGACAGAGTGAGATCCTGTCGAAAGAAATGAATGTAATGGAATGGAGCGGAATGCAATGCAGTGCAGTGGAGTGGAGTGGAGTGGAAAGGAGTGGAATGTAATGGAATAGAATAGAATGGAATGGAGTGGAGTGGAGGTTACATGAGTGGAGTGTGGTGGAGTGGAATCGAATGGGATGGAAGGGAATTGAGTGGATAGGAGTGGAGTGGAGTTGAATGGAGTAGAATGGAATGGGATGGAATGCAATGTAATGGAATGGGATGGAATACAGTGTAATGGAATGGAATGGAATGGAATGGAATGGAATGGAATGGAATGGAATGGAATGGAATGGGTTGGAGTAGAGTGGAATGGATTGGGTTGGAGTAGAGTGGAATGGATTTGGTTGGAGTAGAGTCGAATGGATTGGGTTGGAGTGGAGTGGAATGGAATGGAATGGATTGGAGTGGAGTGGAATGGAATGGAGGTGAATGGAATGGAATGGAATGGAATGGTGAAATGAAATAGGAGATTGTGTCACTGCACTCCAGCCCGGGAGACAGGGTGAGATCCTGTCGAAAGAAAGCAATGGAATGGCATGGAGTTGAATGGAATGGAATGGAAATGGATGGAGTGGAGTGGAGTGGATTGGAATGGAGTGGAATTTAATGGGATGCAATGGATGGAAATGAAGTTCAGACGAGTGGAGTGGAATGGAATGGAATGGTATGGAATGGAATGTAAAGGAATGGAATTCTGAAATGGAATGTGAGCTGAGATTGTGCCGCTGTACACTAGCCTGGGTGAAAGACTAAGATCCAGTCGAAAGAAAAGAATGAAATGGTACAGAGTGGAATGAAATGGAATGGAATGGAGTTGACTGGAGAGGAGTGGAGTGCAGCGGAGTGGAATGGAGTGGAATTTAGTTCAGTGGAATGGAGTGGAGTGGAGTGGAATGGAATGGAATGCAATGGAATTGAATGGAATGGTGAAATGAAATGTGAGCTGAGATTGTGCCACTGCACACCACCCTGGGTGACTGAGTGAGATCCCATCGAAAGAAAGGAATGGAATGGAATGGAATGGAGTAGAGTGGAGTGAAGTGTAATGGAATGGTATGGAAAGGTTAAATGAAAAGCAAGCTGAGATTGTGCCACTACACTCCAGCCTGGGTGACAGAGTGAGATCCTGTCGAAAGAAAGCAATGGAATGGAATGGAGAGGAAAGGAATAGAGAGGAATGGAATGGAATGGAATGGAATGGAATGGAGTGGAATGGAGTGGAGTGGAGTGGAGTGGAGTGGAGTGGAGTGGAACGTATTGCAATGGAATAGGATGAAATGTGGTGGAATGGAGTAGAGTGGAGTGGAGTGGAGTGGAGTGGATTGAAGTTGAGTGATATTGAGTGGAATGGAATGGGATGGAATGGAATGGAGTGGAGTGGAATGCTGTTGAGTGGATTGGAGTGGAATGGAGTGGAGAGGACTGGACTGCAAAGGAAAGGAATGGAATGGAATGGAAAAGGGAAATGAAATGTGAGCTGAGATTGTTCCCCTTCACTCCAGCCAGGTTGAAAGAGTGAGATCCTTTCAAAAGAAACGAATGGAATGGAGTGTAGTGGAGTGTAGTGGAGTGGTGTGCGGTGGAGTGGAGTGGAGTGGAATGGAGTGAAATGGAATGGGATGGGATGCAATGGAATGGAATGTAGTGGAGTGGAGCGGAGTGGAATGAATGGGATGTAGTGGAGTGGATTGGAGTTGAGTGGAGTGGAGTGGAATGGAATCGGATGGAGTGGAATAGACTGGAGTGTAGTGGAGAAGAGTGTAGTGGAATGGAATGGAATGGAATGGAATGGAATGCAATGAAATGGTGAAATGAAATGTAAGCTGAGATTATTACACTTCACTCCAGCCTGTGTGACAGAGTGAGATCCTGTCAAAAGAAAGGAAAGGAATTGAATGGATTGAAATGAAAAGGAATGGAATGGAATGGAGTGGAGTGGAGTGGAGTGGAGTAGAGTGGAGTGGAGTGGAGTGGAGTGGAGTGAGTGGAGTGGAGTGGAGTGGAACGGAATGGAACGGAACGGAATGGAACAGAATGCAGTGGAACAGAATGAAGTGGAATGGTGAAATGAAATGTGAGCTGAGATTGTGCCAATACACTCCAAGCTGGTTAACAGGGTGAGTTCCTGTCAAAAGAAAGGAGTGGAATTCAACGCAGTGGAATGGAATGGAATGGGATGGAGTGGAGTGGAGTCACATGGAGTGGAGAGGAGTGGAGTGGAATGGAGAGGAATTGAATGGGATGGAGTGGAATGGTGTGGAGTGGAGTAGAGTGGAGTGGAGTGGAGTGGAGTGGGGTGCAATGGAGTTGATTGGAGAGGAGTGCAGTGGACTGGAATGGAATGGAATTTAAAGAAATGGAATGGAACGGTGAAAAGAAATGTGAACTGAGATTGTGCGACTGCACTCCAGGATGGGTGACAGATTGAGATCCTTTAGGAAGAAAGGAATGGAATGGAATGGAGAGGAATGGTACAGAATGGAATGGAATGGAGTGGAGTGGAGTGGAGTGCAGTGGAATGGAATGGAATGGAATGCAATGGAATTAAATGGTGAAATGAAATGTGAGCTGAGATTGTGCAACTGCACTCCAGCCGGTGTGATAAAGTTGCATCCTGTAGACAGAAAGAAATGGAATGGAATGGAGTGTAATGGAATGGATTGGAGTGGAGTGCACAGGAGTGGAGAAGAGTCGAGAGGAATGGAGTGGAATAGGATGGGATGGAATGAATTGAAATGGAGTGGAGTGGAGTTGAATGGAGTTGAATGGAATGGGATGGAATGGGATGCAGTGTAGAGGAGTGGAGTAGGGTGAGGTGGAATGGAGTGGAATGGAATGGTATGGAGTGGAGTGGAATGGAATGGAATGGGATGGTATGGATTGTAATGGAGTGGAATGGAATAGAATGGAATGGAATGGAATACAATGGAATGGTGAAATGAAATGTGAACTGAGATTGTTCCACTGTACTTCAGCCTGGGTGACAGAGTGAGATCCTGTCAATAGAAAGAAATGAAATGGAAAGGAGTGGAATGGAGTGCAATGGAATTGAACTAAGTGGAGTGGAGTTGAGTGCTGGAGTGGAATGGAATGGGATGGAATGGAATGGAACGGAGGGGAGTGGAGTGGAATGGATTCTAGTGGAGTGGAGTGGAATGGAATGGAATAGAATTGAGTGGAGTATAGTGGAGAGGAGTGCAGTGGAGGGGAGTGGAATGGAATGAAATAGAATGCAGTGGAATGCAATGGATTGGAATGAAATGGAAAGCAATGGAATTGAATGCTGAAATGAAATGTTAGCTGAGGTTGTGCCACTGCACTCCAGCCCCTGTCACAGAATGTGATCCTGTCGAAAGAAAGGAACGGAATGGAATGCAGTGGAATGGAATGGAGTGGAGTGGAGTGGAGTGGGATAGACGGGAATGGAGCAGAATGGAATGGGATCGCATTGGATAGAATTCTAGGGAGTGGAGTGGAACGGAATGGAGTGGAACGGAAAGGGATGGGATGGAATGGAATGGAAAGGAGTGGAGTGGAGTGGAACTTAGAGGAGTGGAGTGGAATGGAGAGGAAAGGAATGGAAAGGAGGGGAATGGAATGGAGTGGAGAGGAGTGGAGAGGAGTGGATTGCAATGGATTGGAATGAAATGAAATGCAATGAAATGGAATGGAGTGGAGTGGAGTGGAATGGAATGGAATGGAATGGTAAAATGAAATGTGAGCTGAAATTGTTTCACTGCACTCCAACCTGAATGACAGAGTCAGATCATGTCAAAAGAAAGGAATGGAATGGAATGGAGTGGTATGGAATGGTATGGAATGGAATGGTGTGGAGGGGAGTGGAGTGGACTGGAGTGTAGTGGAATGGAATGGAGAGGAATGGAATGGAATGGAATGGAAGGCGGTGTAGTGGTGAGGAGTGGTGTGGAGTGGAAAGGAGTGGAATGGAATGCGATGGATTGGAACGAAATGGAGTGGAGTGGAATGGAGTGGAATGTAAAGGGATGGAGTGGACTGGAGTGGAATGCAGGGGAATGGAGTGGGATGGAATGGAGTGGAGTGGACTGGAGAGGAGTAGAGTGAATTGGAGTTGACTGGAGTGGAATGGAATGGGATGGAAAGGAATGGAATGGAGTGGAGTGGAGTGAACTTGAGTGGAGTGGAGCCAAGTGGAGTGGAATGGGAAGTAATGGAATGGAATGGAGTGGAGAGGAGTGGAGTTGAGTGGAGTTGAGTGGAGTGGGGTTGAGTGGAGTGGAATGGAGTGGAATGGAGTGGAATGGAGTGGAATGGAGTGGATTGAAGTGGAATCAAATGGAATGGGGAAATGAAATGTGAGCTGAGTTAGTGCCACTGCACGCCAGCCAGTGTGACAGAGTGAGATCTTGCTGACAGAAAGGAATGTAATGGAATGGAATGGAATAAAATAGAATGGAATGGAATGGAATGGAGTGGAGTGGAAGGAAGTGGAATGGACTGGAATGAAGTGGGGTGAAGTGGGATGGAGTGGAGAGAAGTGGAGTAGAGTGGAGTGGTAAGGAGTGGAATGGAATGCAATGCCACAGAGAGGAGGGGAGAGGAGTGGAGTGGATTGGAATGAAATGGAATGGAATGCAATGGAATGGTAAAACGAAATGTGAGCTGAGATTCTGTCACTGCACTACAGCTTGGGTGACAGTGTGAGATCCTGTCAAAAAAATAAACCGAATGGAAGGTAAAGGAGGGGAATGGAATGGAAGGGAAAGGAATGGAATGGAGTGGAGTGGAGTGGAGTGGATTCTAGTGAGTGGCATGGAATGGAATGGAATGGAATGGAATGGAATTGAGTGGACAAGAGTGGAGTGGTGTGTACTGAATTTGAGTGGAATGGAGTGGAATGGAATGGAGTGGACCGGAGTGGATTGGAGTGGAGTGGAGTGGAGTGCAATGGATCGGAATGGAACCGATTGGAATGGAATGGAATGGTGAAATGGAATGTGACCTGAGATTGTGCCACTGCACTCCAGCCTGGGTGACAGAGTGAGATCCTGTCGAAAGGAAGGAATCCAATATAATGGACTGTATTGGAATGGAATGGAGCAGGGTGCAGCAGAGTAGAATGGAGTGGAGGGGAATAGAGTGGAATGGAATAGGATGTAATGGAATGGAATGGAGTGGAGTGCAGTGGAGTGGAATGCAGTGGAATGGAAAGGGATGGAATGGAGAGCAGTGGAGTGGAGTGGAAGGAATTTAAGGCAATGGAATAGAATGGAATGGAGAAGGCAAATGTGTGACAGAGTGACATCTGGTCTAAAGAAAGCAATGTAATGGAATTTAGACGAATGGAATGGAACGGAATGGAATGGAAGGGAATGGAATGGAGTGGAGTGGAGGGGAGTGGATTGTAATGCAGTGGAAGGGAATGGGATGGATTGGAATGGAGTGGAGTGGAGTGGTGTGGTGTGGAATGGAGTGGAATGAGATGGAACGGAATGTAGTGGAGAGGAGTGGAGTGTAGTGGAATGGAATTTAACGGAATGGAGTGGAGTGAAGTGCAGTGGAGTGGAATGGAATGGAATGGTGAAATGAAATGTGAGCTGAGATTGTACCAATGCAATAAAGCCTGAGTGACAGAGTGAGATGCTGTCAAATGAAAGGAATGCAATTGAGTGGAATGGAATGGAATGGAATGGAGTGGAATGGAATGGAATGGAATGGAATGGAGTGGAATGGAATGGAATGGAGTGGAATGGAATGGAATGGAAAAGTCGAAAGGAATGGAATGGAATGGAATGGAAAAGAATGAAGAATAATGGAATAGAATGGAATGGAATGCAGTGGAAAGGAGAGGAGTGGAGAGGAATGGTTTGGGATGGAATGGAATCGAATGTAGCAGAGTGGTGGGGAGTGGAATGGAGTGGAATGGACTGGAAAGTAATGGAATGGAATGGCATGGAGTGCAGTGGAGTGGGATGGAGTGGAGTGGAGTGGATGGGAATTCACTGGAATGAAATCAAAGAGAATGGAATGCAATAGAATGGTGAAATAAAGTGTGAGCTGAGATTGTGCCACTGCACTCCAGCCTGGGTGACAGAGCGAGATCCTGTCGAAGGAGAGAATGGAATGGAATGGGGTGGAATGGAATGGAATGCAGTGCAGAATAGTGGACAGGAGTGGAGTGGAGGGGAATGGAATGGTATGGTGTAGAATGGAATGGTATGGTGTAGAATGGAATGGAGTGGAGTGGAGTGGATTGGAGTAGAGTGGAGTGGAATGGAATGGGATGGAATGGAATGCAAAGGACTGGAGTAGAATGGAGTGGGGTGGAATGGAATGGAATGGAATGAAATGAAATGGAATGGAGTGGAGTGGAGTTGAGTGGAGAGGAATGGAATGTAAAGGAATAGAATGGAAGGGAATGGAATGGAATGGAATGGAATAGTGAAATGAAATGTGAACTGAAATTGTGACACTGCACTCCAGCCTAGGACACAGAGAGAGATCCTATCAAAATAAAGGAATGGAATGGAATGGAGTACAATGGAATGGAATTGAATATAGTGGAGTGGAGTGGAGGGGAGTGGAGTGTAATGGAGTGGAATGGAATGGGATGGAATGGAGTGGAATGGAGTGGAGTGGAGTTGAGTGAAATGAAACGGAATGGAATGGAGGGGAATGGAGTGTACTGGAGTGGAGTGCAGTTAAGTGGAATCGAATGGAATGGGATGGAATTGAATGGAATGGAATGGAATGCAGTGGAATGGAATGGTGAAATGAAATTTGAGCTGAGATTGCAACAATGCACTACAGCGTGGGTGCCAGAGTGAGATCTTGTCAAAAGAAAGGAATGGAATGGAATGGAGTGTAACGGAATGGAAAGGAATGGAGTGGAATGGAGTGGAGTGGAGTGGTTTGGACTGGAGTGGAAGAATGTGGAGTGGAGTGGAGGGGAATGCATTGGAATGGAATAGGACGTAGTGGAATGGAATGAAGTGGAGTTGAGTGGAGTGGAGGGGAAAGGAGTGGAATGGAATGGGATAGAGTCGAATGGATTGGATTCGAGTGTAGTGGTGTGGAGTGGAATGGAATGGGATGGAATGGAATGGAGTGGAGTGGGGTGGAGTGGAGTGGAGTGGAATGGAGTGGAATGGAACGGAATTCAACAGGGTGGAATGGAATATATTGGAGTGAAATGGAGTGGATTGGAGTCGAGTGTAATAGAATTGAATGGAATCGAATGGAATGGAATGGAATTGAATGGAATGCAACGGAAGGGAATAAAATGGAATGCAGAGGAATGGATTGGTGAAATGATATGTGAGCTGAGATTATGCCACTGCACTCCAGCCTGGATCACAGTGTGATATCCTTTCGAAAGAAAGAAAAGAATGGAATGGAGTGGAATGGAATGGAATGGAATGGAAAGGAGCACAATGGATTAGGGTTGAATGGAGTGGAGTGGAATAGAATGGGATGAAATGAAATGGAGTGGAGTGTGTTGAAATGGATTGGATTGGAAAGGGATGGAATGGAATGGAAAGAATTGGAGTGGAGTGGAGTGGAGTTTAGAGGAGTGGAGTGGAATGGAGTGGAATGGAATGGAATGGAATGGAGAGGATTGGAGTGGAGTGGAATGGAGTCGAATGGAATTGGATAGAGTGGAATGGAGTGGAGTGGAGTGGATTGGAATGGATTGGAATGAAATGGAATGGAATGGAAGGGAACGGAGAGGAGTGGAATGGAGTGGAGTGAGGTGGAGGTGAATAGAATGGGATGGAATGGAATGGAATTGAGAAATGAAATGTGAGCTGGGATTGTTATACTGCACTCTACGCTGGGTGACAGAGTGCAATCCTGTCGAAAGAAAGAAATGGAATGGAATGGAGTGGCATGGAATGGAATGGAATGGAGTGGACTGGAGGTGAGTGGATTGGAGTGGAGTGGAGTGGAGAGGAGTGCAGTGATGTGGAATGGAGTTGAATGGAATGGAATGGAATGCAATGGAGTGGAGTGGAGTGGAATGGAGCCGAGTGTAGTGGAATGGAATGGAGTGGAGTGGAATGGAATGGGATGGAATGGAGAGGAGTGGAGTGGAGTGGAACGAATTGAATGTAGTGAATTGGAGTGGAGTTGAGTGGAGTGGAGTGGAATGGAATGGAATATAATGGAACGGAATAGAAGGTGAAATGAAATGTGAGCTGAGATTGTGCCACTGCACTCTGGCCTGTGTGACACAGTGAGTCACTATCCAGTCGAAAGAAAGGTATTGAATGGAATGGAATCAAATGGAAAGGAATGAAATGGAGTGGAGTTGAGTGGAGTGGAGTGGAATGGAATGGAATGGAATGGGATGGAATGGAATGCAATAGAGTGGAGTAGAATGGAGTGGGGTGGAATGGAATGGAAGGGAATGGTGAAATGGAAAGTGAGCTGAGATTGTGCAGCAGCACTCCAGACTGGGTGTCAGAGTGAGATCCTCTCAAAAGAAAGGAATGCAATGGAATGGAGTGGAATGGAATGGAGTTGGTGGGGTGGAGTGGAGTGAGTGAAGTGGAGTGGAGTGGAGGGGAATGGAGTGGAATGGAATGGGATGGAATGGAATGCAATGGAGTGGAGTAGAATGGAGTGGGATGGAATGGAATGGAATGGAATGAAATGAAATGGAATGGAGTGGAGTGGAGTTGAGTTGAGAGGAATGGAATGGAAAGGAATGGAATGGAAGGGAATGGAATGGAATGGAGTAGTGAAATGAAATGTGAACTGAAATTGTGACACTGCACTCCAGCCTAGGAGACAGAGAGAGATCCTATCAAAATAAAGGAATGGAATGGAATGGACTACAATGGAATGGAATTGAATGTAGTGGAGTGGAGTGGACTGGAGTGGAGTGGAGTGTAATGGAGTGGAATGAAATGGGATGGAATGGAGTGGAGTGGAGTGGAGTTGAGTGAAATGAAACGGAATGGAATGGAGAGGAATGGAGTGTACTGTAGTGGAGTGCAGTTAAGTGGAATCGAATGGAATGGGATGGAATGGAATGGAATGGAATGCAGTGGAATGGAATGGTGAAATGAAATTTGAGCTGAGATTGCGACAATACACTACAGCCTGGGTGCCAGAGTGAGATCTTGTCGAAAGAAAGGAATGGAATGGAGTGTAACGGAATGGAAAAGAATGGAGTGGAATGGAGTGGAGTGGAGTGGTTTGGACTGGAGTGCAAGGATGTGGAGTGGAGTGGAGGGAAATGCATTGGAATGTAGTGGAATGGAATGAAGTGGAGTTGAGTGAAGTGGGGGGAAAGGAGTGGAATGGAATGGGATAGAGTGGAATGGATTGGATTCGAGTGGAATGGAGTGGAGTGGAGTGGAGTTGAATGGAGTGGAATAGAATGGTATGGAATGGAATGGAGTTGAATGGAGTGGAATAGAATGGTATGGAATGGAATGGAGTGGAGTGGAGTGGAGTGGAATGGAGTGAAATGGAATGGGATGGAATGGAGAGGAGTGGAGTGGAGTGAAGTGGAACGAAACGGAGTGGACTGGAGTGGAATAGAATGGAATGGAATGAAATGCAATGGAATCGTGAAAAGAAATGTGATCTGAGATTGTTTCCCTTTACTACAGCTTGGGTGACAGTATGAGATCCTGTTGAAAGACAGGAAAGTAATGGAATGGAGAGGAATGGAATGGAAAGGAATGGAATGGAATGGAATGGAATGGAATGGTGTGGAGTGGAATGGAGTCAACTGCAGTGGAATGGAGTGGAATGGAATGGGATGGAATGGAGCGGACTGGAGTGGAATAGACTAGAATTTAGTGGAGTGGAGTTGAGTGGAGTGGAGTGCAATGGAATGAAATGGAATAGAATGGAATGGAATGGTGAAATGAAATGTGAGCTGAGATTATGCCACTGCACTCCCACCAGGGTGACAGAGTGAGATCCTGTCGAAAGAAATGTATGGAAATGGATGGAGTCGAATGGAAAGGATTGGAATCTAATGGAGTAGAGTGGAATGGAATGGGATGGAGTCAAAAGGAATGGAGTGGAGTGTAGTGGATTTGAGTGGAGTGGAGTGGAGTGGAATGGAGTCGAATGCAATGCAATGGAATGGGATGGAATGGAATAGAGTGAAGTGGTGTGGATTGGAGTGGACTGGAGTGGAATGGGGTAGAATGGAATGGGGTGGAACGGAGTGGGTTGAAATGGAACGGGGTGGAGTGGAGTGGAGTGGAATGGAATGTAAGAATTGATCGGAATGGAATGGAATGAATGGTGAAATGAATTGTGACCTGAGATTGTGCCACTACACTCCAGCCTGGGTAACAGAGTGAAATTCTTTCAAAAGAAAGGAATAGAATTGAATGGAGTGGAATGGAATGGAATGGGGTGGAGTGGAGTGGAGTGGAGTGCAGTGGAGTGTTGTGGAGTGGAGTGGAAAGGAGTGGAATGTAATGGAATGGAATGCAATGGAGTGGAATGGTTTAAAGAAAAGTGAGCTGAGATTGTTCCACTACACGGCAGCCTGGGTGTAAGAGTGACATCCTGTTGAAATAAGGAATGGAAGGGAATGGAGTGGAATGGAATGGAATGGAATGGAATGGAGTGGAATGGAGTGGAATGGAATGGAATGGAATGGAGTGGAATGGAGTGGAATGGAATGGAATGGAGTGGAGTGGAGTGGAGTGGAATGGAATGGAATGGAATGGAGTGGAATGGAGTGGAATGGAATGTAGTGGATTGGATTGGAGTGGAGTGGACTGGAATGGAGTGGATTGGAGTGGAGCGGAATGGAGTGGAATGGAATAGGATGGAATAGAATGGAGTGGAGAGAAGTTGAAAGGAATGAAATGAAATGGAGTGGAATGGAATTGAATGGAATAGAGTTGAATTGAAAGGAATGGAGTGGAGTGGAGTGGATTGTAGTGGAATGGAGTGGAATGGGATGGGAAGGTATGCAATGGAATGGAATGGAGTGGAGTGGAATGGAGTGGAATCGAATGGGATAGAATGGGATGGAGATGAATGGAGTGGATTAGAATGGAGTGGAATGGAATGGAATGGAATGGAATGGAATGGAATGGAATGGAATGGAATGGAGTGGAATGGAGTGTAGCAGAGTGGACTGGAGTGGAGTGGAATGGAATGGAACGGAGTGGAATGGAATGGAATGGAATGTAGCATGGTGGACTGGAGTAGAGTGGAGTGGAATGGAATGGAATGGAATGGAATGCCATGGAATGGTGAAAAGAAATGTGAGCTGAGACTGTGCCACTGCACTGCAGCCTGTGTAACAGAGTGAGATCATGTCTAAAGAAAGGAATGGAATGGAAAGGAGTGGAATGGAATGGAATTGTATGGAATGAACTGGAGTGCAATGGAGTGTAGCAGAGTGGATTGAAGTGGAACGTAATGGGATGGAATGCAAAGGAGTGGAGTGGAGTGGAATGGAGTGGACTGGAATGGGATGGGATGGAATGTGGTGAAGAGGAGTGGAGTGGAGTGGGGTAGAGTGGAATGGAAAGGAATGTCATTTAATGGAATTGAATGCAATGTATTGGAATGCAATGGAATGGTGAAATGGATAATGAGCTGAGATTTTTGCACTGCAATCCAACCTGGGTGACAGGGTGAGATCCTGTCGAAAGAAAGGAATGCAAGGGAATGGAATAGAATGGAAAACAATGGAATGGAATGCAATGGAATGCAACGGTGAAATGAAATGTGAGCTGAGATTGTGCCACTGCACTGCAACTAGGGTGACAGAGTGAGATCCTGTCAAAAGAAAGGAATGGAATGAAAGGGAGTGTAATAGAATGGAATGGAGTGGAGTGAAGTGGAGTGCAGTGGAATGGAATGGAGTGGAATTGAATGGGATGGGGTGGGATGGAATGGATTGGAGTGGAGTGGAATGGAGTGGAGTGGAGTGGAATGGAGTGGAGTGGAATGGAATGGGAAGGAATAGAATGGATGGAAGTGGAGTGGAGTGGTGTGGAGTGGAATGGAATGGAATGGAGTGCAGAGGAGTAGAGTGGAGTTGAGTGTTGTGGAATGGAATGGAATGCAAAGTTATGCAATGGTGAAATAAAATGTGAGCTGAGATTGTGCCACTGCACTCCAGGCTGGGTGACAGAATGAGATCCAGTCGAAAAAAAGATTGTAATGGAATCGAGGGGAATGGCATGGAGTGGAGTGGAGTGGAATGGAGTGGAATGGAATAGTGAAAGGAAATATGAGATGAGATTGTGCTACTGCACTCCAGCCTGTGTGACAGAATGAGATCCTGTGGAAAGAAGGCAATGGAATGGAATGGAGTGGAATGGAATGAAATGGAATCAAATGGAATGGAATGGAACAGTGAAATGAAATATGAGCTGAGATTGTGCAACTGTACTCCAACCTGGTTGACAGAGAGAGATCCTGTTGAAAGAAAGGAATGTAATGTAATGGAGTGTATTGGAATGGAATGGAATAGAAAGGGGTGCAGTGGAGAGGAGGGGAGTGCATTGGAGGGAAGTGGAGTGGAATGGAGTTGAATGGAATTTGATGTAATAAAGTGGAATGGAGTGGAGTGGAGTACAGTGGAGTGCAGTGGAAAGGATTGGAATGGGATGCAAAAGAGAGGTGTGGCGTATAGTCGAGTGGAGTGGAGTGGAGTTGAATGGAACGGGATGGAGTGGAGTGGAATGAAATTTAATGGTAAAATGAAATGTGAGCTGAGATTGTGCCAATGCACTCCAGCTTGTGTGACAGAGTGAGATCAGTCGAAAGAAAGGAATGGAATGGAATGGAGTGGAAGGGAATGGAATGGAAATGATTGCAGTGGAGTGGAGTGGAGTGGAGTAGAGTGGAGTGGAATGGCGTGGAATGGAATGGGATGGAATGGAATGAAATGGAGTGGAGTGGAGTGGAGTGGAATGTAGTGGAATGGAATGGGATGGAATGGAATGGAGTGGACTGGAGTGGACTGGAGTGGAGTGGAATGGAATGGAGTGGAATGGATTGGAAGGGAGATGAGTGGATTGGAGTGTAGTGGATCGTAATAGAAAAGGATGGTGTGGAATGGAGTAGTGTGGAGTGGAGTGGAATGGAGTGGAATGGAATGAGATAGAATGGAATGGGGTGGAGTGGAGTGGAGTGAAATGGACTGTAGTGAGTGGAGGAGAATCTAATGGAATGGAACGGAATGCAATGGAATGGAAAGGAATGGAATGGATTGGAATGGAATGGAATGCAATGGAATGCAATGAAATGCAACGCAATATAATGGAATGGAATGGAATGGAATGCAATGGAATGGAATGAAACGGAATGCAATGCAATGGAATGGAGTGCCACTGCACTACAGCCTGTGTCACAGAGTGAGATCCCGTCGAAAGAAAGGAATGCATGGAATGGAGTGGAATGGAATGGAAAGGAATTGAACGGATTGGAGTGGAGTGGAGTGGAAAAGAGTGGAATGGAATTTGATGGAATGGAATGGAGTGGAAAGGAATAGAATTTAAAGGAGTGACATGGAGTGTAGTGTAGTAGTGCGGAGTGGAGTGGAATGGAGTGGAATGGTATGGAATGGAATGGAATGGAATGGAATGGAGTGGAATGGTATGGAATGGAATGGAATGGAATGGAATGGAATGGAATGGAATGGAATGGGATGCAATGGAATGGAATGGAATGGAATGGAATGCAGTGGAATGGAGTGCCACTGCACTCCAGCTTGGGTCATAGAGTGAGATCCTGTCAAAAGAAAGGAACGGAATGGAATGGATTGGATTGGAATGGAAGGGAATGGAATGAAAAAGAGAGGAGCAAAGTAGAGTGGAATAGAGTATAATGGAATTTGATGGAAGAGAATGGAATGGAGTGGAGTGGAGTGGAATAGAATATAAAGGAGTGAAATGGAATGTAGTGTAGTAGAGCGGAGTGGAGTGGATTGGAAATGGAAAGGAATGGAATGGAATTCAATGGAGTAGAATGGTGAAAAGAAAAGTGAGCTGAGATTGTGCCTCTGCACTCCAGCCTGGGTGTAAGAGTGAGATCCTGTCGAAATAAAGGAATGGAAGGGAATGGAGTGGAATGGAATCGAATGGAATGGAATGGAATGGAATGGAATGCAATGGAATGGAATGGAAATAAAGGAATGGAAGGGAATGGAGTGGAATGGAATGGAAGGGAATGGAGTGGAATGGAATGGAATGGAAGGGAATGGAATGGAATGCAAAGGAATGGAATGCAATGGAATGGAATGGAATGTAGTGGATTGGAGTGGAGTGGAGTGGACTGGAGTGGAGTCGATTAGAGTGGAGGGGAATGGAGTGGAATGGAATGGGACTGAATTGAATGGAGTGGAGTGGAGTGGATTGGAGTTGAATGGAACGGGATGGAGTGGAGTGGAGTGGAATAAAACGGAATGGAATGGAATGGTAAAAGGCAATGTGAGCTGAGATTGTGCCACTGCACTCCAGCTTGTGTGACAGTGAGATCCTGTTGAAAGAAAGGAATGGAATGGAATGGAGTGGAATGGAATGGAATGGAATAGAATGGAATGGAATGGAATGGAATGGAATGGAATGGAGTGGAGTGCAGAGGAGTGGAGAGGAAAGGAGTGGAATGGAGTGGAATGGAGTGGGAGGGAATGGAGTGGAGTGGAGTGGAGTGGAATGTAGTGGAATGGAATGGGATGGAATGGAATGGAGTCGAGTTGAGTGGAGTGGAATGGAATGGAATGGAATGGATAGGAGGGGAGATGAGTGGATTGCAGTGTAGTGGATTGTAAAGGATTGGGATGGTGTGGAAAGGAATGGAGTGGTGTGAAGTGGAGTGGAGTGGAATGGAGTGGAATGAAATGAGACTGAATGGAATGGGGTGGAGTGGAGTGCAGTGAAATGGACTGTATGCAGTGGAGGGGAATCTAATGGAATGGAATGGAATGGATGGAATGCAATGTAATGGAATGGAATGCAATGGAATGGAATGGAATGGAATGGAATGGAATACAATGGAATGGAATGGAATGCAATGGAATGGAATGGAATGCAATGGAATGGAATGCAATGGAATTGGAATGGAGTGGAATGGAGTGGAATGGAATGGAATGGAATGCAATGGTACTGGAATGGAGTGGAATGGAATGCAATGGAATGGAATGGAGTGGAATGGAATGCAATGGAATGGTGTGGAATGGAATGGAGTGGAATGGAATGGAGTGGAATGGAATGGAATGCAATGCAATGGAGTGGAATGGAATGGAATGGAATGGAATGGATTGCAATGGAATGGAATGGAATGGAATGCAATGGAATGGACTGCCACTGCACTACATCCTGTGTCACAGAGTGAGATACTGTCAAAAGAAAGGAATGGAATGGAATGAAGTGGGATGGAATGGAATGGATTTCAATGGATTGGTGTGGAGAGGAGAGGAATGGAATTTGATGGAATGGAATGGAGTGGAGTGGTGTGGAGTGGAATGGAATTGAATTTAAAGGAGTGAAATGGAGTGTAGTGTAGTAGTGCGGAGTGGAGTTGAGTGGAATGGAATGGAATTGAATGGAATGGAATGGAATGGAATGCAATGGAATGGAATAAAGTGGAATGCAGTGGAATAGAGTGCCACTGCAATCCATCCTGGGTCACAGAGTGAGATCCTGTTGAAAGAAAAGAATGGAATGGAATGGAGTGGAATGGAATGGAACAGAATGGAATGGAATAGAAAAGAGTGGAGTGGAGTGGAGTAGAGTGGAATAGAGTATAATGGAATTTGATGGAATGGAACGTAGTGGAGTGGAGTGGAGTTGAATAGAATAGAATATAAAGGAGTGAAATGGAATGTAGTGTAGTAGAGCAGAGTGTAGTGGAATGGAATGGAATGGAATGCAATGCAATGCAATGGAAAGGTGAAAAGAAAAGTGACCTCAGATTGTGCCTCTGCACTCCAGCCTGGGTGTAACAGTGAAATCCTGTAGAAATAAAGGAATGAAATGGAATGGAATGGAATGGAATGGAATGGAAAGTGAAATGAAAAGTGAGATTAGATGGTGCAACTGCACTGCAGCCTACATGTAATAGTGAGATCCTTTCGAAAGTAAGGAATGGAAGGGAATGGAGTGGAATGGAATGGAATGGAATAGAATGGAATGGAATGGAACGGAATGGGTTGGAGTGTAATGGAGTGGGCTGGAGTGGAGTGGTTTGGAGTGGTGGGAATGGAGTGGAAAGGAATGGGATGGAATAGAACGGAGTGGAGTGGATTGGAGTGGAGTAGAATGGAATGGAATGGAATGGAATGGAATAGAGTGGAATAGAATGCAATGGAGTGGAATTGAAAGGAAGGGAGTGGAGTGGAGTGCAGGGGACTGAAATGGAGTGGAATGGTATGGGAAGGAATACAATGGAATGCAGTGGAATGGATTGGACTGTAGTGGAGTGGAATGGAGTGGAATGGAATGGGACGGAATGGGATGGAATGGAGCAGAGTAGAGTGGAGTGGGGTGGAGTGGAATGGAATAGAATGGGATGGAATGGAATGGAATGGAATGGAATGCAACGGAATGGTGAAATGAAATGTGAGCTGAGATTGTGCCACTCCACTCCAGACTGTGTAACAGAGTGAGATCATGTCGAAAGAAAGGAATGGAATGGAATGGAGTAGAATGGAATGGAATGGAGTTGAGAGGAGTGGAGTGGGGTGGAGTGCAATGTAGTGGGATGTAATGGAAACGAATGGAGTGGAGTGGAGTGGAATGGAGTGGAATGGAATGGGATGGAATGGAATGGGGTGGAGAGGAGTTGAGTGAAGTGGAGTGGAGTGTAATGGAAAGGAATGGAATTTAAGGGAATGGAAAGGAATCGAACGGAATGGAATGGAATGGAATGGACTTGTGAGATGAGATTGTTGCACTGTAATGCAACCTGGGCGACAGAGTGAGATCCTGTCGACAGAAAGGGATGGAATGGAATGGAGTGGAATAGAATGGTATGGAGTGGAATTGAAAGGAATGGAGTGGAGTGGAGTGGCATGGAGTGGAATGGGATGGGAAGGAATGCAATGGGATGGAGTGGAAAGGATTGGAATGGAGTGGAGTGGAATGGAGTGGAATGGAATGGGATGGAATGGGATGGGGAGAAGTGGAGTGGAATAGAGTGGAGTGGAATGAAGTGGAATGGAATGGAATGGAATGGAATGGAGTGGAGTGGAGTTGAGTGGAGTGGAATGGAATGGAATGCAATAGAACGGAATGGAATGGAATGCAATGGAATGCTGAAATGAAATGTGAGCTGAGATTGTGCCACTGCACTCCAGCCAGTGTAACAGACTGAGATCATATCGAAAGAAAGGAACGGAAAGGAAAGGAATGGAATGGAATCGAATGGAATGGAGAGGAGTGGAGTGGAGTGGAGTGGTGTGGAGTGGAGTGGATTAGAGTGGAATGTAATAGGATGTCATGGAAAGGAGTGAAGTGGAGAAGAGTGCAATGGAGTGGAATGGAGTGGAATGCAATGGTATGGAATGGAATGGGGTGGAGAGGATTGGAGTGGAGTGGAGTGAAATGGAAAGGAATGGAATTTAATGGAATGAAATGCAGTGGAATGGAATGGAATGGGCTGGTGAAATGAATTGTGACCTGAAATTGTTGCACTCTAATCCAACCTGGGTGACAGAGTGAGATCCTGTCGTAAGAAAGAATGGAATGGAATGGAGTAGAATGGAATAATGTGGAATGGAATGAAGTGGAGTGGAGTGGACTGGAGTGGAGTAGAGGGGAGTGGAGGGGAATGGAGTGGAATAGAATGGGATGGAGTGGAATGGAATGGAAGGGAGAGGAGGGGACTGGAGTTTAATAGATTGGAATGGAATGGGATGGAATGGAATTGATTGGTGTGGTGTGGAGTGGAATGGAGTGGAGTGGAATGGAATGGAATGGAGTGTATTGGAGTGTAGTGGAATGGAGTGGAGTTTAGTGGACTGAAATGGAATGGGATGGAATGGTATGCAATGGAATGCAATGGAATGGAAAAGTGAAATGAAATGTGAGCTGAGATTGTGCCACTGCACTGCAGCCAGGGTGACAGAGTGAGATCCTGTCAAAAGAAAGGAATGGAATGGAAGGGAGCGGAAAAGAAAGGAATGGAGTGGAGTGAAGTGGAGAGGAGTGGAGTGGAATGGAGTGGAATCGAATGGGATAGAGTGGAATGGAATAGAGTGGAGTGGAGTGGAATGGAGTGAAGTGGAATTGAATGGGAAGGAAAGGGACAGAGTGGAGTGGAGTGGTGTGGTGTGGAGTGGAATGGAGTGGTGTGGAGTGGAAAAGAATGGAATGGGGTGCAGAGGAGTAGAGTGGAGTAGAGTGGAGTGGAGTGGAATGGAATGGAATGGATTGGAATGCAATGGAATGGAATGGTGAAATGAAATGTGAGCTGAGATTTTGCCACTGCACTGCAGCCAGGGTGATAGAGTGTGATTCTGTCAAAAAAAAGGAATGGAATGGAAGGGAGTGGAAAAGAAAGGAATGGAGTGGAGTGAAGTGGAGAGGAGTGGAGTAGAATGGAGTGGTATGGAATGGGATAGAGTGGAAAGGAATGGAGTGGAGTAGAGTGGAATGGAGTGGAATGGAATTGAATGGGAATGAATGGGATCAGTGGAGTGGAGTGGTTTGGAGTGGAACAGAATAGAATGGAGTGCAGAGGAGTAGAGTGGAGTATAGTGGAGTGCAGTGGAATGGAATGGAATGGATTGGAATGGAATGGAATGGTGAAATGAAATGTTAGCTGAGATTGTCCCACTGCACTCCAGCCTGGGTGACAGAAAGAGATCCTGTCGAAGGAATGGAATGGAATGGAGTGGAATAGAATGGAGTGGAATGGCATGGAGTGGAGTGGAGTGGAGTGAAGTGGAATGGAGTGGAATGGAATGGTGAAATGAAATATGATATGAGATTGGGCTACTGCACTCTGGCCTGTGTATCAAAGTGAAATCCTCTAGAAAGAAGGGAATGGAATGGAATGACCTGGAATGGAATGAAATGGAATCGATTTCAATGGAATAGAACGGTGAAATGTAATGTGAGGTGAGATTCTGCAGCTGCACTCCAGCAAGGGTTACAGAGTGAGATCCAGTTGAAAGAAAGGAATGGAATGGAATAGAGTGTATTGGAATGGAATGGAATGAAATTGAGTAGAGTGGAGAGCAGTGGAGTGGAAGGGAGTGGAGTGGAGTGAAATGGAGTGGAATGGAATTTGATGTAATCAAGTGGAATGTAGTGGTGTGGAGTAGAGTGGAGTGGAATGGAGTGGAAATATGTGGAATGGAATGGAATGGAAAGGGGTGGAGTGTAGTGGAGTCCAGTAGAGTGGAGTTGAATGAAATGGAATGGAGTGGAGGAGTGGGGTGGAGTGAAACGGAATGGAATGGAATGGAATGGAAATGTAAAATGAAATGTGAGCTGAGACTGTGCCACTGCACTCCAGGCTGTGTGACAGCGTGAGATTCTGTCGAAAGAAAGGAATGGAATGGAATGGAGTGGAATGGAATGGAATGGAATGGAGTGGAATGGAATGGAATGGAATGGAGTGGAATGGAATGGAATGGAATGGAGTGGAATGGAATGGAATGGAATGGAGTGGAATGGAATGGAATGGAGTGGAATGGAATGGAATGGAGTGGAATGGAATGGAATGGAATGGTAAGGAATGGAACGGAATGGAGTGGAGTGCAGTGGAGTGGAGTGGAGTGGAAAGGAGTGGAATGGAATGGGATGGAATGCAATGGAATGGAGTGGACTGGAGTGGAGTGGAGTGGAATGGAGTGCAATGGAATGCGATGGAATGGAGTGGAGTGGAGTGGAATGGAGTGAATGGAAAGGAGTGGACTGAAGGGGAGAGGAGTGGATTGGAGTGGAGTGGAGTGGAATGGAATGGGATGCAGTGGCATGGAATGGAGTGGAGTGGAATGGAGTGGAATGGAATGCGACGGAATGGAGTAGGGTGGAGTGGAATGGAGTGAATGGAAAAGAATGGAATGGAGGGGAGAGGAGTGGATTGGAGTGTAGTGGAGTGGAATGGAATAGGATGTAGTGGCATGGAATGGAGTGGAGTGGAGTGGAGTGCAGTTGAATGGAATGGAATGGAATGGGATGGATGGAAAGGAGTAGAGTGGTGTGGATTGGAGTGGACTGTAGTGGAATGGAGTGGAATGGAATGGGAAGGAATGGACTGGACTGGAGTGGAGTGGATTGGCATGGAGTGGAATGGAATGGAATGCAATAGAATGGAATAGAAAGGAATAGAATGGCATGGAATGGAATGGAATGGTGAAATGAAATGTGATCTGAGATTGTGCCACTACACTTCAGCCTGGACACAGAGTGAGATCCTGCCAAAAAAAAAGAAATTGAGTGGAATGGAGTGCAATGGAATGGAATGCAATGGAACGAGTGCAGTGGAGTGGTATGGAATTGAGTGAAGTGGAGTGGAATGGAGTGGAATAGAGTGGAATGGAATGGGATGGAATGGAATGGAGTGGAGTGGTGTGGAGTGGAGTAGAGTGGAATGTAGTGGAATGGAATGGCATGGAAGGGAATGCAGTGGAGTGGAGTGGAGTGGAATGGACTGGAATTGAGAAGAGTGGAATGGAGGGGATTGGAGTGGAGTTGAATAGAATAGAGTGGAGTGGAGGGTATTTGAATGGAATAGAATAGAATGGAGTGGAAAGCAATGGTGAAACTTAATATGAGCTGAGATTGGGCCACTGCATTCCAGCCTGGTTGACAGAGAGATACCCTGTCAAAAAAAAACGAATGGAATGGAATGGAGTATAATAGAATGGAATGGAATTGAATGTAGTGGAATGGAGTGGAGTGGAGTGAAGTGGACTGTAATAGAATGGAATGCAATGGAATGGAGTGGAGATGAGTGGAGTAGAGTGTAATGGAATGGAATGAAGTGGAGTGGAGTGGAGTAGAATGGAGTGGAGTGGAGTGGAGTGGAATGGAATGCAATGGAATGCAGTGGAATCGAACGGTGAAATGAAATTTGAGCTGAGATTTTGCCACTGAACTGCAGCCTGTGTGACAGATGAGATCATATCAAAAGAAAGGAATAGAATGGAATGGAGTGTAATAGAATGGAATGTAATTGAATGGAATGGAATGGAGTGGTGTGGAGTGGAGTGGACTGGAGTGGAGTGGAGAGGAGTGGAATGGAATGGGATGGAGTGGAATGGAATGGAGTGGAGTGGAGTGGAGTGGAATTGAATGGGATGGAGTGGAGTGGAGGTGAATGGAATGGAATGGAATGGAAAGGTGAAATGAAATGAGAGCTGAGATTGTTGTACTACACTCCAGCCTGGGTGACAGAGTGAGATCCTGTTTGAAAAAAGGTATGGAATGGAATGGACTGGAATGGAATGGAATGGACTGGAATGGAATGGAATGGAATGGAATGGAATGCAATGGAATGGAATGGAATGAAATGGAGTGAAGTGGAGTGGAGTGGAGGGGAGTGCAGTAGAGTTGAATGGAGTGGAATGGAATGGGATGTAATGGAACGGAATGGATTGGAGTGGAGTGGAGTCGAATGGAGTGGAATGGAGTGGAATGGAATGGGATGGTATGCAGTGGAGTGGAGTGGAGTGGACTCAAGTGGAGTGGAACTGAATGGAATGTAATTGATTGGATTTGAGTGGAGTGAAGTGGAGTGGTTTGGAATAGAATGAAATAGAATGAAATGGAATGGAATGGTGAAATGAAATGTGAGCTTAGATTGTGCCACTGCACTCCAGACTCTGTGACAGTGTGAGATCCTGTCGAAAGAAAGGTTTGGAATGGAATGGAGTTGAAAGGAATGGAATGGAGTTGAAAGGAATGGAATGGAATCGAGTGGAGTCGGGTGGACTGGAGTGCAGTGGTGTGGAGTGCAAAGAAGTGGAAAGGAATGGGATTGAATGGAATGGAATGGAATGGAGTAGAGTGGAGTGGAATGGAATGGAAAGGAAAGGGATTGAATCTAATGGAGTCTAGTGGACCGTAGTGGAGTGGAGTGGAGTGGACTGGAATGGAAGGGATTGGAATGGAGTGGACTGGAGTGGAGTGGAGTGGAATGGAATGGAATTGATTGAAATGGAATGGAATGGAATGGAATTTAATGGTGAAATGAAATGTGAGATGAGATTGTGCCGCTGCACTCCAGGCTGGGTGACAGACTGAAATCCTGTCGAAAGAAAGGAATGGAATGGAATGGAAAGGAATGGAATGGAATGGGGTGGAGTGCAGTGGACTGGAGTGAAGTGGAGTGGAGTGGAGTACAATGGAATGGAGTGGAACAAAATGGGATGGAATGGGATCAAGTGAATTGTACTGGAGGGGAGTGGAGTGGAATGGAGTGGAATGGAGTTGAGTGTAGTGGAGTGGAGGGGAATGCAGTGGATTCTAATGTTATGGAATGGAATGGAATGCAATGGAATGCAACAGAATAGTGAAATGGCATGTGAGCTGAGATTGTTCCACTGCACTTCAGGCTGGGTGACTGAGCGAGATCCTGTCGAAAGAAAGGAATGGAATGGAATGGAGTGGAATGGAATGGAGTGGAATGAAGTGGAGTTGAGAGGAGTAGAGTGGAATGGAGTGGAATGGAATGGGATTCAATCTAATGGAGTGTAATGGAACGTACTGGAGTGGAGTGGAGTGGACTGGACTGGAATGGAGTAGAATGGAATGGAAGGGAATGGAATGGAGTGCACTGGAGGGAAGTGGAGTGGAGTGGAATGGAATGGAATTGATAGAAATGGACTGCAATGGAATGGAATGGAATGGTGAAATGAAATGTGAGCTGAGATTGTGCCGCTGCACTCCAGCCTGGGTGACAGAGAGAGATCCTGTCGAAAGAAAGAAATGGTATGGAATGGAGCAGAATGGAATGGAACGGGGTGGAGTGGAGTGGAGTGGAGTGGAGTAGAGTAGAATGTAGTGGAATGGGATGGTATGGATTTGAATGGAATGTAGTGGAGTGGAGTGCAGTGCGATGGATTGGAATGGAGTGGAATTGAATGTGATGGAATGGGATTGAATGAATTGTACAGGAGTTGAGTGGAGTGGAGTGGAGTGGAATGGATTGGAATGGAGTTGAGTGGAGTGGAGTGGAGTGGATTCGAATATTATGGAATGCAAAGGAATGCAAAAGAATGGTGAAATGACATGTGAGCTTAGATTGTTCCACTGCATTCCAGCCTGGGTGACTCCGTGAGATCCTGTCGAAAGAAAGGAATGGAATGGAATAGAGTGGAATGGAATGGAGTGGAGTGAAGTTGATTTGAGTGGAGTGGAGTGGAATGGAGTGGAATGGAATGGGATGGAATGGAATGGTGCAGAGGGTAATGGAGTGGACTGGAGAAGAGTGCAATGGAGTTGAATGGAATGGGATGTAATGGAATGGAGTGGAGTGGAGTTGAGTGGAGTGGAAAGGAATGGAATGGAAACGAGTGGAATGGAGTGGAGAGGAGTGGGGTGGGGTGGAATGGAATGGATTGGAATGGAATGGAATGAAATGGTATGGAATGGAATGCAACGAAATGGAATAGTGAAGTGAAATCTGAGCTGAGATTGTGCCACTGCACTCCAGCCTGTGTAACATAGATCATGTCGAAGGAAAGTAATGGAATGGAAAGGAGTGGAATGGAATGGAATGGAATGGAATGGAATGGAATGGAGTGGAGTGGAGTGGAGTGGAGTGGAGTGGAGTCGAATGTAATGGAATGGGATGGCAAGGAATCGAGTGGATTGGAGTAGAGTGGAATGGAGAGGAATGGAATGGGATGGAATGGAATGGGGTGGAATAGAGTGGAGTGGAATGGAAAGGAATGGAATTTAATGGAATGGAATAGAATGGAGTGCAATGGAACGGAATACAATGGAATGGAATGGAATGGTCTGTTTTTTTTTCTTTTTTTTATTATTATCATACTTTAGGTGTTATGGTACATGTGTGCAATGTGCAGGTTAGTTACACATGTACACATGTGCCATGCTGGTGTGCTGCATCCACTAACTCCTCATCTAGCATTAAGTATGTCTCCCAGTGCTATACCACCCCCTTCTCCCACCCTACAACAGTCCCCGAAGTGTGATGTTCCCCTTCCTGTGTCCATGTGTTCTCATTGTTCAATTCCCACCTGTGACTGAGAATATGCGGTGTTTGGTTTTTTTTCTTGCGATAGTTTACTGAAAATGATGATTTCCAATTTCATCCATGTCCCTACAAATGACATGAACTCATCATTTTTTATGGCTGCATAGTATTCCATGGTGTATATGTGCCACATTTTCTTAATCCAGTCTATCATTGTTGGACATTGGGTTGGTTCCAAGTCTTTGCTATTGTGTATAATGCCGCAATAAACATACGTGTGCATGTGTCTTTATAGCAGCATGATTTATAGTCCTTTGGGTATATACCCAGTAATGGGATGGCTGGGTCAAATGGAATTTCTAGTTCTAGATCCCTGAGGAATCGCCACAGTGACTTCCACAAGGGTTGAACTAGTTTACAGTCCCACCAACAGTGTAAAAGTGTTCCTATTTCTCCACATCCTCTCCAGCACCTGTTGTTTCCTGACTTTTTAATGATTGCCATTCTAACTGGTGTGAGATGGTATCTCATTGTGGTTTTGATTTGCATTTCCCTGATGGCCAGTGATGGCGAGCATTTTTTCATGTGTTTTTTGGCTGCATAAATGTCTTCTTTTGAGAAGTGTCTATTCATGTCCTTTGCCCACTTTTTGATGGGGCCGTTTGATTTTTTCTTGTAAATTTGTTGGAGTTCATTGTAGATTCTGGATATTAGCCCTTTGTCAGATGAGTAGGTTGCAAAAATTTTCTCCCATCTTGTAGTTTGCTTGTTCACTCTGATGGTAGTTTCTTTTGCTGTGCAGAAGCTCTTTAGTTTAATTATATCCCATTTGTCAATTTTGGCTTTTGTTGCCATTGCTTTTGGTGTTTTAGACATGAAGTCCTTGCCCATGCCTATGTCCTGAATGGTAATGCCTAGGATTTCTTCTAGAGTTTTTATGGTTTTAGAGCTAACGTTTAAGTCTTTAATCCATCTTGAATTGATTTTTGTATAAGGTGTAAGGAAGGGATCCAGTTTCAGCTTTCTACATATGGCTAGCCAGTTTTCCCAGCACCATTTATTAAATAGGGAATCCTTTCCCCATTGCTTGTTTTTGTCAGGTTTGTCAAAGATAGGATAGTTGTAGATATGTGGCGATATTTCTGACGGCTCTGTTCTGTTCCATTGATCTATATGTCTGTTTTGGTACCAGTACCATGCTGTTTTGGTTACTGTAGCCTTGTAGTATAGTTTGAATTCAGGTAGTGTGATGCCTCCAGCTTTGTTCTTTTGGCTTAGGATTGACTTGGTGATGTGGGCTCTTTTTTGGTTCCATATGAACTTTAAAGTAGATTTTTCCAATTCTGTGAAGAAAGTCATTGGTAGCTTGATGGGGATGGCATTGAATCTCTAAATTACATTGGGAAGGATGGCCATTTTCACGATATAGATTCTTCCTAACCATGAGTATGGAATGTTCTTCCATTTGTTTGTATCCTCTTTTATTTTCTTGAGCAGTGGTTTGTAGTTCTCCTTGAAGAGGTCCTTCACATCCCTTGTAAGTTGGATTCCTAGGTATTTTATTCTCTTTGAAACAATTGTAAATGGGAGTTCACTCATGATATGGCTCTCTGTTTGTCTGTTATTGGTGCATAAGAATGCTTGTGATTTTTGTACATTGATTTTGTATCCTGAGACTTTGCTGAAGTTGCTTATCAGCTTGAGATTTTGGGCTGAGACAATGGGGTTTTTTAGATATACAATCATGTCGTTGGCAAACAGGGACAATTTGGCTTCCTCTTTTCCTAATTGAATACCCTTTATTTCCTTCTCCTGCCGAATTGCCCTGGCCAGAACTTCCAACACCATGTTGAAAAGAAGTGGTGAGAGAGGGCATCCCTCTCGTGCCACTTTTCAAATGGAATGCTTCCAGTTTTTGCCCATTCAGTATGATTGTGGCTGTGGGTTTGTCATAGATAGCTCTTATTATTTTGAGATACATCCCATCAATACCTAATTTATTGAGAGGTTTTAGCATGAAGAGTTGTTGAATTTTGTCAGAGGCCATTTCTGCATCTATCCAGATAATCATGTGGTTTTTGTCTTTGGTTCTGTTTATATGCAGGAATACATTTATTGATTTGTGTATATTGAACAAGCCTTGCATCCCAGAGATGAAGCCCACTTGATCATGTTGGATAAGCTTTTTGATGTGCTGCTGGATTCTGTTTGCCAGTAATTTATTGAGGATTTTTGCATCAATGTTCATCAAGGATATTGGTCTAAAACTCTCTTTTTTGGTTGTGTCTCTGTCCGGCTTTGGTATCAGGACGATGCTGGCCCCATAAAATGAGTTAGGGAGGTTTCCCTCTTTTTCTATTGATTGGAATAGATTCTGAAAAAATGGTAACAGTTCCTCCTTGTACCTCTCATAGAATTTGGCTGTGAATCCATCTGGTCCTGGACTCTTTTTGGTTGGTAAGCTATTGATTATTGCCAGAATTTCAGGGCCTGTTATTGGTGTATTTAGAGATTCAACTTCTTCCTGGTTTACTCTTGGGAGAGTATATGTGATGAGGAATTTATCCTTTTCTTCTAAATTTTCTAGTTTATTTTCATAGAGGTATTTGTAGTGTTCTCTGATGGTAGTTTGTATTTCAGTGGGATCAGTGGTGATATCACATTTATCATGTTTCATTGCATCTATCTGATTCTTCTCTCTTTTTTTTTTATTATTCTTGCTAGTGGTCTATCAATTATGTTGATGCTTTCAAAAAACCAGGTCGTGGATTCATTAATTTTTGGAAGGGTTTTTTGTGTCTCTATTTCCTTCAGTTCTGTTCTGATTTTAGTTATGTCTTGTCTTCAGATAGTTTTGAATGTGTTTGCTCTTGCTTTTCTAGTTCTTTTAATTGTAGTGTTAGAGTGTCAATTTTGGATATTTCCTGCTTTCTCTTGTGGGCATTTGGTGCTATAAATTTCCCTCTACACACTGCTTTGAATGCATTCCATAGATTCTGGTGTGTTGTGTCTTGGTTTTCGTTGGTTTCAAAGAACATCTTTATTTCTGCCTTCATTTCGTTATGTACCCAGTAGTCATTCATGGGCATGTGGTTCAGTTTCCACGTAGTGGAGCAGTTTTGAGAGAGATTCTTAGTCCTGAGTTCTAGTTTGATTGCACTGTGATCTGAGAGATGGTTTGTTATAATTTCTGTTCTTTTACTTTTGCTGAGGAAAGCTTTATTTCCAAGTATGTGGTCAATTTTGGAATAGGTGTGGTGTGGTGCCGAAAAAAACGTACATTCTGTTGATTTGGGGAGGAGAGTTCTGTAGATGTCTATTAGGTCCGCTTGATGCAGAGCTGAGTTCAATTCCTGGGTAACTTCTTCACTTTCTGTCTCGTTAATCTGTCTAATGTAGACAGTGGGGTGTTAATGTCTCCCAATATTAATGTGTGGGTGACTAAGACTCTTTGTAGGTCACTCAAGACTTGCTTTATGAATCTGGGTGCTCCTATTATGGGTGCTTATATATTTAGGATAATTAGCTCTTCTTGTTGAATTGATCCCTTTACCATTATGCAATGGCCTTCTTTGTCTCTTTTGATCTTTGTCGGTTTAAAGTATGATTTATCAGATACTAGGATTGCAACCCCTGAATTTTTTTGCTTTCCATTTACTGGGTAGATCATCCTCCATTCTTTTATTTTGAGCCTATGTGTGTCTCTGCATGTGAGATGGGTTTCCGGAATACAGCACACTGATGAGTCTTGATGCTTTATCCAATTTACCAGTCTGTGTATTTTAATTGGAGAATCTAGCCCCCAACAAAAAGAAGGGGGCAAAGGACATGAACAGATACTTCTGAAAAGAAGACTTTTATGCAGCCAAAAAACACATGAAAAAAATGCTCACCATCAATGGCCATCAAAGAAAACAAAATCAAATCAACAATGAGATACCATTTCACACCAGTTAGAATGGCAATCATTAAAAAGTCAGGAAACAAAAGGTGCTGGAGAGGATGTGGAGAAATAGGAAGACTTTTACACTGTTGGTTGGACTGTAAACAAGTTCAACCATTGTGGAGGTCAGTGTGTGGATTCCTCAGGGATCTAGAAGTAGAAATACCATTTCACACAGTCATCACATTACTGGGTATATACACAAATGACTCCAAATCATGCTGCTATAAACACACATGAACATGTATGTTTATTGTGGCATTATTCAAAATAGGAAACACTTGGAACAAACCCAAACGTCCAACAATGATAGACTGGATTAAGAAAATCTGACACATATGGAATAGGAAGAGCTCCTGTCTACAGCTCCCTGTGCGAGCGACGCAGAAGACGAGTGATTTCTGCATATCCATCTGATGTACCGTGTTCATCTCACTAGGGAGTGCCAGACAGTGGGCGCAGGTGAGGGGGGGAATGCACTCTGCGCCAGCCAAAGCAGGGGTGAGGCACTGCCTCAATCGAGAAGCGCAAGGGGTCAGGGAGTTCCCTTTCCAGGGGTGACGGATGGCACCTGGAAAATTGGGCCACTCCCACTCGAATACCGTGCTTTTCCGACGGGCTTAGGAAATGGTGCCCCAGGAGAGTATAGCCCACAGCTGGCTCAGAGGGTCCTATGCCCACGGAGTCTTGCTGATTGCTAAAACAGCAGTTTGAGATCAAACAGCAACTCGGCAGCGAGGATGGGGGAGGGGCGCCCGCCATTGCCCAGACTCACTTAGGTAAACAAAGCAGCCTGGAAGCTTCAATTGGGTGAGTCCCACCACAGCTCAAGGAGGGCTGCCTGCCTCTGTAGGCTCCACCTCTGGGGGCAGGGCACAGACAAACAAAAAGACAGCAGTAACCTCTGCAGACTTAAATATACCTGTCTGACAGCTTTGAGGAGAGCAGTGGTTCTCCCAGCACGCAGATGGAGATCTGAGAACGGGCAGACTGCCTCCTCAAGTGGGTCCCTGACCCCTGACCCCAAAGCAGCCTAACTGGGAGGCACCCACCAGCAGGGGCAGACTGACACCTCACACGACTGGCCAGGTACTCCAACAGACCTGCAGCTGAGGGTCCTGTCTGTTAGAAGGAAAACTAACAGAAAGGACATCCACACCAAAAACCCATCTGTACATCAACATCATCAAAGACCAAAGTAGATAAAACCACAAAGATGGGGAAAAAACAGAGCAGAAAAACTGGAAACTCTAAAAAGCAGAGTACCTCTCCTCCTCCAAAGGAACACAGCTCCTCACCAGCAACGGAACAAAGCTGGACGGAGAATAACTTTGACGAGCTGAGAGAAGAAGACTTCAGACGATCAAATTACTCCGAGCTACGAGAGGATATTCAAACCAAAGGTAAAGAAGTTGAAAACTTTGAAAAAAAATTTAGAAGAATGTTTATCTAGACTAACCAATACAGAGAAGTGCTTAAAGGAGCTGATGGAGCTGAAAACCAAGGCTCGAGAACTATGTGAAGAATGCAGAAGACTCAGGAGCCGATGCGATCAAATGGAAGAAAGGGTATCAGCCCTGGAAGATGAAATGAATGAAATGAAGTGAGAAGGGAAGTTTAGAGAAAGAAGAATAAAAAGAAATGAGCAAAGCCTCAAAGAAATGTGGGACTACGTGAAAAGACCAAATCTACGTCTGATTGGTGTACCTGAAAGTGACAGGGAGAATGGAAACAAGTTGGAAAACAGTCTGCAGGATATTATCCAGGAGAACTTCCCCAATCTAGCAAGGCAGGCAAACATTCAGATTCAGGAAATACAGAGAACGCCACAAAGATACTCCTCGAGAACAGCAACTCCAAGACACATAATTGTCAGATTCACCAAAGTTGAAATGAAAGAAAAAATATTAAGGGCAGCCAGAGAGAAAGGTCGGGTTACCATCAAAGGGAAGCCCATCAGACTAACTGCGGATCTCTTGGCAGAAACCCTACAAGCCAGAAGAGAGTGGGGGCCAATATTCAACATTGTTAAAGAAAAGACTTCTCAAACCAGAATTTCAAATCCAGCCAAACTAAGCTTCATAAGTGAAGGAGAAGTAAAATACTTTACAGACAAGCAAATGCTGAGAGATTTTGTCACCACCAGGCCTGCCCTAAAAGAGCTCCTGAAGGAAGTGCTAAACATGGAAAGGCACAACAAGTACCAGCCAATGCAAAATCAAGCCAAAATGTAAAGACCATCGAGACTAGGAAGAGACTGCATCAACTAACGAGCAAAATCACCAGCTAACATCACAATGACAGGATCACATTCACACATAACAATATTAACTTTATTATTTTTTTTTTTTATTTTATTTTTTTCTTTTATTATTATTATTATTATTATTATTATACTTTAGGTTTTATGGTACATGTGCGCAATGTGCAGGTAAGTTACATATGTATACATGTGCCATGCTGGTGCGCTGCACCCACCAACTCGTCATCTAGCATTAGGTATATCTCCCAGTGCTATCCCTCCCCCCTCCCCCCACCCCACAACAGTCCCCAGAGTGTGATGTTCCCCTTCCTGTGTCCATGTGTTCTCATTGTTCAATTCCCACCTATGAGTGAGAATATGCGGTGTTTGGTTTTTTGTTCTTGCGATAGTTTACTGAGAATGATGATTTCCAATTTCATCCATGTCCCTACAAAGGACGTGAACTCATCATTTTTTATGGCTGCATAGTATTCCATGGTGTATATGTGCCACATTTTCTTAATCCAGTCTATCATTGTTGGACATTTGGGTTGGTTCCAAGTCTTTGCTATTGTGAATAATGCCGCAATAAACATACGTGTGCATGTGTCTTTATAGCAGCATGATTTATAGTCCTTTGGGTATATACCCAGTAATGGGATGGCTGGGTCGAATGGAATTTCTAGTTCTAGATCCCTGAGGAATCGCCACACTGACTTCCACAAGGGTTGAACTAGTTTACAGTCCCACCAACAGTGTAAAAGTGTTCCTATTTCTCCACATCCTCTCCAGCACCTGTTGTTTCCTGACTTTTTAATGATTGCCATTCTAACTGGTGTGAGATGGTATCTCATTGTGGTTTTGATTTGCATTTCTCTGATGGCCAGTGATGGTGAGCATTTTTTCATGTGTTTTTTGGCTGCATAAATGTCTTCTTTTGAGAAGTGTCTGTTCATGTCCTTCGCCCACTTTTTGATGGGGTTGTTTGTTTTTTTCTTGTAAATTTGTTGGAGTTCATTGTAGATTCTGGATATTAGCCCTTTGTCAGATGAGTAGGTTGCGAAAATTTTCTCCCATTTTGTAGGTTGCCTGTTCACTCTGATGGTGGTTTCTTTTGCTGTGCAGAAGCTCTTGAGTTTAATTAGATCCCATTTGTCAATTTTGGCTTTTGTTGCCATTGCTTTTGGTGTTTTAGACATGAAGTCCTTGCCCATGCCTATGTCCTGAATGGTAATGCCTAGGTTTTCTTCTAGGGTTTTTATGGTTTTAGGTCTAACATTTAAGTCTTTAATCCATCTTGAATTGATTTTTGTATAAGGTGTAAGGAAGGGATCCAGTTTCAGCTTTCTACATATGGCTAGCCAGTTTTCCCAGCACCATTTATTAAATAGGGAATCCTTTCCCCATTTCTTGTTTTTGTCAGGTTTGTCAAAGATCAGATACTTGTAGATATGTGGCATTATTTCTGACGGCTCTGTTCTGTTCCATTGATCTATATCTCTGTTTTGGTCCCAGTACCATGCTGTTTTGGTTACTGTAGCCTTGTAGTATAGTTTGAAGTCAGGTAGTGTGATGCCTCCAGCTTTGTTCTTTTGGATTAGGATTGACTTGGCGATGCGGGCTCTTTTTTGGTTCCATATGAACTTTAAAGTAGTTTTTTCCAATTCTGAGAAGAAAGTCATTGGTAGCTTGATGGGGATGGCATTGAATCTGTAAATTACCTTGGGAAGGATGGCCATTTTCATGATATTGATTCTTCCTACCCATGAGCATGGAATGTTCTTCCATTTGTTTGTATCCTCTTTTATTTCCTTGAGCAGTGGTTTGTAGTTCTCCTTGAAGAGGTCTTTCACATCCCTTGTAAGTTGGATTCCTAGGTATTTTATTCTCTTTGAAGCAATTGTGAATGGGAGTTCACTCATGATTTGGCTCTCTGTTTGTCTGTTATTGATGTATAAGAATGCTTGTGATTTTTGCACGTTGATTTTGTATCCTGAGACTTTGCTGAAGTTGCTTATCAGCTTAAGGAGATTTTGGGCTGAGACAATGGGGTTTTCTAGATACACTATCATGTCATCTGCAAACAGGGACAATTTGATTTCCTCTTTTCCTAATTGAATACCTTTGATTTCCTTCTCCTGCCTAATTGCCCTGGCCAGAACTTCCAACACTATGTTGAATAGAAGTGGTGAGAGAGGGCATCCCTGTCTTGTGCCAGTTTTCAAAGGGAATGCTTCCAGTTTTTGCCCATTCAGTATGATATTGGCTGTGGGTTTGTCATAAATAGCTCTTATTATTTTGAGATACGTCCCATCAATTCCTAATTTATTGAGAGTTTTTAGCATGAAGGGTTGTTGAATTTTGTCAAAGGCCTTTTCTGCATCTATTGAGATAATCATGTGGTTTTTGTCTTTGGTTCTGTTTATATGCTGGATTACATTTATTGATTTGCATATATTGAACCAGCCTTGCATCCCAGGGATGAAGCCCACTTGATCATGGTGGATAAGCTTTTTGATGTGCTGCTGGATTCTGTTTGCCAGTATTTTATTGAGGATTTTTGCATCAATGTTCATCAAGGATATTGGTCTAAATTTCTCTTTTTTTGTTGTGTCTCTGCCAGGCTTTGGTATCAGGATGATGCTGGCCTCATAAAATGAGTTAGGGAGGATTCCCTCTTTTTCTATTGATTGGAATAGTTTCAGAAGGAATGGTACCAGCTCCTCCTTGTACCTCTGGTAGAATTCGGCTGTGAATCCATCTGGACCTGGACTTTTTTTGGTTGGTAAGCTATTGATTATTGCCACAATTTCAGCTCCTGTTATTGGTCTATTCAGAGATTCAACTTCTTCCTGGTTTAGTCTTGGGAGGGTGTATGTGTCGAGGAATTTATCCATTTCTTCTAGATTTTCTAGTTTATTTGCATAGAGGTGTTTGTAATATTCTCTGACGGTAGTTTGTATTTCTGTGGGATCGGTGGTGATATCCCCTTTATCATTTTTTATTGCATCTATTTGATTCTTCTCTCTTTTTTTCTTTATTAATCTTGCTAGCGGTCTATCAATTTTGTTGATCCTTTCAAAAAACCAGCTCCTGGATTCATTTATTTTTTGAAGGGTTTTTTGTGTCTCTATTTCCTTCAGTTCTGCTCTGATTTTAGTTATTTCTTGCCTTCTGCTAGCTTTTGAAAGTGTTTGCTCTTGCTTTTCTAGTTCTTTTAATTGTGATGTTAGGGTGTCAATTTTGGATCTTTCCTGCTTTCTCTTGTGGGCATTTAGTGCTATAAATTTCCCTCTACACACTGCTTTGAATGCATCCCAGAGATTCTGGTATGTTGTGTCTTGGTTCTCATTGGTTTCAAAGAACATCTTTATTTCTGCCTTCATTTCGTTATGTACCCAGTAGTCATTCAGGAGCAGGTTGTTCAGTTTCCACGTAGTTGAGCGGTTTTGAGTGAGATTCTTAATCCTGAGTTCTAGCTTGATTGCACTGTGATCTGAGAGACAGTTTGTTACAATTTCTGTTCTTTTACATTTATTGAGGAGAGCTTTACTTCCAAGTATATGGTCAATTTTGGAATAGGTGTGGTGTGGTGCTGAAAAAAATGTATAGTCTGTTGATTTGGGGTGGAGAGTTCTGTAGATGTCTATTAGGTCCGCTTGGTGCAGAGCTGAGTTCAATTCCTGGGTATCCTTGTTGACTTTCTGTCTCGTTGATCTGTCTAATGTTGATAGTGGGGTGTTAAAGTCTCCCATTATTAATGTGTGGGAGTCTAAGTCTCTTTGTAGGTCACTCAGGACTTGCTTTATGAATCTGGGTGCTCCTGTATTGGGTGCATATATATTTAGGATAGTTAGCTCTTCTTGTTGAATTAATCCCTTTACCATTATGTAATGGCCTTCTTTGTCTCTTTTGATCTTTGTTGGTTTAAAGTCTGTTTTATCAGAGACTAGGATTGCAACCCCTGCCTTTTTTTGTTTTCCATTTGCTTGGTAGATCTTCCTCCATCCTTTTATTTTGAGCCTATGTGTGTCTCTGCACGTGAGATGGGTTTCCTGAATACAGCACACTGATGAGTCTTGAGTCTTTATCCAGTTTGCCAGTCTGTGTCTTTTAATTGGAGCATTTAGTCCATTTACATTTAAAGTTAATATTGTTATATGTGAATTTGATCCTGTCATTATGATGTTAGCTGGATATTTTGCTCGTTAGTTGATGCAGTCTCTTCCTAGTCTCGATGTTCTTTACATTTCGGTATGATTTTGCAGTGGCTGCTACCGGTTGTGCCTTTCCATGTTTAGCGCTTCCTTCAGGAGCTCTTTTAGGGCAGGCCTGGTGGTGACAAAATCTCTCAGCATTTGCTTGTCTGTAAAGTATTTTATTTCTCCTTCACTTATGAAGCTTAGTTTGGCAGGATATGAAATTCTGGGTTGAAAATTCTTTTCTTTAAGAATGTTGAATATTGGCCCCCACTCTCTTCTGGCTTGTAGGGTTTCTGCCGAGAGATCCGCTGTTAGTCTGATGGGCTTCCCTTTGATGGTAACCCGACCTTTCTCTCTGGCTGCCCTTAACATTTTTTCCTTCATTTCAACTTTGGTGAATCTGACAATTATGTGTCTTGGAGTTGCTCTTCTCGAGGAGTATCTTTGTGGCGTTCTCTGTATTTCCTGAATCTGAATGTTGGCCTGCCTTGCTAGATTGGGGAAGTTCTCCTGGATAATATCCTGCAGAGTGTTTTCCAACTTGTTTCCATTCTCCCCGTCACTTTCAGGTACACCAATCAGACGTAGATTTGGTCTTTTCACATAGTCCCACATTTCTTGGAGGCTTTGCTCGTTTCTTTTTATTCTTTTTTCTCTAAACTTCCCTTCTCGCTTCATTTCATTCATTTCATCTTCCAGGGCTGATACCCTTTCTTCCATTTGATCGCATCGGCTCCTGAGGCTTCTGCATTCTTCACGTAGTTCTCGAGCCTTGGTTTTCAGCTCCATCAGCTCCTTTAAGCACTTCTCTGTATTGGTTATTCTAGTTATACATTCTTCTAAATTTTTTTCAAAGTTTTCAACTTCTTTGCCTTTGGTTTGAATATCCTCCCGTAGCTCGGAGTAATTTGATCGTCTGAAGCCTTCTTCTCTCAGCTCGTCAAAGTCATTCTCTGTCCAGCTTTGTTCCGTTGCTGGTGAGGAACTGCGTTCCTTTGGAGGAGGAGAGGTACTCTGGTTTTTAGAGTTTCCAGTTTTTCTGCTCTGTTTTTTCCCCATCTTTGTGGTTTTATCTACTTTTGGTCTTTGATGATGGTGATGTACAGATGGGTTTTTGGTGTGGATGTCCTTTCTGTTAGTTTTCCTTCTAACAGACAGAACCCTCAGCTGCAGGTCTGTTGGAGTACCTGGCCGGCCGTGTGAGGTGTCAGTCTGCCCCTGCTGGGGGGTGCCTCCCAGTTAGGCTGCTCGGGGGTCAGGGGTCAGGGACCCACTTGAGGAGGCAGTCAGCCCGTTCTCAGATCTCCAGCTGCGTGCTGGGAGAACCACTGCTCTCCTCACAGCTGTCAGACAGGGACATTTAAGTCTGCAGAGGTTACTGCTGTCTTTTTGTTTGTCTGTGTCCTGCCCCCAGAGGTGGAGCCTACAGAGGCAGGCAGGCCTCCTTGAGCTGTGGTGGGCTCCACCCAGTTCAAGCTTCCAGGCTGCTTTGTTTACCTAAGCGAGCCCGGGCAATGGCGGGCGCCCCTCCCCCAGCCTCGCTGCCGACTTGCTGTTTGATCTCAGACTGCTGTGCTAGCAATCAGCGAGACTCCGTGGGCGTAGGACCCTCTGAGCCAGTTGCGGGCTATACTCTCCTGGGGCACCGTTTCCTAAGCCCTTCGGAAAAGCACAGTATTCGGGTGGGAATGGCCCGATTTTCCAGGTGCCGTCTGTCACCCCTGGAAGGGGAACTCCCTGACCCCTTGCGCTTCCCGAGTGAGGCAATGCCTCGCCCCTGCTTCGGCTGGCGCACGGTGCGCTCACCGACTGACCTGCGCCCACTGTCTGGCACTCCCTAGTGAGATGAACACGGTACCTCAGATGGAAATGCAGAAATCACCTGTCTTCTGCGTCGCTCGCGCTGGGAGCTGTAGACCGGAGCTGTTCCTATTCGGCCATCTTGGCTCCTCCCCCAACAATATTAACTTTAAATGTAAATGGACTAAATGCTCCAGTTAAAAGACACAGACTGGCAAATTGGATAAAAACTCAAGACCCATCAGTGTGCTGTATTCAGGAAACCCATCTCACATACAGAGACAAACATAGGCTCAAAGAAAAAGGATGGAGGAAGATCTACCTAGCAAATGGAAAACAAAAAAAGGCAGGGGTTGCAATCCTAGTCTCTGATGAAATAGACTTTAAACCAACAAAGATCAAAAGAGACAAAGAAGGCCATTACATAATGGTAAAGGGATTAATTCAACAAGAAGAGCTAACTATCCTAAATATAAATGCACCCAATACGGGAGCACCCAGATTCATAAAGCAAGTCCTGAGTGACCTACAAAGAGACTTAGACTCCCACACATTAAAAATGGGAGACTTTAACAAACCACTGTCAACGTTAGACAGATCAAAGAGACAGAAAGTCAACAAGGATACCCAGGAATTGAATTCAGCTCTGCACCAAGCGGACCTAATAGACATCTACAGAACTCTCCACCCCAAATCAACAAAATATACATTTTTTTCAGCACCACACCGCACCTATTCCAAAATTGACCACATACTTGGAAGTAAAGCTCTCCTCAATAAATGTAAAAGAACAGAAATTATAACAAACTATCTCTCAGATCACAGTGCAATCAAGCTAGAACTCAGGATTAAGAATCTCACTCAAAACCACTCCACTACATGGAAACTGAACAACCTGCTCCTGAATGACTACTGGGTACATAACGAAATAAAGGCAGAAATAAAGATGTTCTTTGAAACCAACGAGAAAAAAGACACAACATACCAGAATTTCTGGGATGCATTCAAAGCAGTGTGTAGAGGGAAATTTATGGCACTAAATGCCCACAAGAGAAAGCAGGAAAGATCCAAAATTGACACCCTAACATCACAATAAAAAGAACTAGAAAAGCAAGAACAAACACGTTCAAAATCTCACAGAGGGCAAGAAATAACTAAAATCAGAACAGAACTGAAGGAAATAGAGACACAAAAAACCCTTCGAAAAATAAATGAATCCAGGAGCTGGTTTTTTGAAAGGATCAATAAAATTGATAGACTGCTAGCAAGATTAAAAAAGAAAAAGACAGAGAAGAATCAAATAGATGCAATAAAAAATGATAAAGGGGATATCACCACCAATCCCACAGAAATACAAACTACCATCAGAGAATATTTCAAACACCTCTACTCAAATAAACTAGAAAATTCGAAGAAATGGATATATTCCTCAACACATACACCCTCCCAAGACTAAACCAGGAAGAAATTGAATCTCTGAATAGACTAATAACAGGAGCTGAAATTGTGGCAATAATCAATAGCTTACCAACCAAAAAAAGTCCAGGACCAGATGGGTTCACAGCCGAATTCTACCAGAGGTACAAGGAGGAGCTGGTACCATTCCTTCTGAAAATCTTCCAATCACTAGAAAAAGAGGGAATCCTCCCTAACTCATTTTAAGAGGCCAGCATCCTCCTGATACAAAAGCCGAGCACAGACACAACAAAAAAAGAGAATTTTAGACCAATATCCTTGATGAACATTGATGCAAAAATCCTCAATAAAATACTGGCAAACAGAATCCAGCAGCACATCAAAAAGCTTATCCACCATGATCAAGTGGGCTTCATCCCTGGGATGCAAGGCTGGTTCAATATATGCAAATCAATAAATGTAATCCAGCATATAAACAGAACCAAAGACAAAAACCACATGATTATCTCGATAGATGCAGAAAAGGCCTTTGACATAATTCAACAACCCTTCATGCTAAAAGCACTCAATAAATTAGGTATTGATGGGACGTATCTCAAAATAATAAGAGATTTCTATGACAAACCCACAGCCACAATCATACTGAATGGGCAAAAACTGGAAGCATTCCCTTTGAAAACTGGCACAAGACAGGGATGCCCTCTCTCACCACTTCTATTCAACATAGTGTTGGAAATTCTGGCCAGGGCAATTCGGCAGGAGAAGGAAATAAATGGTATTCAATTGGGAAAAGAGGAAGTCAAATTGTCCCTGTTTGCAGATGACATGATTGTATATCTAGAAAACCCTATTGTCTCAGCCCAAAATCTCCTTAAGCTGATAAGGAACTTCAGCAAAGTCTCAGGATACAAAATCAATGTACAAAAATCACAAGCATTCTTATACACAAATGACAGACAAACAGAGAGCCAAATCATGAGTGAACTCCCATTCACAATTGCTTCAAAGAGAATAAAATACCTAGAAATCCAACTTGTGAAAGACCTCTTCAAGGAGAAGTACAAACCACTGCTCAAGGAAGTAAAAGAGGATACAAACAAATGGAAGAACATTCCATGCTCATGGGTAGGAAGAATCAATATTGTGAGAATGACCATACTGCCCAAGTTAATTTAGAGATTCAATGCCATCCCCATGAAGCTACCAATGACTTTATTCACAGAATTGGAAAAAACTACTTGAAATTTCATATGGAAATAAAAAAGAGCCCACATCACCAAGTCAATCCTAAGCCAAAAGAACAAAGCTGGAGGCATCACACTACCTGAATTCAAACTATACTACAAGGCTACAGTAACCAAAACAGCATGGTACTGGTACCAAAACAGAGATATAGATCAATGGAACAGAACAGAGCCGTCAGAAATAATGCCACATATCTACAACTATCTGATCTTTGACAAACCTGACAAAAACAAGAAATTGGGAAAGGATTCCCTATTTAATAAATGGTGCTGGGAAAACTGGCTAGCCATATGTAGAAAGCTGAAACTGGATCCCTTCCTTACACCTTATACAAAAATCAATTCAAGATGGATTAAAGACTTAAATGTTAGACCAAAAACCATAAAAACCCTAGAAGAAAACCTAGGCATTACCATTCAGGACATATGCATGGGCAAGGACTTCATGTCTAAAACACCAAAAGCAATGGCAACAAAAGCCAAAATTGATAAATGGGATATAATTATACTAAAGAGTTTGTGCACAGCAAAGGAAACTACCATCAGAGTGAACAGGCAACCTACAAAATGGGAGAAAATTTTCGCAACCTACTCATCTGACAAAGGGCTAATATCCAGAATCTACAATGAACTCCAACAAATTTACAAGAAAAAGACAAACAACCCCTTCAAAAAGTGGGCGAAGGTCATGAACAGACATTTCTCAAAAGAAGACATTTATGCAGCCAAAAAACACATGAAAAAATGCTCACCATCACTGGCCATCAGAGAAATGCAAATCAAAACCACAATGAGATACCATCTCACACCAGTTAGAATGGCAATCATTAAAAAGTCAGGAAACAACAGGTGCTGGAGAGGATGTGGAGAAATAGGAACACTTTTACACTGTTGGTGGAACTTTAAACTAGTTCAACCCTTGTGGAAGTCAGTGTGGCGATTCCTCAGGGATCTAGAACTAGAAATTCCATTCGACCCAGCCATCCCATTACTGGGTATATACCCAAAGGACTATAAATCATGCTGCTATAAAGACACATGCACACGTATGTTTATTGCAGCATTATTCACCACAGCGAAGACTTGGAACCAAACCAAATGTCCAACAATGATAGACTGGATTAAGAAAATGTGGCACATATACACCATGGAATACTATGCAGCCATAAAAAATGATGAGTTCATATCCTTTGTAGGGACATGGATGAAATTGGAAATCATCATTCTCAGTAAACTATCACAATTACAAAAAACCAAACACCACATATTCTCACTCATAGGTGGGAATTGAACAATGATTACACATGGACACAGGAAGGGGAACAACACACTTCGGTGACTGTTCTGGGATGGGGGAAGGGGGGAGGGATAGGATTGGGAGATATACCTAATGCTAGATGACGAGTTAGTGGGGGCAGCGCACCAGCATGGCACATGTATACTTATGTAACTTATCTGTACATTGCGCACATGTACCATAAAACCTAAAGTATAATAATAATAATAATTTAAAAAAAAAAGAAAATGTCGCCCATATACACCATGGAATGCTATGCAGCCATGAAAAATGATGAGTTTATGTCCTTTGTGGGGACATAGGTGAAATTGGAAATCATTATTCTCAGTCAGCTATCGCAAGAAGAAATAACCAAACCCCACATATTCACACTCATAGGTGGGAATTTTAAAATGAGAACACATGGACACAGGAAGGGAAACATCACACTCTTGGGACTTTTGTGGGGTGGGGGAAGGGGGGAGGGATATCATTGGGAGATATACCTAATGCTAGATGAAGAGTTATTGGGTGCAGCACACCAGCATGGCACATGCGTACTTATGTAACTAAACTGCACATTGTGCACATGTACCCTAAAACTTAAAGTATCATAATAATAAATAAAAAACGAGAAGTTTCTGAGAATGCTTCTGTCTAGTTTTTATGTGAAGATATTTCCATTTCCAGTACAGGCCTCAAAGGGCTGCAAATATCCACTTGCAGATTCTACAAAGATAGTGTTTCAAAACTTCCCTATCAAAAGGAAGGTTCAAAACTGTGAGTTGAATGCACTCATCACAAAGAATTTTCTGAGAATGCTTCTGTCTAGGTTTTATGTGAACATATTTCTTTTTCCAGCATAGGCCTCAAAGCACACCAAATATCCAATTGCAGATTCTACAAAAAGAGTGTTTCAAAACTGCTCTATCAAAAGGAAGGTTCAACTCTGTGAGTTGAGTGCACACATCACAAATAAGTTTCTGAGAATGCTTCTGTCTGGTTTTTATGTGAAGATATTTCCTTTTCCAGCATAGGCCTCAAAGGGCTCCAAATATACATTTTCCGATACTTCAAAAAGAATGTTTCAAAACTGCTCTATAAAAAGGAGGTTTAACTCTGTGAGTTGAATGCAGACATCACAAAGAAGTTACTGAGAATGCTTCTGTCTGGTTTTTATGTGAAGATATTTCCTTTTCCTGTACAGGACACAAAGCGCTCCAATTATCCAGTGGCAGATTCTACAGAAAGAGTGATTCAAAACTGCTCTATCAAAAGGAAGATCCAACTCTTTGAGTTGAATGTACACATCACAAAGAAGTTTCTGCGAATGCTTTTGTCTACTTTTTATGAGAAGATATTTCCTTTTACAGCATTGCCTTCTAAGTGATCGAAATATCCACCAGCAGATTCTACAGAAAGAGTGTTTCAAAACTGCTCTATCAAGAGGAAGGTTCAACTTTGTGACGTGGATGCACACATCACAAATAAGTTTCTCAGAATTCTTCTGTCTAGTTTTTATGTGAAAATATTTCCTTTTCCAGGAAGGGCCTCAAAACTCCAAAAATTATCCCCTGGCAGATTGTACAAACAGAATGATTCAAAACTGTGCTTTCAAAACAAATGTTCAACTCTGTGAGTTAAATGCACACATTGCAAAAAAGTTTCTGAGAATGATTCTGTTTAGTATTTATGTGAAGATTCTTCCTTTCCCAGCATAGGCATCAAAGCACTCAAAATATCTACTGGCAAATTCTACAAAAAGAGTGTTTCAAAACTGTACTATCTAAAAGAAGGTTCACCTCTGTGAGTTGAATGCACACATCACAAAAATGTTCCTGAGAATACTTCTGTCTAGTTTTTAGATGAGGATATTTCCTGTTCCAGCATAGGCCTCAAAGTGCTCCAAATATCCACTTGCAGATTCTCCAAATACAGTGTTTCAAAACTGCTCTATCAAAAGGAAGGTTCAACTCTCTGAGCTGAATGCACACATCACAACGAAGTTTCTAAGAATAATTCTGTCTAGGTTTTACGTGAAGATATATCCTTTTCCAGCATAGACCTCAAAACGCTCAAATATCCTTTGGCACATTCTACAAAAAGAGTGATTCTAAACTGCGCTATCAAAAGGAAGGTTCAACTCTGTGTTTTAAATGCACACATCACAAAGAAGTTTCTGAGAATGCTTCTGTCTGGTTTTAATGTGAAGATAATTTCTTTTCCAGCATAGGCCTCAAAGTGCTCCAGATATATCCACTCGCAGTTTCTACAAAAAGAGTGTTTCAAAACTGCTCTATCAAAAGGAAGGTTCAACTCTGTCAGTTGAAAGCGCACAACACAAAGAAGTTCCTGAGAATGCTTCTGTCTAGTTTTTATGTGAAGATATTTCCTTTTCCAGCATAGGCCTCAAAACGCACCAATTATCCTCTTGCAGATACCACAAAAAGAGTGTTACAAAACTGCTCTATCAAAAGGAAGGTTCAACTCTGTAAGCTGAATGCACATATCACCAAGAAGTTCCTGAGAATGCTTCTGTCTAGTTTTTATGCGACGATAACAACTTTTCCAGCATAGGCTTCAAATCGCTCCAAATATCCCCTTGCAGATTCCACAAAAAGAGTGTTTCAAAACTGCTCTATTGAAAGCAAGGTTCAACTTCGTGAGTCGAAAGCACACATCACAAAGAAGTTTCTGAGAATGCTTCTGTCTACTTTTCATGTGCAGATACTTCCTTTTCCAGCATAGGCCTCAAAGGGCACAAACTATCTGCTGGCAGATTCTACAAAAAGAGTGTTTCAAACTGCTCTATTGAAAGCAAGGTTCAACTCTGTGAGTTGAAAGCACACATTGCAAAGAAGTTTCTGAGAACGTTTCTGTCTAGTTTTTATGTGAAGATATTTCCTTTTCTGGTATAGGCCTCAGAGAGCTCCAAATATCCACTTGCACATTCTACAAAAAGAGTGTTTCAAAACTGCTCCATCGAAAGAAATGTTTAACTCAGTGTGTTGAATGCACACATCACAAAGACGTTTCAGAGAATGCTTTTGTCTAGTTTTTATGTGAAGATATTTCCTTTCCCAGCATAGGCTTCAAAGCTTTCCAAATATCCAGTTGAATATTCTACAAAAAGAGTGTTTCAAAACTGACCTATTGAAAGTAAGGTTCAACTCTGTGAGTTGCATGTACACATCACAAAGAAGTTCCTGATAATCCTTCTGTGTAGTTTTTAGGTGAAGATATTCCCTTTTTCTGCATAGTCCTCAAAGCACTCGAAATATCCACTTGCAGATCCTACAAAAAGTGGATTTCAAAACAGCTCTATTGGAGGAGCCAAGACGGCTGAATAGGAACAGCTCCGGTCTACAGCTCCCAGGGCGAGCGACGCAGAAGACGGGTGATTTCTGCATTTCCATCTGAGGTACCCTGTTCATCTCACTAGGGAGTGCCAGACGGTGGGCGTAGGTCAGTGAGTGGGTGCACCGTCCACCAGCCGAAGCAGGGCCGAGGCATTGCCTCACTCGGGAAGCGCAAGGGGTCAGGGAGTTCCCTTTCCAGGGGGACAGACAGCACCTGGAAAATCGGGCCACTCCCACCCGAATACTCTGCGTTTCCGACGGGCTTAGGAAAGGGTGCCCGGGGAGAGTATAGCCCGCAACTGGCTCAGAGGGTCCTACGCCCATGGAGTCTCACTGATTGCTAGCACAGCAGTCTGAGATCAAACAGCAAGTCGGCAGCGAGGATGGGGGATGGGCGCCTGCCATTGCCCAGGCTCGCTTAGGTAAACAAAGCAGCCAGGAAGCTTCAACTTGGTGAGGCCCACAACAGCTCAAAGAGGTCTGCCTGCCTCTGTAGGCTCCACCTCTGGGGGCAGGGCACAGACATCAAAAAGACAGCAGAAACCTCTGCAGACTTAAATATACCTGTCTGACAGCTTTGAGGAGAGCAGTGGTTCTCCCAGCACGCAGCTGGAGATCCGAGAACGGGCAGACTGCCTCCTCAAGTGGGTCCCTGACCCCTGAACCCCAAGCAGCCTAACTGCGAGGCACCCCCCAGTAGGGGCAGACTGACAACTCACATGGCCGGCCAGGTACTCCAACAGAGCTGCAGCTGAGGGTCGTGTCTGTTAGAAGGAAAACTAACAGAAAGGACATCCACACCAAAAACCCATCTGTACATCAACATCATCAAAGACCAAAGTAGATAAAACCACAAAGATGGGGAAAAAACAGAGCAGAAAAACTGGAAACTCTAAAAAGCAGAGTACCTCTCCTCCTCCAAAGGAACACAGTTCCTCACCAGCAACGGAACAAAGCTGGACGGAGAATGACTTTGAGGAGCTGAGAGAAGAAGGCTTCAGACGATCAAATTACTCCGAGCTACGGGAGGATATTCAAACCAAAGGCAAACAAGTTGAAAACTTTGAAAAAAATTTGGAAGAATGTATAACTCGAAAAACCAATACAGAGAAGTGCTTAAAGGAGCTGATGGAGCTGAAAACCAAGGCTCGAAAACTATGTGAAGAATGCAGAAGCCTCAGAAGCTGATGCAATCAAATGGAAGAAAGGGTATCAGCCCTGGAAGAGGAAATGAATGAAATGAAGCGAGAAGGGAAGTTTAGAGAAAAAAGAATAAAAAGAAACGAGCAAAGCCTCCAAGAAATGTGGGACTACGTGAAAAGACCAAATCTACGTCTGATTGGTGTACCTGAAAGTGACGGGGAGAATGGAAACAAGTTGGAAAACAGTCTACAGGATATTATCCAGGAGAACTTCCGCAATCTAGCAAGGCAGGCAAACATTCAGATTCAGGAAATACAGAGAACGCCACAAAGATACTTCTCGAGAACAGCAACTCCAAGACACATAATTGTCAGATTCACCAAAGTTGAAATGAAGGAAAAAATGTTAAGGGCAGCCAGAGAGAAAGGTCGGGTTACCATCAAAGGGAAGCCCATCAGACTAACTGCGGATCTCTTGGCAGAAACCCTACAAGCCAGAAGAGAGTGGGGGTCAATATTCAACAGTCTTAAAGAAAAGAATTTTCAACCCAGAATTTCATATCCTGCCAAACTAAGCTTCATAAGTGAAGGAGAAATAAAATACTTTACAGACAAGCAAATGCTGAGAGATTTTGTCACCACCAGGCCTGCCTTAAAAGAGTTCCTGAAGGCAGCGACAAACATGGGAAGGCACAACCGGTACCATCCGCTGCAAAATCATGCCAAAATGTAAAGACCATCGAGACTAGGAAGAGACTGCATCAACTAATGAGCAAAATAACCAGCTAACATCATAATGACAGGATCAGAGTCACACATAACAATATTAACTTAAAATGTAAATGGACTAAATGCTCCAATTAAAAGACACAGACTGGCAAATTGGATAAAGACTCAATACCCATCAGTGTGCTGTATTCAGGAAACCCATCTCACGTGCAGAGACACATATAGGCTCAAAATAAAAGGATGGAAGAATATCTACCAAGCAAATGGAAAACAAAAAAAGGCAGGGGTTGCAATCCTAGTCTCTGATAAAACAGACTTTAAACCAACAAAGATCAAAAGAGACAAAGAAGGCCATTACATAATGGTAAAGGGATTAATTCAACAAGAAGAGCTAACTATCCTAAATATATATGTACCCAATACAGGAGCACCCAGATTCATAAAGCAAGTCCTGAGTGACCTACAAAGAGACTTAGACTCCCACACATTAATAATGGGAGAATTTAACAAGCCACTGTCAACATTAGACAGATCAACGAAAGCGAAAGTCAACAAGGATACACAGGAATTGAACTCAGCTCTGCACCAAGCAGACCTAATAGACATCTACAGAACTCTCCTCCCCAAATCAACAGAATATACATTTTTTTCAGCACCACACCACACCTATTCCAAAATTGACCATATACTTGGAAGTAAAGCTCTCCTCAATAAATATAAAAGAACAGAAATTATAACAAACTATCTCTCAGATCACAGTGCAATCAAGCTAGAACTTAGGATTAAGAATCTCACTCAAAACCGCTCAACTATGTGGAAACTGAACTACCTGCTCCTGAATGACCACTGAGTAAATAACGAAAGCAAGGCAGAAATAAAGATGTTCTTTGAAACCAACGAGAACCAAAACACAACATACCAGAATGTCTGGGATGCATTCAAAGCAATGTGTAGAGGGAAATTTATAGCACTAAATGCCCACAAGAAAAAGCAGGAAAGATCCAAAATTGACACCCTAACATCACAATTAAAAGAACTAGAAAAGCAAGACCAAACACATTCAAAAGCTAGCAGAAGGCAAGAAATAACTAAAATCAGAGCAGAACTGAAGGAAATAGAGACACAAAAATCCCTTCAAAAAATAAATGAATCCAGGAGCTGGTTTTTGAAAGGATCAACAAAATTGATAGACCACTAGCAAGATTAATAAAGAAAAAAAGAGAGAAGAATCAAATAGAGGCAATAAAAAATGATAAAGGGGATATCACCATCGATCCCACAGAAATACAAACTACCATCAGAGAATATTACAAACACTTCTATGCAAATGAACTAGAAAATCTAGAAGAAATTGATAAATTCCTCAACACATACACCCACCCAAGACTAAACCAGGAAGAAGTTGATTCTCTGAATAGACCAATAACAGGAGCTGAAATTGTGGCAATAATCAATAGCTTATCAACCAAAAAAAGTCCAGAACCACATGGGTTCACAGCCAAATTCTACCAGAGGTACAAGGAGGAGCTGGTACCATTCCTTCTGAAACTATTCCAATCAATAGAAAAAGAGGGAATCCTCCCTAACTCATTTTTTGAGGCCAGCATCATCCTGACACCAAAGCCTGGCAGAGACACAACAAAAAAAGAGAATTTTAGACCAATATCCTTGAAGAATATTGACGCAAAAATCCTCAATAAAATACTGGCAAACAGAATCCAGCAACACATCAAAAAGCTTATCCACCATGAAAAGTGGGCTTCATCCCTGGGATGCAAGGCTGTTTCAATATATGCAAATCAATAAATGTAATCCAGCATATAAACAGAACCAAAGACAAAAACCACATGATTATCTCAATAGATGCAGAAAAGGCCTTTGACAAAATTCAACAACCCTTCATGCTAAAAACTCTCCATAAATTAGGTATTAATGGGACATATCTCAAAATAATAAGAGCTATCTATTTCAAACCCATAGCCAATATCATACTGAATGGGCAAAAACTGGAAGCATTCCCTTTGAAAACTTGCACAAGACAGGAATGCCCTCTCTCACCACTTCTATTCAACACAGTGTTGGAAGTTCTGGCCAGGGCAGTTAGGCAAGAAAAGGAAATCAAGCGTATTCAATTAGGAAAAGAGGAAGTCAAATTGTCCCTGTTTGCAGATGACATGACGGTATATCTAGAAAACCCCATTGTCTCAGCCCAAAATCTCCTTAAGCTGATAAGCACCTTCAGGAATGTCTCAGGATACAAAATCAATGTACAAAAATCACAAGCATTCTTATACACCAATAACATACAAACAGAGAGCCAAATCATGAGTGAACTCCCATTCACAATTGCTTCAAAGAGAATAAAATACCTAGGAATCCAACTTACAAGGGATGTGAAGGACCTCTTCAAGGAGAACTACAAACCACTGCTCAAGGAAATAAAAGAGGATACAAACAAATGGAAGAACATTCCATGCTCATGGGCAGGAAGAATCAATATCATGAAAATGGTGATCTGTCCCAAGATAATTTACAGATTCAATGCCATCACCATCAAGCTACCAATGACTTTCTTCACAGAATTGGAAAAAACTACTTTAAAGTTCATATGGAACCAAAAAAGAGCCAGCATCGCCAAGTCAATCCTAAGCCAAAAGAACAAAGCTGGAGGCATCACACTACCTGACTTCAAACTATACTACAAGGCTACAGTAACCAAAACAGCATGGTAATGGTACCAAAACAGAGATATAGATCAATGGAACAGAACAGAGCCGTCAGAAATAATGCCACATATGTATAACTATCTGATCTTTGACAAACCTGACAAAAACAAGCAATGGGGAAAGGATTCCCTATTTCATAAATGGTGCTGGGAAAACTGGCTAGCCATATGTAGAAAGCTGAAACTGGATCCCTTCCTTACACCATATAAAAAATCAATTCAAGATGGATTAAAGACTTAAATGTTAGACCTAAAACCATAGAAACCCTAGCAGAAAACCTAGGCATTACCATTCAGGATATAGGCATGGGCAAGGACTTCATGTCTAAAACACCAAAAGCAATGGCAACAAAAGCCAAAATTGACAAATGGGATCTAATTAAACTAAAGAGCTTCTGCACAGCAAAGGAAACTACCATCAGAGTGAACAGGCAACCTACAAAATGGGAGAAAATTTTCGCAACCTACTCATCTGACAAAGGGCTAATATCCAGAATCTACAATGAACTCCAACAAATTTACAAGAAAAAAACAAACAACCCCATCAAAAAGTGGGCGAAGGGCATGAACAGACAGTTCTCAAAAGAAGACATTTATGCAGCCAAAAAACACATGAAAATATGCTCACCATCACTGGCCATCAGAGAAATGCAAATCAAAACCACAGTGAGATACCATCTCACACCAGTTAGAATGGCAATCATTAAAAAGTCAGGAAACAACAGGTGCTGGAGAGGATGTGGAGAAATAGGAACACTTTTACACTGTTGGTGGGACTGTAAACTAGTTCAACCCTTGTGGAAGTCAGTGTGGCGATTCCTCAGGGATCTAGAACTAGAAATTCCATTGGACCCAGCCATCCCATTACTGGGTATATACCCAAAGGACTATAAATCATGCTGCTATAAATACACATGCACACGTATGTTTATTGTGGCATTATTCACAACATCAAAGACTTGGAACCAACCCAAATGTCCAACAACGATAGACTGGATTAAGAAAATGTGGCACATATACACCATGGAATACTATGCAGCCATAAAAAATGATGAGTTCATATCCTTTGTAGGGACATGGATGAAATTGGAAATCATCGTTCTCAGTAAACTATCGCAAGAACAAAAAACCAAACACCACATATTCTCACTCATAGGTGGGAATTGAACAATGAGAACACATGGACACAGGAAGGGGAACATCACACTACTGGGACTGTTGTGGGGTGGAGTTAGGGGGGAGGGATAGCATTGGGAGATATACCTAATGCTAGATGACGAGTTGGTGGGTGAATCGCACCAGCTTGGCACATGTATACATATGTAACTTACCTGCACGTTGCGCACATGTACAATAGAGCCTAAAGTAAAATAATAATAACAATAATAATAATAATAAAAGAAAAAAAAAGAAAATTTGTAGGGCTGTGTACAGTGGCTCACGCCTGTAATCCCAGAACTTTGGGAGGCCAAGGGGAAGAATCACTTGAGGCCTGGTGTTTGAGAGCAGCCTGGGCAATATAGTGAGACCCCATGTCTATTTTTAAAAATCACAAATAATAAATGAATGAGGAAAATATGAAAAAAAAAAAGCAGCTCTATCTAAAGGAAGGCTCAAGTCTGTGAGTTGAATGCGCACATCACAAAGATGCTTCTGAGATTGCGTCTGTTTACTTTTTATGTGAAGTTATTTCCTTTTCCAGCACAGACCTCAAAGCACTCTAAATATCCACTTGGAGGTTCTACCAAAAGAGTGTTTCAAATGTGCTCTATCAAAAGGAAGTTTCAACTCTGTGAGCTGGACGCACATATCACAAAGAAGTTTCTCTGAATTCTTCTGTCTAGTTTTTATGTGAAGATATTTCCTTTTCCGTCATAGGCCTCAAAGCGCCCAAATACCCACTGACAGATTCTACAAAAAGAGTGATTCAAAAATGCGCTATCAAAAAGAATGTTCAAATCTGTGTGTTAAATGCACGCATCACAAAGAAGTTTCTAAGAATGCTTCTGTCTAGTTTTTATGTGAAGAAATTTCCTTTTGCCGCATAGGACTCAAAGCCCTCCAGATATCCACTTGCAGATTCTAAAAAAGAGTGTTTCGAAACTGCTTTATCGAAAGGAAGTTTAAACTCTGTGAGTTGAATATACACATGAAAGAGACGTTTCTGAGAATGCTACTGTCTAGTTTTTATGACAAGATATTTCCTTTTCCAGCATAGGCCTCAAAGAGCTCCAAATATCCAGTTGCAGATTCTACAAAAAGAGTGTTTCAAAACGGCTGAATCAAAAGGAAGGTTCAACTCTGTCACTTGAAAGCACACAACACAACGAAGTTCCTGATAATACTTCTGTCTAGTTTTTATGTGAAGATATTTCCTTTTCCAGCATAGGCCTCAAAGCTCTCAAAATATCCTCTTGCAGATTCCATAAAAAGAGTGTTTCAAAACTGCTCTATCAAAAGGAATGTTCAACTCTCTGAGTTGAAAGCTCATTTCACGAATAAGTTCCTGAGAATGCTTCTGTCTAGTTTAAATGTGACAATAATACCTTTACCAACATAGGTTTCAAAGTGCTCTAAATATCCTCTTGCGGATTCCACAAAAAGAGTGTTTCCAATGTGCTCTGTCAAAAAGAAGGTTCAACTCTGCGAGTTGAATGCACACATGACAGAGAAATTTCTGAGAATACTTCTGTCTACTTTACATGTGAAGAAATTTCCTTTTCCAGCATAGGCCTCAAATGGCTCCAAATATCTACTTTCAGTTTCCACAAAAAGAGTGTTTCAAAACCGCTCTATCAAAACCAAGGTTCAACTCTGTGAGTTGAATGCACACATCACAAAGAAGTTTTGGAGAATGATTCTGTCTAGTTTTTATTTTAAGCTATTTCCTTTTCCTGTATAGGCCTCAATGTGCTCCAGATATCCACTTGCAGATTCTAAAAAAGAGTGTTTCAAAACTGCTGTATCAAAACGAAGGTTCAACTCCATGAGTTGAATACACACATCACAAAGAAGATTGTGAGAATGCTTTTGTATATTTTTTATGTGAAGATATTTTGTTTTCTAGCATAGGCCTGAAAGCGCTCCAAATATCCAATTTCAGATTCTACAAAAAGAGTGTTTCAAAACTAATCTATCCAAAGGAATGTTCAACACTGTGAGTTGAATGCACACATCACAAAGAAGTTCCTGAGAATGATTCTGTGTAGTTATTATGTGAAGATATTTCCTTTTACCGCATCATCCTCAAAGCGCTCCAAATATCCACTTGCAGATTCTACAAAAAGAGGGTTTCAAAACTGCTCTATCAAACAGAAGGCTCAAGTCTGTTAGTTGAATTCACACATCACAAAGAAGTTTCTGAGAATGATTCCATCTAGTTTTTATGTGAAGATATTTTCTTTTCCATCATAGGCATCTATGCTCTCCAAGTGTCCACTTGCAGATTCTACAAAAACAGGGTTTCAAAAATGCTCTATCAAAAGTAAGGTTCAACACTGTGAGTTGAATGCACATATTACAAAGAAGTTCTGAGAGTGCTTCTTTCCAGTTTCTATGTGAAGATATATCTTATTCCAGCACAGGCCTCAAAGCGCTAAAACAATCCAGTGGCAGATGGTACAAAAACAGTTTTAAAAAACTGCTCTATCAAAAGCGACATTCAACTCTGTGCGTTCAATGCACACATCAAAAATAAGTTTCTGAAAATGATTCTGTCCAGTTTATATGTGAAGCTATTTCCTTTTCCAGCACACGCATCAAAGCACTGCAAATATCCACTGGCAGATTCTACAAAAAGAGTGTTTCAAAACTGCTCTATCAAAAGGAAGGTTCAACTCTGTGTATTGAATGCATATATCACAATGAAGTTTCTGGGAATGTTTCTATCCAGTTTTTATGTGAACACATTTCCTTTTCCAGCATTGGTATCAAATCACTCCAAATATCCAATTTCAGATACTACAAAAAGAGTATTTCAGAAGTGCTCTATCAAAACGAAGGTTCAACTCTGTGAGTTGAATGCACACATCACAAAGTAGTTTCTCAGAATGCTTCTGTCTAGTTTTAATATGAAGATATATCCTTATCTAGCATAGGCGTCAAAGCGCTCCAAATATCCACTGGCAGATTCTACAAAAAGGGTGTTTCAAAACTTCTCCATTGAAACGAAGGTTTAAACCTGTGAGTTGAATGCACACATCAAAAAGTATTTTCTGAGAATGCGTCTGTCTGGTTTTTATGTGAATATATTTCCTTTTCTGGCATAGGTCACAAAGCGCTCCAAATATCCACTTGCAGATTCTACAAAAAGAGTGTGTAGAAACTGCTCTATCAAAAGGAGGGTTCAACTCCGTGCATCAAAAGCACACATCACAAAGAAGTTTCTGCGAATGCTTCTGTCTATTATTTATGTTCAGATACATCCTTTTCCAGCATAGAACTCAAAGCTCTCCAAATAGCCACTTGCAGATTCTACAAAAACAGAGTTTCAAAACTACTCTATCAAAAGGAAGGTTCAACACTGTGAGGTGGATGCACACATTACAAAGAAGTTTCTGAGAATGCTTCTGTCTAGTATTTATGTGAAGATGTTCCTTTTAGCAGCAGAGGCCTCCAAGCGTTCCAAATATCCACTGGCAGATTCTAGAAAAAGAGTGATTATAAATTACTGTATCAAAAGGAAGGTCCAACACTGTGAGTTGAATGCACACATCACAAAGAAGTTTCTGAGAATGCTTCTGTCTAGTTATACGTGAAGACATTTCCTTTTCCAGCATTGGCATCAATGCACTCCAAATATCCACGGGCAGAATCTACAAAAAGAGTGTTTCAAAACTGCTCTATCAAAAGGAAAGTTCAACTCTGTGAGTTTAATGCCCACATCACAAATGTGTTCCTTAGAATACTTCTGTCTATTTTTTATGTGAGGATATTTCCTTTTCCAGCATAGGCCTCAAAGCACTACAAATATCTACTTGCAGATCCTGCAAAAAGAGTGCTTCAAAACTGCTCTATCAAAACGAAGGTTCAACTCTGTGAGTTGAATGCACACGTCACAAAGAAGTTTCTCAAAATACTTCTGTCTAGGTTTTATATTAAGATATATCCTTTGCCAGAATAGGCCTCAAATCACCCAAATATCTGCTGGCAGATTGTACAAAAATAGTGTTTCAAAACTGTGCTATCAAAAGGAAGGTTCAACTCTGTATGTTAAATGCACACATAACAAAGAAGTTTCTGAGAATGCTTCTGTCTAGTTTTTATGTGAAGATATTTCCTTTTCTAGCATAGGCCTCAAAGCGCTCCAGATATCCACTCGCAGATTCTACAAAAATAGTGTTTCAAAACTGCTCTCTAGAAAGGAAGTTTCAACATGGTGCATTGAATAAACACATCACAAAGAAGTTTCTGAGAAAGCTTCTTTCTAGTTTTCATGTGAAAATATTTCGTTTTCCAGCATAGGCCTCAAAGCACTCCAAATAAACAGTTGCACGTTGTACAAAAAGTGTGTTTCAAAACTGCTCTATCAAAACGAAGATTCAACTGCATCAGTTGAAATCACACAACACAAAGGAGTTCCTGAGGATACTCTGTCTAGTATTTATGTGAAGATATTTCCTTTTCCAGCATAGACCTCAAAGCGTTCCAAATATCCTCTTGCAGATTCCACAAAAAGTGTGTTTCAAAACTGCCCTATCAAAAGGAAGGTTCAACTCTGTGAGTTGAATGCACACATCACAAAGAAGTTCCTGAGAATGCTTCTGTCTAGTTTTTATGACATGATAATTCCTTTTCCAGCATAGGCTTCAAAGTGCTCCAAATATCCTCTTGCAGATTCTACAAAAAGAGTGTTTACAAACTGCTCTATCGAAAGCAACATTCAACTCTTTGAGTTGAATGCACAGATTAGAAAGCAGTTTAGGAGAATCCTTTTTTCTAGTTTTTATGTGAGGATATTCCCTTTTCCAGCATAGGCCTCAAAGGGCTCCAAATATCCACTTGCAGATTCTACAAATAGAGTGTTTCAAAACTGATCTATTGAAAGGAAATTTCATCTCTGTGAGTTGAATGCACACATCACAAAGAAGTTCCTGAGAATGCTTCTGTGTAGTTTTTATGCGTAGATATTTCCTTTTCCCGCATAGTCCTCAAAGCGCTCCAAGTACCCACTTGCAGATTCTACAAAAGGAGGGTTTCAAAACTGTTCTATCAAAAGGAAGGCTCAAGCATGTGAGTTGAGTGCTCACATCACAAAAATGTTTCTGAGAATGCTTCTGTCTAGTTTTTGTGAGAAGATATTTGCTTTTCCAGCAGTGGTGTCTAAGTGCTCCAAATGTCCAATTGCAGATTCCAAAAAAGAGTGTTCCAAAACTTCTCTATCAAAATGAAGATTCAAATCTGTGATTTGAATGCCCCCGTCACAGATAAGTTTCTGAAAATGCTTCTGTCTAGTTTTTATGTGATGATATTTCTCTCTCCAGCACAGGCCTCAAAGAGTTACAAATATCCACTGGCAGATTCTACAAAAGGAGTGTTTCAAATCTGCTCTATCAAAACGGAGGTTCAACAGTTGTGAGATGAATTCACACATCACAAAAATGTTTCTGAGAAATCTTCTGTCTAATTTTAATGTGAAGATATTTCCTTTTCCAGCATAGACCTCAAAGTGCTCCAAATATCCACATGCAGATTCTACAAAAAGAGTGTTTCAAAACTGCTGAATCAAAAGGAAGGTTCAATTCTGTTGGTTGAAAGCACACAACACAACGAAGTTCCTGATAATGCTTCTGTCTAGTTTTTATGTGAAGATATTTCCTTTTCTAGCATAGGCCTCAAAGAGCTCAAAATATCCACTTGCAAATTCCACAAAAAGAGTGTTTCAAAACTTGCCTATAAAAAGGAAGTTTCAAGTCTGTGACTTGAATGCACACATCACAAAGAAGTTTCTGAGAATGCTTCAGTCTAGTTTTTATGTGGAGATATTTGCCTTTCCAGCTTAGGACTCAAAGTGCCCCAAATATCCACTGGCAGATTCTACAAAAATAGTGATTCAAAACTGCTCCATCAAAAGAAACGTTCAGCTCTGTGAGTTGAATGCATACATCACAAAGTAGTTTCCTGGAATGTTTCTATCTAGTTTTTATGTGAAGATATTTCCTTATCTAGCATAGGCGTCAAAGGGCTGCAAATATCCACTGGCCGACACTACTAAAAGTGTGTTTGAAAACTGCTCTTTCAAAAGGAAAGTTCAAATCTGCAATGTGAATTCACACATCACAAAGAAGTTTGTGAGAATACTTCTGTCTAATTTTTATGTGAAGATATTTCCTTTTCCAGCAGAGGCCTCAAAACTCTCCAAATATCCACTTGCAGATTCTACAAAAAGAGTGTTTCAAAACTGCTCTATCAAAAGGAAGGTTCAACTCTGTGAATTGAATGCACACATCACAAAGAAGTTCCTGAGAATGCTTCTATCTAGTTTTTATTTGAAGACATTTCCTTTTCCAGCTTAGACCTCAAAGCACTCGAAATATCCACTTGCAGTTTCTACAAAAAGAGTGTTTCAAATCTGCTCTATCTAAAGGAAGGATCTACTCTGTGAGTTGAGTGCGCACATCACAAAGCTGTTTCTGAGAATGTTTCTGTCTAGTTTTTAAGTGAAGATATTTCCTTTTCCAGCAGAGGCCTCAAAGCGCTTCGAATGTCCCCTTGCATATTCTACAAAAAGTGTGTTTGACAACTGCTCTATCTAAAGGAAGGTTCAACTCTGTGAGTTGAGTGCACACATCACAAAGAACTTTCTGAGAATGCTACTGTCTAGTTTTTATGTGAAGATATTTCCTTTTCCCGCATAGGTCTCAAAGCGCTCCAAGTATCCACTTGCAGATCTTACAAAGTGATAGTTTCGAATCTGCCCTATGAAAAGGAAGGTTCAACTCTGTGAGTTGATTGCACACATCACAAAGAAGTTTCTTAGAATGCTACTGTATAGTTTTTATGTGAAGATATTTCCTTATCTAGCATAGGCGTCTAGGCCTTCCAAATACCCACTTGCAGATTCTACAAAGAGAGTGTTTCAAAACTGCTCATCAAAAGGAAGATTGAAGTCTGTGTGCTGAATGCCCACATAACAAAGAAGTTTCTGAGAATGCTTCTGTCTATTTTTTATGTGAAGGTAATTCCTTTTCCAGCCTAGGTCTCAAATCACTGCAAATATCCCCTGGCAGCTTCTACAAAAAGAGTGATTCTAAACTGTCGTCTCTAAAGGAAGATTCAACTCTGTGCGTTAAATGCACACATCACAAAGAAGTTTCTGATTATGCTTCTGTCTAGTTTTTATGTGAAGATATTTCCTTTTCCAGCATAGGCCACAAAGCGCTCCAAATATCCACTTGCAAATTGTGAAAAAAGAGTGTTTCAAAACTGCTCTATCAAAAGGAAGATTCAACTCCTTTATTTGAATGTACATATCACAAAGAAGTTTCTAAGAATGCTTCTATCTAATTTTTATATTAAGATATTTCGTTTTCCATCCTAGGCCTCATAGCGCTCCAAATGTCCACTTGCAGATTCTACAATAAGAGTGTTTCAAAACTGCTCTATCAAAACGAAGGTTAACCTCTGTTAATTGAGTGCACACTTCACAAAGAAGTTTCTGTGATTGTTTCTTTCTAGTTTTTATGTGAAGGTATTTCTTTTTCCAGCCTAGGCCAGAAAGCGGTCCAAATATCCACTTCCAGATTCTACAAAAAGTGTGTTTCAAAACTGCTCTATCAAAAGGAAGGTTCAATTCTGTGAGTTGAAAGCACACATCACAAAGAAGTTTCTGAGAATGCTTCTGTCTAATTTTTATATGAAGGTATTTCCTTTTCCAACATAGGCCTCAAAACTCCCCAAATATCAACTGGTAGATTCTACAAAAATAGTGTTTCAAAACTGCTCAATCAAAAGGAAGTTTCAACTCAGTGAGTTGAATGCAAACATCACAAAGAAGTTTCTGAGAATGCTTCTGTCTACTTTTTATGTGAATATATTTCTTTTTCCAGCATAGGCCTCAAAGCACTCCAAATATCCACTGGCAGATGCTTCAAAAAGAGAGTTTCAAAACTCTCCTATCAAAAAGAAGGTTCAACTCTGTAAGTTGAATGCACATATCATAAAGTAGTTTCTGAGAATCCTTATGTCTAGTTTTTATGTGAAGATATTTCCTTTTCCAGCTAGGTCTCAAAGCGCTCCAAATTTACAATTGCAGAAACTTCAAAACGAATTTTTCTACTCTCCTCTATGAAAAGGAAGATTCAATTCTGTGACTTGAATGCACATATCACAAAGTAGTTGCTGAGAATGCTTCTGTATAGTTTTTACGTGAACATATTTCCTTTTCCAGCATAGGCCTCAAAGTGCTCCAAATATCCACTTGCAGATTCTACAAAAAGAGTGTTTCAAAACTTCTCTATCAAAAGGAAGGTTCAACTCTGTCAGTTGAATGCACACATCACAAAGAAGTTTCTGAAAATGCTTCTGTCTGGTTTTGATTTGAAGATATTTCCTTTTCCAGCATAGGCCTCAAAGCGCCCCAAATATCTACTTGCAGATTCTACAAAAAGTTTGTTTCAAAACTGCTCTTTCGAAAATAAAGTTCAACTCTGTGAGATGAAATCACACATCACAAAGAAGTTTCTGAGAATGCTTCTGTCTAGTTTTTATGTAAAGATATTTTCTTTTCCAGGATTGGCCTCAAATCACTCCAAATGTCCCCTTGCAGATTGTGCAAAAACAATGTTTAAAAACTGCTCTATGAAAAGGAAGGTTCAACTCTTCGATTTGAATGTACACATCACAAAGAAGTTTCTGAGAATGCTTCTGTCTAATTTTCATGTGCAGATATTTCCATTTGTAGCAGAAGCCTCAAAGCGCTCCAAATGCCCACATTCAGAATCTTCAAAAAGAGAGTATTTAAACAGTTCTATCAAAGGGAATATTCAACTCTTTGTGTTGAAAGTACACATCACAAGTAAGTTTCTGAGAATGCTTCTTTCTAATTTTTAGGTGAAGATATTTCCTTTTCCAGTATAGGCCTCAAAGCGCTCCAAATATCCACTTGCAGATTCAACAAAAAGTGTGTTTCAAAACTGCTCTATGAAAAGGAAGGTTCAACTCTGTGAGTTGGATGCACACATCATAAAGAAGTTTCTGAGTATGCTTCTGTCTAGTTTTTCTGAGAAGTTATTTCATTTTCCAGCATTGGCCTTAATGTGCTCCAAATATCCTTTTGCAGATTCTACAAAAAGAGTGTTTCAAAACTCCTCTATGAAAAGGATGGTTCAACAATGTGAGTTGAATTCACGTATCACAAACAAATTTCTCAGAATAATTCCAATTTTTCTGTGAAGATATTTCCTTTTTACAGCAGAGGCCTCAAATCGCTCCAAATATCCACTTGCCGATTTTACAAACAGTGTGTTTCAAAACTGCTCTATCAAAACGAAGGTTCAACTCTGTGATTTGAGTGCACACATCACAAAGAAGTTTCTGAGAATGCTGCTTTCTAGTTTTTACGTGAAGATATACCGTTTTCCAACATAGGCATCAAAGTGGTCCAAATATCCACTTCCAGATTCTACCAAAAGAGTGTTTCAAAACTGCTCTATTAAAAAGAAGGTTCAATTGTGTGAGTTGAATGCAGACATCACTAAGAAGTTTCTGAGAATGATTCCGTCTAATTTTTATGTGAAGATATTTCGTTTTCAATCATAGGCTTCAAAGTGCTCCAAATATACACGGGCAGATTATTCAAAAAGAGTGTTTCAAAATTGCTTTACCAAAATTAAGGTTCAACTCCGTGAGTTGAATTCACACGTCACAAAGAAGTTCCCGAGAATGCTTCGGTCTAGTTTTTATGTTAAGATATTTCCTTTTCCAGCATAGGCCTCAAAACGCTTCAAATATCCAATTGCAGATTCTATAAAAAGAGTATTTCACAACTGCTCTATCAAAAGGAAGGTTCAACTCTGTTAGTTGAGTGCACACATCACAAAGAAGTTTCTCAGAATTCTTCAGTCTAGTTTTTATGTGAAGATATTTCCTTATCTAGCATAGGCCTCTAAGCGCTCAAAATATCCACTTGCAGATTGTACAAAAAGAGTGTTTCAAAACTGCTCTATCAAAAGGAATGTTTACCTCTGTGAGTTGAATGCACACATCACAAATAAGTTTCTTAGAATGCTTCTGTCTAGTTTTTATGTGAGGATATTTCCTTATCTAGCATAGGCGTCAAAGCACTCCAAATATCCACTGGCAGATCTCACAGAAAAAGTGTTTCAAAACTGCTCTATCAGAAGAAAGATTCTACTCTGAGAGTTGAATGCAATCATCACAAAGAAGTTTATGAGAATGCTTCTGTCTAGTTTTTATGTGAAGATATTTCCTTTTCCCACATTGGCCTCAAAGCACTCTAAATATCCACTTTCAGATCCTACAAAAAGTGTGTTTCAAAACTGCTCTATCAAAAGGAAGGTTCAACTTTGTGAGTTGAGTGGACATATCACAAAGTTGTTTCTGAGAATGCTTCTGTCTAGTTTTTATGTGAAGATATTTCTTTTTCCAGCATAGACCTTAAAGCGCTCCAAATATCCACAGGCAGATGCTTCAAAAAGAGTGTTTCAAAACTGTTCTTTCAAAATAAAGGTTCAACTCTGTGAGTTGAATGCACACATCACAAATAAGTTTCTTGGAATGCTTCTGTCTGGTTTGTATGTGAAGATATTTCTTTCTTTATCTAGCATAGGCGTCAAAGTGCTCCAAATATCCACTGGCAGATCCTACGAAAAGCGTTTTCCATAACTGTGCCATCAGAAGGAAGATTCAACTCTGAAAGTTGAATGCAAACATCACAAAGAAGATTCTGCAGATGCTTCTGTCTAGTTTTTATGTGAAGATATTTCCTTTTCCCGCATAGGCCTCAAAACGCTCCAAATATCCACTTGGAGATCTTACAAAAAGTGTGTTTCAAAACTGCTCTATCAAAAGGAAGGTTCAACTTTGTGAGTTGAGTGGACTTATCATAAAGTTGTTTTTGAGAAAGATTCTGTCTAGTTTTTATGTGAAGATATTTCCTTTTCCAGCATAGGCCTCAAAACCTTCCGAATATCCACCTGCAGATTCCACAAAAAGTGATTTTTCAAAACTGCTCTATCAAAAGGAAGGTTCAACTCTGTCACTTGAATGCACACATCACAAAGGTGTTAGTGAGAATGCTTCTGTCTAGTATTTTGTGAAGATATTTCCTTTTCTATCATAGGACTCAAAGTGCTCCAAATATCCACTGTCAGATTCTACAAAAATAGTGCTTCAAAACCGCTGTATCAAAAGGAAGGTTCAACTCTTTGACTTGAACGCATACATCGCAAAGAGGTTTCTGAGAGTGCTTCTGTCTAGTTTTGATGTAAACATATTTCCTTTTCCAGCATAGATCTCAAAGCGCTCCAAATATCCACTTGCAGATTCTAAAAAAAAGAGTGTTTCAAAACTTCTCTATCAAAAGGAAGGTTCATCTCTTTGAGTTGAATGCACTCATCACAAAGAAGTTTCTGAGAATGCTTCTCTCTAGTTTTTATGTGAACATATTTCCTTTTCCAGCATAGGCCTTAAAGTACTCCAAATATCAACTTGCAGATTCTACAAAAAAGCGTTTCAAAACTGCTATGTCAAAACGAAAGTTCAACCCTGCCAGTTGAATGCACACATCACAAAGAAGTTTCTGAGAGTGCTTCTGTCTAATTTTTATGTGAAGACACTTCCTTTTCCAGCCTATGCATCAATGGGTTCCAAATATCCACTATGCCACAAAGCTCTCAAAATATCCACTTGCAGATCCTACAAAAAGATTGTTTCAAAACTGCTCTATCAAAAGGAAGGTTCAACTCTGTGGGTTGAATGCACACATCACGTAGAAGTTTCTGAGAATCCTTCTGTCTAGTTTTTATGTGAAGAAATTTCCTTTTCCAGCATAGGTCTCAAAGAGCTCCAAATATCCACTGGCAGATTCTACAAAAAGAGTGTTTCAAAAATGCTCTGTCAAAAAGAATGTTCAACTCTGTTAGCTGAATGCACACATCACAAAGTAGTTTCTGAAAATGCTTCTCTCCTGTTTTTATTTGAACATATTTCCTTTTACAGCCTATGTCTCTAAGCGCTGCAAATATCCACTGGCGTATTCCACAAAAGATTGTTTCAATCCTGTTCTATCAATGGGAACGTTCAACTCTGTGAGTTGAAGGCACACATCATGTAGAAGTTTCTGAGAATGCTTCTGTCTACTTTTTATGTGAAGATATTTCCTTTTCCAGCATAGACCTCAAAGCGCTCCAAATATCCACTTGCAGGTTCTACGAAAAGATTTTTCAAAACTGCTCTATCAAAAGGAAGCCTCATCCCTGTGAGTTGAATTCACACATCACAAAGTAGTTTCAGAGCACGGTTCTGTCTAATTTTTATGTGAAGATATTTTCTTTTCAAGCATAGTCCTCAAAGGGCTCCAAATATCCACTTGAAGATTCTACAAAAAGAGTGTTTCAAAACTGCTCTATCCAAAGGAAGGTTCAACTTTGTGAGATGAATGCGCACATCACAAAGTAGTTTCTTAGAATTCTTCTGTCTCGTTTTTATGTGAAGATATTTCCTTTTCAAGAATTGACCTCAAAGAGTTCCAAATATCCACTTGCAGGTCCTACAAAGAGAGAGTTTCAAAACTGCTTTATCAAAAGATAGGCTAAATTGTGTGAGTTGAATTCACACGTCACAAAGAAGTTTCTCAGAATGCTTCTGTTTAGTTTTTCTGTGAATATATTTCCTTTTTCACCATAGGCAGCAAAGACCTCCATATATCCACTTGCATATTCTACAAAAAGAGGCTTTCAGGACTGTTCTATCAAAAGACAGGATGAAATCTGTGAGAAGAATGCACACATCCCAAAGAAGTTTCTCAGAATGCTTCTGTATAGTTTTAATGTGAAGACTTTTTTCCTCAATAGGCCTCAAAGAGCTTCAATTATCCACTTTCATATTCTACAAAATATGTATTTAAAACTGCTCTGTCAAAAGAGAAGTTCAACTCTGTGAGTTAAATGCACACATCACAAAGAAGTTTCTAAGAATACTTCTGTGTATGTTTTATGTGAAGATATTACTTTTTCCATTCTAGGCCTCAAAGGACCCCAAATATCCGATTGCAGATTCTACAAAAAGAGTGTTTCAAAACTGCTCAATCAAATGAAGTGTTCAACTAGGTGAAATGAATGCACACATCACAAAGAAGTTTCTCAGAATGCTTCTTTGTAGTTTTTACGTGACGATATTTCCTTTTACTCCGTCGGCCACCAAGGACTCCACCTAACCACTTGCTGATCCTACAAAAAGAGAGTTCAAAACTGCTCTAACAAAAGATTGGTTCAACTCTGTGAGGTGAATGCCCACATCACAAAGAATTTTCTCTGAATACTTCTGTGTAGTTTTTAGGTGAAGATATTTCCTTTTCCACCATAGGCTGCAAAGGCCTACAAATATCCACTTGCAGATTCTTCAAATAAACAGTTTCAAAACTGCTCTCTCAAAAGATAGGTTTAACTCTGTGAGTTGAATGCACATTTCAAAAAGTAGTTTCTCAGAGTGCTTCTGTGTATTTTTTATGTGAAGATATTTCGTTTTCCACCATAAGTTACAAAGCGCTCCAAATATCCACTTGCTGATTCTCCAAGAGAGTTTCAACACTCCTCTGTCAAAGTATATGTTGAATTCTTTGAGATGAATGCACACGTTGCAAAGTAGTTTCTCAGAATGCTTCTGTGCAGTTTTTATGTGAAGATATTTAGTTTTCCACAATTGGCCTACTGTGGTTCCCAATATCAACTTGCAGAAGCTACTAAAAGAGTTGTTTCCAAACTTCTCAATCAAAAGAAATTTCAACTCTGTGAGATGAATGCATATATCACAAAGAAGTTGCTCAGAATGCTTCTGAATAGTTTTTATGTGAAGATATTTCCTTTTCCAGCATAGGCCTCAAGGCGCTCCAAATGTCAACTTGCAGATTCTATACAAAGAGTGTTTGAAAACTGCTCAATCACAAGAAAAATTAAACTCTGTGAGATGAATGCACGCATCACCAAAAAGTTTCTTAGAATATTTCTGTGTAGTTTTTAAGGGATTCTATTTCTTTTTCCAACATCGGCCACAAAGGACTCCAAATACTCTCTTGCAGATTCTACCAAAAGGGAGTTTCAAACTGCTCAGTCAAAGAGTAGGTTCAATTCTGGAGTTGAATGCACACATCACAAAGAACTTTCTCAGAATGCTTCCATGTAGTTTTTATGTGAAGATATTTCCTTTTCCACCATAGGTCTCAAAGCGCTCCAAATATCCACTTGCAGATTCTACAAAAGAGTGTTTCTCAACAGATGCTGGAGAAGATGTGGAGAAATAGGAACACTTTTATGCTGTTGGAGGGAGTGTAAACTAGTTCAACCATTTTGGAAGTCAGTAGGTCGATTCTTTACTTATCTAGAACTAGGAATACTATTTGACCCAGTCATTTCATTTCTGGGTATATACCCAAAAAACAATAAATCATGCTGCTATAAAGACACATGCACACATATATTTATTGCTGCACTATTCACAATAGCAAAGACTTGGAACCAACCCAAATGTCCAACAATGATAGACTGGATTAAGAAAATGTGGCATATATACCACATGGAATAACTCTGCAGCCATAAATAAAGATGAGTTCATGTCCTTTGTAGGGATATGGTTGAAATTGGAAATCAACATTCTCAGTAAACTATTGCAAGGATAGAAAACCAAACAACGCATGTTCTCACTCATAGATGGGAACTGAAAAATGAGAACACATGCACACAGGAAGGGGAACATCACACTCTGGGGACTATTGTGGGGTGGTGGGAGGCGAGAGGGATAGCATTAGGAGATATTCCTAATGCTAAATGATGAGTTAAAGGGGGCAGCACACCAGCATGGCACATTTATACTTATGCAACTAACCTGCACATTGTGCATAGGTACCATAAAACTTAAAGTATAATAACTATAATAACAATAAAAATAATAAATAAAAAAGAGAGATAGAAAAAAATAGCATGTCAAAACTTCTCAATTAAAAGAAAGGTTCAACTCTGTGAGATGAATGCACACATTACAATGTAGTTTCTCACAGTGCTTCTTTGTAGTTTTTATGTGAAGATATTTCCTTTTCCACCATACGTTGCAAAGGGCTCCAAATATCCACCTGCAGATTCTACAAAAAGAGAGTTTCAAAACTCTTAATCAAAATATTTCTTCAACTCTGCGAGATGAATGCACACATCACAAAGAAGTTTCTCAGAATGCTTCTGTGTAGTTTTTATGTGAAGGTATTTCCTTTTCTACCATAGGACGCAAAGACCTCCAAATATCCACTTGCAGATTCTACAAAAAGACAATTTCAAAACTGCTCTCTCAAAAGATATGTTGAAATATGTGTGTTGAATGCACACATCAGAAAGTTGTTTCTCAGAGTGCTTCTGTGTAGTTTTTATGTGAAGATATTCCCTTTTCCACCAGAGGTTGCAAAGGGCTCCAAATATCCACTTGCAGATTCTACAAAAAGAGAGTTTCAAAACTGCTCTACCAAAAGATAAGTTCAACTCTATGAGATGAATGCTCACATCACAAAGAAGTTTCTCAGAATCCTTCTTTGTGTTTTTTATGTGAAGATAGTTCCTTTTTTCACCGTAGGCCTGAAAGCACTCCAAATATCCACTTGCAGATTCTACAAAAAGACAGTTTCAAAAGTACTCTCTCCAAAGATAGGTTCAACTCTGTGAGTTGAATGCACACATCACAATGTAGTTTCTCAGAGTGCTTCTGTGTAGTTTTTATGTGAAGATATTTCCTTTTCCACCATAGTTTGCAAAGGGCTCCAAATATCCACTTGCAGATTCTACAAAAAGAGAGTTTCAAAACTCCTCTGTCAAAATATATGTTCAACTCTTTGAGATGAATACACACATCACAAAGAAAAGAAGTTTCTCAGAATGCTTCTTTGTAGTGTTTATGTGATTTCCTTTTCCACCATAGGGCACATAGGGCTCCAAATACCTACTTGCAGATTCTACAAAAAGAGAACTTCAAAACTGCTTTATCAAAAGATAGGTTGGATTCTGTTAGATGAATGCACACATCACAAAGTGATTTCTCAGAATGCTTCTGTGTAGTTTTTATGTGAAGATATTTCCCTTTCCACCATCGCCACAAAGTGCTCCAAATATCCACTTGCAGATTCTACAAAAGGTGAGTTTCAAAACTGCCGAATCAAAATAAAGGTTCAACTCTGTGAGATGAATGCACACAAAATAAAGGAGTTTCTGACAATGCTTCTGTGTAGATTCTTTGTGAATATATTTCCTTTTCCAGAATAGACCTCAAAGTGTGGCACATATCCACTTGCAGATTCTACCAAAACAGTTTTTCAATACTGCTCAATCGAATGAAAGATTCAACCACGTGAGATGAGTGCACACATCACAAAGAAGTTTCTGAGAATGCTTCTGTGTAGTTTTTATGTGAAGATATTTCCTTTTATACCATAGGCCGCAAAGGTCTCCAAATATCCACTTGCAGATTATACAAAAAGAGAGATTCAAAACTTCCGTGTCAAAAGATAGGTTCAGCTCTGTGAGATGAATGTACACATCACAAAGTAGTTTCTCAGAATTCTTCTGGGTAGTTATTATGTGAAGAGATTTCCTTTTCCACAATAGACCTCAAAGTGCTACAAATATCCTCTTGCAGATTCTACAAAAACAGTTTCAAAACTGCTCAATCAAAGGAAAGTTTCAACTATGTGAGTTGAATGCACACATCACAAAGAAGTTCCTCAGAATGCTTCTGTGTAGTTTTCATGTGAAGATATTTCCTTTTCCACAGTAGGGCTCCAAGAGCTCCAAATACCCACTTGCAGATTCTACTAAAAGAGTTTTTCCAAACTACTCAATCAAAAGAAAAGTTCAACTGTGTCAGATGAGTGCACTGAAACAAAGAAGTTTCTGAGAATGCTTTTTTTAATTTCTATGTGAAGATAATTCCTTTTCCAAAATAGACCTCAAAGCACTCCAAATATCCACTTTCAGATTGTACAAAAAGAGTGTTTCAAAACTGCTCAATCAAATGAAAGGTTCAACTCATTGAGGTGAGTGCATACATCACAATGAAGTTTCTTGGAATGCTTCTGTGTAGTTTTTATGTGAAGATATTTCCTTTTCCACCATAGGCCTCAAAGCAGTCCAAATATCCAACTGCAGGTTCTACAAAAAGAGTGTTTCAAAACTGCTCAATCAAAAAAAAGTTCAACTCTGAGAGATGAATGCACACATTATAAAGAAGTTTCTCAGACTGCTTCTATGTAGTTTTTATGTGAAGATATTTCCTTTTCCAAAATAGGCCTCCAAGGACTCCAAATATCTACTTGCAGATACCACTAAAAGACTTTTTTGAAACTGCTCAATCAAAAGTGAGGTTCAACTCTATGAGATGAATGCACACATCACAAAGGAGTTTCTCTGAATCCTTCTGTGTAGTTTTTATGGATAGATATTGCCTTTTCCACCATTGGCCCTAAAGGGCTCCAAATAACCACTTGCAGTTTCTACAAAAACAGACTTTCAAAACTGCTCTATCAAAAGATAAGTTCAACTCTGTGCGTTGAATGCACTCATCACAAAGAAGTTTCTCAGAATGCTTCTGTGTAGATTTTATGTGAAGATATTCCCTTTTCCACCATAAGCCACAAAGCACTCCAAATATCCACTTGCAGATTCTACAAAAAGAGCGTTTCAAAACTGCTCTTTCAAAAGATAGCTTCAACTCGGTGAGATGAATGCACATATCACAAAGAAGTTTCTCCTAATGCTTCCGTGTAGTTTTTATGTGAAAATATTTCCTTTTCCAGCATAGGCCTCAAAACCTTCCAAATATCCACTTGCAGATACTACAAAAAGTTTGTTTCAAAACCGCTTAATCAGAAGAAAGGTTCAACTCTGTTAGATGAATGCACACATCATAAAGAAGTTTTCCAAATGCTTCTGTGTAGTGTTTATGTGCAGATATTTCCTTTTCCTCTGTAGGCCTCAACGTGCTCCAAATATCCACTAGCAGATTCTACAAAAAGAGATTTTCAAAACTGCTCAATCAAAATAAAGGTCCAACTCTGTGAGATGAATACCCACATCACAAAGTAGTCTCTCAGAATGCTTCTGTGTAGTTCTTATGTGAAGATATTTCCTTTTCCACAGAAGGCCTCCAATGTTTCCAAACATCCACTTGCATATTCTACTAAAAGAATGTTTCCAAACTGCTCAATCAAAAGAAAGGTTCAACTCTGTGAGATGAATGCAATCAAAACAAAGAAGTTTCTAAGAATGCTTCTTTGTAGTTTTTATGTGAAGGTATTTCCTTTTCCACAATAGGCCTCAAAGAACTCCAAATACCCACTTGCGGATTTGACAAAAAGAGTGTTTCCAAGCTGCTCAATCAAATGAAATATTCCACTCTGTGAGATAAATGCACACATCACAAAGAAGGTTCTCAGAATGCTTCTGTGCAGTTTTGAGGGAAGAAATTTCCTTTTCCATCATCAGCAACAAAGGGCTCCAAATATCCACTTGCAGATTCTACAAAAAGAGAATTTCGAAACTGCTCTATCAACAGATAGGTAAAACTCTGCGTGTTGAATGCACACATCATAAAGAAGTTCCTCCGAATGCTTCTGTGTAGTTTTTATGTGAACATATTTCCTTTTCAACCACAAGCCTCAAGGCGCTCCAAATATCCACTTGCTGACTCTACAAAAAGTGTTTCCAAACTACTCAATCAAAAGAAAGTTTCAAATCTGTGAGATGAATGCACAAAAAACAAATAAGTTTCTGAGAATGCTTCTGTGTAGTTATTATGTGAAGATATTTCCTTTTCCACAATAGTAATGAAAGTGCTCAAATATCAACTTGCAGATTCGACAAGAAGAGTGTTTCAAAACTGCTCAATCAAATGAAAGTTTCAACTCTGTGAGATGAATGCACACATAACAAAGTAGTTTCTGAGAATGCTTCTGTGTGGTTTTCATGGGAAGATATTTCCTCTTTCACCATTGGCCACAAAGGGCTCCAAATAACCACTTGCGGATTCTACAAAAAAGTGTCTGAAAACCTCTATCAAAAGACAGGTTCCAGTCGGCAAGTTCAATGCACACATCACAAAGAAGTTTCTCAGAATGCTTCTGTGTAGTTTTTATGTGAAGATATTTCCTTTTTCGCCATAGGCCTAAAGTGCTCCAAATATCCATTTTCAGAATCTGCAAAAAGAGGGTTTCAAAACTGATCAATCAAAAGAAAGTTTCAAATCGTGAGATAAATGCACGCAAAACAAAGAATTGTCTGAGAATGCTTCAGTGTAGTTTTTATAAGAAGATATTTCCGTTTCCACAATAGGCCTCAAAGGGCTCCAAATATCCACGTGCAGATTCTACAAAAAGAGTGTTTCAAAACTGCTCAAACAAATGGAAGGTTCAACTATGTTAGATGAATTCACGCATCACAAGGAGTTTCTCAGAGTGCTTCTGTGTAGTTTTTATGAGAAGATATTTCATTTTCCACCATTGGCCTCAAAGAGCTCCAAATATCCACTTGCAGATTCTACAAAAAGAGTGTTTCAAAACTTCCCAATCAAAAGAAAGGTTCAACTCTGTGAGATGAATACTCACATCACAAAGAAGTTTCTCAGAATACTTCTGTGTAGTTTTTATGAGAAGATATTTCCTTTTCCACAATAGGCCTCCAATGGTTTCAAATATCCATTTGCAGATTCTACTAAAAGAGTGTTTCCAAACTGTTCAAAGAAAAGAAAGTTTCAACTGAGTGAGACGAATGCACACATCACGAAGAAGTTTCTGAGAATGCTTCTGTGTAGATTTTTTGTGAAGATACTTCCTTTTCCACAATAGGCCTCAAAGCCATCCAAAGATCCACTTGTAGATACTACAAAGGAGTGTTTCAAAACTGCTAAATCAAATGAAATGTTCAACACTCTGAGATGAATGGAAACATCAGAAAGTAGTTTCTCAGAATGCTTCTGTGTAGTTTTTATGGGAAGATTATTCGTTTTCCACCATTGGCCACAAAGGACTCCAAAGAACCACATGCAGATCCTACAAAAAAAGATTTATAAAACTGCTCTATCAAAAGAAAGCTACAGCTCTGTGAGATGAATGCACACATCACAAAGAAGCTTCTGTGAGTGTTTCTGTGTAGTTTTTATGTGAAGATATTTCCTTTTCCTCAAAAGGACTCAAAGAGCTCAAAGTATTCCTTGCAGATTCTACTAAAAGAGTGTTTCAAAACTGCTCAATCAAATGAAAGGTTCAACATGGTGAAATGAATACACACATCACAAAGTAGTTTCTAAGAATGCTTCTGTGTAGTTTTTATGGGAAGATATTTCCTTTTCCACCATCGGCCACAAAGGGCTTGAAATAAACACATGCAGATTCTACAAAAAGAGAGTTTCAAAACTGCTCTATCAAAACATAGGTTCAACTCTTCGAGTTGAATGCACACATCACAAAGTGGTTTCTCAGAATGCTTCTGTGTAGTTTTTATGTGAAGATATTTGCTTTTCCATCATAGGCCTCAACGCGCTCCAAATATCCACTTACAGTTTCTACGAAAAGAGAGTTTCAAAACTGCTTAATCAAAAGAAAGTACAACTCTGTGAAATGAATGCACACATCACAAAGATGTTTCTCAGAATGCTTCTGTGTAGTTTTTATGTGAAGATATTTCCTTTTCCATAACAGGCCTGAAAGCGCTCCAAATATCCATTGCAGATTCCACAAAAAGAGTGTTTCAAAACTCCTCTATCAAAAGGAAGTTTCAACTCCGTCAGATGAATGTAAATGTCACAAAGAAGTTTGTCAGAATGCTTCTATGTAGTTTTTATTTGAAGACATTTCCTTTTCGACCATAGGCAGCAAAGGGCTTCAAATATCATCTTGCAGATTCCACAAAAAGAGTGTTTCAAAACTGCTCTATCAAAAGATAGGTTCAACTCTGGGTGTTGAATGCGCACATCACAAAGAAGTTTTTCAGAATGCTTCTGTGTAGTTTTTATACGAAGCTATTTCCTTTTCCACAATAGGCCTCCAAAGGCTCCAAATATCCACTTGCAAATTCTACTAAAGGAGTGTTTACAAACTGCTCAACCAAAAGAAAGGTTCCACTTTGTGAGATGAATACACACATCACAAAGAAGTTTCTCAGAATGCTTCTGGGTAGTTTTTTCTTTTCTACAATAGGCACCCAAGGACACCAAATATCCACTTGCAGATTCTACTAAATGAGTGTTTCCAAACTGCTCAATCAAGAAAAAGGTTCATCTCTGTGAGATGAATGTTCACATCACTAAGGAGTTTCTCAGAACTCTTCTGTGTACTTTTTATGTGAAGATATTTCCTTTTCCACCATAGGCGTCAAAGGTCTCCAAATATCCACTTGCACATTCTACAAAAACAAAGTTTCAAAACTGATCTATCAAATAAATTTTGATATCATCAAAATTTATTTTGATGGTTCAAATCATTGAGATGAATGCACACATCACAAGGAATTTTCTCATAATGATTCTGTGTAGTTTTTCTATGAAGATATTCCCCCTTCCAAAATGGGCCTGAAAGCACTACAAATGTACACTTGTAGATTCTACAAAAAGTGTGTTTCAAAACTGCTCAATGAAAAGAAAAGTTCTACTCGGTCAGATGAATGCACACATCACAAAGCAGTTTGTCAGAATGTTTCTCTATAGTTTTTATTTTAAGAAATTTCCTTTTCCACCATTGGCCTCAAAGCGTTCTAAATGTACAATTGCAGATTCTAGAAAAAGAGTGGTTCAAAGCTGCTCAATCAAAAGAAATGTTCAAATCTGTGAGATAAATGCACACATTACAAAGAAGTTCCAGAATCCTTCTGTCTAGTTATTTTGTGAAGATATTTCTTTTTCCACCATATGCCTCATAGTGATCCAAATATCCACTTGTAAATTCTACATAAAGAGTGTTTCAAAACTGCTCAATCGAAAGTAATGTTCAACTCTGTGAGATGAATGCACAAATCACGAAGAAGTTTGTCAGAATGTTTCCGTCTAGTTTTTATGTGAAGATATTTCCTTTTCCAGCATAGACCTCAAAGCGCTCCAAATGTCCACTTGCAGATTCTATAAAAGGAGTGTTTCCAAACTGTTCAATCAAAGAAAGGTTCCACTCTGTCATTTGAATTCACACATTGCAAAGAACTTTCTCAGAATGTTTCTGTCTACTATATATGTGAAGATATTTTCTTTCCCACCATAGGCCTTAAAGCGCTCCAAATGTCCACTTGCAGATTCTACAAAGAGAGTGTTTCCTAACTTCTCAATCAAAAGAAAGGTTCAACTCTGTGAGATGATTGAACACATCACAAAGTATTTTCTCAGAATGATTCCGTCTAATTTTTATGTGAAGATATTTCCTTTTCCACCATAGGCCTCAAAGAGCTCCAAATGTACAATTGTGGATTCTTCAAAAAGGGTGTTTCAAAATTGTTCATTGAAAAGAAATGTTCAACTCTGTGAGATGAATGCACACATCACAGAGTGGTTTGTCAGAATGTTTCTGTATAGTTTTTATGAGAAGATAATTCCTTTTCCACCATAGTCCTCGAAGCACTCTAAATGTCTAATTGCAGAATCTACAAAAAGTGAGTTTCAAAGCTGCTAAATAAAAAGAAATTTTCAACTCTGCGAGATGAATGCAAACATCACAAATAAGTTTCTCACAATGCTTCTGTCTAGTTATTATGTGAAGATATTTCATTTTCCACCATAGGCTTCAAAGCGCTCCAAATGTCCACTTGCAAATTCTACAAAAAGAGTGTTTCAAAACTGCTCAATTGCAAGTAAGGTTCAACTCTGGGAGATGAATGCACACATCACAAAGATGTTTGTCAGAATGCTTCTGCCTAGTTTTTATGGGAAGATATTTCCTTTCCCACGACAGGCTGCAAAGCACTCCTAATATCCACTTTCAGATAGTACAAAAAGGATGTTTCAAAACTGCCCAATCAAAAATAGAGTTCATCTTAGTGAGATGAATTTACATATCACAAACAATTTTCACAGAATGATTCTGTGTAGTTTTTATGTGAAGATATTTCCTTTTACAACTTAGGCCACAAAGCTCTGCAAATGTCCACTTGCAGATTCTACAAAAAGAGTGTTTCAAAACTGCTCAATCAAAAAAAAGTTCAACTCTGTGAGATGAGTGCACATATCAAAATAATTTTTTCAGAATGATTCTGTCTAGTTTTTATGTGAAGATACTTCATTTCCCACCTTAGGCCACAAAGGGCTCCAAATGTCCTATTGCAGATTCTACAAAAAGAGTGTTTCAACCCTGCTAAATCAACAGAAAGTTTCAACTCTGTGAGATGAATGCACACATCACAAAGGAGTTTCTCAGAATTCTTCTGTCTAGTACTTAAGTGAAAATATCTCCTTTTCCACCATGAGCCTCAAAGCGCTCCTAATGTCCACTTGCAGATTCTACAAAAAGAGATTTTCCAGACTACACAATCAAAAGAAAGGTTCAACTCTGTGTGATGAATGCACACATCACAAAGTAGTTTCTCAGAATGCTTCTGTCTAGTTCTTAAGTGAAGTTATTTCCTTTTACACCACAGTCTTCAAAGCCCTCCAAATGTCCACTTGCAGATTCTACAAAAAGAGAGTTTCCAAACTATTCAGTCAAAAGAAATGTTCATCTGTGTTAGACCAATGTGCACATCAAGAAGAAATTTGTCAGAATGCTTCTGTCTTGTTTTTATGTGAAGATATTTCCTTTGCCACCATAGGCCTCAAAGCACTCCAAGTGTCCACATGCAGATAGTACAAAAACAGTGGTTCAAAAGTGCTCCATCAAATGTAAGATTCAACTCTGTGAGATGAATGCACATATCACAAAGGAGTTTCTCAGAATGCTTTTGTCTACTTTTTATGTAAAGATATTTCCTTTTCCACCAGAGGCCTCAAAGTGCTCCAAATGTACACTTGCAGATTCTACAAAAACAGTGTTTCCAAACTGCTAATCAAAAGGAAGTTTCAACTCTGTTAGATGAATGAACACATCACAAAGAATTTTCTAAGAATGATTCTGTCTAGTTTTTATGTGAAGATATTTCCTTTTCCACTATAAGCCTCAAAGCGCTCCAAATGTACAATTGCAGATTCTTCAAAAATGGTGTTTCAAAATTGATCATTGAAAAGAAAGGTTCAACTCTGTAGATGAATTCAAACATCACAGAGTAGTTTGTCAGAATGTTTCTGTATAGTTTTTAGAGAAGATAATTCCTTTTCCATCATAGTCCTCGAATCACTCCAAATGTCCAATTGCAGATTCTACAAAAAGTGTGTTTCAAAGCTGCTCAATAAAAAGAAATTTTCAACTCTGTGAGATGAAATCACACAGGACAAAGAAGTGTCTCAGAATGGTTCTATGTAGTTTTTATGGGAAGATAATTCATTTTCCACCATTGGCCACAAAGGGCTCCAAATAACCACTTGCAGATTCTACTAAAAAGGTGTTTCAAAACTGGACGATCAAAAGAAAGTTTTGACTCCGTTAGATGAATGCACACATCACAAATAAGTTTCTGAGAATGCTTTGGTGTAGTTTTTGTGAATGTATTTCCTCTTCCACAATAGGCCTCAAAGTGCTCCAAATATAAACGTGCAGATTCTGTAAAAAGAGTATTTCAAAACAGCTCAATGAAATGAAATGCTCAACTCTGTGAAATGAATGAACACATCACAGATAATTTTCTCAGAATGATTCTGTCTAGTTTTTATGTGAAGATATTTCCTTTTCCACCAAGGCCTCAAAGTGCTCCAGATGTACACTTGCAGATTCTACAAAAAGAGGGTTCCAAAACTACTCAATCAAAAGTGAGGTTCAACTCTGTGAGATTAATGCACACATCACAAAGAAGTTTGTCAGAATGCTTCTGTCTAGTTTTTATGTGAAGATATTTCCTTTTCCACCATAGGCCACAAAGCACACCAAATGTCCAGTTGCAGATTCTACAAAAAGATTGTTTCAAAACAGCTCAATCAAAACAAAGGTTCAACTCTGTGAGATGAATGCACACATCACAAAATAATTTGTAAGAATGCTTCTGTCTAGATTTTATGTGTAGATATTTCCTTTCTCACCATTGAAATCAAGGCACTCTCAATGTTCACTTGCAGATAGTAAATAAAGGGAGCTTCGAAACTGCTCAATCAACAGTAAGGTTCAACTCTGTGAGATGGAATGGAATTTGCAGAGGAATGTGGATTGCAATGTGGAATGGAATGTGGAATGGAATGAGGAATGGAATGGAATAGAATGTGGAATGGAACATGGAATGGAATGTGGAATGGAACTTGAAAAGGAATGTAGAATGGAATGTGGAATGGAACGTGGAATGGAACGTGGAATGGAACTTGGAAAGGAATGTACAATGGAATGTGGAATGCAAAGTGAAATGGAATGGAATGGAATGTGGAATGGAAGGTGGAATGGAACATGGAATGGAAAGTGGAATGGGATGTGCAATGGATTGTGGAATGGAAAGTGGAATGGAAAGGAATGTAACGTGTAATGGAACGTGGAATGAAATGGAATGGAAAGTGGAATGGATAGTGGAATAGAACATGGAAAAGAATGTGGAATGGAATGTGGAATGGAATGTGGAATGGAATGTGGAAGGCAATGTGCCATGGAATGGAATGGAATGTGGAATGGAACTTGCAATGGTTCCTGTAATTAAACGTGGAATGGAACGTAAAATGGAACTGGAAGGGAATGTGGTATGGAATGTGCAATGGAATATGGAATGGAACGTGAAATTTAATGGATTGGAATGTTGAATGGAACGTGGAATGGAATGGAATGGAATGAGAAATGGAATGTGGAATGGAATGTGGAATGCAATTGAATGGAATGGGGAATGGAATGGAATGGAATGTGGAATGGAAAGACATGGAACATGGAATGGGACGTGGAATGGAAAATGGAATACAACATCGAATGGAACTTGGAAAGAAATGTCAAATGGAATGGAATGTGAACTGGAATGGAAAGGAATGAGGAATGGAACGTAATGGAATGTGGAATGGAACATAGAATGGAAAGTGGAATGAAATGTGGATGTAATGGAATGGAACGTGGAATTGAATGGAATGCAATGTGAAATGGAAAGTGGAATGGAAAGGAACGTATAATTTAATGGAATGGAAAGTGGAATGGAACATGGAATGGAAAGGAATGGAACTTGAAATGCGACGTGGAATGGAAAGTGGAATGGAACATGGAATGGAACATGGAATGGAATGGAATTGAACGTGTAATGGAATGAAATGGAATGTGGAATGGAAAGGAATGCAACGTGGAATGGGACGTGGAATGGAAAGTGGAAAGGAATGGAATGGAATGTGGAATGGAATGGAATGGAGTGGAATATAGAATGGAATGGAATGGAAAGGAATGGAATGGAATGCGGAATGCAATGGAATGAAAGGTGGAATGGAATGGAAAGGAATACAAAGAATTGTGTAATGGAATGGAATAGAATGGAAACTGAAATATAATTTGGAACGGAATTTGAAATGGAATGTGGTATTAAAGGTGGAATGGAATGGAATGGAAAGTGGAAAGGAATGTGGAAAGGAATGCAATGGATTGAGAATGGAATGGATGGAATATGAAATGGAATATTGAATGGAATGTGGAATGGAATGTGGAATGGAACGGAATGGAATGAGGAATGGAATGTGGAATGGAATGTGGAACGGAACGTTTAATGGAATGTGGAACGGAATGTGGAGTGGAATGGAATGGCATATTAAATGGAATGGAATGGAATGTTAAATGGAATGGCATGGAATTTGGAAAGGAAAGTCGACTGGAATGTGCAACAGAATGCAATGGAAAGTGGAATGGAGTGGAATGGAAAGTGGAATGAAATGTGGTATCGAATGGAATGGAGTGGAATGTGGAATGGAATGTGGAATGGAATGGAATGGAATGTGGAATGGAATGTGCAATGGAATAAAATGGAATGTGGAATGAAATGGAATGGAATGCAATGTAGAATGAAATGCAATGGAATATGGAATGGAGTGGAATGGAATGTGGAATGAAACGGAATGGAATGCAATGTGGAATGAAATGCAATGGAATATGGAATGGAGTGGAATGGAATGTAAAACGGAATGTGCAATGGAAAGTGGAATGGAATGTGGAATGGAATGGAATGGAATGTGGAATGGAATTGAACTTGGAATGTAATGGAATGGAATGTGGATTGGAATGGAATGGAATGGAATGTGGAATAGAATAGATTGGAATGTGGAATGGAATGTGGAATGAATTGTGGAATGGAACGGAATGGAACAAGGAATGGAACGTGGAATGGGATGTTCAATGGAATATGGAATGGAAAGTTGAATAGAATGGAATGGAACGTGGAATTGAATGTGGAAAGGAATGGAATGGAATGTGGAATGGAACGTAGAATGAAACGTGTAAAGGAATGTGGAATGGAACGTGGAACGGAATGTGGAATGGAATGTGGAAGGGAATGTGGAGGGGAATGAAATGGAATTTAATAGAATGTGGAATGGAACGGGCAATGTATCGTGGAATAGAGTGTGGAATGGATCGTGGAATGGAATGTGAAATGGAATGTGGAATGGAATGTGGAATGGAATATGGAATGGAACGTGAAATTGAATGGAATGAAATGTTGAATAGAACGTGGAATGGAATGGAATGGAATGTGGAATGGAATGTGGAATGTTTTGGAATGGAACGTGGAATGGAACGTGGAAAGGAAAGTGGAATGGAATGGAATGGAATGTGGAATGAAACGCGGAATGTAATGGAATGGAATGTGGAATGGAACGTGGAATTGAAGCTGGAAAAGTACGAGGAATGGAATGGAATGGAAAGTGGAATGGAACTTGGAAAGAATGGAATGGAACTTGGATTGGAATGTGAAATGGAATGTGGAATGGAACGTGGAATGGAACGTGGAATGAAACCGATTGGAATGTAGAATGGAATGGGATGGAACTTGGAATGCAATGTGGAATGGAATGTGAAATGGAACGTGGAATGGAAAGTGGAGTGAAAGGGAATGGAATGTGGAATGGAATGGAATGTGGAATGGAATGGAATGGAATGTGGAATGGAAAGGAATGGAACATGAAATGGGTCGTGGAATGGAACAAGGATTGCATCGTGGAATGGAACGTGGAACGGAATGTGGAATGCAATGGAATGGCATGTGGAATCGAATGGAACGGAATATGGAATGGAATTGAATGGAGTGGAATGTGGATTGGAATCGAATAGAATGGAATGGAAGGTGGAATGCGATGGAATGGAATGTGGAATGGAATGGAATGGAATGGAATGTGGAATGTAATGTAATGGAATGGAATGGAATGTGTAATTTAATGGAACGGAATGAGGAATGGAATGGATTAGAATGTGGAATGCAATGGAATGGAACTTGGAATGGAATGTGGAATGGAATGTGGAATGGATTGTGCAATGGAATGGAAAGGAATGTGGAATAGAATGGTGTGTAATGGATTGTGGAATGGAATTTGGAAAGGAATGCGGAATGGAATGAAATGGAATGTACAATGAAATGGAATGGAATGTGGAATGGAATGGAAAGGAAATTAAAATAGAATGTGGAACGGAATGAGAAATGGAATGTGGAATGGAATGTGGAATGGAATGAAAAGGAATGTCGAATGGAATGGTATGGAACGTGGAATGGAACGGAATGGAACGTGGAATGGAAGGTGGAATGGAACATGGAATGGAAAGTGGAAAGCAATGTGGAATGGAATGTGGAATGCAATGGAATGGAATGTGATATGAAATGTGAAATGGAATGGAACAGAATGTGGACAGGAATGTGGAATGTAATGCAATGGAATGAGAATGGAATGTGCAATGGAATGGAATGGAATGTTTAATGGAATGTGGTATGGAATGGATTGGAATGTGGAATGGAATGTGGAATGAAATGCGAAATGGTAGGGAAAGGAATGTGGAATGCAATGTGGAATGAAACGTGAAATGGAACGTGGATTCGAATGGAATGAAACTTGGAACAGAATGTGGAATGGAATGGAAGGGAATGTGGAATGAACTGTGGAGTGTAATAGAAAGGAATGTGGAACAGAATGGAATGGAATATTGAATGGAAAGTGGAATGGAACAGAATGGAATGTGGAATGGAATGTGCAATGCAAAGTGGAATGGAAAGTTTAATGGAATGGAATGGAATGTGGAATGGAATGTGGAATGGAATCGAATGGAATGTGGAATGGAATGTGGAACGGAGTGTGGAATGGAATGGAATGGAATGTGGAATGGAATGTGGCAAGAAATTTAATAGAATGTGGAATGGAAAGTGGATTGCAATGTAGAATGGGTTGTGGAATTGAAATTGGAATGGAATGGAATGGAAAGTGGAATGGAACGTGGAATGGAATTGAACGGAAAGGGGAATGGTTTGTGGAATGGAACTTGTAATGGAATGGAATGGAATGTGGAATGGAAAGTGAAATGCAATGGAATTGATCGTGGAATATAACGTCTAATGGAACGTGGAATGGAATGTGGAATTGAACATAGGATAGAAAGTGGAATCAAGTGTGGAATGGAATGCAATGGAATATGGAAAGGAATTTGGAATTGAGTGTGAAATGGAAGGTGGAATGGAATGTAATGGAATGTGGAATGGATCGAGGAATTGAATGGAATGGAATGGAATGGAATGTGGAATGGAATGTTCAATGGAATGGAATGAAATGTGGAATGAAATGTTTATTGGAATGGAATGGAACGTGGAATGGAATGGAATGGAATGTGGAAAGAAATTTAACGGACATTGGAATGGAATGTGGAATGGAATGGAATGGAATTTAAAGAAATGTGGAATGGCAAGTGAATTGGAATGCAACAGATTGTGGAATAGAATGTGAAATGAAACGCAATGGAATGAGAATGGAAAGTGGAATGGAATGTGGAACGGACTGCCGAATGGAATGTGGAATGGATTGTGGAATTGAACGGAATGTGGAAAAGAATGTGGAATGGAATGTGGAATTAAATGGAATGGAATGTGAAATGGAATGAAATGGAATGTGGAAAGGAAACTGGAATGGAATGCAATGGAATGTGAAATGGAACGGAAAGGAATGTGGAATAGAATGTGGAATGGAATATGGAATGGAACGGAATGGTATGTGGAATGGAATGTGAAATCCAATGTGGAATGGAATGGAATGGACGGTGGAATGGAATGTTATGGAATGGTATGGAATGTGGAATGGAATGGAATGGAATGTGGAATGGAACGTGGAATGGAGCGTGGAATGGAACGTGGAATGCAATGCGGAATAGAGAGGAATGGAAAGTGAAATGGAATGTGGGATGGAATGGAATGGACCCTGGAATGGAATGTGGAATGGAATGTGGAATGGAATGGAATGGAATGTGCCAGGCAATGTGGAATGGGATGTGGAATGCAATGGAAGGAATGTCGAATGGAATGGGATATGGAATGGAATGGAAGGTCAAATGGAATGTGGAAAGGAATCGGGAATGGACAGTGGAATGGAAAGTGCAATGGAATGTGGAATGTATTGTGGAATGGAAAGTGGAATAGAATGGAATGGAACATGTAACGGAATGTGGAATGGAAAGTAATGTAATATGGAAAGGAATGTGGAAATGAAAGTGGAATGGAATTCAATGGAATGTTTAATGTAACATGGATTGGAAGGGAATGGAAAGTGGAAATGAACGTGTATTGTAAACTGGAGTGGAATAGAATGTAGAATGGAATGTGGAATGGAATGTGGAATGGAATGGAATGGAATGTGGAATGGAATGGAATGGAAGGTGGAATGGTATGGAATGGAGTGTAATAGAAAGGAATGTGGAACAGAATGGAATGGAATATGGAATGGAATGTGGAATGGAACAGAATGGAATGTGGAATGGAACTTGCTATGGAATGTGGAATGGAAAGTTTAATGGAATGGAATGGAATGTGTAATCAAACATGGAATGAATTCGAATGGAACGTGGAATGGAAAGTGGAATGGAATGTGGAATGGAATGCGGAATGGAATAGAATTGAATGTGGAATGGAATGTGGAACGGAGTGTGGAATGGAATGGAATGGAATGTGGAATGTAATGTGGCAAGTAATTTAACGGAATGTGGAATGGAAAGTGGATTGCAATGTAGAATGTGTTGTGGAATGGAATGTGGTATAGAACGGAATAGAATGTGGAACGGAATGTGGAATGTAGTGTGGAATAGAACTTGGAATGGAATGCAATGGAATATGGAATGGAACGTGTAATGGAATGGAATGCAAAGTGGAACAGTATGTGGAATGGAAATTTTAATGGAATGGAATGGAATGTGGAATGGAAAGTGAAATGCAATGGAATTCAACGCGGAATATAACGTCTAATGCAAAGTGGAATGGAATGTTTAATTAAACATACGATATAATGTGGAATCAAGTTTGGAATGGAACGGAATAGAATATGGAAAGGAATGTGGAATTGAGTGTGGAATGGAACGTGTAATGGAATTCAATGGAATGTGGAATGGAACGTGGAATTGAATGGAATGAAACGAAATGGAATGTGGAATGGAACGTGGAATGGAATGTGCAATGGAATGGAATGAAATGTGGAATGAAACGTGTATTGGAAAGGAATGTAATGTGGAATGGAATGGAGTGGAATGTGGAATGGAATTTAACGGACATTGGAAAGGAACGTGGTTTGGAATGTGGAAAGGAATGTGGAATGGAATGTGGAAAGGAATGTGGAATGAAATGTGGAATGGAACGGAATTGAACATGGAATGGAATGTGGAATGGAACGTAGAATGCAATGGAATGGAATGTGGAATGGGATGGATTGGAGTGAGGAATGGGACGTAGAGTGGAATGTGGAAGGGAATTTGGAACGGAACGTGGAATGGAACGTGGAATGGAATGGAATGGAATGTGTAACAGAATGGAATGGAATGTGGAATGGAATGGACTGGAATTTGGAATGGTGTGGAATGGAATGTTGATTGGAACCTGAAATGGAAAGTGCAATGTAACGTGGAATGGAAAGCAATGCAATGTGGAATGGAATGCAGTGGAATGTGGAATGGAATGTAACGTAATGTGGAATGGAATGTGGAATGGAATATGGAATAGAATGTGTAATGGAATGGAATGGAATGCGAAATGGAATGGAATGCAATGCGAAATGGAACGTGGAATGGAACGTGGAATGGAACGTGGAATGGAACGTGGAATGGAACTTGGAATGGAATGTGGAATGGAATGGAAAAAATGAGAATGAAATGAATTGGAATTTGGAATAGAATGTGGTATGGAATGGAATGGAATGTTGAATGGAATACAATGGAATGGTATGGAATGTGGAATGGAGTAGAATGGAACGGTATGGAATGTGGAATGGAATGGAAAGGAATGTGGAATGGAATGTAGAATGGAATGGAATGGAACGTGGAATGGATTGTGTAATGGAATGAGGAATAGAACGTTCAATGGAACGTGGAATGGAATGGAATGGAACGTGGAATGGAATGTGGAATGGAATGCGGAATGGGAGGTGGAATAGAATGTGCAATGTAATTTGGAACGGAAAGGAATGGAATGTGGAATGGAAAGGAATGGAATGTGGAATGGAATGTGGAATAGAATGGAATGGAAGGCAGAATAGAATGCGAAATGGAATGGATAGGAATCCGGAATGGAATGGAAAGGAATGGTATGGAATGTGGAATGGAAAGTGGAATGGAAACTAGAATGGAATGTGGAATGGAACATGGAATTGAATAGAATGAAATGTGCAATGGAATGTGGAATGGAATGTGTAATACAACGTGGAATGGAAAGTGGATTTGAACGTGTAATGGAAGGTGGAATGGAATGGAATGGAACTTGAAATGGAAAGTGGAGTGGAATGGAATGGAATGTGGAACGGAATGGAATGGAATGTGGAATGGAAAGGAATGGATCGAGGAATGGAACATGGAATGGAACGTGGAAAGCAACGTGGAATGGAACGTGGAATGTAATGAGAAATGGAATGGAATGGAATGGAATGGGGAATAGAATGGAACGGAATGTGGAATGGAATGAAATGGAGTGGAATGTGGAATGGAATGGAATGGAATGGAATGGAATGGAATGCGGAATGCAAAGGAATGAAATATGGAATGGAATGGAATGAAATGGAATGGAATGGAATGGAATTGACAGAGGCATGCAATGGAATGGAATCTAATGGAATTTGGAATAGAATGGAATGGAATGTGGAATGGAATGGAATGTTATGTGAAATGGAATGTGGAATAGAATGCGGAATGGAAAGTGCAAAGGAAAGTGGAATGGAATGGAATGGAATGTGGAATGGAAAGTGGAATTGAATCGAATGGAACGTGGAATGGAAAGTAGAATGGAATGGAGTGGAACGTGGAATCGAAGGTGGAATGGAACGTCGAATGGAATGATCAATGGAATGTGGAATTGAACGTGGAATGGAATGGAATGAAAAGTGGAATGGGAAGTGAAATGTACTGTAAAGGAATGAAATGGAATGTGGAATGGAATGGAATGGAATGTAGAAAGGAATGTGGAATGGAATGTGGAATGGAATGTGGAATGGAACAGAATGGAATGTGGAATGGTATGGGGAATGGAAAGTGGAATGGAAAGTGGATTTGAATGGAATAGAATGTCGAATGGAACGTGGAATGTAACGGAATGGAATGTGGAATGGAATGTTCAAGGGAATGTGAAATGGAAAGTGGAATGGAATGGAAAGGAATGTTGAATAGATCGTGGAATGAAATGGATTGGAACGTGGCATGAAACTTGTAGTGGAAGGTGGAATGGAACGTGGAATGGAATGTGGAATGGAACATGGAATAGAATGTGGAATGGAATGTGGAATGTAACCTGGGATGGAATGGAATGGAAGGTGAAATGAAACGTGGAATGGAATGCAATGGAACATGGAACGGAATGTGGAATGGAATGAGGAATGAAATGTGGAATGGAGCGTGGAATGGAAGAGAATGGAACGTGGAATGGAATGTGGCATGAAATGTCAAATGGAAAGGAGTGGAATGTGGAATAGAATGAGGATTGGAATAGAATGAAATCCGGAACGGAATGGAATGGAATGGAGTGGAATATGGAATGGAATGGAATGGAACGTGGAAAGGAACGTGGAATGGAACATGAAATGGAATGTGGAATGGAAAGGAATGGAATGAAATATTGAAAGGAATGGAATGGAATGTGTAATGGAATGTGTAATGTAAAGTGGAATGGAATGGAATGGAATGGAATTGAAAGGAATGAGGAATTAAATGGAAAGGAATGTGGAATGGAAAGGAATGGAATGCGGAATGCAATGGAATTTTATAGAATGTGAATTAGAATGTAATGGAATGGAAAGGAATGTGGAACGGAATGCAATGGAATGTCGAAAGGAATGCAATGGAATGGAATGGAATGCGGAACTGAATCAATTGGGAAGTGGAATGCAATTGAATGGAATATGGAATGCAATGGAATGGAATGGAATGGAAGGTGGAATGGAATATGAAATGGAATGAGGAATGGAACGTGGAATGGAATAAAATGGATCTCAGAATGGAGTGGAATGGAACGTGGAGTGGAATGTAATGGAACGTTGAAAGGAACGTGGAATGGAACGTGGAAAGGAAAGTGGAGTGGATACTATAATGGAATGCAATGGAATGTGGAATGGAATGGAATGGAAAGTGGAAAGGAATGGTATGGAATGTGAAATGGAATGGAATGGAATATGGAATGGAAAGTGGAATGGAATGAAAGGGAAAGTGGAATGGAACGCCTAATGGAAAGTGGAATGCAACGTGGAATGGAATTCAATGGAACGTGGTATGGAATGTGGAAGGAATGTGGAATGGAATGGAAAGGAGTGTGGACTAAAACGAGGAACGGAAGGGAATGGAACATGGAATGGAATGTGGAATGGAATGTGGAATGGAATGTAATGGAATGCGGGATGCAATGTGGAATGGAATGTGGAATGGAATGGAATGTGGAAGGGAGCGTGGAATGGAAAGGAATGGAATATGGAATGGAACGCTCAATGGAATGTGGAAAGGAATATGTCGGAATGTGTAACAGAATGTGGAATGGAACGTTGAATAGAAAGGAATGGAATGTGGAATGGAATATGGAATGGAATGTAGAATGGAAAGTGGAATGGAATGGAATGAAATGTGGAATCTAATGTGGAAAGGAACGTGGAATGGAAGGTGGAATGGAATGGAATCGAATGTGGAATGGAGTGGGGAATGGAATGGAATAGAATGTGCAATTAAATTTGCAATGGAATGGAAAGGAATGTGGAATTAAATTTGCAATGGAATGGAAAGGAATGTGGAATGGAATGGAACGTGGAATGGAATGTGGAATGCAACGGAATGGAATGTGGAATGAAATGTGGAATGCAATGAAATGCAATTTGGAATGGAATGTGGAGTGGAATGGAATGCAATGAGGAATGGAACGTGCAAAGAAATGTGGAATGGAGCGTGGAATGGAAGATGGAATGGAATGGAATGGAATGTGGAATGGAAGATGGAATGGAATGGAATGGAATGTGGAATGGAATGTGGAATGGAATGGAATTTAATGGAATGTGGAATGGAATGGAATGTTTAATGGAATGGAATGGAATGCAATGTGGAAAGGAATGGAATGGAATGGAATGCGGAATGGAATGTGGAATAGAATGGAAAGGAATGTGGAATGGAATGGAATGTGGAATGGAATGGAAAGTTTAAATGGTATGTAATGGAATGTGGAATGGAATGTGTACTGGAATGTAACACTGTGTGGAATTGAATGTGGAATGGAATGGAATGGAATGGAATGTAAAGTGGAATGGAATGTTCAATGGAATGTCTAATGGAATGTGGAATGGAATGGAATGGAATGTGGAATGGAATGTGGAATGGAATGTTCAATGTTTTGTGGAATGGAATGTGGAATAGAATGTAATGGAATGTGGAATGGAATGTGTAATAGAAGGTGAAATGGAACGGAATGGATTGTGGAATTGAATATGGAATGGAAAGTGGAATGGAACGTGGAATGGAATGTGGAATGGAATGTAATGGAATGTGGAATGGAACGTGGAATGGAACGTGGAATGGAATGGAATGGAATGTAAAATGGAATCGAATTTAATGTGGAATTGAATGGTATGGTATGTGGAATGGAATGGAATGGATTGAAATGTGGAATGGAATGGAATGTGAAATGTAATGGAATGTGGAATGGAATGGAATGGAATGTGAAATGTAATGGAATGTGGAATGGAATGGAATGGACTCTAATGTAATGCAGAATTGAATTGAATAGAATGTAGAATGGAATGGAATGGAATGTCGAATGGAATGGAATGGAACGTGGAATGGAATGTGGAATGAAATGTGTAATGGAAAGTGGAATGGAATGGAAGGGAAAGTGTAATAGAATGGAATGGAATGGAATGAGGAATTCAATGTGGAATGGAATGTGGAATTGAACGGAATGGAATGTGAAATGAAATGGAATGGAATGTGGAATGGAATGGATCGGAATGTGGAATGAAATGGAATGGAAAGTGAAATAGAATGTGGAATGGAAAGTGGAATTGAATGTGGAACAGAACGTGGAACTGAAGGTGGAATTGAATCGAATGTATTCTGAAATGGAATGTGCAATGGAATGGTATGGAATGTAGAATGGAATGTTGAATGCAATGTGGAATGGAATGGAAAGAAACGTGGAATGAAATGTGGAATGGAACGTGGAAAGGAACGTGGAATTGAATAGGGAATTGAATGGAACAGATTGTGGAATGTAATGTGGAATGGAATCCTATGGAATATGGAATGGAATGTGGAAAGCAATGTGGAATGGAATGGAATGGAATGGAATGTGGAATGGAATGTGGAATGGAGCATGGAATGGAACGTGGAATGGAATGCATTGGAATGTGGAATGGAACGTGGGATGGAATGGAATGGAATGTGTAATGGAATGTTGAATGCAGTGTGAAATGGAATGGAAAATGGAATGCAATGTGGAATGGAATGGAATGGAATGTTTAGATGGAATGGTATGGAATGTGGAATAGAATATGGTCTGTAATGGAATTCAATGTGGAATGGAATGTGGAACTTATTGGAATGGAACGTGGAATGGAATGTGGAATGCAACGTGGAATGAAAAATGGAACAGAATAGAATGGAATCTGTAATGGAAGGGAATGGAATGTTGAATGCAATATGCAATGGAATGGAATGGAAAGGAGTGGAAAGTGTAAGGCAATGGAGTGGAATATGGAGTGGAAAGAAATGGAACGTGGAAAGGAACGCGGAATGAAACGAGGAATGCAATGTGGAATGGAACGTGTAATGGAAAGTGGAATGGAATGGAATGGAATGGAATGGAATGTGGAATGGAAGGGAATGGAACGTGGAATGCAACGTGAAATGGAAAGCAGAAAGCAACGTGGAGTGGAACTTGGAATGGAATGTGGAATGGAATTGAATGGAATGTGGAATGGAATGGAATAGAATGACGAATGGAATGGAATGTATTGGAATTTGGAATGGAATGGAATGGAATGCAACATATAATGGAATGGAATGTGGAATGGAATGGAATGGAATGGAAAGTGGAATAGAAAGGAATGGAATGGAATGTGGAATGGAATGTCGAATTGAATGTGGAATGGAATGGAAAGGAATGTGGAATTGAATGGAATGGAAGGTAGGAGGTTTTGGAATGGAAAGTGGAATGGAATGTGGAAAGGAACGTGGAATGGAGTGCACTGGAACTTGGAAGGGAACGTGGAATGGAATGCAATGGAATGTGGAATGAAATGCAATGCAATGTGGAATGGAACATGGAATGGAAGGTGGAATGGAAAGTGGAATTGAACGTGGAATGGAATGGAATGGAAGGTTGAATGGAATGTGGAATGGAATGTGGAATGGAACGTTCCATTCCACATTCCATTCCATTCCATTCCATGTTCCTTTCCTTTCCATTCCACACTCCATTCAATTGCATTCCACATTCCATTCCACATTCCATTCCATTACATTGCACAATCCTTTCCATTCCATTCCACATTACATTCCACATTCCATTCCACATTCCAGTCCATTGCAGCTCACATTCCATTCCATTCCATTCAACATTCCATTCCACATTCCATTCCTTTCCATTCCACATTCCATTCAATTCCATATTCCACTCCTTTCCATTGAATTCCACATTTCATTCCATTCCACGTTACATTCCCTTCCATTCCACATTCCATTCCATTCCATTCCATTCCACATTCCATTCCATTACATTCCACATTCCACTCCATTCTATTCCACGTTCCATTCCTAATTCCATTACACATTCCTTTCAATTCCATTCCACGTGTCATTACGTTCCGTTCCACCTTCCATTCCACTTACCATTCCATTCATTTCCACATTCCATTCCATATTCCATTCCGTTCCATTCCACATATCATTCCATTCCATTCCATTCTCTTCCATTACACATTCCATTCTATTCCATTCCACATTCCATTCACTTCCATTCCCTTCCATTCAACATTCCATTCCATTCCATTCCACATTGCATTCCATTCCATTCCACGTTCCATTCCATTCCATTCCACGTTCCATTGCATTCCGTTCCACATTCCATTCCATTCCATTCCACATTGCATTCCATTCCATTCCATTCCATTCCATTCCACATTCCATTCCATTCCATTCCACATTGCATTCCTTTCCATTCCATTCCACATTCCATTGAATTATACATTCTATTCCATTCCACATACTATTCCATTCCCTTCCACATTCCATTCCGCATACCATTAGACATTCCTTTCCATTCCATTCCACATTCCATTCCACATTTCTTTCCATACCATTCCACATTCCACACCATTCCATTCCACGTTCCATTCTGCATTCCATTACCTTACATTTCGCGTTTCATTACACATTCCATTCCATCACATTCCACATTCCATTCCACTTTCCATTACATTGCACTGCACATTCCATTCCACATTCCCTTCCAGATTCCATTCCATTCCATTCCACATTCCATTCCAAGCATTAGACATTCCATTCCACATTCCATTTCATTTCATTCCACATTCCATTACACATTCCATTCCAATCCATTCCACATTCCATTCGATTGCATCAATATTCCATTCCATATCATTCCACATTCCATTCTGCATTCCACTCCATTCCATTCCACATACCATGCCATTCCATTCTACATTCTATTCCATTGAATTCCACATTCCATTCCATTACATTCCACATTCCATTCCATTACATTCCACATTCCATTCCATTCAATTCCACGTTCCGTTCTATTCCATTCCAAGTTCCATTCCATTTCACCTTCCATTCCATTCCATGTTCCATTCCATTCCATTCCAAGTTCCATTTCATATTCCATTCCATTCCATTACACATTCCATTCCATTCAATTCCACTTTGCATTCCACATTCCATTCCCATTCCATTCCATTCCATTCCATATTCCATTCCAAGCATTCCACATTCCATTCCACATACCACTCCATACCGTTCCACATTCCATTCCACATTCCTTTGCATTCCATTCCACATTCCATGTCACTGCATTTAACATTCCATTCCTTTCCATTGCACACTCAATTCCACATTCCATTTCTTTCCATTCCACATTCCATTCCACATTCCATTCCATTTCATTCCACGTTCCATTCCACATTCCATTCCATTCCATTCCACATCTCATTCAATTCCATTCACTTTCCATTCCACATTCCGTTCCATTCCACAATCCTTTGCATTCCATTGCACATTCCATTCCAAATTCCATTACATTCCTTTCCACATTCCATTCCAATGCAGTTCACATTCCATTCTATTCCATTCCACATTCCATTCCATTCCATTCCACATTCCATACCATTTCGTATTCCATTCCATTCCACATTCAATTCCAATCAACGTTCCATTACACATTCCATTCTATTCCATTCCACATTCCATACCTTTCCACATTCCTTTCAATTCCATTCCGCATTCCATTCCATTCCATTTCAAATTGCATTCCATTCCATTCCATTCCACATTCCATTTCACATTCCATTCCCTTCCATTACACATTCCATTCCATTCAATTGCACATTGCATTCCACATTCCATTCCCATTCCATTCCATTCCATTCCATATTCAATTCCAAGCATTCCACATTCCATTCCACATACCATTCAATACCGTTCCACATTCCATTCCACATTTCTTTGCATTCCATTCCACATTCCATTTCACTGCATTTAACATTCCATTCCTTTCCATTGCACACTCAATTCCACATTCCATTTCTTTCCATTCCACATTCCATTCCATTTCATTCCACGTTCCATTCCACATTCCATTCCATTCCATTCCACATTTCATTCAATTCCATTCACTTTCCATTCCACATTCCATTCCATTCCACAATCCTTTGCATTCCATTGCACATTCCATTCCAAATTCCATTACATTCCTTTCCACATTCCATTCCAATGCAGTTCACATTCCATTCTATTCCATTCCACATTCCATTCCATTCCATTCCACATTGCATACCATTTCGTATTCCATTCCATTCCATTCCATTCCACGTTCAATTCCAATCCACGTTCCATTACACATTCCATTCTATTCCATTCCACATTCCATACCTTTCCACATTCCTTTCCATTCCATTCACACTCCATTCCATTCCATTTCAAATTGCATTCCCTTCCATTCCATTCTATTCCATTCCATTCCATTCCGCATTTCATTCCACATTCCATTCCTTTCCATTCTGCATTCCATTGTACGTTACATTTCACGTTCCATTCCACGTTAAATTGCACGTTCCATTCCACGTTCCATTCCATTCCATTCAACATTCCTTTCCATTCAATTCCACAATCCATTCCATTCCATTCCATTCCATTCCATTCCACGTAGAATTCCACAATCCATTCCAGGTTCCCTTCCATTCCATTCCAAATTCCATTGCACATTCCATTCCATTCCATTGCATTCCACATTCCATTCCATTCCATTCCACATTTCATTTCAAATTCCATTCCATTCCTTTCCATTCCTTTCCAAATGCCATTGAACATTCCATTCCATTGAGTACAATTCCACATCCCAATCCACATTCCATTACATACCATTCCACATTCCATTCCACATTCCGTTGCATTCCATTCCATTCCATTCCACTGCATTCCATTCCACATTCCATTCCACAGTCCATTCCATTCCATTCCTTTCCATTCCATTCCATTCCATTCCACGTTACATTCCAGATTCCATTCCATTCCATTCTACATTCCATTCCATTGCACATTCCATTCCACCTTCCATGCCAAGTTCCATTCCACCTTCCATTCCACGTTCCATTCAACGTTCCATTCCATTCCATTCCACATTCCATTCCATTAAATTCCACATTCCATTCCATTCCATTATTCTGTCCATTCCTTTCCAGATTCCATTCCATTCCATTTCTCATTCTACTCCATTCCATTCCACGTTCCATTCCACATTCCATTCCATTCCATTCCACGTTCCATTCCATTCCATTCCACTTTCCATTCCACATTCCATTCCATTCCATTCCACGTTCCATTCCAAATTATATTCCATTCCACTCCACATTCCATTTCTTTCCATTCCACATACCTTTCCACAATCCATTCCACGCCATTCCATTCGACATTGCATCCCATTCTCTTTCCTTCCATTCCACATTCCATTCCCTTACATTCTGCGTTCCCTTGCATTCCATTCCACATTCGATTCCACGTTCATTTCCAAGTTCCATTACACGATACATTCCACTTTCCATTCCACTTTCCATTGTACGTTCCATTCAGTGTTCCATTCCAAATTTCATTCCATTCCATTTCAAATTCCATTCCATTCCATTCCATTAAATTCCACATTCCATTCCATTGCATTCCATTGCCCATTCCATTCCATTCCAAATTCCATTCCACATTCCATTCACTTCCATTCCACATTGCATTCCTTTCCACATTAGATTCCACATTCCATTCCTCATTGCATTCCATTCCTTTATGCATTTCATTCCATTCCTTATTCCATTCCACATTCGATTCCACATTCCATTCCATTCCATTCCATTCCACATACAATTACATTCCATTCCACATTCCATTAAATTCAATACCCTTCCATTCCAAATTCCATTCCTTTCCATTCCACATTCCATTCCATTCCATTGCACATTCCATTCCACTCCATTCCACATTCCAGTTCCATTCCATTCCAAATTCCATTCCATTCCATTGCACATTCCATTTCATTGCATTCCACATTCCATTCCATTCCATTCCACATTCCATTCCATTCCATTCCACATTCCATTCCATTCCATCCCATATTCCATTCCATTCCATTCCATTCCACACTGCATTCCATTCCATTCCATTCCACATTCCATTCAACAATCCATTCCATTCCATGACACTTTCCATTCCATTCCATTCCACATTCGATTCCAATCCAAATTCCATTGCACATTCCATTCCACTCCGTTCAATTCTATTTTCCATTCCATTCCACTCCATTTCATTCCAAGTTCCACTCCACGTTCCATTCCATATTCCATTCTGTTCCATTCCATTCCATTCCACATTCCATTCCACATTCCATTCCATTCCATTTCACATTCCATTCCACATTCCATTCCATTCCATTTCACATTCCATTCCATTCCATTCCACATTCCATTCCATTCAATTCCATTGCATTCCACATTCCATTCCATTCCATTCCATTCCACATTGCATTCCATTGCATTCCACATTCTATTCCATTCCATTCCACATTCTATTTCACATCCCTTTCCATTCCATTCCACGTTCCATTCCACATTCAATTCCATTCCATTCCACATTTCATTCCATTCCAATCCATTCAAGTCCACATTCCATTCCATTCCATTCCATTACACTTTCGATTCCATTACGTTACACATTCCATTACACATTCATTTTATTCCATTCCACTTTCCATTCCACATTCCATTCCACATTCCTTCACATTCCATTCCACATTCCATTCCATTCCATTACACATTCCATTCCCTTCCTTTTCTTTCCATTTCATTCCATTCCATTTCATACTCCATTCCACATTACCTTCCATTCCACTCCACGTTCCATTCCGCATTCCATTCCTTTCCATTCCACATTCCATTCCATTCCATTTCAAATTCTATTCCATTCCATTCCACATTCCAATCCATTCGATTCCACATACCATTCCATTCCATTCCATTCCACATTATATTCCATTCTATTAAATATTCTATTCCACATTCCATTCCATTCCACATTCCATTCGTCAATCCATTCCATTCCACATTGTATTCGATATTCCTTTCCATTCCAATCCCTATTCCATTCCATTCCATTACATATTCTATTCCACTTTCCATTCCAGTGCTTTCCACATTCCATTCCACAATCCTCTCCATTACATTTCACATTGCATTCCACATTCCATTCCATTCCCTTCCACATTCCAGTAAACATTACTTACCATTCCTTTCCACATTGCATTGCACAGTCCATTGCAATCCATTGCACATTGCATTCCACATTCCTTTCCATTCCATTCCACATTCCATTGCATTCCATTTCACATTCCATTCCACTTTCCTTTCTATTACATTCCGCTTTCCGTTCCACATTCCATTCCATTCCACTCCGCATTCAATTCCACGTTCCACTCCACGTTCCATTCCATGTTCCATTCCACATTCCATTCCACGTTCTATTCCAATCCATTCCATATTCCATACCATTCCATTCCACATTCCATTCATTTCCATTCCACATTCCCTTCCACATTCCATTCTGTTTCATTTCACATTCTATTCCACATTCCATTCCATTCCATTCCATATTCATTTCCATTCCATTCCACATTCCATTCAATTCCATTCTACACTCCATTCCACATTCCATTCCATTCCATTGCACAATCCTTTCCATTCCATTCCACATTACATTCCACATTCCATTCCACATATCATCCGAATACATTGCGCATTCCATTCCATTGTAGTTCACATTCCATTCCATTCCATTCAACATTCCATTCCACATTCCATTCCTTTGCATTCCACATTCCGTTCCATTCCATATTCCATTCCATTCCATTGCATTCCACATTTCATTCCATTTCATGTTCCGTTCCAAATTCCATTCCATTCCATTCCACATTCCATTCCATTCCATTCCACAGTACATTCCATTCCATTCAATTCCAGTCCGCATTCCATTACATTTCACATTCCTTTCCACATTCCATTCCATTCCATTCCACATTCCATTCCATTCCCTTCCATTCCGCTTTCCATTCCATTGCATTCCATTCCACACACCTTTCCCCATTCCATTCCATTCCACATTCCATTCCACATTCCATTCCATTCCCTTCCACATTGCATTCCATTCCATTCTGCATTCCATTCCACATTCCTTTCCACATTCCATTCCACGTTCCATTCCAAGTTCCATTCCACGTTCCAATCCACGTTCCGTTCCATTCCACTCGACGTTCCATTACACATTCAATTCTGCAACATTCCACTTTCCATTCCACGGTCCATTCCATTTCATTCCACATTCCAGTCCACATAACATTCTTTTCCATACCACATTCCATTACACATTTCATTCCATTCCATCCCACATTCCATTCCACGTTCCATTCCATTCCATTCCACATTCCATTCCAAATTGCATTCCGCGTTCAATTTCACCTTCCATTAGACGTTCCATTCCACGTTCCATTTCACATTTCATTCCATTCCATTTCATATACCATTCCACGTTCCATTCCATTCCATTCCACATTCAATTCCACGTTCCATTCAATTCCATTCCACGATCCATTCCATTCCATCCCACATTCCCTTCCACATTCCATTCCATTCCATTCTGCATTCCATTCCACATTCCATTCCACTTTCCATTCCATATTCCACTCCACGTTCCATTCGATGTTCCATTCCACGTTCCATTCCATTCCATTCCAAGTTCCATTCCTCAATCCATTCACATTCCATTCCATTATATTACACATTCTATTCCACATTCCATTCCACGTTCCATTCCACGATCCATTCCATTCCTTTCCACATTCGTTTCCATGTTCCATTCCTTTCCATTCCACAATCCACTCCGCCTTCCATTCCAATACAATCCACATTCCATTCCAGTACAATCCACCTTGCACTCCATTTCATTCCATTCCATTCCTCATTCGATTTCACATTACATTCCATTGCATTTCACGTTCGATTCCATTATATTCCACTTTCCATTCCATTCTTTTCCATTGCATTCCTCATTCCATTTCACATTCCATTGCATTCCATTCCACGTTCTATTCCATTCCATTCAACGTTCCATTCCTCCTTCCATTCCATTCCATTCCATTCCACATTCCATTCCATATTACATTGCATTCCATTCCACATTCTATTCCATTCCATTCCCTTCCATTCCATTAAACATTCCATTTCATTCCACTGCATATTCCTTTCCATTCCATTCCACATTCCATTCCATTCCATTCTCGATCCATTCCATCTTGCATTCCATTCCACATTCCATTCCAATTCATATCACATTCCATTCCACATTCCTTTCCATTCCATTCCACGTTCTATTCCACATTCCATTCCACATTCCATTCCATTCCACTCCATTCCATTCCATTCCACATTCCATTCCACATTCCGTTCCACATTCCATTCCACATTCCATTCCATTCCTCTCCATTCCATTTCATTCCACGTTCCATTCCACATTCCATTTCACGTTCCATTCCATATTCCATTCCATTCCATTCCACTTTCCGTTCCACATTCCATTCCACATTCCGTTCCATTACCTTCCATTACATTACATTCCATTGCACATTCTATTCCATTCCACATTACATTTCACTAATTTCCACATTCCATTCCATTCCTTTCCACATTCCATTCCATTGCATTCCATTGTATTCCATTCTATTGCACCTTGCATTCCAGTTTCCGTGCCACATTCTATTCCACATTCCTTTCCATCTCATTTCATTCCGCATTCCATTCCACATTCCAACCCATTATATTCCAAATTACTTTCCATCCCATTCCACACTCCATTCCACATTCCATTCCACTACATTCCAAATTCCATTCCACATTCCACATCATACCGTTCCACATTCCATTCCTTTCTATTCCACTTTCCATTACACATTCCATTCCATTCCACATTCCATTCCATATTCCATTCCACATTCCGTTCCATTCCACATTCCATTCCATATTCCATTCCATTTCATTGCATTCCACATTCCATTCCATTCCATTCGAAATTCCACTCCATTCAATTACACATTCCATTCCACATAAAATTCCATTCTATTCCACGTTGAATTACACAATCCTTTCCACATTCCATTCCATTCCATTCCATTGCACTTTCAATTCCATTCCATTCTATTTCAATCCACTTTCTATTGCATTCCTTTCCACATTCCATTGCATTGCATTCCTCATTCCATTCCATTCCATTCCACCTTCCATTCCGTTCGCTTTCAATTCCATTCCATTCCTCATTCCATTCCATTCCATTCCATATTACATTCTCTTCCATTCCACATTCCATTCCATTCCATTCCATTCCACATTGCTTTCCATTCCATTCCTTATTCTATTCCACATTCCTTTCCATTCCATTCCACATTCCATTCCATTCATCATTCCCCTCCGCTCCATTCCATTGCGTTCCACATTGCATTCCATTCCATTCCATTCCACATTCCATTCCATTCCATTCCATTCCACATTCCATTCCATTCCACATTCTATTTCCCATTCCATTCCATTCCATTCTGCATTCCATTCCACATTCAATTCTATTCCATTCCACATTAAATTCCATACCATTGCCCATTAAATTCTATTTCCATTTCACTTTCCATTCAACTCCATTCCACATTATATTGCATTCCATTCCACATTCCATTGCATTCCATTACGAATTGCATTCCATTCCATTCCACATTACATTCCATGACGTTGCATTGCATTCCATATTCCATTCCATTTGATTCCACATTTCATTCCCATCCATTCCCCATTGCATTCCACATTCGATTCCGTTCGATTCCACTTTGCATTCCAAATCCCATTGCACATTCCGTTCCATTCCACGTTGAGTTCCACATTCCATTTCCCATTACATTCCATTCCATTCCACATTCCATTCCATTCCATTCCATTGTAGTTCACATTCCATTCCATTCCATACAACATTCCATTCCACATTCCATTCCTTTGCATTCCACATTTCGTTCCATTCCATATTCCATTCCATTCCATTGCATTCCACATTTCATTCCATTTCATGTTCCGTTCCAAATTCCATTCAATTCCATTCCATTCCATTCCACAGTACATTCCATTCCATTCAATTCCAGTCCGCATTCCATTCCATTCCACATTCCATTCCACATTCCATTCCATTCCATTCCACATTCCATTCCATTCCCTTCCATTCCGCTTTCCATTCCATTGCATTCCATTCCACACTCCTTTCCCCATTCCATTCCATTCCACATTCCATTCCATTCCCTTCCACATTCCATTCCATTCCATTCTGCATTCCATTCCACATTCCTTTCCACATTCCTTTCCACGTTCCATTCCACGTTCCATTCCAAGTTCCATTCCACGTTCCAATCCACGTTCCGTTCCATTCCACTCGACGTTCCATTACACATTCAATTCTGCAACATTCCACTTTCCATTCCACGGTCCATTCCATTTCATTCCACATTCCAGTCCACATAACATTCTATTCCATACCACATTCCATTACACATTTCATTCCATTCCATCCCACATTCCATTCCACGTTCCATTCCATTCCATTCCACATTCCATTCCAAATTGCATTCCGCGTTCAATTTCACCTTCCATTAGACGTTCCATTCCACGTTCCATTTCACATTTCATTCCATTTCATTTCATATACCATTCCACGTTCCATTCCACATTCAATTCCACGTTCCATTCAATTCCATTCCACCTTCCTTTGCGTTCCATTGCAAATTCCGTTCCTTTCCATTTCACATTCCATTCCATTCCATTACATTCCACATTCCATTCTATTCCATTCCACAATCCATTCAATTCCATTTCATTCTATTCCACATTCCATTCCACTTTCCATTCCACATTACATTACATTCCTTTTCACATTCCATTCCACTCCACTCAATTCCACATTCTATTCCATTGCATTCAACATTCCATTCCACATTCCCTTCCAAATTCCAATCCACATTCCATTGCATTCCATTCCACAATCCATTCCATTCCATTCCATTGCATTCCACATTCCATTCCAAATTCCATTCCTCATTCCATTCCATTCCATTCCACATTCCTTTCCATTCCATTCCATTGCATTCCACATTCCCTTCCATATCATTCCATTCCACATTCCATTCCATTCCATTGCATTCCACGTTCTATTCCATTCTAATCCACATTCCATTCAATTCCACATTCCATTCCCCATTCCACTCCATTCCATTCCACATTCCATACCATTCCACTCCTCCGTCCATTCCATTCCATTCCACATTCCATTCCATTCCGTTCCACATTCCATTCCAATTCTTTCCATTGCATGCCACATTCCGTTCCATTCCATTCAATTCCATATTCCTTTCCATTCCATTCCACTTTCCGTTCCATCCCATTCCACTTTCCGTTCCATCCCATTCCACTTTCCATTCCACTTTCAATTACATTGCATTCCACATTGCATTCCCATTCCATTCCAATCCATTTCACATTCCATTCCAAGCATTCCACATTCCATTCCACATACCATTCCATTACGTTCCACATTCCATTCCACATTCCATTGCATTCCATTCCACATTCCATTTCATTGCATTCCACAATCCATTCCTTTCCATTCCACATTCCATTCCTTTCCATTCCACATTCAATTCCACTTTCCATTTCTTTCCATTCCACATTCCATTCCATTTCATTCCACGTTCCATTCCATATTCCATTCCATTCTGTTCCACATTCCATTCCACATTTCACTCCGCATTGCAGTCCATTCCATTCCACATTCCATTCCACATTACTTTCCACGTTCCATTCCACATTTCATTACACATTGCAGTCCGTTCCATTTCACATTAAATTCCACATTACTTTCCACATTCCATACCACATTCCATACCATTCCGCATTCCATTCCATTCCACTTCACATTCCATTCCATTATATTCCACGTTCCGTTCCACATTCAATTCAACGTTCCATTCCACATTCCGTTCCATAATCATTTCCACATTCCATTGCATTCCATTCCTCGTTCCATTCCATTCCATTCCACATTCCATTCCGTTTCATTTCACATTCCATTCTCTTCCATTCCAAATTCATTTCCACATTCCATTCCACATTCCATTCCACATTCCGTTCCATTCCATTCCACATTCAATTCCACATTCCTTTCCATTCCATTCCACATTCCATTCCATTCCATTCCACATTCCATTCCACGTTCCATTACCCATTCCATTCCATTACATTCCACCTTCCTTTCCACATTCCAATCAGTATTCCATTCCATGTTCCATTCCATTCCATTACACGTTCCATTCCACGTTCCATTGCACGTTCCTTTCCACGTTCCTTTCCACATTCCATTCCATTCCATTACATATTCCTTACCACTAATTTCCATTCCTCTCCACACCACATTCCATTCCATTCCACATTCCATTCCATATTCCACTCAACATTCCATTCCACATTCCATTCCATTCCTTTCCGCATTGCATTCCACATTCCATTGCATTAAATTCCTCATTCCGTTACATTCCACTCCACGTTCCTTTCCTTAACCTTCCACATTCCATTTCACATTCCATTGCACATTCCATTCCACTTTCCGTTCCATTCCATTCCACATTAAATTCCATTCCATTCCACATTCCATTGCATTCCATTCCACTTTCCATTCCACGTTCCATTAAATTCCATTCCACATTTCATTCAACGTTCCAGTCCAATTCCAATCCTTGTTCTATTCCACGTTCCATTCCACATTCTATTCCACGTTCCATTCCACATTCCATTCCACATTCCATTCCTCATTCCATTCCATTCAATTCCACATTACATTCCATTCCGTTCCACATTCCATTCCACCTTTCATTCCACATTGCAGTCCATTCCATTCCACATTCCATTCCACTTTACTTTCCACATTCCATTCCACATTTCACTCCACATTTCATTCCAGATTGCAGTCCATTCAATTTCACATTCCATTCCACATTACTTTCCACATTCCATTCCACATTCCATTCCACATTCCATTCCATTCAACATTCCATTCCATTCCATTTCACATTCCATTCGGTTATATTCCACATTCCTTTCCACATTCCATTCAACATTCCATTCCTCATTCCGTTCCATAATCCTTTCCACATTGCATTGCATTCCATTCCTCATTCCATTCCATTCCATTCCACATTCCATTCCATTTCATTTCACATTTCATTCTGTTCCATTCCACATTCATTTCCACATTCCATTCCACATTCCTTTCCACATTCTGTTCCACATTCCATTCCACATTCCGTTCCATTCCATTCCTCATTCCATTCCACATTGCTTTAAATTCCATTCCACATTCCATTCCACATTCCATTCCACGTTCCATTCAATGTTCTATTCCACGTTCCATTCCATTCCATTCCACGTTCCATTCCACGTTCCATTAAATTCAATTCCACGTTCCATTCCACATTCCATTCCATTCAATTCCACATTCCATTTCCCATTCCATTCCACATTCCATTTCACATTCCGTTCCATTCCATTACACATTCTATTCAACATTCCATTTCACATTGCATTCCACATTTCTTTCCATTCCCATCCAAATTTCATTCCATTCCACGTTCCCTTCCACATTCCAGTCCAAATTCCACTCCACATCCCATTCCCTTCCATTCCATGTTCCATTACACATTCCATTCCATTCGATTCCACTTTCCATTCCACATTCCACTCTACATTCGATTCCACATTACATTCGACGTTCCATTCCATTCCATTCAACGTTCCATTCCACTGATCCATTCCACGTTACATTGCACTTTCCATTCCACGTTCCTTTCCACATTCCATTCCATTCGAACCTATATTCCCTACGATTAATTTCCATTCCTCTGCACACTCCACTCCATTCCATTCCACATTCCATTCCATATTCCACTCAACATTCCATTCCACATTCCATGCCATTCCTTTCCACATTGCATTCCAAATTCCATTGCATTAAATTCCTCATTTCATTACCTTCCACTCCACATTTCATTCCGTTACATTCCACATTCCATTGCACATTCCATTCCACATTCCATTTCATTCCATTCCACGTTCCATTGCATGTTGCTTTCCACATTCCTTTCCACATTACATTCCATTCCATTCCATATTCCCTACCATTAATTTCCATTCCTCTCCACACTCCATTCCATTCCATTCCACATTCCATTCCATATTCCACTCAACGCTGCATTCCACATTACATTCCAATCCACATTCCATTCCACATTACTTTCCACATTCCATTCCACATTTCATTCCACATTGCAGTCCATTACATTCCACATTCCATACAACATTCCTTTCCACATTCCATTCCATTCCACATTCCATTCCATTCCATTTCACATTCCATTCCGTTATATTCCACCTTCCTTTCCACATTCCATTCAACATTCCATTCCACATTCCGTTCCATAATCCATTCCACATTCCATTGCATTCCATTCCTCATTCCATTCCATTCCATTCCACATTCCATTCCATTTCATTTCACATTCCATTCTGTTCCATTCCACATTCATTTCCACATTCCATTCCACATTCCATTCCGCATTCCGTTCCACATTCCATTCCACATTCCGTTCCATTTCATTCCACATTCCATTCCACATTCCTTTCCATTGCATTCCACATTCCATTCCATTCCATTCCACATGCCATTGCATTCCATTCCACATTCCATTCCACGTTCCATTAAATTCCATTCCACATTCCATTCAACGTTCCAGTCCATTCCAATGCATGTTCCATTCCACGTTCCATTCCACCTTCCATTCCACATTCCATTCCACGTTCCATTCAACATTCCAATCCATTCGCTTCCGCATTCCATTCCATTCTGTTCCACATTCCATTCCACATTTCACTCTGCATTGCACTCCATTCTATTCCACATTCCTTTCCACATTACTTTCCACATTCCATTCCACATTTCAATCCACATTGCAGTCCATTCCATTTCACATTCCATTCCACATTACTTTCCACATTCCATTCCACAGTCCATTCCACATTCCATACCATTCCGTATTCCGTTCCACTCCATTTCACATTGCATTCCATTACATTCCACATTCCATTCCACTTTCCATTCATCATTCCTTTCCACATTCCGTTCCATAATCCTTTCCACATTCCATTGCATTTCATTCCTCGATCCATTCCATTCCATTCCACATTCCATTCCATTTCATTTCACATTGCATTCTGTTCCATTCAACATTCATGTCCACATTCCTTTCCACATTCCATTCCACATTCCGTTCCATTCCATTCCACATTCCATTCCACATTCCTTTCCATTCTATTCCACATTCCATTCCATGTTCCATTCCACGTTCCATTCAATGATCTATTCCACGTTCCATTCTATTCCATTCCACGTCCATTCCACATACCATTAAATTCAAATCCACGTTCCATTCCACATTCCATTCAATTCAATAACACATTCCATTTCACATTCCATTCCACATTCCATTTCACATTCCATTCCATTCCATTACACATTCGATTTCCCATTCCATTCCACATTCCATTCAATATTCCATTTCACATTCCAATCCATTCCCTTCCAAATTTCATTCCATTCCACGTTCCCTTCCACATTCCATTCCACATTCCAGTCCACGTCCCATTCCATTCCATTCCACGTTCCATTACACATTCCATTCCATTCCATTCCACTTTCCATTCCACATTCCAATCAACATTCCATTCCACATTCCATTCCACTTCCATTCCATTCCATTCCACGTTCCATTCCACGTTGCATTGCACGTTCCTTTCCACATTCCATTCCATTCCATTACATATTCCCTACCATTAATTTCCATTGCTCTCCACACTGCATTCCATTCCATTCCACATTCCATTCCATATTCCACTCAACATTCCATTCCACATTCCATTCCATTCCTTTCCACATTGCATTCCACATTCCATAGGATTAAATTTCACATTCCATTACATTCCTCTCCACATTCCTTTCCTTTACATTCCACATTCCATTGCACACTCTATTTCACATTCCATTGCATTCCATTCCACGTTCCATTCCACGTTCCATTCAATTCCATTCCGCGTTCCATTCAACGTTCCATTACACATTCCATTCCACATTCCATTCCGTTCCATTACACATTCCTTTCCGCATTTCATTTCACAATCCATTCCACATTCCATTGCACATTCCAACCCCATTCCATTTCATTCCATTCCTCACTCCTTTCCACATTCCATTCCATTGCACATTCCATTCCACATTCCATTCCATTCCATTTCACATTCCATTCCACATTCCAGCCATTGTATTACATTCCACATTCCATTCCACGTTCCATTAAATTCCATTCCACATTCCATTCAACGTTCCAGTCCATTCCAATCCATGTTCCATTCCACGATCCATTCCACCTTCCATTCCACATTCCATTCCACATTCCATTCCTCATTCCATTCCATTCAATTCCACATTCCATTCCTTTCCGTTCTACATTCCATTCCTCATTTCTTTCCACATTGCAGTCCATTCAATTCCACATTCCATTCCACATTCCATTCAACATTCCATTCCACATTCCGTTCCATAATCCTTTCCACATTCCATTGCATTCCATTCCTCGTTCCATTCAATTCCATTCCTCATTCCATTCCAGTTCACTTCACATTCCATTCTGTTCCATTCCACATTCATTTCCACGTTCCATTCCACATTCCATTAAACATTCCATTCATTCCATTGCACTTTTCATTCCATTACATTCCACATTCCATTCCTTTCCATTCCATTGCATTCCAAATTCCATTCTATTCCATTGCATTCGATTCCACATTCCGTTCCATTCTATTCCACATTTCTTTCCATTCCATTGCACATTCCCTTCCATTCCATTGCAAATTCCTTTCCATTCCATTCCATTGCACATTCCATTCCTTTCCATTCCATTCCCAATTCCATTCCATTCCATTCCATTCCATCCCGCTTTCCATTACACATTGACTCCCATTCCACATTCCATTCCACTCCATTCCATGTTCTGTTCCTTTACCTTCCATTCCATTCCAAAGTCCATTACACATTCCTTTCCATTCCACATTCCATTCCATTCCATTCCACATTCCATGCCATTTCATTCCATTCCATTGCACATTTCTTTCCAAATTCCATTCCATTCCATTCCAAATTCCATACCATTCCATTCTACATTGCTTTCCATTCCATTCCACATTCCATTCCATTCCACCTTACTTTCTGCTGTTTTCCACTATCCACTCTATTCCTTTCCACGTTCCTTTCCATGCCATTCCACATGCCATTTCATTCCACTCCATTCCATTCCACATTCCATTACATTCCATTCCACATTCCATACCATTCCATTCCACATTCCATTCCGTTCCATTCCACATTCCATTCCATTCCATTCCACATTCCATTCCGTTTCTTTTCACATTCCTGTGCATTCCATTCCACATTCGATTTCATTCCATTCAATTCCATTCCTTTCCACATTCCATTGCATTCCATTCCAATCCATTCCTCATTCCATTACACATTGCATTCCATTCCATATTCCACTCCATTCCATTTCATTCCATTCCACATTCCATTCAATTCCATTCCATACCACATTCCATTCCATTCCATTCCATACCACATTCCATTCCACTCCATTCCACAGTCCATTCCATTCAATTCCATTCCACATTCCATTTCACATTGCATTCCATTCCATTCCACTTTCCATTCCATTCCATTTCACTTTCCATTCCATTCCATTCCATTCCACATTCCATTCCATGGCATTCCGTATTCCATTCTGTTCCAATCCATTCCACATTCAATTACATTCCAATCCAAATTCCATTGCATTCCATTCCACATTCCCCATTCCATTCCACGGTCAATTCAACGTTCCATTCCACTTTCCATTACACGTTCCCTTCCGTTTCATTTTACGTTCCATTCCACTTTGCATTCCACATTGAATTCCATTGAATTCTACATTTCAGTCAATTACATTACACATTCCATTCCACTCCATTCGATTCCATTCCACTTTCCATTCTATTGCATTCCACATTACATTCAATTCCATTCCGTTACACATTCCATTCCTCTTTCCATTCAATTTCACTTTCCGTTCCATTCCATTCCATTCCATTCCACATTCCATTCCATTCCATTCTATTCCATTCCACATTCCATTCCATTCCATTACACGTTCCATTCCATTCCACTCCATTCCATTCCACATTCCATTCCATTCCATTCCACATTCCATTCCATTCCATTCCACATTCCTTTCCATTCAATTACATTCCATTTCACCTTGCATTCCATTCCATTCCATTCCACATTCCTTTCAAATCTATTCCACATTCCATTCCTTTCCATTCCACATTCCATTCCATTCCATTCCATTCCTCATTTAATTCCATATTCAAATCCATTCCATTCCACACTCCATTCAATTCCATTCCATTCCACTTTCCATTCCATTTCATTGCATTCCACTTTCCCTTCCATTACACTCTACATTCCATTCCGCATTCCTTCACACTTTCCATTCCATTCCTTTCCACATTCCATTCCATTAAATTCCACGTTCCATTCCACGTTCCATTCCAATCCATTTAACATTCCATTCTAAATTCCATGCCACATTAAATTCATTTCCATTCCACATTCCATTCCACATTTCATTCCATTCCATTCCACATTCTATTCCATTGCATTCCACATTCCATTCCACTTTCCATTCCATTCCATTCCACTTTCAATTCCACGTTCCATTCCACATTCCATTCAACATTCCATTCATCATTCCATTCCATTCCCGTCCACCCTCCATTCGAACACATTCCACCTTCCATTTCACATTCCATTCCTTTGTATTTCATGTTCCATTCCACATTGAATTCCACATTCCATTCCACATTCCATTCCACATTCCATTCCACATTGCATTCCACATTCCATTCAACATTCCATTCCATTCCATTCCACATTCCATTCCACATTACATTCCATTACATTCCACATTGCATTCCATATTCCTTTCCATTCCCTTCCAATTAAAATTCCATTCCATTCCATTCCACATTGCAATCCTCTCCACTTTCCATTCCACGTTCCATTCCACATTCCAGTCATCATTCCATTCCATTCCATTCCACGTTCCATTCGAACACATTCCACCTTCCATTTCACATTCCATTCCATTCCACATTCCAATCCTTTCCGTTTCAGATTGCATTCCACATTAAATACCATTTCATTCCAAACTCCATTCCATATTCCATTCCATTCCATTCCACATTCCATTCAACTATCCATTCCACGTTCTATTAAATTCCATAGCATTCCATTCCACTTTCCATTTCGTACCATTCCACATTCCATTCCACGTTCCATTTCACATTCCATTCCTCGTTGCATTTCACCCTCCTTTCCATTCCATTCCATTCCACATTCCATTCTACATTTCATTCCCCTTTCTTTCCATTCCATTCCACATTCCATTCAACGTTCCATTCCACGTTCCATTAAATTCTGTTGCATTACACTCCAAGTTCCATTTCATACCATTCCACATTCCATTCCATATTCCATTTCACATTCCATTCCTCATTCCTTTTCACACTCCATTCCATTCCATTCCATTCCACATTCCATTCTACATTTCATTCCACATTCCATTCCATTCCATTCCACGTTCCATTCCATTCCTTTCCACATTCCATTCCCCTTCGATAGACATTCAATTCCATTCCATTCCACATTCCATTCCATTCCATTCCACTTTCCGTTTCACTTTCCCTAACACATTCCATTCCATTCCACATTCCATTACATTCCTTTCCACATTCCATTCCCCTTCGATAGACATTCAATTCCATTCCATTCCATTCCATTCCACATTCCATTCCACATTCCTTTCCACATTCCATTCCACATTCCATTCCACATTCCTTTCCACATTCCATTCCACATTCCATTCCTTTGCATCCAATATTCCATTGCAAATTGCCTTCCACATTCCTTTGCACGTTCCATTGCATTCCATTCCACATTCCATACCATTCCATTCCACATTCCATTCCACATTCAATTCCATTCCACATTCCATTCCATTCCATTCCATTACTCATTCCATTGCACATTCCATTCTACGTTCCTTTGCACTCCATTGCACGCTCCATTACATATTCTATTCCGTTCAATTCCACATTCAATTCCACCTTCCTTTCCATTCCATTCCATACTCCATTCCACATTCCATTCCACATTTCTTTCCACATTCCATTCCGTTCCATTCCACCTACCATTCAACATTCCATTCCACATTACATTCCACATTCCTTTCCACATTCCATTCCATTCCATTCGACATTACATTCCACATTCCATTCCTTTTGATTCCACTTTCCATTCCGTTCCATTCCACGTTCGTTTCCATTGCATTCCCCATTCCATTTTATTCCTTTCAACATTGCATTCTATTCCATTCCACTCCACTTTTCATTCCATTCCATTCCATTCCACATTCCATTACATTCCATTCAAAATTGCATTCTATTCCATTGCACATTGCATTCCATTCCATCCCATTCCACATTCCATTCCTTTCCATTCCAGATTCAACTCCATTCCATTCCACATTCCATTCCATTCCATTCCACATTCTATTCCATTCAATTCCATTCCATTCCACATCTATTCTGTTCCATTCCATTCCATTCCAAATTCCATTCCAAATTCTTTTCCATTCCATTCCAAATTCCATTTATTTCCATTCCACTTTCCATTCCATTCCATTCCGCATTGTATAGCATTCCATTCCATTCAACATTGCATTCCATTCCACACCATTGCACATTCCATTCGATTCCATTCCACATTCAATTTCATTACATTCCACGTTGCATTCCATTCCATTCCATTCCACATTCCATTCGAAATTCATTTCCATTCCATTCCACATTCCTTTCCACATTTCTTTCCATTCCATTCCACATTCCATTCCACATTCCCTTTCATTCCATTCCACATTCCATTCCACGTTCCAAAATCCATTCTATTCCACATTCCATTCCATTATATTCCATTCCACAATCCGTTCCATTCTGTTTCATTCCATTCCACATTCCATTCCACGTTCCAATCCATTCCACAACACATTCAATTCCATTCCCTTTCACAATCCATTCCATTCGATTAAACTTTCCATTCCATTCCATACTACATTCAATTCCATTACATTCCAAATTCAATTCCACCCCATTACTTTCCATATCCCATTCCATTCCGTTCCACATTACTTTCTATTCCATTCCATTCCATTCTACATTCCATTCCACTTTCCATTCCATTCCATTCCACATTGTATTCCATTCCATTGCACATTCCATTGTATTCAATTCCACATTGCTTTCCATTTCATTCCTTTACACATTGCATTTAATTCAATACCACATTCCATTCCATTCCACAGTCCATTCCCTTCCATTTCATTAAATTCCAAACTCTATTCCATATTCCATTCCATTCCAATCCACATTCAATTACATTCCATTACACATTCCATTCCATTCCATTCCATTCCATTCCATTCCATTTCATTCCATTTCATTCCATTCCCTTCTACGTACCATTCCACTTTTCATACCAAGTTCCATTCCATTCCATTCCACGTTCCGTTACGTGTTCCATCCCACGCTCCATTACAAGACACTTTCCATTGAATTCCACATTCCATTCCATTCCGTTCCACATTCCATGCTATTCCATTCCTCATTCCATTCTATTCCATTCCACCTTCCATTGCATTCCATTCCATTCCATTCCATTCCATAATCCGTTCCACATTCCATTCAATTCCACTGCACATTCCATTCCATTCCACATTCCATTTCGCATTCCATTCCATTCCATTCGACATTCCATACCATTCCATTCCACATTCCATTTCATTCCATTCCACATTCCATTCCATTCCATTCCACATTCCATTCCATTCCATTCCATTCCACTTTGCTTTGCATTCCATTCCACATTCCATTCCATTCCACATTCCATTCCAATCCATTCCTTATTCCATTCCACATTCCATTCCACATTCCATTCCATTCCATCCCACATTCCGTTCTATTCCATTGCATTCCATTTCAAATTCCATTCCACCTTCCATTCCAATGTATTCCACAATCCATTCCACATTACATTCCATTCCATTCCAATCCATTCCACAATCCATTTCACATTCCATTCAATTCCATTCCATATTTCATTCCATTCCATTATGTTCCATTCCATTACATTTCGTTTCACATTGCATTCCATTCCATTCCATATTCCATTACATTCCACATTCCATTGCATTCCATAGCATTCCATTCCAAATTCCATTGCGCATTCCATTCCATTCCACTCCACATTGTATTCCAATCCATTCCACATTCCATTCCATCCCATTCCAATCTACCTTCCAATTCACGTTCCATACCACGTTCCACTCCACTCCATTCCACGGGCCATTCAACGTTTCCTTCCACATTCCATTCCAGGATCCTTTCCATTGAATTCCAGATTCCATTCCATTGCGTTCCACATTCTATTCCATTCCATTCCACATTCCATTCGATTCCATTCCATTCCATATTCCATTCCATTCCATTGCACATTCCATTCCATTCAGTTCCAACTTCCATTCCATTCCATATTCCATTCCATTCCATTGCACATTCCATTCCATTCAGTTCCACCTTCCATTCCATTCCATTCCATTCCATATTCCATTCCACATTCCATTTCATTCCACTCCACATTCCAATCCATTCCACATTCCATTCCACATTCCATTCCATTCCATTCCACATTCCATTCCATTCCATTCCACCTTCCATTGCATCACATTCCACATTCCATTACATCCCACATTCAATTACATATCTTTCCATTCCATTACAAATTCCATTCCATTCCTTTCAACATTACATACCATTCCACATTCCTTTGCATTCCATTCCATTCCATTCCAATTTCCATTCCATTCCATTCCATTCCATTCCACATACCATTCCACATTCCTTTCCTTAACATTCCACATTCCATTCAACTTTATATTCCATTTAATTACACACTTCATTCAACATTTCATTCCATTTCATTCCACATTGCATTCCATTCCATTGTATTCCATTTCATTCATTTCCACATTCCATTCCATTCCAATCTGCATTCCATTGCGTTCCATTCCACATTCCATTCTATTCCATTCCACATTCCATTCCATTCCATTCCATTCCATTTCACTTTTCCTTCCACTTTCCATTCAAATCCATTCCAAAATCCGTTCAACCTTCCACTCAATTCCATTCCATATTCCATTCCATTCCGTTCCACGTTCCATTCCATTCCTTTCTATTCCATTCCAATCCATATTCAATAACACATTGTATTCCAATCTAGTCCACCTTCGATTCCATGTTCCATTCCACTCCGTTCCCCATTCGATTCCACTCCATTCCACATTCCATTCCATTCCATACCAAATTCCATTGCTTTAATTCCACACTCCATTCCATTCCATGCCTCATTCCAATCCATTCCATTCCATATTCCGTTACATTCCATGCCACAATCCATTCCTTTCCATTCCACATTCCATTACATTCCATTCCATTCCACATTCCATTCCATTCAACATTCCATTACCTTACATTCAACATTTCATTCCATTCCATTCCACATTCCATTCCACTCCATACCAAATTTTATTGCATTCCACATTACGTTCCATTCCATCCATTGCACATTTCATTCCAGTTTCCATTCCATTCCACATTCCATTTCATTAAACATTCCATTCCATTCCATTCCATTCCACGTTCCATTCCATTTCACATTTCACTCAATTTCATTCCACTTTCCATTCCATTCCATTCCACATCCCCTTCCTTTCCACTTCATTCCGTTACACATTCCATTCCACTTTCCATTCAATTTCACATTCCATTCCATTCCATTCCACATTCCATTCCATTCCATTCTACTTTCCATCCCATTACATTACATTCCATTCCACATTGCATTCCATTCCATTACATTCCATCCCACATTCTCTTCAATTCTATTCTGCATTCCATTAGATTCCATTTCGCGTTTCATTCCTTTCCATTCCATTTGATTCCACATTCCATTCCATTCCATTCCATTCCACATTCTGTTCCATTCCATTCCACATTTCATTCCATTGCATTCCACATTCCATTCCATTCCATTCCACATTCCATTCCATTGCACATTTCATTCCATTCCACATTCCATTACATTCCATTCCATTCCCGATTCCATTTCATTCCATTCCATTCCATTCCACATTCCATTCCACATTGCATTCCATTCCACATTCCTTTCCATTCTGTTCCACATTCCATTCCATTACATTCCACTCCTTTCCACATTCCATTACACATTCCTGTTCATTCTACTTTCCATTCAATTCCATTACACAATCCATTCAATTTGATTCCATTCCATTGCACATTCCTTTCCACATTCCATTAGTTTCCATTCCACTTTCCATAGCATTCCCATCCATATTTCATTCCATTCCATTCCATTGCATTCCATATTACTTTCCACTTCATTACACATTCCACTCCATTCCTTTCCACGTTCCTTTCCATTCCATTGCACGTTCCATTCCATTCCATTCCATTTCTTTCCATTCCATATTCCAATATATTATATTCCACATTCCATACCATTCCATTCCACATTCAATTCCATTCCGTTCCACATTACATTCCATTCCATTCCACATTCCATTCCATCACTTTCCACATTCCTGTCCATTCCATTCCACATTCCATTGCATTCCATTCCATTCCATTCCATTCCATTCCTTTCCACATTCCATTCCATTCCATTCCATTGCATTGCATTCCACAATCCATTACACATTCCATTCCGTTCCACATTTCATTCCATTCCACTTCATTCCATTCCTCATTCCATTCCATTCCATTCCAATCCATTCCACATTCTGTTTCATTCCATTCCACTTTACATTCCATTGCATTCCACATTCCATTCCTTTCTATTCCATTCTACATTCCATTCCATTCGACATTCCATTCCATTCCATTCCATTCCCGATTCCATTCCAATCCATTCCATTCCATTCTTCTTTCCAATACACATTGCTTTCCATTACGCATTCCTTGCCATTCAATTCCACATTCCATTCCATTACATTCCACTCCTTTCCACATTCCATTACACGCTTGTTTTCATTCCACATTCCATTCCCTTCCATTCCACATTCCGTTCCATTTCATTCCGTTCGATTGCACATTCCTTTATACATTCCATTGCATTCCATTGCACATTCCACACCATTCCATTCCACATTCCATTCCATTTCATTCCACATTCCATTCCATTGCATTCCACATTCCATTCCATTCCCTTCCACATTCCACTCCATTCCTTTCCACGTTCCATTCCATTCCATTCCACTTTCCGTTCCATTCCATTCCACATTCCATTCAATTGCATTCCACATTCAATTCCATTCCATTTCGTTCCACATTCTATTCCTTTTGACATTCCATTCCTTTCCATTCCATTCCCGATTCCTTTCCAATCCATTCCATTCCATTCCACTTTCCATTACACTTTGCTTTCCATTACACATTCCTTTCCATTCAATTCCGCATTCCATTTTCTTACATTCCACACATTTCCACAATACTTTACACATTTCTTTTCATTCCACATTCCATTACGTTGCTTTCCACATTCCTGTCCATTCCATTCCACATTCCATTTCATTCCATTCCATTCCATTCCTTTCCACATTCCGTTCCATTCCACTTCATTCCACTCCACATTCTGTTCCATTCCATTCCACATTCCTTTCCTTTCGTTTGCACAGTCCATTCCATTCCGTTGCAACATCCATTGAATTCCATTTCACATTCCGTTCCATTCCATTTCTCCTTTCATTCCATTCCGTTCTAGTCTATTCCACATTCCATTCCATTCCATTCCACATTCCATTCAGTTACATTCCTCATGGTATTCCATTCCATTCCATTCCATTCCATTCCACATTGTATTCCATTCCATTCCACTCAATTCGTCATTGCATTCCATTCCATTCCATTCCATTCCATTCCACATTCCATTCCATTCTATTCCATTCCATCTTCCATTCCATTCCAATCCACATTGAATTTCATTCCATTCCATGTTCCATTCCACGTTCCATTCAACTTTCTATTCCACGTTTCATTCCACGTGCCACTACACGTTATATTCCATTCCATTCCACGTTCCATACCACATTCCATTCCACGTACCATTCCACTTTTCATTCCTCGTTTCATTCCACATTGCATTCCACATTGCATTCCACATTCCATTCTACTGCATTCCATATTCCTTTCCATTCCATTCCACTTTCCATTCCACGTTCCTTTCCACGTTCCCTTCAATGTTCCATTCCAAGTTCCTTTCCATTCAATTCCACATTCCATTCCACATTGCATTCCTTTGAATTCCACATTCCATTCCGTTCCATTCCACATTCTATTCCACATTCCATTCCAGATTTTATTCCATGTTCCATTCCAGATTTCATTCCACATTCCATTCCATTACATTCCACATTCCATTCCAATACTTTCCAAATTCCATTCCAAATTCCATTCTATTCCATTCTGCATTCCATTCCACAGTCCATTCTACTTTCCATTCCACGTTGCATACTTTTTCTTTCCATGTTCCATTCCACATTCCATTCCATTCCATTCCAATTTCCATTCCATATTCCATTGCACATTCCTTTCCACATTACATTCCGTTCCATTTCTCATTCCTTTCAAAATTCCATTCCATTCCTTTCCATATTCAATTCCATTACACTTCACATTTCATTCCACATTTCCTTGCATTCCATTGCAGATTCTATTCCAAGTTCCATTCCATTCAATTCCACGTTCCATTCCACGTTTCATTCCACATTCCATTCCACAATCCATTCCGTTCCATTCCACAATCAATTCCATATTCCATTCGACATTCCAATCCATTGTATTCCACATTCCATTCCATTGCATTCCACATTCCATTCCTTTCCATTCCATTCCATATTCCATTCCATTCGACATTCCATTCCGTTCCATTCCATTCCCGATTCCATTCCAATCCATTCCATTCCATTCTTCTTTCCAATACACATTGCTTTCCATTACACATTCCTTGCCATTCAATTCCACTTTCCATTCCATTACATTCCACTCCTTTCCACATTCCATTACACACTTGTTTTCATTCCACATTCCATTGCATTCCATTCCACATTCCATTCCATTTCATTCCATTCGATTGCACATTCCTTTATACATTCCATTGCATTCCATTCCACATTCCACATCATTCCATTCCACATTCCATTCCATTTCATTCCACATTCCATTCCATTGCATTCCACATTACATTCCATTCCATTCCACATTCCACTCCATTCCTTTCCACGTTCCATTCCTTTCCATTCCACTTTCCGTTCCATTGCATTCCACATTCAATTTCATTTCATTTCATTCCACATTCTATTCCGTTCGACATTCCATTCCTTTCCATTCCATTCCCGATTCCATTCCAATCCATTCCATTCCATTCCAATTTCCATTACACATTGCTTTCCATTACACATTCCTTTCCATTCAATTCCACGTTCCATTTTCTTACATTCCACTCCTTTCCAGAATACTTTACACATTTGTTTTCATTCCACATTCCATTCCATTACATTCCACATTCCATTCCATTTCTTTCCATTCCATTGCACATTCCACACCATTCCATTCCACATTCCATTCCATTTCATTCCACATTCCATTCCGTTGCATTGCACATTCCATTCCATTCCATTCCACATTCAGCTCCATTCCTTTCCACGTTCCTTTCAATTCCATTCCACTTTCCATTCCACTCCATTCGATTCCACATTACATTACATTACATTCCACATTCCATACCATTCCATTCCACATTCCATTCCATTCCATTCCACATTCCATTACGTTGCTTTCCACATTCCTGTCCATTCCATTCCGCATTCCATTTCATTCTATTCCATTCCATTCCTTTCCACATTCCGTTCGATTCCATTCCATTCCACATTCCATTCCATTCCACTTTATTCCATTCCACATTCTGTTCCATTCTATTCCACATTTCTTTCCTTTCGATTGCACAATCCATTCCATTCCGTTGCAACATCCATTGAATTCCATTTCACATTCCGTTCCATTCCATTTCTCCTTCCATTCCATTCCTTTCTAGTCTATTCCACATTCCATTCCATTCCATTCCACATTCCATTCAATTACATTCCTCATGGTATTCCATTCCATTCCATTCCATTCCATTCCACCTTGTATTCCATTCCATTGCACTCCATTCCTCATTGCATTCCATTCCATTCCATTCCATTCCACAGTCCATTGCACTCTATTCCATTCCATCTTCCATTCCATTCCAATCCACATTGAATTTCATTCCATTCCATGTTCCATTCCACGTTCCATTCAACTTTCTATTCCACGTTTTATTCCACGTGCCACTACACATTATATTCCATTCCATTCCACGTTCCATACCACGTTCCATTCCACGTATCATTCCACTTTTCATTCCACGTTTCATTCCACATTGCATTCCACATTCCATTCCATTGCATTCCATATTCCACTCCATTCCATTCCATTTCCATTCCACGTTCCTTTCCACGTTCCCTTCAACATTCCATTCCAAGTTCCTTTCCATTCAATTCCACATTGCATTCCACATTGCATTCCTTTGAATTCCACATTCCATTCCGTTCCATTCCACATTCCATTCCACATTCCATTCCAGATTTTATTCCACGTTCCATTCCAGATTTCATTCCACATTCCATTCCATTACATTCCACATTCCATTCCATTACTTTCCAAATTCCATTCCAAATTCCATTCCATTCCATTCTGCATTCCATTCCACAGTCCATTCTACTTTCCATTCCACGTTCCATACTTTTTCTTTCCATGTTCCATTCCACATTCCATTCCATTCCATTCCAATTTCCATTCCATATTCCATTGCACATTCCTTTCCACATTACATTCTGTTCCATTCCTCATTCCTTTCAAAATTCCATTCCATTCCTTTCCACATTCAATTCCATTACACTTCACATTTCATTCCACATTTCCTTGCATTCCATTCCACATTCTATTCCAAGTTCCATTCCATTCTATTCCACATTTCATACCACATTCCAATAGATTGCATTCCACATTCCATTCCACATTCCATTCCACTTTCCATTCCTTGTTGCATTCCATGCTCCATTCCTCCTTCCATTGCATTCTATTCCATGTTCCATTCCATTCCATTCCACGTTTCATTTCTTTCTGTTCCGCATTCCATTCCACATTCAATTTCACAATCGTTTCCATTACATTCCATTCCATTTCATTCCACTTTCCATTCCATTCCATACCACATTCCATTCCATTCCATTGCACATGACTTTCAACATGCCATTCCTCATTCCATTCCTTTCCATTCTATTGCAGATTCCATTCCATTCCATTGCAAAATGCATTCCACATTACACTCCAGGTTCCATTCTACTGCTTTCCACATTCCAATCCATTTAATTCCTCATTCCATTCCATTAAATTCCACATTCCCTTCCATAACATTCCATTACCTTTAATTCCACATTCCATTCCTTTCCATTCTACTCCAGATTCCATTCCATTCCATTAAATTACACATTCCATTCCATTCCATTTTATTCCACATTCCATTCCATTCCTTTCCATTCCATTCCATTCCACATTCCATTCAAATGCATTCCGAATTAAATTCCATTCCATTCCATTCCACATTCCACTCCATTCAATTCCATTCCACATTCCTTTCCATTACTTTCCACATTCCATTCCGTTGCAATCCACATTCCATTCCACGTTCCATTCCACGTTGTGTTCCATGTTCCATTCCACGTCCCATTTCACATTCAATTCCTTTCCAATGCTCATTCCATTCCATTGCATTCCACATTCCATTCCATTCTATTCCACATTCCATTCCACGTTCCATTCCATTATATTCCACATTCCATTCCATTCTATTCCACATTCCATTCCACGTTCCATTCCATTACATTCCACGTTCCATTCCACATTCCATTCCACATTCCATTCCACATTCCAATGCATTATATTCCACAATCCATTCCATTCAATTTCATTTTCCATTCCATATTCCATTCCACAATCCTTTCTGCATTCCATTTCACGTTCCATTCCATGATCCATTCCACATTCAATTCCACGATACATTGCAGGTTCCATTCCACATTCTATTCCATTCCATTCCATTCCACATTCCTTTCCACGTTCCATTCTACGTTCCGTTCCACATTCCATTCCATTCCATTCCACGTTCAATTCCATGTTCCATTCCATTCCATTCAGCTTTCCATTCCGTATTCCTTTGCACATCCCATTCCTCATTCCATTCCATGTTCCATTCCACGTTCCATTCCATGTTCCATTCCACATTACATTCCAATCCATTCCACTTTCCATTCCACATTCCATTCCACATTCCATTCCACATTACATTCCATTCCATTCCACATACCATTTCACATTCTATTCCACATTCCATTCCATTCCATTCCACTTTCCATTCCACATTCCATTCCATTTTCCAATCCACTTTCCGTTACATTCCATTCCACATTCCATTCTCATTGCACTGCATTTCATTCCACAGTGCATTCCACATTCCATTGCATTCAAATTCGCAATCCATTCCACATTCAATTCCATTCCAGATTCCATTCCGCATTCTATTCCACAATCCATTCCATTCCTTTGCAAATTCCATTCCATTCCATTCCATTTCATGTTCCTTTCCACTTTCCTTTAAGTTCTCTTCCACATTCCATTCCACATTCCAGTCCATTCCATTCCACATTCCATTCCATTACAATCCAAAATTCATTCCACAAATCATTCCATTCCATTCCACATTCCATTCCACATTCCATTCCCTTCCATTCCACATTCCATTCCACTGGATGCAATTCCATTCCACTTTCCATTCCACCTTCCATTCCATTCCATTCCACGTTCAATTGCATGTTCCATTCCTCATTCAATTCCATTCCACTCCACGTTCCAATTCACACGCAATTCCACAATCCATTCCACATTCCATTCCGTTCCATTGAACGTTCCATTCCACATTCCATGCCACGTTCATTTCCACATTCCTTTCCACGTTCCATTGCATGTTCCATTCCACATTCCATTCCATTCCATTGCACTTTCCAGTCAATTCCATTACACATTCCTTTCCATTCAGTTGCTCATTTCTTTCCATCCCGTTGCATTCCACTTTCCATTCCATTCCATTCCAAATCCTTTCCATTCCATTCCATTCCATTCCACATTCCATTCCATTCCATTCCGCATTCCATTCCACATTCTATTCCACGTTCCTTTCCATTTCATTCCACATTCCATTCCATTCCACTCCACATGCCATTACATTCGATTCCACTTTCCTTTCCACATTCCATTCCACATTCCATTCCACATTCCATTCCATTCCATTCCACGTTCCATTCCACATTCCGTTCCATTCCACATTCGTTTAGACATTCCATTCCACATTACATTCCTTTCCATTCCACTTTCCATTCCACATTCCATTCCACATTACATTCCTTTCCACTCCACATTCCTTTCCACATTCCGTTCCACTTTCCGTTCCAATCCATTCCACATTCCATTCCATTCCATTCCACACTCCATTCCACATTCCACACTCCATTCCACATTCCACTCCGTTTCATTGCACATTCCATTCCACATTCCATTCCACATTCCATTTCGTTCCATTACTCTTTCCATTGCATTTCATTCCACATTCCTTTCCACATTCTACTCCATTCCATTCCCCGTTCCATTCCATTCCATTCCACATTACATTCCACATTATATTCCACATTCCATTCCAACTTCCATTCCATTGCATTTCAGGTTCCTCTCCCCATTCCATTCCATTCCATTACAAATTCCATTCCATATTCCATTGCATTTCATTGCACCTTCCATTCCACTTTCCATTCCATTCCATTCCAAATACCTTTCTATTGCATTCCACGTTCCATTCCACGTTCCATTTCATTCCATACCAGTTTCATTTCCGCATTGCATTGCACAGTCCATTACAGATTACATTCCTTTCCATTCCACATTCCATTCCGCATTCCATTCCATATTCCATTCCATACCATTCCACATTGTTTTCCACATTCAATTCCATTGCATCCCACATTTCATGCCACATTCCATTCCATTCCATACCACAATCCATTCCACATTCCATTCCATTCCATTCAAAATTCCACTCCACATTCCATTCCATTCCATTAAATTTCATTCCACATTCTTTCCATTTCATTCCACATTTGATTCCATTTCATTGCACGTTCCTTTCCATTTCATTCCACATTCCATTCCATTCCATTCCACGTTCCATTCCATTCCATTCCACTTTCCATTCCATTCCATTCCACATTCCACTCCACATTCCATATCACAAACCATTCCATTTCATTCCACATTCCATTGCATTCCATTCAACTTTCCATTCCACTTTCCATTCCATTAATTTCAACGTTCCATTCCTTTCCACATTCCGTTCCACATTTCATTCCACGTTCCATTCCATTCCATTCCACGTACCATTCCACATTCAATTCCATCTTCCACTCCATTCCATTCCACGTTCCAGTCCACATTCCATTGCCTTTCATTTCAATTTCCCTTCCACATTCCTTACCACATTCCATTCGTTTATACATTGCGATCCATTGCACATTCCATTCCATACTCCACTCCGAATTCCATTCCACATTCCATTCCACATTCCATTCGACATTACATTCCACAACCCATTCCATTCCATTCCACATTCCATTCCACATTCCATTACACATTCCATTCCACATTCCATTTCATTCCACATTCCATTCCACATTCCATTACACGTTCCATTCCACTTTCCATTCCACATTCCATTCCAACGTCCATTCCATTCCATTCCTCATTTCAGTCCACTTTCCTTTCCATTACTTTCCACTTTCATTTCCATATTTCATTCCACCCTCCATTCCACGTTGCATTCCGTTGCATTCCACATTCCTTTCCACATTCCATTCCACATTCCATTCCATTACATTCCACATTCCGTTGCACATTCCATTCAAAATTCAATTCTGCATTCCATTCCATTCGTTTCCACATTCCATTCCTTTCCATTCGTTTCCACGTTCCATTCCGCATTCCCCTCCATTCCATTCCACATTCCATTAAGCATTCCATTCCACATTCCATTCCATTCCATTCCACATGCAATTACACCTTGCATTCTATTTTATATCACGTTCCATTCCACGATTCATTCCACATTCCATTCCACATTCCATTCCACATTCCATTTCACATTCCATTCCTCCTTCCATTTGGTATTCCATTCCATTCCATTTCATATTCCATTCCACATTCCATTCCACATTGCATGCCACATTCCATTCCATTCCATTTCATATTCCTTTCCACTTTCCATTCCATTGCATTCTGCATCCCATTCCATTCCATTCGATTCCATTCTACATTCCACCGCATTCAATACCATTCCATATTTCATTCCATTCCATTCTATATTCCATTCCATTGCATTCCACGTTCCATTCCACATTCCATTCCACATTCCATTCCATCCCATTCCATTCCATTCCATGTTCCATTCAACATTCCATTCCATTCCATTCCACATTCCATTCTATTCCATTCCACATTCCATTCCACATTCCATTCCATTCCACACTCGATTCCATTCCATTCCACATTCCATTCCACATTCCTTTGCACATTCCATTCCATTGTATTCCACTTTCCATTCCACGTTCCATTTGATTCCACTTTGCCTTCTATTATGTTCCATTTCATTCCACATTCCATTCCACGTACTATTCCACTCCATTCCATGTTCCATTCCATTCCACTTTCCATTCCATTGCATTCCACGTTGCATTCTGTTCCATTCCACGTTCCATTCCATTGCATTCCACGTTCCATTCCATTCCACTTTCCAATCAACTTCATTCCATGATCCATTCCACGTTCCATTCTTCATTCCATTCCACGATCCATTCCAAGTTCCAATCCATTCCATTCCACGTTTCATTACTCAGTACATTCCACATTCCATTCCATTCCATTCCACATTTCATTCCACATTCCATTCCGCATTCCACACCCTTCCATTCCACATTCCATTCCATTCCACATTCCATTCCACATTCCATTCCACATTCCATTCCATTACATTGCACTCCATTCCATTGTATTCCATATTTCATTACAGCTTCCATTCCATGTTCCGTTCCACATTCCATTCTATTCCACATTCCATTCCACATCCCATTCCGTTCCATTCCAATTTCCATTCCTTTCCATTCCCTTATATTCCACACTCCATTCCATTCCATTCCATTTCACATTCCATTCCACATTCGATTCCAATACACATTCAATTCCACATTCCGTCACCTTCCATTTCTTTCCAGTCCACATTCCAATCCATTCCATTCCATTCCATATAAAATTCCATTCCATTCCACATTCCTTTCCATTCCATTTCAAACTCCATTCCACATCTCATTCCATTCCATTCCACATTCTTTTCTATTCCATTCCCTTCCATTCCACATTCCTTTCCACATTCCATTCCGCATTAAATTCTTTTCCATTCCACATTCCATTCCATTTCTTTCCATGTTCCATTCCACATTCCATTCCATTCCATTCCTCATTCCATTCCATATTCCATTCCATTCCATTCCGCTTTACATTGCATTACATTCCCTTCCATTCCACATTCTATTCTATTCCTTTTTAAATTCCATTCCATTCCATATTCCATTCCAATCCACATTCCATTCCTTTCCATTCCATTCCACATTCCAATCCATTCAACGTTCCAATCCATTCATTTCCACATTCCATTCCATTCCATTCCATATTCCTTTATATTCCTTTTCTCATTCTATTACATTCCATTCCACGTTGCATTCCCTTCCATTCAAAGTGGCATTCCATGTTCCTTTTCTCGTTCTATTCTTCTTTCCATTCCACGTTCCATTCCATTCCATTCCGTGCCACATTCCAGTCCATTCAATTTCACGTTCCATTCAATTCCATTCCCGTTCCATTCCATTGCATTCCACGTTCCATTCCATTCCACTTTCCAATCAACTCCATTCCATGATCCATTCCACGTTCCATTCCATACCATTCCACGTTCCATTCCACATTACATTCCACTCCGCAGTCCATTCCATTCCATTCCCTTCCATTTCACATTCCATTCCATTCCATTACACATTCCGTTCCACATTCCATTTCATTCCATTCCACATTCCATTCCATTCCATTCCCTTCCATTTCACATTCCATTCCATTCCATTACACATTCCGTTCCACATTCCATTTCATTCCATTCCACATTCCATTCCATTCCATTTCAAATTCCATTTCATTCCACATTGTATTCCATACCATTACATTCCACATTCCATTCCATTCCATTCCATTCCATTCCACGTTCCATTCCATTCCATTCCTTTCTACATTCCATTCCATTCCTATCCACATTACGTTCCATTCTATTCCATTCCATTCCACGTTCTATTCCATTCCATTCCATTCCATTCCGCATTCCATTCCATTCCATTACACATTGCATTCCATTCCAATCCATATTCGATTCCATTCCATTCCACACTCTATTCCATTCCATTTCAAATTCCATCCCAATCCATTCCACATTCCATTCGTTTCCATTTCAAATTCCACTTCATATTCCATTCCATTCCGTTCCAACTTCCATTCCACGTTCCATTCCACCTTCCATTCCACGTTCCATTCCAAATTCCATTCTGTTCCATTTCATTCCACTAAACATTACATTGCATTGCATTCCACATTCCAATACACTTTCCTTTCCCTCCCAGATTCCGTTCCATTGCATTCCACATTCCTTTCCATTCCGTTCCACGTTGCATTCCACATTCCATTCCATTCCATTCCGTATTCCATTCCACATTCCATTCCATTCCACTCCCTATTCCATTCCACATTCCATTGCTTTCCATTCCATTCCACATTCCAATCCATTCTATTCCACCTTCCATTCCACATTCCATACCACATTCCATTTCATTCTATTCCACATTCCTTTCCACAATCCATTCCACGTTCCATTACACATTCCTTCCCATTCCATTACACATTCCATTCCATTCCATTCCACATTCCATTCCACGTTCCATTGCATTCCATTCCACATTCTATTCCGCATTCCATTCCATTACACTTTCCGTCCTATTCCATTCCACGTTCCATTCCACACTGCTTTCCATTCCATTCCAAATTCCATTGTATTCCATTCCACGTTCCATTCGACATTGCATTGCACATTCCTTTCCATTCCATTCCACATTCTTTTCCATTCCATTGCACATTGCGTTCCATTCCATTCCACGTTCCATTCTACATTCCATTCCACATTCATTTCAATTCCATTCCACGTTCCCTTCCTTTCAATTCCACCTTTCATTCCATTCCATTCCATTACAGTTTACATTCCTTTCCATTCCTTTCCATTCCACGTTCCATTCCACCTTCTGTTCCATTCCATTCCACGTTCCATTCCATTCCATTCCAATGCACAATCCATTCCACATTTCATTCCACATTCCATTCCATTCCATTCGACATTCCATTCCATTCTTTTCCGCAGTCCATTCCACGTACCATTTCATTCCATTCCACGTTCCATTACACGTTCCATTCCACATTCAATTCCACATTCCATTCCATTCCATTCTACATTCCATTCCACCTTGCATTTTACCTTTCGTTCCATTCAATTCCATTCCACATTCCATTCCTTTCCATTCCATTCCACATTGCATTCCATCCCCCATTCAATTCCACATCCCATTCCACATTCCATTCCATTCCATTTCACATTCAATTCTATATTCCATTCCATTGCATTCCTCATTCGATTCTACATTCCGTTCCATTCCATTTCATTCCACATTCCATTCCACATTCCATTCCATTCCATTCCACGTTCCCTTCCACTTTTCATTCCATTCCATTCCACATTCCATTCCATTCCATTTCACATTCAATTCTATATTCCATTCCATTGCATTCCTCATTCGATTCTACATTCCGTTCCATTCCATTTCATTCCACATTCCATTCCACATTCCATTCCATTCCATTCCACGTTCCCTTCCACTTTTCATTCCATTCCATTCCACATTCCATTCCATTGCATTCCACTTTCCATTTCAGTACATTCCACGTTCTATTCCACGTTCCATTCCATCTTCCATTCCTTTTTTTCCTATTCTACATTTTTCCATTTTTTTCCATTCTACATTTCATTCCATTCCATTACAAATTCCATTCCACATTCCATTCCATTGCATTCCACATTCCATTCTGCATTCCATTCCTTTCCATTCAACTTTCCATTCCACATTCCATTCCATTACATTGAATTCCATATTACACTGGACATTCCATTCTTTTCCATTGCAGTCCACATTGCACTCCATTGCATTACAATCCACATTCCGTTCCATTCCATTCCACATTCCCTTCCATTCTATATTCCATTCCACATTCCATTCCATTCCATTTCACATTCCATTCCACATTCCATTCCATTCCATGGCATTATATTAAATTCCATTCCATTTCACATTCCATTCCATTAAATGGCATTATATTCCATTCCATTCCATTTCACATTCCATTCCACATTCCATTCGAACTTCTATTCCACATTCCATTCTACATTCCATTCCATTCCAAATTCCATTCAATTCAATTCTGCATTCCATTCTACATTCCATTCCTTTCCGTTCCACATTGAATTCAACGTTCCATTTCACTTTTCTTTCCTCATTCGATTCCATTCTATTCCGAATTCCAATCTTTATTCCATTCTATTCCATTGCACATTCCATTCTACTTTCCATTGCATTCCATTCCGTATTCCATTCCTTTCGATTCCATTCCAAATTCCATTCCATTCCATTACATTGCATTTCAAATTCCATTCTATTCTACTTTCCATTCTACATTCCATTCCATTCCCCATTCCATTCTACATTCCATTCTGCATTCCATTCCATTCCATTCCATTAAACATTCTTTTCTACTTTCCATTCCATTCCATTCCACTTACCTTTCCACATGCCATTCCATTCCGTTCCACATTCCATTCCATTTCAAATTCCATTCTACATTCCATTACATTCCCTTCCACATTCCATTCCACATTCCATTCTATTGCATTCTATTCCATTCCACATTCCAATCCATTCCATTCCACGTTCCATTCCAAGTTCCATTCCACGTTCCCTTCCATTCCATTCTATTCCACATTCAATTCCATTCCATTCCACATTCCATTCCACATTCCATTCCATTCCTTTCCGTTCCTCATTCTATTCCATTCCATTCCAAGTTCCATTCAACGTTCCTTTGCATTCCAATCCATATTCCATTCCACATTCCATTCCAATTTCCATTTTATTCCATTCCCTTCCACATTCCATTCCATTACATTACACGTTCCATTCCAAATTCCACTCCATTCCATTCCACATTCTATTGCATTCCACATTCCATTCCATTCCATTCCATTCATTATTCAATTCCATTCCATTCCACTTTCCATTCCGTTCCATTCCATGTTCCATTCCGTTCCATTCCACTTTCCATTCCACGTTCCATTCCACGATCCTTTCCACATTCCATACTACATTACATACAATTTCATTCCATTGCATTCCTCATTCCTTTCCACATTTCTTTAAATTCCATTCAATTCCACATCCCATTCCATTCCACATTCCATTACACATTCCCTTATACATTCCATTACACATTCTATTGCACATTCCATTCCGAATTGCATGCCATTCCATTGAATTCCACATTCCATTCCATTCCAATCCATTCTACATTCCATTCTATTCCATTCAATTTCACGTCCCATTCCACATTCCATTCCTTGCCATTCCACGTTCCACTCCATTCCATTGCACATTCCATGCCATTCCATTCCATTCCAGTAAAAATTCCAATCCATTCCATTCAATTCCACATTCCATTTCACTTTCCATTCCACATTCTGTTCCATCGCATTCCGCATTCCATTCCATTTCATCCCACATTCCATTCCATTCCACAATCCATTGCATTCCATTCCAATCCACGTTCCATTCCACATTGCATTCCAAGCCATTCCACATTCCATTCCTTTCCATTACACATACCATTCCATTCCATTCCATTCCAGTCTACATTCCATTCCGTTCCATTCAACATTACATTCCATTGAATTCCACCTTCCATTCCAACCATTTCCACTTTCAACTCCTTTCCATTCCACATTCCATTACACATTCCATTCCATTACATTCAACATTTCATTCCATTCCAATCTATCCCATTCCATTACATTCCACTTCCCATTCCAATCCATTGCACATTCCATTCCCTTCCATTCCATTCCACATTCCATTAAATTCCATTCCACCTTCCATTCCAACCCATTCCACATTCCATGCCACTTTCCATTCTATTCCATTTCAAATACCATTCCACATTCCATTGTATTCCATTCCCCTTTCCTTTCCATTCCAATCCATTCTGTTCTATTCCATACCATCCATTCCACTTCATTTCACATTCCAAGCATTCCATTCCATACGGTTTTCCATTCCACATTCCCTTCCATTCCACTTCAAATTCCTTTCCATTCCATTCTATTCCATTCCATAACATTCCACACTCCATTGCATATTCCATTCCATTCCATTCCACATTCCATTCAATTACATTCCGCATTCCATTCCATTTCATTCTATATTCCTTTCTATTCCATTACATTCCATTGCATTCCATTCCATTCCACATTCCATTCCATACCATTCATTTCCACATTCATTTCCATTGCATTGCATTCCAGAATCGATGCCATTCCATTCAAAATTCCATTCTAATCCATTCCGGATTCCATTGCACATTCCATTCCATTCCAGTCCACATTCAATTACATTCCATTCCACATTCAAATCCATTCCATTCCAAATTCCTTTCCATTCCATTCCATTTCATTCTGCATTCCAGGCCATTCCATTCCACATTCCATTCCACCTTCCATTTCACATTCCATTCCATTCCAGTACAAAATCCTTTCCATTCCATTTGACTTTCCAATCCGTTTCATCTGATTCCATGCAACATTCCATTCCACATTCCATTCCCCATTTCATTACACATTCAATTCCATTCCATTCCACTTTCTATTCCATTCCATTCCACATTCCTTTCCATGACATTCCATTCCGTTCTACATTCCATTACACATTCCAAAGCGTTCCATTCCACATTCCATTCCATTCGCATTTCCATGACATTCCATTCCATTCCAATCCGCATTTCATTCCACATTCCATTCAATGCCATTCCACTTTCAATTCCATTCCATTCCACACTCCATTCAACATTCAGTTCCACGCCATTCCATTCCTTTCCACATTCCATTCCACATTCCATTCCATTCCATTCCGCATTCCATTCCATTCGACATTCCATTCCATTTTATTCCACATTCCGTTCCATTCCCATCCATTCCATTCTGCATTCCATTCCATATTCCATTCAATTCCATTCCACATTCCATTCCATTCCATTCCACTTTCCATTCCACATTCCATTCCTTTCCATTGCACATTCCATTGCATATCATTCCACATTGAATTCCACATTCCATTCCAATCCACTTCACATTCGATTGCACATTCTATTCAGTTCCACATTCAATTCCACATTCCATTACACTCCATTCCAAATTCCATTCCAAATTATATTCCACATACCATTCCATTCCATTCCACTCCATTATACATTCCAATCCACATTCAATTCCATTCCATTCCACATTCCATTCCACATTCCATTCCACTCCATTAGACATTCCATTCCACATTCAATTCCATTCCATTCCACATTCCATTCCACATTCCATTACACATTCCATTACACATTCCATTCCATTCCATACCATTCCATTCCATTTTCCTTTCCTTTCCATTCCATTCCTCTTTCCCTTCCATTCCATTCCACTGTCCATTTCAAATTCCATTCCATGTTCCATTACACGTTCCATTTCACATTCCATTGCATTGCATTCCACATTCAATTCCACATTCAATTTCATTCAATTCTCCCTTTCATTCCATCCCACATTCCATTCCACATTCAATTTCATTCAATTCCACCATTCATTCCATTCCAAATTCAATTACATTCCATTCCACGTTCCAAGCCATCCCATTCCATGTTCCATTCCATTCCATTCAACGTTCCATTCCGTATTCCATTCCATTCCACATTCCAATCTATTCCATTCCATATTCCATTCTATTCCATTCCACTTTCCTTTGGAATTCAATGGAATGTGTAATGGAAAGGAAGGGAATATGGAATGAAATGGAATGTTATGAAATGTGGAATGGAAATGAATGTTGTGGAATGGAATTAAATATTATGGAATGGAAAGTGGGATTGAATGGAATGGAATGTGGAATAGAGTGGAATGAATCATACAATGGAAAGTGAAATGGAATGTAGAATGGGAGGTGGAATGGAATGCTGAATATAATGTGGAATGGAAAATTATGGAATGTGGAATTGAATGGAATGGAATGTGTAATGGAATGGAATGGAATATGGAATGGAATGAAATGGAAATTTGAACGGAATGTGGAATGGAATGGAAAGGAATGTGGAAAGGAATGGAACGGAATGTGGAATGCAATGTCTAACGCAATGTGGTATGGAGTGGAATGGAATGGAATGTGCAATGGAATGGAATACAATGTGGAATGGCAGAGAATAGTATGGAATGCGGAAAGGAATGGAATGGAACGGGGAATGGAATGTGGAATTGAATGTGGAATGCAAAGTGGAATGGAGTGGATTGTAAAGCAATGTGGAATGGAATGTGGAATGCAATGAAATGGAATGTGGAATGGAACGTAATTTAATGTGAAACAGAATGGAACATGGAATGGAAAGTAATGCAATGTGGATTGAAATGGAATGGAATGTGGAATGGAATGTGAAATGGGATGTATAATGGAATGTGGAATGGAATGAAATGGATCATGGAATGGAATGAGATGGAAAATGGAATGGAAAGGAATGGGCACTGCAATGGAATGTGGAATGGAACGTGGAATGGAATGTGCCATGTAATGCGGAATGGAATGTGGAATGGAGTGGACAGGAATGTGGAATGGATCGTGGAATGGAATGGAATGGAACGTGTAATGGAGTGTGAATTGGAATTTGGAAGGGAACATGGAATGCAACGTGGAATGGAATGCAATGCAACCTGGAATGGAATGTGTAAAGGAACGTGGACAAGAACGTGGAATGTAACCTGGAATGGAAAGGAATGGAATGTGGAATGAAATGAAATGAAATGTAATGGAATGTGGAATGGAACCGAATGGAAATTGGAGTGGAATTTGTAATGGAATGGTGGAATGGAACATGAAATGGAATGGAATGGAATGTGGAGCGGAACGTGGAATGGAATGGAATGGAACACAGAATGGATCATGGAATGCAAGGTGGAATCGAATGGAATGGAACGAGGAAAGGAATGTGGAAAGGAATGTGGAAAGGATTATCATACGGAAAGGAATGGAATGAAAGGTGGAATGGAATGGAATGTATAGGGGAATTTAATGCAAAGGAATGTGTAACGGAATGTCAAATGCAATGCGAAATGGAAAGCGGAATGAAATGTGGAATGGAACAGAATGGAACATGGTATGGAATGGAATGGAACGAGGAATGGAACGTGGAATGGAACATGGAATTGAATGTCGGATGGAATGTAATGGAACGTGGAATGGAATGGATTGGAATGTGGAATGGAATCTGGAATGGATTGTGGAATGGACTGTGTAATGGAATGGAATGGAATGTGGAATGGAATGCAGTGGAATGGGGAATGGAATGTAGAATGTAATGTGGAATGGGAAGGAATGGATTGTGGAATGAACTGTGGCATGGAAAGTTGAATGCAATAGATTGGAATATGGAAAAGAATGTAGAAATGAATTGAAAGTAACGTGGAATGGAAAGTGAATGGAACGTGGAATGGAATGTGGAATGAAATGGAATTGAATGTGGAATCGAATGGATTGGAATGTGTAATGGAATGTGAAATGGAATGTGGAATGGAATTTTGAATGGAAAGGAATGGATGGTGGAATGGAACGTGGAATGGAATGTGGAATGGAATGGAATTGAATGTACAAAAGAATAGACTTTGAAGCAGAAAGAAATGTGGAAGGGAATGCAATACAATGTGGAATGTAACGCAATGGAATGTGGAACACAATGTGGAATGGAATGTGAAAAGGAATGGAATGGAATGTGGAATGGAATGTGGAATGCAGTGTGAAATGGAATAGGGAATGTAACGAAAGGAAATGTGGAATGGAACGTGGAATGGAGTGTGTAGTCTAATGTGGAATTGAACCGAATGGAATGTCGAATGGAATGTGGTATGGAATGTGGAATGGAATGTGGAATGGAAAGTGGAATGGATTGGAATGGAACGCTAAATGAAATGGAATGGAACGTGGAATGGAACGTGGAATGGAATGGAATGGAAAATGGAATGGAACGTGGAATGGAAAGTGGAATGCAATGTAATGGATCGTGGAATGGAATGTGGAATGGAATGTGTAAAAGATTGGAATGTGGAAATGAATGGAATGGTATGGGGAATAGAAGGGAATGGAAGGTGAAATGGAATGTGGATTGGAGTCTGTAACGGAATGGAATGGAACGTGGAATGGTATGGAATGGAAAGTGGAATGAAATGTGGAATGGAAAGTGGAATGGAATGTCGGATGCAATGGAATGCAATCTTGAATGCAATGGAATGGAATGTTGAATGGAAAGTGGAGTGGAATGGAATGGAATGAAATGAAATGTGGAATGGAATGTAAAATGGAATGTGTAAAGGAATGTGGAATGGAATGTGGAGTGGAATGGTATGGAAAGAAATGTGGAATGGAATGTGAAATGGAATGTGGAAAGGAATGTGGAATGGAATGGAATGGAATGAAGAATGGAATGTGGAATGGAATGGAATGGAATGTGAAAAGGCATGTGAAATAGAATGTGGAATGTAATGTGGAATGCAATATAGAATGATGTGGAATGGAATATGGAATTTAATGTAATGGAATTTGGAATGGAATGTGGAATGGGATTGAATTGTATGTCGAATGGAATGAAATGGATTGAAGAATAGAATGTTTAATGGAATGTGGAAAGGAATGTGGAATGGAATGAAATGGAATGTGGAGTGGAATGTCGAATGGAATGGAATGCAATGTGAAATGGAATGTGGAATGGAATGTGGAAAGGAATGTAATGTAATGTGGAATTGTATGCAATGGAATCTGGAATGCAATCGAATGGAATGTGGAATGGAATGGAATGCAATTGAAAGGAATGTGGAATGGAATGGAATGGAATGTGGAAAGTAATGGAATGGAATGTGGAATGGAAAGGAATGGAATGCGGAATAGAAGTTGGAATGGAATGGAATGGAATGTGGTAAGGAATGTGGAAAGGAGTGGACTGGAAAGTGGAATGGAAGATGCAATGTAATGGAATGGAATGGAATGAAACATGGAATGAAACGTGGAATGGATCGTAAAATGGAACGTGGTATGTAATATGAAATGGAATTTGTACTGGAAAGTGGAATTGAAGATGCAATGGAATGGAATGGAATGTGGAATGGAATGGCATGTAACAGAATGTTTAATGGAATGGAATGCAATGTAGAATGGAATATGCAATGGAAAGTGATGGAATATGGAATGGAATGTGATGCAATATGGAATGAAATGTGGAATAGAATAGTATGGAATGTGGAATAGAATGGAATGGATTGTGGAAAGAAATGGAATGGAATGTGGAATGGAATGGAATGGAATGTGGAATGGAATGTAATGGAATGGAATGTGGAATGGAATGCAATTGATTGGTATGGAATGTGGAATGGAATGCAATGGAATGTGGAATGGAAAGTGGAATGGAATGGAATGGAAAATGGAATGAAACGTGGAATGGAAAGTGTAATGGAACGTGCAAAGGAACGTGGAATGGAAGATGTAATGAAATGAATAATGGAATGGAATAGAATATGGAATTAAATGGAGTGGAATGTGGTATTCAATGGAATGGAATGGAATGTGGAATGGAATGGACTGGAATGGGATGGAATGGAATGTGGAATGGAATGGAATGGAATGTGGAAGGGAATATGGAATGGAATTGGAAGCAATTTGGAATGGAATGTGTAATAGAATGGAATGGAAAGTTGAGTGGAATGTGGAGTGGAAGGGAATGTGGAATGGAATGGAATGGAATGTGTAATGGAATGGAATGGGATTTAATGTGAAATGGACTAGAATGGAAAGGAAAGCAATGTGGAATGCAATGGAATGGAACGGTATGGAAGGTGGAATGGAATGTGGAATTTAATGGAATGAAACGTGGAATGGAATGGAACGGAAAGGAATGTGGAATGGAATGGAACTCAATGTGGAATGTAATGTAATGGAATGTGCAATGGAATGTGGAATGGAAAGTGGAGTGGAATGGAATGGAATGTGGAACAGAAGGTGGAATGGAATGGATTAGAATGTAGAATGGAATGTGGAATGCAATGGAATGTGGAAAGGAGAGGAATGTAATGTGGAATGGAATGTGGAATGGAATGGGATGGAATGTGGAATAGAATGTGGAATGGAATGGAATGAAACGTGGAATGGAATGGGCTGAAATGTGGAATGGAATGTGGAATGGAATGCTGAAAGGAACTGAATGCAATGTGGAATGGAATGGAATGGAATGCGGAATGGAATGTAAAGGAATGTGCAAAAGAAAGGAAAGTAATGTGGAATGAAATGGAAAGGAATGTAGCATGAAATTGAATCGAAAGGAATGGAATGTGGAATGGAATTGAATGGAACGTAGTATGGAATGTGGTACAGAAAGTGGAATGGAATTGAAGGGAATCTGGATTGGAATGTATAATGGAATGGAACAGAATGTGGAATGGAATGGAATGGAATGCGGAATGTAATTGAATAGAATGGCATGGAAGGTGGAATATATTGGAATGGAATATGGAATGGAGTGGAATTGAATATGGAATGGAATGGAAAGGAATGGAATGTTTAATGGAATGGAATGGAATGTGGAATTGAATGGAATGTGGAATGGAATGTGAAATGGAATGCGGAAAGGAATGCAATGCGGTAAGAAGTGGAACGTGGAATGTAATGTGGAATGGAATGTGGAATGGAATGAGAAATGGAAAGGAATAGAATGTGTAATGGTACGTGGAATGGATCAGATTGAAATGTGGAATGGAATGTGGAATGGAAAGGAATGGAATGGAATGTGGAATGGTATGTGGAATGGAATATGCAATGGAATGAGAAATATAATGGAATGGAATGTGGAATGGTATGTGGAATGGAATGGATTGAAATGTGGAATGGAATGTGGAATGGAATGGAATGTAAAGTAATGAGGAATGAAATTGAATGGAACATGAAATGGAAAGAGGAAAGGAACGTGGAAGAGAATGTGGAATGTGGAATTAAATGGAATGGAAAGTGGAATGGAATCGAATGATATCTGGAATGGAACGGAACAGATTGCAATGTGGAATGGAATGGAATGTGCAATGGAATGGAATGGAATGTGGAACGGAATGGAATGGAATGGAATGGAAAGGAATGTGGAATTGAATGGAATGGTATGTGGAATGGAATGGAATGGAAACTGGAATGGAATGTGGAATGGAAACTAATGTGAATTGGAATGGGGAATGGATAGGAAAGGAATGTGGAATGGAAGGGAATGTAATGTGGAATGGCATGCAATGGAATGGATTTGAATGTGGAATGGAATGGAATGGAATGTAGAATGGAAAGGAATCGAATGTGGAATGGAATGGAATGGTGTGGAATGTGGAATGGAAAGGAATGGAATCTGGGATGGAATGCTATGGAATGTGGAAAGTAAAGAAATGGAATGTGGAATAGAATGAAATGGAATGGAATGTGGAATGGAAAGGAATAGAATGTGGAATGCAACGCGGAATGGAATGGAATTGAATGTGGAATGGAACTTGTAATGGAATGGAATGGAACCTGAAATGGAATATGGAATGGAAAGTGGAATGCAATGTGCAATGGAACTTGGAATGCAATGTACAATAGAAAGTGGAATGGAACGTGGAATGGAATGGAATGGAGGGTGGAATGGAATGTGGAATGGAATGGAACGGAACGTGGAATGGAACATGGAATGGAATGTGGAATGGAACGTGAAATTAAACGTGCAATGGAATGGAATGGAATGGAACGTAGAATGGAACGTGGAATGGAATGTGGAATGGAACGTTAAATTAAACGTGTCATGGAATGCAATGGAATGTGGAATGCAATGTGGAATGGAATGTGGAAGGGAATGGAATGGAATGGAATTGAATGTGGAATGAAATGTGGAATTGAATGTGGAATGGAACGTGGAACGGAACGCGGAATGGAACGTGGAATGGAACGAGGAATGAAATGGAATGGAATGTGGAATGAAATGTGGAATGGAACGTGGAATGGAATGGAGCTGAATGTGGAATGGAACTTGGAATGGAATGTGGAATGGAATGTGGAATGGAAAGGGGAATGGAATGTGGAATGGAAATTGGAATGGAATGTAAAATAGAACGTGGAATGGAACGTGGAATGGAATGGAATGGAAGGAGGAATGGAACGTGTAACGGAATGGAACGGAACGTGGAATAGAACGTGCAATGGAAAGTGGAATGGAACGTGAAATGCAACGTGGAATGGAATGGAATGGAATGTGGAATGCTATGTGGAATGGAATGTGGAATGGAATGTGGAATGGAATGGAACAGAAAGGAATGTGGACTGAAATGTGGAATTGAATGTGGAATGGAACGTGGAATGGAAAGTGGAGTGGAACATGGAATGGAACGTGGAAGGAAATGGAACGGAATGTGGAATGGAATGTGGAATGGAATGGAATGGAATTTGGAATGGAATTTGGAATGGAATGCAAGGTGAAATCGAATGTGGAACAGAATGGAATGGAAAGTTTAAATGGAATGGAATGCAATGTTGAATGGAATGTGGACTGCAATGGAATGCAATGTGGAATGGAATGGAATGGAATGTGGAATGGATGGGGTATACAATGGAATGGAATTTGGAATGGAATGTGGAAAGCCATGTGGAATGGAAAGTGGAATGGAATGGAATGCAATGGAATTTGGAATGGAAAGTGGAAAGGAATGTAGAATGGAAGGGAATGGAATGTGGAATGGAGTGTGGAATGGAATGTGGAAGGGCACGTTAAATGGAATGGAATGAAATGTGGAATGGAATGAGGAATCGAATGTGGAAAGGAATGGAATGGATTGCGGAATGGAATGTGGAATGCAGTGCAATGGAATGTGGAACGGAATGTGGAATGGAATGCGGAATGGAATGTGGAATGGAATCGATTGGAATGGAACGTGGAATGGAAAGTGGAATGGAACATGAAATGGAATGTGAAATGGAACGTGGAATGGAATGTGCAATGGAAAGTGGAATGGAACGTGGAATGGAATGTGGAATGGAACGTCGAAAGGAATGGAATAGAATGTGGAATGGAGCTTGGAATGGAATGGAGTGGAACATGGAATCAAATATGGAATGCAAAGTGGAATGGAATATGGAATGGAACTTGGAATGGAATGTACAATGGAATGTGTAATGGAAGGTGGAATGGAATGGAATGGAAGATAGAATGGAACGTGGAATGGAACGTGGAATGGAATGGAATGGAACGTGGAATGAAACGTGGAGCGGAATGTGGAATGGAATGGAATGGAATGTGAAATGTATTGTGGAACTGAATGTCGAACGGAACCTGGAATGGATTGTGGAGAGCAACGTGGAATGGAATTTGGTTTGGAATGGACCGGAATGTAGAATGGAACGTGGAATGGAATGGAATGGAGTGTGGAATGGAATTTGGAACGGAATGGAAGGTGAAATCGAATGTGGAATGGAATGGAATGGAAAGTTTAAATGCAATGGAATGGAAAGTTGAATGGAATGTGGACTGCAATGGAATGCAATGTGGAATGGATTGGAATGCAATGTGGAATGGAATGGGGAATGCAATGGAATGGAATTTGGATTGGAATGTGGAATAGAATGTGGAATGGAATGTGGAATGGAATGGAATGGAAAGTGGAATGGAAAGTTTAAAAGAATATAGAATGGAACGGAATGAAATGTGGAATGTTATGTGGAATGGAATGGGGAATGGAACATGGAAAGGAATGGAATGGAATTGAATGGAATGGATTGTGGAATGGAATGTGGAATGGAACATGGAATGGAACTTGGAGTGGAATGGAACGGAACATGGAATGGAACATGGAATGGAACGTGGAATGGAATGTGCAATGGAATGTGGAATGGAAGGTGGAATGGAATGGAATGGAACGTGGAAAGGGATGGAATGGAATGTGGAGTGGAACTTGGAGTGGAATGGAATGGAACATGGAATGGAACATGGAATTGAACGTGGAATGGAATGTGCAATGGAATGTGGAATGGAAGGTGGAATGGAAAGGAATGGAAAGTGTGGTAGAACGTGGAATGGAAAGGAATGGAACGTGAAAGAGAATGTGGAATGGACTGTGGAATGGAACGTGAAATGGAACATTGAATGGATTGTATTGGAATGTGTAATGGAATGTGCAATGTAACGCAAGGCAATGTGGAAAGGAAAGTGGAATGGACTGGAATGGAAATTGGAATGCAATGTGAAATTGAATGGAATGGGATGTGGAATGGAACGTAATAGAATGTGGAATGGAATGGAATTGAATGTGGAATGTAATGCAAGGCAATGTGGAATGGAAAGTGGAATGGAATGGAATGGAATTTGGAATGGAATGTGAAATTGAATGGAAAGGAATGTGGAATGGAATGGAATGGAAAGTGGAATGGAACAGAATGGAATGTGGAATGGAATGTGGAATAGAAAGTTTAATGGAATGGAATGGAATGTTCAACGGAATGTGGAATGGAATGGAGAGGAAAGTGGAAAGGAATTTAGAATGGAAATTGGAATGGAAAGTGGAATGGAATGTGGAATGCAACCTGGAATGAAATGTGGAATGGAATGAGGAATGGAATGTAATGGAATGTTGAAAAGAATGAAATTGAATGAGGAATGGAATGTAGAATAGAATGTGGAATGGAACAGAATGGAACGGAATGGATTGTGGAATGGAATGTGGAATGCAATGTGGAATGGAACGTGGAATGTAATGGAATGGACCTTGGAATGGAAAGTGTAATGGAACGTGAAATGGAATGTGGCATGGAACGAGGAATGGCATGGGCAATGGAATGTGGAATGGAAAATGGAATGTAACGGAGTGGAAAGTGGAATGGAATGTGGAATGGAATGGAATGGAACGTGGAATAGAACGTGGAATGGAACGTGGAATGGAATGGAATGGAATGCAATAAATGAATGGAATGGAATGCGGAACAGAATGGAATGGAATGTGCAATGGAATGGAATGTGGAATGGAATGGCATGGAATGGAATGTGGAATGGAATGGAATAGAATACAGTAGAATGAAATGTGAAATGGAATGGAATGTGGAATGGAATAGAATGTGGAATGAAATGAAATGGAGTGGAATGAAATGGAATGGAAAGTGGAATGGAATGGAAAGTGATGTGGAAAGGAACGGAATGGAATGGAGTTGAATGTGAAATGGAATAGAATGGAATGTGGAATGCAATAGAATGTGGAATGGAATGGAATGGAATGGAATGGGGAATCTTATGGAATGGAACATGGAATGGATTAGAATGGAAATTGGAATGCAATGGAAAGGAATGTGGAATGGCATGGAATGGAATGTCCAATGGAATGTGGAATGGAATGGAATTGAATGTGGAACGGAATGTGGAATGGAAAGGAAAGGAATGTGAAATGGAAAGAAATGGAATGTGGAATGGAATGTGGAATGGAATGTGCAATGGAATGTGGAATGGAATGTGGAATGAAATTTGCAGTGGAATGTGGAATGGAATGTGGAATGGAATGTGGAATGGAAAGTGGAATGGAAAGTGGAATGGAATGGAATAGAATGTGGAATGGAACATGGAATGGAACGTGGAATGGAACATGGAAAGGAATGTAGAATGTAATGTGGAAGGGGAAGTGGCATGCAATGGAATGGAATGTGGATTGGAACGTGGAATGGAACGTGGAATGGAAGATGGAATGGAACATGGAATGGAAAGTGGAATGGGATGTGCAATGGAATGTGGAATGTAAAGTGGAGTGGAGAGAAATGTAACATGGAATGGAACGTGGAATGAAACGGAATAGGAAGTGGAATGGAACGTGGAAGAGAACATGGAAAGGAATGTGGAATGGAAGATGGAATGGAATGTGGAATGTAATGTGGAAAGTAATGTGGCATGGAATGGAATGTAATGGAACAGAATGTGGAATGGAAAGTGCAATGGTTCCTGTAATTGAACGTGGAATGTATCGTGGAATGGAACTGGAAGGGAATGTGGAATGTGGAATGGAATATGGAATGGAACGTGAAATTGAATGCATTCGAATGTTGAATGGAACGTGGAATGGAATGGAATGGAATGTGCAACGGAACGTGGAATGGAATGGAATGGAAAATAGAATGGAATTGAATGGAATGTGGAGTGGAAAGGCATGGAACGTGGAATGGGACGTGGAATGGAACATGGAATTCAACGTGGAATGGAGAGTGCAAAGGAATGTCGATTCCAATGGAACGGAATGTGAAATGGAATGGAAAAGAAAGTGGAATGGAAAGGAATGGAATGTGGAATGGAAGGTAGAATGGAAAGTGGAATAGAATGGAATGGAACGTGGAATGGAATGTGGAATGGAACGGAATGGAACATGGAATTGAATGGAATGGAACGTGGAATGGAATGTGGAATGAAATGGAATGGAATGTGGAATTGAATGGAATGGAACGTGGAATGGAATGTGGAATGAAATGGAATGGAACGTGGAATTTAATGGACTGGATCATGGAATGGAATGTGGAATGCAATGGAATGGAACTTGGAATGCAACGTGGAATGGAAAGTGGAATGGATCATGGAATGGAACCTGGAATGGAATGGAATGGAATGTGGAATGGAATGGAATGGAATGTGGAAAGGAAAGGAATGCGACCTGGAATGGGATGTGGAATGGAACATGGAATGTGACGTGGAATGGAAAGTGGAATGGAATGTGGAATGGAATGGAATAGAATGGAATGGAATGCGGAAAGCAATGGAATGAAAGGTGGAATGGAATGGAATGGAATGGAATGCAGAATAGAATGGAGTGGATTGGAACGGGAAATATAATGTGGAAAGGAATGTGAAATGGAATGTGGAACAGAATGAATTGGAACGCGGATGGAATGGAAAGGTACGAGGAATGGAATGGAATGGAATGGAACATGGAATGGAACATGGAATGAAACGTGTAATGGAGCATGGAATAGAACGTGTAATGGAATGTGGTATGAAAAGTGGAATGGAATGGAATGGAATGTGGAATGGAATGTGGAAATGAATGCAACGGAAAGAGAACAGAATGTGGAATGGAATGGAATGGAATGTGGAATAGAATGTTGAATGGAATGTGGAATGGAATGTGGAATGGAATACGGAATGGAATGTGGAATGCAACGGAATAGAATGAGGAATGGAATGTTGAATGGACTGTGGAACGGAACGTGGAATGGAATCTGGAATGGTATGTGGGGTGGAATGGAATGCAATGTGGAATGGAATGGAATGGAATGTGGAATAGAATAGAATGGAAGTGAATGTGCAATGGAATGTGGAATGGAATGTGGAATGCAATGGAATGGAATGTGGAATGCAATTGAATTGGAATGGAATGGAATGGAATGTGGATTGGAATGGAATGGAATGGAATATGGAATGGAATGGAATGGAATGGAATGGAATGTGGAATGGAATAGAATGGAATGTGGAATGGAATGGAATGGAATGTGGAATGCAATGGAATGGAATGGTATGTGGAATTGAATGGAATGGAATGGAACTTTGAATGCAATGCAATGGAAAGGAATGTAACGTGGAATTGAATGCAAATGAACGGGGAAAGGAATGTGGAATGGAAAGTGGAATGGAATGTGGAATGGAATGAAATGAAATGTTGAATTGAATGGAATGGAATGTGGAATCGAATGGAATGGAATGGAATATGCAATGGAATGTGGAATGGAAGTTGTAAAGGAATGGAATGGAATGTGGAATGGAATTGAACTTGGAATGGAATGGATGGAATGTGGATTGGAATGGAATGGAGTGGAATGTGGAATGAAATGGATTGGAATGGAAAGGGAAATGGAATTTGGAATGGAATGTGGAGAGGAATGAAATGCACAGTGGAATGGAATGGAATGGAATGTGGAATGGATTGGAATGGAATTCAAACTGAAATGGAATTTGCAATGGAATGTGGAATGGAATGAAATGGAATGTGGAATGGAATAGAATGGAATGTGGAAAGGAAAGTGGAATCCAATGGAACATGCAATGGAATGTGGAAAGAAATGTGTAGTGGAATGTGGAATGGAATGTGAAATGGAATGTGGAATGGAATGTGGAATGTAATATGGAATGAAATGTAGTATGGAATGCAGAATGGAAAGGAATGAAATGTCCAAAGAATGTGGAATGGAATGGATTTTAATGCGGAAAGGAATGTGGAATAGAATGGAAAGGAATGTGAAATGAAAAGAAATAGAATGTGGAATGGAATGAGGAATTGAATGGAATGGAATTGAAAGTGAAATGGAATGGATTGGAATGTGGAATGGAATGTGCAAAGGAATGCAACATAGTGGAATGTGGATTGGAATGTGGAATGGAATGGAATGTGGAATGGAATGGGTTGCAATGTGGAATGCAACGTGGAATGGAATGGAATGGAGTGGAATGGAAAGTGGAATGGAATGGATTGGAATGTAAAATGGAATGGGAATTGAATGGAATGCAATGTGGAATGGAATGGAATGGAATGTGTAATGGAATTGATTTGAACGTGGAATTGAATGGAATGGAATGAAATGGAACGTGGAATTGAATGGAGTTGAATGGGGAATGGAATGTGTAATTGAATATGGAATGAAATGGAATGGAGTGGAATGTGGAATGGAATGGAATGCTACGTGGAATAGAATGGAATGGAAGTGAATGTGCAATTGAATGTGGAATGGAATGAGGAATGGTGTGGAATGCAATGTGGAATGGAATTGAACTTGGATTGGAATGGAATGGAATGTGGATTGGAATGGGGTTTGGAATGGAATGGAATGGAATGTGGATTGGAATGGAATGGAATGTGGATTGGAATGGAATGGAATAGAATGTGGAGAGAAATGGAATGGAATGGAAAGTGGAATGGAAGTTGGAAAGGAATGTGCAATAGAATGAAACGGAATGTGGAATGGAGTCAAATGGAATGTGAAATGGAAAGTTGAATGGAATGGAACATGGAATGGAATGTGCAATCGAATGTGTAATGGAAACTGGAATGGAATATGGAATGAAATGTAGGATGCAGTATGGAATGGAACGGAATGGAATATGGAATGTAATGTGGAAAGGATTGTGGAATGAAACGTGGAATGGAACGTGGAAAGGAATGGAATGGAACGTGGAATGAAATGTGGAATGGAATGGAATAGAATGTGGAATGGAATCTGCAATGGAATGTGGAATGGAATGGAAAGGAATGTGGAATGGAAGCTGGAGTTGAATGGAAAGAAAGGTGGAATGTAATGCAATGAAATGTGCAATGGAATGTGGAATGGAATGGAATGTGGAAAGGAATGTGGAACGGAACTGAATGTGGAATGGAATGTGAAATGGAAAGGACTGTAATGTGGAATGGAATGTGGAATTGAATGTGGAATGGAATGGAATGGAAAGTGGAAAGGATTGTGGAATGGAATGGAATGGAAAATGGAAAGGATTGTGGAATGGAATGGAATGGATAGTGTAATGGAAATTAATGGAATGTGGAATATAATGAAATGGAATGGAATGGAATGTCAATGGAATAGAATGGAAAGTGGAATGCAATGGAATGGAATGAAATGAGGAATGGAATGGAACGGAACATGGAATGCAATGCAATGGAATGAAATGAGGAACTGAAATGAATGGAATGTGGAAAGGAATGGACTGGAATGTGCAATGGAATGGAAGAGAAAGTGGAATGGAATGTGGAATGGAATTCACTGGAATATGGAATGAAATGGAATGGAACGTGGAAAAGAATGTGGAATTGAATGTGGAATGGAAAGTGGAATGGAATGGAATGGAATAAGGATTAAAGCGGAATGGGATGGAATGCAATGCGGAATGGAATGGAAAAGAATGTGGAATGCAATGGAATGGAGTGAAATGTGGAATTGAATGGAATGGAAAGTGGAATGGAATAGAATGGAATGTGTAATGGAATGGAATGGAACGTGCAGTGGAATGTGGAATGGATTGTGGAATTCCATGTGGAATTCCATGTGGAATGGAATGTGGAATGGAATGGAAAGGAATGTTGATGGTAATGGAATGGAATATGGAATAGAATGGTATTCAATGGAATGTGGAATGGAAAGGAATGGAATGTGGAATGGAATTCAATGGAATGTGGAATGAAACGTAATGGAACGTGGAATAGAATGTGGAATTGAATGTGGAATGGAAAGTGGAATGGAATGGAATGGAAGGTGGAATAAAGCGGAATGGGATGGAATGCAATGTGGAATGAAATGGAATGGAACATGCAATGGAATGTGGAATGGAATGTGGAAAGGCATGTTGAATGGAAAGTGGAATGTAATGGAATGGAAAGTTGACTGTAATGGAATGGAATATGGAATAGAATGGAATGGAATGGAATGTGGAATGGAATTGAATGGAATGTGGAATGGAATGCAATGGAATATGGAATGGAATGGAATGGAAGGTGGAATAGAATGTGGAATGGAATGGAATGCAACGTGAAATGGAATGTGGAATGGAAAGTGGAATGGAACGTGTAATGGAATGGAAAGGAACGTGGAATAGATTCGAATGGAACGTGGAATGTAATATGGAATGGAATGCGGAATGTGATGTGGAACGGAAGGGAAGGCAACTTGGAATGGTATGTGGTAGAATGTGGAATGGAATGGATTGGAATGTGAAATGGAATAAATTGGAAAATGGAATGGAACGTGGAACGGAATGTGGAATGGTAAGTGGAATGGATTGTTTAATGGAATGGAATGGAATGTGGAATAGAAAGGAATGGAATGAAATGTGGAATGGAATGTGGAATGGATCGTGCAATGGAATGGAATGGAATGAGCAACGGAATGGAAAGGAATGTGTAATGGAATGGAAGGGAATGGAAAGGAAAATGAAATAGAATGTGGAACGGAATGTGAAATGGAAAGTGGAATGGAATGTGGAACGGAATGAAATGGAAACTGAAATGGAATGAAATGGAACGTGGAATGGAATGGAATGGAACGTGGAATGGAACGTGGAATGGATCATGGAATGGAAAGAGGAATGGAATGTGGAATGCTATGTGGAATGGAATGGAATGGAATGTGGTATGAAATGTGGAATGGAATGGAATGTGGAATGGAATGTGGAATGAAATGCATTGGAATGAGAATGGAATGTGGAATGGAATGGAATGGAATATGGAATGGAATGTGGAATGGAATGGATTGGAAAGCGAAATGGATTGTGGAACGGAATGTGGAATGAAACGTGGAATGGAACGTGGAATTGATTGGAATGGAACTTGGTAGAGAATGTGGAATGCAATGGAAGGTAATGTGGAATGAAATGTGGAGTGTAATGGAATGGAATGTGGAATGGAATGGAATGGAATGTGGAATGGAATGTGGAAGGGAAAGTGGAATGGAATGGAATGGAATGTGGAATGGAACATGGAAGGAAATCGAATGGAACGTGGGATGGAAAGTGGAATGGAATGTGGAATGCAATGTGGAATGGAATGTGAAATGGAATTCAATGAAATGTGGAATGGAATGTGGAATTCAGTGTGGAAAGGAATGGAATGGAACAGGGAATGGAAAATGGAATGTAATGGAATGGAACGTGGAATGAAATGTGGAATGGAACGTGGAATGGAAAGTAGAATGCAATTGAAAGGAACGTGGATTTAAATGGGGAAAGGAATGTGGAATAGAAAGTGGAATGCAATGTGAAATGGAATGTTGAATGGAAAAGAATGGAATGTGGAAAGTAATGGAATGGAATGCGGAATGGAATGGAATGGAATGAGGAATGGAATGTTATGCAATGGAATGAAATGTGGAATGGCAGTTGGAATGGAACGTGGAATGGAGTGGAAAGGAAAGTCGAATGGAACGTGGAATGGAAGGTGGAATGAAACGTGGAAAGGAATGGAATAGCAGGTGGAATGGAAGGTGGAATGGAATGTGGAATGGAATGGAGTGGAATGTGGAAAGGGATGCAATCGAATATGGAATGGAATGCAGAAGGGAAAGGATTGGAAAGTGGAATGGAAATTGGAAAGAATGGAATGGAATGTGGAAGGGAATGTGGAATCGAATGTGGAGTGTAATGTGGAATGTAATAGAATGGAATGTGGAACGGAATGTGTAATGGAATGGAATGCCATGTGGAAGGGAATGTGGAATGGAATGTGGGATGTTATGTGGAATAGAATGTGGAATGGAATAGAATGGAATGTGGAAGGAATGTGGAATGGAATGCAGAAAGTAATGTGGAAAGCATTGGAATGGATTGTGGAATGACATGTGGAATGCAATGTGGAATGGAATGGAATGGAATGTGGAATGGAATCTGGAATGGAATGGAATGGACTGAGGAAGGGAATGTGGAATGGGATGTGGAATATAATGTGGAATAGAATATAATGGAATGTGGAATGGGATGTGGAATGGAATGGAATGGAATGTCTAATGGAATATGGAAAGGAATGGAATGGAATGTGGAATGAAAAGTGCAATAGAATGTGGAATTGAATGGAATGGAATTTTGAATTGAGTGTGGAATGGAATGGAATGGAATGTGGAAGGGAATATAGAATGGGATGTGTAATGGGATGTGGAATGGAATGTGGAATGTAACGTGGAACTGAAAGTGGTATGGAATGGAATTTAATGTGGAATGGAATGTGGAATGGAATGGAATGTGGAATGGAATGGAATGGACTGTGGAATCTAAAGTGGAACATAAAGGAATGGAATGGAATGGAATGTGAAAGAGAATGCGGAATGGAATGTGAAATGGAATGTAGAATGGAATGCAATGCAATGTGGAATGGAATGCTATGGAATGAGTAATGGAATGTGGAACGGAATGTGGAATGGAATGGAATGAAACGTGGAATGGAATGGAATGGAATGTGGAATGGAATGGAATGGAAAGTGGAATGGAAAGTGGAATGAAAAGTGGAATGTAAAGGAATGGGATGGGGAATGGGATGGGGAATGGAATGGAATGGAATGTGAAATGGAATGTGGAATGGAATGTAAAATGGAATGTGGAATGGAATGGAATGCAATGAGGAATGGAATGGAATAGAATGTGGAATGCAATGCAGAACGGAATGTGGAATGGAATGTGGAATGGAATGTGAAATGGAATGTGGAATGGAACGGAAAGGAATGTGGAATGGAATGTGGAACGGTATGTGGAAAGGAATGTGGAATGGAATGTGGAAATGAATATGGAATGCAACGGAATGGAATGTGAAACTGAATGGAATGGAATGTGGAAGGGAAGTTGGAATGGAATGGAAGGCAATGTGGAATTTAATGTGGAATGGAAAGGAATGCAATGTGGAAAGGAATGTGGAATGAAACGGAGAATGGAATAGAATGGAATGTGGAATGGAATGGAATGGAATGGTATGGAATGTTTAATGGAATGGAATGGAAAGTGGAATGGAGTGGAATGGAATGGAATGTGGAATGGAATGTGGAATGGAATGGAATGGAATGTGGAATGGAATGAAATGGAAGGTGGAATGGAATGTGGAATGGAATGTGGAATGGAATGGAATGAATTGAGGGATGAAATGTGTTTTGGAATGAAATGAAATGTGGAATGGAATGGACTGGAATGTGGAATGGAATGTGGAATAGAATTTAATGGAAAGTGGAATGGAACGTGGAATGGAAGGGAATGGAATGGAATGGAATGTGGAATGGATTGGAATGGAATGTGGAATGGAATGTGGAATGGAATGTGGAATGGAATGGAATGAAATGTGGAATGGAATGTTGATTGGAATAGAATGGAATTTGGAATAGAATGGAATGGAATGTTGAATGGAACGTGGAATGGAATGGAATGGAAGGAATGTGGAATGGCATGTGAATTGGAATGCAATGGAATGTGGAATGGAAAGTGGAAAGAAATGCAATGGAATGAGAATGAAATGTGGAATTGAATGTGTAATGCAAATTGGAATGGACTGTGAAATGGAATGTGGAATGGAATGTGGAAAGGAATGTGGAATGGAATGGAATGGACTTTGGAATGGATTGTGGAATGGAATGGAATGCAACGTGGAAAGGAATGTGGAACAGAATGTTTAATGGAAAGTGGAAAGGAATGGAGTGGAATGTGGAATGGAATGTGGAATGGAAAGTGGAATGCAATGTGGAATGCAACGGAATATAATGTGGAATATAATGTGGAATGGAATGTGGAAGGCAAAGTGGAATAGAATGGAATGGAATGTGGAATGGAACGTCGAATGGAACATGGAATGGAACGTGGAATGGAACATGGAATGGAATGTAGAATGGAACGTGGAATGGAACATGGAATGGAACGTGGAATGGAACGTGGAATGGAACGTGGAATGTGCTGTTCAATGGAATATGGAATGGAAAGTTGAATGGAATGCAATGGAACGTGGAATTGAATGTCAAAAGGAATGAAATGGAATGTGGAATTGAAGGGAGAATGCAACGCGGAAAGGAATGTGGAATGGAACGTGACATCGAAGGTGGAATGGAATGTGGAAGGGAATGTGGAGTGGAATGGAATGGAATGGAATGGAATGTGGAATGGAACGTGCCATTTATCGTGGAATTGAATGTGGAATGGATCGTTGAATGGAATGTGGAATGGAACGTGGAATGGAATATGGAATGGAACGTGAAATTGAATGCAATGGAATGTTGAATGGAACGTAGAATGTAATGGAATGGAATGTGGAATGGAATGTGGAATGGAATGGAATGCAAAGTGAAATGAAATCTGGAAAGGAAAGGGGAATGGAATGGAATGGAATGTGGAATGGAACAAGGAATGGAATGTGCAACGGAATGTGGAATGGAATGGAACGGAATATGGAATGGAATGTGGAATGGAACGGAATGTAATGTGGAATGTAATGTGAAATGGAATGTGGAATGTAATGGAATGGAATGTGGACTAAAACGAGGAATGGAATGGAATGGAAGGTGGAATGGAACGTGGAATGGAATATGGAATGTAACGTGGAAGGAAATGTGGACTGTAATGGAATGGAATGGAATGTGGAATGGAACGTGCAATGTATGGTGGAATTGAATGTGGAATGGAACGTGGAATGGAACATGAAATGGAATGTGGAATGGAATGTGGAATGGATTATGGAATGGAACGTGAAATTGAATGGAATGCAATGTTGAATGTAACATGGAATGGAATGGAATGGAATGAGGAATGGAATGTGGAATATAATGGAATGGAATGTGGAATGGATTCTGGAAAGGAAAGTGGAATGAAATGGAATGGAATGTGGAATGGACCGTGGAATAGAATGTGCAACGGAATATGGATTGGAATGCAATGGAATGTGGAATGGAATGTGGAGTGGAATGTGGAATGGAATGGAATGGGATGTAGAATGAAATGTGGAATGCAATGTGGAATGGAAGGGAATGGGATGCAGAATGAAATGTGCAATTGAATGTGGAATGGAATGTCGGGTGGATTGTGTAATTGAATGTAGAATGGAACGCAATGGAATGTCGAATGGAATGTGGAATGGAATATGGAAGGAAAATTGAAATGTAAGGGAATGGAATTTGTAATGGAACATGGAATGGAATGGTGTGGAACATGGAATGGGACGTGGAATGGAACGTGGAATGGAATGGAATGGAACGTGGAATGTAATGTGGAAGGGAATGTGGAAATGAATGCAATGTGGGAAGGAATGGAATGGAAAGTTTAATGGAATGCAATGGAATGCAGAATGGAATGGAATGGCATGTGATATGGAATGAGGAATGGAATGCGGAATGGAATGGAAAGGAAAGTGGAATGCAATGGAATGAAACGTGTATTGGAATGTGGAATGGAATGCAATGGAAAGTGGAATGGAATTGAATGGAATGTGGAATGAAATGGAAAGGAATGTGGAATGAAATTGAATGGAATGGAACGGAATCTGGAGTGGAATGTGGAATGGAATGGAATGGAATGCGGAATTTAATGGAATGGAATGTGGAATGCAATGGAATGGAATTGAACATAGAATTCAATGGAATGGAATGTAGAAAGTAATGGAGTAGAATGTGGAATAGTATGGAATGCAACGTGGAATAGAATGTGGAATGGAATGTGGAATGGAATGTAGAAACTAACTGAATGGAATGTGGAATGTAACAGAATGGAAAGTGGAATAGAATGCAATGAAATGGAATGTGGAATAGAATGGAAGGCAATGAAATGGAATGCGGAATGGAATGGAATGGAATCTGGAATGCAACGGAATGGAATGAAATGTGGTATTAAATGGAATGGAATGTCGAATGGAATGGAAGAGAATGTGAAACGGAATGGAATGGAACGTGGATTAGAATGTGGAATGGCATGCGGAATGGAATGTGGAATGTAATTGAATGGAATGTGGAATATAATGGAATGGAATGTGGAATGGAATGGAATGGAATGGAATGTGGAATAGAATGGAACGGAAAGAAATGGAATGTGGAATGGAATGGAATAGAATGTAGAATGGAATCTTGATTGGAATGTGGAATTGAATGTGGAATGAAATGTGGAATGGAAAGGAATGTAATGTGGAATGCAAGGTGGAATGGAAGGTGGAATGGAAAGTGGAAAGGAATGGAATGGAAAGTGGAATGGCACATGCAATGCAATGAAATGGAACGTGGAGTGGAAAGTGGAATGGAACGTGGAGGGGAAACGTGGAATGGAATGAAATGTGGAATGGAATGGAATGTGGAATGGAACATGAAATGGAATGTGGAAAGGATAGTTGAATGGAATGTTGAATGGAATGGAAAGGAATGTGGAATGGAATGTGGAATGGAATCTGAAATGAAATGTGAAATGGAAGGTCGATGTGAACATGAAAGGGAATGGAATGGAATGTGGAATGGAATGTGGAATGGAATGGAATGGAATGTGGAATAGAATTTGGAAAGTAATGTGGAATGGAATGGAATGTGGAATGGAATGGATTGGAATGTGGAATGGAATGTGAAATGGAATGTGGAATGGAATGTGGAATGGAATGGATTGTAATGTGCAGTGGAATGTGGAATGGAATACAATGGAACGTGGAATGAAATGTGGAATGCAATGGAATGGAATGTGGAATGGAATGTTGAAAAGAAAGCAATGAAATGAATGGAATGTGGAATGGAAAGGAATGGAATGTTAAATGGAATGGAGTGGAACTTGGAAAAGAATGTGGAATGGAATGTGGAAGGGAATGTGCAATGGAATGGAATGGAATGTGAAGTGGAAACAGAATGGAATGTGATATTCAAATAGAATGGGATATGGAATGGAATGGAATGTGGAATGGAAGGTGGAATGAAACGGAGTGGAACTTGCAATGGAATGTGGAATGGAATGTGGAATGGAATGGAATGGAATGTGGAATGGAATGGAATGGAATGTGGAATGGAAAGGAATGGAATGGAATGGAAAAGATTATTCCACATTCCATTGCATTGCATTCCATTCCATTCCATTCCACCTTCCATTCCACATTCCATTCCATTCCATTCCACATTCCATTCTATTGCATTCCACATTGCATTCCATTTCATTCCACATTCCATTCCATTCCACCTTCCCTTCCACATTGCATTCCATTTCATTCCACATTCCATTCCATTCCAAATTCCATTACATTCCACGTTCCATTATACATTCCATTCCACATTCCATTCCATTCCATTCCATATTCAATTCCGTGTTCCATTCCACTACATTCCACGTTCCATTCCACAGCATTCCACTTTCCATTACTTTCCACTTTCCATTCCATTCAATTCCACTTTCCATGCCATTCCATTTCACGACCCATTCAACTTTACATTCCACGTTGCATTCCACTTTCCATTCCACGTTCCATTCCATTCCATTCCACGTTTCACTACTTATTCCATTCCACATTCCATTCCATTCCATTCCAGATTCCATTCCACATTTCATTCCATTCCATTCCATTTCACATTCCATTCCATTCGATTCCATTCCATTCTATTCCACATTCCATTCCATTCCATTCCATGTTACATTTCACATTCCTTTCGTCATTGCATTCTGTTCCATTCCATTCCTTTCCACGTTCCATTCCGCATTCATTCCACATTCCATTCCACTCCATTCCACATTCCATTTCACATTCCATTCCATTCAATTCCACCTTCCATTCTTTTCCTTTCCATTTCATTGCATTCCACATTCCATTCCACTCCATTCCGTTCGACATTCCGTTCCTTTCCATTCCACATTCCATTCCATTCTGTTCCACATTCCATTGCACGTTCCACTCCGTTTCATTCCATGTTCCATTCCACATTCCATTCCATTCCATTCCATATCCGATTCTATTTGAATATCACATTCCATTCTGTTTCCATTTCACATTCCATTCCATTCCATTCCATTCCACATTCCTTTCCATTCCATCCCACTTTCCATTTCATTCCATTCCACATTCCATTGCATTGCATTCCATTCCACATTCCATTCCATTCCATTCCACCTTCCATTCCACATTCCATTCTATTCCTTTCCACATTGCATTCAATTTCATTCCACATTCCATTCCATTCCACCTTCCGTTCCACATTGCATTCCATTTCATTCCACATTACATTCCATTCCAAATTCCATTACTTTCCCTTCCATTCCATTCCACATTTCATTCTACCTCATTCCATTCCATTCCATTCCACCCCATTCCATTCCATTCTACTCCACCGCATTCCATTCCATTCCAAATTCCATTCCATTCCGTTTAAATCCATTCCACATTTCATTCCATTCCACCTTCCATTCCATTCCATTCCATTCCATTCCATTCCATATTCCATTCCACATTCCATTCCATTGCATTCCACATTCCATTCCAATCCATTCCACATTCCATTCCATTCCATTCCACATTTCATTCCTTTCCATTCCACATTTCATTCCATTCCATTCCACATTCCATTCCATTCCACTTTCCTTTCCATTCCATTCGTTTCTATTCCACATTCCATTTGATACCATTCCTTTCCACATGCCATTCCATTTCTTTCCACATTCCATTCCATTCCATGTTCCATTCCAGATTCCATTCCAAATTGCATTCCATTCCATTCCATTCCACATTCCATTCCATTCCATTCCACATTCCATTCCATTCCATTCCATTCCACGTTCCATTCCACGTCCCGTTCCATTCCATTCCCCATTCCTTTCCACGTTCCATTCCAGATTCCATTCCACCTTGTATTCCATTCCACATTCCATTTCACTCCATTCCATTGCATTCCACATTGCATTGCACTCCATTCCATTCCATTCTAATGTATTCCATATTCCGTTCCAGTTTCCATTCCATGTTCCGTTCCACATTCCATTCCATTCCACATTCCATTCCTCTTCCCATTCCATTCCATTCCACATTCCATTCCATTCCATTCCCTTACATTCCACATTCCATTCCATTCCATTTTACATTCCATTCCATTCCATTCCACGTTCCATTCCATTCCATTCCATTCCACATTCCATTCCATTCCATTCCATTTCACATTCCATTCCCCATTCCATTCCAATACACATTCCATTCCACATTCCATCACATTCCATTCCTTTCCAGTCCACATTCCAATCCATTCCATTCCATTCCAGATACCATTCCATTCCATTGCACTCCAAACTCCATTCCACATCTCATTCCATTCCATTCCACATTCCATTCCATTCTATTTCCTTCCATTCCACATTACATTCCACATTCCATTCCACATTAAATTCCATTCCATTCCACATTCCATTCCATTCCATTCCACATTCCTTTCCATTCCATTGCCTTGCATTCCACATACCATTCCATTCCATTCCACATGCCTTTCCCGTCCAATCCACATTGCAATACACTTTCAATTCCATTCCATTCCACTTTCCATTCCACATTCCATTGCACATTACATTCCATTCCACCTTCCATTCTACATTCCATTCCCCATTCCATTCCATTACATTCCGCTCCATTCCATTGAATTTCACAGTCCATTCCATTCCATTCCATTTCACTTTCCTTTCCATTGCCTTCCCCATTCCATTTCACATTCCATTCTGTTCCATTGAACATTCCATTCCACATTGCATTCCATCCCCCGTTCAATTCCACATCTCATTCCACATTCCTTTCCGTTCCATTTCACAGTCAATTCTATATTCCATTCCATTGCATTCCTCATTCGATTCTACATTCCACATTCCATTCCATATCATTCCACATTCCATTCCACTTTCCATTCCATTCCATTCCACGTTCCCTTCCACTTTTCATTCCATTCCATTCCACATTCCATTCCATTGCATTCCACTTTCCATTTCAGTACATTCCACGTTCTATTCCACGTTCCATTCCAACTTCCATTCTATTTTTTCCTTTCCAGATTCCGTTCCATTCCATTACACATTCCTTTCTACATTTCATTCCATTCCATTACACATTCCATTCCACATTCCATTTCATTCCATTCCACATTCCATTCCACATTCCTTTCCATTCCATTCCACTTTCCATTCCATTCCATTCCGTTCCACATTCCATTCTGCATTCCATTCCTTTCCATTCAACTTTCCATTCCACATTCCATTCCATTCCTTTGAATTCCATATTACACTGCACATTCAATTCCTTTCCATTGCAGTCCACATTGCACTCCATTGCATTACAATCCACATTCCGTTCCATTCCATTTTACATTCCCTTCCATTCCACATTCCATTCCACATACCATTCCATTCCATTTCACATTCCATTCCATTCCATGGCATTATATTCCATTCCACTCCATTTCACATTCCATTCCACATTCCATTCGAGCTTCTATTCCAGATTCCATTCTACATTCCATTCCATTCCAAATTCCATTCAATTCAATTCTACATTCCATTCTACGTTTCATTCCTTTCCATTCCACATTGCATTCAACATTCCATTCCACTTTTCGTTCCTCATTCCATTCCATTTTATTCCGAATTCCAATCTTTATTCCATCCTATTCCATTGCACATTCCATTCTACGTTCCATTGCATTCCATTCCGCATTCCTTTCCTTTTGATTCCATTCCAAATTCCGTTCCATTACATTACATTCCACTTCAAATTCCATTCTATTCCACTTTCCATTCTACATTCAATTCCATTCCCCATTCCATTCTACATTCCATTCTACATTCTATTCCATTCCATTCCATTAAACATTCCGTTCTACATTCCATTCCATTCCATTCCACTTACCTTTCCACATGCCATTCCATTCCGTTCCACATTCCATTCCATTTCAAATTCCATTCTACATTCCATTACATTCCCTTCCACATTCCATTCCACATTCCCATCCATTGCATTCTATTCCATTCCACATTCAAATCCATTCCATTCCACGTTCCATTCCAAGTTCCATTCCATGTTCCCTTTCAATTCCATTCTATTCCACATTCCATTCCATTCCATTACACATTCCATTCCGAATTCCATTCTATTCCTTTCCATTCCTCATTGTATTCCGTTCCATTCCAAGTTCCATTCAACGTTCCTTTCCATTACATTCCATATTCCATTCCACATTCCATTCATCTTTCCATTTTATTCCATTCCCTTCCACATTCCTTTCCATTCCATTGCATGTTCTATTCCAAATTCCACTCCATTCCATTCCACATTCTATTGCATTCCACATTCCATTCCATTCCATTCCATTCATCATTCAATTCCATTCCATTCCAGTTTCCATTCCGTTCCATTCCACTTTCCATTCCACGTTCCATTCCAAGTTCCTTTCCACATTCCATACTACATTACATACAATTTCATTCCATTGCATTCCTCATTCCTTTCCACATTTCATTAAATTACATTCAATTCCATATCCCATTCCATTCCATTCTACATTCAATTCCACATTCCATTCCACATTCCATTATACATTCCATTACACATTCCATTGCACATTACATTCCACATTGCATGCCATTCAATTCCATTCCACATTCCATTGCATTCCATTCCATTCTACTTTCCATTCCATTCCATTCAATTCCACGTCCCATTCCACATTCCATTCCTTGCCATTCCACGTTCCACTCCATTCCATTGCACATTCCATTCCATTCCATTCCATTCCAGTCCAAATTCCAATCCATTCTATTCAATTCCACATTCCATTCCACTTTCCATTCCACATTCCATTCCATTCCATTCTGCATTCCATTCCATTCAATTCCATTTCATTCCACATTCCATTCCATTCCATTCCAGTCTACATTCCATTCCATTCCATTCGACATTACATTCCATTGCATTCCACTTTCCATTCCATCCCTTTCCACTTTCAACTCCTTTCCATTCCACATTCCATTACACATTCCATTCCCTTACATTCTACATTCCTTTCTATTCCAATCTATCCAATTCCATTCCATTCCACATTCCATCACATTCCATTCCACCTTCCATTCCAACCCATTCCACATTCCATTCCACTTTCCATTCTATTCCATTTCAAATTCCATTCCACTTTCCATTCTATTCCATTCCACTTTCCTTTCCATTCCACTCCATTCTATTCCATTCCATACCATTCCATTCCACTTCATTCCACATTGCAAGCATTCCATTCCATAAGGTTTTCCATTCCACGTTCCCTTCCATTCCACTTCACATTCCATTCCATTCCATTCTATTCCATTCCATAACATTCCACACTCCATTGCATATTCCATTCCATTCCATTCCACATTCCATTCCACATTCCATTCCATTTCATTCTATATTCCTTTCTATTCCATTACATTCCATTGCATTCCATTCCATTCCACTTTCCATTCCATACCATTCAATTCCACATTCAGTTCCATTGCCTTGCTTTCCAGAATCGATGCCATTCCATTCCAAATTCCATTCCATTCCCTCCCGGATTCCATTGCAGATTCCATTCCATTCCAGTCCACATTCAATTACATTCCATTCCACATTTAAATCCATTCCATTCCAAATTCCTTTCCATTCCATTCCATTTCATTCTGAATTCCATTCCATTCTGCACTCCATTCCATTCCACTCCACATTCCATTCCAAGTTCCATTTCACTTTCCACTCCATTCCAGTACACAATCCTTTCCATTCCATTCGACCTTCTAATCCATTTCTTCCGATTCCATTAAACAATCCATTCCACATTCCATTCCCCGTTTCATTACACATTCCATTCCATTCCATTCCACATTCCATTCCATGACATTGCATTCCATTCCACATTCCATTACACTTTCCTAAGCATTCCATTCCACATTCCATTCCACTGCGATTTCCATGCCATTCCATTCCATTACAAACCGCATTTCATTCCACATTCCATTCAATTCCATTCCACATTCAATTCCATTCCATTCCATTCCATTCCACACTCCATTACACATTCAGTTCCGGACCATTCCATTCATTTCCACATTCAATTCCACATTCCTTTCCATTCCATTCCACATTCCATTCCATTGTATTCCACATTCCATTCCATTCCCTTCCATTCCATTCTGCATTCCATCCCATATTCCATTCAATTCCATCCCACATTCCATTCCATTCCATTCCACTTTCCATTCCACATTCCATTCCTTTCCATTGCACATTCCATTGCATATCATTCCACATTGAATTCCGCATTCCATTCCAATCCACTTCACATTCGATTGCACATTCCATTCCATTCCATATTCAATTCCACATTCCATTACATTCCATTCCAAATTCCATTCCACATTGTATTCCACATTCCATTGCATTCCATTCCACATTCAATTCCATTCCATTCCATTCCACTCCATTAGACATTCCATTCCACATTCAATTCCTTTCCATTCCACATTACTTTCCACATTCCATTCCACTCCATTAGACTTTCCATTCCACATACAATTCCATTCCATTGCACATTCCATTCCACATTCCATTCCACATTCCATTCCATTCCATACCAGTCCATTCCATTTTCCTTTCCTTTCCATTCCTTTCCACTTTCCCTTCCATTCCATTCAACTTTCCATTCCACATTCCATTCCAAGTTCCATTACACTTTCCATTTCGCATTCCATTGCATTCCATTCCTCATTCCATTCCACATTCAATTTCATTCAATTCTCCCTTTCATTCCATCCCTCATTGCATTCCACATTCAATTTCATTCAATTCCACATTTCATTCCATTCCATTCCAACTTCAATTACATTCCAATCCACGTTCCAAGCCATTCCATTCCATGTTCCATTCCATTCCATTCAACGTTGCATTCCATATTCCATTCCAATCCACATTGCAATCAATTCCATTCCATATTCCATTCTATTCCATTCCACTTTCCTTTGGAATTCAATGGAATGTGTAATGGAAAGGAAGGGAATGTGGAATGAAATGGAACGTTATGAAATGTGGAATGGAATTGCATGTTGTGGAATGGAAAGTGGGATGGAGTGGAATGGAATGTGGAATAGAGTGGAATGAAACATGCAATGGAAAGTGAAATGGAATGTAGAATGGGACATGGAATGGAATGTGGAATGGAAAATTATGGGATGTGGAATTAAATGGAATGGAATGTGTAATGGAATGGAATGGAATGTGGAATGGAACGAAATGGAAATTTGAATGGAATGTGGAATGGAATGGAACTGAATGTGGAATGGAATGGAAAGGAATGTGGAAAGGAATGTAATGGAACGTGGAATGCAATGTCGAATGCAATGTGGAATGGAATGGAGTGAAATGGAATGTGCAATGGAATGGAATGCAATGTGGAATGGGAGAGAATAGTATGGAATGCGGAATGGAATGCAATGGAATGGGGAATGGAATGTGGAATGGAATGTGGAATGCAAAGTGGAATGGAATGGATTGTAATGCAATGTGGAATGGAATGTGGAATGCAATGAAATGGAATGTGGAATGGAATGTAATGGAATGTGGAACAGAATGGATCATGGAATGGAATGGAATGCAATGTGGATTGGAATGGAATGGAATGTGGAATGGAATGTGAAATGGAATGTATAATGGAATGTTCAATGAAATGAAACGGATCGTGGAATGGAATGAAATGGAACATGGAATGGAAAGGAATGGGAAGTGGAATGGAATGTGGAATGGAACTTGGAACGGAATGTGCAGTGTAATGCGGAATGGAAAGTGGAATGGAATTTAATGTAATGTGGAATGGATCGTAGAATGGAATGGAATGGAACGTGTAATGGAATGTGTATTGGAATGTGGAATGCAACATGGAACGCAATGTGGAATGGAATGCAATGCAACGTGGAATGGAACTTGGAAAGTAATGTGGACAGGAAAGTGGAATGTAATTTGGAATGGAAAGAATTGAATGTGGAATGAAATAAAATGTAATGGAATGTGGAATGGAACGGAATGGAAAAAGGAGTGGAAACTGTAATGGAATTGTGGAATGGAAGGTGAAATGGAATGGAATGGAATGTGGAGCGGAACGTGGAATGGAATGGAATGGAACACATAATGCATCATGTAATGCAACGTGGAATGGAATGGAATGGAACATGGAAAGGAATGTGGAATGGAATGCGGAAGGATTATAATATGGAAAGGAATAGAATGAAAGTTGGAATGGATTGGAATGGAATGGGGAATTTAATGCCAAGGAATATATAACGGAATGTCGAATGGAATGCGAAATGGAAAGCGGAATGAAATGTGGAATGGAACAGAATGGAACATGGAATGGAATGGAATGGAAGGTGGAATAGAAAGTGGAATGGAACGTGGAATTGAATGTCGGATGGAATGGAATGGAATGTGGAATGGAATGTGGAATGGATTGTGGAATGGTCTGTGTAATGGAATGGAATGGAATGTGGAATGGAATGTGGAATGGAATGCAGTGGAATGGGGAATGGAATGTAGAATGTAATGTGGAATGGGAAGGAATGGAATGAGAATGAACTGTGGCATGGAAAGTTGAATGCAATAGATTGGAATGTGGAAAAGAATGTAGAAATGAATTGAAAGTAACGTGGAATGGAAAGTCAAATGGAAAGTGAATGGAACGTGGAATTGAATGTGGAATGAAATGGAATTGAATGTGGAATCGAATGGATTGGAATGTGTAATGGAATGTGAAATGGAATGTGGAATGGAATTTTGAATGGAAAGGAATGGATTGTGGAATGGAACATGGAATGGAATGTGGAATGGAATGTGGAATGGAATGGAATTGAATGTGCAAAGGAATGGACTTTAAAGCGGAAAGGAATGTGGAAGGGAGTGCAATACAATGTGGAATGTAACGCAATGGATTGTGGAATAGAATGTGGAATGGAATGTGAAAAGCAATGGAATGGAATGTGTAATGGAATGTGGAATGGAGTGTGAAATGGAATGAGAAATGTAACGGAAGGAAATGTGGAATGGAAAGTGGAATGGAGTGTGGAGTGGAATGTGGAATTTAACAGAATGGAATGTCGAGTGGAATGTGGTATGGAATGTGGAATGGAATGTGGAATGGAAAGTGGAATGGATTGGAATGGAATGCTAAATGAAATGGAATGGAATGTGGAATTGATCGTGGAATGGAATGGAACGGAACATGGAATGGAATGTGGAATGTAAAGTGGAATGCAATGTAATGCAACGTGGAATGGAATGTGGAATGGAATGTGGAAAAGATTGGAATGTGGAAATGAATGGAATAGAATGGGGAATGGAAGGGAATGGAAGGTGAAATGGAATGTGGATTGGAATGTGTAACGGAATGGAATGAAACGTGGAATGGTATGGAATGGAAAGTGGAATGAAATGTGGAATGGAAAGTGGAATGGAATGTCGCATGCAATGGAATGCAATGTTGAATGCAACGGAAGGGAATGTGGAATGGATTGTGGAGTGGAATGGAATGGAATGAAATGTGGAATGGAATGTAAAATGGAATGTGTAAAGGAATGTGGAATGGAATGTGGAGTGGAATGGATTGGAAAGAAATGTGGAATGGAATGTAGAATGGAACGGAATGGAACGTGAAATGGAATGTGAAATAGAATGTGGAATGGAATGTGGAATGCAATATAGAATGGTGTGGAATGGAATATGGAATTGAATGTAATGGAATATGGAATGGAATGTGGAATGGGATGGAATTGAATGTCGAATGGAATGGAATGGATTTAAGAATAGAATGTTTACAGGAATGTGGAAAGCAATGTGGAATGGAATGGAATGGAATGTGGAGTGGAATGTCGAATGGAATGGAATGCAATGTGGAATGGAATGTGAAATGGAATGTGGAAAGGAATGTAATGTAACTTGGAATTGTATGCAATGGAATTTGGAATGCAATCGAATGGAATGTGGAATGGAATGGAATGCAATTGAAAGGAATGTGGAATGGAATGGAATGGAATGTGGAAAGGAATGGAATGGAATGTGGAAAGGCAAGGAATGTAATGTGGAGTTGAAGTTGGAATGGAATGGAATGGAATGTGGTAAGGAATGTGAAAAGGAGTGGACTGGAAAGTGGAATGGAAGATGGAATGGAATGGAATGGAATGTGGAATGGAATGGAATGAAACGTGGAATGAAACATAGAATGGATCGTAAAATGGAAAGTAGTATGCAATATGAAATGGAATTTGTACTGGAAAGTGGAATTGAAGATGCAATGGAATGGAATGGAATGTGGAATGGAATGGAATGAAACGTGGAAGGAAATGTGGACTGGAATGGAATGTGGAATGGAATGTGCAACGGAATGGAATGGTATGTGGAATGCAATGTGGAATAGAATGAAGAATAGAATTGACAGGAAGGTGGAATGGAAAGCGGATTGGAATGGAAAACCATGTGGAACCGAATGGGGTGGAATGTGGAATGGAAAGTGGAATCGAATTTGGAATGGATTGGAATATAATGTGGAATGGAACGTGGAATGGAATGTGCAATGGAGTGAAACGGAACGTGGAATGGAACGTGGAAAGGAACGTGAAATGGAATGCAAAGGAAAGGATAATGGAATGTAGAACGGAAAGTGGAATGTAATGGAATGGAATGGAATGTGAATTGGTACGTGGAATGCAATGTGGAATGGAATGTGGAATGGAATTGAATGGAATGTGGAATGGAATGTGGAATGGAATGGAATGGAATGGGGAATGGAATGGGCAATGGAATGGAATGGAATTTGCAAAGGAATGTGGAATGGAATGTGCAAAGGAATGTGGAATGGAATGTGCAAAGGAATGTGGAATGGAATGTGCAGTGGAATTCAATGGTATATCAAATGAAATGTGGAATATAATGTGGAATGGAAAGTTTAAACTAATGTCGAATGAAGTGGAATGGAACGTGGAATGGAATGGAATGGGACATGACATGGAATTTGGAATGGAACGTGGGAAGGAAGGTGGAATGGAATGGAAGGGCATGTGGAATGTAATATGGAAAGAAATGTGGAATGGAATGTGAAATGGAATGGAATTGAAAGGAATGCAATGTGGAATGGAATGTGTAATGGAAGGTGGAATGGAATGTGGAATGGAATGGAAAGGAACGGGGAATGGAACGTGGAATATTACGTGGAATGGAACGTGGAATGGAATGAGGAATGGAATGGAAAGGAATGTGGAATGGAATGTGGAATAGAAAGTGAAATGCAATGTGGAATGGAATGGAATGGAACTTCGAACGGAACGTGGAATGGAATGGAATGGAACATGGAATGGAATGTGGAATGGAATGGAATGAAACGTGGAATGGAACGTGGAATGGAACATGGAATGGAATGTGGAATGGAATGGAATGGAATGTGCAATGGAATGTGGAATGGAATGTGAAATTTAATGAAATGGAATGTCGAACAGAATGTGGAAAGGAATGTGTAATGGAATGGAACGGAATGTGGAATGGATGGAATGGAATGTGGAATGCAATGTGAAAGGGAATGTTGCATGTAACGTGAAATGGAACGGAAATGACTTTGGAATAGAACGTGGACTGAAATGGAAAGTGAAGGGGAATGGAACGTGGAATGGAACGTGGAATGGAAAGGAATGGAACCTTAAATGGAATGTGGAATAGAAAGTGGAAAGGAATGGAATGGAATCTGGAATGGAATGTGAAGTGGAACGTGGAATGGAATGGAATAGAATGTGGAATGGAATGGAATAGAATGTGGAATGGAATGGAATGGAATGTGGAAAGGAATGTGGAAAGGAATGTGGAATGGAATGTGGCATGCAATGAGGAATGGAATGTGGAATGAATGTGGAATGGAACGGAATGGAATGTGAAATGTAATGTGGAATGCAAAGGAATGAAATGTGGAATGGAATGGAATGGAATATGGAATGGAAAGTGGAATGGAGTGTTGAATGAAATGTGGAAGGGAATGTGTAAAGGAATGTGGAATGGAATGGGATGGAATGTGAAATGGAATGGAATGGAATGTGGAATGGAATGTGAAATGGAATGAGGAATGGAATGTGGAATGAATATGGAATGGAACGGAATGGAATGTGAAATATAATGTGGAATGCAAAGGAATGAAATGTGGAATGGGATGGAATGGAATATGGAATGGAAAGTGGAATGGAGTGTTGAACGAAATGTGGAAGGGAATGTGTAAAGGAATGTGGAATGGAATGGAATGGAATGTGAAATGGAATGGAATGGAATATGGAATGCAATGTGGAAAGGAAACTGGAAAGGAATGTGGAAAGGAGAGTGGAATGGAATGTGGAATGGAAGGCGGAAAGGAATGTAACTAGGATTGTGGATTTTAACGGAATGGAATGTGGAATGGCATGTGGAATGGAGTATGGAATGGAATGCGGAATGAAACGGAACGGAATGTGGAATGGAATGTGGAATGGAATGTGGATTGGAGTGTGGAATGGAATGTGTAATGCACCGGAATGCAATCTGAAATGGAATGTGGAATGGAATATGGAATGCAATGTCAAACGTAATGCAATGGAATGTGTAATTGAACGTGGAATGGAATGGAATGGAACATGGAATGGAATGTGGAATGGAATGTGGAATGGACTGTGGAATGGAATCTGGAAGGGAATGGAGTTGAATGTGGAATGGAATGTGAAATGGATTGGAATAGAATGTGAAATGGAATGTGGTTTGGATCTTGGAATGGAAGCTGCAATACAAAGTGGAATGGAATGGAATGGAATGTGGAATGGAAAGTGGAAAGGAATATAGAATGGAACGGAATGAAATGTGGAATGGAATGTGGAATGGAATGCGGAATGGAACGTGGAATGGAATGGAATGCAACGTGGAAAGGGATGGAATGGAATGTGGAATGGAACTTGGAGTGGAATGGAACGGAACATGGAATGGAACATGTAATGGAACATGGAATGGAATGTGCAATGGATGTGGAATGGAACGTGGAATGGAAAGGAATGGAAAGTGTGGTGGAACGTGGAATGGAATGGAATGGAACGTGAAACAGAATGTGGAATGGACTGTGGAATGGAACGTGAAATGGAACATTCAATAGATTGGATTGGAATGTGTAATGAAATGTGCAATGTAACGCAAGGCAATGAGGAAAGGAAAGTAGAATCGAATGGAATGGAATTTGGAATGGAACGTAATGGAATGTGGAATGGAACGGAATTGAATGTGGAATGTAATGCAAGGCAATGTGGAATGGAAAGTGGAATAGAATGGAATGGAATTTGGAATGGAATGTGAAATTGAATGGAATGGAATGTGGAAAGGAATGTGGAATGGAATGTAATGGAATGCGGAATGGAATGTGGAATAGAAAGTTTAATGGAATGGAATGGAATGTGCAACGGAACGTGGAATGGAATGGAGAGAAAAGTGGAACGGAATTTAGAATGGAAATTGGAATGGAAAGAGGAATGGAATGTGGAATGCAACCTGGAATGAAATGTGGAATGGAATGAGGAATGGAATGGAATGGAATGTGGAATGGAATGAAACTGAATGAGGAATGGAATGTGGAATAGAATGTAGAATGGAACAGAATGGATCGGAATGGATTGTGGAATGGAATGTAGAATGCAATGTGGAATGGAACGTGTAATGTAATTGAATGGACCTTGGAATTGAAAGTGTAATGGAACGTGAAATGGAATGTGGCATGGAACGAGGAATGGCATGGGCAATGGAATGTGGAATGGAACCTGGAATGTAACGGAATGGAAAGTAGAATGGAATGTGGAATGGAATGGAATGGAACGTGGAATGGAACGTGGAATGGAATGTGGAATGGAATGTCGAATATAATGGAATGTGGAATGGAATGGATCAGAATGCAATAAATGAATGGAGTGGAATGCGGAATGGAATGGAATGGAATGTGCAATGGAATGGAATGTGGAATGGAATGACATGGAATGCAATAGGGAATGGAATGGAGTAGAATACAGTAGAATGGAATGTGGAATGGAATGGAATGTGGAATGGAATAGAATGTGGAATGGAACGAAAAGGAGTGGAATGAAATGGAATGGAATATGGATAGGAATGGAATGGAATGGAGTGGAATGTGAAATGGAATAGAATGGAATGTGGAATGCAATAGAATGTGGAATGGAATGGAATGGAATGGGGAATGTTATGGAATGGAACATGGAATGGATTAGAATGGAAATTGGAATGCAATGGAAAGGAATGTGGAATGGCATGGAATGGAAATTCCAATGGAATGTGGAATGGAATGGAATTGAATGTGGAACGCAATGTGCAATGGAATGGAAAGGAAGGTGAAATGTAAAGAAATGGAATGTGGAATGGGAAGTGGAATGGATTGCGCAATGGAAAGTGTAATGGAATGTGGAATGAAATTTGCAGTGGAATGTGGAATGGAATGTGGAGTGGATTGTGGAATGGAAAGTGGAATGGAAAGTTGAATGGAAAGTCGAATGGAATGGAACAGAATGTGGAATGGAACGTGGAATGGAACGTGGAATGGAACATGGAAAGGAATGTAGAATGTAATGTGGAAGGGAAAGTGGTATGCAATGGAATGGAATGTGGATTGGAATGTGGAATGGAACGTGGAATGGAAGATGGAATGGAACATGGAATGGAAAGTGGAATGGGATGTGCAATGGAATGTGGAATGGAAAGTGGAATGGAGAGAAATGTAACGTGGAATGGAACGTGGAATGAAACGGAATGGAAAGTGGAATGGAACGTGGGAGAGAACATGGAAAGGAATGTGGAATGGATCATGGAATGGAATGTGGAATGTAATGTGGAAGGTAATGTGGCATGGAATGTAATGTAATGGAATGGAATGTGGAATGGAGAGTGCAATGGCTCCTTTAATTGAACGTGGAATGGATCGTGGAATGGAACTGGAAGGGAATGTGGAATGTGGAATGGAATATGGAATGGAACGTGAAATTGAATGCATTCGAATGTTGAATGGAACGTGGAATGGAATGGAATGGAATGTGCAATAGAATGTGGAATGGAATGGAATATGGAATGGAATGGAATGGAATGTGGAGTGGAAAGGCATGGATCATGGAATGGGACGTGGAATGGAACATGGAATTCAACGTGGAATGGAGAGTGCAATGGAATATCGAATCGAATGGAATGGAATGTAAAATGGAATGGAAAGGAAAGTGGAATGGAAAGGAATGGAATGTGGAATGGAATGTAGAATGGAAAGTGGAATAGAATGGAATGGAACGTGGAATGGAATGTGGAATGGAATGGAATGGAACGTGGAATTGAATGGAATGGAACGTGGAATGGAATGTGGAATGGAATGGAATGGAATGTGGAATGGAATGGAATGGAACGTGGAATGGAATGGAATGGAACGTGGAATTTAATGGTCTGGAACATGGAATGGAATGTGGAATGTAATGCAATGGAACTTGGAATGCAACATGGAATGGAAAGTGGAATGGATCATGGTATGGAACGTGGAATGCAATGGAATGGAATGTGGAATGGAATGGAAAGGAATGTGGAAAGGAAAGGAATGCAACCTGGAATGGGACGTGGAATGGAACATGGAATGCGACGAGGAATGGAAAGGAATGCAACATGGAATGGGACGTGGAATGGAACATGGAATGCAACATGGAATGGAAAGTGGAATGGAATGTAGAATGGAATGGAATAGAATGGAATGAAATGCGGAATGCAATGGAATGAAAGGTGGAATGGAATGGAATGGAAAGTGGAATAGAAGGGAATGGATTGGAAAGGGAAATATAATGTGGAACGGAATGTGAAATGGAATGTGGAATGGAATGTGGAACGGAATGAATTGGAACGTGGATGGAATGTAATGTAATGAGGAATGGAATGAAATGGAATGGAATGGAACATGGAATGGAACATGGAATGGAACGTGGAATGGAGCATGGAATGGACCGTGTAATGGAATGTGGTATGAAAAGTGGAATGGAATGGAATGGAATGTGGAATGTAATGTGGAAATGAATGCAATGGAATGAGAACGGAATGTGGAATGGAATGGAATGTGGAATAGAATGTTGAATGGAATGTGGAATGGAATGTGGAATGGAATGGGGAATGGAATGTGGAAAGCAACGGAATAGAATGAGGAATGTAATGTTGAATGGACTGTGGAACGGAACGTGGAATGGAATCTGGAATGGTATGTGGAGTGGAATGGAATGGAATGTTGAATGGAATGGAATGGAATGTGGAATAGAATAGAATGGAAGTAAATGTGCAATGGAATGTGGAATGGAATGTGGAATGCAATGGAAAGGAATGTGGTATGCAATTGAACTTGGAATGGAATAGAATGGAATGTGGATTGGAATGGGATGGAATGGAACGTGGAATGGAAAGGAATGGAATGGAATGGAATGGAATATGGAATGCAATAGTATGGAATGTGAAATCAAATGGAATGGAATGTGGAATGCAATGGAATGGAATGGTATGTGTAATTGAATGGAAAGGAATGGAAATTTGAATGCAATGGAATGGAATGTAACGTGGAATTGAAAGCAAATGAATGGGGAAAGGAATGTGGAATGGAAAGTGGAATGGAACGTGGAAAGGAATGGAATGGAATGTGGAATGGAATGTTGAATGGAATGGAATGGAATGTGGAATGGAATGGAATGGAATGTGGAATGGAATGGAATGGAATGGAAAGTGAAATGGAATTTGGAATGGAATGTGGAGAGGAATGAAATGCACTGTGGAATTGAATGGAACGGAATGTGTAATGGAATGGAATGGAATTCATAGTGAAATGGAATTTGCGATGGAATGTGGAATGGAATGAAATGGAATGTGGAATGGAATAGAATGGAATGTGGAACGGAAAGTGGATTCCAAAGGAACATGGAATGGAATGTGGAAAGAAATTTGTAGTGGAATGTGGAATGGAATGTGAAATGTAATGTGGAATGGAATATGGAATGAAATGTAGTATGGAATGCGGAATGGAAAGGAATGGAATGTCCAAAGGAATGTGGAATGGAAGGGATTTGAATGCGGAACGGAATCTGGAATGGAATGGAAAGGAATGTGAAATGGAAAGAAATGGAACGTGGAAGGGAATGTTGAATGGAATGGAATGGAATTGAATATGAAATGGAATGGATTGGAATGTGGAATGGAATGTGCAAAGGAATGCAATGTAGTGGAATGTGGATTGGAATGTGGAATGGAATGGAATGGAATGTGGAATGGAATGGGTTGCAATGTGGAATGGAATGTGGAATGGAATGGAATGGAATGGAAAGTGGAATGGAATGGATTGGAATGAGTAATGGAATGGGAATGGAATGGAATGCAATGTGGAATGGAATGGAATGGAATGTGGAATGGAATTGAATGGAACGTGGAATTGAATGTAATGGAATGCAATGGAACGTGGAATTGAATGGAATTGAACGGGGAGTGGAATGTGTAATGGAATATGGAATGGAATGGAATCGAGTGGAATGTGGAATGGAATGGAATGCAATGTGGAAAAGAATAGAATGGAAGTGAACGTGCAATGGAATGTGGAATGGAATGTGGAATGCAATGGAATGCAATGTGGAATGGAATTGAACTTGGATAAGAATGGAATGGAATGTGGATTGGAATGGGGATTGGAATGGAATGAAATGGAGTGTGGATTGGAATGGAATGGAATGGAATGTGGAAGGGAATGGAATGGAATGGAAAGTGGAATGGAATTTGGAATGGAATGTGCAAAAGAGTGAAATGGAATGAGGAATGGAGGAAAATGGAATGTGAAAAGGAAAGTGGAATGGAATATGGAATGAAATGTAGGATGCAATTTGGAATGGAACAGAATGGAATGTGGAATGTAATGTGGAATGGAATGTGGAATGAAACGTGGAATGGAACGTGGAAAGGAATGGAATGGAAAGTGGAATGAAATGTGGAATGGAATGGAATAGAATGTGGAATGGAATCTGCAATGGAATGTGGAATGGAATGGAAAGGAATGTGGAATGGAAGGTGGAGTTGAATGGAAAGAAATGTGGGATGGAATGCAATGGAATGTGCAATTGAATGTGGAATAGAATGGAATGTGGAAAGGAATGAGGAATGGAATGGAATGTGGAATGGAATGTGAAATGGAAAGGACTGTAATGTGGAACGGAATGTGGAATTGAATGTGGAATGGAATGGAATGGAAAGTGCAAAGGAATGTGGAATGGAATGGAACGGATAGTGGAATGGAATTTAATGGAATGTGGAATATAATGAAATGGAATGGAATGGAATGTGAATGGAATAGAATGGAAAGTGGAATGCAATGGAATGGAATGAAATGAGGAATGGAATGGAACGGAATATGGAATGCAATGCAGTGGAAGGAAATGAGGATCTGAAATGAATGGAATGTGGAATGGAATGGAATGGAATGTGCACTGGAATGGAAGAGAAAGTGGAATGGAATGTGGAATGGAATTCACTGGAATATGGAATGAAATGGAATGGAACGTGGAAAAGAATGTGGAATTGAATGTGGAATGGAAAGTGGAATGGAATGGAATGGAATGTGGATTAAAGCAGAATGGGATGGAATACATTGTGGAATGGAATTGAATAGAATGTGGAGTGCATTGGAATGGAGTGAAATGTGGAATTGAATGGAATGGAAGGCGGAATGGAATAGAATGGAATGTGGAATGGAATGGAATGGAATGTGCAGTGGAATGTGGAATGGAATGTGGAATGGCATGTTGAATGCAATGTGGAATGGAATGGAATGGAATGGAAAGTTGACTGTAATGGAATGGAATATGGAATTGAATGGTATTGAATGGAACGTGGAACGGAATGGAATGGAATGTGGAATGGAATTCAATGGAATGTGGAATGAAATGGAATGGAACATGGAATAGAATGTGGAATTGAATGTGGAATGGAAAGTGGAATTGAATGGAATGGAATGTGGAATAAAGTGGAATGGGATGGAATGCAATGTGCAATGAAATGGAATGGAATGTGGAATGCAATGGAATGGAGTGAAATGTGGAAATGAATGGAATGGAAAGTGGAATGGAAAGTGGAATGGAACGTGTAATGGAATGGAAAGGAACGTGGAATAGATTCGAATGGAACGTGGAATGTAATATGGAATGGAATGCGGAATGTGACGTGGAACGGATGGGAATGCAACTTGGAATGCAATGTGGAAGAATGTGGAATGGAATGGATTGGAATGTGAAATGGAATGAATTGGAAAGTGGAATGGAATGGAATGGAACGTGGAACGGAATGTGGAATGGTAAGTGGAATGGATAGTTTAATTTAAAGGAATGGAATGTGGAATAGAAAGGAATGCAATGAAATGTGGAATGGAATGTGGAATGGATCGTGTAATGGAATGGAATGGAATGAGCAACGAAATGGAAAGGAATGTGTAATCGAATGGAAGGGAATGGAAAGGAAAATGAAATAGAATGTGGAACAGAATGTGAAATGGAAAGTGGAATGGAATTTGTAACGGAATGAAATGGAAACTGAAATGGAATGAAATGGAACGTGGAATGGAATGGAATGGAACATGGAATGGAATGTGGAATGGAATGTGGAATGGACTGTGGAATGGAATGTGGAAGGGAATGGAGTTGAATGTGTAATGGAATGTGAAATGGATTGGAATAGAATGTGAAATGGAATGTGGTTTGGATCTTGGAATGGAAGGTGCAATGCAAAGTGGAATGGAATGGAATGGAATGTGGAATGGAAAGTGGAAACGAATATAGAATGGAACGGAATGAAATGTGGAATGGAATGTGGAATGGAATGCGGAATGGAACGTGGAATGGAATGGAATGGAACGTGGAAAGTGATGGAATGGAATGTGGAATGGAACTTGGAGTGGAATGGAACGGAACATGGAATGGAACATGGAATGGAACACGGAATGGAATGTGCAATGTAATGTGGAATGGAATGTGGAATGGAAAGGAATGGAAAGTGTGTGTTGGAATGGAATGCAAGGTTGAATGCAATGGAATGGAATGTGGAATGGAATCGAATGGAATGTGGAATGGAATGTGGAATGGAATGTGGAGTTGAATGGAAAGGAATGGGGAATGGACGGTGGAATGGAATCTATTGAAATGTGGAATGGAATGTGGATTAGAATGCAATGGAATGGAATTTATTGTGGAATGGAATGTGGAATGGAATGTGGAATGGAAAATTGTAATGGAACGGAATGGAATGTGGAATGCAATGTGGAATGAAATGTGCAATGGGACGTGGAATGCAATGGAATGGAATGTAGAATGGAACTTGTAATGGTATGGAATAGAAAGCGCAATGGAATGTGGAATGGAACCTGGAAATGAAGGTGGAATGGAAGGGGGAATGGAACATGGAAGGGAATGTGTAATGGAATGTGGAATGGAAGGTGGAATAGAACGTGGGAGGGAATGTGGAATAAACCGTGGAATGGAACGTGGAATGGAATGGAATGAAACGTGGAATGGAATGGGATGGAATGTGAAATGGAATGCAATGGAATGTGGAATGGAATGGAATGGAATGCGGAATGGGATGGGATGGAATATGGAAAGGAATGGAATGGAACGTGGAATGGAATGTGGAATGGAATGTGGAAGGAAATGGAAAGGAATGTGGAATAGAATGGCATGGAATGTGGAATAGAAGGGAATGGAATGGAATTGAATGCAGAATGGAATGGAATGTAATGTGTAATGCAATGGAATGGAATGGAATGAGGAATTGAATGAAATGGAATGTGGAAAGGAATGCAATAGAATGTGGAATGCAATGGAAGGGAACATGGAATAGAATGTGGAATGGAATATGGAATGGAATGTGGAATGTAATTGAATGGAATGTGGAATAAAGTGGAATGGAATGTGGAATAAAGTGGAATGGAATGTGGAACAGAATGGAATGGAACGAAATGTGGAATAGAACAGAATGCAATGGAATGGGATACGGAAAGTAATGGAATGGAATGTGGAAAGCAATATAATGGAATGGAATGTGAAATTGAATGGAGTGGAATGTGGAATGTTAAGGAATGGAATGTGGAAGGGAATGGAATGGAAAGTAAAAGGGAATGTGGAATGGTATTTGGAATGGAATGGAATGGAATGGAATGGAGAGGGTGGAGTTGAGTTGAGTGGAATGGAGCATAGTGGACTGGAATAGAGTGGGATGGAATCAAAAGCAGTGGAATGGAAAGGGTTGGAATGGAATGGAATGGAATGAAATGGAGGGTAGTGAAGAGGAATGGAGTGAAGAGGAATGGAATGGAATGGAGTGGAGAGGAATGGAATGAAATGAAATAGAATGGTATGCAGTGCAATGGAGTAGAACGGAATGCAGTGGAGGGGAGTGGAGTGGAATGGAATGGAATGGATTGGAGTGTGATGGAATGGAGTGTAGTGGGGAGGAACGGTGAGGAATGGAAAGTAGTGGAATGGAATGGAGTGGAATGGAGTTGAATGGAGTGGAGTGGAATAGAGTGGAATGGAGTGGAATGGACTCTAATGGAGTACAACAGAATGCAATGGAGTGTAGTGGAGTGGAGTGGAATGGAATTGAATTGAATGGAATAGAGTGGAGTGGAGTGGAATGGAGTGGAGAAGAATGGAGTGGAATGGAGTGGAGTGTAGGGAAGTGGAATAGAATGGAATAGAGTCGAATGGAATGGAATGAATAGGAATGGAATGGAATGAGTAGGAATGGAATGCATTGCAGTACTGTCGAGAGAAGTAGAATAGAATGGAATGGAGTGGAGTGGAATGGTGAGCAATGGAATCGCGTGGAATGGAGGGGAATGCAGAGGTGTCGAATTGAGTGGAGTGGAGTGGAGTGGAACGGAGTGGAATGGACAGGAGTAGAGTGGAATGGAGTGGAGGGGAGTGGATTGGAGAGGAATGGAATGGAGTGGAGTGGAGTGGAATGGAGTGGAATGGAATGGCTTGGAATAGAATGGAATGGAGTAGAGTTCACTAGAGTGCAGTGGAATAGAATGGAATTGAATTGAATGGAGTGGAGTGGTACGTAACGGAGAGTAGTGGAATAGGATGGAAAGGAAGGGAGATGAGTGGAATGGAGTGGAGTGGAGTGGAATGGATTGGAGTGGATTGGAATGGAGAGGAGTGGAATGGAATGGAGTGGACTGGAATGGAGTGGAATGGGGTGGAGTGGTGTGGAATGGATTGGAGTGGAATGGAATGAAAAGGTATGGAGTGGATTTTATTGGAAAGGAGTGGTGTATAGTGGAATGGAATTTAATGGAATGGAATAGAAAGGAGTAGATTGGAATCGACTGGAGTAAAAAGGGGTAGAGGGCAAAGCAATGAAATGGAGTGGAGTGGAATGGAATGGAATGGAATGGAATGGAATTGAAATGAATGGAGTGGATTGGAATGGACAGGAGTGGAATGGGATACAGTGGAGTGTAGTGGAATGGAGTGGAATTGGGTGGAGAGCAGTGGTGTGCAGTTGAATTTAGTGGAGTGGAGAGGAGTGCAGTGGAGTGCACTACAATTCTAGATGAATAGAATGGAGTGGAATGGAATGGGTGGGAGCGGAATCGAATTTAGTAGAGTGGATTGGAGTGGAATGGAATGGAGAGGAGTGGATTGTGGTCCAGTGGGATTGAATGGAATTGATTGGAGTGGAGTGGACAGGAGTGGAGTGGGGTACAGTGGAGTGGTATTAAGTGGGGTGCACTGGAATGGAATGGAGTGGAAAGGAATGGAGTGGAATGGAATGGAGTGGAGTGGAGTGGAAAGGAGTGCAGTGGAGTAGAATGAAGTGGGGTGGAGTGGAATGGAATGGATGGAATGGAATGGATTGGATTGCAATGGAGAGGAGTGGAATGGAGTGGAGTGGAGCGCAGTTTAGATAAATGGAATGGAGTGGAGTAGATTGGAATGGTGTGGATTGGAATGAAATAGAATGGATTGGAATGCAATGGAGTGGAAAGAGTGGAGTGGAATGGAATATAGAAAAATGGAATGGAGTAGAATGGAATGGAATGGAGTGGAGTGAAGTGGAGTGTAAAGGAGTAGAGTGAATGGAGTGGAGGGGAAGTGAGTAGAGTGGAGTGGAGTGGAGAGTAATGGACTGGAATGGAGTGGACTTGAATGTAGTGGGATCAAATGCAGTGGAATGGTGGGGAATGGAATGTAATGGAGTGTAGTGGATTGGATTGGAGTGGAAGGGAATGGAAAGGAACGGAATGGAATTGAATGGAGTGCAATGGAGTGGAATGGACTGGAATGGAATGAAATGTATTGGAGTGTAAGGGAATGGAAAGGAACGGAATGGAATTGAATGGAGTGCAATGGAGTGGAATGGACTGGAATGGAGTGAAATGTATTGGAGTGGAGGGGAATGGTATGGAGTGGAATGGAATGGAATGGAAGGAAGTGGAGTTGAATGGAGTAGAGTGGAGTGGAATGGAATGGAATGGATTGGAGTGGAAGTGTGTGGAAAGGAGTGGAATGGAGTGGAATGGAATGGAGAGGAGGTGAATGGCATGGAATGGATTGGAGTGGAGAGGAGTGGAATGGAGTGGTAGGGAATGGTTTGTAAAGGAATGGAATGGAGTGGAGTGCAGTGGAACGGAATGGAATGGAGTGGAGTGCAGTGGAACGGAATGGAATGGAGTGGACTTTAGTAGACTGGAATGGAGAGGAATGGAGTGGAATGGAGTAGAGTGGAGTGGAGTGCAATGGAGTGGAATGGAATGGAATGGAATGGAGTAGAGTGGAATGGACTGGAGTGGAGTGGAGTGGAGTAGATTGGAGTGGAATGGAATGTAGTGGAGTAGAGTGGAATGGAGTGGAATGGAGTGGAATTTACTGGAATGGAGTGGAATGGAATGGAATGGAATGCAGTGGAGTGGAAAGGAGTGGAGTCCAATGGAGTGGAATGGAGTGGACTGGAGTGCAGAGGAGTGCAGTGGAAGGGAATGGAACGGAATGGAGTGGAGTGGAACGTAGTGGAATGCAATGGACTGGAGTGGAATGGAATGGAAAGGAGTGAAGTGGAGTGGAATGGAGTGGAGTGAAATCAACTAGAGTGGGATGGAATGGAGTGGTGAGAAGTTGAATGGAATGCTGTAGAGAGGAATGGAGATGTATGGAATGCAATGGAATGGAATGGAGTTGATTGGAGTGGACTGCAATGTAGTAGAGTGGAATGGAATGGAAGGGAGTGGAGTGGAATGGATTGGAGTGGAATGTAGTGGAATGGAGTGGAGTGGAGTGGAGTGAAACGGAATAGAATGGAGAGGAGTGGAATGGAATGGGATGGGATTGAGTGGATTTGAGTGCACTGGAGTGGAATGAAATGGAATGGAGCAGAATGCAGTGGAATGGAATACAGTGGAATGGAATGGCATGGAATGGAGTAGGATGTAGTGGATTGAAGTGTAGTTGAGAGGAATGCAGTGTAGTTCACAGGAATGGCGTGGATTGGAATCTAATGCAGTGGAATGGAATGGAATGGAATGGAGTGGAATAGAATGGAATGGAGTGAAGTAGAATGGATTGGAATGGAGTGCACTGGAAAGGAGTGGAGTGGAATGGAATGGAATTTAATGGAATGTAATGGAATGGAGTGCAGTGGAACGGACTGGAGTGGAATGGAGTGGAGAGGAGCGGAGTGGATTAGAGTGGAATGAAATGGATTGGAGTGGAATGGAATGGTATGCACTGGAATGAAGAGGAATGGAATGGAATGGAATGGAATGGAGTGGATTTGAGTGTAGTGGAGAGGAATGGAGTGGAATGGAATGGAATGGCGAGGAATGGAATGGAAAGGAATGGAGTGGAATGGAATGGAAGGGATTGGAATGGAATGGAGTGGAATGGAATGGAATGCAGTGGATTCGAGATCAATGGAATGGAGTGGAGAGGAGTTAAGTGGAATTGAATTCAATGTGACGCAGTGTAATGGAATGGAATGGAGTTGAGTTGAGTGGAGTGGAGTGAAGTGGAGTGGAATGGAGTGGATTGAACTTGAATGGATTGGACTAAATGGAATGGAATGGAATGGAATGGAATGGCATGGAATTTAGTGGAGTGAGTTGGAATGGAATGGAATGCAAGGAATTCAGTGGATTGGAATGGAATGGAATGGAATTGAATGCAGTACAATGGAGTGCAATGCAGTGGAGTGGAGTGGAATAGAGTGTACTGGTGTGAAATGGAGTGGAAGGGAAAAGAATGGAGTGTTGTGTAATGGATTGGAGAGTAAAGAAATGCAATACAGTGGACTGGAATGGAGTGGATTGCAGTGGAATGTAGTGGAATGGAATGGAGTGGAATGGAATGTGGTGGATTGGAGTGGAGTGGATTGGTGTTCAGTGGAGTGGAATGGTGTGGAATTAACAAGAGTGGAGTGTTGAGGAGTGGAGTGAAATCGAATGGAGTGGAGTGGAGTGGAATGGAGTGGATTGGAACGAATTGGAGAGGAGTGAAATTGAATGGAATGGAGTGGAGTGGAACGGAGTGGACAGGAATGGAATGGAATGAAGTGGAGTTGATTGAAGTGCGATGGAATGGAGTAGAATGCGGTGGAGTGGTGTGGAATGGAATGGAGTGGAATGGAATGAAAAGGAATTTAGTGGATTGTGGTAGAATGAACTGGAGTGTAGAGGAATGCAGTTGAATGGAATGGAAAAGAATTGAGTGGAGTGGAATTGGATGAAGAAGAATGGAGTAGAGGGAAATGCAATGGAATGGAATGAACTGGAGTGGAATGGAATGGAATTGAATGGAATGGAGTGGAGGGGAATCGAGTGGAGTAGAGTGGAATAGAGTGGAGTGCAGTGCAATGGAGTGGAATAGGGTGGAGTGGAGTGGAGTAGAGTTGAAAGGAATGGAGTGGAGAGGAGTGCAGTGGAGTGCAGTGGAATGGAGGGGAATGGAACGGAGTGGAATGGAATATGGTGGAGTGGAAAGGAATATAGTACAGTGGAATGGAGTGGAGGAGAATGGAGAGGAGTGGCGTGTAGTCGATTGGAATGGAATGGAGTTGATTCGAGTGGAGTGGACAGGAGTGTACTGTGGTGGAGTGGAGTGGTATGAACTGTAGTGTACTGGAATGGAGGGGAGTGTAATGGTATGGATTGGAATGGAATGGAATGGAATGGAGTGGATGGACTGGAGTGGAAGGGAGTATAGTGGAATGGAATGGAATGGAAAGGAAATGAATGGAGTGGAATGGAATGGAATGGATTGGAGTGGAGTGGATGTAGTGGAATTGAATAGAGTAGAATGGAATTGAATGGAGTGGAATGGAATGGAATGGAATGGAATGGAATGTATTGGAAGGGAATTGAGTGGAGTGGAGTGGAAATGAGTGCAGGGGAGTGGAATGAAGTGGAGTGGAGTGGAATGAAATGGATGGAATGGAATAGAGTGTATTGCAACGGAGGGGAGAGGAATGGACTGGAGTGAATCACAGTGGAGATAAATGAAATGGAGTGGAGTAGATTGGAATGGTGAGGTTTGGAATGAAACGGAATGGAATGGAATGCAATGGAATGGAAAGAGTGGAGTGGAATGGAGTGTGGAGGTAAAGTGAGTAGAGTGGAGTGGAGTGTAATGGACTGAAATGGAATTGACCTGAATGTAGTGGAATCAAATGCAGTGGAATGGTGGGGAATAGAGTGTAATGGAGTCGAAGGGAGTGGAATGGACTGGAATGGAGTGGAATGCAATGGAAAAGATGGAATGGAATTGAATGTAAAGGAATGGGGTGGAATGGAATGGAATGGACTGGAATGGAATGGAAAGGAATGGAGTGGAGTTGAATGGAATGGAATGGAATGGAGTTGAGTGAAGAAGACTGGAGTGGAATGGAGTGGAGTCTACTGGAAGGGAGTGGAGTGGAGTGGAATGGAATATAATGGACTGGAATAGAATGGAGTGGAATGCAATGGAATGGAATGGAATGCAATGGAATGGAATGGAATGCAATGGAATGGAATGGAATGGAATGGAATGCAATGGAATGCAATGCATTGGAGTGGAATGGAATGGAATGGAGTTGAGTGGACTGCAAAGGAGTGGAGTGGAGTGGAATGGACTGGAATGTAATGGAATTGAATGGAGTGTAATGGATTGTCATGGAGAGGAATGGATTGGAATGGCATGGAATGGAGTGGAGTGGAATGGAAGAGAGAGGAGTTGATTGGAAAGGAGTGGAATGGAATGGAATGGATGGGATTTGACTGTAGTGGAATGTAGTGGAACGGATTGGAATGCACTGGAATAGATTGCAATGGAATGGAATGGAATGTATAGGAGTGGAATGGAATTGAATGGATTGGAGGGGAGTGGAATATAGTAGAGTGGAGTGGATGGAGAGGAATGCAATGGAGTGGAATGGAACGAAGGGGGGTGGAGAGGACTAGAGTGGAATGGAATGTATTGTAGAGGAATGGAATTGAGTGGAGTGTAGTGGAATGAAATGGAATAGAGTGGAAAGTAATGGAATGGAAATGAGAGGAATGGAATAGAGTGGAGTTTAATGCAGTGCAATGGAATGGAGTCGAACGCAGTGGAGTGCAGTGGAATGGAATGGAATGGAATGGAGGGCAGTGTATTGGAGTGGACTGGAATGGAGTGGAATGGAGTGGAATGGAGTGGACTGGAATGGAGTAGACAGGAATGTAGTGGAACCGAGTGGAGTGGAGTGGAGAGAAATGCAATCGTGTTGATTGGAATGGAACAGATTTGAGTGGAGTGGAACGTAACAGAATGGACTGGAAAGGAATGGAATGGAATGGAGTGGAATGGAATGAAATATAGTGGAATGGAATGGAATGGAATGGAGTGGAGTTGGATGTAGTGAAATGGAGTGGAGTTCAGTGGAGTGGAATGGAATGGAATTGAATTTCGTGGAGTGGAATGGAGTGGAATGCAATGAAGTGGAATGGAGTATTGTGCAGTGCAGTGGCTTGCAGTGGAATGAAATGCAATGGAGTTGAGTGCAATGGAATGGAGTGGAATGGAATGGAGTTCAGCGGAGAGCAGTGGAGTGGAGTGGAATGGAGTTGAGTGGACTGGAATAGAGAGGAGTGCAATGTAATGGAGTGGAAAGGAATGGAGTGGAATGGAGTGGAGTGGAATGGATTGGAGTGGGATGAAGCAGAGTGGAATTGAAGGGAATGGAGGGGAATGGTATGGAATGGAATGGAATGGAGTAGAGTGGACGGTAATGGAGTGGAATGGAGTGGAGTGGAGTGGAGTGGAACGTATTGGAGTGTATTGGAACGGAGTAGAGTGGACTGGAATGGAACAGAATTGAGTGGAATGGAATGGAGTTGAGAGGAATGGAGAAAAGTGGAATGGATTGGAATAGAGTTTAGAGGAGTGGAGTGGACTGGAATGGAGCGGAGTGGAGTGGAATACATGGAAAGAAATGAAATGGAATGCAATGCAGTGGTGTGGAATGGAACACAGTGGAGTAGAATGGAAAGGAATGGAATGTAGTGGAATGATTTGGAGTGGATTAGAGCGGAATGGAACGGAGTAGACTAGTATGGAGTGCAATGGAATGGAGTGGATTGGAGTGTAATAGAATGGATTACAGTGGAGTGGAATGGAATGGTTTGGAATGGAGGGGAACGGAGTGGAATGGAGTGGAACGGAGTGGAATGGAGTGGAATGGACTGGAGGGGAGTGCAAAGGAATGGAATGGAATGGAATTGACTACAGTGGAGTGGAGTGCACAGGAATGGAGTGGAATGGAATGGAAGGGAATGGAGTGGACTGCAATGGAATGGCATGGAATGGAGTGTAGTGAAGAGGAATGGAATGGAGTGGAGTGGGAAGGAGTGGAATAGAATGGAATTGAATGGAGTGAAGTGGAGTGGTATTCAGTGGATTAAAGTGGAATGGAGTGGAATGGATTGCAGTTGAAGGGAGGGGAGATGAATGGAATTCAATGGAGTGGAGTGCAGTGGAATCGAATGGAACAGAATGGAGAGGTGTGGAATGGAGTGGAGTTCGGCGGAATGGAGAGGAATGGAAAGGAGAGAGATGAAATGGAGTGGAATGGAATGGAGTGGAATGGAGTGGAGTGGAAAGTAATGGAGTAGAGTGGAAATGAGTGGAATGGAATGGAGTGGAGTGCAGTGGAGTGTCATGGAATGGAATGGAGTGGAATGGAATGGAGGAGAATTGAATGGAGTGGAATGGACGGGAATGGAGTGGAATGGAGTGGAGTGGAATGCAGTGGAATGGACTGGAATGGAGTGGAATGGAATAGAATGGAATAGAATGGAGTGGATTTGAATGGACTGGAATGTAGAGGAATGGAATAGAATGCAGTGGAGTTGAATTGAATGGAAAAGAATGTAATGTAATTGCACAGAAGGGAGTGGACTGGAGTGGAAAGGAATGGAGTGGAGTGGAAAGGACTGGAATGAAATGTAATTCAGTGGAGTGGAGTGGAATTGAGTGGAATGAATTGGAATGGAGTGGAGTGGAATGGAATGCAATGGAATGGAATGGAGTGGAACGCAGTGGAATGGAGTGCAGTGGAATGGAGTGGAATTCAATGGAGTGGAATAGAGGGGAAAACTGTCGAGTGGAATGGAGTGCAGTAGAGTGGAATGCAATGGGATGGAGTGGAAAGAAATGGAGTGGAGTCGAGTGGAGTAGAGTGCAGTGGATTGCAATGGAGTGGAATGGAGCAGAGTGTAGTGGAATAGAGTGGAATGGAGTTGGGTGGAAAGGAGTGGAGAGGAATGGATTTGAGTGAAATGGAATGGAGTACAATGGAATAGAGAGGGATGGAGTGGAGAAAACTGGAGGGCAATGGGATCTTGTGGAATGGAGTGGACTGGAGTGGAATGGAATGGAAGGGAATGGAATGGAATGGAATGGAGTGCAGTGGAGTGGAATGGAGTGGAATGCATTTAAATTGAGTGGATTGGAATGCAACGGAATGGAATGGAGTGCAGTGGAGTGGAAAGGAGTGGAGTGGAGTGGAATGGAGTGCAGTGAAGTGGAATGCACAGCAGTGGGGTGGAATGGAGTGGAATGGAAAAGAATGGAGTGGAATGGAATGGAGTGGAGTGGAGGGGAGTGGAATAGAATGGCAGGGAGTGTACTAGAATGGATTCAAGTGGAGTGGAAGGAGTCGAAGGGAATGGAGTGGAATAGAATGCAGTGCATTGGTGAGCAGCGGATTGGGGTGGACTGGAATAGTGCGGAATTCACTGGAGTGGAGAGGATAGCAGTGGAATGGAATGGAATGGAGTGGAGTGGAGTGGAATGGACTGTACTGTAGTTGAGTGGATGGAAGGAAGTCATATGGAGTGGAGAGGAATGGAGTGGAAATGAATGGAGTGAAGTAGAGTATTGCAAAGGAATGGAGTGGAATGGAGTGGGGCGGAGTACAGTGCATTGGAATGGAATGGAGTGGAGTGGACAGGAATGGAATGGAGTAGAGTGGAATGGAATGGAATGGAATGGAATGGAGTGGACAGGAATGGAATGGAGTGGAGTGGAATGAAATGGAATGCAGTTGTGTGAAGTAGATACGATTGGAGTGCAGTGGAATGGTGTGGACTGGACGGGAAAGGAGTGGAGTGGATTGGAATGGACTGGAATGGAAAGGAATGGAATGGAGTGGAATGGAATAGAATGGGGTCGAGTGGAGTGGAATGGCACTGAATGGAGTGGAGTGGAGGGCATTGAAATGGAATTGAATGGAGTGTAGTGTAGTGGAGTGGACTGGATTGGAGTGGAATGGAGTGTAATTGTGTGGAATGGAGTGGAATGGAATGGAGTGGAACGGAGTGGAATTGAATAGAATGGGATGGAGTGAAGTGGAATGGAATGGAGTGGAGTGGAATGGAATTGAGTGCAGTGTAGTGGAATGGAATGGAATGGAGTGGAAAGGATTGGAATGGAATGGAGTGGAATGGAATGGAATGGAATGAAGTGGAATGGATTGGAGTTGCACGGAATGGAGCGCAATGTAACAGAGTTTAGTTGAGTGGGTTGGAATGGAAATGAATGGAGTGCAGTGGAATTGAGTGGAATAGAATGGATTGGAGTGCAGTGGAGTGGAATGCAGTGGAATGAATTGCAGTCGAGTGAAGTGGAATGGAATGGAGTGGAGTGGAACGAAATGGAGTTGAGAGCAGTGGAGTGGAGTTGTGTGGATTGGTGTGGAGTGGACTGGAATCGAGTGGATTGGAATGCAATTGATTGGAGTGGAGTGGAGCTGAATGGTGTGCAGTGGAATAGAACGAAATGGAATGTAATGGAATGGAATGGAGTAGAGTGGAATGGAGTGGAGTGTAATGAACTACAGTGCAATGGAATGGAATGGAGCAGAGTGGAATGGAGTGGAGTGGAATGGAATGGAGTGGATTGGAGTGGGAAGAAGAGAAATGGAATAAAATGGAATGGAGTGAAGTGGAGTGGAAAGGAGTGGAGTGGAGTGGAATGGAGTTGAAAGGATTTGAGAGGTGCGGAAGGACATTAATGGAATGGAGTGGAGTGCAGTGGAGAGCACCGGAATGGAAAGTAATGGAAACGAGTGGAGTGGAATGGAGTGGAATTCAGCGGAATGGAGAAGAGGGGAATAGGGTGGAATGGAAAGGAGTGGAGTGGAGTGCAGTGGAATGGAATGGAGTAGAGTGGAAATGAGTGGATTGGAATGGAGTGGAGTGGAGTGGAAGGTAATGAAATGGAATGGAGTGTAATTGAATGGAGTGGAACAGAATGGAGGGGAATGGACGGGAATGGGGTGGTATGGAGTAGAGTGGAGTGGAATGCCGTGGTATGGACTAGAATGGAGGGGAATGGAATGGAACACAATGAATTGGGGTGGAGTTGAAAGGACAGGAATGGAGTAGAATGGAATGGAATGGCGTGGAGTTGAACACAGTGGAAAGGATTGGAATGGAGCAGAGTGGAGTGGAATGGAATGGAATGGAATGGAGCGGAGTGGAATGGAAAAGATTGCAGTGGAATGGATGGGAGTAGAGTGGAATGGAGTGGAAATGTTTCGAGTGGAGTGGAGTGGAGTAGAGTCGAATGGAAAGGAATGGAGGGGAATGGAATCTACTGTAGTTGCGTGGAGAAGAGTGGAGTGGAATGGACTGGAGTGGAATGGAGAGGGGAATGGAGTGGAATGGAATGAGGTGGAATGGAGAGGACTGGAGTGCAATAGAGTGGAATGTAATGGGGTGGAATTCAGTGGAATGGAGTGAACTGGAGTGGAATGGAATGAAGTACAATGGAATGGAGAGGGGTGGAGTGGAGTAGTGTGGGAAGGAATAGAATGGTATGGAATTTAATCTAGTGAAGTTGGGTGGAATGGAATGGAATGGAGTGGAATTGAATGGAGTGGAATGGAATGGAAGAGAGTGCAGTGAAGTGGAATGGAGTGGAATCCATTGTTATTGAGCGGATTGGAATGCAAAGGAATGGAATGGAGTGCACTGGATTGGAATGGAGTGGAGTGGAGTGGAATGGACTTGAGTGGTGTGGAATGGAGTGGAACGGAATGAAACAGAATGGAGTGGAGTGGAGTGTAATGGAGTGGACTGGAGTGGAATGGAGTGGAGTGGAGTGGATTGGAATGCAATGGAATGTAATGGAGGGAAATATAATGAAACAAAATGGAATGGAGTGGATTTGAGTGTAGTGGAGTGGAATGGAATGTAATGGAATGCAGTGGAATGGAATGGAATGGAATGGAGTGGAGTGAAATGGAATGGTACAGAATGGAGAGGAGTGCAGTGAAGTTGAGTGGAATGGAGTGTAGTAGACTGGAATGGAGTGGGAAGGAATCTAATGCGGAGGAATGGAATGGAATGCAATGGAACGGAATGGAAAGAAATGTAGTGTAACGAAGTGGAAAGGAGTAGAGTGGAGTGGAATGGAATGGAGTATAGTGGAATGGAATGGAATGAAATGAAATGGAGTGCAGTGTAATGCACTAGAGTTTAATGGAGTGGAGGTGAGTGGAGTGGAATGGAATGGAATGTATTGGAGTGTGGTGGAATGGAGTGGAGTGGGGAGGAATTGTGTGGAATGGAAAGTAGTGGAATGCAATTTAGTGTAATGAAGTTAAATGGAGTGGAGTGGAATAGAGTGGAATGGAGAGCAATGGACTGTAAAGGAGTGGAATAGAATGGAATGGAGGGTAGTGGAGTTGAGTGGAATGCAATGGAATTGAATGGAATAGAGTTGAGTGGAGTGGAATGCCATTAATTGGAGAGGAATGCAGTGGAATGGAGTGGAATGGACAGGAGTGGAGTGGAGTGGAGTGGAATGTAATGGACTCCAATGGAATGGAATGAATAGGAATGGAATGGAGTGGAGTACTGTGGAGTAGAGTGGAATGGAATGGAATGGAGTGGAGCGGAATGGTGTTCAATGGAATGCAGTGGAATGCAGTGGAATGGAGAGGTGTGGAGAAGACTGGAGTTGAGTGGAACGGAGTGGAGTGGACCGGAGTGGAGTGGAATGGAGTGGAGTGGAGTGAAATGGAGTGGAGTGGAGTGGAAAGAAGTGTAATGGATTGGAATAGAGTTTAGAGGAGTGGAATGGACTGGAATGGAGTGCAGTGGAGTGGTGTGGAAAGCAATGAAATGGAATGGAGTGAATTGGAGTGGAATGGAACGGAGTGGAGTGGAATGGAGTTGAATGGATTTGAGTGGTGTTGATGGACATTAAGGCAATGGAGTGGAGTGCAGTAGAGAGCACTGGAATGGAATGGAAAGGAAACGAGTGGAGTAGAATGGAGTGGAATTGAGCGGAATGCAGAGGAATGGAATAGCGTGGAATGCAAAGGAGTGGAGAGGAGTAGAGTGCAGTGGAATGGAATGGAGTAGAATGGAATTCAGTGGATTGGAATGGAGTTGAGTGGAGTGGAGGGTAATGGAATGGAAAGGAGTAGAATGGAATTGAGTGGATTGGAATGGAGTGGAGTGGAGTGGAGTGTAATGGAATGGAATGGAGTGGAATTGAATGGAGTGGAATGGAATGGAGTTGATTGGACCGGAATAGAGTGGAATTGAGTGGAGTGGAGTGGAATGCAGTGGAAAGTACTGGAATAGAGTGGAATGGATTGTAACGCAATGAAGTGGAGTGGAAAGGATAGGAATGGAGTGGAATGGAACGGAATCGAGTGTAGTTGAATAGAGTGGAATGGATTGGAATGGAGTGGAGTGGAGTGGAATGGAATGGAATGGAATGGAGCGGAGTGCAATGGAATAGAGTGGAGTGGAATGGAGAGGAGTAGAGTGGTATGGAGTGGAAAGCAGTCGAGTGGAATGGAATGGAGACGAGTGAAATGGAATGGAATGTACTGGGATGGAATGTAGTGGAGTCGCATGGAGTAGAGTAGATTGCAATGGACTGGAGTGGATTGGAGAGTAGTAGAATGGAGTGGAATGGAAAGGAGTGCAATGGAGCGGAGTTGAGTGGAATAGAGTGGAATGGAGTGGGGTGGAGTGGAATGGAATGGAGTAAAATGGAATGGAGAGGGGTGGAGTGGAACAGAATGGAGTGGAAGGGAATGTAGTGAAGTGGAGTGGAATAGAATGGAATGGAGTAGAATTGAATGAAGTTGAATGGAAAGGAATGGAGTGCAGTGCAGTGGAATGTAGTGGAATGCATTGGAATTGAGCAGATTGGAATGCAACGGAATGGAATGGGATGCAGTGGAGTGGAATGGAGTGGAGTGGAGTGCAATGGACTTGAATGGTATGGAATGGAATGGAATGGAAAGAAACTGAATGGAGTGGAGTGAAGTGTAATGGAGTGGACTGGAGTGGAATGTAGTGGAGTGGAATGGAAGGCAATGGAATGGAATGGAGCAGAATGTAATGGAATAGAATGGAATGGAGTGGATTTGAGTGTAGTGTAGTGGAATAGAATGGAATGGAATGCAGCGGAATGGAATGGAATGGAGTGGAGGGGAATGGAATGACATGCAATGGAGTGGAGAGGAGTGGAGTTGAGTGGAATGGAGTGTAGTGGACTGGAATGGAGTGGGAAGGAATCTAATGCAGTGTAATAGAATGGAAAGGAATGGAATGGAACGGAATGGATGGAAATGGAGTGTAATAAAGTGGAATAAAGTGGAGTGGGGTGGAATGTAATGGAGTGGAGTAGAATGGAATGGAATGAAATGGAATGGAGTGCAGTGCAATCGAATAGAGTGGAATGGAGTGGAGGGGAGTGGAGTGGAATGGAATGGAATGGATTGGATTGTGGAGGAATGGAGTGGAGTGGGGAGGAATGCTGTGGAATGGAAAGTATTGGAATGGAATGGAGTGTAATGGAGTTGAATGGAGTGGAGTGGAATAGAGTGGAATGGAGAGGAATGGACTGGATTGGAGTGCACTGGAATGGAATGGAGTGTACTGGAGTTGAGTGGAATGGAATGGAATTAAATGGAATAGAGTCCAGTGTAGTGGAATGGAGTGGAGAGGAGAGGAATGCAGAGGAATGGAGTGGAATGGACTGGAGTGCAGTGTACTGGAATGGAATGGAATGTAGATGAATGGAATGGAATGAATATGAATGCAATAGAATGGAGTACTGTGGAGTAGTGTGGAATGGAATAAAGTGGAGTGGAATGGTCTGCAAAGGAATGGAGTGGCATGGATTGGAAGAGAGGGTTGTGGAGTGGAGTGGAGTACAGTGGAGTGAAACGGAGTGGAGTTGACTGGAGCGGAGTGGAATGGAGTGGAGTGGAGTGGAATGTAGTGGAGTGGAATGGAAAGAAGTGGAATGGACTGGAATCGATTTTAGAGGAGTGGAGTGGACTGGAATGGAATGGAGGGGACTGGAGTGGAAAGAAATTAAATGGAATGGAATGGAGTGGTGTGATATCTAGTAGAGTCGACTAGAATGGAAAGGAAAGGGATGCAGTGGAATGAACTGGAGTGGAGTAGAGTGGAGAAGAGTGGAATGGAATATAGTAAAATGTAGTGCAATGGAATAGAGTGGAGTGGAGTGTAATGGAATGGAACATAGTGGAGTGGAATGGAATGGAATGGAATGGAGTGGAATGCAGTGGAATGGAGTGGAGCAGAGAGGAATGGAGTGGAATGAACTGGAGTGGTGTGCAAGGAATGGAATGTCATGGAATGGAGTGATGTGTTGTGGAAAAGAATGGAGTGGAGTGGAAAGGAGTGGAATGGAGTGGAATGGAATGAAATGCAGTGAAGTGGAGTTCTATTGAGTGGAGTGGACTGTAATGGAGTGCAATGGATTGGAGTGGAGTGGAGGGGAGATGAAAGGAACGCAATGGAGTGGAGTGGAGTGCAGTGGAATCGATTGGAATGGAACAGAGTTGTGTGGAAAGTAGTGGAGTACAGTGGAATGCAGAGGAATGGAATGGAGTGGAATGGAATGGAGTTGAATGGAGTGGAGTGCAGTAGAAAGTAATGGAGGAGAGTGGAATTGAATGGAATGGAATTCAGTGAAGTGCAGTGGAGTGCAATTGAATGGAAGGGAGAGGGATGGAATGGATTGGAATGGACTGAAATTGAGTGGAAAGGAGTGGAGTGAGGTGGAATGCAGTGGAGTGGACTGGAATGGAGAGGATTGGAATGGCATGGAATGGAATGGAGTGGATTGGTATGGGCTTGAATGGAGTGGAAAGGAATGGAATGTTGTGGAGTTGAATGGAATGGAGAGGAAGGGAACGTAATGGCATGGAAGCAAGTGGAGTGGAGTGGAAAGGAATGGAGTGGAGTGGTAAGGACTGGAATAAAATGGAATGCAGTGGATTGGATGGAATGGAGTGGAATGTATTGGAATGGAGTAGAGTGGAATGCAATGCAATGGACTGGAGTGGAGTGAAGTGGAATAGAGTGGAGTGGAATGGAGAGGAGTAGAGTGGAATGTAGTGGAAAGCTGTCGAGGGTAATGGTCTGGAGTAGAGTGGAATGGAGTGAAATGAAATGGAGTGGAGTGAAGTGGAGTAGAGTGGAGTGGAATGGAATGGAGTGGAATTGAGCAGAGAGTAGTGGAATGTAGTTGAATGGAGTGGGGTGGAATGGAGTGGAGAGGGATGGATTGGGGTGGAATGGAATGCAGTATAGTGGAATGGAGAGTGGTGGAGTGGAGTAGGCTGCAGTGGAATGGAATGGTTTGGAACGGAATGGAGTGGAGTGGAGTGGAATGGAATGGAATGAAGTGGAGTAGACTGGAGTGGAATGGAATGGTTTGGAATGGAATAGAGTGGAGTGGAATGGAATGGAAAGGAATGGAGTGGAGTAGACTGGAGTGGAATGGAATGGTTTGGAATGGAATGGAGTGGACTGGAGTGGAATGGAATGGAATGGAATGGAATGGAATAGAATGGAATAGAATGGAATGGAATGAAATGGAATGGAATGGAATGGAATGGAATACAATGGAATGGAATGGAATAGAATGGAATGGAATGAAATGGAATGGAAAGGAATGGAATAGAATGGAATGGAATGAAATGAAATGGAATGGAATGGGATGGAATAGAATGGAGTGCAGTGGAGTGGAATGGAGTGGAATGGATTGGAATTCAGTGGAGTGGAATGCAACGGAATGGAATGGAGTGCAGTGGAAGCGAATGGAGTGGAGTGAAGTGGAATGGACTGGAATGCTGTGGAATGAGTGGAATGGAAAAGAATGCAGTGGAGTGGAATGCAGTAGAGTGGAGGGGAGTGGAATGGAATGACATGTAGTGGACTGAAATGGGGTCGATTGGAGTGCAAGGAGTCGATTTGAAAGGAGTGGTATAGAATGCAGTTCATTGTGACGAGTGGAGTGGAGTGGACTACAATGGTGTGGAATGGACTGGAGTGGAGAGGAGATTAGTGGAATGGAATGGAATGGAGTGTAGTGGAGTGGAATGGAGTGGAATGGAGTAGAATGGACTGCCCTGTAGTGGAGTGGATGGAATGGAATGGAATGGATTGGAGTGGAGTAGTTCAAAGGAATGAAGTGGAAAGGAGTGGGGTGTAGTGGAGTGCAGTGGAATGGAATGGAATGGAATGGAATGGAGTGGTGTGGACTGAAATGGAATGGAATGGAATGGAGTGGTGTGGACTGAAATGGAATGGAATGGAGGGTGTGGACTGAAATAAAATGGAGTGGAGTGGAATGGAATGAAATGGAAGGGAGTTGAGTGAAGTGGAATCGAGGGGAGTGGAGTGGAATGGTGGGGACTATACAAGAAAGGAGTAGAGTGGAGTGGAATGCACTGGAATGGAAGGGAATGGAATGGAATGGACTGGAATGGAAAGGAACCAGGTAGAGTGGAGTGGAATAACGTGGAATGGCATGGAATGGAATGGAGTGGAATGGATTGGAATGCAGTGGATTGGAATGGAGTGGAATGGACTAGAGTGGAATGGAGTGGAGTGGAGTTGATTTTAGTGGAATGAAATGGAGTGCAATGGAATGGAGAGGAGGGTAGTGGAGTAGAGTAGAGTGGAATGGAATGGAGTGGAATAGAAAGGAGTGGTGTGGAGTGGAATTGAACGGAATGGAGAGGAATGGATAGGATTGGAAATGACTGTAATGGAAAGGAGTGGAGTGGAATGGAGTGCAATCGAATGCAATAGAGTGGAGAGAAGGGCAGTGAAATGGAATGAAATGGAGTGGAGTGGAGTGGACAGGATTGGAGTGGAATGGAGTGGAATGGAGTGCAATGGAATGGAGTGGAATGTAAAGGAGAGGAATGGAGTGGAAATGAATAGAAAGGGATGGAGTAGAATGGAATGGAATGGAGTGGAGTGGACTGGAGTGGAACGGAGTGGAGTGGAATATAATGGAGTGAAGTGGAAAGGAATTGAGTGGTGTGTAGTGGAATGGAATGGAATGGAATGGAGTGGAAAGGAATGGAATAGGATGGAGTGGAATGGAATGGAATCGAATGAAGTAGAATGGATTGGGGTGGACTGGAATGGAGTGCAATGGAATGGAGTTGAATTGAGTGGGTTGGAAGGCAAATGAATGGAGTGGAGCGGAGCTGAGTGGAATAGAATGGAGTGGAGTGGAGTGCAGTGGAGTGCAGTGGAATGGAATGCAAGGGAATGGAATGGAGTGGAGTCGAATGGAATGGAGTTGTGAGGAGAGGAGTGGAGTGGAGTGGAATGGAGTGGAGTGGACTATAATGGAGTGGATTGGAATGCAATGCAGTGGAGTGGAGTGGATTGTAATGGAGTGTAGTGGAATGGAATGGAGTGGAATGGAATGGAATGTAATGTAATGGACTGGAGTGGAATGGAGTGGAGTGGCATGAAGAAGAGTGCAATGGAACGGAATGCAGCAGAGTGGAATGGAATGGAATGGAATGGAGTGGAGCAGAATGGAGTGGAATGCATTGGAGTGCAGTGGAAAGGAGTGGAATGGAATGAAATGGAATGGAGTGAAATGGAGTGGAATGGAGTGGAGTGGAGTGGAATGAGGTGGAATGCATTTGAGTGGTGTGGATGGACATTAATGGAATGGAGTACAGTGGAGTTGAGAGGAGTAGAGTGGAATGGAATGGAAACGAGTGGACTCGAATGGAGTGGAATGGAGCAGAATGGAGAGAAATGGAATGGACTGGAAAGGAAAGGATGGGAGTGGAGTGGAATGCAGTGGAGTGCAGTGGAATGGAATGGACTAGAGTGGAATTGAGTGGATTGGAATGGAATGTAGTGGAGTGAAGGATAATGGAATGGAATAGAGTGTAATGGAATGGAGTGTAACGGAATGGAATGGAATAGATGGGAATGGAGTGGAATAGAGTGAAGTGGAGTGGGATGGAGTTGAGTGGAGTGCAATGCCGTGGAGTGGACTGGAACGTAGTGGAATGGAATAGAAAGCAATGAACTGGAGTGGAGTGGAAAGGACTGGAATCTACTGGTATGTAATTGAATGGAGTGGAGAGGAATAGAGTGGAGTGGATTGGAATGCAGTGGAGTGGAGTGGAATGTAATGGAATGGAATGGAGCAGAGTGTAATGGAATAGAGTTGAGGCGAATGGATAAGAATAGAGTGGAATGGAGTGGAAAGGAGTCGAGTGGAGTGGAGTGGAGTGCAGGAGAGTGGAATACAATGGAATAGAGTGGAATGCAATGGAGTGGAGTCGAGTGGAGTAGAGTGGAGTTGAATGGAGTCGAGAGGATTTTAGAGGAGTAGAATGGAGTGGAATGGAACAGAGTGGAATGGGGCGGAATTGAGTGGAATAGAGTGGAATGGAGTAGGGTGGAATGGAGCAGAGAGGAGTGAACTGGAGTGGAATGGAATGGAGTACAATGGAATGGAGATAGGTGGAATATAGTAGAGTGGAGAGGAATAGAATGCAGTGGAATGTAATGTAGAGGAGTGGAGTGGAATGGAATGGAGTGGAATTGAAAGGAATGGAATGGAATGGAGTGCAGTGGAGTGGAATGGAGTGGAATGCATTGGAATTGAGTGGATTGGAATGCAACGGAATGGAAAGGAGTGCAGTGGACTTGAATGAAGTCGATTGGAGTGGAATTGACTTGAGTGGTGTGGAAAGCAGTGAAATGGAAAACAATGGAGTAGAGAGGAATGGAATGCAGTGGAGTGGAAAAGAATGGAATGGAGTGGAATGGAATGGAGTCGAGTGGAGTAGAACGGAGTGGAATGGAATGGAGTGGAATGGAATGCCGTGTACTGTAGAGGATTGGAATGGAGTTGAGTGGAATGATGTGGAATGGAGTGGAGTGCAGTGGAGAGGAGTGGAATGGAATGTATTGGTGTGGAGTAGAGTGGAATGGAGCGGAATCAACTAGAATGGAGTGGAGTGGAGTGGAGTGGAATGGAATGGAATGGAGTGGAGTCGAATGGAGTGGATATGAATGGAGTGGAGTTGAATGGAGTGAAATGGAATTGAGTGTAATGGAGTGGACTGGAATGTAGTATAGTGGAAAGGAATGGAATAGAATGGAATGGAATGGAATGGAGTGGATTGGAATGGTATGAAGTGGACCGGAATGAAATGGAATGGAGTTGAGTGGAGTGGAGTGGAATGGAGTGGAGTGGAATCTCATACAATGGAATGGAGCAGAGTGGAGTGGAATGTAGTGGAATGGATTGGGATGCAGTGGAGTGGAGAGGAATGGAATGGAATGGAGCGGAGTGGAGTGGAATGGAGTGGGAAGGACTAGAGTGGAATGTAGTGGAATGGAGTGGATTGGAGTGGAATGGAGTGGGAAGGACTAGAGTGGAACGTAGTGGAATGGAGTGGATTGGAGTGGAATGGAATGGATTGCAATGGAATGGAGAGGGGTAGATTGGAGTATAGTGGAGTGGAATGGAATGGCATGGAATAGCATGGAGTGGGGTGGAGTGGAAGGGAATGGAAATGAGTGTAAGGAATGCAGTGCAGTGGAAGGAGTGCAACAGAATGGAGTGGAGTGGAGTGCTGTGAAATGGAATGGTATGGAGTGGAGCGTAGTGGAGTGGACTGGAATAGAGTGGAATGGAGTGGAACGTAATGGAGTGGAATGGAGTGGAATTGAATGAAATGGAATGGAGTAGAGTGGAATGGAGTGGAGTGGAGTGGAGTGGATTACAGTGGAGTGGAATGTCATGGAGTGGAGTGGAATGTCATGGAGTGGAGTGGAATGAAATTGAGTGGAGTGAAGTGTAATGGAATGGAATGGAGTGGAAAGGAATGCAATGGAATGGAGTGGAATGGAATGAAATTGAATAGAGTGGAATAGAGTGGAGTGGAGTGGAGTGGAATCGAGTTCAATGGAATGGAGTGGAATGGAGTGCGTTGGAATGGAAATTAATTTAGTGGAGTGGAATGGAGGGGAATGGAAGGGAGTGGAACAGAGTGGATTTACATTGGAGTTCAGTGGAGTGCAGTGGAGTGGAATGTAGTAGAGTGGAATGTAATGGAGTGGACTGGAATGGAATGGAATGCAGTAGAGTGGAATGAAGTAGAGTGGAATGGAATGGAATGGAGTGGAATGGAATGTAATGGAATGGAGTGGAGTGGAATGGAGTGGAGTGGAGTGGAATGGATTGGAGTGGATTGATATGGACTGGAAAGGAGTGAAATGGAATGGAGTGGAATGGAATGGAATGGGATAGAATGGATTGGAATGGGGTGGAATTGAAGAGAATTCAATGGAATTGATCGGATTGGAATGGAAGGGAATGGAGTGGAGTGCAGCGGAGTGGAATGGAGTGGAGTGGAGTGGAATGGATTGGAGTGATGTGAGATGGCATGGAATGGAAAATATTGGCGGGGAGTGGAATGGAGTTGAGTGGAGTGGAATGTAATGGAAAGGAGTGGACTCTAATTGAGTGGAGTGGAGTGGAATGTATTGGAATGGAATGGAGTGAAATGGAGTGCAGAGACAGGAGTGGAGTGGAGAGGAGTGGAGTGGAAAGGTGTGGAATGGATTGGAGTGCAGTGTAAAGGAGTGGAATGGAATGGAGTGGAGCAGACTGGAATGGAGTGGAGTGAGCTAGACTGGAGTGGAGTGGAGTATAATGGAATGGAATGGAGTGGAGTGGAATGGAGTGGAAAGGAAAGGAGAGGAGTGGAGTGGAGTGCAATGGAACTAAGTGGAATGGAGTGGACTGGACGGTAGTGCAGTGTAATGGAATGGAATGGAATGGAATGGAATGGAGCGGATTGGAAGGGAATGGAGTTGAGCGGAATAGAATGAGCTCAGTGGAGTGAAGTGGAGTGTAGTAGAATGGAGTGGAGTGTACAGGAAAGGAGTTAAGTGGAGTGGAATGGAACGGAATGGAATGGAGTGGAATGTAATGGAATGGAATGGAATGGAGTGGAATGGAACGGAATGGAGTGGAGTGGAGTGGAATGGCATGCGATGGAATGGAGTGGAGTGGAGTCGAAAGGATTGGAATGGATTGGAATGCAATGGAGTGGAGTGGAATGGAATAGAATGGAGTGGAGTGGAGTGGAGTGGAAAGGAATGTAATGTAATGGAATAGAGAGCGGTAGAGTTGAGTAGAGTGGAGTGGAATGGAATGGAGTGGAATGGCATGGAGTGGAGTGGAGTGGAAAGAATGGAATGGAGTGGAAAAGAAAGGAATGGAAATGAATTTAATGGAATGGAGTGGAATGGAATGGAGTGCAATAGAATGGAGTGGAGTGGAGTGGAGTGCACTGAAATGGAATGGTATGGAGTGGAGAGTGTTGGAGTGGACTAGAATAGGGTGGAATGGAGTTCAATGCAGTGGAATGGAATGGAGTACAATGAAGTGGAATGGAATGGAGTGACATGGAGTGGAATTGAATGGATTGGAATGGAGTAGAGTGGAATTGAATAGAGTGGAGTGGAGTGGAGTGGAATGTAATGGAGTGGAGTGGAATTTAAATGAGTGGAGTGTAGTGGAATGCAATGGAATGTAGTGGAAAGGAATGCAATGGAATGGAGCCGAATGGAATGGAGTGGAATGGAATGGAAAGAAGTCGAACGGAGTGAATTGGAATGGAGTGGATTGGAGTGGGTTGGAATGAAAAAGAATGAAGTGGAGTGGAATGGAAGGGAGTGGAACCGATCTGATTGGAGTGCATATGAGTGGAGTGCAGTGGAATGGAATGCAATGGAGTGGAGTGGAATGGAATGAAGTGGATTGGAATGGATTGGAGTTGAGTGGAGTGGAGTGGAGTGTAATGGAGTGGAGCGGACTGGATTGGAGTTCAGTGGAATAAATTGTTTTGAGTGCAGTGGAGTGGAGTGGAGTGGAATGGAATGGAGTGGAATGAAATTGAATGGAATGGAACAGAGTGGAATGAATTAGAGTGGAATGGAACAGAATGTAGTGGAATGGAATGAAATGGGATGGAGTGGAGTGGAATTGAGTGGACGGGAGTGGAATGGATTGGAGTGGAGTGTAACGGACTGGAATGGAGTTGAATGCAATGGAGTGGAAAAGAATGGATTCGAATGGAAAGGAATGGATTGGAATGGAATGCAATGGAATGGAATGGAATAGAATAGAATGTAGTGGAGTGGGGGGGAATGGCGAGGAATGCATTGGAATTATTCAGATTGGAATGGAATGGAACGGAATGGAATGGAGTGCAGTGGAGTGGAATAGATTGGAGTGGAGTGGAATGGAGTGGAGAGGTGTGGAATGGAATGGAATGGAATGGAAAATACTGGCAGGGGGTGGAATGGCGTGGAGTGTAGTGGAGTGGAATGGAATGGAGAGGACTGGAATTGAGTGGAGCAGAGTTGAATGGAGTGGAAAGAACAGGACTGGAGTGGAGTGCAGTGGAGTGGAATGGAATGGAGTGGAGTGGAAAGGATTGGAAAGCAATGGAGTGGAGTGCAATGGAACTGAGTAGAACGGAGTGGAGGAATATAGTGCAATGGAAAAGAATGGGATGCAGTGGAACGTAATGGAATGGAATGCAATGGAGTGGAATTATATGGAATTGAGTGGAATGGAGTGGAATGACATGCAATGGAATGGAGTGGAGTGGAGTTGAATAGAATGGAATGGATTGGAATGCAGTGGAGTGGAGCGGAGTGGATTTGAATAGAATGGAATGGATTGGAATGCAGTGGAGTGGAGTGTAATGGAATGGAATGGGGCGGAGTGGATGGGAGTGGAATGGAATGAAAAGCAATCGATTGGAGAGGGTTAGAGTTGAGTGGAATGGAATGGAGTGAAATGGCATGGACTGGAGTGGAGTGGAAAGGTATCGAATGCAGTGGAAAAGAAGGGAATGGAGATGAGTGTAATGGAATGGAGTGGAGTGGAAAGGAGTGCAATAGAGTGGACTGGAGTGGAGTTCAGTGAAATGGAATGGTATGGAGTGGAGGGAAGTGGAGTGGAGTGGAATGGGGTGGAATAGAGTGGGGTGGAGTGGAATGGAATGGAGTGGAAAGGAACGGAATTCAATGGAATGGAATGGAGTAGAGTGGAATGGAACGTAGTTGGGTGGAGTGTGGAATAGAATGGAGGGGAATGGAATTGAGTGGAGTGTAGTGGAATGGAATCGAATGTAGTGGAAAGGAATGCAATGGAAAAGAGTGGAATGGAATGAAATGGAATTGAATGGAATGGAATGGAGTGGAGTGGAATGGAGTGGAAAGGAAGGGAATGGAATGGAGTGGATTGGAGTGGAGTGGAGTGGAGTGGAGTGGAGTGAAAAGGAATGGAATATATTAGAATGGAGTGGAATGGGGTGGAATGGAGTGGAGTGGAATGGAATGGATGTGATTGGAATGGATTGGGAAGGAATGGACAGTAGTGCAGGAGAATGTAATGGAATGGAGGGTACTGGAGTGCAGTGGACGGGAATGAAGTGGAAGGGAGTTAAATGGAGTGTAATGGAGTGGTATGGAATGGAATGAAGTGGAGTGGAGTGGAGTGGAGAACAAAGGAGTGAAGGGGAGTGGGATGGAATGGAATGGAGTAGATTGGAATGGAGTGGAGTGGAGTGGAAAGGAGTGGAATGGAATGGAGTGGAATTAAATGTATTGTAGTGGATAGGAATGGAGTGGAATGGAATGGAATGGAGTAGAGTGCAATGGAATGGAGTGAGGTGGACAGGAGTGGAGTTGAGAGGAGTGGAAATGAGTGTAGTGGATTGGAACGGTATTGAATGCAGTGGAGTGGATTGCAATGGAATGGAATGGAGTGAAAATAAATGGAATGGAAAGTATTGGAATGGAATGGAGAGGAGTGGAATGGAGTGCAATAGAATGGAGTGGAGTGTAGTGGAGAGGAATGGAATGGAATGGATTAGAGTGGAATGGAGTGGAATGGAATGGAGTGGAATGGAGTGGAGTGGACTGGAATGGGGTGGAGTGCAATGGAATGGACTGGAATGGACAGGAATGGAATGGAATGGAATGGATTGGAGTGAAATGGAGTAGAGTGGAACGGAATGGAATGGAGTAGAATGGAATGGAATGGAGTGGAAAGGAATGGAATGGAATGGAATGGACTGGAGTGGAATGGAGTGGAATGGATTGGAATGGTATGGAGTGGAGTGGAATGGAATGGAACGCAGCAGAGTGGAGTGTAATGGAACAGAGTGGAATGGAATGGAATTCAGCGGATTGTAATGGAATAGAATGGAATGGTGCGGAGTGGAGTAGAATGCAGTGGAGTGGAATGGAATGGAGTAGACTCGAATGGAGTGGAGTGGAATGGAATGCAGTAGAATGGAAAGGAATGCAATGGAGTGGAATGGAATCGAGTGGAGTGAAATGGAGTAGAGTCAAATGGAATGGATTTCAATGGAATGGAATGGAAAAGGGTGAAGTGGAATGGAATGAAGAAGAGTGCAGTGGAGTGCAATGGAGTGGAGGCGAATGGAATGGAATGGAATGGAGCAGAGTGGAGTGGAATGCAGTTGAGTGGAATGCAGTGGATTGGAGTGAAACGGAATTTAATGGAGGAGAGTGGAATAGAATGGAATGGAGCGGAGAGAATTGGAGTGGACTGGAGTGGATGGAGAGGTGTGCAGTGGAATGGAATTGAATTGAATGCACTTAAGTGGAATGGAATGGAGTGGAGTGGAATGAAATGTGTTGGAGTAGAGTGCAGTGGCATGGAATGGATTGGAATGGAATTGAGTGGAGTGGAATGGAATGGAGTGGAATAGAATTAAATTGAATGAAGTGGATTGGAGTGGAATGCAGTGGAGTGGAACTGACTGCAGTGCAGTGGAATGGAGTTGAATGGAATGGAGTGGAAATAAATGGAACGGAGTGTAGTGGAGTGGAGTTCAGTGGAGTGGAATGAAATGGCGTGGAATTGATTAGAATTGAATGGAGGGGAGTGCAGTGGAATGGAATGGAGTGGAGTGGTGTGGACTGGAATAGAGTGGAATGGACTGGAATACAGTGGAATGGACTGGAATGGAGTGGAACTGAGTGTAGTGGAATGGAGTGCAGTTGAATGGAATGGAATTGAATGGAATGGAGTGGACAGGAGTGGAATGGAGTGGAATTTAGTTGTATGGAGTGGAATGGAGTGGAGTGCAGTGTAATGGAATTGAATGGAATAATATGGAGCCTAATGGAACGAAGTGGAATGAAATGGAATTAATCGGAGTGCAGTGCAGTGGAGAGGAATGTAGTGGAGTGGACTGGAATGCAGTGGAGTGGAAGGAATTGATTGGAATGTAATGGAATGTAACGGAATGGTGTGGAGTGTAGTGGAATGGTTTAGAGTGGAGTGGATTGGATTACAGTGGAATGGAGTGGAATGATGTGAAGTGGAAAGGAATGCAATGTAGTGGAGCAAAGTGGAGTGGAATGGAATGGAATGCAATGGAGTGGAATGGAGTGAAATATAATGGAGTCAAATGGAGTGGAATGGAGGGTATGGAGTGCAGTGCAGTGGAATGGAATGGAATAGAATTGAGTGGAGAGGAATGGAATGGACTGGAATGGCAGGGAATGGAGTGGAGTGGAGTGGAATGGAATGGAGAGGAGTAGAAAGGATTGGAATGCAATTGCATGAAATGAAATGGAACGGAATGGAATGGAGTGGAGTGGAGTGGAATGGAGTGGAGTGGAGTGGAATGGAGTGGAGTGGAATGGAATGTAATGAAAAGGAATGGATTTGAGGGGAGTGTAATGGAGTATAGTGGACTGGAATGGATTGGAGTGGAGTGAAATGAAATGAAGTGGAGTGGAATGATGTGGAATGAAATGAAGTTGAATTAAATGGAATGAAGTGGAGGGGAGTGGAGTGGAATGAAATTGAATGGAATATAATGGAATGGAGTGGAGGGGAGTGGAATGGAGTGGAGGGGAATTGAGTTAAGTGAAATGGAGTAGAGCGGAATGGAAAGGAATGGAGTGCAATGGAATGGAATGGAATGGAGTGGAGTGGATTGGAAAGGAGTGGAATGGATTGGAATGGAGTTGGATGGAGTGGAATGGAAGGGAATGGAGCAGAGTGCAGTGGAATGGAGTAGAGTGGAATGGAATGGAGTCGTGTGGAATGGAACGAAATGGAATGGAGCAGAGTGGAGTGGAATGGAGTGGAGTGGAATGCAGTGCAGTGGTGTGAAATGGAAAGTATTGGATTAGAGTGCAGTGGGATGGAATGTATTGGAGTGGTGTGTCGTGGTGTGGATTAGAGTGGACTGGAATGGAGTGGAGTGAAAAGGAATGGAATGGAACAGAAAAGAATGTAATGGATGGGAGTGGAGTGGAGTGCAATTGAGTGGAGTGGAGTTTCAAGGATTGTAATGGAATGGAATGAAGTGTAGTGGAATGGATTGGAATCGAATGCAGTCGAGTGCAGTGGAATGGAATGGTTTGGAGTCGAGTGTAATGGAGTGGACCAGAATGCAGTGGAAAGGACTGGAATGGAGTGGAATAGACTGCAGTGAAATGGATTGGAATGGAATGGAATGCAATGGGGAGGAGTGAAGTGGAATGGAGTGAAATGGATTCGAACGCAGTGGAGTGGAGTGGAGTGGAGAGGAATGCAGTGGAATGGAATGGAGGGCAGTGGAGTGGAATAGAATATAGTGTAGTGGAGTAGAGTTTAGTGGAATGGGGTGGAGTGGACTGGAGTGGAGTTGAGTGAATGGATTAGAGTGCAATGGAAGGGAATGGAATGGTGTGGAGTGGACGGGAATAGAATGGAGTGGAAGGAATGGAGTGGAATGAAATTTAATGGAATTGAATGGAATGGATTGGAGTGGAGTGGAGTGGATTGGAGTGGAATGGAGTGGAGTGAAGTGGAATGGAATGGAATGGAGTGGAGTGGAGTAGAAAGGATTGGAGTGGAGTGGAACAGACTTGAATGGATTAGAATGGAATGGAGATTAGTGGAATGGAATGCAGTGGAATGCAGTAGAGTGGAATGGAATGGAATACAGTTGAATGGAGAGGAATGGACTGGAGTGGAGTGCAATGTAGTGGATTGGAGTGGAATGGAATGGAATGGAATGCAATGGAAGCTGAGATTGTGCCACTGTGCTCCAGGTTGCCTGACAGTGGGAGATATTCTTGAATGATAGGAATGGAATGGAAGGCAGGGAAATGAATGGAATGGAATGGAATGGAATGGAATGGAATGGAGTGGAGTGGAGTGGAATGGAATGGAGTGGACTGGAGTGGAATGGAGTGGAGAAGAGTGGAATGGAGTGGAAAGGAATGGAATAGATTGGAAAGGGGTGGAGTGGAGTGGAATGGACTGGAATGCAGTGGAGTGGTGAGGAATGGAGATTAGTGGAATGGAATGGAATGAAATGGAATGTAGTGGAGTGGAATGCAGTGGAAAGGAGAGGAGTGGAGTTGAATGGAGTCAAATGGAGTGGAATGGAGTGGAATGGAGTGGAGTGGAGTGGACTGTAATCGAGTGGAATGGAATGGAGTGGATTGGAATGGAGTGGAATGGAGTTGAGTGGAGTGGATTAGAGTGGAGTGGAATGGAATGGAATGGAATAGAATGGAATGGAATGGAATGGAATGGAATGGAATGGAATCAAATGGAGTTGAATGGAATGGAGTTCAGTGGAGTGGAAAGGAGTGTGTTGGAGTGGAGTGGAATCGAGTGGAATGGAGTGAAAAGGAATGGAATGCAGTGGAATGGAATTGAAAGTAGAGAAGTGTAATGGAAGGGACTGGAGTGGATTGGATTTTGGGTGGAATGGAATGGAATGGAATGGAATAGATTGGAGAGGAGTGGAGTGTAGTGGAGTGGAGTGTAATGGAGTGTATTAGAGTGGAACGGAATGGAATGGAATGGATCAGAGTGAAGTGCAATGGAGTGGAGTGGAGTGGAGCGGGTTGGAGTGGAATGGAATGGAATGGAAATCAATGGAGTGGATTCGAACGGATTGGAGTGGAGTGGAATGGAATGTAAAGTCTTGGAGTGGAAAGGAATGGAGTGGAGTGGAGTTCAGTGCATTGGAATCGAGTGGGATGGAAAGGAGTGGGGTAGAGAGTAATGGATGGAAAGGGAATGGATTGGAGTCGAATGGACTGGAATGGAGTGGATTGAAATTGAATAGAATGGAATGGAGTGGAGTGGGGTGGAATGGAGTGGAGTGCAGTGGAATGGAATTCAGTGGAGGGGAATGGAGTGCAATGGAATGGAGTGATGTGGAGTGACATGGAATGGAATGAAGCTGAGTGGACTGGATTGGAATGGAATGGAGAGGAATGAATTCGAATGGAGTGGAACTGAGGGGAGTGGAGTGGAGTGAAATTCTGTGGAATGGACTGGAATGGAGTGTACTGGAATGGAATGGATTGGAATGGAATTGAATGGAATATAATGGAGTGGACTGGAGTCGAATGGAGTGGAGGCGAGTGCAATAGAGTGGAATGGAATGGAAAGGAATGGACTGGGGTGAAGTAGAGTGGAATGGAATGGACTGGATTGGATTGGATTGGAGTGGCGTGGAGTTGAGGGGCATGGAATGGAATGCAGTAGAATAGAATGGAATGGAGTGGAACGGAATGGAATGAAATGGAATAGAGTGAAGTGGAGTGGAACATATTGGAGTGGAGTGTAATGGAGTGGAGTAGATTGGAACGGAATGGAATGAAATGGATCCAAGGTGAGTGCAATGGAGTGGAGTGGAGCCGAGTGGAGAGGAATTGAATGGATTGGAATAGAGTGAAGTGGATTGGAGTGGAATGGAATGGAATGGAATGGAATGGAACGGTGTTGAGTGGAATGGAGTGGAGTGGAGTGGAATGGAATAGATTGGAATGGAATGGAGTGGAGTGGACTGGAATACATTGGAGTGGAGTGGAGCAGAACGGCATGGAGTGGAGTCAAATGGAGTGGAATGGAATCGAGTGGACTGCATTAGAGTGGTGTTGAATGGAGTGGAATGGAGTGGAGTGGAATGGAATGGATTGTAGTGGGGTTTAATGGAGTGGAATAGAGTGGGATGGAGAGGAGTGCAGTGGAGTGGAAAGGAATGGAGTGGATTCAAATTGAATAAAATGGAATGTAGTGGAGTGGAGTGGAATAGAGTGGAGTGGAATGGAAAGAAATGGAATGGCATGGAGTGGAGTGGAACGGCGTGACGTGGAGAGGCATGAAGTGGAGTGGAGTGGAGTTGAGTGGAATGGAATGGAACGGAATGGAATGGAGTGGAGTGGAATGGAGTAGAGTGGAGTGGAATTGAGTAGAGAGGAATGTAGTGGAATGGAATGGAGTAATATAGATTGGAATGGAATGTTATGGAGTGGAGTGGAATGGATTGGAGTGGAGTGGAATGCAGTTGAGTGGAATGGAGTGGAGTTTAGTGGAGTTGAGTGGAATGAAATGGAGTGGAGTGTAATGGAGTGGAATGGAATGGAATAAAATGGAATGGAGTGGAATGGAATGGAAGAGGAAATTGTGCCACTGCACTCCTGGTTTTCTGACAGTGTGTGACATTCTCGAAAGAAAGGAATGGAATAGAGTGCAGAGGAATGGACTGGAATGGAATGGAGTGGACTGGAATGGAATGGAGTGGACTGGATAGGACTGGACGGCAGTGAATTGGAGTGGAGAGGAATGTGGAGGAAAGGAATGGGATGGAATGAAATGGAATGAAGCAGTGTGGTGTGGAGTGGAGTTTATTGCAGTGGAATGCAGCAGAATGGAATGGGATGGAGTGGAATGGAGTGTAGTGGAGAGGTGTGGAATGGAGTGGAATGGAATCGGAAGTAATGGAATGTAACAGAGCGGAGAAGAACGGAGCGCAGTGGAGCTGAGAAGAAGGGAACTTAAAGAACGGAACGGAACGGAATGGGAGCTGATTGTGCCACTGCATGCCAGGCTGGGTGACTGAGTGAGATACTCTAGAAGGAAAGGAATGTACTGGAATGCAGTGGAATGGAATAGAGCGGAATGGAGTGGAGTGGATTGGGTTGAAGTGGAGTGGAGTGGAATGGAGAGGAATGGAATGGGATGGAACGCAATTAAATGAACTGGAGTAGATTGGGGTACAGGGGAGTGCAGTGGAATGGAGTGGAGTGAAACGGAATGCAGTGAAACAGAGTGGAGTGGAATGCAATGGAGTGAAGAGGAGTGGAATGAAGTGGAATGGAATGGGATGTAATGGAATGTAGTGGAGTGGAATGGAATGGATGGAATGGAATGGTATGGAATGGAATGGAATGGAAGCGGAGATTGTGCCACTGTGCTCCTGGCTGGGTTACAGTGTGAGATATTCTCAAAAGAAAGGAATGGAATGGAATGCGGTGGAATGGACTGGAATGGAATGGAGTGGACTGGAGTGGGGTGAAGTGGAGTGTAGAGGAATGTAGAGGAATGGAATGGGATGGAATGGAATGGAATGAAGTGGTGTGGAGTGGTTTGGAGTGTATTGCAGTGGAATTGAGTAGAATGGAATGGGATGGAGTGGAATGGAGTGTAGTGGCGAGGTGTGCATTGGAGAGGAATGGAATCGGAAATAATGGAATGGAATGGAGTGGAGTGGAACGGAATGTAACGGAGCAGAGCGGAGCACAGTGGAGCTGAGCAGAAGGGAACTTAATGGAAGGGAACAGAATGGAATGGGAGCTGATTGTGCCACTGCGTGCCAGGCGGGGTGACAGAGTGAGATACTCTCGAAGGAAAGGAATGTAATGGAATGCAGTGGAATGCAACAGAATGGAATGGAGTGGAGTGGAGTGGGTTGACGTGGAGTGGAGTGGAATGGAGAGGAATGGAATGGGATGGAATGGAATGAAATGAAGGGGAGTGGAGTGGGACACAGGGGAGTGCAGTGGAATGGAGCGGATTGAAATGGGATGGAGTGAAATAGAGTGGAGTGGAGTGCAATGGAGTGAAGAGGAGTGGAATTAAGTGGAAAGGAATCAGATGTATTTTAATGTAGTGGAGTGGAGTGGAGTGGAACAGAGTGGAATGGAATGGAACATAATTGAATGGAATGGAAAGGAAATGAATGGAATGGAATAGAATGCAATGGAATAGAAAGGAATGCAATGGAAAGTTGACTTGTAATGTGAGATGAGTTCCTGCCGCTGCAGTCCCGCCTGGGTGACACAGTGATATCCTGTGGAAAGAAAGTAATGGAATGCAATGGAGTGAAATTGAGTTGAATGGAAAGGAGTGGAGAGGAGTGGAGTGGAGTCGAGTGGAATGGAGTGGTGTGGAATGCAGTTGAATGCAATGGGATGGAGTGGAATGGAATTGAGTGTACTGTAGTGGAGTGGATTGAAATAGAATGCAATAAAATGGGATGGAATGGAATGCAATTTAATGGTGAAAATAACTGTGAGCTGAGATCGTGCCACTGAACTTCAGGTTGGTGACACAGTGAGATCCTGTGGAAAGAAAGGAAGGGAATGATATGGAGTGGAAAGGAATAGAGTGGAGTGGAATGGAGAGAAGTGGAATGGAGTGGAGTGGAGTGGAGTGGAGTGGAATGGACTGGAGTGGAATGGAATGGAATGGAATAAAGAAATATGTGCTGAGATATTGTCACAGCACTGCAGCCTGTGTGACAGAGGGAGATCCTGTCGAAAAAAATGAGTGGAATTGATGGGATTGGAATGGACTGGAATGGAATGGATTGGAGTGGAGTGGAATGGGGTGGAATGGAATGGAGTGGAGAGGAGTGAATTGAATGGAGTGGAGTGGAGTCGAATGGTGTAGAAAGGAATGGAGTGGAATGAAGCTGAATGGAGTAGAATGGAGTGGAGTGGAGTGGAGTGGAATGGACTAAAATGGAGTAGAGTGGAATGGAGTGGAATCAAATGGAGTGGAGTGGAGAGGAATGGAGTGGAATGGACGGGAATGGAGAGGAGTGGAATGGAGTGGAGTGGAATGGGGTTTAGTGGAATAGAGTGGAATGAAGTGGAATGGAGTGGAGTGGAATGGAAAGGAATGGATTCGATTGGAATGGAATAGAACGGAGTGGAGTGGAATGGAATGAAGTGGAGTGGAGTGGAGTGGAATCAAGTGGAATGGAATGAAATGCAGTGGAATGGAATGGAGTAGAAGGTACTGAAGTGGAATGGAATGGAGTGGAGTGGATTGGAATGGAATGGAATCCAATGGAGAGTAGTGGAATGGAGTGGAGTGGAATGGAGTAGAGTGGAATTGAGTGGAGTGGAATGGAGTGGCATGGAATGAGGTGGAATGAAATGGAATGGAGTGGAGTGGAACATAATTTAATGAAACGGAGTGGAGTTGAGTGGAGTGGAGTGGAGGGGAGGGAAGTAGATTGGAACGGAGTGTAGTGGACAGGAATAGAGTGGAATGCAATGGAATGGAGTTTGGTGTAGTGGAGTGGATTGGAGTGGAGTGGAATGGAATGGAGTGGAGTGGAATGGAGTAGAGTGGAGCGGATTGAAATGCAGTGGAATGGATTGGAGTGGAGTGGAATGGAATGGAGTGGAGTGGAATGGAGTAGAGTGCAGTGGATTGGAAGGCAGTGGCGTGGAGTGGAGAGCAATGGAGTGGAGAGGAACAGAATGGGATGAAATTTAGTGAAGTGTAATGGAGTGGAGTGGAGTGGAACGTAGCAGAATTTGACGGAGTGGATTGGAATGGAGTGGATTGGAGTGGAGGGGAGTGGAGTGGAATTCAATGGAGTGGAATGGAGTGGAGTGGAATGGAGTGGAATGGAATGGAATGGAGTGGAGTGGAATGGAGTGGACTGGAATGGAGTGGAATGAAATGGAATGGAATGGAATGGAATGGAATGGAATCAAATGGAGTGGAGTGCAATGGAGATGAGTGGAGAGGAATGGAGTGGAGTGGAATAAAACGGAATGGAATGGAGAGGAGTGGAGTGGAATGGAGTAGTATGAAGTGGAGGAGAGTGATGTGGAGAGGAGCGGAATGGAATGGAATTGAATAGAGTGGAATGGAATGGAGGGGACTGGATTGAAATGGAATGGAATGCAATAGAAAAGAATGGAATGGATTTGGGTGGAGTGGAGTGGAGTGGAATGGAATGGATTGGAGTGGAATGTAGTGGAGTGGAGTGGATTGGAACGGAGTGGAGTGGAGAGGAGTGGAATGGAATGGAGAGGAACAGAATGGGTTGCCATTTAGTGAAATAGAATGGAGTGGAGTGGAGGGGAAAATAGTGTAATTGAATGGACTGGAATGGAATGGAGTGGATTGAAGTGGAGTGGGCTGGAGTGGAATTCAATGGAATGGAATAGACTGGACAGGAATGGAGTGGAATGGAGTGGAATGGAACGGAATGGGATGGAGTGGAATGGAGTCGAATGGAATGGAGTGGAATGAAATGGAATGGAATGAAATGCAATGGAGTGAAGTGGAATGGACAGGAGTGGAGAGGAATGAAAGTGGAGTGGAGAGGAATGAAAGGAGTGGAGAGGAGTGGAGTGGAGTGGAATGAAACGGAATGGAATGGAGAGGAATGGAGTGAAATGGAGTACAATGGAATGGGGGGAGGAAGTGGAGTGGAGTGAAATGGAATGGAATGGAATGGAATGGATTGGAATGGAGGGGAGTGGAGTGAAATGGAGTGGAATGGAATAGAATGGAATGAAGTGGAGTGCAGTGGAGTGGAATGGAGTGGAATGCAATGCAATGGAATGTCGTGAATTGGAGTGGAATGGAGAGGAATGGAACGGAGTGCTCTTGAATGGAATGGAAGGGAATTTAGTGGAATGGAATGGAGTGCAGTGGAGTGGAATGGAGTAGGGTTTAGTGGAATGCACTGGAATGGAGTGGAATCGAAAGAAATGGAATGGAATGTAGTGGAGTGAAGTAGAAAGGAGTGCAGAGTAGTGGAATACAGTCGAATGTAATGGAGTGGAGTGGAGTGGTGTGGAACGCAATGGAATGGAGTGGCCTGGAATGGAATGGAATGGAGTCGAGTGGAATGGAATGCATTGGATAGCACAGGAATGGAATAGAATGGAGTGGAGTGGAGATGAGTGGAGTGCATTGGAATGTAGTGGAGTGGAGTGGAAAGCAATGGAATGGAGTGGAGTAGAAAGGAATGAAATGTAGTGGAATGGAGTGGAATGGAATGGAGTGCAATGGAATGCAGGGGATTGGAGTGGAAAGGAGTGGAATGGAATGAAGTGGAATGGAATGGAGTGGAATGCAATGGAGTGGAGTAGAGTGGAAAGGAGTGGAATGGAATGCAATGAATTGGAGTGGAATGGAATGAATTGGAGTGGAATGGAGTGGAGTGGAGTGGAGTGGTGTGGAACGCAATGGAATGGAGTGGCCTGGAATGGAATGGAATGGAGTCGAGTGGAATGGAATGCATTGGATAGCACAGGAATGGAATAGAATGGAGTGGAGTGGAGATGAGTGGAGTGCATTGGAATGTAGTGGAGTGGAGTGGAAAGCAATGGAATGGAGTGGAGTAGAAAGGAATGAAATGTAGTGGAATGGAGTGGAATGGAATGGAGTGGAATGGAATGCAGGGGATTGGAGTGGAAAGGAGTGGAATGGAATGAAGTGGAATGGAATGGAGTGGAATGCAATGGAGTGGAGTAGAGTGGAAAGGAGTGGAATGGAATGCAATGAATTGGAGTGGAATGGAATGAATTGGAGTGGAATGGAGTGGAGTGGAGTGGAGTGGTGTGGAACGCAATGGAATGGAGTGGCCTGGAATGGAATGGAATGGAGTCGAGTGGAATGGAATGCATTGGATAGCACAGGAATGGAATAGAATGGAGTGGAGTGGAGATGAGTGGAGTGCATTGGAATGTAGTGGAGTGGAGTGGAAAGCAATGGAATGGAGTGGAGTAGAAAGGAATGAAATGTAGTGGAATGGAGTGGAATGGAATGGAGTGGAATGGAATGCAGGGGATTAGAGTGGAAAGGAGTGGAATGGAATGAAGTGGAATGGAATGGAGTGGAATGCAATGGAGTGGAGTAGAGTGGAAAGGAGTGGAATGGAATGCAATGAATTGGAGTGGAATGGAATGAATTGGAGTGGAATGGAGTGGAATGGCGTGGAATGGAGTGGAGTGGAATGGAATGGAGTGGAATGGCGTGGAATGGAGTGGAGAGGCTTGGAGTGGAGTGGAATGGAGTGGAGTGGAGTGGGGTGGAGTGGAACAGAACGGAGTGAAATGGAATGGAATAGAATGGAATGGAATGGAATGGAATGGAGTGGAATGGAATGCAAGCTGAGATTGTGCCAATGCACATCAGGCTGAGTGACAGAGTGAGATACTCTCGAAAGAAAGCAATGGAATGGAATGCAGTGTAATGGAAAAGAATGGAATTTCGTGGATTGGAGTGGAGTGGAGTGGAGTGAAGTGGACTGGAGAGGAATGGAGAGGAATGCAACGGCATGAAGAGGAGTGGAGTGGGGTGGAGTGGAGTGCAGAAGAATGGAGTGGAATGGAATGGGATGCGGTGAAATGGAGTGGAGTGGTGTGCAGTGGAATGGCATGAAGTGGAATGGAGTGGAATGGAATGGGATGTAAGGGAACGTAGTGTTGTGGATTGGAGTGGAACTGAAAGTAATAGAACATAACGGAGCGAAGCGGAATGGAATGGAACGGAATAGAACGGAATGGAATGGAACGCAACCGGAGTTGGGATTGTGCAAGTGCGCTCCAGGCTGGGTGACAGAGTGAGATACTCTTGAAAGAAAAGAATGTAATGGAATGCAGTGGAATGGTATGGACTGGAATGGAGTGGAGTGGGGTGAAATGGATTGAAGTGGATTGTAGTGGAGTGAAGTGGAGTGGAGTGGAATGGAGAGGAATAGAATGGGATGGAATGGAATGGAATGAAGTGGAGTGGAGTTGGGTGAAGTGGAGTGCAGTGGAATGTAGACGAATGGAATGGGAGGGAGTGGAATCGAGTGCAGTGGAGTGCAGTGGAGTGGATAGGAGTCGAATGGAGTGGAAAGGAATCAGCTGTAATGGAATGTAGTTGAGTGGAAAAGAGTGGAGTGGAACGGAGTGGAATGGAATGGAATTGAATGGAAAGGAATGTAACGGAATGGAACGGAATGGAATGGAACGGAATGGAATGGAGTGGAATGGAATGGAATGGAACGGAATGGAGTGGAACGGAATGGAATGGAATGGAATGTAGAGGAACGGAATGGAATGGAATGGAATGGAATTTAATGGAAAGCTAAGGAATGCAATGGAATAGAATGCAATGCAGTGAAAAGTTGACATATAATGTGAGCTGAAATTGTGCCACTGTTCTCCAGCCTGAGGGACGCAGTGATATCCTGTCAAAAGAAAGTAATAGAACACATTGGAGTGAAATGGAATGTAATGGGTTGCAGTGGCGTGGAGTGAAGTGGAGTGGAGTGGAATAGAGTTGAATGGAACGGGATGGAGTGGAATAAAATGGAGTGGAGTGGAGTGCAATAGAATGGAATGGAATGGGTTGGAATGGAATGCAATGGAACGGTGAAAAGAAATGTGAGCTGAGATTGTGACAATGCACTCCAGCATTTGTCACAGAGTGATATCCTTTCGAAAAAAAGGAATGGAATGGAATGGAATGGAGAGGAATGGAGTTGAGTGCAGTGGAGTGGAGTGGAATGGAATGGAATGGAATGCATTGAAAGGGAAAGGATTGGAGTGGAATGGAGTGGAAAGGATTGGAATGGAGTGGAGTGGAGTGGTGTCAAGTGGAATTGAGAGGACTGAAGTGGATTGGAGTGGAATGAAATGGAGTGGAGTGGTGAGGAGTGGAAAGGAAGGGAATGGAATGGAGTGGATTGGAATGGAATGGAGTGGAGTGGAGTGAAATGGACAGGGGCGGAATGGAATGGAATGGAATGGAATTAAGAAATGTGAGCTGAGATTGCACCACTGAACTTCAGTCTTTCTGACAGAGTGAGGTCCTGTGGAAAGAAATGAACGGAATGGAACGCAGTGGAATGCAATGAAATGGAGTGGATTGGAGTGGTGTGGAGTGGAATGGAGAGTAGTGGAATGGATTGGAGTGGAATGAGGTGAAATGCAATGGAGTATTGTGGAATAGAGTGGAGTGGAAAGGAGCGGCATGGAATGAGATGAAAGGGAATGGTATGTCATGGAATGGAGTGGACTTAAGTGGAGTGGAGTGGACGGTAGTGGAGTGGAGTGGAGTGGAATGGAATGGAATGGAACAGTATGGAATGGAGAGGAGTGGAATGGAGGGGGGTGGAGTGGAACGGAATGGAGTGGAAAGGAATGGAGTGTAGTTGAGTGGAGTCAAGGGGAGTAGAGTGGAGTGGAATAGAGTGGAATGGAATGGAGAGGAGTGGAATGGAGGGGGGTGGAGTGGAACGGAATGGAGTGGAAAGGAATGGAGTGTAGTTGAGTGGAGTCAAGGGGAGTAGAGTGGAGTGGAATAGAGTGGAATAGAATGGAGCGGATTGAAGTGGAATGCAATGGAATGGAGTAGACAGGAATGCAGAGGAATGGAGTGGAATGGAGTGGAATGGAGTGGAGTGGAATGGAGTGGAATCGAATGGATTGGAATGGAATGGAGTGGAATGGGGTGGAGTGTAATGGAGTGGAATCGAATGGACTGGAATGGAATGGAATGGAATGGAATGGAATGGAATGGAGTCGACTGGAATGGAATGAAGTGGAAAGCACAGGAATGGAATGAAATGGAGTCGAGTGGAGAGGAGTGGAGTGGAGAGGAGTGGAGTGGATTGGAATGGAGTGGAGTGGAGTGGAATGGAGTGGAATGGAATGGAATGAAGTGGAATGCAATGGAATGGAACGGAGTGGAGTGGAGTTCAGTGGAAGGGAGAAGAGTCGAATGGAGTGGAATGGAATAGAATGGAATGGAGTGGAGTGGAATGGAATGGAATGGAGTGAAGGGGAGTGGAGTGGAAAGTAGTGGAATGGAATGGAGTGGAGTGGAATGGAATGGAATGGAATCAGGTGGAACAGGTTGGAATAGAATGGAAGGGAATGGAGTGGAAAGAAAGGGGTGTAATGGATTGGAGTGTAATGGACTGGAATGCAGTGGAGTAGAGTGGAGTGGAATGGGTTAGAATGGATTGGAATGGATTAGGATGGAGGGGAATTGAATTGAAAGGAATGCAGTAGAATGCAACGGAATGGAATGGAGTGGAGTGGAGTGGAATGGAGGGGAGTGGAGTGGAATGGAGTGCTGTGGAGTGGAATGGAGTGGAATGGAATGGAATGGAAAGGAATGGAGTGGAGTGGAGTGTAATGGAGTTGAGTGGAGTGGAGTGGAATGGGGTTGAGTGGAGTGGAATGGACTGGAATGGAATGGAATGGAATGGAAAAGAATGGAGTGGAGTGGAGAGGAACAGAGTGGAATGGAATGGAATGGAGTGGAATTGAGTGGAGTTGAATGGAGTCTAGTGGAGTGGAATGGAGTGGAGTGGAGTGGAATGGAATGGAATGGAATGGAATGGAATGGAATGGAATAGAATGGAATGGAATGGAATAGAATGGAATGGAATGGAAAGGAATGGAATGGAAGGGAGTGGCATGGAGTTGAGTAGAGTAGAGAGGAATGGAATGGAGTGGAATGGACTGGAGTGGATTGGAGTGAAGTGGAGTGAAGTGGTGTGGGTTGGAGTGGATTGGATTGTAGAGGAGTGGGGTGGAGTGAACTGGAGTGGAGTGGAATGGAATGGAATGGAGTGGAATGGAGTGGAATGCAGTGGAGTAGAGTGGAGTGGAGTGGAATGAAGTGGAATGGAATGAGTGGAGTGGAATGGAATGAAATGGAGTGGAATGCAGTGGAGTGGATTGGAGTGGAGTAGAGTGGAATGGAGTGGAGTGGAATGAAGTGGAGTGTAATGTTGTGGAATGGAAAGGAGTGGAACTGAATAGAATGGAAAGGAGTGGAACTGAATAGAATGGAGAGGAGTGGAATGGAATGGAATGGCGTGGGGTTTAGTGGAGTGGAGTAGAGTTGAGTGGAGAGGAATGGAGAGGAATGGAGTGGAAAAGACGGAAATGGAGTGGAATGGAATGGAATGGAGTGGAATGGAATGGAATCCAATGGATTGTAGTGGGGTGGAATAGAGTGGAGTGAAGTGGAATGGAGTATAACGGAATGGAAGGTAATGGAATGCAGTGGATTGGAGTGGAGTGGAGCAGAGCGGAACGGAATGGAACGGAATGGAAGACAATGTATTGGAATGTGAGCTGAGTTTTTGCCACTGCGCTCCAGGCTGTGTGACAGAGTGAGATACTTTCGAAAGAATGGAATGCCATGAAGGCAGTGGAAAGGAATGGATTGAAATGAAGTGGAATGGAGTAGATTGGAATGGAGTCAAGTGGAGTAGAGTGTAATGGAGAGGAATGGAATGGGATGGAATGGAATGGAATGAAGTGGAGTGGAATGGGGTTGAATGGAGTGCAGTGGAATGGAGCGGAACGGAATTGGATGGAGTGGAATGGAGTGGAGTGGAGTGGAGTACAGTTGAGTGGAGAGGAGTGAAATGGACTGGAATGGAATAGGGTGTAATGGAATGTAGTGGAGTGGAATGGTGCGGAATGGAATGGAATTGAATTGAATGGAATGGAATGGAATGGAGAGGAATGCAATGGAATGCCACTGAATGCAGTGTAATAGAATGCAATACAATGGATTGACGTATAATGTGAGCTCATATTGTGCCACTGCACTCCAGCCTGGGTGACACAGTAAAATTCTCTCGAAAGAAAGGAAAGGAATGCAATGGAGTGAAATGCAATGGAATGGAATGGAATGGCGTGGAGTGGAGTGGAATGGATTATAGTGGAATGGAGTTGAATGGAAAGGGATGGAGCGGAATGGAACGGAGTGTATTGGAGTGGAGTGAAATAGAATGGAATGGAGTGGGATGGAATGGAATGCGATGGAGTGGAATGCAATGGAATGGGGAAAAGAAATGTGAGCTAAGATTGTGCCACTGCACTGCAGCCTTTACGACAGAGTGAGATCCTGTGGAAAGAAAGGAATGGAATAGAATGGAGTGGAATGGAACAAAATGGAGTGGAGTGGAGTGAAATAGAATGGAGTGGAATGGAATGGAGTGGAGTGGAAAGGAATGGAGTGGAATGGATTATAGTGGAGTGGAATGGAGTGGAATAGAATGGAGTGGAATGGAATGGACTGGAGTGGAATAGAGTGGAGTGGAATGGAGAGAATTGGAGTGGAGTGTAATGGAATGGAGTGGAATGGAATATATTGGAATGGAATGGATTGGAATGGAATGGAATGGAATGAAGAAATGTGTGCTGATATTCTGCCACTGCACACCGGACTGGGTGTCAGAGTAAGTTCCTGTCAAAGAAAGGAATGGAATGGAATGAGATGGAATGGATTGGAGAGGAGTGGAGTGTGGTGGAGTGTGAATGAGTGGAATGGAATGGGATGGAATGGAAAGGTGTGGAGTGGACTGAATGGAGTGGAGTGGAATGGATTGGACTGGAGTAGAGTGGATTGGAGTGGTGTGGAATGGAATGGAATGAAGTGGTGTGGAATGGAATGGAATGGAATGGAATGGAAAGGAATGGAGTGGAATGGAATGGAATGGAATGGAATGGAATGGAATGGAATGGAATGGAATGGAATGGTGAAATGATATGTGAGCTGAGATTGTGCCACTGCACTCCTGGCTGGTTGACCAAGTGAGATACTCTCAAAAGAAAGAAATGGAGTGGAATGCAGTTGAATAGAATGGAATGGAATCGAATGGAATGGAGTGGACTGGAGTGGAGTGAAGTGGACTGGAGTGGAATGGACTGGAACGGAATGGGTTGTATTGCAATGGAATGAAGTGGAGTGGAGTGGGTTGGAGTGAAGTTCAGTGGAATGGACAGGAATGGAGCGGGATGGAGTGAAATGCAGTGGAGTGGAGTGGAGAGGATTAGAATGGATTGTAATGGAGTGGAATGGAATCGGATGTAATGGGATGTAATGGAATGTAGTGGAGGGGAGTGGAGTGGAGTGGGACGGAGTGGAATGCAACGGAACGGAACAGAACAGGACTGAACGCAACAGAACGTGACGGAACGGAACAGAACAGAACGGAATGGAGAAATGTGCACTGAGATTGTGCCACTGCGCTACAGCCTGTGTGACAGAGGGATATCCTGTCGAAAGAAAGGAGTGGAATGGAATAGAATGGAATTAAATGGAATGGAATGGACTGGAGTGCAGTGGAATGATATTGAGTGGCATGGAATGGAATGGAATGGAATGCAATGGAGCGGATTGTAGCAGTGCAGAAGGAATGCAATGGAATGGAAAGAAATGGAATGGAATGTTACCTGAATTTGTGCCACTGCCCTCCAGGCTGGGTGACAGAGTGAGATACTCTCAAAAGAAAGGAATGGAAGGGAATGCAGTGGAATGGAGTGGACTGGAGTGGTGTTTAGTGGAGTGAAGTGGAATGTAATGGAAAAGAGTGGAATGGAATGCAGTGGAGTTTAGGGGAATGGAGTGGGCTGTAGTGGAATGCAGTGGAGTAGAGTGGAATTGAATGGAATGGAATGGAGTGGAGTGGAATGGAGTGGAGTAGAGTGGAGTGGAATGGAGTGGAATGGGTTGAAGTGTAGTGGAGTGAAGTGGAGTGGAATGGAATGAAATGGAATGGACTGGAGTGGAATGGAGTGGAGTGGATTGGAGTGGAATGGAATGGAATGGCAAGGAATGGAATGGAACGGAGTTGAGTGGAATGGAGTGGAATTGAGTGGAATGAAGTGGAATGGAATGGAATGGAATGGAATAGAGTGGAGTGGAGAGCAGTGGAGTGGAATAGAATGGAATGGAATGGAATGGAATGGAATTGAAAGGAAGCTGAGTTTGTGCCACTGCATTCCAGGCTGGGTGACAGAGAGAGATACCCTAGAAAGAAAGGAATGCAATGGAATGCAGTGGAATGGAATGGAAAGGAATGGAGTGGACTGGACTGGGGAGGAGTGGACTGAAGTGGAGTGGAGTGGAATGGAGACGAATGGAATGGGATGGAATGGAATGGTATGAAGTGGAATAGAGAAGAGTGGTGTGGAAAGAGGTGGAATGGAGCAGAATGGAATGGAATGGAGTGAAATGAAGTGGAGTGGAGTACAAGGGAGTGGAGAGGAGTGGAATGGATTGGAATGGAGCCGGATATAATGGAATGCAGGTGAGTGGAGTGGAACGGAATGGAATGAAACAGAGTGGAGCAGAGCGAAGTGGAGTGGAGTGGAATGGAACAGAACAGAAGGGAGCGGGAGCTGAGATTGTGCCCCTGCACTCCAGGATGAGAGACAGAGTGAGATACACTCGAAAGAAAGAAATGGAGTGGAATGCAGTGGAATACAATGCAATGGAATGCATTGGAGTGGAGTGGAATGGAATGAAGGGGAGTGCAGTTGAACGGAGAGGAATGGAATGGGACAGAATGGAATGAATTGACGTGGAGTGTAGTGGGGTGGAGTGGAGTGCACTGGAATGGGATGGAGTGGAATGGAGTGGAGTTAAATAGAATGGAAGGGAATGGGATGGAATGGAATGCAATGGAATGATGAAAAGAAATGTGAGCTGAGTTAGTGTCACTGCACTCCAGCCTTTGTGACAGTGAGATTCTGTGTAGATAAAGGAATGGAATGGCATGGAATGGAATGGAATGGAATGGAATGGAATGGAATGGAATGGAATGGAATGGAGTGGAGTGGGGTGGAGTGGAATGTAGTGGGATGGAGTGGAATGGAGTGGGGTGGAGTGGAATGGTGTGGGGTGGAGTGGAATGGAGTGGAGTGGAGTGGAGTGGAATGGAGTGGAGTGGAGTGGAGGGGAGTGGAGTGGAGTGGAGTGGAATGTAAGTGAATGGAATGGAGTGGAGTGGAGTGGAGTATATTGGAATGGAATGGACTGGAATGGAATGGAATGGAACGAAGAAAAGTGTGCTGGGATTGTGGTAATGCACTACAGCCTGTGTGACAGAGGCAGATACATTCGAAAGAGAGTAGCAGAATGGAAGGGATTGGAATGTAATGGAATGGAATGGATTGGAGTGCAGTGGAGTGGTATTGAGTGGAGTGGAGTGGAATGCAGTGGAATGGAATGGAATGGAATGGAATGGAATGGAAAGGTGAAGTGAAATGTGAGCTGAACTGTGCCTATGAGCACCACCCTGGGTGACAGAGTGAGATCCTGTCAAAAGAAAGGAATGGAATGGAATGGAGTGGAATGGAATGGAATGGAGTAGAGTGGAGTGGAGTGGAGTAGAGTGGAGTGGAGTGGAGTGGAAAGGACTGGAAAGGAATGGAATGGAATGAAAGAAGTGGAGTGGACTGCAATGTAATGGAGTGGAGTGGAGAGGAGTGAAGTAGAGTGGAGAGGAGAGGAATGGAGTGGAATGGAATCGGATGTTACGGAATTTAGTGGAGTGGAGTGGAATGGAATGGAACAAAACAGAATTGAATGGAAAGGAATGGAGAAAAGTGTGCTGAGATTGTCCCACTGCGCTACAGCCTGTGTGACAGAGGGAGATACTGTTGACAGAAAGGAGTGGAATGGAAGTGATTGGAATGGAATGGAATGTATTGGAGTGGAGCAGAGCAGAATTGAGGGGAGAGGAGTAAATTGCAGTGGAATGAAATGGAAAGGAATCTAATGGAATGGAAAGGAATGGTATGTTGAAATGAAATGTGAGCTGAGATTGTGCCACTGCACAACACCCTGGGTGACAGAGTGATATCCTGTCAAAAGAAAGGAATGGAATGGAAAGGAGTGGAATGGAATGGAATGGAGTTGAGTGGAGTGGAGTGGAGTGAAGTGGAAAGGAGTGGAATGGAATGGATTGGAATGGAAAGCAGTGGGGTGGACTGGAATGGATTGGAGTCGAGTGGAGTGGAATGGTTTGGAGTGGAGTGGAGTGGATTGGATTGGAGTGCAGTGGAGTGGAATAGAGTGGAATAGAATGGAATGGAATGATGAAATAAAATGTGAGCAGTGATTGTGCCGCTGAGTTCCAGGCTGAGTGACAGAGTGAGATACTATTGAAAGAAAGGAATGGAATGGAAAGCAGTGGAATAGAATAGAATAGAATGGAATGGAATGGTGTGGACTGGAGAGGAGTGGAGTGGAGTGAAGTGGAGTGGAGTGGAATGGAGACGAATGGAAGGGGATGGAATGGAATGGAATGAAGTGGAGTGGAGTGGGATGAAGAGGGGTCCAGTGGAATGGAGCAGAATGGAATGGGTTGGAGTGGAATGGACTGGAGTGAAATGCAGTGGAGTGGAGAGGAGTGGAATGGAATGGAATTGAATGGAATGGAATCGGATGTAACAGAATGTTGTGGAATGGAGTCAAGTGGAATGGAATGGAATGGAATCGGATGTAACATAATGTTGTGAAATGGAGTCTAGTGGAATGGAATGCAACGGAGAGGAGTGGAGTAAGAGCAAAACGGAATGTAGTGGAATGCAGCAGAACGGAGTGGTATGGAACGGAATGGAACAAATGAAATTGGAGCTGAGATTGGGCTACTGCATTCCAGGCTGGGTATCAGAGTGAGATACTATCGAAAGAAAGGAATGAATGGAATGCACTGAAATGGAATGGAGTGGAGTGGAGTAGACTGGAGCGGAGTGAAGTGGAGTGGAGTGGAATGGTGAGGAACGGAAAGAGATGGAATGGAATTGAATGAAGTGGAGTGGAGTGGGGTGGAGTAGAGTGCAGAGTAATGAAGAGGAATGGAACGGGATGGTGTAGAATGGACTGAAGTGGATTGCAGTGGAGTGCAGAGGAGAGGAATGGAGTGGAGTGGAACCGGATGTAATGGAATGTAGTGGAGTGGAGTGGAGTGAAGTGGAACAGACTGGAATGGAATAGAATTGAATGGAATTCAATGGAGTGGAATGGAATGCAATGGAATGCAATAGAAAAGAATGTAATCCAATGGAAAGATGACATGCAATGTGAGCTGAGATTGTGCCACTGCACTCCAGCCTAGGTAACATAGTGATACCCTGTCGAAAGAAAGGAAGGGAATGCAATGGATTGAAATGAAATGGAATGGAATGGAATGGAGTGGAGTGAAGTAGAGTGGAGTGGAGTGGAGTAGAGTGGAGTGGAATGGAGTCGAATGGAAAGGGATGGAGTGGAATGGAAAGGAATGGAGTGGAGTGGAGTGAAATAGAATGGAATGGAAAGGTGTGGAATTGAATGCAATGGAATGGTGAAAAGAAATGTGAGGTGTGTTTGTGCTACAGCATTCCAGCCTTCGTGACAGAGTGAGATCCTGTGGAAAGAAAGGAATGGAATGGAACGGAGTGGAATGGAATGCAATGGAATAGAGGCGAGTGGAGTGGAGTGGAATGGAGTGGAGTGGAACTGAATGGAGTGGAATGGTGTGCAGTGGAGTGGATTAGAGTAGAATTGTGTGGAATGGAATGGAGTGCAATGGAATGCACTGGAGTGGAATAGAGTGAATTGGAATGGAATGGAGGGGAATGGAGTGGACTGGAATGGAAAGGATTGGAATGGAATGGAATGGAATAGAATGGAATGGAATGAAATGAAGAAATGTGTGCTGAGATTGTGACACTGCCCTACAGCCTGTGTGACAGACCAAGATCCTGTCATAAGAAAGAAGTGGAATGGAATGGAAAGGAATACAATGGAACAGAAAGGATTGGACTTTAGCAGAGTGGAATTGAGTGGAATGGAATGGAATGGAGCAAATTGGAGCGGAACAGAAGGGAATGGGGAATGGAATGGAATGGAATGGAATGAAGTGGACTGGAGTAGCGTTTAGTGGAGTGAAGTGGAGTGAAGTGTAATGGAGAGAAACGGAATGGGAAGGAATGGAATGTAATGAACTGGAGTGGAGTAGGTTGTAGTGGAGTGGAGTGGAATGGAGAGGAGTGGAATGGAGTGGAGTGGATTGTAGTGGAGAGGAGAGGAGTGGAATGGAGTGGAATGCAATTGGATGTAATGGAATGTAGAGGAGGGGAGTGGAGTGCAGTGGAACAGAGTGGAATGGAATGGAATTGAATGGCAGGGAATGGAAAGGAACAGAATGGAATGGAATTCAATGGAATGCAATGGAATAGAATGCAATGCAATGGAAAGTTGACATTGAATGTGAGCTGAGATTGTGCCACTGCACACTAGACTGGGTGACACAGTGATATCCTGTCGAAAGAAATGAATGGATTGCAATGAAATTATATGGAATGGAACGCAATGGGAAGGAGTGGCGTGGCGTCGAGGGCAGTGAAATAACATGGAATGGAATGTGATGGGATGGAATGGAATATAATGGAATGGAGAAAAGAAATGTGAGCTGAGATTGTGCCACTGCAATCCAGCTTTTGTTACAGAGTGAGATCCTGTGGAAAAAAAGCAATGGAATGGAATGAAGTGGAATGGAATGGGGTTGAGTGTAGTGGAGTGGAGTGGAATGGAGTGGAAAGGAATTGAGTGGAATGGAATGGAGAGGAGTGTAATGAGGTGGAGTGAAGTGGAATGGAGTGGAGTGGAGTGGAGTTGAAAGGACTGGAGTGGAATGGAATAAAATAGAACGGATTGGAATGAAGAAATTTGTGCTGAGATTTTGCCACTGCTCTATAGCCTGAGTCACAGAGGGAGATCCGGTCGAAAGAAAGGTGTGGAATGGAAGGGATTGGAATGGAATGGAATAGAATTTATTGGAGTGGAGGGGAGGGGAATTGAGTGGAGAGGAATGAAGTGGAATGGAATGGAAAGAAACGGAAAGGTGAAATGAAATGTGAGCTGAGATTGTGCCACTCAACAACAGCCTGGGTGACAGAGTGTGATCCTGTCAAAAGAAAGTAATGGAATGGAATGGAGTGGAATGCAACGGAATGGAGTGGAGGGTACTGTAGTGGAGTGGAAAGGAGTGGAATGGAATGGGGTGGAATGGAAAGGAGTGGAGTGAACTGGAATGGAATGGAGTGGAGTGGAGTGGAATGGGATGGAATAGAACGGAAAGAAGGGGAGTGGATGGGGGCAGAGTGGAGTGCAGTTGAATGAAGGGCAATAGAATGGGATAGAGTGGAATGGAGTGGAGTGGATTGCAGTGGAGTCGCGAGGAGTGGAATGGAGTGGAATAGAAAGGATGTAACGGGATGTAGTGGAGTGGAGTGGAACGGAATGGAATGGAATGGAATAGAATTGAATGGAATGGAATGGAATAGAATGGAATGCAATGGAATGAAAAGAATGCAATGGAATAGAATGCAATGGAATGTATAGTTGACATGTAATCTGAGCTGAGATTGTGACACTGCACTCCAGGAAAGGTGACGCAGTGATACCCTGTAGTAAGAAATGACTGGAAAGCAATAGAGTGAAATTGAATGGAATGAAATGGAATGTACTGGAATGGAGTATAGTGCAGCGGAGTGGAGTGGAGTGGATTGGAGTGCAAAGGAATAGAGTGGAGTGGAATTGAGTGGAGTGTGATGGAGTGGAGTGGAGTGCAGTGCAATGGATTGGAGTGGAATGGAATGGAGTGGAATGGAAAGGAATGTAGTGGAGTGAATGGAGTGGAATGGAATGGAGTGGAATGGAAGGGAATGGAGCGGAGTGAATGTAATGGAATGTAATGGAGTGGGGTGAAGTGGAGTGCAGTGGAGTGTAGTTGATTGGAGTGGAGAAGAATGGAAGGAAATGGAGTGGAAAGAAATGGAAAGGAGTGGAATGGAATGGAATGGAATGGAAAGGAATGAAATGGTGGGGAGTGGAGTGGAATGGAGTGGAGAGTAGAATGGAGTTGAACGGAGTGGAATGGAATGGAATGCAATGGAATTGAGCGTAGTGGACTGGAAAGCAGTGGACTGGAGTGGAATGGAATGGACTGGAGTGGAGTGGAGCGGAGTGGAGTGGAGTGGAATTGACAGGAATGCAGTGGAGTGGAATGGCGTGGAGCAGAATGAACTGGAGTGGAATGGAGTGGAGTGGAATGGAGTGGCATGGAATGGAGTGGAATGCAATGGAAACGAGTGGATTGGAATGGAATGGAAAGGAATCAAGTGGCGTGGAGTGTATTGGAGTGGCATGGAGAGGAATGGCATGTAATGGAATAGAGTGGAATGGAATGGAGTGGATTGGAAAGGAGTGGAGTAGGGTGAAGTGGAGTGGAGAGGAATGGAGTGGAGTGGAATGGAGTGAAATGGAGTGGAATGGAGTGGAGTGGAATGGAGTGAAATGGAGTGGAATGGAGTGGAGTGGAATGGAGTGAAATGGAGTGGAATGGAGTGGAGTGGAATAGAGAGAAATGGAGTGGAATGGAATGGAGTGCAATGGATTGGAGTGGAATGCAGGGAAATGGAATGGAGTGGATTGGAATGGAATGGAATGATCTGGAGTGGAATGGAGTGGAGAGGGGTAGAGTGGAGGGGAGTGGAATGGAGTGGAGTGGAATTGAGTGAAGTGAAATTGAGTGGAATGGAATGGAGTGGAGTGGAATGGAATGGAGTGGAATGCAGTGGGTTGGAGTGAGTTGGAGTGGAGTGTAGTTAGTGGAGTGAAGTGGAGTGGAAAGGAGGGGAATGGAATGAAATGGAATGGAATGGAATGAAATGGAATGGAGGGGAGTGGAGTGGAATGGAGTGTAGTAGAATGGAATGGAGAGGACTGGAGAGGAATGGAATGGAATGCAATGGAATGAAGTGGAGTGGAACGGAGTGGAGTGGAATGGAGTGGAGTGGAGTGGAATGGAATGCAGTGGAGTGGAGTGGAGTGGAATGGGATGGAATGCAGTGGAGTGGAATGGCGTGGAGTGGAATGAAGTGGAGTGGAATGGAGTAGAATGGAATGGACTGGCATGGAATAGAGGGGAATTGAATGCAATGGAGTGGATTGGAAAGGAATGGAAAGGAGGGGAGTGGAGTGGAGTAGACTTGTGTGGAGTGGAGTGGAATGGAGCTGAATGTACTTCAATGGAGTACAATGGAATGGAATGGAGTGGAATGGAATGGAATGATATGGGGTGGATTGGAGTGGAATATAGTGGAGTGGAGTGGAATGGAATGGAAGAGAATGGAATGGAGTAGAGTGTAATGGAATGGAGTGGAGTGAAGTGGAGTGGAATGGAATGGCATGGATTAGAGTGGAATGGAGTGGAGTGGATTAGAATGGAATGGAATGGAATGGATTGGAGTAAAATGGAATGGAATGGAATGGAGGGGAGTGGAGGGGGGTGGAGTGGAACGGAATTGAGTGAAGTGGAATGGAGTTGAATGGAATGTCGTGGTGTGGGATGGAGAGGAAGTGAATGGAGTGAAGCGGAGTGGAATGGAGTGGAAGGTAACGGAGAGGAATGGAGTCGAATGGTTTGGAATGGAGTGGAGTGGATTGGAGTGGAATGGTGTCGAATGGACTGGAATGGAGTGGAGTGGAGTGGAATGGAGTAGAGTGGAGTGGAATGGAATGGAGTGGAGTGTAGTGGAGTGGAATGGGGACGAATGGAATGGGACGGAGTGGAATGCAACGGAGTTGAGTGGAGTATCGTGGAGTGAAATAGAATGGAAAGGAATGGGATGGAATGGAATGCAATGGAATGCTGAAAGGAAATGTGAGCTTTTATTGTTCCACTGCACTCCAGCCTTTGTGTCGGAATGAAATCCTGTGGAAACAAAGGAAAGGAATGGAATGGAATGGAACGGAATGGAATGGAAAGGAATGGAATGGAATACAATGGAGTGTAGTGGTATGGAGAGGAGTGTAGTGTAGCGGAGTATAATGGATTAGAGTGTAATGGAGTGGAGTGTTGTGTAGTAGAGTGGAATGGAGTGGAATGGAATGGAGTGGAAAGGAATGGAGTGGAGTGGAATGGAACGGAGTGGAGTGGAGTGGAATGGAATCGAATGGAATGAAATGGAATGGAATGGAATGAAGAAATATGGGCAGTGATTTTGCCACTGCGCTGGAGCCTGTGTGACAGGGGGGATCCTGTCGATAAAACAGAGTGGAATGGAAGGGATTGGAATGGAATGGAATGGAATGTATTGGAGTGGAATTGAGTGGAGTGGAATGCAGTGGAATGGAATGGAATGGAATGGAATGGAATGGTGAAATGAAATGTGAGCTGAGATTGTGCCACTACACTCCAGGCTGGGTGACAGAGTGAGATACTCTCGAAAGAAAGAAATAGAATAGAAAGAATTGGAATGGAGTGGATTGCAGTGGACTGAAGTAGACTGGAGTGGAATGGAGTGGACTGAAGTAGACTGGAGTGGAATGGAGAGGAATGGAATGGAATCAGACGTAAAGGATTGGAATGATGTGGAGTGGAGTGGGGAGGAGTGGAGTGCAGTGGAACGGAGCGGAATGTAATGGGATGGAGTGGAGTGGAGTGCAGTGGAGTGGAGTGGAGTGCAGTGCAGTGGAGCAGAGAGGAGTGGAATGGAGTGGAATGGAATTGGATTTAAAGGAATGTACTGGAGCGGAGTGGAGTGGAGTGGAAAGGAGTGGAATGGAATGGAATTGAATGTAATGGAAATGAAAGGAATGGAATGGAATGCAATGGAACTCAATGCAATAGAATGCTGTTCAATAGAAAGTTGACATGTAATGTGAGCTGAGATTGTCCCTAAGCACTCCAGCCTGTTTGACAGTGATATCCTGTCGAAAGAAAGGAATGGAATGCAATGGAGTGAAATGGAATGGAATGGAATAGAGTGGAGTGGAGTAGAATGGAGCGGAATGGAGAGGAATAGAGTGGAATGGAATGGGACGCAGTGGAATGGAATGGAGTGGAGTGGAGTGGAGTGGAATGAAATAGAATGAAATGGAATGGGATGGAATGGAATGCAATGGAATGAAGAACAGAAATGTGAGCTGAGATTGTGTCACTGCACTCCAGCCTTAATGACAGAGTGAGATTCTGAGGAAACAAAGGAATGGATTTGAAAGGAGTGGAATGGAATGGAATGTAGTGCAGTGGAGTGGAGTGGAATGGAGTGGAGTGGAGCGGAATGGAATGGAATGGAATGGAAGGGAATGGAATGGAATGGAGTGGAGTGGAGTGGAATAGAGAGGAGTGCACTGGAATGAGGTGGAGTGTAGTGGAAGGGAAGAGAATGCAATGGAATGTAGTGGAGTGGAATGAAGTGGAAGGGAATAGAATGAAATGGAATTCAGTGGAGTGGAATTGAGTGGATTAGAATGGAGAGGAGTGGAATGAATTGAAGTGGAATGGATTGGCTTGGAATGGAAAGGAATGGAATGGAGTGGAGGGGAGTGGAGGTGAGTGGAGTGGCATGGAATAGAATGGAGTGGCACGTAATGGAATGGAGTCAAATGGAATCCAGTGGATTGGAATGAACTGTTGTGGAGTGGAATGGAGTGGAGTGGAATGGATTGGAATGGAGTGTAGTGGAGTGGAATGGAGTGGAGTGGAGTGGAATGGAGAGGAGTAGAGTGGAATGGAAAGGAATGCAATGGAACGAAGTGGTGTGGATTGGATTGCAGTGAAATGGAGTACAGTGGAATCTAATGGAGTGGAGTGGAGTCGAGTGGAATGGAATGGAATAGAATGGAATGGAATGGCATGGAATGGAGTGGAGTAGAGTGGAGTGGAATGGAAGGGAGTTGAGTGGAATGGAGTGGAAAGGAATGGAGTGGAGTGGATTGGATTGGAATGGACTGGAACGGAGACGAATGGAATGAAGTGGAACGGAATTGACTGCAATGGAATTGAATGGAATGGAATGGAGAGGAGTGGAGTGGAATGGAGTGGAAATCAATGGAATGGAGTGGAATGGAAGGGAATGGAGATAAGTGGATTTGAATTGACTGAAGTGGATTGGAGTGGAGTGGAGTGGAGTGGCATGGAATGCAATGCAGTGGAATGGAACGCAATGGAGTGGAATGGAATGGAATAAAATGGAATGGAGTGGAGTGGAGAGGAATGGAGTGGAGTGGAGTGTAATGGAGGGGAGTAAAGAGGAACAGAATGGAATGGAATGGAAAGGAGGAAAGTGCAATTCTATGGAGTGGAGCGGACATGAATGGAATGGAGTGGAGTTGAGTGATGTGGAGTAAAGCGGAAAGGAATGGAATGGAATGCAGTGGAGTGGAATGGTGTGGAGTGGAGAGGAATGTAATGGAATGTAATGGAGTGGAATGAAATGGAGTGGACTGGAATGCAGTGGAATGGAGTGGAGTGGAATGGAGTGGGTTAGAGAGGAGTGGAGTGGAGTGGAATGGAAGGGAACGGAAAGGAATGGAGTGGAACGGAATGGAATGGAGTGGATTGAAATTGAATGGAATGGAATGGAGTGCAGTGGAGTGGAAGGGAGTGGAATAAAATGGAGTAAAGTGCAGTGGAATGGAGTGGAGTGGAGGGGAGTGGAATAAAATGGAGTACAGTGCAGTGGAATGGAGTGGACTGGAGTGGAGTGGATTGGAGTGGAGTAGATTGAAATGGAATGGAAAGGAATGGAGTGGAGTGGAATGGTGTGGAGTGGGGTGGAAAGAAATGGAACAGAATGGAATAGAGAGGAATGGAATGGCATGTAGTGTAGAGGAGTGAAGTGGAAACGAATGGAATTGAATGGAATGGAATGGAGTGGAGTGGAGTGGAGTAGAATGGAGTAGAGTGGAGTGGAATGCAGTGAAGTAGACTGTAGAGTAATGGAGTGTAGTGGAATGGAATGGAATGGAATGGAATGGAAGCTGAGATTGTGCTACTGTGCTCCAGGCTATGTGACAGAGTGAGATACTAATGAAAAAAAGGAATGGAATGGAATAGAATGGAGTGGACTGCATTGGAACGGAGTGGAATGAAGTGGAGTGGCGTGGAATGGAGAGAACTGGAATGGGATGGAACAGAATGGCATGGATTGAAGTGGAGCAGAGTGAGGTGGAGTGGAATACAGTGCAATGGAGATGAATGCAATGGGATGGCGTGAAATGGAGTGGAGTGGAATGCAGTGGAGTGTAGAGTGTAAAGGAGAGGAATGCAATTGGATGTAACGGAATGTAGTGGAGTGGAGTGGAGTGGAATGGAATGAAATGGAACAGAGCAGAGCCGGGCGAGCTGAATGGAGTAGAACGGAAAGGAATGGAATGGAATGGAATGGGAGCTGAGATTGTGCCACTGTGCTCCAGGCTGAGAGACAGAGTGAGATACTCTCGAAAGAAAGGAAAATAATGCAATGGAGTAAAATGGAATAGAATGGAGTAGAGTGGATTGGAGTGAAGTGGAATAGAACGGAATGGAATGCAATGGAATGCAGTGGATTGGAGTGAAGTGGACTGGAGTGGAATGGAGAGAAATGGAATGGGATGGAATGGAATGGAATGAACCGGAGTTGATTGAGGTAGAGAGGATTCCAGTGGAATGGAGCGGAATGGAAGAGAACGAGTGGAATGGAGAGGAGAGGACTGCAGCAGAGTGGAGAGGAGTGGAATGGAGTGGAATGGATTCTGACGTAATGGAATGTAGTGGAGTGGAGTAGAGTTGAGTGGAACAGAGGGGAATAGTACAGAATTGAAAGAAATGGAATGGAACGGAGTGGAATGGAATGGAATTGAAAGGAATGGAGTGGAGTGGAGTGGAAGTGAGTAGAATGGAGTGGAGTGGAGTGGAAGGGAGTAGAATGGAATGGAGTGGAGTGGAGTGGAATGGAATGGAATGGAGTGGAGTGGAATGATATGGAGTGGAATGGAATGGAGTGGGATGGAGTGGAATGGAGTGGAATGGGGTGGAATTCAATGGAGAAGACTGGAGTGGAAAGGAATTGTACGGAGTGGAGTAAAATGCAATGGAATCGAATGGAGTCGAGTGGAGTGGAGTGGAATGGAGTGGAGTGGACTGGAATGGAGTGGAATGGAGTTGAATGGAACGAAATGTAATGGCATGGAATGGAGTGGAATGGAGTGGAATGGCGTGAAATACATTGGAGTCTACTTAAACGTAATGGAATGGAATGGAATGGATTGGAGAGGGAAAGATTGGAGTGGAGTGGAGTGGAATAGAATGGAGTGGAGTGGAATGCAGTGAAAACGAATGGAGTGGAATGGAATGGAAAGGAGTGGAATTCAATGGAATGGAATGGCATGGATTGGAAACGGAGTGGAGTGGAGTAGAATGAATTGGAAAGGAATGCAATGGAGTGGAGTGGAGTGGTTTGGAAAGGAATGGCATGGAATGGAGTGGAGTGGAATGGACGGGAATGGAATGGAGTGGAATGAAGTGGAGTGGAGAGGATTGGAATGGAGTGGAACGGTCTGAAAGGAGTGGAATGGAATGGAATGGAATGGAATGGAATGGAGTAGATTGGAATGAAGTGGAAAGGCATGGAATGGAGAAAATTAGAGTAGAATGGAGTGGAGTGGCGTGGAATGGAAGGGAGTGGAGTGGCGTTGACAGGAGTGGATTGGAATGTAGTGGATGGAGTAGAGTGGAAGGGAGTGGAATTATATGGAATGGAATGGATTGGATTGGAGTGAAAGAGAGTTGAGTGGAGTTGAATGTAGAGGAATTGAAAGAAGTGGAAAGGAGTGGAGTGGAGTGGATTAGAGTGGATTGGAATGGAATAGAGTGGAGTGGAAAGGTGTGGAAATGAATGGAAGGGAAGGGAAAGGAAAGGAACTGAATGGAATGGAATGTAGTGGGGTGGAGAGGAGTGGAGTGGACTGGAGTGGAGTGGAATCGAATGGTGTGTATTGGAGTGGAATGTATTGGAGTGGAGGGTAATGGACAGGAATTGAGTGGAGTGGAGTGGAGTGAAATAGATCGGAATGGCATGGAATTGAATGGAATGGAGTGGATTGGAATTGAGTGGAGTGGAGTCGATTGGAGTGGTGAGGAATGGAATGGAGCAGCATGGAGTGGAGCACAGTGGAATTCAATGGAGTGGATTGGAAAGATGAGGAGTGGACTGACGATGAGTGAAGTGGAATGGAATGGAGTGGAGTGGAGTGGAGTAGAGTGGAGTGGAGAGCAGAGGAGTCACATGGAATGGAATGGAATGGAATGCAATGGAAGGTGAGATTGTGCCACTGCTCTCCAGGGTGAGTGACAGAGTGTGATACTCTCGAAAGAAAAGAATGGAATGGAATGCAGTGGAATGGAATGGAATGCAATGCAGTGCATTGGAGTGGAGTGGAGTGAAGTGAAGTGGATTGGAATGGAATTGAGAGGAATGGAATGGGACGGAATGGAATGGAATGAAGTGGACTGGAGTGGGGTGGATTTGAGTGCAATGGAATGGAGCAGAATGGAATCGGATGGAGTGGAATGGAGTAGAGTGGAGTGCAGTGGAGTGGAAAGGAGTGCAATGGAGTGGAATGGAATCAGAAGTAATGGAATGCAGTGGAGTAGAGTGGAGTAGAGTGGAAGGGAACTGAACAGGAAGGAGGAAAGCGGAGTGGAATGGAACGGAACGGGAGGTGAGATGGCGCCACTGCACTCCAGGCTGGGTGACTGAGTGAGATGTTCTCTAAATAAAGGAGTGGAATGGAAAGCAGTAGAACGGAATGGAATGGAATGGAGTGGAGTGGAGTGGAATGCAGTGAAGAGGAATGGAGTGAAATGGAGAGGAAAGGAATGGGATGGAAGGGAAATGAATGAATTGTAATGGAGTGCGGTGGAATGCATTGCAGTGGAACGGAGCAGAGTGGAATGGAAAGGAGTGGAATGGAGTGGAGTGGAGTGTACTGGAGAGGAGAGGATTGGAATGGACTGGAATGGAATTGGATGTAATGGAACGTAGAAGTGTGGAGTGGAACGGAGTGGACAAGAGTGGAATGGAATGGAATGGAATGGAAAGGAATGGAGTGGAATGGAATGGAATGGAATGGAATGGAATGGAATGAAATGGAGTGGAGTGGAGTGAAAAGGAGTGGAGTGGAGTGGAGTGGAATATGATAGAATGGAGAGGAGGGGAATGGAGCAGAATGAAATGGAGTGCAGTGGAATGGAGTGGAGTGGAATGGAATCAAAAGGAGTGGAATGGAACGGAGTGCAACAGACTGGAATGGAGTGGACTGTAGTGGAATTTAGTGGAACGGGCTGGAATGGAGTGGAATGGAATGGATTTGAGAGGAATGGAATGGAATGGAGTGGAATGGAATGGTGTGGAATGGAATGGAATAGAGTGGAATGAAATGGAGTGGAGTGGAGTGGAATGGATTGAAGTGGAATGGAATGGGTTGGAGTGTAAAGGAATGGAGTGGAGGGGATTAGAGTGAAGTGGAATGAAATGGATTTGAGTAGAGTGAAGTTTTGGTGAGTGGCATGGAAGGGATTGGAATAGAATGGAAAGGAGTGGAGTGGAATGGAATGGAATGGAATTCTATGGAATTCAATGGAATGGAATGAAATGGAGTAGAGTGGAGAGGAATGTATTGGAGTGGAGTGGAATGGAGTGGAGTGGAGACGAGTGGAAAGGAATGGAGTGGATGGAAAGGAGTGGAGTGGAGTCGAATGGTATGGAGTGGTGTGGAGTGGAGTGGAATAGAGTGGAAAGGAATACAGTGGAATGGAGTGTTGTGGAGAAGAGTGGAGTGGAGTGAAATGGAGTGGAATGGAGTGGAGTGGAGTGGAGTGGAATGGAGTGGAATGGAGTGGAGTGGAGTGGAGTGGAATGGAGTGGAAAGGAGTGTAGTGGAGTGAAGTGGAGAGAAGTGGAATAGGGTGGATTGGAGTTTACAGGAGGGGATTGGAATGGATTGGCGTGGAATGGAATTGAAAGAAATGGAATGGTGTGGAGTGGAGTGGAGAGGAGAGGAATGGAATTTAATGAAATGGAATGGAGTGAAGTGGAGACGAATGGAAAGGAGTGGAAGGGAGTGGAGAGGAGTGAAATGGAGTGGAGTTCAGTGGAGTGGTGAGGATAGGAGTGGAGTGGAGTGGGGTTGAGTGGAGAGAAATTAAGTGGGGTGTAGTGGAATTTACTGGTGTCGAAAATAATGGAAAGGAGTGGAATGGAATTGAGTAGAGTGGAATGGAACAGAGTGGAGTGGATTGGAATGGAATGGAATGGAGTGGTAGTGCAGTGCAGTAAAGAGGAATGGAGTGGTGTGCAATGGAGTGTAGTGGAGTGGAATGGAGTGGATTGTATTGGATCGGAGTGCAGAGGACTGGCACGGAATGGGATGGAATGGATTGAAGAGGAGTGGAATGAGAGGACTGGAGGGGAATGGTGTGGAAATGAAAGAAACGGAATGGAGTGGAGTGGAGTGAAATGGAACAGAGTGGAGTGGAATGGTGTGGAATGGAATGGACTGGAAAGGAGTGGAATAGAATGGAATGGAAAGTAGTGGAATGGAGAGGAGTGGAGAGGGGTGCAGTGGAGAGGATTGTTGTGTTGTGGAGAGGGGTTGAGTGGAGAGAAGTGGAGTGGGGTGTAGTGGAGTTTACAGAAGTGGAAGGTAATGGAATGGAATGGAATGGAATGGAATAGAGTGGAATGAAAAGGAGTGTAGTGAAGTGGAATGGAATGGAGTTCAGTGGAGTGGAGTAAAGAGGAACGGAGTGGAGTGGAATAGAGTGTAGTGGAGTGGAATGGAGTGGAGTGGAATGGAGTGGAGTGTATTGGAGTGGAGTGCAGAGGTGTGGCATGGAAAGGTATGGAATGGATTGTAGTGGAGTGGAAAGGAGAGAAGTGGAGTGTAATGGCGTGGAATGGAAAGCAGTGGAGTGGAATGCAGTGAAGTCGAATGGAATGGCATGGAGTGGAATGATGTGGAATGGAATGGCATGGAGTGGAATGATGCGGAATGGAATGTAGTGGAGTGGAGTGGAATGGAATGGAATGGAATGCAGTGGAATGGAGAGGAGTGGAGTGGAGTGGAGGGGAATGGAGTGGAATGGAGTGAAATGCAATAGAGTGTAGTGGAGGGGAATGTAGTGGAGTGGAGTGGAGTGGTGTGGAGTGGAGTGGAATGTAATGGAATGGAATGGAATGGAGTGGAGGGGAATGGAGTGGAGGGGAATGGAGTGAAGTGGACTGGAGCACAGTGGAGTGGAGTGAAATAGAATGGAGTGGAGGAGAGTGGTGTGGAATGTACTGGAGGGGAGTGAAAAGGAGTGGAGCGAAGTCGAGTGCAGTGGAAAGGATTGGAGAGCATTGGAGGGGAGTGATGTGGAATGGAATGGAATGGAGTGGAGTGGAATGCAGAGGAGTGGCATGGAATGGTATGGAATGGAATGGATTGGAGTGGAATGGAGGGAGTAGAATGGACTGCCGTGCAATGGACTGGAGTGGAATAGAGTGCCATGAAATTGAATTGAATGGAATGGATTGGAATGAAGTGGAGTAGAATGAAATGGTATGGAATGGAGTGGAGTGGAGTGGGGTTTATTGGATAGAAGTTAAGTGGCGTGGAGTGGATTTTACTGGAGTGGAAAGTAAAAGAATGGAGTGGTATAGAGTGGAATGGAATGCAGTTGAGTGGAGTAGAATGGAACGGAGTGGACTGGAGTGGAATAAAGAGGAATGGAGTGGAGTGGGATGGACTGGAGTGGAATGGAATAGAATGGAAAGAAGTGTCGTTGAGTACAGAGGACTGGAATGGAGTGGAATGGAGTGGAGAATAATGGAGTTGAGTGGAATGGAATGGAATGGAATGGAATGGAATGAAGTAGAGTGGAATGGAAGGGAGTTGAGTTCAGTGGAGTGGAGTGGAGTGGGGTGGACTTGAGTGCAGTGGAATGGAGCTGAATGGAATGGGATGGAGTGGAATGGAGTGGGATGGAGTGGAATGGAGTGAAATGGAATGGAATGGAGTGGAGTGGAGAGCAGTGCAATGGAATGTAATGACATGGATTGGAGTGGAACGGAATGGAGTGGAGTGGAGTGAAATATACTAGAATGGAGTAAGATGGAATTGAATGCAATGGAATGTTGAAAAGAAATGTGAACAGAGATGGTGACACTGCAATCCAGCATTTGTGACAGAGTGAGATCCTGTGGACAGAAAGGAAATGAGTGGATTGGAGTTGATGGAATGGAGTGGAGTGGAATGAAAAGGAACAGAATGGAGAGGAGAGGTGTGGAGTGCAGTGGAGTGGAGTAGGGTTGAGTGGAGAAAAGTTAAGCATGGTGGAGTGGAGTTTACAGGAATTGAAAGTAATGGAATGGAGTGGAATGGAATGGAAAAGAGTGGAAAGGAATGTAGTGGAGTGGAGTGGTATGGAATGGATTGAACTGGAGTGGAGAAAAGAGGAATGGAGTGGAGAGGAATGGAGTGTATTGGAGTGGAATGGAGTGCAATGTATTCGAGTGGCGTGCAGAGGAGTGGCATGGAATGGAATTGAATGGATTGTAGTGGATTGGAATGGAGTGTAGTGGAATGGAATGGGATGGAATGGAATGGAGTGGAGTGGAATGGAATAGAATGGAATGGAGTGGAATGGAGTGGAGACAAATGGAGTGTAGTAAAATGGAATGGAACGGAATGGAATGGAATGGAGCAGACTGGAATGGAAGGGAGTGCAGTGGAGTGGGGTGGAGTGGAGTGCAAAGGAATGGAGCTGAAATTAATGCGATGGAGTGGAAAGCATTAGAATGGAATGGAATGAGGTGGAATGCAGTGAAATGGAATAGAATGAAGTGTAGTGGAGTGGAATGGAGTGTGGTGGAGTGGAATGGAGTAGAATGAAATGGAACGGAATGCAATGGAATGGAATGGAATGGAATGCAATGGAATGGAATGGAATGGAATGGAATGCAATGGAATGGAATGGAATGGAATGCAATGGAATGGAATGGAATGGAATGCAATGGAATGGAATGGAATGGAATGGAATGGAATGGAGTACACTGGAATGGAGAAGAGTGGAATGGAGTAGAGAGGAATGGAATGGAGAGGAGTGGAATGGAATGGAATGGAATGAATGGAGTGGAATGGAATGGAATGGAATGGAATCGAATCGAATCGAATCAAATGGAGTGGAATGGAGTGGAGAGGAGTGGAATGGAACGGAATGAAACGGAATGGAATGTAGTGGAGAGGAGTGGAATGGAGTGGGGTGTAGTGGAATGAAGTGGAGCGTAGTGGAATGCAGTGGAGGGGAATGGAATGGAATGTAGTGGAATAGAGAGGAGTGGAGTGGAGTGGAATGGAGTGGAGTGGAGTGAAATGCAATGGAGTCTAGTGGAGGGGAAATGAGTGGAGTGGAGTGGAGTGGTGTGAAGTGGGGTGGAGTGGAATGTAATGCAATGGAATGGAATGGAGGTGAAAGGAGTGGAGTGGAATGGAGCAGAGTGGAGTGGAGTAGAATAGAATGGAGTGGAGGAGAGTGGTGTGGAATGTACTGGAGTGGAGAGAAAAGGAGTGGAGTGAAGTCGAGTGGAGCGGAAAGGATTGGAGTGCAGTGGAGTGGAGTGAAGTGGAATGGAAAGGAATGGAGTGGAGTGGAATGCAGAGGAGTGGCATGGAATGGTATGGAATGGAAATAATTGAAGTGGAATGGAGGGAGTAGAATGGACTGCCGTGCAATGGACTGGAGTGGAATAGAGTGGCATGGAATTGAATGGAATGGAATGGAGTGGAGTGGAATGAAATAGAATGGAATGGAGTGGGGTGGAGTGGAATGGAGCGGAGTGGCGTTGAGTAGATAGAAGTTAAGTGGGGTGGAGTGGATATTAGTGAGGTCGAAAGTAAAGGAATGGAGTGGAAAGGAATGGAATAGAGTGGAATGGAATGGAGTGGACTGGAGTGGAATAAAGAGGAATGGAGTGGAGTGGAATGAATTGGAGTGGAATGCAATAGAATGGAACGGAGTGGACTTGAGTGGAGAGGACTGGAAATGAGTGAAATGGAGTGGAGAGGAATGGAGTGGAGTGGAATGGAATGGAATGGAATAGAGTTGGAATGTAAGGGAGTGGAGTTCCGTGGAGTGGAATGGAGTGGGGTGGACATGAATGCAGTGCAATGGAGCTGAATGGAATGGGATGGAGTGGTACGGAGTGGAATGGAATGGAGTGGAATGGAGTGGAGTGCAGTGTAATAGAATTGAATGACATGGATTGGAGTGGAACGGAATGGAATGGAGTGGAGTGGAGTGAAATATAATGGAATGGATTCAGATGGAATTGAATGCAATGGAATGCTGTAAAGAAATGTGAACTGAGATGGTGACACTGCAATCCAGCATTTGTGACAGAGTGAGATCCTGTGGACAGGAAGGAAATGAATGGAATTGAATTGATGGAATGGAATGGAATGGAGTGGGGTGGAATGTAATGGAATGGAATGGAGTGGAGAGGAGTGGAGTGGAGTAGTGTTGAGTGGAGAGAAGTTAAGTGTGGTGGAGTAGAGTTTACAGTAGTCAAAAGTAATGGAATGGAGTGGAATGGAATAGAACAGAGTGGAAAGGAATGTAGTGGAGTGGAGTGCTATGGAATGGATTGGACTGGAGTGGAGTAAAGAGGAATGGAGTGGAGAGGAATGGAGTGTATTGGAGTGGAACGCAGTGGATTGTATTGGAGTGGCGTGCAGAGGAGTGGCATGGAATGGAATTGAATGGATTGTGGTGGAGTGGAATGGAGTGGATTTGAATGGAATGGGATGGAATGGAATGGAATGCAGTGGAATGGAATAGAATGGAATGGAGTGGAGTGGAGTGGAGAAGACTGGAATGGAGTGGAATGGAGTGCAGTGGATTGGAGACAAATGGAGTGGAGTATAATGGAATGGAATGGAATGGAATGTAGTAGAGTGGAATGGAAGGGAGTAGAGTGGAGTGGAGTGGGGTGGAGTGGAGTGCACAGGAATGGAGCTGAATGTGAAGCGATGGAGTGGAAAGGAGAGGAATGGAATGGAATGGAGTGGAATGCAGTGGAATGGAATGGAATGAAGTGTAGTGGAGTGGAATGGAGTGTGGTGGAGTGGAATGGAGTAGAATGGAATGGAATGGAATGGAATGGAATGGAATGGAATGGAGGGCAGTGGAATGGAAAGGAGTGGAAAGGAGTAGAGAGGAATGGAATGGAATGGACTGGAATGGAATGGAATGGAGTGGAGAGGAGAGGAATGGAATGGAATGGAATGGAATGCAATGGAATGGAGAGGAGAGGAGTGGAATGGAGTGTAGTGTAGTGGAATGTAGTGGAGTGTAGTGGAATGTAGTGGAGTGGAGAGGAATGGAATGGAAAGGAATAGAATGTAGTGGATTGGAGAGGAGGGGAGTGGACTGCACTGGAATGGAGTGGAGTGGAGTGAAATGCAATGGAGTGTAGTGGAGGGGAATGTAGTGGAGTGGAGTGGTGTGGATTTGCTGGAGTGGGATGTAATGGAATGGAATGGAATGGAGGGGAATGGAGTGGAGTGGAACGGACAGAGTGGAGTGGAGTGGAATAGAATGGAGTGGAGGAGAGTGGAGTGGAATGTACTGGAGTGGAGTGAAAAGGAGTGGAGTGAAGTCGAGTGGAGTGGAAAAGATTGGAGTGCAGTGGAGTGGAGTGAAGTGGAATGGAATGGAATGGAGTGGAGTGGAATGCAGAGGTGTGGCATGGAATGGTATGGAATGGAATGGATTGGAGGGGAATGGAGGGAGTAGAATGGAATGGAATGGAATGGAATGGAAAGAAATGGAATGGAATGGAATGGAATGGAATGGAATGGAATGAAATGGAATGGAACGGAATGGAATGGAGTGCAGTGGAATGGAGAGGAGTGGAATGGAGTGCAGTGGAATGGAGACGAGTGGAATGGACTAGATAGGAAAGGAATGGAATGGAGTGGAATGGAATGGAATGGAATGGAATGCAATGGAGAGGAGTGGAATGGAATGGAATGGAATGGAAAGGAAGGGAGAGGAGTGGAATGCAGTGGAGTGCAGTGGAATTTAGTGGAGTGTAGTGGAATGTAGTGGAGTGGAGTGAAATGAAATGGAATGGAATGGAATGCAGTGGATTGGTGTGGAGTGGAGTGGATTGGAGTGGAGTGGAGTGGAGAGGAGTAGAGTGGAGTGGAGTGCAATAAAATGGAATGAATGGTATGGAGTGAAGTGGAGTGGAATGGAACAAAGAGGAATGGAATCGAGTGGAATGGAATGGAGTGGAGTGGTGTGGAATGAAATGGACTGGAGTGGAGTAAAATGGAATGGAGTACAGTGGAATGAAGTGGAATGCAATGGAGTGTAGTAGAATGGAGTGGAAAGGGATGGAGCGGAATACAAGGGAATGGAGTGGAATGGAGTGGAGTGGAGTGGAATGGCATGGAATGGACTTGAATGGAGTGGAATTGAATGGAATGGAATGGAGTGGAGTGGAGTGGGAGGTAGTGGAATGTAGTGAGGGAAACGAGTGGCATGTAATGGAATGGCATTTAATGGAGTGGGGTTGAGTGGAATGCAGTGGATTGTATTGGAGTGGAGTGCAGAGGGGCTGCATGGAATGGAATGGATTGTAGTGGAGTGGAATGGATTGCAGTGGAGTGTAATGGCGTGGAATGGAACGGAATGGAGTGGAATGGAGTGGAGTGGAGTGGAATGGCATGGAGTGCAATGGAATGGCATGGAGTGGAATGTTGTGGATTGGAATGGAGTGGAGTGGAATGGAATGGAAAGGAATATAGTGGAATGGAGAGGATGGAGTGGAGTGGAGTGGAATGTAATGGAGTGGAGTGAAATGCAGTGGAGTGTAGTGGGGGTGAATGTAGTGAAGTGGAGTGTTGTGGAGTGGGTTGGAGTGGAATGGAATGGAATTGAATGGAATGGAGAGGAGGGGTATGCAGTGGAGTGGACTGGAGAAGAGTGGAGTGGAGTGGAATAGAATGGAGTGGTGGAGAGTGGTGTGGAATGTACTGGAGTGGAGTGAAAAGGAGTGGAGTGAAGTCGAGTGGAGTGAAGTGGAATGGAATGGAATGGAGTGGAGTGGAATGTAAAGGAGTGGCATGGAATGGTATGGAATGGAAGGGATTGGAGTGGAATAGAGGGAGTAGAATGGACTGCTGTGTAATGGACTGGAGTGGAATAGAGTAGCGTGGAATTGAATGGAATGGAATGGAATGGAATGGAATGAAATGGAGTGGAGTGGAATGAGATGGAATGGAATGGTGTGGAGTGGAATGGAGTGGAGTGTGGTTGAGGGGAGATAATTTAAGTGGGGTGGAGTGGATTTTACTGGAGTCGAAAGTAAAGGAAAGGAGTGGAATGTAATGGAACAGAGTAGAATGGAATGGAGTGGAGTGGAAAGGAACGGAGTGGACTGGAGTGGAGTAAAGAGGAATGGAGTGGAGTGGAATGGAATAGAAGGGAATGGAGGGGAGTCGAGTGGAGAGGAATGGAATGGAGTGGAATGGAGTGGAGAGGAATGGAGTGGAGTGGAATGGAATGGAATGGAACGGAATGGAATGGAACGGAATGTAATGGAATGGAATGGAATGGAATGGAGTAGAGTGGAATGTAAGGGAGTGGAGTTCAGTGGAGTGGACTGGAGTGGGGTGGACTAGAGTGACGTGGAATGGAGATGAATGAAATGGGATGGAGTGGAATGGAGTGCAAAGGAATGGAATGGAGTGGAATGGAGTGGAGTTCAGTGTAATGGAATGCAATGACATGGATTGGAGTGGAAGGGAAAGGAATGGAGTGGAGTGGAGTGAAATATATTGGAATTGAATAAGATGGAATTGAATGCAATGGAATGCTGAAAAGGAGTGTGAGCTGAGATGGTGACACTGCATTCCAGCATTTGTGACAGAGTGAGATCCAGAGGACAGAAGGGAAATGAATGGAATGGAATTGATGGAATGGAATGGAATGGAGTGGAGTGGAAAGAAATGGAATGTAATGGAGTGGAGAGGAGTGGAGTGGAGTGGAGTAGTATTGAGTGGAGAGAAGTTAAGTGTGGTGGAGAAGAGTTTACTGAGTCGAAAGTAATGGAATGGAGTGGAATGGAATGGAAAAGAGTAGAGAGGACTGTAGTGGAGTGGAGTGGTATGGAATGCATTGGACTGGAGTGGAGTAAAGAGGAAAGGAGTGGAGAGGAATGGAGTGTATTGGAGCGGAATGGAGTGGAGTGTATTCGAGTGGCATGCAGAGGAGTGGCATGGAATGGAATTGAATGGATTATAGTGGAGTGGAATGGAGTAGAGTGGAATGGAATGGGATGGAAAGGAATGGAGTGGAGTGGACAGGACTGGAATGGAGTGGAATGGAGTGGAGACAAATGGAGTGGAGTATAACGGAATGGAATGGAATGGAGTAGAGTGGAATGGAATGAAGTGCAGTGGAATGGAGTGGGGTGGAGTGGAGTGCAGAGGAATGGAGCTGAATGTAATCCGATGGAGTGGAAAGGAGTGGAATGGAATGGAATGGAGTGGAATGCAGTGGAATGGAATGGAATGAAGTGGAGTGGAGTGGAAAGGAGTCTGGTGGAGTGGAATGGAGTAGATTGGAATGGAATGGAATGGAGTGCAGTGGAATGGAGAGGAGTGGAATGGAGTAGAGAGGAATGGAATGGAATGGAGTGGAATGGAATGGAATGGAGTGGAATGGAATGGAATGGAATGGAATGGAATGGAATGGAATGGAATGGAATGGAGTGGAATGCAATGGAATGGAATGGAATGGAATGGAATGGAATGGAATGGAATGGAATGGAATGAAACGGAATGGAATGGAACGGAATGGAGTGGAGAGGAGTGGAATGGAATGGAATGGAATGGAATGGATTGGAGTGGCATGGAATGGATTGGAGTGGAGATCAGTGGAATGGAGTGGAGTACAGTGGAATGCGGTGGAGTGGATTGAAATGGAATGGAATGGAATGGAATGGAGTCGAGTGGTATGGAGTGGAATGGATTGGTGTGGAGTGGACTGGAGAGGAGTAGAGTGCAGTGGAGAGCAATAAAATGGAATGAATGGTATGGAGTGGAGTGGAATGGAGTGGAGTGGAGTGGAAAGGAGAAGAATGGATTGGAGTGGAATGGAATGGAGTGGAGTGGACTGAAGTTGAGTGGAGTGGAGTGAAATGAAATGGAGTAGAGTGGAATGAAGTGGAATGCAATGGAGTGGGATGGAGTGGTGTGCAATAAAAGGGAATGGAGTGGAATGGGGTAGAGTGGAGTGGAATGGCGTGGAATGGACTGGAATAGAGTGGTATTGAATGGAATGGAATGGAGTGGAGTGGAGTGGGAAGTACAGGAATGTAGTGAGGGAAATGAGTGGAGTGGAATGGAATGGCATTGAATGGTGTGGGCATGAGTGGAATGGAGTAGAGTGCATAGGAAAGGAAAGGTATAGAATGGAATGGAATGGAGTGGAATGCATAGGAAAGGAAAGGTATAGAATGGAATGGAATGGAATGGAGTGGCAAGGAGCGGAATGGAGTGGAAAGGATTGGAATGGAGTGGAATGGAATGGAATGGAACGTACTGGAGTGGACTGAAATGGAATGGAACGGAGTGGAATGGAGTGGAATGGATTTAGTGAAATCGAGTGGAATGAAATGTAATGGAGTGGAGTGGAGTGGACTGGAATAGAGTGAAATGGAGTTGAATGGACAGGAATATAGTGGAGTGGAATGGAGTGTAATAGAATGGAATGGAATTGAGTAGAGAAGAATGGAAGGGAGTGGAGTGCAATGGAAGGGAGTGGAGTGGATTGGAATGGTGTGGAGTGGAGTGGAATGGAATGGAGTGGATTGGAGTGGAATGGAATGGAATAGAGTGGAATGCAATGGTAAGGAGTGGAATGGAATGGAGTGGATTGCAGTGGAGTGGACTAGAATGGAGTGAAATGGAGTGGAATGGAGTGGAATGCAGTGGAGTGGAATGGAGTGGAATTGAATGGAATGGAATGTAGTAGAGTGGAATAGAAGGGAGTAGAGTGGAGTGCAGTGGAGTGGGGTGGAGTGGAGTCCAGTGGAATGGAGCAGAATGGAAGGGGACGGAGTGGAATGGAGTGGAATGGAATGGAATGTAGTCGAAGGGAGTGGAATGGCATGGAATGGAGTGCAATGGAAAGTAATGGAGTTTAGTGGAGTGGAATTGATTGTGGTGGGGTTGATTGGTGTTGAATGGAATGGAAAGGAATGGAATTCAGTGGACTGGAATGGAGTGGACTGGCATGGAGTACAGAGAAATGCAATGGAATGGAGTGGAATTGAATGGAATAGATTGGAGTGGAAAGGAGTGGAATGGAGTGGATTGGATTGGAATGGGGTGGAGATGAGTGGAATGGAATGTAGTGGAGTGGTATGGAGTGGAGTGGAATGCAGTGGAGTGGATTGAAGTGGAGTGGAATGAAATGGAATGGAATGGAATGGAGTGGAGTGGAATGGATTGGAGTGGAGTGGGATGGAGTGGAGTCCAGTGGAATGGAACAGAATGAAAGGGGACGGAGTGGAATGTAGTGGAATGGAATGGAGTGTAGTCGAAGGGAGTGGAATGGCATGGAATGGAGTGGAATGGAGTGGAGTGGAATGGAATGGAGTGGAGTTTAGTGTAGTGGAATTGAGTGTGGTGGGGTTGATTGGTGTTGAATGGAATGGAAAGGAATGGAATTCAGTGGACTGGAATGGAGTGGACTGGCATGGAGCACAGAGAAATGGAATGGAATGGAGGGGAATTGAGTGGAATTGATTGGAGTGGAGAGGAGTGGAGTGGAGTGGATTGGATTGGAATGGGGTGGAGTGGAGTGGAATGCAATGAAGTGGAGTGGTATGTAGTGCAGTGGAATGCAGTGGAGTGGAGTGAAGTGGAGTGGAATGAAATGGAATGGAATGGAATATAGTGGAGTGGAAAGCAGTGGAGTGGAGGGGAATGGAGAGGAATGGAATGAAATGTAGCGGAGTGTAGTTGAGTTTCATGGAGTGGCATGTAATGGATTGGAATGGAATGGAGTGGAGTTGAAAGGAGTGGAGTGGAATGGAGTGGAGTGGAATGGAATGGAATGGAATGGAGTGCAGTGGATGTTAGTGGAATGGAGTGGATTGGATTTTAGTGGAATGGAGTGGAGTGGAGAGGAATGTAGTGGAGTGGAGTGGAATGGAGTGTATTGGAGTGGAGAGGAGTGGAATAGAATGGAGTGGAAAGGAATGGAAAGGAGTGGATTTGAGTGGAATGGTATGGAATTTAGTGGAGTGGAGTGGAATGAAGTGGAATGGAAAGGAGTGCAATGGAGTGGAGTGGAGTAAAATGGAATGAAGTGGAGTGGAATATTGTGGAAAGGAATGGACTGGAAAGGAGTGGAATGGAATGGAATGGAATGTAGTGGAATGGAGAGGAGTGGAGAATAGTGGGGTGGAGTGCAATGGAGGTGAGTGGAGTGGAATGGAGTGGAGTGGAGTGGAATGCACTGGAGTGTAGTGGAGTGAAATGGGGTGGAATGGAGTGGAGTGGAGTGGATTGGAGTGAAATGGAAAGGAATGAAACGGAATGGAATGGATTGGAGTGGATTTGAGTGGAGAGGAGTGGAGTGGGGTGGAGTGGACTGGAATAGAATGGAGTGGAGAAGAGTGTTGTGGAGTAGAGTGGAGTGGAGTGGAATGGAGTGGAGTGGTGTTGAGTGGAGTGGAAAGGAGTGGAATGGAGTGAAGTGGAATGGAAAAGAATTGAGTCTACTGGAGAGCAGAGGAATGGCGTGGAATGGTATGCATTGGAATGGACTGGAGTGGAATGAAATGGAATGGAATGGAGTGGAGTGGAGTGGAATGCAGTGGAGTGGCGGGGACTTGAATGAAGTGGAATGCAATGGAATGGAATGGAAAGAAATGGAATAGAATGGAATGAAATGGAATGGAATGGATAGGAGTGGAGTGGAATGGAGTGGAGTGGAGTGGAAAGGAATGGAATGGAATGGGATGGAGTGGAGTGGAATGGAATGGAATGGAGGGGAGTGTAGTGTACTAGAATGGAATGGAGTAGAGTCGATTGGAGTGGAGTGGAGTGGAATGGAATGAAATGGAGTGGGGGGGAATGGAGTGGAGTGGGGTGGAATGGAGTGAATGGAATAGAGCGGAAAGGAATGGAGTGAAATGCAATGGAATGAAGTGGAATAGCTTGGAATGTAGTGGATTGGAATGGAATGGAATTGAATGGAATCGAATGAAGTGTAATGGAGTGGAGTGGAATGGAGAGGAATAGAATGGGATGGAATAGAATGGAATGAAGTGGAGTGGAGTGGGGAGGGGTGGAGTGGAATGGAGCGGAATGGAATGGGATGGAGTGTAATGGATTGGAGTGGAGTGCTGTGGAGAGAAGAGGAGTGGAATGGGGTGGAATTTAATAGGATGTAATGGAATGTGGTGGACTGGATTGGAGTGGAGTGGAATGGAGTGGAATCGAATGGAATTGAATGGAAAGGAATGGAATGGAATGGAATGGATTGGCATGGAATGGAATGGAATGGAATGGATGGGAGTGCAGTGGAGTGGAATGGAGTGGAATGGCGTGGAATGGAGTGGAGTGGAATGAAATGGAATGGAATTTAGTGGACCAGAGTGGAATGGAGTGGAGTGGAGTGCAGTGTAATGGAACAGAATGAAATGCATTGGAGTGGAACGGAATGGAATGGAGTGGTGTGGAGTGAAATATAATGTAAAGGAATGGGATGGAATGGAGTGCAATCGAATGCTGAAAAGAAATGTGAGCTGAGATGGTGGCAGTGCAAACCAGCATTTGAGACAGAGAGAGATCCTGTGGAAAGAAAGGAATTGAATGGAATGGAATGGAGTCGAATGGAATGGAATGGAGGGGATAGGAGTGAAGTTGAGTGGAATTTAGCTGTGTGTAACGGAATGGACTGGAGTGGAGTTGGGTGGAGTGAAATGGAGTGGAGTGGAATGGAGTGGAATGTAATGGAATGCAGTGCAATTAAACGGAATGGAATGGAATGGAATGGAGTGGAGTGGAGGGGAATGGAGAGGAATGGAATGGAGTGGAATGGAATGGAGTACTGTGAAGTGGAGTGGAGTGGATTGGAATAGAATGGAGTAGAGTGGAATGGAGTGGAATGCAATGGAGTGTAGTGGAATTGGCATGTAATGGAAGGAAATGCAGTGGAGTGGAGTGGTATGGAGTGGAATGGAATGGAGTGGAACACAGGGGAATGGAGTGGAATGCAGGGGTGTGGAGTGGAATGGAGTAGAATGGAATGCAATGGAGTGTAATGGAATGGAAGGGAATGGGGAGGAGTGGAGTGGGGTGTACTGGAATGTAGTGGAATGGAATGGAATGGAGTGGAATGGAATGGAATGGAGTGGAATGGAATGGAATGGCATGGAATGGAGTGTAGAGAAGTTGAATGGAGTGGACTGGAGTGGAAAGGAGATGAATAGAATGTAAAGGAATGGAATGGAGTGGAGAGGATTGGAATGGAGTGGAATGGATTCGAATGGAGTGGAGTGGAGAGGAATGGAATAGAATGGAATGGAATGGAGTAGGGTGGAACGAAATGTAATGGAATGGAGTGGAGTGGAGAGCAATGGAGTGGATTGGAGAGGAATGGAATGGAATGTAGTGGAGTGGAACGGAGTGGAGTGGAGTGGAAGGACGTGGAATGGAATGGTGTGGAATGGAATGGACTGTAGTGGAGTCGAATGGAATTCATTGGAATGGAATGGACTGGAATGGAATGGAGTGGAGGGGAGTGCAGTGGAATGGAAAGGAATAGAATGGAGTGGAGTGGAGTGGACTGGAATGGAGTGAAATGGAGTGGAATGGAAAAGAATAGAGGGGAGTGGATGTAATATAATGTAATATAATATAATATAATGTAATATAACGGAATGGAAGGGAGTAGAGTGGAATGGAAGGGAGTGGAGTAGAATGTAGTGTAGAGGAGTGGAATGGAGTGAGGTGGAGTTGAGTGGAGTGGAAAGAAGTGGAGTGGAGTGGAGTGAAGTGGAATGGAATGGAATGAAGTGTAGCAGAGTGCAGAGGAATGGCATGGAATGGTGTGTAATGGAATGGACTGGAGTGGAATGGAGGGAATAGAATGGAGTGCCTTGCAGTTGTCTGGAGTGGAATAGAGTGGCATGGAATTGAGTGGAATGAAATGGAATACAATGGAGTGGAATGAAATGGAATGAAATGGAGGGGAATGGAGTGGAATGCAGTGGAGTGGAGTGGACTGGAATGGAGTGGAATGAATTCGAATGGAGTGGAACTGAGGGGAGTGGAGTGGAGTGAAATTCTGTGGAATGGACTGGAATGGAGTGTACTGGAATGGAATGGATTGGAATGGAATTGAATGGAATATAATGGAGTGGACTGGAGTCGAATGGAGTGGAGGCGAGTGCAATAGAGTGGAATGGAATGGAAAGGAATGGACTGGGGTGAAGTAGAGTGGAATGGAATGGACTGGATTGGATTGGATTGGAGTGGCGTGGAGTTGAGGGGCATGGAATGGAATGCAGTAGAATAGAATGGAATGGAGTGGAACGGAATGGAATGAAATGGAATAGAGTGAAGTGGAGTGGAACATATTGGAGTGGAGTGTAATGGAGTGGAGTAGATTGGAACGGAATGGAATGAAATGGATCCAAGGTGAGTGCAATGGAGTGGAGTGGAGCCGAGTGGAGAGGAATTGAATGGATTGGAATAGAGTGAAGTGGATTGGAGTGGAATGGAATGGAATGGAATGGAATGGAACGGTGTTGAGTGGAATGGAGTGGAGTGGAGTGGAATGGAATAGATTGGAATGGAATGGAGTGGAGTGGACTGGAATACATTGGAGTGGAGTGGAGCAGAACGGCATGGAGTGGAGTCAAATGGAGTGGAATGGAATCGAGTGGACTGCATTAGAGTGGTGTTGAATGGAGTGGAATGGAGTGGAGTGGAATGGAATGGATTGTAGTGGGGTTTAATGGAGTGGAATAGAGTGGGATGGAGAGGAGTGCAGTGGAGTGGAAAGGAATGGAGTGGATTCAAATTGAATAAAATGGAATGTAGTGGAGTGGAGTGGAATAGAGTGGAGTGGAATGGAAAGAAATGGAATGGCATGGAGTGGAGTGGAACGGCGTGACGTGGAGAGGCATGAAGTGGAGTGGAGTGGAGTTGAGTGGAATGGAATGGAACGGAATGGAATGGAGTGGAGTGGAATGGAGTAGAGTGGAGTGGAATTGAGTAGAGAGGAATGTAGTGGAATGGAATGGAGTAATATAGATTGGAATGGAATGTTATGGAGTGGAGTGGAATGGATTGGAGTGGAGTGGAATGCAGTTGAGTGGAATGGAGTGGAGTTTAGTGGAGTTGAGTGGAATGAAATGGAGTGGAGTGTAATGGAGTGGAATGGAATGGAATAAAATGGAATGGAGTGGAATGGAATGGAAGAGGAAATTGTGCCACTGCACTCCTGGTTTTCTGACAGTGTGTGACATTCTCGAAAGAAAGGAATGGAATAGAGTGCAGAGGAATGGACTGGAATGGAATGGAGTGGACTGGAATGGAATGGAGTGGACTGGATAGGACTGGACGGCAGTGAATTGGAGTGGAGAGGAATGTGGAGGAAAGGAATGGGATGGAATGAAATGGAATGAAGCAGTGTGGTGTGGAGTGGAGTTTATTGCAGTGGAATGCAGCAGAATGGAATGGGATGGAGTGGAATGGAGTGTAGTGGAGAGGTGTGGAATGGAGTGGAATGGAATCGGAAGTAATGGAATGTAACAGAGCGGAGAAGAACGGAGCGCAGTGGAGCTGAGAAGAAGGGAACTTAAAGAACGGAACGGAACGGAATGGGAGCTGATTGTGCCACTGCATGCCAGGCTGGGTGACTGAGTGAGATACTCTAGAAGGAAAGGAATGTACTGGAATGCAGTGGAATGGAATAGAGCGGAATGGAGTGGAGTGGATTGGGTTGAAGTGGAGTGGAGTGGAATGGAGAGGAATGGAATGGGATGGAACGCAATTAAATGAACTGGAGTAGATTGGGGTACAGGGGAGTGCAGTGGAATGGAGTGGAGTGAAACGGAATGCAGTGAAACAGAGTGGAGTGGAATGCAATGGAGTGAAGAGGAGTGGAATGAAGTGGAATGGAATGGGATGTAATGGAATGTAGTGGAGTGGAATGGAATGGATGGAATGGAATGGTATGGAATGGAATGGAATGGAAGCGGAGATTGTGCCACTGTGCTCCTGGCTGGGTTACAGTGTGAGATATTCTCAAAAGAAAGGAATGGAATGGAATGCGGTGGAATGGACTGGAATGGAATGGAGTGGACTGGAGTGGGGTGAAGTGGAGTGTAGAGGAATGTAGAGGAATGGAATGGGATGGAATGGAATGGAATGAAGTGGTGTGGAGTGGTTTGGAGTGTATTGCAGTGGAATTGAGTAGAATGGAATGGGATGGAGTGGAATGGAGTGTAGTGGCGAGGTGTGCATTGGAGAGGAATGGAATCGGAAATAATGGAATGGAATGGAGTGGAGTGGAACGGAATGTAACGGAGCAGAGCGGAGCACAGTGGAGCTGAGCAGAAGGGAACTTAATGGAAGGGAACAGAATGGAATGGGAGCTGATTGTGCCACTGCGTGCCAGGCGGGGTGACAGAGTGAGATACTCTCGAAGGAAAGGAATGTAATGGAATGCAGTGGAATGCAACAGAATGGAATGGAGTGGAGTGGAGTGGGTTGACGTGGAGTGGAGTGGAATGGAGAGGAATGGAATGGGATGGAATGGAATGAAATGAAGGGGAGTGGAGTGGGACACAGGGGAGTGCAGTGGAATGGAGCGGATTGAAATGGGATGGAGTGAAATAGAGTGGAGTGGAGTGCAATGGAGTGAAGAGGAGTGGAATTAAGTGGAAAGGAATCAGATGTATTTTAATGTAGTGGAGTGGAGTGGAGTGGAACAGAGTGGAATGGAATGGAACATAATTGAATGGAATGGAAAGGAAATGAATGGAATGGAATAGAATGCAATGGAATAGAAAGGAATGCAATGGAAAGTTGACTTGTAATGTGAGATGAGTTCCTGCCGCTGCAGTCCCGCCTGGGTGACACAGTGATATCCTGTGGAAAGAAAGTAATGGAATGCAATGGAGTGAAATTGAGTTGAATGGAAAGGAGTGGAGAGGAGTGGAGTGGAGTCGAGTGGAATGGAGTGGTGTGGAATGCAGTTGAATGCAATGGGATGGAGTGGAATGGAATTGAGTGTACTGTAGTGGAGTGGATTGAAATAGAATGCAATAAAATGGGATGGAATGGAATGCAATTTAATGGTGAAAATAACTGTGAGCTGAGATCGTGCCACTGAACTTCAGGTTGGTGACACAGTGAGATCCTGTGGAAAGAAAGGAAGGGAATGATATGGAGTGGAAAGGAATAGAGTGGAGTGGAATGGAGAGAAGTGGAATGGAGTGGAGTGGAGTGGAGTGGAGTGGAATGGACTGGAGTGGAATGGAATGGAATGGAATAAAGAAATATGTGCTGAGATATTGTCACAGCACTGCAGCCTGTGTGACAGAGGGAGATCCTGTCGAAAAAAATGAGTGGAATTGATGGGATTGGAATGGACTGGAATGGAATGGATTGGAGTGGAGTGGAATGGGGTGGAATGGAATGGAGTGGAGAGGAGTGAATTGAATGGAGTGGAGTGGAGTCGAATGGTGTAGAAAGGAATGGAGTGGAATGAAGCTGAATGGAGTAGAATGGAGTGGAGTGGAGTGGAGTGGAATGGACTAAAATGGAGTAGAGTGGAATGGAGTGGAATCAAATGGAGTGGAGTGGAGAGGAATGGAGTGGAATGGACGGGAATGGAGAGGAGTGGAATGGAGTGGAGTGGAATGGGGTTTAGTGGAATAGAGTGGAATGAAGTGGAATGGAGTGGAGTGGAATGGAAAGGAATGGATTCGATTGGAATGGAATAGAACGGAGTGGAGTGGAATGGAATGAAGTGGAGTGGAGTGGAGTGGAATCAAGTGGAATGGAATGAAATGCAGTGGAATGGAATGGAGTAGAAGGTACTGAAGTGGAATGGAATGGAGTGGAGTGGATTGGAATGGAATGGAATCCAATGGAGAGTAGTGGAATGGAGTGGAGTGGAATGGAGTAGAGTGGAATTGAGTGGAGTGGAATGGAGTGGCATGGAATGAGGTGGAATGAAATGGAATGGAGTGGAGTGGAACATAATTTAATGAAACGGAGTGGAGTTGAGTGGAGTGGAGTGGAGGGGAGGGAAGTAGATTGGAACGGAGTGTAGTGGACAGGAATAGAGTGGAATGCAATGGAATGGAGTTTGGTGTAGTGGAGTGGATTGGAGTGGAGTGGAATGGAATGGAGTGGAGTGGAATGGAGTAGAGTGGAGCGGATTGAAATGCAGTGGAATGGATTGGAGTGGAGTGGAATGGAATGGAGTGGAGTGGAATGGAGTAGAGTGCAGTGGATTGGAAGGCAGTGGCGTGGAGTGGAGAGCAATGGAGTGGAGAGGAACAGAATGGGATGAAATTTAGTGAAGTGTAATGGAGTGGAGTGGAGTGGAACGTAGCAGAATTTGACGGAGTGGATTGGAATGGAGTGGATTGGAGTGGAGGGGAGTGGAGTGGAATTCAATGGAGTGGAATGGAGTGGAGTGGAATGGAGTGGAATGGAATGGAATGGAGTGGAGTGGAATGGAGTGGACTGGAATGGAGTGGAATGAAATGGAATGGAATGGAATGGAATGGAATGGAATCAAATGGAGTGGAGTGCAATGGAGATGAGTGGAGAGGAATGGAGTGGAGTGGAATAAAACGGAATGGAATGGAGAGGAGTGGAGTGGAATGGAGTAGTATGAAGTGGAGGAGAGTGATGTGGAGAGGAGCGGAATGGAATGGAATTGAATAGAGTGGAATGGAATGGAGGGGACTGGATTGAAATGGAATGGAATGCAATAGAAAAGAATGGAATGGATTTGGGTGGAGTGGAGTGGAGTGGAATGGAATGGATTGGAGTGGAATGTAGTGGAGTGGAGTGGATTGGAACGGAGTGGAGTGGAGAGGAGTGGAATGGAATGGAGAGGAACAGAATGGGTTGCCATTTAGTGAAATAGAATGGAGTGGAGTGGAGGGGAAAATAGTGTAATTGAATGGACTGGAATGGAATGGAGTGGATTGAAGTGGAGTGGGCTGGAGTGGAATTCAATGGAATGGAATAGACTGGACAGGAATGGAGTGGAATGGAGTGGAATGGAACGGAATGGGATGGAGTGGAATGGAGTCGAATGGAATGGAGTGGAATGAAATGGAATGGAATGAAATGCAATGGAGTGAAGTGGAATGGACAGGAGTGGAGAGGAATGAAAGTGGAGTGGAGAGGAATGAAAGGAGTGGAGAGGAGTGGAGTGGAGTGGAATGAAACGGAATGGAATGGAGAGGAATGGAGTGAAATGGAGTACAATGGAATGGGGGGAGGAAGTGGAGTGGAGTGAAATGGAATGGAATGGAATGGAATGGATTGGAATGGAGGGGAGTGGAGTGAAATGGAGTGGAATGGAATAGAATGGAATGAAGTGGAGTGCAGTGGAGTGGAATGGAGTGGAATGCAATGCAATGGAATGTCGTGAATTGGAGTGGAATGGAGAGGAATGGAACGGAGTGCTCTTGAATGGAATGGAAGGGAATTTAGTGGAATGGAATGGAGTGCAGTGGAGTGGAATGGAGTAGGGTTTAGTGGAATGCACTGGAATGGAGTGGAATCGAAAGAAATGGAATGGAATGTAGTGGAGTGAAGTAGAAAGGAGTGCAGAGTAGTGGAATACAGTCGAATGTAATGGAGTGGAGTGGAGTGGTGTGGAACGCAATGGAATGGAGTGGCCTGGAATGGAATGGAATGGAGTCGAGTGGAATGGAATGCATTGGATAGCACAGGAATGGAATAGAATGGAGTGGAGTGGAGATGAGTGGAGTGCATTGGAATGTAGTGGAGTGGAGTGGAAAGCAATGGAATGGAGTGGAGTAGAAAGGAATGAAATGTAGTGGAATGGAGTGGAATGGAATGGAGTGCAATGGAATGCAGGGGATTGGAGTGGAAAGGAGTGGAATGGAATGAAGTGGAATGGAATGGAGTGGAATGCAATGGAGTGGAGTAGAGTGGAAAGGAGTGGAATGGAATGCAATGAATTGGAGTGGAATGGAATGAATTGGAGTGGAATGGAGTGGAGTGGAGTGGAGTGGTGTGGAACGCAATGGAATGGAGTGGCCTGGAATGGAATGGAATGGAGTCGAGTGGAATGGAATGCATTGGATAGCACAGGAATGGAATAGAATGGAGTGGAGTGGAGATGAGTGGAGTGCATTGGAATGTAGTGGAGTGGAGTGGAAAGCAATGGAATGGAGTGGAGTAGAAAGGAATGAAATGTAGTGGAATGGAGTGGAATGGAATGGAGTGGAATGGAATGCAGGGGATTGGAGTGGAAAGGAGTGGAATGGAATGAAGTGGAATGGAATGGAGTGGAATGCAATGGAGTGGAGTAGAGTGGAAAGGAGTGGAATGGAATGCAATGAATTGGAGTGGAATGGAATGAATTGGAGTGGAATGGAGTGGAGTGGAGTGGAGTGGTGTGGAACGCAATGGAATGGAGTGGCCTGGAATGGAATGGAATGGAGTCGAGTGGAATGGAATGCATTGGATAGCACAGGAATGGAATAGAATGGAGTGGAGTGGAGATGAGTGGAGTGCATTGGAATGTAGTGGAGTGGAGTGGAAAGCAATGGAATGGAGTGGAGTAGAAAGGAATGAAATGTAGTGGAATGGAGTGGAATGGAATGGAGTGGAATGGAATGCAGGGGATTAGAGTGGAAAGGAGTGGAATGGAATGAAGTGGAATGGAATGGAGTGGAATGCAATGGAGTGGAGTAGAGTGGAAAGGAGTGGAATGGAATGCAATGAATTGGAGTGGAATGGAATGAATTGGAGTGGAATGGAGTGGAATGGCGTGGAATGGAGTGGAGTGGAATGGAATGGAGTGGAATGGCGTGGAATGGAGTGGAGAGGCTTGGAGTGGAGTGGAATGGAGTGGAGTGGAGTGGGGTGGAGTGGAACAGAACGGAGTGAAATGGAATGGAATAGAATGGAATGGAATGGAATGGAATGGAGTGGAATGGAATGCAAGCTGAGATTGTGCCAATGCACATCAGGCTGAGTGACAGAGTGAGATACTCTCGAAAGAAAGCAATGGAATGGAATGCAGTGTAATGGAAAAGAATGGAATTTCGTGGATTGGAGTGGAGTGGAGTGGAGTGAAGTGGACTGGAGAGGAATGGAGAGGAATGCAACGGCATGAAGAGGAGTGGAGTGGGGTGGAGTGGAGTGCAGAAGAATGGAGTGGAATGGAATGGGATGCGGTGAAATGGAGTGGAGTGGTGTGCAGTGGAATGGCATGAAGTGGAATGGAGTGGAATGGAATGGGATGTAAGGGAACGTAGTGTTGTGGATTGGAGTGGAACTGAAAGTAATAGAACATAACGGAGCGAAGCGGAATGGAATGGAACGGAATAGAACGGAATGGAATGGAACGCAACCGGAGTTGGGATTGTGCAAGTGCGCTCCAGGCTGGGTGACAGAGTGAGATACTCTTGAAAGAAAAGAATGTAATGGAATGCAGTGGAATGGTATGGACTGGAATGGAGTGGAGTGGGGTGAAATGGATTGAAGTGGATTGTAGTGGAGTGAAGTGGAGTGGAGTGGAATGGAGAGGAATAGAATGGGATGGAATGGAATGGAATGAAGTGGAGTGGAGTTGGGTGAAGTGGAGTGCAGTGGAATGTAGACGAATGGAATGGGAGGGAGTGGAATCGAGTGCAGTGGAGTGCAGTGGAGTGGATAGGAGTCGAATGGAGTGGAAAGGAATCAGCTGTAATGGAATGTAGTTGAGTGGAAAAGAGTGGAGTGGAACGGAGTGGAATGGAATGGAATTGAATGGAAAGGAATGTAACGGAATGGAACGGAATGGAATGGAACGGAATGGAATGGAGTGGAATGGAATGGAATGGAACGGAATGGAGTGGAACGGAATGGAATGGAATGGAATGTAGAGGAACGGAATGGAATGGAATGGAATGGAATTTAATGGAAAGCTAAGGAATGCAATGGAATAGAATGCAATGCAGTGAAAAGTTGACATATAATGTGAGCTGAAATTGTGCCACTGTTCTCCAGCCTGAGGGACGCAGTGATATCCTGTCAAAAGAAAGTAATAGAACACATTGGAGTGAAATGGAATGTAATGGGTTGCAGTGGCGTGGAGTGAAGTGGAGTGGAGTGGAATAGAGTTGAATGGAACGGGATGGAGTGGAATAAAATGGAGTGGAGTGGAGTGCAATAGAATGGAATGGAATGGGTTGGAATGGAATGCAATGGAACGGTGAAAAGAAATGTGAGCTGAGATTGTGACAATGCACTCCAGCATTTGTCACAGAGTGATATCCTTTCGAAAAAAAGGAATGGAATGGAATGGAATGGAGAGGAATGGAGTTGAGTGCAGTGGAGTGGAGTGGAATGGAATGGAATGGAATGCATTGAAAGGGAAAGGATTGGAGTGGAATGGAGTGGAAAGGATTGGAATGGAGTGGAGTGGAGTGGTGTCAAGTGGAATTGAGAGGACTGAAGTGGATTGGAGTGGAATGAAATGGAGTGGAGTGGTGAGGAGTGGAAAGGAAGGGAATGGAATGGAGTGGATTGGAATGGAATGGAGTGGAGTGGAGTGAAATGGACAGGGGCGGAATGGAATGGAATGGAATGGAATTAAGAAATGTGAGCTGAGATTGCACCACTGAACTTCAGTCTTTCTGACAGAGTGAGGTCCTGTGGAAAGAAATGAACGGAATGGAACGCAGTGGAATGCAATGAAATGGAGTGGATTGGAGTGGTGTGGAGTGGAATGGAGAGTAGTGGAATGGATTGGAGTGGAATGAGGTGAAATGCAATGGAGTATTGTGGAATAGAGTGGAGTGGAAAGGAGCGGCATGGAATGAGATGAAAGGGAATGGTATGTCATGGAATGGAGTGGACTTAAGTGGAGTGGAGTGGACGGTAGTGGAGTGGAGTGGAGTGGAATGGAATGGAATGGAACAGTATGGAATGGAGAGGAGTGGAATGGAGGGGGGTGGAGTGGAACGGAATGGAGTGGAAAGGAATGGAGTGTAGTTGAGTGGAGTCAAGGGGAGTAGAGTGGAGTGGAATAGAGTGGAATGGAATGGAGAGGAGTGGAATGGAGGGGGGTGGAGTGGAACGGAATGGAGTGGAAAGGAATGGAGTGTAGTTGAGTGGAGTCAAGGGGAGTAGAGTGGAGTGGAATAGAGTGGAATAGAATGGAGCGGATTGAAGTGGAATGCAATGGAATGGAGTAGACAGGAATGCAGAGGAATGGAGTGGAATGGAGTGGAATGGAGTGGAGTGGAATGGAGTGGAATCGAATGGATTGGAATGGAATGGAGTGGAATGGGGTGGAGTGTAATGGAGTGGAATCGAATGGACTGGAATGGAATGGAATGGAATGGAATGGAATGGAATGGAGTCGACTGGAATGGAATGAAGTGGAAAGCACAGGAATGGAATGAAATGGAGTCGAGTGGAGAGGAGTGGAGTGGAGAGGAGTGGAGTGGATTGGAATGGAGTGGAGTGGAGTGGAATGGAGTGGAATGGAATGGAATGAAGTGGAATGCAATGGAATGGAACGGAGTGGAGTGGAGTTCAGTGGAAGGGAGAAGAGTCGAATGGAGTGGAATGGAATAGAATGGAATGGAGTGGAGTGGAATGGAATGGAATGGAGTGAAGGGGAGTGGAGTGGAAAGTAGTGGAATGGAATGGAGTGGAGTGGAATGGAATGGAATGGAATCAGGTGGAACAGGTTGGAATAGAATGGAAGGGAATGGAGTGGAAAGAAAGGGGTGTAATGGATTGGAGTGTAATGGACTGGAATGCAGTGGAGTAGAGTGGAGTGGAATGGGTTAGAATGGATTGGAATGGATTAGGATGGAGGGGAATTGAATTGAAAGGAATGCAGTAGAATGCAACGGAATGGAATGGAGTGGAGTGGAGTGGAATGGAGGGGAGTGGAGTGGAATGGAGTGCTGTGGAGTGGAATGGAGTGGAATGGAATGGAATGGAAAGGAATGGAGTGGAGTGGAGTGTAATGGAGTTGAGTGGAGTGGAGTGGAATGGGGTTGAGTGGAGTGGAATGGACTGGAATGGAATGGAATGGAATGGAAAAGAATGGAGTGGAGTGGAGAGGAACAGAGTGGAATGGAATGGAATGGAGTGGAATTGAGTGGAGTTGAATGGAGTCTAGTGGAGTGGAATGGAGTGGAGTGGAGTGGAATGGAATGGAATGGAATGGAATGGAATGGAATGGAATAGAATGGAATGGAATGGAATAGAATGGAATGGAATGGAAAGGAATGGAATGGAAGGGAGTGGCATGGAGTTGAGTAGAGTAGAGAGGAATGGAATGGAGTGGAATGGACTGGAGTGGATTGGAGTGAAGTGGAGTGAAGTGGTGTGGGTTGGAGTGGATTGGATTGTAGAGGAGTGGGGTGGAGTGAACTGGAGTGGAGTGGAATGGAATGGAATGGAGTGGAATGGAGTGGAATGCAGTGGAGTAGAGTGGAGTGGAGTGGAATGAAGTGGAATGGAATGAGTGGAGTGGAATGGAATGAAATGGAGTGGAATGCAGTGGAGTGGATTGGAGTGGAGTAGAGTGGAATGGAGTGGAGTGGAATGAAGTGGAGTGTAATGTTGTGGAATGGAAAGGAGTGGAACTGAATAGAATGGAAAGGAGTGGAACTGAATAGAATGGAGAGGAGTGGAATGGAATGGAATGGCGTGGGGTTTAGTGGAGTGGAGTAGAGTTGAGTGGAGAGGAATGGAGAGGAATGGAGTGGAAAAGACGGAAATGGAGTGGAATGGAATGGAATGGAGTGGAATGGAATGGAATCCAATGGATTGTAGTGGGGTGGAATAGAGTGGAGTGAAGTGGAATGGAGTATAACGGAATGGAAGGTAATGGAATGCAGTGGATTGGAGTGGAGTGGAGCAGAGCGGAACGGAATGGAACGGAATGGAAGACAATGTATTGGAATGTGAGCTGAGTTTTTGCCACTGCGCTCCAGGCTGTGTGACAGAGTGAGATACTTTCGAAAGAATGGAATGCCATGAAGGCAGTGGAAAGGAATGGATTGAAATGAAGTGGAATGGAGTAGATTGGAATGGAGTCAAGTGGAGTAGAGTGTAATGGAGAGGAATGGAATGGGATGGAATGGAATGGAATGAAGTGGAGTGGAATGGGGTTGAATGGAGTGCAGTGGAATGGAGCGGAACGGAATTGGATGGAGTGGAATGGAGTGGAGTGGAGTGGAGTACAGTTGAGTGGAGAGGAGTGAAATGGACTGGAATGGAATAGGGTGTAATGGAATGTAGTGGAGTGGAATGGTGCGGAATGGAATGGAATTGAATTGAATGGAATGGAATGGAATGGAGAGGAATGCAATGGAATGCCACTGAATGCAGTGTAATAGAATGCAATACAATGGATTGACGTATAATGTGAGCTCATATTGTGCCACTGCACTCCAGCCTGGGTGACACAGTAAAATTCTCTCGAAAGAAAGGAAAGGAATGCAATGGAGTGAAATGCAATGGAATGGAATGGAATGGCGTGGAGTGGAGTGGAATGGATTATAGTGGAATGGAGTTGAATGGAAAGGGATGGAGCGGAATGGAACGGAGTGTATTGGAGTGGAGTGAAATAGAATGGAATGGAGTGGGATGGAATGGAATGCGATGGAGTGGAATGCAATGGAATGGGGAAAAGAAATGTGAGCTAAGATTGTGCCACTGCACTGCAGCCTTTACGACAGAGTGAGATCCTGTGGAAAGAAAGGAATGGAATAGAATGGAGTGGAATGGAACAAAATGGAGTGGAGTGGAGTGAAATAGAATGGAGTGGAATGGAATGGAGTGGAGTGGAAAGGAATGGAGTGGAATGGATTATAGTGGAGTGGAATGGAGTGGAATAGAATGGAGTGGAATGGAATGGACTGGAGTGGAATAGAGTGGAGTGGAATGGAGAGAATTGGAGTGGAGTGTAATGGAATGGAGTGGAATGGAATATATTGGAATGGAATGGATTGGAATGGAATGGAATGGAATGAAGAAATGTGTGCTGATATTCTGCCACTGCACACCGGACTGGGTGTCAGAGTAAGTTCCTGTCAAAGAAAGGAATGGAATGGAATGAGATGGAATGGATTGGAGAGGAGTGGAGTGTGGTGGAGTGTGAATGAGTGGAATGGAATGGGATGGAATGGAAAGGTGTGGAGTGGACTGAATGGAGTGGAGTGGAATGGATTGGACTGGAGTAGAGTGGATTGGAGTGGTGTGGAATGGAATGGAATGAAGTGGTGTGGAATGGAATGGAATGGAATGGAATGGAAAGGAATGGAGTGGAATGGAATGGAATGGAATGGAATGGAATGGAATGGAATGGAATGGAATGGAATGGAATGGTGAAATGATATGTGAGCTGAGATTGTGCCACTGCACTCCTGGCTGGTTGACCAAGTGAGATACTCTCAAAAGAAAGAAATGGAGTGGAATGCAGTTGAATAGAATGGAATGGAATCGAATGGAATGGAGTGGACTGGAGTGGAGTGAAGTGGACTGGAGTGGAATGGACTGGAACGGAATGGGTTGTATTGCAATGGAATGAAGTGGAGTGGAGTGGGTTGGAGTGAAGTTCAGTGGAATGGACAGGAATGGAGCGGGATGGAGTGAAATGCAGTGGAGTGGAGTGGAGAGGATTAGAATGGATTGTAATGGAGTGGAATGGAATCGGATGTAATGGGATGTAATGGAATGTAGTGGAGGGGAGTGGAGTGGAGTGGGACGGAGTGGAATGCAACGGAACGGAACAGAACAGGACTGAACGCAACAGAACGTGACGGAACGGAACAGAACAGAACGGAATGGAGAAATGTGCACTGAGATTGTGCCACTGCGCTACAGCCTGTGTGACAGAGGGATATCCTGTCGAAAGAAAGGAGTGGAATGGAATAGAATGGAATTAAATGGAATGGAATGGACTGGAGTGCAGTGGAATGATATTGAGTGGCATGGAATGGAATGGAATGGAATGCAATGGAGCGGATTGTAGCAGTGCAGAAGGAATGCAATGGAATGGAAAGAAATGGAATGGAATGTTACCTGAATTTGTGCCACTGCCCTCCAGGCTGGGTGACAGAGTGAGATACTCTCAAAAGAAAGGAATGGAAGGGAATGCAGTGGAATGGAGTGGACTGGAGTGGTGTTTAGTGGAGTGAAGTGGAATGTAATGGAAAAGAGTGGAATGGAATGCAGTGGAGTTTAGGGGAATGGAGTGGGCTGTAGTGGAATGCAGTGGAGTAGAGTGGAATTGAATGGAATGGAATGGAGTGGAGTGGAATGGAGTGGAGTAGAGTGGAGTGGAATGGAGTGGAATGGGTTGAAGTGTAGTGGAGTGAAGTGGAGTGGAATGGAATGAAATGGAATGGACTGGAGTGGAATGGAGTGGAGTGGATTGGAGTGGAATGGAATGGAATGGCAAGGAATGGAATGGAACGGAGTTGAGTGGAATGGAGTGGAATTGAGTGGAATGAAGTGGAATGGAATGGAATGGAATGGAATAGAGTGGAGTGGAGAGCAGTGGAGTGGAATAGAATGGAATGGAATGGAATGGAATGGAATTGAAAGGAAGCTGAGTTTGTGCCACTGCATTCCAGGCTGGGTGACAGAGAGAGATACCCTAGAAAGAAAGGAATGCAATGGAATGCAGTGGAATGGAATGGAAAGGAATGGAGTGGACTGGACTGGGGAGGAGTGGACTGAAGTGGAGTGGAGTGGAATGGAGACGAATGGAATGGGATGGAATGGAATGGTATGAAGTGGAATAGAGAAGAGTGGTGTGGAAAGAGGTGGAATGGAGCAGAATGGAATGGAATGGAGTGAAATGAAGTGGAGTGGAGTACAAGGGAGTGGAGAGGAGTGGAATGGATTGGAATGGAGCCGGATATAATGGAATGCAGGTGAGTGGAGTGGAACGGAATGGAATGAAACAGAGTGGAGCAGAGCGAAGTGGAGTGGAGTGGAATGGAACAGAACAGAAGGGAGCGGGAGCTGAGATTGTGCCCCTGCACTCCAGGATGAGAGACAGAGTGAGATACACTCGAAAGAAAGAAATGGAGTGGAATGCAGTGGAATACAATGCAATGGAATGCATTGGAGTGGAGTGGAATGGAATGAAGGGGAGTGCAGTTGAACGGAGAGGAATGGAATGGGACAGAATGGAATGAATTGACGTGGAGTGTAGTGGGGTGGAGTGGAGTGCACTGGAATGGGATGGAGTGGAATGGAGTGGAGTTAAATAGAATGGAAGGGAATGGGATGGAATGGAATGCAATGGAATGATGAAAAGAAATGTGAGCTGAGTTAGTGTCACTGCACTCCAGCCTTTGTGACAGTGAGATTCTGTGTAGATAAAGGAATGGAATGGCATGGAATGGAATGGAATGGAATGGAATGGAATGGAATGGAATGGAATGGAATGGAGTGGAGTGGGGTGGAGTGGAATGTAGTGGGATGGAGTGGAATGGAGTGGGGTGGAGTGGAATGGTGTGGGGTGGAGTGGAATGGAGTGGAGTGGAGTGGAGTGGAATGGAGTGGAGTGGAGTGGAGGGGAGTGGAGTGGAGTGGAGTGGAATGTAAGTGAATGGAATGGAGTGGAGTGGAGTGGAGTATATTGGAATGGAATGGACTGGAATGGAATGGAATGGAACGAAGAAAAGTGTGCTGGGATTGTGGTAATGCACTACAGCCTGTGTGACAGAGGCAGATACATTCGAAAGAGAGTAGCAGAATGGAAGGGATTGGAATGTAATGGAATGGAATGGATTGGAGTGCAGTGGAGTGGTATTGAGTGGAGTGGAGTGGAATGCAGTGGAATGGAATGGAATGGAATGGAATGGAATGGAAAGGTGAAGTGAAATGTGAGCTGAACTGTGCCTATGAGCACCACCCTGGGTGACAGAGTGAGATCCTGTCAAAAGAAAGGAATGGAATGGAATGGAGTGGAATGGAATGGAATGGAGTAGAGTGGAGTGGAGTGGAGTAGAGTGGAGTGGAGTGGAGTGGAAAGGACTGGAAAGGAATGGAATGGAATGAAAGAAGTGGAGTGGACTGCAATGTAATGGAGTGGAGTGGAGAGGAGTGAAGTAGAGTGGAGAGGAGAGGAATGGAGTGGAATGGAATCGGATGTTACGGAATTTAGTGGAGTGGAGTGGAATGGAATGGAACAAAACAGAATTGAATGGAAAGGAATGGAGAAAAGTGTGCTGAGATTGTCCCACTGCGCTACAGCCTGTGTGACAGAGGGAGATACTGTTGACAGAAAGGAGTGGAATGGAAGTGATTGGAATGGAATGGAATGTATTGGAGTGGAGCAGAGCAGAATTGAGGGGAGAGGAGTAAATTGCAGTGGAATGAAATGGAAAGGAATCTAATGGAATGGAAAGGAATGGTATGTTGAAATGAAATGTGAGCTGAGATTGTGCCACTGCACAACACCCTGGGTGACAGAGTGATATCCTGTCAAAAGAAAGGAATGGAATGGAAAGGAGTGGAATGGAATGGAATGGAGTTGAGTGGAGTGGAGTGGAGTGAAGTGGAAAGGAGTGGAATGGAATGGATTGGAATGGAAAGCAGTGGGGTGGACTGGAATGGATTGGAGTCGAGTGGAGTGGAATGGTTTGGAGTGGAGTGGAGTGGATTGGATTGGAGTGCAGTGGAGTGGAATAGAGTGGAATAGAATGGAATGGAATGATGAAATAAAATGTGAGCAGTGATTGTGCCGCTGAGTTCCAGGCTGAGTGACAGAGTGAGATACTATTGAAAGAAAGGAATGGAATGGAAAGCAGTGGAATAGAATAGAATAGAATGGAATGGAATGGTGTGGACTGGAGAGGAGTGGAGTGGAGTGAAGTGGAGTGGAGTGGAATGGAGACGAATGGAAGGGGATGGAATGGAATGGAATGAAGTGGAGTGGAGTGGGATGAAGAGGGGTCCAGTGGAATGGAGCAGAATGGAATGGGTTGGAGTGGAATGGACTGGAGTGAAATGCAGTGGAGTGGAGAGGAGTGGAATGGAATGGAATTGAATGGAATGGAATCGGATGTAACAGAATGTTGTGGAATGGAGTCAAGTGGAATGGAATGGAATGGAATCGGATGTAACATAATGTTGTGAAATGGAGTCTAGTGGAATGGAATGCAACGGAGAGGAGTGGAGTAAGAGCAAAACGGAATGTAGTGGAATGCAGCAGAACGGAGTGGTATGGAACGGAATGGAACAAATGAAATTGGAGCTGAGATTGGGCTACTGCATTCCAGGCTGGGTATCAGAGTGAGATACTATCGAAAGAAAGGAATGAATGGAATGCACTGAAATGGAATGGAGTGGAGTGGAGTAGACTGGAGCGGAGTGAAGTGGAGTGGAGTGGAATGGTGAGGAACGGAAAGAGATGGAATGGAATTGAATGAAGTGGAGTGGAGTGGGGTGGAGTAGAGTGCAGAGTAATGAAGAGGAATGGAACGGGATGGTGTAGAATGGACTGAAGTGGATTGCAGTGGAGTGCAGAGGAGAGGAATGGAGTGGAGTGGAACCGGATGTAATGGAATGTAGTGGAGTGGAGTGGAGTGAAGTGGAACAGACTGGAATGGAATAGAATTGAATGGAATTCAATGGAGTGGAATGGAATGCAATGGAATGCAATAGAAAAGAATGTAATCCAATGGAAAGATGACATGCAATGTGAGCTGAGATTGTGCCACTGCACTCCAGCCTAGGTAACATAGTGATACCCTGTCGAAAGAAAGGAAGGGAATGCAATGGATTGAAATGAAATGGAATGGAATGGAATGGAGTGGAGTGAAGTAGAGTGGAGTGGAGTGGAGTAGAGTGGAGTGGAATGGAGTCGAATGGAAAGGGATGGAGTGGAATGGAAAGGAATGGAGTGGAGTGGAGTGAAATAGAATGGAATGGAAAGGTGTGGAATTGAATGCAATGGAATGGTGAAAAGAAATGTGAGGTGTGTTTGTGCTACAGCATTCCAGCCTTCGTGACAGAGTGAGATCCTGTGGAAAGAAAGGAATGGAATGGAACGGAGTGGAATGGAATGCAATGGAATAGAGGCGAGTGGAGTGGAGTGGAATGGAGTGGAGTGGAACTGAATGGAGTGGAATGGTGTGCAGTGGAGTGGATTAGAGTAGAATTGTGTGGAATGGAATGGAGTGCAATGGAATGCACTGGAGTGGAATAGAGTGAATTGGAATGGAATGGAGGGGAATGGAGTGGACTGGAATGGAAAGGATTGGAATGGAATGGAATGGAATAGAATGGAATGGAATGAAATGAAGAAATGTGTGCTGAGATTGTGACACTGCCCTACAGCCTGTGTGACAGACCAAGATCCTGTCATAAGAAAGAAGTGGAATGGAATGGAAAGGAATACAATGGAACAGAAAGGATTGGACTTTAGCAGAGTGGAATTGAGTGGAATGGAATGGAATGGAGCAAATTGGAGCGGAACAGAAGGGAATGGGGAATGGAATGGAATGGAATGGAATGAAGTGGACTGGAGTAGCGTTTAGTGGAGTGAAGTGGAGTGAAGTGTAATGGAGAGAAACGGAATGGGAAGGAATGGAATGTAATGAACTGGAGTGGAGTAGGTTGTAGTGGAGTGGAGTGGAATGGAGAGGAGTGGAATGGAGTGGAGTGGATTGTAGTGGAGAGGAGAGGAGTGGAATGGAGTGGAATGCAATTGGATGTAATGGAATGTAGAGGAGGGGAGTGGAGTGCAGTGGAACAGAGTGGAATGGAATGGAATTGAATGGCAGGGAATGGAAAGGAACAGAATGGAATGGAATTCAATGGAATGCAATGGAATAGAATGCAATGCAATGGAAAGTTGACATTGAATGTGAGCTGAGATTGTGCCACTGCACACTAGACTGGGTGACACAGTGATATCCTGTCGAAAGAAATGAATGGATTGCAATGAAATTATATGGAATGGAACGCAATGGGAAGGAGTGGCGTGGCGTCGAGGGCAGTGAAATAACATGGAATGGAATGTGATGGGATGGAATGGAATATAATGGAATGGAGAAAAGAAATGTGAGCTGAGATTGTGCCACTGCAATCCAGCTTTTGTTACAGAGTGAGATCCTGTGGAAAAAAAGCAATGGAATGGAATGAAGTGGAATGGAATGGGGTTGAGTGTAGTGGAGTGGAGTGGAATGGAGTGGAAAGGAATTGAGTGGAATGGAATGGAGAGGAGTGTAATGAGGTGGAGTGAAGTGGAATGGAGTGGAGTGGAGTGGAGTTGAAAGGACTGGAGTGGAATGGAATAAAATAGAACGGATTGGAATGAAGAAATTTGTGCTGAGATTTTGCCACTGCTCTATAGCCTGAGTCACAGAGGGAGATCCGGTCGAAAGAAAGGTGTGGAATGGAAGGGATTGGAATGGAATGGAATAGAATTTATTGGAGTGGAGGGGAGGGGAATTGAGTGGAGAGGAATGAAGTGGAATGGAATGGAAAGAAACGGAAAGGTGAAATGAAATGTGAGCTGAGATTGTGCCACTCAACAACAGCCTGGGTGACAGAGTGTGATCCTGTCAAAAGAAAGTAATGGAATGGAATGGAGTGGAATGCAACGGAATGGAGTGGAGGGTACTGTAGTGGAGTGGAAAGGAGTGGAATGGAATGGGGTGGAATGGAAAGGAGTGGAGTGAACTGGAATGGAATGGAGTGGAGTGGAGTGGAATGGGATGGAATAGAACGGAAAGAAGGGGAGTGGATGGGGGCAGAGTGGAGTGCAGTTGAATGAAGGGCAATAGAATGGGATAGAGTGGAATGGAGTGGAGTGGATTGCAGTGGAGTCGCGAGGAGTGGAATGGAGTGGAATAGAAAGGATGTAACGGGATGTAGTGGAGTGGAGTGGAACGGAATGGAATGGAATGGAATAGAATTGAATGGAATGGAATGGAATAGAATGGAATGCAATGGAATGAAAAGAATGCAATGGAATAGAATGCAATGGAATGTATAGTTGACATGTAATCTGAGCTGAGATTGTGACACTGCACTCCAGGAAAGGTGACGCAGTGATACCCTGTAGTAAGAAATGACTGGAAAGCAATAGAGTGAAATTGAATGGAATGAAATGGAATGTACTGGAATGGAGTATAGTGCAGCGGAGTGGAGTGGAGTGGATTGGAGTGCAAAGGAATAGAGTGGAGTGGAATTGAGTGGAGTGTGATGGAGTGGAGTGGAGTGCAGTGCAATGGATTGGAGTGGAATGGAATGGAGTGGAATGGAAAGGAATGTAGTGGAGTGAATGGAGTGGAATGGAATGGAGTGGAATGGAAGGGAATGGAGCGGAGTGAATGTAATGGAATGTAATGGAGTGGGGTGAAGTGGAGTGCAGTGGAGTGTAGTTGATTGGAGTGGAGAAGAATGGAAGGAAATGGAGTGGAAAGAAATGGAAAGGAGTGGAATGGAATGGAATGGAATGGAAAGGAATGAAATGGTGGGGAGTGGAGTGGAATGGAGTGGAGAGTAGAATGGAGTTGAACGGAGTGGAATGGAATGGAATGCAATGGAATTGAGCGTAGTGGACTGGAAAGCAGTGGACTGGAGTGGAATGGAATGGACTGGAGTGGAGTGGAGCGGAGTGGAGTGGAGTGGAATTGACAGGAATGCAGTGGAGTGGAATGGCGTGGAGCAGAATGAACTGGAGTGGAATGGAGTGGAGTGGAATGGAGTGGCATGGAATGGAGTGGAATGCAATGGAAACGAGTGGATTGGAATGGAATGGAAAGGAATCAAGTGGCGTGGAGTGTATTGGAGTGGCATGGAGAGGAATGGCATGTAATGGAATAGAGTGGAATGGAATGGAGTGGATTGGAAAGGAGTGGAGTAGGGTGAAGTGGAGTGGAGAGGAATGGAGTGGAGTGGAATGGAGTGAAATGGAGTGGAATGGAGTGGAGTGGAATGGAGTGAAATGGAGTGGAATGGAGTGGAGTGGAATGGAGTGAAATGGAGTGGAATGGAGTGGAGTGGAATAGAGAGAAATGGAGTGGAATGGAATGGAGTGCAATGGATTGGAGTGGAATGCAGGGAAATGGAATGGAGTGGATTGGAATGGAATGGAATGATCTGGAGTGGAATGGAGTGGAGAGGGGTAGAGTGGAGGGGAGTGGAATGGAGTGGAGTGGAATTGAGTGAAGTGAAATTGAGTGGAATGGAATGGAGTGGAGTGGAATGGAATGGAGTGGAATGCAGTGGGTTGGAGTGAGTTGGAGTGGAGTGTAGTTAGTGGAGTGAAGTGGAGTGGAAAGGAGGGGAATGGAATGAAATGGAATGGAATGGAATGAAATGGAATGGAGGGGAGTGGAGTGGAATGGAGTGTAGTAGAATGGAATGGAGAGGACTGGAGAGGAATGGAATGGAATGCAATGGAATGAAGTGGAGTGGAACGGAGTGGAGTGGAATGGAGTGGAGTGGAGTGGAATGGAATGCAGTGGAGTGGAGTGGAGTGGAATGGGATGGAATGCAGTGGAGTGGAATGGCGTGGAGTGGAATGAAGTGGAGTGGAATGGAGTAGAATGGAATGGACTGGCATGGAATAGAGGGGAATTGAATGCAATGGAGTGGATTGGAAAGGAATGGAAAGGAGGGGAGTGGAGTGGAGTAGACTTGTGTGGAGTGGAGTGGAATGGAGCTGAATGTACTTCAATGGAGTACAATGGAATGGAATGGAGTGGAATGGAATGGAATGATATGGGGTGGATTGGAGTGGAATATAGTGGAGTGGAGTGGAATGGAATGGAAGAGAATGGAATGGAGTAGAGTGTAATGGAATGGAGTGGAGTGAAGTGGAGTGGAATGGAATGGCATGGATTAGAGTGGAATGGAGTGGAGTGGATTAGAATGGAATGGAATGGAATGGATTGGAGTAAAATGGAATGGAATGGAATGGAGGGGAGTGGAGGGGGGTGGAGTGGAACGGAATTGAGTGAAGTGGAATGGAGTTGAATGGAATGTCGTGGTGTGGGATGGAGAGGAAGTGAATGGAGTGAAGCGGAGTGGAATGGAGTGGAAGGTAACGGAGAGGAATGGAGTCGAATGGTTTGGAATGGAGTGGAGTGGATTGGAGTGGAATGGTGTCGAATGGACTGGAATGGAGTGGAGTGGAGTGGAATGGAGTAGAGTGGAGTGGAATGGAATGGAGTGGAGTGTAGTGGAGTGGAATGGGGACGAATGGAATGGGACGGAGTGGAATGCAACGGAGTTGAGTGGAGTATCGTGGAGTGAAATAGAATGGAAAGGAATGGGATGGAATGGAATGCAATGGAATGCTGAAAGGAAATGTGAGCTTTTATTGTTCCACTGCACTCCAGCCTTTGTGTCGGAATGAAATCCTGTGGAAACAAAGGAAAGGAATGGAATGGAATGGAACGGAATGGAATGGAAAGGAATGGAATGGAATACAATGGAGTGTAGTGGTATGGAGAGGAGTGTAGTGTAGCGGAGTATAATGGATTAGAGTGTAATGGAGTGGAGTGTTGTGTAGTAGAGTGGAATGGAGTGGAATGGAATGGAGTGGAAAGGAATGGAGTGGAGTGGAATGGAACGGAGTGGAGTGGAGTGGAATGGAATCGAATGGAATGAAATGGAATGGAATGGAATGAAGAAATATGGGCAGTGATTTTGCCACTGCGCTGGAGCCTGTGTGACAGGGGGGATCCTGTCGATAAAACAGAGTGGAATGGAAGGGATTGGAATGGAATGGAATGGAATGTATTGGAGTGGAATTGAGTGGAGTGGAATGCAGTGGAATGGAATGGAATGGAATGGAATGGAATGGTGAAATGAAATGTGAGCTGAGATTGTGCCACTACACTCCAGGCTGGGTGACAGAGTGAGATACTCTCGAAAGAAAGAAATAGAATAGAAAGAATTGGAATGGAGTGGATTGCAGTGGACTGAAGTAGACTGGAGTGGAATGGAGTGGACTGAAGTAGACTGGAGTGGAATGGAGAGGAATGGAATGGAATCAGACGTAAAGGATTGGAATGATGTGGAGTGGAGTGGGGAGGAGTGGAGTGCAGTGGAACGGAGCGGAATGTAATGGGATGGAGTGGAGTGGAGTGCAGTGGAGTGGAGTGGAGTGCAGTGCAGTGGAGCAGAGAGGAGTGGAATGGAGTGGAATGGAATTGGATTTAAAGGAATGTACTGGAGCGGAGTGGAGTGGAGTGGAAAGGAGTGGAATGGAATGGAATTGAATGTAATGGAAATGAAAGGAATGGAATGGAATGCAATGGAACTCAATGCAATAGAATGCTGTTCAATAGAAAGTTGACATGTAATGTGAGCTGAGATTGTCCCTAAGCACTCCAGCCTGTTTGACAGTGATATCCTGTCGAAAGAAAGGAATGGAATGCAATGGAGTGAAATGGAATGGAATGGAATAGAGTGGAGTGGAGTAGAATGGAGCGGAATGGAGAGGAATAGAGTGGAATGGAATGGGACGCAGTGGAATGGAATGGAGTGGAGTGGAGTGGAGTGGAATGAAATAGAATGAAATGGAATGGGATGGAATGGAATGCAATGGAATGAAGAACAGAAATGTGAGCTGAGATTGTGTCACTGCACTCCAGCCTTAATGACAGAGTGAGATTCTGAGGAAACAAAGGAATGGATTTGAAAGGAGTGGAATGGAATGGAATGTAGTGCAGTGGAGTGGAGTGGAATGGAGTGGAGTGGAGCGGAATGGAATGGAATGGAATGGAAGGGAATGGAATGGAATGGAGTGGAGTGGAGTGGAATAGAGAGGAGTGCACTGGAATGAGGTGGAGTGTAGTGGAAGGGAAGAGAATGCAATGGAATGTAGTGGAGTGGAATGAAGTGGAAGGGAATAGAATGAAATGGAATTCAGTGGAGTGGAATTGAGTGGATTAGAATGGAGAGGAGTGGAATGAATTGAAGTGGAATGGATTGGCTTGGAATGGAAAGGAATGGAATGGAGTGGAGGGGAGTGGAGGTGAGTGGAGTGGCATGGAATAGAATGGAGTGGCACGTAATGGAATGGAGTCAAATGGAATCCAGTGGATTGGAATGAACTGTTGTGGAGTGGAATGGAGTGGAGTGGAATGGATTGGAATGGAGTGTAGTGGAGTGGAATGGAGTGGAGTGGAGTGGAATGGAGAGGAGTAGAGTGGAATGGAAAGGAATGCAATGGAACGAAGTGGTGTGGATTGGATTGCAGTGAAATGGAGTACAGTGGAATCTAATGGAGTGGAGTGGAGTCGAGTGGAATGGAATGGAATAGAATGGAATGGAATGGCATGGAATGGAGTGGAGTAGAGTGGAGTGGAATGGAAGGGAGTTGAGTGGAATGGAGTGGAAAGGAATGGAGTGGAGTGGATTGGATTGGAATGGACTGGAACGGAGACGAATGGAATGAAGTGGAACGGAATTGACTGCAATGGAATTGAATGGAATGGAATGGAGAGGAGTGGAGTGGAATGGAGTGGAAATCAATGGAATGGAGTGGAATGGAAGGGAATGGAGATAAGTGGATTTGAATTGACTGAAGTGGATTGGAGTGGAGTGGAGTGGAGTGGCATGGAATGCAATGCAGTGGAATGGAACGCAATGGAGTGGAATGGAATGGAATAAAATGGAATGGAGTGGAGTGGAGAGGAATGGAGTGGAGTGGAGTGTAATGGAGGGGAGTAAAGAGGAACAGAATGGAATGGAATGGAAAGGAGGAAAGTGCAATTCTATGGAGTGGAGCGGACATGAATGGAATGGAGTGGAGTTGAGTGATGTGGAGTAGAGCGGAAAGGAATGGAATGGAATGCAGTGGAGTGGAATGGTGTGGAGTGGAGAGGAATGTAATGGAATGTAATGGAGTGGAATGAAATGGAGTGGACTGGAATGCAGTGGAATGGAGTGGAGTGGAATGGAGTGGGTTAGAGAGGAGTGGAGTGGAGTGGAATGGAAGGGAACGGAAAGGAATGGAGTGGAACGGAATGGAATGGAGTGGATTGAAATTGAATGGAATGGAATGGAGTGCAGTGGAGTGGAAGGGAGTGGAATAAAATGGAGTAAAGTGCAGTGGAATGGAGTGGAGTGGAGGGGAGTGGAATAAAATGGAGTACAGTGCAGTGGAATGGAGTGGACTGGAGTGGAGTGGATTGGAGTGGAGTAGATTGAAATGGAATGGAAAGGAATGGAGTGGAGTGGAATGGTGTGGAGTGGGGTGGAAAGAAATGGAACAGAATGGAATAGAGAGGAATGGAATGGCATGTAGTGTAGAGGAGTGAAGTGGAAACGAATGGAATTGAATGGAATGGAATGGAGTGGAGTGGAGTGGAGTAGAATGGAGTAGAGTGGAGTGGAATGCAGTGAAGTAGACTGTAGAGTAATGGAGTGTAGTGGAATGGAATGGAATGGAATGGAATGGAAGCTGAGATTGTGCTACTGTGCTCCAGGCTATGTGACAGAGTGAGATACTAATGAAAAAAAGGAATGGAATGGAATAGAATGGAGTGGACTGCATTGGAACGGAGTGGAATGAAGTGGAGTGGCGTGGAATGGAGAGAACTGGAATGGGATGGAACAGAATGGCATGGATTGAAGTGGAGCAGAGTGAGGTGGAGTGGAATACAGTGCAATGGAGATGAATGCAATGGGATGGCGTGAAATGGAGTGGAGTGGAATGCAGTGGAGTGTAGAGTGTAAAGGAGAGGAATGCAATTGGATGTAACGGAATGTAGTGGAGTGGAGTGGAGTGGAATGGAATGAAATGGAACAGAGCAGAGCCGGGCGAGCTGAATGGAGTAGAACGGAAAGGAATGGAATGGAATGGAATGGGAGCTGAGATTGTGCCACTGTGCTCCAGGCTGAGAGACAGAGTGAGATACTCTCGAAAGAAAGGAAAATAATGCAATGGAGTAAAATGGAATAGAATGGAGTAGAGTGGATTGGAGTGAAGTGGAATAGAACGGAATGGAATGCAATGGAATGCAGTGGATTGGAGTGAAGTGGACTGGAGTGGAATGGAGAGAAATGGAATGGGATGGAATGGAATGGAATGAACCGGAGTTGATTGAGGTAGAGAGGATTCCAGTGGAATGGAGCGGAATGGAAGAGAACGAGTGGAATGGAGAGGAGAGGACTGCAGCAGAGTGGAGAGGAGTGGAATGGAGTGGAATGGATTCTGACGTAATGGAATGTAGTGGAGTGGAGTAGAGTTGAGTGGAACAGAGGGGAATAGTACAGAATTGAAAGAAATGGAATGGAACGGAGTGGAATGGAATGGAATTGAAAGGAATGGAGTGGAGTGGAGTGGAAGTGAGTAGAATGGAGTGGAGTGGAGTGGAAGGGAGTAGAATGGAATGGAGTGGAGTGGAGTGGAATGGAATGGAATGGAGTGGAGTGGAATGATATGGAGTGGAATGGAATGGAGTGGGATGGAGTGGAATGGAGTGGAATGGGGTGGAATTCAATGGAGAAGACTGGAGTGGAAAGGAATTGTACGGAGTGGAGTAAAATGCAATGGAATCGAATGGAGTCGAGTGGAGTGGAGTGGAATGGAGTGGAGTGGACTGGAATGGAGTGGAATGGAGTTGAATGGAACGAAATGTAATGGCATGGAATGGAGTGGAATGGAGTGGAATGGCGTGAAATACATTGGAGTCTACTTAAACGTAATGGAATGGAATGGAATGGATTGGAGAGGGAAAGATTGGAGTGGAGTGGAGTGGAATAGAATGGAGTGGAGTGGAATGCAGTGAAAACGAATGGAGTGGAATGGAATGGAAAGGAGTGGAATTCAATGGAATGGAATGGCATGGATTGGAAACGGAGTGGAGTGGAGTAGAATGAATTGGAAAGGAATGCAATGGAGTGGAGTGGAGTGGTTTGGAAAGGAATGGCATGGAATGGAGTGGAGTGGAATGGACGGGAATGGAATGGAGTGGAATGAAGTGGAGTGGAGAGGATTGGAATGGAGTGGAACGGTCTGAAAGGAGTGGAATGGAATGGAATGGAATGGAATGGAATGGAGTAGATTGGAATGAAGTGGAAAGGCATGGAATGGAGAAAATTAGAGTAGAATGGAGTGGAGTGGCGTGGAATGGAAGGGAGTGGAGTGGCGTTGACAGGAGTGGATTGGAATGTAGTGGATGGAGTAGAGTGGAAGGGAGTGGAATTATATGGAATGGAATGGATTGGATTGGAGTGAAAGAGAGTTGAGTGGAGTTGAATGTAGAGGAATTGAAAGAAGTGGAAAGGAGTGGAGTGGAGTGGATTAGAGTGGATTGGAATGGAATAGAGTGGAGTGGAAAGGTGTGGAAATGAATGGAAGGGAAGGGAAAGGAAAGGAACTGAATGGAATGGAATGTAGTGGGGTGGAGAGGAGTGGAGTGGACTGGAGTGGAGTGGAATCGAATGGTGTGTATTGGAGTGGAATGTATTGGAGTGGAGGGTAATGGACAGGAATTGAGTGGAGTGGAGTGGAGTGAAATAGATCGGAATGGCATGGAATTGAATGGAATGGAGTGGATTGGAATTGAGTGGAGTGGAGTCGATTGGAGTGGTGAGGAATGGAATGGAGCAGCATGGAGTGGAGCACAGTGGAATTCAATGGAGTGGATTGGAAAGATGAGGAGTGGACTGACGATGAGTGAAGTGGAATGGAATGGAGTGGAGTGGAGTGGAGTAGAGTGGAGTGGAGAGCAGAGGAGTCACATGGAATGGAATGGAATGGAATGCAATGGAAGGTGAGATTGTGCCACTGCTCTCCAGGGTGAGTGACAGAGTGTGATACTCTCGAAAGAAAAGAATGGAATGGAATGCAGTGGAATGGAATGGAATGCAATGCAGTGCATTGGAGTGGAGTGGAGTGAAGTGAAGTGGATTGGAATGGAATTGAGAGGAATGGAATGGGACGGAATGGAATGGAATGAAGTGGACTGGAGTGGGGTGGATTTGAGTGCAATGGAATGGAGCAGAATGGAATCGGATGGAGTGGAATGGAGTAGAGTGGAGTGCAGTGGAGTGGAAAGGAGTGCAATGGAGTGGAATGGAATCAGAAGTAATGGAATGCAGTGGAGTAGAGTGGAGTAGAGTGGAAGGGAACTGAACAGGAAGGAGGAAAGCGGAGTGGAATGGAACGGAACGGGAGGTGAGATGGCGCCACTGCACTCCAGGCTGGGTGACTGAGTGAGATGTTCTCTAAATAAAGGAGTGGAATGGAAAGCAGTAGAACGGAATGGAATGGAATGGAGTGGAGTGGAGTGGAATGCAGTGAAGAGGAATGGAGTGAAATGGAGAGGAAAGGAATGGGATGGAAGGGAAATGAATGAATTGTAATGGAGTGCGGTGGAATGCATTGCAGTGGAACGGAGCAGAGTGGAATGGAAAGGAGTGGAATGGAGTGGAGTGGAGTGTACTGGAGAGGAGAGGATTGGAATGGACTGGAATGGAATTGGATGTAATGGAACGTAGAAGTGTGGAGTGGAACGGAGTGGACAAGAGTGGAATGGAATGGAATGGAATGGAAAGGAATGGAGTGGAATGGAATGGAATGGAATGGAATGGAATGGAATGAAATGGAGTGGAGTGGAGTGAAAAGGAGTGGAGTGGAGTGGAGTGGAATATGATAGAATGGAGAGGAGGGGAATGGAGCAGAATGAAATGGAGTGCAGTGGAATGGAGTGGAGTGGAATGGAATCAAAAGGAGTGGAATGGAACGGAGTGCAACAGACTGGAATGGAGTGGACTGTAGTGGAATTTAGTGGAACGGGCTGGAATGGAGTGGAATGGAATGGATTTGAGAGGAATGGAATGGAATGGAGTGGAATGGAATGGTGTGGAATGGAATGGAATAGAGTGGAATGAAATGGAGTGGAGTGGAGTGGAATGGATTGAAGTGGAATGGAATGGGTTGGAGTGTAAAGGAATGGAGTGGAGGGGATTAGAGTGAAGTGGAATGAAATGGATTTGAGTAGAGTGAAGTTTTGGTGAGTGGCATGGAAGGGATTGGAATAGAATGGAAAGGAGTGGAGTGGAATGGAATGGAATGGAATTCTATGGAATTCAATGGAATGGAATGAAATGGAGTAGAGTGGAGAGGAATGTATTGGAGTGGAGTGGAATGGAGTGGAGTGGAGACGAGTGGAAAGGAATGGAGTGGATGGAAAGGAGTGGAGTGGAGTCGAATGGTATGGAGTGGTGTGGAGTGGAGTGGAATAGAGTGGAAAGGAATACAGTGGAATGGAGTGTTGTGGAGAAGAGTGGAGTGGAGTGAAATGGAGTGGAATGGAGTGGAGTGGAGTGGAGTGGAATGGAGTGGAATGGAGTGGAGTGGAGTGGAGTGGAATGGAGTGGAAAGGAGTGTAGTGGAGTGAAGTGGAGAGAAGTGGAATAGGGTGGATTGGAGTTTACAGGAGGGGATTGGAATGGATTGGCGTGGAATGGAATTGAAAGAAATGGAATGGTGTGGAGTGGAGTGGAGAGGAGAGGAATGGAATTTAATGAAATGGAATGGAGTGAAGTGGAGACGAATGGAAAGGAGTGGAAGGGAGTGGAGAGGAGTGAAATGGAGTGGAGTTCAGTGGAGTGGTGAGGATAGGAGTGGAGTGGAGTGGGGTTGAGTGGAGAGAAATTAAGTGGGGTGTAGTGGAATTTACTGGTGTCGAAAATAATGGAAAGGAGTGGAATGGAATTGAGTAGAGTGGAATGGAACAGAGTGGAGTGGATTGGAATGGAATGGAATGGAGTGGTAGTGCAGTGCAGTAAAGAGGAATGGAGTGGTGTGCAATGGAGTGTAGTGGAGTGGAATGGAGTGGATTGTATTGGATCGGAGTGCAGAGGACTGGCACGGAATGGGATGGAATGGATTGAAGAGGAGTGGAATGAGAGGACTGGAGGGGAATGGTGTGGAAATGAAAGAAACGGAATGGAGTGGAGTGGAGTGAAATGGAACAGAGTGGAGTGGAATGGTGTGGAATGGAATGGACTGGAAAGGAGTGGAATAGAATGGAATGGAAAGTAGTGGAATGGAGAGGAGTGGAGAGGGGTGCAGTGGAGAGGATTGTTGTGTTGTGGAGAGGGGTTGAGTGGAGAGAAGTGGAGTGGGGTGTAGTGGAGTTTACAGAAGTGGAAGGTAATGGAATGGAATGGAATGGAATGGAATAGAGTGGAATGAAAAGGAGTGTAGTGAAGTGGAATGGAATGGAGTTCAGTGGAGTGGAGTAAAGAGGAACGGAGTGGAGTGGAATAGAGTGTAGTGGAGTGGAATGGAGTGGAGTGGAATGGAGTGGAGTGTATTGGAGTGGAGTGCAGAGGTGTGGCATGGAAAGGTATGGAATGGATTGTAGTGGAGTGGAAAGGAGAGAAGTGGAGTGTAATGGCGTGGAATGGAAAGCAGTGGAGTGGAATGCAGTGAAGTCGAATGGAATGGCATGGAGTGGAATGATGTGGAATGGAATGGCATGGAGTGGAATGATGCGGAATGGAATGTAGTGGAGTGGAGTGGAATGGAATGGAATGGAATGCAGTGGAATGGAGAGGAGTGGAGTGGAGTGGAGGGGAATGGAGTGGAATGGAGTGAAATGCAATAGAGTGTAGTGGAGGGGAATGTAGTGGAGTGGAGTGGAGTGGTGTGGAGTGGAGTGGAATGTAATGGAATGGAATGGAATGGAGTGGAGGGGAATGGAGTGGAGGGGAATGGAGTGAAGTGGACTGGAGCACAGTGGAGTGGAGTGAAATAGAATGGAGTGGAGGAGAGTGGTGTGGAATGTACTGGAGGGGAGTGAAAAGGAGTGGAGCGAAGTCGAGTGCAGTGGAAAGGATTGGAGAGCATTGGAGGGGAGTGATGTGGAATGGAATGGAATGGAGTGGAGTGGAATGCAGAGGAGTGGCATGGAATGGTATGGAATGGAATGGATTGGAGTGGAATGGAGGGAGTAGAATGGACTGCCGTGCAATGGACTGGAGTGGAATAGAGTGCCATGAAATTGAATTGAATGGAATGGATTGGAATGAAGTGGAGTAGAATGAAATGGTATGGAATGGAGTGGAGTGGAGTGGGGTTTATTGGATAGAAGTTAAGTGGCGTGGAGTGGATTTTACTGGAGTGGAAAGTAAAAGAATGGAGTGGTATAGAGTGGAATGGAATGCAGTTGAGTGGAGTAGAATGGAACGGAGTGGACTGGAGTGGAATAAAGAGGAATGGAGTGGAGTGGGATGGACTGGAGTGGAATGGAATAGAATGGAAAGAAGTGTCGTTGAGTACAGAGGACTGGAATGGAGTGGAATGGAGTGGAGAATAATGGAGTTGAGTGGAATGGAATGGAATGGAATGGAATGGAATGAAGTAGAGTGGAATGGAAGGGAGTTGAGTTCAGTGGAGTGGAGTGGAGTGGGGTGGACTTGAGTGCAGTGGAATGGAGCTGAATGGAATGGGATGGAGTGGAATGGAGTGGGATGGAGTGGAATGGAGTGAAATGGAATGGAATGGAGTGGAGTGGAGAGCAGTGCAATGGAATGTAATGACATGGATTGGAGTGGAACGGAATGGAGTGGAGTGGAGTGAAATATACTAGAATGGAGTAAGATGGAATTGAATGCAATGGAATGTTGAAAAGAAATGTGAACAGAGATGGTGACACTGCAATCCAGCATTTGTGACAGAGTGAGATCCTGTGGACAGAAAGGAAATGAGTGGATTGGAGTTGATGGAATGGAGTGGAGTGGAATGAAAAGGAACAGAATGGAGAGGAGAGGTGTGGAGTGCAGTGGAGTGGAGTAGGGTTGAGTGGAGAAAAGTTAAGCATGGTGGAGTGGAGTTTACAGGAATTGAAAGTAATGGAATGGAGTGGAATGGAATGGAAAAGAGTGGAAAGGAATGTAGTGGAGTGGAGTGGTATGGAATGGATTGAACTGGAGTGGAGAAAAGAGGAATGGAGTGGAGAGGAATGGAGTGTATTGGAGTGGAATGGAGTGCAATGTATTCGAGTGGCGTGCAGAGGAGTGGCATGGAATGGAATTGAATGGATTGTAGTGGATTGGAATGGAGTGTAGTGGAATGGAATGGGATGGAATGGAATGGAGTGGAGTGGAATGGAATAGAATGGAATGGAGTGGAATGGAGTGGAGACAAATGGAGTGTAGTAAAATGGAATGGAACGGAATGGAATGGAATGGAGCAGACTGGAATGGAAGGGAGTGCAGTGGAGTGGGGTGGAGTGGAGTGCAAAGGAATGGAGCTGAAATTAATGCGATGGAGTGGAAAGCATTAGAATGGAATGGAATGAGGTGGAATGCAGTGAAATGGAATAGAATGAAGTGTAGTGGAGTGGAATGGAGTGTGGTGGAGTGGAATGGAGTAGAATGAAATGGAACGGAATGCAATGGAATGGAATGGAATGGAATGCAATGGAATGGAATGGAATGGAATGGAATGCAATGGAATGGAATGGAATGGAATGCAATGGAATGGAATGGAATGGAATGCAATGGAATGGAATGGAATGGAATGGAATGGAATGGAGTACACTGGAATGGAGAAGAGTGGAATGGAGTAGAGAGGAATGGAATGGAGAGGAGTGGAATGGAATGGAATGGAATGAATGGAGTGGAATGGAATGGAATGGAATGGAATCGAATCGAATCGAATCAAATGGAGTGGAATGGAGTGGAGAGGAGTGGAATGGAACGGAATGAAACGGAATGGAATGTAGTGGAGAGGAGTGGAATGGAGTGGGGTGTAGTGGAATGAAGTGGAGCGTAGTGGAATGCAGTGGAGGGGAATGGAATGGAATGTAGTGGAATAGAGAGGAGTGGAGTGGAGTGGAATGGAGTGGAGTGGAGTGAAATGCAATGGAGTCTAGTGGAGGGGAAATGAGTGGAGTGGAGTGGAGTGGTGTGAAGTGGGGTGGAGTGGAATGTAATGCAATGGAATGGAATGGAGGTGAAAGGAGTGGAGTGGAATGGAGCAGAGTGGAGTGGAGTAGAATAGAATGGAGTGGAGGAGAGTGGTGTGGAATGTACTGGAGTGGAGAGAAAAGGAGTGGAGTGAAGTCGAGTGGAGCGGAAAGGATTGGAGTGCAGTGGAGTGGAGTGAAGTGGAATGGAAAGGAATGGAGTGGAGTGGAATGCAGAGGAGTGGCATGGAATGGTATGGAATGGAAATAATTGAAGTGGAATGGAGGGAGTAGAATGGACTGCCGTGCAATGGACTGGAGTGGAATAGAGTGGCATGGAATTGAATGGAATGGAATGGAGTGGAGTGGAATGAAATAGAATGGAATGGAGTGGGGTGGAGTGGAATGGAGCGGAGTGGCGTTGAGTAGATAGAAGTTAAGTGGGGTGGAGTGGATATTAGTGAGGTCGAAAGTAAAGGAATGGAGTGGAAAGGAATGGAATAGAGTGGAATGGAATGGAGTGGACTGGAGTGGAATAAAGAGGAATGGAGTGGAGTGGAATGAATTGGAGTGGAATGCAATAGAATGGAACGGAGTGGACTTGAGTGGAGAGGACTGGAAATGAGTGAAATGGAGTGGAGAGGAATGGAGTGGAGTGGAATGGAATGGAATGGAATAGAGTTGGAATGTAAGGGAGTGGAGTTCCGTGGAGTGGAATGGAGTGGGGTGGACATGAATGCAGTGCAATGGAGCTGAATGGAATGGGATGGAGTGGTACGGAGTGGAATGGAATGGAGTGGAATGGAGTGGAGTGCAGTGTAATAGAATTGAATGACATGGATTGGAGTGGAACGGAATGGAATGGAGTGGAGTGGAGTGAAATATAATGGAATGGATTCAGATGGAATTGAATGCAATGGAATGCTGTAAAGAAATGTGAACTGAGATGGTGACACTGCAATCCAGCATTTGTGACAGAGTGAGATCCTGTGGACAGGAAGGAAATGAATGGAATTGAATTGATGGAATGGAATGGAATGGAGTGGGGTGGAATGTAATGGAATGGAATGGAGTGGAGAGGAGTGGAGTGGAGTAGTGTTGAGTGGAGAGAAGTTAAGTGTGGTGGAGTAGAGTTTACAGTAGTCAAAAGTAATGGAATGGAGTGGAATGGAATAGAACAGAGTGGAAAGGAATGTAGTGGAGTGGAGTGCTATGGAATGGATTGGACTGGAGTGGAGTAAAGAGGAATGGAGTGGAGAGGAATGGAGTGTATTGGAGTGGAACGCAGTGGATTGTATTGGAGTGGCGTGCAGAGGAGTGGCATGGAATGGAATTGAATGGATTGTGGTGGAGTGGAATGGAGTGGATTTGAATGGAATGGGATGGAATGGAATGGAATGCAGTGGAATGGAATAGAATGGAATGGAGTGGAGTGGAGTGGAGAAGACTGGAATGGAGTGGAATGGAGTGCAGTGGATTGGAGACAAATGGAGTGGAGTATAATGGAATGGAATGGAATGGAATGTAGTAGAGTGGAATGGAAGGGAGTAGAGTGGAGTGGAGTGGGGTGGAGTGGAGTGCACAGGAATGGAGCTGAATGTGAAGCGATGGAGTGGAAAGGAGAGGAATGGAATGGAATGGAGTGGAATGCAGTGGAATGGAATGGAATGAAGTGTAGTGGAGTGGAATGGAGTGTGGTGGAGTGGAATGGAGTAGAATGGAATGGAATGGAATGGAATGGAATGGAATGGAATGGAGGGCAGTGGAATGGAAAGGAGTGGAAAGGAGTAGAGAGGAATGGAATGGAATGGACTGGAATGGAATGGAATGGAGTGGAGAGGAGAGGAATGGAATGGAATGGAATGGAATGCAATGGAATGGAGAGGAGAGGAGTGGAATGGAGTGTAGTGTAGTGGAATGTAGTGGAGTGTAGTGGAATGTAGTGGAGTGGAGAGGAATGGAATGGAAAGGAATAGAATGTAGTGGATTGGAGAGGAGGGGAGTGGACTGCACTGGAATGGAGTGGAGTGGAGTGAAATGCAATGGAGTGTAGTGGAGGGGAATGTAGTGGAGTGGAGTGGTGTGGATTTGCTGGAGTGGGATGTAATGGAATGGAATGGAATGGAGGGGAATGGAGTGGAGTGGAACGGACAGAGTGGAGTGGAGTGGAATAGAATGGAGTGGAGGAGAGTGGAGTGGAATGTACTGGAGTGGAGTGAAAAGGAGTGGAGTGAAGTCGAGTGGAGTGGAAAAGATTGGAGTGCAGTGGAGTGGAGTGAAGTGGAATGGAATGGAATGGAGTGGAGTGGAATGCAGAGGTGTGGCATGGAATGGTATGGAATGGAATGGATTGGAGGGGAATGGAGGGAGTAGAATGGAATGGAATGGAATGGAATGGAAAGAAATGGAATGGAATGGAATGGAATGGAATGGAATGGAATGAAATGGAATGGAACGGAATGGAATGGAGTGCAGTGGAATGGAGAGGAGTGGAATGGAGTGCAGTGGAATGGAGACGAGTGGAATGGACTAGATAGGAAAGGAATGGAATGGAGTGGAATGGAATGGAATGGAATGGAATGCAATGGAGAGGAGTGGAATGGAATGGAATGGAATGGAAAGGAAGGGAGAGGAGTGGAATGCAGTGGAGTGCAGTGGAATTTAGTGGAGTGTAGTGGAATGTAGTGGAGTGGAGTGAAATGAAATGGAATGGAATGGAATGCAGTGGATTGGTGTGGAGTGGAGTGGATTGGAGTGGAGTGGAGTGGAGAGGAGTAGAGTGGAGTGGAGTGCAATAAAATGGAATGAATGGTATGGAGTGAAGTGGAGTGGAATGGAACAAAGAGGAATGGAATCGAGTGGAATGGAATGGAGTGGAGTGGTGTGGAATGAAATGGACTGGAGTGGAGTAAAATGGAATGGAGTACAGTGGAATGAAGTGGAATGCAATGGAGTGTAGTAGAATGGAGTGGAAAGGGATGGAGCGGAATACAAGGGAATGGAGTGGAATGGAGTGGAGTGGAGTGGAATGGCATGGAATGGACTTGAATGGAGTGGAATTGAATGGAATGGAATGGAGTGGAGTGGAGTGGGAGGTAGTGGAATGTAGTGAGGGAAACGAGTGGCATGTAATGGAATGGCATTTAATGGAGTGGGGTTGAGTGGAATGCAGTGGATTGTATTGGAGTGGAGTGCAGAGGGGCTGCATGGAATGGAATGGATTGTAGTGGAGTGGAATGGATTGCAGTGGAGTGTAATGGCGTGGAATGGAACGGAATGGAGTGGAATGGAGTGGAGTGGAGTGGAATGGCATGGAGTGCAATGGAATGGCATGGAGTGGAATGTTGTGGATTGGAATGGAGTGGAGTGGAATGGAATGGAAAGGAATATAGTGGAATGGAGAGGATGGAGTGGAGTGGAGTGGAATGTAATGGAGTGGAGTGAAATGCAGTGGAGTGTAGTGGGGGTGAATGTAGTGAAGTGGAGTGTTGTGGAGTGGGTTGGAGTGGAATGGAATGGAATTGAATGGAATGGAGAGGAGGGGTATGCAGTGGAGTGGACTGGAGAAGAGTGGAGTGGAGTGGAATAGAATGGAGTGGTGGAGAGTGGTGTGGAATGTACTGGAGTGGAGTGAAAAGGAGTGGAGTGAAGTCGAGTGGAGTGAAGTGGAATGGAATGGAATGGAGTGGAGTGGAATGTAAAGGAGTGGCATGGAATGGTATGGAATGGAAGGGATTGGAGTGGAATAGAGGGAGTAGAATGGACTGCTGTGTAATGGACTGGAGTGGAATAGAGTAGCGTGGAATTGAATGGAATGGAATGGAATGGAATGGAATGAAATGGAGTGGAGTGGAATGAGATGGAATGGAATGGTGTGGAGTGGAATGGAGTGGAGTGTGGTTGAGGGGAGATAATTTAAGTGGGGTGGAGTGGATTTTACTGGAGTCGAAAGTAAAGGAAAGGAGTGGAATGTAATGGAACAGAGTAGAATGGAATGGAGTGGAGTGGAAAGGAACGGAGTGGACTGGAGTGGAGTAAAGAGGAATGGAGTGGAGTGGAATGGAATAGAAGGGAATGGAGGGGAGTCGAGTGGAGAGGAATGGAATGGAGTGGAATGGAGTGGAGAGGAATGGAGTGGAGTGGAATGGAATGGAATGGAACGGAATGGAATGGAACGGAATGTAATGGAATGGAATGGAATGGAATGGAGTAGAGTGGAATGTAAGGGAGTGGAGTTCAGTGGAGTGGACTGGAGTGGGGTGGACTAGAGTGACGTGGAATGGAGATGAATGAAATGGGATGGAGTGGAATGGAGTGCAAAGGAATGGAATGGAGTGGAATGGAGTGGAGTTCAGTGTAATGGAATGCAATGACATGGATTGGAGTGGAAGGGAAAGGAATGGAGTGGAGTGGAGTGAAATATATTGGAATTGAATAAGATGGAATTGAATGCAATGGAATGCTGAAAAGGAGTGTGAGCTGAGATGGTGACACTGCATTCCAGCATTTGTGACAGAGTGAGATCCAGAGGACAGAAGGGAAATGAATGGAATGGAATTGATGGAATGGAATGGAATGGAGTGGAGTGGAAAGAAATGGAATGTAATGGAGTGGAGAGGAGTGGAGTGGAGTGGAGTAGTATTGAGTGGAGAGAAGTTAAGTGTGGTGGAGAAGAGTTTACTGAGTCGAAAGTAATGGAATGGAGTGGAATGGAATGGAAAAGAGTAGAGAGGACTGTAGTGGAGTGGAGTGGTATGGAATGCATTGGACTGGAGTGGAGTAAAGAGGAAAGGAGTGGAGAGGAATGGAGTGTATTGGAGCGGAATGGAGTGGAGTGTATTCGAGTGGCATGCAGAGGAGTGGCATGGAATGGAATTGAATGGATTATAGTGGAGTGGAATGGAGTAGAGTGGAATGGAATGGGATGGAAAGGAATGGAGTGGAGTGGACAGGACTGGAATGGAGTGGAATGGAGTGGAGACAAATGGAGTGGAGTATAACGGAATGGAATGGAATGGAGTAGAGTGGAATGGAATGAAGTGCAGTGGAATGGAGTGGGGTGGAGTGGAGTGCAGAGGAATGGAGCTGAATGTAATCCGATGGAGTGGAAAGGAGTGGAATGGAATGGAATGGAGTGGAATGCAGTGGAATGGAATGGAATGAAGTGGAGTGGAGTGGAAAGGAGTCTGGTGGAGTGGAATGGAGTAGATTGGAATGGAATGGAATGGAGTGCAGTGGAATGGAGAGGAGTGGAATGGAGTAGAGAGGAATGGAATGGAATGGAGTGGAATGGAATGGAATGGAGTGGAATGGAATGGAATGGAATGGAATGGAATGGAATGGAATGGAATGGAATGGAGTGGAATGCAATGGAATGGAATGGAATGGAATGGAATGGAATGGAATGGAATGGAATGGAATGAAACGGAATGGAATGGAACGGAATGGAGTGGAGAGGAGTGGAATGGAATGGAATGGAATGGAATGGATTGGAGTGGCATGGAATGGATTGGAGTGGAGATCAGTGGAATGGAGTGGAGTACAGTGGAATGCGGTGGAGTGGATTGAAATGGAATGGAATGGAATGGAATGGAGTCGAGTGGTATGGAGTGGAATGGATTGGTGTGGAGTGGACTGGAGAGGAGTAGAGTGCAGTGGAGAGCAATAAAATGGAATGAATGGTATGGAGTGGAGTGGAATGGAGTGGAGTGGAGTGGAAAGGAGAAGAATGGATTGGAGTGGAATGGAATGGAGTGGAGTGGACTGAAGTTGAGTGGAGTGGAGTGAAATGAAATGGAGTAGAGTGGAATGAAGTGGAATGCAATGGAGTGGGATGGAGTGGTGTGCAATAAAAGGGAATGGAGTGGAATGGGGTAGAGTGGAGTGGAATGGCGTGGAATGGACTGGAATAGAGTGGTATTGAATGGAATGGAATGGAGTGGAGTGGAGTGGGAAGTACAGGAATGTAGTGAGGGAAATGAGTGGAGTGGAATGGAATGGCATTGAATGGTGTGGGCATGAGTGGAATGGAGTAGAGTGCATAGGAAAGGAAAGGTATAGAATGGAATGGAATGGAGTGGAATGCATAGGAAAGGAAAGGTATAGAATGGAATGGAATGGAATGGAGTGGCAAGGAGCGGAATGGAGTGGAAAGGATTGGAATGGAGTGGAATGGAATGGAATGGAACGTACTGGAGTGGACTGAAATGGAATGGAACGGAGTGGAATGGAGTGGAATGGATTTAGTGAAATCGAGTGGAATGAAATGTAATGGAGTGGAGTGGAGTGGACTGGAATAGAGTGAAATGGAGTTGAATGGACAGGAATATAGTGGAGTGGAATGGAGTGTAATAGAATGGAATGGAATTGAGTAGAGAAGAATGGAAGGGAGTGGAGTGCAATGGAAGGGAGTGGAGTGGATTGGAATGGTGTGGAGTGGAGTGGAATGGAATGGAGTGGATTGGAGTGGAATGGAATGGAATAGAGTGGAATGCAATGGTAAGGAGTGGAATGGAATGGAGTGGATTGCAGTGGAGTGGACTAGAATGGAGTGAAATGGAGTGGAATGGAGTGGAATGCAGTGGAGTGGAATGGAGTGGAATTGAATGGAATGGAATGTAGTAGAGTGGAATAGAAGGGAGTAGAGTGGAGTGCAGTGGAGTGGGGTGGAGTGGAGTCCAGTGGAATGGAGCAGAATGGAAGGGGACGGAGTGGAATGGAGTGGAATGGAATGGAATGTAGTCGAAGGGAGTGGAATGGCATGGAATGGAGTGCAATGGAAAGTAATGGAGTTTAGTGGAGTGGAATTGATTGTGGTGGGGTTGATTGGTGTTGAATGGAATGGAAAGGAATGGAATTCAGTGGACTGGAATGGAGTGGACTGGCATGGAGTACAGAGAAATGCAATGGAATGGAGTGGAATTGAATGGAATAGATTGGAGTGGAAAGGAGTGGAATGGAGTGGATTGGATTGGAATGGGGTGGAGATGAGTGGAATGGAATGTAGTGGAGTGGTATGGAGTGGAGTGGAATGCAGTGGAGTGGATTGAAGTGGAGTGGAATGAAATGGAATGGAATGGAATGGAGTGGAGTGGAATGGATTGGAGTGGAGTGGGATGGAGTGGAGTCCAGTGGAATGGAACAGAATGAAAGGGGACGGAGTGGAATGTAGTGGAATGGAATGGAGTGTAGTCGAAGGGAGTGGAATGGCATGGAATGGAGTGGAATGGAGTGGAGTGGAATGGAATGGAGTGGAGTTTAGTGTAGTGGAATTGAGTGTGGTGGGGTTGATTGGTGTTGAATGGAATGGAAAGGAATGGAATTCAGTGGACTGGAATGGAGTGGACTGGCATGGAGCACAGAGAAATGGAATGGAATGGAGGGGAATTGAGTGGAATTGATTGGAGTGGAGAGGAGTGGAGTGGAGTGGATTGGATTGGAATGGGGTGGAGTGGAGTGGAATGCAATGAAGTGGAGTGGTATGTAGTGCAGTGGAATGCAGTGGAGTGGAGTGAAGTGGAGTGGAATGAAATGGAATGGAATGGAATATAGTGGAGTGGAAAGCAGTGGAGTGGAGGGGAATGGAGAGGAATGGAATGAAATGTAGCGGAGTGTAGTTGAGTTTCATGGAGTGGCATGTAATGGATTGGAATGGAATGGAGTGGAGTTGAAAGGAGTGGAGTGGAATGGAGTGGAGTGGAATGGAATGGAATGGAATGGAGTGCAGTGGATGTTAGTGGAATGGAGTGGATTGGATTTTAGTGGAATGGAGTGGAGTGGAGAGGAATGTAGTGGAGTGGAGTGGAATGGAGTGTATTGGAGTGGAGAGGAGTGGAATAGAATGGAGTGGAAAGGAATGGAAAGGAGTGGATTTGAGTGGAATGGTATGGAATTTAGTGGAGTGGAGTGGAATGAAGTGGAATGGAAAGGAGTGCAATGGAGTGGAGTGGAGTAAAATGGAATGAAGTGGAGTGGAATATTGTGGAAAGGAATGGACTGGAAAGGAGTGGAATGGAATGGAATGGAATGTAGTGGAATGGAGAGGAGTGGAGAATAGTGGGGTGGAGTGCAATGGAGGTGAGTGGAGTGGAATGGAGTGGAGTGGAGTGGAATGCACTGGAGTGTAGTGGAGTGAAATGGGGTGGAATGGAGTGGAGTGGAGTGGATTGGAGTGAAATGGAAAGGAATGAAACGGAATGGAATGGATTGGAGTGGATTTGAGTGGAGAGGAGTGGAGTGGGGTGGAGTGGACTGGAATAGAATGGAGTGGAGAAGAGTGTTGTGGAGTAGAGTGGAGTGGAGTGGAATGGAGTGGAGTGGTGTTGAGTGGAGTGGAAAGGAGTGGAATGGAGTGAAGTGGAATGGAAAAGAATTGAGTCTACTGGAGAGCAGAGGAATGGCGTGGAATGGTATGCATTGGAATGGACTGGAGTGGAATGAAATGGAATGGAATGGAGTGGAGTGGAGTGGAATGCAGTGGAGTGGCGGGGACTTGAATGAAGTGGAATGCAATGGAATGGAATGGAAAGAAATGGAATAGAATGGAATGAAATGGAATGGAATGGATAGGAGTGGAGTGGAATGGAGTGGAGTGGAGTGGAAAGGAATGGAATGGAATGGGATGGAGTGGAGTGGAATGGAATGGAATGGAGGGGAGTGTAGTGTACTAGAATGGAATGGAGTAGAGTCGATTGGAGTGGAGTGGAGTGGAATGGAATGAAATGGAGTGGGGGGGAATGGAGTGGAGTGGGGTGGAATGGAGTGAATGGAATAGAGCGGAAAGGAATGGAGTGAAATGCAATGGAATGAAGTGGAATAGCTTGGAATGTAGTGGATTGGAATGGAATGGAATTGAATGGAATCGAATGAAGTGTAATGGAGTGGAGTGGAATGGAGAGGAATAGAATGGGATGGAATAGAATGGAATGAAGTGGAGTGGAGTGGGGAGGGGTGGAGTGGAATGGAGCGGAATGGAATGGGATGGAGTGTAATGGATTGGAGTGGAGTGCTGTGGAGAGAAGAGGAGTGGAATGGGGTGGAATTTAATAGGATGTAATGGAATGTGGTGGACTGGATTGGAGTGGAGTGGAATGGAGTGGAATCGAATGGAATTGAATGGAAAGGAATGGAATGGAATGGAATGGATTGGCATGGAATGGAATGGAATGGAATGGATGGGAGTGCAGTGGAGTGGAATGGAGTGGAATGGCGTGGAATGGAGTGGAGTGGAATGAAATGGAATGGAATTTAGTGGACCAGAGTGGAATGGAGTGGAGTGGAGTGCAGTGTAATGGAACAGAATGAAATGCATTGGAGTGGAACGGAATGGAATGGAGTGGTGTGGAGTGAAATATAATGTAAAGGAATGGGATGGAATGGAGTGCAATCGAATGCTGAAAAGAAATGTGAGCTGAGATGGTGGCAGTGCAAACCAGCATTTGAGACAGAGAGAGATCCTGTGGAAAGAAAGGAATTGAATGGAATGGAATGGAGTCGAATGGAATGGAATGGAGGGGATAGGAGTGAAGTTGAGTGGAATTTAGCTGTGTGTAACGGAATGGACTGGAGTGGAGTTGGGTGGAGTGAAATGGAGTGGAGTGGAATGGAGTGGAATGTAATGGAATGCAGTGCAATTAAACGGAATGGAATGGAATGGAATGGAGTGGAGTGGAGGGGAATGGAGAGGAATGGAATGGAGTGGAATGGAATGGAGTACTGTGAAGTGGAGTGGAGTGGATTGGAATAGAATGGAGTAGAGTGGAATGGAGTGGAATGCAATGGAGTGTAGTGGAATTGGCATGTAATGGAAGGAAATGCAGTGGAGTGGAGTGGTATGGAGTGGAATGGAATGGAGTGGAACACAGGGGAATGGAGTGGAATGCAGGGGTGTGGAGTGGAATGGAGTAGAATGGAATGCAATGGAGTGTAATGGAATGGAAGGGAATGGGGAGGAGTGGAGTGGGGTGTACTGGAATGTAGTGGAATGGAATGGAATGGAGTGGAATGGAATGGAATGGAGTGGAATGGAATGGAATGGCATGGAATGGAGTGTAGAGAAGTTGAATGGAGTGGACTGGAGTGGAAAGGAGATGAATAGAATGTAAAGGAATGGAATGGAGTGGAGAGGATTGGAATGGAGTGGAATGGATTCGAATGGAGTGGAGTGGAGAGGAATGGAATAGAATGGAATGGAATGGAGTAGGGTGGAACGAAATGTAATGGAATGGAGTGGAGTGGAGAGCAATGGAGTGGATTGGAGAGGAATGGAATGGAATGTAGTGGAGTGGAACGGAGTGGAGTGGAGTGGAAGGACGTGGAATGGAATGGTGTGGAATGGAATGGACTGTAGTGGAGTCGAATGGAATTCATTGGAATGGAATGGACTGGAATGGAATGGAGTGGAGGGGAGTGCAGTGGAATGGAAAGGAATAGAATGGAGTGGAGTGGAGTGGACTGGAATGGAGTGAAATGGAGTGGAATGGAAAAGAATAGAGGGGAGTGGATGTAATATAATGTAATATAATATAATATAATGTAATATAACGGAATGGAAGGGAGTAGAGTGGAATGGAAGGGAGTGGAGTAGAATGTAGTGTAGAGGAGTGGAATGGAGTGAGGTGGAGTTGAGTGGAGTGGAAAGAAGTGGAGTGGAGTGGAGTGAAGTGGAATGGAATGGAATGAAGTGTAGCAGAGTGCAGAGGAATGGCATGGAATGGTGTGTAATGGAATGGACTGGAGTGGAATGGAGGGAATAGAATGGAGTGCCTTGCAGTTGTCTGGAGTGGAATAGAGTGGCATGGAATTGAGTGGAATGAAATGGAATACAATGGAGTGGAATGAAATGGAATGAAATGGAGGGGAATGGAGTGGAATGCAGTGGAGTGGAGTGGACTGGAATGGAGTGGAATGAATTCGAATGGAGTGGAACTGAGGGGAGTGGAGTGGAGTGAAATTCTGTGGAATGGACTGGAATGGAGTGTACTGGAATGGAATGGATTGGAATGGAATTGAATGGAATATAATGGAGTGGACTGGAGTCGAATGGAGTGGAGGCGAGTGCAATAGAGTGGAATGGAATGGAAAGGAATGGACTGGGGTGAAGTAGAGTGGAATGGAATGGACTGGATTGGATTGGATTGGAGTGGCGTGGAGTTGAGGGGCATGGAATGGAATGCAGTAGAATAGAATGGAATGGAGTGGAACGGAATGGAATGAAATGGAATAGAGTGAAGTGGAGTGGAACATATTGGAGTGGAGTGTAATGGAGTGGAGTAGATTGGAACGGAATGGAATGAAATGGATCCAAGGTGAGTGCAATGGAGTGGAGTGGAGCCGAGTGGAGAGGAATTGAATGGATTGGAATAGAGTGAAGTGGATTGGAGTGGAATGGAATGGAATGGAATGGAATGGAACGGTGTTGAGTGGAATGGAGTGGAGTGGAGTGGAATGGAATAGATTGGAATGGAATGGAGTGGAGTGGACTGGAATACATTGGAGTGGAGTGGAGCAGAACGGCATGGAGTGGAGTCAAATGGAGTGGAATGGAATCGAGTGGACTGCATTAGAGTGGTGTTGAATGGAGTGGAATGGAGTGGAGTGGAATGGAATGGATTGTAGTGGGGTTTAATGGAGTGGAATAGAGTGGGATGGAGAGGAGTGCAGTGGAGTGGAAAGGAATGGAGTGGATTCAAATTGAATAAAATGGAATGTAGTGGAGTGGAGTGGAATAGAGTGGAGTGGAATGGAAAGAAATGGAATGGCATGGAGTGGAGTGGAACGGCGTGACGTGGAGAGGCATGAAGTGGAGTGGAGTGGAGTTGAGTGGAATGGAATGGAACGGAATGGAATGGAGTGGAGTGGAATGGAGTAGAGTGGAGTGGAATTGAGTAGAGAGGAATGTAGTGGAATGGAATGGAGTAATATAGATTGGAATGGAATGTTATGGAGTGGAGTGGAATGGATTGGAGTGGAGTGGAATGCAGTTGAGTGGAATGGAGTGGAGTTTAGTGGAGTTGAGTGGAATGAAATGGAGTGGAGTGTAATGGAGTGGAATGGAATGGAATAAAATGGAATGGAGTGGAATGGAATGGAAGAGGAAATTGTGCCACTGCACTCCTGGTTTTCTGACAGTGTGTGACATTCTCGAAAGAAAGGAATGGAATAGAGTGCAGAGGAATGGACTGGAATGGAATGGAGTGGACTGGAATGGAATGGAGTGGACTGGATAGGACTGGACGGCAGTGAATTGGAGTGGAGAGGAATGTGGAGGAAAGGAATGGGATGGAATGAAATGGAATGAAGCAGTGTGGTGTGGAGTGGAGTTTATTGCAGTGGAATGCAGCAGAATGGAATGGGATGGAGTGGAATGGAGTGTAGTGGAGAGGTGTGGAATGGAGTGGAATGGAATCGGAAGTAATGGAATGTAACAGAGCGGAGAAGAACGGAGCGCAGTGGAGCTGAGAAGAAGGGAACTTAAAGAACGGAACGGAACGGAATGGGAGCTGATTGTGCCACTGCATGCCAGGCTGGGTGACTGAGTGAGATACTCTAGAAGGAAAGGAATGTACTGGAATGCAGTGGAATGGAATAGAGCGGAATGGAGTGGAGTGGATTGGGTTGAAGTGGAGTGGAGTGGAATGGAGAGGAATGGAATGGGATGGAACGCAATTAAATGAACTGGAGTAGATTGGGGTACAGGGGAGTGCAGTGGAATGGAGTGGAGTGAAACGGAATGCAGTGAAACAGAGTGGAGTGGAATGCAATGGAGTGAAGAGGAGTGGAATGAAGTGGAATGGAATGGGATGTAATGGAATGTAGTGGAGTGGAATGGAATGGATGGAATGGAATGGTATGGAATGGAATGGAATGGAAGCGGAGATTGTGCCACTGTGCTCCTGGCTGGGTTACAGTGTGAGATATTCTCAAAAGAAAGGAATGGAATGGAATGCGGTGGAATGGACTGGAATGGAATGGAGTGGACTGGAGTGGGGTGAAGTGGAGTGTAGAGGAATGTAGAGGAATGGAATGGGATGGAATGGAATGGAATGAAGTGGTGTGGAGTGGTTTGGAGTGTATTGCAGTGGAATTGAGTAGAATGGAATGGGATGGAGTGGAATGGAGTGTAGTGGCGAGGTGTGCATTGGAGAGGAATGGAATCGGAAATAATGGAATGGAATGGAGTGGAGTGGAACGGAATGTAACGGAGCAGAGCGGAGCACAGTGGAGCTGAGCAGAAGGGAACTTAATGGAAGGGAACAGAATGGAATGGGAGCTGATTGTGCCACTGCGTGCCAGGCGGGGTGACAGAGTGAGATACTCTCGAAGGAAAGGAATGTAATGGAATGCAGTGGAATGCAACAGAATGGAATGGAGTGGAGTGGAGTGGGTTGACGTGGAGTGGAGTGGAATGGAGAGGAATGGAATGGGATGGAATGGAATGAAATGAAGGGGAGTGGAGTGGGACACAGGGGAGTGCAGTGGAATGGAGCGGATTGAAATGGGATGGAGTGAAATAGAGTGGAGTGGAGTGCAATGGAGTGAAGAGGAGTGGAATTAAGTGGAAAGGAATCAGATGTATTTTAATGTAGTGGAGTGGAGTGGAGTGGAACAGAGTGGAATGGAATGGAACATAATTGAATGGAATGGAAAGGAAATGAATGGAATGGAATAGAATGCAATGGAATAGAAAGGAATGCAATGGAAAGTTGACTTGTAATGTGAGATGAGTTCCTGCCGCTGCAGTCCCGCCTGGGTGACACAGTGATATCCTGTGGAAAGAAAGTAATGGAATGCAATGGAGTGAAATTGAGTTGAATGGAAAGGAGTGGAGAGGAGTGGAGTGGAGTCGAGTGGAATGGAGTGGTGTGGAATGCAGTTGAATGCAATGGGATGGAGTGGAATGGAATTGAGTGTACTGTAGTGGAGTGGATTGAAATAGAATGCAATAAAATGGGATGGAATGGAATGCAATTTAATGGTGAAAATAACTGTGAGCTGAGATCGTGCCACTGAACTTCAGGTTGGTGACACAGTGAGATCCTGTGGAAAGAAAGGAAGGGAATGATATGGAGTGGAAAGGAATAGAGTGGAGTGGAATGGAGAGAAGTGGAATGGAGTGGAGTGGAGTGGAGTGGAGTGGAATGGACTGGAGTGGAATGGAATGGAATGGAATAAAGAAATATGTGCTGAGATATTGTCACAGCACTGCAGCCTGTGTGACAGAGGGAGATCCTGTCGAAAAAAATGAGTGGAATTGATGGGATTGGAATGGACTGGAATGGAATGGATTGGAGTGGAGTGGAATGGGGTGGAATGGAATGGAGTGGAGAGGAGTGAATTGAATGGAGTGGAGTGGAGTCGAATGGTGTAGAAAGGAATGGAGTGGAATGAAGCTGAATGGAGTAGAATGGAGTGGAGTGGAGTGGAGTGGAATGGACTAAAATGGAGTAGAGTGGAATGGAGTGGAATCAAATGGAGTGGAGTGGAGAGGAATGGAGTGGAATGGACGGGAATGGAGAGGAGTGGAATGGAGTGGAGTGGAATGGGGTTTAGTGGAATAGAGTGGAATGAAGTGGAATGGAGTGGAGTGGAATGGAAAGGAATGGATTCGATTGGAATGGAATAGAACGGAGTGGAGTGGAATGGAATGAAGTGGAGTGGAGTGGAGTGGAATCAAGTGGAATGGAATGAAATGCAGTGGAATGGAATGGAGTAGAAGGTACTGAAGTGGAATGGAATGGAGTGGAGTGGATTGGAATGGAATGGAATCCAATGGAGAGTAGTGGAATGGAGTGGAGTGGAATGGAGTAGAGTGGAATTGAGTGGAGTGGAATGGAGTGGCATGGAATGAGGTGGAATGAAATGGAATGGAGTGGAGTGGAACATAATTTAATGAAACGGAGTGGAGTTGAGTGGAGTGGAGTGGAGGGGAGGGAAGTAGATTGGAACGGAGTGTAGTGGACAGGAATAGAGTGGAATGCAATGGAATGGAGTTTGGTGTAGTGGAGTGGATTGGAGTGGAGTGGAATGGAATGGAGTGGAGTGGAATGGAGTAGAGTGGAGCGGATTGAAATGCAGTGGAATGGATTGGAGTGGAGTGGAATGGAATGGAGTGGAGTGGAATGGAGTAGAGTGCAGTGGATTGGAAGGCAGTGGCGTGGAGTGGAGAGCAATGGAGTGGAGAGGAACAGAATGGGATGAAATTTAGTGAAGTGTAATGGAGTGGAGTGGAGTGGAACGTAGCAGAATTTGACGGAGTGGATTGGAATGGAGTGGATTGGAGTGGAGGGGAGTGGAGTGGAATTCAATGGAGTGGAATGGAGTGGAGTGGAATGGAGTGGAATGGAATGGAATGGAGTGGAGTGGAATGGAGTGGACTGGAATGGAGTGGAATGAAATGGAATGGAATGGAATGGAATGGAATGGAATCAAATGGAGTGGAGTGCAATGGAGATGAGTGGAGAGGAATGGAGTGGAGTGGAATAAAACGGAATGGAATGGAGAGGAGTGGAGTGGAATGGAGTAGTATGAAGTGGAGGAGAGTGATGTGGAGAGGAGCGGAATGGAATGGAATTGAATAGAGTGGAATGGAATGGAGGGGACTGGATTGAAATGGAATGGAATGCAATAGAAAAGAATGGAATGGATTTGGGTGGAGTGGAGTGGAGTGGAATGGAATGGATTGGAGTGGAATGTAGTGGAGTGGAGTGGATTGGAACGGAGTGGAGTGGAGAGGAGTGGAATGGAATGGAGAGGAACAGAATGGGTTGCCATTTAGTGAAATAGAATGGAGTGGAGTGGAGGGGAAAATAGTGTAATTGAATGGACTGGAATGGAATGGAGTGGATTGAAGTGGAGTGGGCTGGAGTGGAATTCAATGGAATGGAATAGACTGGACAGGAATGGAGTGGAATGGAGTGGAATGGAACGGAATGGGATGGAGTGGAATGGAGTCGAATGGAATGGAGTGGAATGAAATGGAATGGAATGAAATGCAATGGAGTGAAGTGGAATGGACAGGAGTGGAGAGGAATGAAAGTGGAGTGGAGAGGAATGAAAGGAGTGGAGAGGAGTGGAGTGGAGTGGAATGAAACGGAATGGAATGGAGAGGAATGGAGTGAAATGGAGTACAATGGAATGGGGGGAGGAAGTGGAGTGGAGTGAAATGGAATGGAATGGAATGGAATGGATTGGAATGGAGGGGAGTGGAGTGAAATGGAGTGGAATGGAATAGAATGGAATGAAGTGGAGTGCAGTGGAGTGGAATGGAGTGGAATGCAATGCAATGGAATGTCGTGAATTGGAGTGGAATGGAGAGGAATGGAACGGAGTGCTCTTGAATGGAATGGAAGGGAATTTAGTGGAATGGAATGGAGTGCAGTGGAGTGGAATGGAGTAGGGTTTAGTGGAATGCACTGGAATGGAGTGGAATCGAAAGAAATGGAATGGAATGTAGTGGAGTGAAGTAGAAAGGAGTGCAGAGTAGTGGAATACAGTCGAATGTAATGGAGTGGAGTGGAGTGGTGTGGAACGCAATGGAATGGAGTGGCCTGGAATGGAATGGAATGGAGTCGAGTGGAATGGAATGCATTGGATAGCACAGGAATGGAATAGAATGGAGTGGAGTGGAGATGAGTGGAGTGCATTGGAATGTAGTGGAGTGGAGTGGAAAGCAATGGAATGGAGTGGAGTAGAAAGGAATGAAATGTAGTGGAATGGAGTGGAATGGAATGGAGTGCAATGGAATGCAGGGGATTGGAGTGGAAAGGAGTGGAATGGAATGAAGTGGAATGGAATGGAGTGGAATGCAATGGAGTGGAGTAGAGTGGAAAGGAGTGGAATGGAATGCAATGAATTGGAGTGGAATGGAATGAATTGGAGTGGAATGGAGTGGAGTGGAGTGGAGTGGTGTGGAACGCAATGGAATGGAGTGGCCTGGAATGGAATGGAATGGAGTCGAGTGGAATGGAATGCATTGGATAGCACAGGAATGGAATAGAATGGAGTGGAGTGGAGATGAGTGGAGTGCATTGGAATGTAGTGGAGTGGAGTGGAAAGCAATGGAATGGAGTGGAGTAGAAAGGAATGAAATGTAGTGGAATGGAGTGGAATGGAATGGAGTGGAATGGAATGCAGGGGATTGGAGTGGAAAGGAGTGGAATGGAATGAAGTGGAATGGAATGGAGTGGAATGCAATGGAGTGGAGTAGAGTGGAAAGGAGTGGAATGGAATGCAATGAATTGGAGTGGAATGGAATGAATTGGAGTGGAATGGAGTGGAGTGGAGTGGAGTGGTGTGGAACGCAATGGAATGGAGTGGCCTGGAATGGAATGGAATGGAGTCGAGTGGAATGGAATGCATTGGATAGCACAGGAATGGAATAGAATGGAGTGGAGTGGAGATGAGTGGAGTGCATTGGAATGTAGTGGAGTGGAGTGGAAAGCAATGGAATGGAGTGGAGTAGAAAGGAATGAAATGTAGTGGAATGGAGTGGAATGGAATGGAGTGGAATGGAATGCAGGGGATTAGAGTGGAAAGGAGTGGAATGGAATGAAGTGGAATGGAATGGAGTGGAATGCAATGGAGTGGAGTAGAGTGGAAAGGAGTGGAATGGAATGCAATGAATTGGAGTGGAATGGAATGAATTGGAGTGGAATGGAGTGGAATGGCGTGGAATGGAGTGGAGTGGAATGGAATGGAGTGGAATGGCGTGGAATGGAGTGGAGAGGCTTGGAGTGGAGTGGAATGGAGTGGAGTGGAGTGGGGTGGAGTGGAACAGAACGGAGTGAAATGGAATGGAATAGAATGGAATGGAATGGAATGGAATGGAGTGGAATGGAATGCAAGCTGAGATTGTGCCAATGCACATCAGGCTGAGTGACAGAGTGAGATACTCTCGAAAGAAAGCAATGGAATGGAATGCAGTGTAATGGAAAAGAATGGAATTTCGTGGATTGGAGTGGAGTGGAGTGGAGTGAAGTGGACTGGAGAGGAATGGAGAGGAATGCAACGGCATGAAGAGGAGTGGAGTGGGGTGGAGTGGAGTGCAGAAGAATGGAGTGGAATGGAATGGGATGCGGTGAAATGGAGTGGAGTGGTGTGCAGTGGAATGGCATGAAGTGGAATGGAGTGGAATGGAATGGGATGTAAGGGAACGTAGTGTTGTGGATTGGAGTGGAACTGAAAGTAATAGAACATAACGGAGCGAAGCGGAATGGAATGGAACGGAATAGAACGGAATGGAATGGAACGCAACCGGAGTTGGGATTGTGCAAGTGCGCTCCAGGCTGGGTGACAGAGTGAGATACTCTTGAAAGAAAAGAATGTAATGGAATGCAGTGGAATGGTATGGACTGGAATGGAGTGGAGTGGGGTGAAATGGATTGAAGTGGATTGTAGTGGAGTGAAGTGGAGTGGAGTGGAATGGAGAGGAATAGAATGGGATGGAATGGAATGGAATGAAGTGGAGTGGAGTTGGGTGAAGTGGAGTGCAGTGGAATGTAGACGAATGGAATGGGAGGGAGTGGAATCGAGTGCAGTGGAGTGCAGTGGAGTGGATAGGAGTCGAATGGAGTGGAAAGGAATCAGCTGTAATGGAATGTAGTTGAGTGGAAAAGAGTGGAGTGGAACGGAGTGGAATGGAATGGAATTGAATGGAAAGGAATGTAACGGAATGGAACGGAATGGAATGGAACGGAATGGAATGGAGTGGAATGGAATGGAATGGAACGGAATGGAGTGGAACGGAATGGAATGGAATGGAATGTAGAGGAACGGAATGGAATGGAATGGAATGGAATTTAATGGAAAGCTAAGGAATGCAATGGAATAGAATGCAATGCAGTGAAAAGTTGACATATAATGTGAGCTGAAATTGTGCCACTGTTCTCCAGCCTGAGGGACGCAGTGATATCCTGTCAAAAGAAAGTAATAGAACACATTGGAGTGAAATGGAATGTAATGGGTTGCAGTGGCGTGGAGTGAAGTGGAGTGGAGTGGAATAGAGTTGAATGGAACGGGATGGAGTGGAATAAAATGGAGTGGAGTGGAGTGCAATAGAATGGAATGGAATGGGTTGGAATGGAATGCAATGGAACGGTGAAAAGAAATGTGAGCTGAGATTGTGACAATGCACTCCAGCATTTGTCACAGAGTGATATCCTTTCGAAAAAAAGGAATGGAATGGAATGGAATGGAGAGGAATGGAGTTGAGTGCAGTGGAGTGGAGTGGAATGGAATGGAATGGAATGCATTGAAAGGGAAAGGATTGGAGTGGAATGGAGTGGAAAGGATTGGAATGGAGTGGAGTGGAGTGGTGTCAAGTGGAATTGAGAGGACTGAAGTGGATTGGAGTGGAATGAAATGGAGTGGAGTGGTGAGGAGTGGAAAGGAAGGGAATGGAATGGAGTGGATTGGAATGGAATGGAGTGGAGTGGAGTGAAATGGACAGGGGCGGAATGGAATGGAATGGAATGGAATTAAGAAATGTGAGCTGAGATTGCACCACTGAACTTCAGTCTTTCTGACAGAGTGAGGTCCTGTGGAAAGAAATGAACGGAATGGAACGCAGTGGAATGCAATGAAATGGAGTGGATTGGAGTGGTGTGGAGTGGAATGGAGAGTAGTGGAATGGATTGGAGTGGAATGAGGTGAAATGCAATGGAGTATTGTGGAATAGAGTGGAGTGGAAAGGAGCGGCATGGAATGAGATGAAAGGGAATGGTATGTCATGGAATGGAGTGGACTTAAGTGGAGTGGAGTGGACGGTAGTGGAGTGGAGTGGAGTGGAATGGAATGGAATGGAACAGTATGGAATGGAGAGGAGTGGAATGGAGGGGGGTGGAGTGGAACGGAATGGAGTGGAAAGGAATGGAGTGTAGTTGAGTGGAGTCAAGGGGAGTAGAGTGGAGTGGAATAGAGTGGAATAGAATGGAGCGGATTGAAGTGGAATGCAATGGAATGGAGTAGACAGGAATGCAGAGGAATGGAGTGGAATGGAGTGGAATGGAGTGGAGTGGAATGGAGTGGAATCGAATGGATTGGAATGGAATGGAGTGGAATGGGGTGGAGTGTAATGGAGTGGAATCGAATGGACTGGAATGGAATGGAATGGAATGGAATGGAATGGAATGGAGTCGACTGGAATGGAATGAAGTGGAAAGCACAGGAATGGAATGAAATGGAGTCGAGTGGAGAGGAGTGGAGTGGAGAGGAGTGGAGTGGATTGGAATGGAGTGGAGTGGAGTGGAATGGAGTGGAATGGAATGGAATGAAGTGGAATGCAATGGAATGGAACGGAGTGGAGTGGAGTTCAGTGGAAGGGAGAAGAGTCGAATGGAGTGGAATGGAATAGAATGGAATGGAGTGGAGTGGAATGGAATGGAATGGAGTGAAGGGGAGTGGAGTGGAAAGTAGTGGAATGGAATGGAGTGGAGTGGAATGGAATGGAATGGAATCAGGTGGAACAGGTTGGAATAGAATGGAAGGGAATGGAGTGGAAAGAAAGGGGTGTAATGGATTGGAGTGTAATGGACTGGAATGCAGTGGAGTAGAGTGGAGTGGAATGGGTTAGAATGGATTGGAATGGATTAGGATGGAGGGGAATTGAATTGAAAGGAATGCAGTAGAATGCAACGGAATGGAATGGAGTGGAGTGGAGTGGAATGGAGGGGAGTGGAGTGGAATGGAGTGCTGTGGAGTGGAATGGAGTGGAATGGAATGGAATGGAAAGGAATGGAGTGGAGTGGAGTGTAATGGAGTTGAGTGGAGTGGAGTGGAATGGGGTTGAGTGGAGTGGAATGGACTGGAATGGAATGGAATGGAATGGAAAAGAATGGAGTGGAGTGGAGAGGAACAGAGTGGAATGGAATGGAATGGAGTGGAATTGAGTGGAGTTGAATGGAGTCTAGTGGAGTGGAATGGAGTGGAGTGGAGTGGAATGGAATGGAATGGAATGGAATGGAATGGAATGGAATAGAATGGAATGGAATGGAATAGAATGGAATGGAATGGAAAGGAATGGAATGGAAGGGAGTGGCATGGAGTTGAGTAGAGTAGAGAGGAATGGAATGGAGTGGAATGGACTGGAGTGGATTGGAGTGAAGTGGAGTGAAGTGGTGTGGGTTGGAGTGGATTGGATTGTAGAGGAGTGGGGTGGAGTGAACTGGAGTGGAGTGGAATGGAATGGAATGGAGTGGAATGGAGTGGAATGCAGTGGAGTAGAGTGGAGTGGAGTGGAATGAAGTGGAATGGAATGAGTGGAGTGGAATGGAATGAAATGGAGTGGAATGCAGTGGAGTGGATTGGAGTGGAGTAGAGTGGAATGGAGTGGAGTGGAATGAAGTGGAGTGTAATGTTGTGGAATGGAAAGGAGTGGAACTGAATAGAATGGAAAGGAGTGGAACTGAATAGAATGGAGAGGAGTGGAATGGAATGGAATGGCGTGGGGTTTAGTGGAGTGGAGTAGAGTTGAGTGGAGAGGAATGGAGAGGAATGGAGTGGAAAAGACGGAAATGGAGTGGAATGGAATGGAATGGAGTGGAATGGAATGGAATCCAATGGATTGTAGTGGGGTGGAATAGAGTGGAGTGAAGTGGAATGGAGTATAACGGAATGGAAGGTAATGGAATGCAGTGGATTGGAGTGGAGTGGAGCAGAGCGGAACGGAATGGAACGGAATGGAAGACAATGTATTGGAATGTGAGCTGAGTTTTTGCCACTGCGCTCCAGGCTGTGTGACAGAGTGAGATACTTTCGAAAGAATGGAATGCCATGAAGGCAGTGGAAAGGAATGGATTGAAATGAAGTGGAATGGAGTAGATTGGAATGGAGTCAAGTGGAGTAGAGTGTAATGGAGAGGAATGGAATGGGATGGAATGGAATGGAATGAAGTGGAGTGGAATGGGGTTGAATGGAGTGCAGTGGAATGGAGCGGAACGGAATTGGATGGAGTGGAATGGAGTGGAGTGGAGTGGAGTACAGTTGAGTGGAGAGGAGTGAAATGGACTGGAATGGAATAGGGTGTAATGGAATGTAGTGGAGTGGAATGGTGCGGAATGGAATGGAATTGAATTGAATGGAATGGAATGGAATGGAGAGGAATGCAATGGAATGCCACTGAATGCAGTGTAATAGAATGCAATACAATGGATTGACGTATAATGTGAGCTCATATTGTGCCACTGCACTCCAGCCTGGGTGACACAGTAAAATTCTCTCGAAAGAAAGGAAAGGAATGCAATGGAGTGAAATGCAATGGAATGGAATGGAATGGCGTGGAGTGGAGTGGAATGGATTATAGTGGAATGGAGTTGAATGGAAAGGGATGGAGCGGAATGGAACGGAGTGTATTGGAGTGGAGTGAAATAGAATGGAATGGAGTGGGATGGAATGGAATGCGATGGAGTGGAATGCAATGGAATGGGGAAAAGAAATGTGAGCTAAGATTGTGCCACTGCACTGCAGCCTTTACGACAGAGTGAGATCCTGTGGAAAGAAAGGAATGGAATAGAATGGAGTGGAATGGAACAAAATGGAGTGGAGTGGAGTGAAATAGAATGGAGTGGAATGGAATGGAGTGGAGTGGAAAGGAATGGAGTGGAATGGATTATAGTGGAGTGGAATGGAGTGGAATAGAATGGAGTGGAATGGAATGGACTGGAGTGGAATAGAGTGGAGTGGAATGGAGAGAATTGGAGTGGAGTGTAATGGAATGGAGTGGAATGGAATATATTGGAATGGAATGGATTGGAATGGAATGGAATGGAATGAAGAAATGTGTGCTGATATTCTGCCACTGCACACCGGACTGGGTGTCAGAGTAAGTTCCTGTCAAAGAAAGGAATGGAATGGAATGAGATGGAATGGATTGGAGAGGAGTGGAGTGTGGTGGAGTGTGAATGAGTGGAATGGAATGGGATGGAATGGAAAGGTGTGGAGTGGACTGAATGGAGTGGAGTGGAATGGATTGGACTGGAGTAGAGTGGATTGGAGTGGTGTGGAATGGAATGGAATGAAGTGGTGTGGAATGGAATGGAATGGAATGGAATGGAAAGGAATGGAGTGGAATGGAATGGAATGGAATGGAATGGAATGGAATGGAATGGAATGGTGAAATGATATGTGAGCTGAGATTGTGCCACTGCACTCCTGGCTGGTTGACCAAGTGAGATACTCTCAAAAGAAAGAAATGGAGTGGAATGCAGTTGAATAGAATGGAATGGAATCGAATGGAATGGAGTGGACTGGAGTGGAGTGAAGTGGACTGGAGTGGAATGGACTGGAACGGAATGGGTTGTATTGCAATGGAATGAAGTGGAGTGGAGTGGGTTGGAGTGAAGTTCAGTGGAATGGACAGGAATGGAGCGGGATGGAGTGAAATGCAGTGGAGTGGAGTGGAGAGGATTAGAATGGATTGTAATGGAGTGGAATGGAATCGGATGTAATGGGATGTAATGGAATGTAGTGGAGGGGAGTGGAGTGGAGTGGGACGGAGTGGAATGCAACGGAACGGAACAGAACAGGACTGAACGCAACAGAACGTGACGGAACGGAACAGAACAGAACGGAATGGAGAAATGTGCACTGAGATTGTGCCACTGCGCTACAGCCTGTGTGACAGAGGGATATCCTGTCGAAAGAAAGGAGTGGAATGGAATAGAATGGAATTAAATGGAATGGAATGGACTGGAGTGCAGTGGAATGATATTGAGTGGCATGGAATGGAATGGAATGGAATGCAATGGAGCGGATTGTAGCAGTGCAGAAGGAATGCAATGGAATGGAAAGAAATGGAATGGAATGTTACCTGAATTTGTGCCACTGCCCTCCAGGCTGGGTGACAGAGTGAGATACTCTCAAAAGAAAGGAATGGAAGGGAATGCAGTGGAATGGAGTGGACTGGAGTGGTGTTTAGTGGAGTGAAGTGGAATGTAATGGAAAAGAGTGGAATGGAATGCAGTGGAGTTTAGGGGAATGGAGTGGGCTGTAGTGGAATGCAGTGGAGTAGAGTGGAATTGAATGGAATGGAATGGAGTGGAGTGGAATGGAGTGGAGTAGAGTGGAGTGGAATGGAGTGGAATGGGTTGAAGTGTAGTGGAGTGAAGTGGAGTGGAATGGAATGAAATGGAATGGACTGGAGTGGAATGGAGTGGAGTGGATTGGAGTGGAATGGAATGGAATGGCAAGGAATGGAATGGAACGGAGTTGAGTGGAATGGAGTGGAATTGAGTGGAATGAAGTGGAATGGAATGGAATGGAATGGAATGGAATGGAATAGAGTGGAGTGGAGAGCAGTGGAGTGGAATAGAATGGAATGGAATGGAATGGAATGGAATTGAAAGGAAGCTGAGTTTGTGCCACTGCATTCCAGGCTGGGTGACAGAGAGAGATACCCTAGAAAGAAAGGAATGCAATGGAATGCAGTGGAATGGAATGGAAAGGAATGGAGTGGACTGGACTGGGGAGGAGTGGACTGAAGTGGAGTGGAGTGGAATGGAGACGAATGGAATGGGATGGAATGGAATGGTATGAAGTGGAATAGAGAAGAGTGGTGTGGAAAGAGGTGGAATGGAGCAGAATGGAATGGAATGGAGTGAAATGAAGTGGAGTGGAGTACAAGGGAGTGGAGAGGAGTGGAATGGATTGGAATGGAGCCGGATATAATGGAATGCAGGTGAGTGGAGTGGAACGGAATGGAATGAAACAGAGTGGAGCAGAGCGAAGTGGAGTGGAGTGGAATGGAACAGAACAGAAGGGAGCGGGAGCTGAGATTGTGCCCCTGCACTCCAGGATGAGAGACAGAGTGAGATACACTCGAAAGAAAGAAATGGAGTGGAATGCAGTGGAATACAATGCAATGGAATGCATTGGAGTGGAGTGGAATGGAATGAAGGGGAGTGCAGTTGAACGGAGAGGAATGGAATGGGACAGAATGGAATGAATTGACGTGGAGTGTAGTGGGGTGGAGTGGAGTGCACTGGAATGGGATGGAGTGGAATGGAGTGGAGTTAAATAGAATGGAAGGGAATGGGATGGAATGGAATGCAATGGAATGATGAAAAGAAATGTGAGCTGAGTTAGTGTCACTGCACTCCAGCCTTTGTGACAGTGAGATTCTGTGTAGATAAAGGAATGGAATGGCATGGAATGGAATGGAATGGAATGGAATGGAATGGAATGGAATGGAATGGAATGGAGTGGAGTGGGGTGGAGTGGAATGTAGTGGGATGGAGTGGAATGGAGTGGGGTGGAGTGGAATGGTGTGGGGTGGAGTGGAATGGAGTGGAGTGGAGTGGAGTGGAATGGAGTGGAGTGGAGTGGAGGGGAGTGGAGTGGAGTGGAGTGGAATGTAAGTGAATGGAATGGAGTGGAGTGGAGTGGAGTATATTGGAATGGAATGGACTGGAATGGAATGGAATGGAACGAAGAAAAGTGTGCTGGGATTGTGGTAATGCACTACAGCCTGTGTGACAGAGGCAGATACATTCGAAAGAGAGTAGCAGAATGGAAGGGATTGGAATGTAATGGAATGGAATGGATTGGAGTGCAGTGGAGTGGTATTGAGTGGAGTGGAGTGGAATGCAGTGGAATGGAATGGAATGGAATGGAATGGAATGGAAAGGTGAAGTGAAATGTGAGCTGAACTGTGCCTATGAGCACCACCCTGGGTGACAGAGTGAGATCCTGTCAAAAGAAAGGAATGGAATGGAATGGAGTGGAATGGAATGGAATGGAGTAGAGTGGAGTGGAGTGGAGTAGAGTGGAGTGGAGTGGAGTGGAAAGGACTGGAAAGGAATGGAATGGAATGAAAGAAGTGGAGTGGACTGCAATGTAATGGAGTGGAGTGGAGAGGAGTGAAGTAGAGTGGAGAGGAGAGGAATGGAGTGGAATGGAATCGGATGTTACGGAATTTAGTGGAGTGGAGTGGAATGGAATGGAACAAAACAGAATTGAATGGAAAGGAATGGAGAAAAGTGTGCTGAGATTGTCCCACTGCGCTACAGCCTGTGTGACAGAGGGAGATACTGTTGACAGAAAGGAGTGGAATGGAAGTGATTGGAATGGAATGGAATGTATTGGAGTGGAGCAGAGCAGAATTGAGGGGAGAGGAGTAAATTGCAGTGGAATGAAATGGAAAGGAATCTAATGGAATGGAAAGGAATGGTATGTTGAAATGAAATGTGAGCTGAGATTGTGCCACTGCACAACACCCTGGGTGACAGAGTGATATCCTGTCAAAAGAAAGGAATGGAATGGAAAGGAGTGGAATGGAATGGAATGGAGTTGAGTGGAGTGGAGTGGAGTGAAGTGGAAAGGAGTGGAATGGAATGGATTGGAATGGAAAGCAGTGGGGTGGACTGGAATGGATTGGAGTCGAGTGGAGTGGAATGGTTTGGAGTGGAGTGGAGTGGATTGGATTGGAGTGCAGTGGAGTGGAATAGAGTGGAATAGAATGGAATGGAATGATGAAATAAAATGTGAGCAGTGATTGTGCCGCTGAGTTCCAGGCTGAGTGACAGAGTGAGATACTATTGAAAGAAAGGAATGGAATGGAAAGCAGTGGAATAGAATAGAATAGAATGGAATGGAATGGTGTGGACTGGAGAGGAGTGGAGTGGAGTGAAGTGGAGTGGAGTGGAATGGAGACGAATGGAAGGGGATGGAATGGAATGGAATGAAGTGGAGTGGAGTGGGATGAAGAGGGGTCCAGTGGAATGGAGCAGAATGGAATGGGTTGGAGTGGAATGGACTGGAGTGAAATGCAGTGGAGTGGAGAGGAGTGGAATGGAATGGAATTGAATGGAATGGAATCGGATGTAACAGAATGTTGTGGAATGGAGTCAAGTGGAATGGAATGGAATGGAATCGGATGTAACATAATGTTGTGAAATGGAGTCTAGTGGAATGGAATGCAACGGAGAGGAGTGGAGTAAGAGCAAAACGGAATGTAGTGGAATGCAGCAGAACGGAGTGGTATGGAACGGAATGGAACAAATGAAATTGGAGCTGAGATTGGGCTACTGCATTCCAGGCTGGGTATCAGAGTGAGATACTATCGAAAGAAAGGAATGAATGGAATGCACTGAAATGGAATGGAGTGGAGTGGAGTAGACTGGAGCGGAGTGAAGTGGAGTGGAGTGGAATGGTGAGGAACGGAAAGAGATGGAATGGAATTGAATGAAGTGGAGTGGAGTGGGGTGGAGTAGAGTGCAGAGTAATGAAGAGGAATGGAACGGGATGGTGTAGAATGGACTGAAGTGGATTGCAGTGGAGTGCAGAGGAGAGGAATGGAGTGGAGTGGAACCGGATGTAATGGAATGTAGTGGAGTGGAGTGGAGTGAAGTGGAACAGACTGGAATGGAATAGAATTGAATGGAATTCAATGGAGTGGAATGGAATGCAATGGAATGCAATAGAAAAGAATGTAATCCAATGGAAAGATGACATGCAATGTGAGCTGAGATTGTGCCACTGCACTCCAGCCTAGGTAACATAGTGATACCCTGTCGAAAGAAAGGAAGGGAATGCAATGGATTGAAATGAAATGGAATGGAATGGAATGGAGTGGAGTGAAGTAGAGTGGAGTGGAGTGGAGTAGAGTGGAGTGGAATGGAGTCGAATGGAAAGGGATGGAGTGGAATGGAAAGGAATGGAGTGGAGTGGAGTGAAATAGAATGGAATGGAAAGGTGTGGAATTGAATGCAATGGAATGGTGAAAAGAAATGTGAGGTGTGTTTGTGCTACAGCATTCCAGCCTTCGTGACAGAGTGAGATCCTGTGGAAAGAAAGGAATGGAATGGAACGGAGTGGAATGGAATGCAATGGAATAGAGGCGAGTGGAGTGGAGTGGAATGGAGTGGAGTGGAACTGAATGGAGTGGAATGGTGTGCAGTGGAGTGGATTAGAGTAGAATTGTGTGGAATGGAATGGAGTGCAATGGAATGCACTGGAGTGGAATAGAGTGAATTGGAATGGAATGGAGGGGAATGGAGTGGACTGGAATGGAAAGGATTGGAATGGAATGGAATGGAATAGAATGGAATGGAATGAAATGAAGAAATGTGTGCTGAGATTGTGACACTGCCCTACAGCCTGTGTGACAGACCAAGATCCTGTCATAAGAAAGAAGTGGAATGGAATGGAAAGGAATACAATGGAACAGAAAGGATTGGACTTTAGCAGAGTGGAATTGAGTGGAATGGAATGGAATGGAGCAAATTGGAGCGGAACAGAAGGGAATGGGGAATGGAATGGAATGGAATGGAATGAAGTGGACTGGAGTAGCGTTTAGTGGAGTGAAGTGGAGTGAAGTGTAATGGAGAGAAACGGAATGGGAAGGAATGGAATGTAATGAACTGGAGTGGAGTAGGTTGTAGTGGAGTGGAGTGGAATGGAGAGGAGTGGAATGGAGTGGAGTGGATTGTAGTGGAGAGGAGAGGAGTGGAATGGAGTGGAATGCAATTGGATGTAATGGAATGTAGAGGAGGGGAGTGGAGTGCAGTGGAACAGAGTGGAATGGAATGGAATTGAATGGCAGGGAATGGAAAGGAACAGAATGGAATGGAATTCAATGGAATGCAATGGAATAGAATGCAATGCAATGGAAAGTTGACATTGAATGTGAGCTGAGATTGTGCCACTGCACACTAGACTGGGTGACACAGTGATATCCTGTCGAAAGAAATGAATGGATTGCAATGAAATTATATGGAATGGAACGCAATGGGAAGGAGTGGCGTGGCGTCGAGGGCAGTGAAATAACATGGAATGGAATGTGATGGGATGGAATGGAATATAATGGAATGGAGAAAAGAAATGTGAGCTGAGATTGTGCCACTGCAATCCAGCTTTTGTTACAGAGTGAGATCCTGTGGAAAAAAAGCAATGGAATGGAATGAAGTGGAATGGAATGGGGTTGAGTGTAGTGGAGTGGAGTGGAATGGAGTGGAAAGGAATTGAGTGGAATGGAATGGAGAGGAGTGTAATGAGGTGGAGTGAAGTGGAATGGAGTGGAGTGGAGTGGAGTTGAAAGGACTGGAGTGGAATGGAATAAAATAGAACGGATTGGAATGAAGAAATTTGTGCTGAGATTTTGCCACTGCTCTATAGCCTGAGTCACAGAGGGAGATCCGGTCGAAAGAAAGGTGTGGAATGGAAGGGATTGGAATGGAATGGAATAGAATTTATTGGAGTGGAGGGGAGGGGAATTGAGTGGAGAGGAATGAAGTGGAATGGAATGGAAAGAAACGGAAAGGTGAAATGAAATGTGAGCTGAGATTGTGCCACTCAACAACAGCCTGGGTGACAGAGTGTGATCCTGTCAAAAGAAAGTAATGGAATGGAATGGAGTGGAATGCAACGGAATGGAGTGGAGGGTACTGTAGTGGAGTGGAAAGGAGTGGAATGGAATGGGGTGGAATGGAAAGGAGTGGAGTGAACTGGAATGGAATGGAGTGGAGTGGAGTGGAATGGGATGGAATAGAACGGAAAGAAGGGGAGTGGATGGGGGCAGAGTGGAGTGCAGTTGAATGAAGGGCAATAGAATGGGATAGAGTGGAATGGAGTGGAGTGGATTGCAGTGGAGTCGCGAGGAGTGGAATGGAGTGGAATAGAAAGGATGTAACGGGATGTAGTGGAGTGGAGTGGAACGGAATGGAATGGAATGGAATAGAATTGAATGGAATGGAATGGAATAGAATGGAATGCAATGGAATGAAAAGAATGCAATGGAATAGAATGCAATGGAATGTATAGTTGACATGTAATCTGAGCTGAGATTGTGACACTGCACTCCAGGAAAGGTGACGCAGTGATACCCTGTAGTAAGAAATGACTGGAAAGCAATAGAGTGAAATTGAATGGAATGAAATGGAATGTACTGGAATGGAGTATAGTGCAGCGGAGTGGAGTGGAGTGGATTGGAGTGCAAAGGAATAGAGTGGAGTGGAATTGAGTGGAGTGTGATGGAGTGGAGTGGAGTGCAGTGCAATGGATTGGAGTGGAATGGAATGGAGTGGAATGGAAAGGAATGTAGTGGAGTGAATGGAGTGGAATGGAATGGAGTGGAATGGAAGGGAATGGAGCGGAGTGAATGTAATGGAATGTAATGGAGTGGGGTGAAGTGGAGTGCAGTGGAGTGTAGTTGATTGGAGTGGAGAAGAATGGAAGGAAATGGAGTGGAAAGAAATGGAAAGGAGTGGAATGGAATGGAATGGAATGGAAAGGAATGAAATGGTGGGGAGTGGAGTGGAATGGAGTGGAGAGTAGAATGGAGTTGAACGGAGTGGAATGGAATGGAATGCAATGGAATTGAGCGTAGTGGACTGGAAAGCAGTGGACTGGAGTGGAATGGAATGGACTGGAGTGGAGTGGAGCGGAGTGGAGTGGAGTGGAATTGACAGGAATGCAGTGGAGTGGAATGGCGTGGAGCAGAATGAACTGGAGTGGAATGGAGTGGAGTGGAATGGAGTGGCATGGAATGGAGTGGAATGCAATGGAAACGAGTGGATTGGAATGGAATGGAAAGGAATCAAGTGGCGTGGAGTGTATTGGAGTGGCATGGAGAGGAATGGCATGTAATGGAATAGAGTGGAATGGAATGGAGTGGATTGGAAAGGAGTGGAGTAGGGTGAAGTGGAGTGGAGAGGAATGGAGTGGAGTGGAATGGAGTGAAATGGAGTGGAATGGAGTGGAGTGGAATGGAGTGAAATGGAGTGGAATGGAGTGGAGTGGAATGGAGTGAAATGGAGTGGAATGGAGTGGAGTGGAATAGAGAGAAATGGAGTGGAATGGAATGGAGTGCAATGGATTGGAGTGGAATGCAGGGAAATGGAATGGAGTGGATTGGAATGGAATGGAATGATCTGGAGTGGAATGGAGTGGAGAGGGGTAGAGTGGAGGGGAGTGGAATGGAGTGGAGTGGAATTGAGTGAAGTGAAATTGAGTGGAATGGAATGGAGTGGAGTGGAATGGAATGGAGTGGAATGCAGTGGGTTGGAGTGAGTTGGAGTGGAGTGTAGTTAGTGGAGTGAAGTGGAGTGGAAAGGAGGGGAATGGAATGAAATGGAATGGAATGGAATGAAATGGAATGGAGGGGAGTGGAGTGGAATGGAGTGTAGTAGAATGGAATGGAGAGGACTGGAGAGGAATGGAATGGAATGCAATGGAATGAAGTGGAGTGGAACGGAGTGGAGTGGAATGGAGTGGAGTGGAGTGGAATGGAATGCAGTGGAGTGGAGTGGAGTGGAATGGGATGGAATGCAGTGGAGTGGAATGGCGTGGAGTGGAATGAAGTGGAGTGGAATGGAGTAGAATGGAATGGACTGGCATGGAATAGAGGGGAATTGAATGCAATGGAGTGGATTGGAAAGGAATGGAAAGGAGGGGAGTGGAGTGGAGTAGACTTGTGTGGAGTGGAGTGGAATGGAGCTGAATGTACTTCAATGGAGTACAATGGAATGGAATGGAGTGGAATGGAATGGAATGATATGGGGTGGATTGGAGTGGAATATAGTGGAGTGGAGTGGAATGGAATGGAAGAGAATGGAATGGAGTAGAGTGTAATGGAATGGAGTGGAGTGAAGTGGAGTGGAATGGAATGGCATGGATTAGAGTGGAATGGAGTGGAGTGGATTAGAATGGAATGGAATGGAATGGATTGGAGTAAAATGGAATGGAATGGAATGGAGGGGAGTGGAGGGGGGTGGAGTGGAACGGAATTGAGTGAAGTGGAATGGAGTTGAATGGAATGTCGTGGTGTGGGATGGAGAGGAAGTGAATGGAGTGAAGCGGAGTGGAATGGAGTGGAAGGTAACGGAGAGGAATGGAGTCGAATGGTTTGGAATGGAGTGGAGTGGATTGGAGTGGAATGGTGTCGAATGGACTGGAATGGAGTGGAGTGGAGTGGAATGGAGTAGAGTGGAGTGGAATGGAATGGAGTGGAGTGTAGTGGAGTGGAATGGGGACGAATGGAATGGGACGGAGTGGAATGCAACGGAGTTGAGTGGAGTATCGTGGAGTGAAATAGAATGGAAAGGAATGGGATGGAATGGAATGCAATGGAATGCTGAAAGGAAATGTGAGCTTTTATTGTTCCACTGCACTCCAGCCTTTGTGTCGGAATGAAATCCTGTGGAAACAAAGGAAAGGAATGGAATGGAATGGAACGGAATGGAATGGAAAGGAATGGAATGGAATACAATGGAGTGTAGTGGTATGGAGAGGAGTGTAGTGTAGCGGAGTATAATGGATTAGAGTGTAATGGAGTGGAGTGTTGTGTAGTAGAGTGGAATGGAGTGGAATGGAATGGAGTGGAAAGGAATGGAGTGGAGTGGAATGGAACGGAGTGGAGTGGAGTGGAATGGAATCGAATGGAATGAAATGGAATGGAATGGAATGAAGAAATATGGGCAGTGATTTTGCCACTGCGCTGGAGCCTGTGTGACAGGGGGGATCCTGTCGATAAAACAGAGTGGAATGGAAGGGATTGGAATGGAATGGAATGGAATGTATTGGAGTGGAATTGAGTGGAGTGGAATGCAGTGGAATGGAATGGAATGGAATGGAATGGAATGGTGAAATGAAATGTGAGCTGAGATTGTGCCACTACACTCCAGGCTGGGTGACAGAGTGAGATACTCTCGAAAGAAAGAAATAGAATAGAAAGAATTGGAATGGAGTGGATTGCAGTGGACTGAAGTAGACTGGAGTGGAATGGAGTGGACTGAAGTAGACTGGAGTGGAATGGAGAGGAATGGAATGGAATCAGACGTAAAGGATTGGAATGATGTGGAGTGGAGTGGGGAGGAGTGGAGTGCAGTGGAACGGAGCGGAATGTAATGGGATGGAGTGGAGTGGAGTGCAGTGGAGTGGAGTGGAGTGCAGTGCAGTGGAGCAGAGAGGAGTGGAATGGAGTGGAATGGAATTGGATTTAAAGGAATGTACTGGAGCGGAGTGGAGTGGAGTGGAAAGGAGTGGAATGGAATGGAATTGAATGTAATGGAAATGAAAGGAATGGAATGGAATGCAATGGAACTCAATGCAATAGAATGCTGTTCAATAGAAAGTTGACATGTAATGTGAGCTGAGATTGTCCCTAAGCACTCCAGCCTGTTTGACAGTGATATCCTGTCGAAAGAAAGGAATGGAATGCAATGGAGTGAAATGGAATGGAATGGAATAGAGTGGAGTGGAGTAGAATGGAGCGGAATGGAGAGGAATAGAGTGGAATGGAATGGGACGCAGTGGAATGGAATGGAGTGGAGTGGAGTGGAGTGGAATGAAATAGAATGAAATGGAATGGGATGGAATGGAATGCAATGGAATGAAGAACAGAAATGTGAGCTGAGATTGTGTCACTGCACTCCAGCCTTAATGACAGAGTGAGATTCTGAGGAAACAAAGGAATGGATTTGAAAGGAGTGGAATGGAATGGAATGTAGTGCAGTGGAGTGGAGTGGAATGGAGTGGAGTGGAGCGGAATGGAATGGAATGGAATGGAAGGGAATGGAATGGAATGGAGTGGAGTGGAGTGGAATAGAGAGGAGTGCACTGGAATGAGGTGGAGTGTAGTGGAAGGGAAGAGAATGCAATGGAATGTAGTGGAGTGGAATGAAGTGGAAGGGAATAGAATGAAATGGAATTCAGTGGAGTGGAATTGAGTGGATTAGAATGGAGAGGAGTGGAATGAATTGAAGTGGAATGGATTGGCTTGGAATGGAAAGGAATGGAATGGAGTGGAGGGGAGTGGAGGTGAGTGGAGTGGCATGGAATAGAATGGAGTGGCACGTAATGGAATGGAGTCAAATGGAATCCAGTGGATTGGAATGAACTGTTGTGGAGTGGAATGGAGTGGAGTGGAATGGATTGGAATGGAGTGTAGTGGAGTGGAATGGAGTGGAGTGGAGTGGAATGGAGAGGAGTAGAGTGGAATGGAAAGGAATGCAATGGAACGAAGTGGTGTGGATTGGATTGCAGTGAAATGGAGTACAGTGGAATCTAATGGAGTGGAGTGGAGTCGAGTGGAATGGAATGGAATAGAATGGAATGGAATGGCATGGAATGGAGTGGAGTAGAGTGGAGTGGAATGGAAGGGAGTTGAGTGGAATGGAGTGGAAAGGAATGGAGTGGAGTGGATTGGATTGGAATGGACTGGAACGGAGACGAATGGAATGAAGTGGAACGGAATTGACTGCAATGGAATTGAATGGAATGGAATGGAGAGGAGTGGAGTGGAATGGAGTGGAAATCAATGGAATGGAGTGGAATGGAAGGGAATGGAGATAAGTGGATTTGAATTGACTGAAGTGGATTGGAGTGGAGTGGAGTGGAGTGGCATGGAATGCAATGCAGTGGAATGGAACGCAATGGAGTGGAATGGAATGGAATAAAATGGAATGGAGTGGAGTGGAGAGGAATGGAGTGGAGTGGAGTGTAATGGAGGGGAGTAAAGAGGAACAGAATGGAATGGAATGGAAAGGAGGAAAGTGCAATTCTATGGAGTGGAGCGGACATGAATGGAATGGAGTGGAGTTGAGTGATGTGGAGTAGAGCGGAAAGGAATGGAATGGAATGCAGTGGAGTGGAATGGTGTGGAGTGGAGAGGAATGTAATGGAATGTAATGGAGTGGAATGAAATGGAGTGGACTGGAATGCAGTGGAATGGAGTGGAGTGGAATGGAGTGGGTTAGAGAGGAGTGGAGTGGAGTGGAATGGAAGGGAACGGAAAGGAATGGAGTGGAACGGAATGGAATGGAGTGGATTGAAATTGAATGGAATGGAATGGAGTGCAGTGGAGTGGAAGGGAGTGGAATAAAATGGAGTAAAGTGCAGTGGAATGGAGTGGAGTGGAGGGGAGTGGAATAAAATGGAGTACAGTGCAGTGGAATGGAGTGGACTGGAGTGGAGTGGATTGGAGTGGAGTAGATTGAAATGGAATGGAAAGGAATGGAGTGGAGTGGAATGGTGTGGAGTGGGGTGGAAAGAAATGGAACAGAATGGAATAGAGAGGAATGGAATGGCATGTAGTGTAGAGGAGTGAAGTGGAAACGAATGGAATTGAATGGAATGGAATGGAGTGGAGTGGAGTGGAGTAGAATGGAGTAGAGTGGAGTGGAATGCAGTGAAGTAGACTGTAGAGTAATGGAGTGTAGTGGAATGGAATGGAATGGAATGGAATGGAAGCTGAGATTGTGCTACTGTGCTCCAGGCTATGTGACAGAGTGAGATACTAATGAAAAAAAGGAATGGAATGGAATAGAATGGAGTGGACTGCATTGGAACGGAGTGGAATGAAGTGGAGTGGCGTGGAATGGAGAGAACTGGAATGGGATGGAACAGAATGGCATGGATTGAAGTGGAGCAGAGTGAGGTGGAGTGGAATACAGTGCAATGGAGATGAATGCAATGGGATGGCGTGAAATGGAGTGGAGTGGAATGCAGTGGAGTGTAGAGTGTAAAGGAGAGGAATGCAATTGGATGTAACGGAATGTAGTGGAGTGGAGTGGAGTGGAATGGAATGAAATGGAACAGAGCAGAGCCGGGCGAGCTGAATGGAGTAGAACGGAAAGGAATGGAATGGAATGGAATGGGAGCTGAGATTGTGCCACTGTGCTCCAGGCTGAGAGACAGAGTGAGATACTCTCGAAAGAAAGGAAAATAATGCAATGGAGTAAAATGGAATAGAATGGAGTAGAGTGGATTGGAGTGAAGTGGAATAGAACGGAATGGAATGCAATGGAATGCAGTGGATTGGAGTGAAGTGGACTGGAGTGGAATGGAGAGAAATGGAATGGGATGGAATGGAATGGAATGAACCGGAGTTGATTGAGGTAGAGAGGATTCCAGTGGAATGGAGCGGAATGGAAGAGAACGAGTGGAATGGAGAGGAGAGGACTGCAGCAGAGTGGAGAGGAGTGGAATGGAGTGGAATGGATTCTGACGTAATGGAATGTAGTGGAGTGGAGTAGAGTTGAGTGGAACAGAGGGGAATAGTACAGAATTGAAAGAAATGGAATGGAACGGAGTGGAATGGAATGGAATTGAAAGGAATGGAGTGGAGTGGAGTGGAAGTGAGTAGAATGGAGTGGAGTGGAGTGGAAGGGAGTAGAATGGAATGGAGTGGAGTGGAGTGGAATGGAATGGAATGGAGTGGAGTGGAATGATATGGAGTGGAATGGAATGGAGTGGGATGGAGTGGAATGGAGTGGAATGGGGTGGAATTCAATGGAGAAGACTGGAGTGGAAAGGAATTGTACGGAGTGGAGTAAAATGCAATGGAATCGAATGGAGTCGAGTGGAGTGGAGTGGAATGGAGTGGAGTGGACTGGAATGGAGTGGAATGGAGTTGAATGGAACGAAATGTAATGGCATGGAATGGAGTGGAATGGAGTGGAATGGCGTGAAATACATTGGAGTCTACTTAAACGTAATGGAATGGAATGGAATGGATTGGAGAGGGAAAGATTGGAGTGGAGTGGAGTGGAATAGAATGGAGTGGAGTGGAATGCAGTGAAAACGAATGGAGTGGAATGGAATGGAAAGGAGTGGAATTCAATGGAATGGAATGGCATGGATTGGAAACGGAGTGGAGTGGAGTAGAATGAATTGGAAAGGAATGCAATGGAGTGGAGTGGAGTGGTTTGGAAAGGAATGGCATGGAATGGAGTGGAGTGGAATGGACGGGAATGGAATGGAGTGGAATGAAGTGGAGTGGAGAGGATTGGAATGGAGTGGAACGGTCTGAAAGGAGTGGAATGGAATGGAATGGAATGGAATGGAATGGAGTAGATTGGAATGAAGTGGAAAGGCATGGAATGGAGAAAATTAGAGTAGAATGGAGTGGAGTGGCGTGGAATGGAAGGGAGTGGAGTGGCGTTGACAGGAGTGGATTGGAATGTAGTGGATGGAGTAGAGTGGAAGGGAGTGGAATTATATGGAATGGAATGGATTGGATTGGAGTGAAAGAGAGTTGAGTGGAGTTGAATGTAGAGGAATTGAAAGAAGTGGAAAGGAGTGGAGTGGAGTGGATTAGAGTGGATTGGAATGGAATAGAGTGGAGTGGAAAGGTGTGGAAATGAATGGAAGGGAAGGGAAAGGAAAGGAACTGAATGGAATGGAATGTAGTGGGGTGGAGAGGAGTGGAGTGGACTGGAGTGGAGTGGAATCGAATGGTGTGTATTGGAGTGGAATGTATTGGAGTGGAGGGTAATGGACAGGAATTGAGTGGAGTGGAGTGGAGTGAAATAGATCGGAATGGCATGGAATTGAATGGAATGGAGTGGATTGGAATTGAGTGGAGTGGAGTCGATTGGAGTGGTGAGGAATGGAATGGAGCAGCATGGAGTGGAGCACAGTGGAATTCAATGGAGTGGATTGGAAAGATGAGGAGTGGACTGACGATGAGTGAAGTGGAATGGAATGGAGTGGAGTGGAGTGGAGTAGAGTGGAGTGGAGAGCAGAGGAGTCACATGGAATGGAATGGAATGGAATGCAATGGAAGGTGAGATTGTGCCACTGCTCTCCAGGGTGAGTGACAGAGTGTGATACTCTCGAAAGAAAAGAATGGAATGGAATGCAGTGGAATGGAATGGAATGCAATGCAGTGCATTGGAGTGGAGTGGAGTGAAGTGAAGTGGATTGGAATGGAATTGAGAGGAATGGAATGGGACGGAATGGAATGGAATGAAGTGGACTGGAGTGGGGTGGATTTGAGTGCAATGGAATGGAGCAGAATGGAATCGGATGGAGTGGAATGGAGTAGAGTGGAGTGCAGTGGAGTGGAAAGGAGTGCAATGGAGTGGAATGGAATCAGAAGTAATGGAATGCAGTGGAGTAGAGTGGAGTAGAGTGGAAGGGAACTGAACAGGAAGGAGGAAAGCGGAGTGGAATGGAACGGAACGGGAGGTGAGATGGCGCCACTGCACTCCAGGCTGGGTGACTGAGTGAGATGTTCTCTAAATAAAGGAGTGGAATGGAAAGCAGTAGAACGGAATGGAATGGAATGGAGTGGAGTGGAGTGGAATGCAGTGAAGAGGAATGGAGTGAAATGGAGAGGAAAGGAATGGGATGGAAGGGAAATGAATGAATTGTAATGGAGTGCGGTGGAATGCATTGCAGTGGAACGGAGCAGAGTGGAATGGAAAGGAGTGGAATGGAGTGGAGTGGAGTGTACTGGAGAGGAGAGGATTGGAATGGACTGGAATGGAATTGGATGTAATGGAACGTAGAAGTGTGGAGTGGAACGGAGTGGACAAGAGTGGAATGGAATGGAATGGAATGGAAAGGAATGGAGTGGAATGGAATGGAATGGAATGGAATGGAATGGAATGAAATGGAGTGGAGTGGAGTGAAAAGGAGTGGAGTGGAGTGGAGTGGAATATGATAGAATGGAGAGGAGGGGAATGGAGCAGAATGAAATGGAGTGCAGTGGAATGGAGTGGAGTGGAATGGAATCAAAAGGAGTGGAATGGAACGGAGTGCAACAGACTGGAATGGAGTGGACTGTAGTGGAATTTAGTGGAACGGGCTGGAATGGAGTGGAATGGAATGGATTTGAGAGGAATGGAATGGAATGGAGTGGAATGGAATGGTGTGGAATGGAATGGAATAGAGTGGAATGAAATGGAGTGGAGTGGAGTGGAATGGATTGAAGTGGAATGGAATGGGTTGGAGTGTAAAGGAATGGAGTGGAGGGGATTAGAGTGAAGTGGAATGAAATGGATTTGAGTAGAGTGAAGTTTTGGTGAGTGGCATGGAAGGGATTGGAATAGAATGGAAAGGAGTGGAGTGGAATGGAATGGAATGGAATTCTATGGAATTCAATGGAATGGAATGAAATGGAGTAGAGTGGAGAGGAATGTATTGGAGTGGAGTGGAATGGAGTGGAGTGGAGACGAGTGGAAAGGAATGGAGTGGATGGAAAGGAGTGGAGTGGAGTCGAATGGTATGGAGTGGTGTGGAGTGGAGTGGAATAGAGTGGAAAGGAATACAGTGGAATGGAGTGTTGTGGAGAAGAGTGGAGTGGAGTGAAATGGAGTGGAATGGAGTGGAGTGGAGTGGAGTGGAATGGAGTGGAATGGAGTGGAGTGGAGTGGAGTGGAATGGAGTGGAAAGGAGTGTAGTGGAGTGAAGTGGAGAGAAGTGGAATAGGGTGGATTGGAGTTTACAGGAGGGGATTGGAATGGATTGGCGTGGAATGGAATTGAAAGAAATGGAATGGTGTGGAGTGGAGTGGAGAGGAGAGGAATGGAATTTAATGAAATGGAATGGAGTGAAGTGGAGACGAATGGAAAGGAGTGGAAGGGAGTGGAGAGGAGTGAAATGGAGTGGAGTTCAGTGGAGTGGTGAGGATAGGAGTGGAGTGGAGTGGGGTTGAGTGGAGAGAAATTAAGTGGGGTGTAGTGGAATTTACTGGTGTCGAAAATAATGGAAAGGAGTGGAATGGAATTGAGTAGAGTGGAATGGAACAGAGTGGAGTGGATTGGAATGGAATGGAATGGAGTGGTAGTGCAGTGCAGTAAAGAGGAATGGAGTGGTGTGCAATGGAGTGTAGTGGAGTGGAATGGAGTGGATTGTATTGGATCGGAGTGCAGAGGACTGGCACGGAATGGGATGGAATGGATTGAAGAGGAGTGGAATGAGAGGACTGGAGGGGAATGGTGTGGAAATGAAAGAAACGGAATGGAGTGGAGTGGAGTGAAATGGAACAGAGTGGAGTGGAATGGTGTGGAATGGAATGGACTGGAAAGGAGTGGAATAGAATGGAATGGAAAGTAGTGGAATGGAGAGGAGTGGAGAGGGGTGCAGTGGAGAGGATTGTTGTGTTGTGGAGAGGGGTTGAGTGGAGAGAAGTGGAGTGGGGTGTAGTGGAGTTTACAGAAGTGGAAGGTAATGGAATGGAATGGAATGGAATGGAATAGAGTGGAATGAAAAGGAGTGTAGTGAAGTGGAATGGAATGGAGTTCAGTGGAGTGGAGTAAAGAGGAACGGAGTGGAGTGGAATAGAGTGTAGTGGAGTGGAATGGAGTGGAGTGGAATGGAGTGGAGTGTATTGGAGTGGAGTGCAGAGGTGTGGCATGGAAAGGTATGGAATGGATTGTAGTGGAGTGGAAAGGAGAGAAGTGGAGTGTAATGGCGTGGAATGGAAAGCAGTGGAGTGGAATGCAGTGAAGTCGAATGGAATGGCATGGAGTGGAATGATGTGGAATGGAATGGCATGGAGTGGAATGATGCGGAATGGAATGTAGTGGAGTGGAGTGGAATGGAATGGAATGGAATGCAGTGGAATGGAGAGGAGTGGAGTGGAGTGGAGGGGAATGGAGTGGAATGGAGTGAAATGCAATAGAGTGTAGTGGAGGGGAATGTAGTGGAGTGGAGTGGAGTGGTGTGGAGTGGAGTGGAATGTAATGGAATGGAATGGAATGGAGTGGAGGGGAATGGAGTGGAGGGGAATGGAGTGAAGTGGACTGGAGCACAGTGGAGTGGAGTGAAATAGAATGGAGTGGAGGAGAGTGGTGTGGAATGTACTGGAGGGGAGTGAAAAGGAGTGGAGCGAAGTCGAGTGCAGTGGAAAGGATTGGAGAGCATTGGAGGGGAGTGATGTGGAATGGAATGGAATGGAGTGGAGTGGAATGCAGAGGAGTGGCATGGAATGGTATGGAATGGAATGGATTGGAGTGGAATGGAGGGAGTAGAATGGACTGCCGTGCAATGGACTGGAGTGGAATAGAGTGCCATGAAATTGAATTGAATGGAATGGATTGGAATGAAGTGGAGTAGAATGAAATGGTATGGAATGGAGTGGAGTGGAGTGGGGTTTATTGGATAGAAGTTAAGTGGCGTGGAGTGGATTTTACTGGAGTGGAAAGTAAAAGAATGGAGTGGTATAGAGTGGAATGGAATGCAGTTGAGTGGAGTAGAATGGAACGGAGTGGACTGGAGTGGAATAAAGAGGAATGGAGTGGAGTGGGATGGACTGGAGTGGAATGGAATAGAATGGAAAGAAGTGTCGTTGAGTACAGAGGACTGGAATGGAGTGGAATGGAGTGGAGAATAATGGAGTTGAGTGGAATGGAATGGAATGGAATGGAATGGAATGAAGTAGAGTGGAATGGAAGGGAGTTGAGTTCAGTGGAGTGGAGTGGAGTGGGGTGGACTTGAGTGCAGTGGAATGGAGCTGAATGGAATGGGATGGAGTGGAATGGAGTGGGATGGAGTGGAATGGAGTGAAATGGAATGGAATGGAGTGGAGTGGAGAGCAGTGCAATGGAATGTAATGACATGGATTGGAGTGGAACGGAATGGAGTGGAGTGGAGTGAAATATACTAGAATGGAGTAAGATGGAATTGAATGCAATGGAATGTTGAAAAGAAATGTGAACAGAGATGGTGACACTGCAATCCAGCATTTGTGACAGAGTGAGATCCTGTGGACAGAAAGGAAATGAGTGGATTGGAGTTGATGGAATGGAGTGGAGTGGAATGAAAAGGAACAGAATGGAGAGGAGAGGTGTGGAGTGCAGTGGAGTGGAGTAGGGTTGAGTGGAGAAAAGTTAAGCATGGTGGAGTGGAGTTTACAGGAATTGAAAGTAATGGAATGGAGTGGAATGGAATGGAAAAGAGTGGAAAGGAATGTAGTGGAGTGGAGTGGTATGGAATGGATTGAACTGGAGTGGAGAAAAGAGGAATGGAGTGGAGAGGAATGGAGTGTATTGGAGTGGAATGGAGTGCAATGTATTCGAGTGGCGTGCAGAGGAGTGGCATGGAATGGAATTGAATGGATTGTAGTGGATTGGAATGGAGTGTAGTGGAATGGAATGGGATGGAATGGAATGGAGTGGAGTGGAATGGAATAGAATGGAATGGAGTGGAATGGAGTGGAGACAAATGGAGTGTAGTAAAATGGAATGGAACGGAATGGAATGGAATGGAGCAGACTGGAATGGAAGGGAGTGCAGTGGAGTGGGGTGGAGTGGAGTGCAAAGGAATGGAGCTGAAATTAATGCGATGGAGTGGAAAGCATTAGAATGGAATGGAATGAGGTGGAATGCAGTGAAATGGAATAGAATGAAGTGTAGTGGAGTGGAATGGAGTGTGGTGGAGTGGAATGGAGTAGAATGAAATGGAACGGAATGCAATGGAATGGAATGGAATGGAATGCAATGGAATGGAATGGAATGGAATGGAATGCAATGGAATGGAATGGAATGGAATGCAATGGAATGGAATGGAATGGAATGCAATGGAATGGAATGGAATGGAATGGAATGGAATGGAGTACACTGGAATGGAGAAGAGTGGAATGGAGTAGAGAGGAATGGAATGGAGAGGAGTGGAATGGAATGGAATGGAATGAATGGAGTGGAATGGAATGGAATGGAATGGAATCGAATCGAATCGAATCAAATGGAGTGGAATGGAGTGGAGAGGAGTGGAATGGAACGGAATGAAACGGAATGGAATGTAGTGGAGAGGAGTGGAATGGAGTGGGGTGTAGTGGAATGAAGTGGAGCGTAGTGGAATGCAGTGGAGGGGAATGGAATGGAATGTAGTGGAATAGAGAGGAGTGGAGTGGAGTGGAATGGAGTGGAGTGGAGTGAAATGCAATGGAGTCTAGTGGAGGGGAAATGAGTGGAGTGGAGTGGAGTGGTGTGAAGTGGGGTGGAGTGGAATGTAATGCAATGGAATGGAATGGAGGTGAAAGGAGTGGAGTGGAATGGAGCAGAGTGGAGTGGAGTAGAATAGAATGGAGTGGAGGAGAGTGGTGTGGAATGTACTGGAGTGGAGAGAAAAGGAGTGGAGTGAAGTCGAGTGGAGCGGAAAGGATTGGAGTGCAGTGGAGTGGAGTGAAGTGGAATGGAAAGGAATGGAGTGGAGTGGAATGCAGAGGAGTGGCATGGAATGGTATGGAATGGAAATAATTGAAGTGGAATGGAGGGAGTAGAATGGACTGCCGTGCAATGGACTGGAGTGGAATAGAGTGGCATGGAATTGAATGGAATGGAATGGAGTGGAGTGGAATGAAATAGAATGGAATGGAGTGGGGTGGAGTGGAATGGAGCGGAGTGGCGTTGAGTAGATAGAAGTTAAGTGGGGTGGAGTGGATATTAGTGAGGTCGAAAGTAAAGGAATGGAGTGGAAAGGAATGGAATAGAGTGGAATGGAATGGAGTGGACTGGAGTGGAATAAAGAGGAATGGAGTGGAGTGGAATGAATTGGAGTGGAATGCAATAGAATGGAACGGAGTGGACTTGAGTGGAGAGGACTGGAAATGAGTGAAATGGAGTGGAGAGGAATGGAGTGGAGTGGAATGGAATGGAATGGAATAGAGTTGGAATGTAAGGGAGTGGAGTTCCGTGGAGTGGAATGGAGTGGGGTGGACATGAATGCAGTGCAATGGAGCTGAATGGAATGGGATGGAGTGGTACGGAGTGGAATGGAATGGAGTGGAATGGAGTGGAGTGCAGTGTAATAGAATTGAATGACATGGATTGGAGTGGAACGGAATGGAATGGAGTGGAGTGGAGTGAAATATAATGGAATGGATTCAGATGGAATTGAATGCAATGGAATGCTGTAAAGAAATGTGAACTGAGATGGTGACACTGCAATCCAGCATTTGTGACAGAGTGAGATCCTGTGGACAGGAAGGAAATGAATGGAATTGAATTGATGGAATGGAATGGAATGGAGTGGGGTGGAATGTAATGGAATGGAATGGAGTGGAGAGGAGTGGAGTGGAGTAGTGTTGAGTGGAGAGAAGTTAAGTGTGGTGGAGTAGAGTTTACAGTAGTCAAAAGTAATGGAATGGAGTGGAATGGAATAGAACAGAGTGGAAAGGAATGTAGTGGAGTGGAGTGCTATGGAATGGATTGGACTGGAGTGGAGTAAAGAGGAATGGAGTGGAGAGGAATGGAGTGTATTGGAGTGGAACGCAGTGGATTGTATTGGAGTGGCGTGCAGAGGAGTGGCATGGAATGGAATTGAATGGATTGTGGTGGAGTGGAATGGAGTGGATTTGAATGGAATGGGATGGAATGGAATGGAATGCAGTGGAATGGAATAGAATGGAATGGAGTGGAGTGGAGTGGAGAAGACTGGAATGGAGTGGAATGGAGTGCAGTGGATTGGAGACAAATGGAGTGGAGTATAATGGAATGGAATGGAATGGAATGTAGTAGAGTGGAATGGAAGGGAGTAGAGTGGAGTGGAGTGGGGTGGAGTGGAGTGCACAGGAATGGAGCTGAATGTGAAGCGATGGAGTGGAAAGGAGAGGAATGGAATGGAATGGAGTGGAATGCAGTGGAATGGAATGGAATGAAGTGTAGTGGAGTGGAATGGAGTGTGGTGGAGTGGAATGGAGTAGAATGGAATGGAATGGAATGGAATGGAATGGAATGGAATGGAGGGCAGTGGAATGGAAAGGAGTGGAAAGGAGTAGAGAGGAATGGAATGGAATGGACTGGAATGGAATGGAATGGAGTGGAGAGGAGAGGAATGGAATGGAATGGAATGGAATGCAATGGAATGGAGAGGAGAGGAGTGGAATGGAGTGTAGTGTAGTGGAATGTAGTGGAGTGTAGTGGAATGTAGTGGAGTGGAGAGGAATGGAATGGAAAGGAATAGAATGTAGTGGATTGGAGAGGAGGGGAGTGGACTGCACTGGAATGGAGTGGAGTGGAGTGAAATGCAATGGAGTGTAGTGGAGGGGAATGTAGTGGAGTGGAGTGGTGTGGATTTGCTGGAGTGGGATGTAATGGAATGGAATGGAATGGAGGGGAATGGAGTGGAGTGGAACGGACAGAGTGGAGTGGAGTGGAATAGAATGGAGTGGAGGAGAGTGGAGTGGAATGTACTGGAGTGGAGTGAAAAGGAGTGGAGTGAAGTCGAGTGGAGTGGAAAAGATTGGAGTGCAGTGGAGTGGAGTGAAGTGGAATGGAATGGAATGGAGTGGAGTGGAATGCAGAGGTGTGGCATGGAATGGTATGGAATGGAATGGATTGGAGGGGAATGGAGGGAGTAGAATGGAATGGAATGGAATGGAATGGAAAGAAATGGAATGGAATGGAATGGAATGGAATGGAATGGAATGAAATGGAATGGAACGGAATGGAATGGAGTGCAGTGGAATGGAGAGGAGTGGAATGGAGTGCAGTGGAATGGAGACGAGTGGAATGGACTAGATAGGAAAGGAATGGAATGGAGTGGAATGGAATGGAATGGAATGGAATGCAATGGAGAGGAGTGGAATGGAATGGAATGGAATGGAAAGGAAGGGAGAGGAGTGGAATGCAGTGGAGTGCAGTGGAATTTAGTGGAGTGTAGTGGAATGTAGTGGAGTGGAGTGAAATGAAATGGAATGGAATGGAATGCAGTGGATTGGTGTGGAGTGGAGTGGATTGGAGTGGAGTGGAGTGGAGAGGAGTAGAGTGGAGTGGAGTGCAATAAAATGGAATGAATGGTATGGAGTGAAGTGGAGTGGAATGGAACAAAGAGGAATGGAATCGAGTGGAATGGAATGGAGTGGAGTGGTGTGGAATGAAATGGACTGGAGTGGAGTAAAATGGAATGGAGTACAGTGGAATGAAGTGGAATGCAATGGAGTGTAGTAGAATGGAGTGGAAAGGGATGGAGCGGAATACAAGGGAATGGAGTGGAATGGAGTGGAGTGGAGTGGAATGGCATGGAATGGACTTGAATGGAGTGGAATTGAATGGAATGGAATGGAGTGGAGTGGAGTGGGAGGTAGTGGAATGTAGTGAGGGAAACGAGTGGCATGTAATGGAATGGCATTTAATGGAGTGGGGTTGAGTGGAATGCAGTGGATTGTATTGGAGTGGAGTGCAGAGGGGCTGCATGGAATGGAATGGATTGTAGTGGAGTGGAATGGATTGCAGTGGAGTGTAATGGCGTGGAATGGAACGGAATGGAGTGGAATGGAGTGGAGTGGAGTGGAATGGCATGGAGTGCAATGGAATGGCATGGAGTGGAATGTTGTGGATTGGAATGGAGTGGAGTGGAATGGAATGGAAAGGAATATAGTGGAATGGAGAGGATGGAGTGGAGTGGAGTGGAATGTAATGGAGTGGAGTGAAATGCAGTGGAGTGTAGTGGGGGTGAATGTAGTGAAGTGGAGTGTTGTGGAGTGGGTTGGAGTGGAATGGAATGGAATTGAATGGAATGGAGAGGAGGGGTATGCAGTGGAGTGGACTGGAGAAGAGTGGAGTGGAGTGGAATAGAATGGAGTGGTGGAGAGTGGTGTGGAATGTACTGGAGTGGAGTGAAAAGGAGTGGAGTGAAGTCGAGTGGAGTGAAGTGGAATGGAATGGAATGGAGTGGAGTGGAATGTAAAGGAGTGGCATGGAATGGTATGGAATGGAAGGGATTGGAGTGGAATAGAGGGAGTAGAATGGACTGCTGTGTAATGGACTGGAGTGGAATAGAGTAGCGTGGAATTGAATGGAATGGAATGGAATGGAATGGAATGAAATGGAGTGGAGTGGAATGAGATGGAATGGAATGGTGTGGAGTGGAATGGAGTGGAGTGTGGTTGAGGGGAGATAATTTAAGTGGGGTGGAGTGGATTTTACTGGAGTCGAAAGTAAAGGAAAGGAGTGGAATGTAATGGAACAGAGTAGAATGGAATGGAGTGGAGTGGAAAGGAACGGAGTGGACTGGAGTGGAGTAAAGAGGAATGGAGTGGAGTGGAATGGAATAGAAGGGAATGGAGGGGAGTCGAGTGGAGAGGAATGGAATGGAGTGGAATGGAGTGGAGAGGAATGGAGTGGAGTGGAATGGAATGGAATGGAACGGAATGGAATGGAACGGAATGTAATGGAATGGAATGGAATGGAATGGAGTAGAGTGGAATGTAAGGGAGTGGAGTTCAGTGGAGTGGACTGGAGTGGGGTGGACTAGAGTGACGTGGAATGGAGATGAATGAAATGGGATGGAGTGGAATGGAGTGCAAAGGAATGGAATGGAGTGGAATGGAGTGGAGTTCAGTGTAATGGAATGCAATGACATGGATTGGAGTGGAAGGGAAAGGAATGGAGTGGAGTGGAGTGAAATATATTGGAATTGAATAAGATGGAATTGAATGCAATGGAATGCTGAAAAGGAGTGTGAGCTGAGATGGTGACACTGCATTCCAGCATTTGTGACAGAGTGAGATCCAGAGGACAGAAGGGAAATGAATGGAATGGAATTGATGGAATGGAATGGAATGGAGTGGAGTGGAAAGAAATGGAATGTAATGGAGTGGAGAGGAGTGGAGTGGAGTGGAGTAGTATTGAGTGGAGAGAAGTTAAGTGTGGTGGAGAAGAGTTTACTGAGTCGAAAGTAATGGAATGGAGTGGAATGGAATGGAAAAGAGTAGAGAGGACTGTAGTGGAGTGGAGTGGTATGGAATGCATTGGACTGGAGTGGAGTAAAGAGGAAAGGAGTGGAGAGGAATGGAGTGTATTGGAGCGGAATGGAGTGGAGTGTATTCGAGTGGCATGCAGAGGAGTGGCATGGAATGGAATTGAATGGATTATAGTGGAGTGGAATGGAGTAGAGTGGAATGGAATGGGATGGAAAGGAATGGAGTGGAGTGGACAGGACTGGAATGGAGTGGAATGGAGTGGAGACAAATGGAGTGGAGTATAACGGAATGGAATGGAATGGAGTAGAGTGGAATGGAATGAAGTGCAGTGGAATGGAGTGGGGTGGAGTGGAGTGCAGAGGAATGGAGCTGAATGTAATCCGATGGAGTGGAAAGGAGTGGAATGGAATGGAATGGAGTGGAATGCAGTGGAATGGAATGGAATGAAGTGGAGTGGAGTGGAAAGGAGTCTGGTGGAGTGGAATGGAGTAGATTGGAATGGAATGGAATGGAGTGCAGTGGAATGGAGAGGAGTGGAATGGAGTAGAGAGGAATGGAATGGAATGGAGTGGAATGGAATGGAATGGAGTGGAATGGAATGGAATGGAATGGAATGGAATGGAATGGAATGGAATGGAATGGAGTGGAATGCAATGGAATGGAATGGAATGGAATGGAATGGAATGGAATGGAATGGAATGGAATGAAACGGAATGGAATGGAACGGAATGGAGTGGAGAGGAGTGGAATGGAATGGAATGGAATGGAATGGATTGGAGTGGCATGGAATGGATTGGAGTGGAGATCAGTGGAATGGAGTGGAGTACAGTGGAATGCGGTGGAGTGGATTGAAATGGAATGGAATGGAATGGAATGGAGTCGAGTGGTATGGAGTGGAATGGATTGGTGTGGAGTGGACTGGAGAGGAGTAGAGTGCAGTGGAGAGCAATAAAATGGAATGAATGGTATGGAGTGGAGTGGAATGGAGTGGAGTGGAGTGGAAAGGAGAAGAATGGATTGGAGTGGAATGGAATGGAGTGGAGTGGACTGAAGTTGAGTGGAGTGGAGTGAAATGAAATGGAGTAGAGTGGAATGAAGTGGAATGCAATGGAGTGGGATGGAGTGGTGTGCAATAAAAGGGAATGGAGTGGAATGGGGTAGAGTGGAGTGGAATGGCGTGGAATGGACTGGAATAGAGTGGTATTGAATGGAATGGAATGGAGTGGAGTGGAGTGGGAAGTACAGGAATGTAGTGAGGGAAATGAGTGGAGTGGAATGGAATGGCATTGAATGGTGTGGGCATGAGTGGAATGGAGTAGAGTGCATAGGAAAGGAAAGGTATAGAATGGAATGGAATGGAGTGGAATGCATAGGAAAGGAAAGGTATAGAATGGAATGGAATGGAATGGAGTGGCAAGGAGCGGAATGGAGTGGAAAGGATTGGAATGGAGTGGAATGGAATGGAATGGAACGTACTGGAGTGGACTGAAATGGAATGGAACGGAGTGGAATGGAGTGGAATGGATTTAGTGAAATCGAGTGGAATGAAATGTAATGGAGTGGAGTGGAGTGGACTGGAATAGAGTGAAATGGAGTTGAATGGACAGGAATATAGTGGAGTGGAATGGAGTGTAATAGAATGGAATGGAATTGAGTAGAGAAGAATGGAAGGGAGTGGAGTGCAATGGAAGGGAGTGGAGTGGATTGGAATGGTGTGGAGTGGAGTGGAATGGAATGGAGTGGATTGGAGTGGAATGGAATGGAATAGAGTGGAATGCAATGGTAAGGAGTGGAATGGAATGGAGTGGATTGCAGTGGAGTGGACTAGAATGGAGTGAAATGGAGTGGAATGGAGTGGAATGCAGTGGAGTGGAATGGAGTGGAATTGAATGGAATGGAATGTAGTAGAGTGGAATAGAAGGGAGTAGAGTGGAGTGCAGTGGAGTGGGGTGGAGTGGAGTCCAGTGGAATGGAGCAGAATGGAAGGGGACGGAGTGGAATGGAGTGGAATGGAATGGAATGTAGTCGAAGGGAGTGGAATGGCATGGAATGGAGTGCAATGGAAAGTAATGGAGTTTAGTGGAGTGGAATTGATTGTGGTGGGGTTGATTGGTGTTGAATGGAATGGAAAGGAATGGAATTCAGTGGACTGGAATGGAGTGGACTGGCATGGAGTACAGAGAAATGCAATGGAATGGAGTGGAATTGAATGGAATAGATTGGAGTGGAAAGGAGTGGAATGGAGTGGATTGGATTGGAATGGGGTGGAGATGAGTGGAATGGAATGTAGTGGAGTGGTATGGAGTGGAGTGGAATGCAGTGGAGTGGATTGAAGTGGAGTGGAATGAAATGGAATGGAATGGAATGGAGTGGAGTGGAATGGATTGGAGTGGAGTGGGATGGAGTGGAGTCCAGTGGAATGGAACAGAATGAAAGGGGACGGAGTGGAATGTAGTGGAATGGAATGGAGTGTAGTCGAAGGGAGTGGAATGGCATGGAATGGAGTGGAATGGAGTGGAGTGGAATGGAATGGAGTGGAGTTTAGTGTAGTGGAATTGAGTGTGGTGGGGTTGATTGGTGTTGAATGGAATGGAAAGGAATGGAATTCAGTGGACTGGAATGGAGTGGACTGGCATGGAGCACAGAGAAATGGAATGGAATGGAGGGGAATTGAGTGGAATTGATTGGAGTGGAGAGGAGTGGAGTGGAGTGGATTGGATTGGAATGGGGTGGAGTGGAGTGGAATGCAATGAAGTGGAGTGGTATGTAGTGCAGTGGAATGCAGTGGAGTGGAGTGAAGTGGAGTGGAATGAAATGGAATGGAATGGAATATAGTGGAGTGGAAAGCAGTGGAGTGGAGGGGAATGGAGAGGAATGGAATGAAATGTAGCGGAGTGTAGTTGAGTTTCATGGAGTGGCATGTAATGGATTGGAATGGAATGGAGTGGAGTTGAAAGGAGTGGAGTGGAATGGAGTGGAGTGGAATGGAATGGAATGGAATGGAGTGCAGTGGATGTTAGTGGAATGGAGTGGATTGGATTTTAGTGGAATGGAGTGGAGTGGAGAGGAATGTAGTGGAGTGGAGTGGAATGGAGTGTATTGGAGTGGAGAGGAGTGGAATAGAATGGAGTGGAAAGGAATGGAAAGGAGTGGATTTGAGTGGAATGGTATGGAATTTAGTGGAGTGGAGTGGAATGAAGTGGAATGGAAAGGAGTGCAATGGAGTGGAGTGGAGTAAAATGGAATGAAGTGGAGTGGAATATTGTGGAAAGGAATGGACTGGAAAGGAGTGGAATGGAATGGAATGGAATGTAGTGGAATGGAGAGGAGTGGAGAATAGTGGGGTGGAGTGCAATGGAGGTGAGTGGAGTGGAATGGAGTGGAGTGGAGTGGAATGCACTGGAGTGTAGTGGAGTGAAATGGGGTGGAATGGAGTGGAGTGGAGTGGATTGGAGTGAAATGGAAAGGAATGAAACGGAATGGAATGGATTGGAGTGGATTTGAGTGGAGAGGAGTGGAGTGGGGTGGAGTGGACTGGAATAGAATGGAGTGGAGAAGAGTGTTGTGGAGTAGAGTGGAGTGGAGTGGAATGGAGTGGAGTGGTGTTGAGTGGAGTGGAAAGGAGTGGAATGGAGTGAAGTGGAATGGAAAAGAATTGAGTCTACTGGAGAGCAGAGGAATGGCGTGGAATGGTATGCATTGGAATGGACTGGAGTGGAATGAAATGGAATGGAATGGAGTGGAGTGGAGTGGAATGCAGTGGAGTGGCGGGGACTTGAATGAAGTGGAATGCAATGGAATGGAATGGAAAGAAATGGAATAGAATGGAATGAAATGGAATGGAATGGATAGGAGTGGAGTGGAATGGAGTGGAGTGGAGTGGAAAGGAATGGAATGGAATGGGATGGAGTGGAGTGGAATGGAATGGAATGGAGGGGAGTGTAGTGTACTAGAATGGAATGGAGTAGAGTCGATTGGAGTGGAGTGGAGTGGAATGGAATGAAATGGAGTGGGGGGGAATGGAGTGGAGTGGGGTGGAATGGAGTGAATGGAATAGAGCGGAAAGGAATGGAGTGAAATGCAATGGAATGAAGTGGAATAGCTTGGAATGTAGTGGATTGGAATGGAATGGAATTGAATGGAATCGAATGAAGTGTAATGGAGTGGAGTGGAATGGAGAGGAATAGAATGGGATGGAATAGAATGGAATGAAGTGGAGTGGAGTGGGGAGGGGTGGAGTGGAATGGAGCGGAATGGAATGGGATGGAGTGTAATGGATTGGAGTGGAGTGCTGTGGAGAGAAGAGGAGTGGAATGGGGTGGAATTTAATAGGATGTAATGGAATGTGGTGGACTGGATTGGAGTGGAGTGGAATGGAGTGGAATCGAATGGAATTGAATGGAAAGGAATGGAATGGAATGGAATGGATTGGCATGGAATGGAATGGAATGGAATGGATGGGAGTGCAGTGGAGTGGAATGGAGTGGAATGGCGTGGAATGGAGTGGAGTGGAATGAAATGGAATGGAATTTAGTGGACCAGAGTGGAATGGAGTGGAGTGGAGTGCAGTGTAATGGAACAGAATGAAATGCATTGGAGTGGAACGGAATGGAATGGAGTGGTGTGGAGTGAAATATAATGTAAAGGAATGGGATGGAATGGAGTGCAATCGAATGCTGAAAAGAAATGTGAGCTGAGATGGTGGCAGTGCAAACCAGCATTTGAGACAGAGAGAGATCCTGTGGAAAGAAAGGAATTGAATGGAATGGAATGGAGTCGAATGGAATGGAATGGAGGGGATAGGAGTGAAGTTGAGTGGAATTTAGCTGTGTGTAACGGAATGGACTGGAGTGGAGTTGGGTGGAGTGAAATGGAGTGGAGTGGAATGGAGTGGAATGTAATGGAATGCAGTGCAATTAAACGGAATGGAATGGAATGGAATGGAGTGGAGTGGAGGGGAATGGAGAGGAATGGAATGGAGTGGAATGGAATGGAGTACTGTGAAGTGGAGTGGAGTGGATTGGAATAGAATGGAGTAGAGTGGAATGGAGTGGAATGCAATGGAGTGTAGTGGAATTGGCATGTAATGGAAGGAAATGCAGTGGAGTGGAGTGGTATGGAGTGGAATGGAATGGAGTGGAACACAGGGGAATGGAGTGGAATGCAGGGGTGTGGAGTGGAATGGAGTAGAATGGAATGCAATGGAGTGTAATGGAATGGAAGGGAATGGGGAGGAGTGGAGTGGGGTGTACTGGAATGTAGTGGAATGGAATGGAATGGAGTGGAATGGAATGGAATGGAGTGGAATGGAATGGAATGGCATGGAATGGAGTGTAGAGAAGTTGAATGGAGTGGACTGGAGTGGAAAGGAGATGAATAGAATGTAAAGGAATGGAATGGAGTGGAGAGGATTGGAGTGGAGTGGAATGGATTCGAATGGAGTGGAGTGGAGAGGAATGGAATAGAATGGAATGGAATGGAGTAGGGTGGAACGAAATGTAATGGAATGGAGTGGAGTGGAGAGCAATGGAGTGGATTGGAGAGGAATGGAATGGAATGTAGTGGAGTGGAACGGAGTGGAGTGGAGTGGAAGGACGTGGAATGGAATGGTGTGGAATGGAATGGACTGTAGTGGAGTCGAATGGAATTCATTGGAATGGAATGGACTGGAATGGAATGGAGTGGAGGGGAGTGCAGTGGAATGGAAAGGAATAGAATGGAGTGGAGTGGAGTGGACTGGAATGGAGTGAAATGGAGTGGAATGGAAAAGAATAGAGGGGAGTGGATGTAATATAATGTAATATAATATAATATAATGTAATATAACGGAATGGAAGGGAGTAGAGTGGAATGGAAGGGAGTGGAGTAGAATGTAGTGTAGAGGAGTGGAATGGAGTGAGGTGGAGTTGAGTGGAGTGGAAAGAAGTGGAGTGGAGTGGAGTGAAGTGGAATGGAATGGAATGAAGTGTAGCAGAGTGCAGAGGAATGGCATGGAATGGTGTGTAATGGAATGGACTGGAGTGGAATGGAGGGAATAGAATGGAGTGCCTTGCAGTTGTCTGGAGTGGAATAGAGTGGCATGGAATTGAGTGGAATGAAATGGAATACAATGGAGTGGAATGAAATGGAATGAAATGGAGGGGAATGGAGTGGAATGCAGTGGAGTGGAGTGGACTGGAATGGAGTGGAATGCAATGGAATGAAAAGGAATGGAATGGATAGGTGTGGAGTGGAGTGGAGTGTAGTGGAGTAGAATGGACTGGAATGCAATACAATGGAATGGAATGAAATGGAATGGAATGGATAGGAGTGGAGTGGAGTGGAGTGGAATGGAGTGTAGTGGAATGGAATGGAATGGAATGGAATGGATTGGAATGGAATGGAGTGGAGAGTAGCGGAATGGAACAGAATGGAGTGCAGTGAATTGTAGTGGAGGGGATTGGAGTGGAACGGAATGGAATGGAACGGAGTGGAGTGGAGTGGGGTGGAATGGTGGGGAATGGAATAGAGTGGAAAGGAATGGAGTGAAATGGAATGGAATGGAATGAAGTGGAATGGCGTGGAATGTAGTGGATTGGAATGGAACGGAATTGAATGGAATGGAATGAAGTGGAATGGAGTGGAGTGGAATGGAGAGGAATGCAGTGGAAAAGAGTGGAAAGGAGTGGAGTGGAGTGGATTGGAATGGAATGGAGTGGAGTGGAGTGGAAAGGAATGGATTGGAATGGTGTGGAACGGAATGGAAACGAATGGAATTGAAGCAGAGTTTGTGCCATTGTGCTTCAGGCTGTGTGATAGAGTGAGATACTCTCAAAAGAAAGGAATTGAATGGAATGGAGTGGATTGGAGTGGAGTGGAGTAGAGTGAAGTGTAGCGGAGTGGAATGGAGAGGAATGGAATGGGATGGAATGCAATGGTATTAAATGGAGTGGAGTGGAGTGGAGTACAGTGCACTGGAATGGAGAGGAATGTAACGGGATGTAGTGGAATGGAGTGGAGTGGAGTGCAGTGGATTAGAGAGGAGTGTAATGGAGTGGAAAGGAATAGGATGTAATGGAATGTAGTGGAGTGGAGTGGAACGGAATGTAACGGAAAGGAGCAGAGAGGAGCAGAGGGCAACGGAACGGAACGGAATGGAAAGGAACAGAATGGAAAGGAACAGGAGCAGAGATTGTGCCACTGCACTCCAGGATGGGTGACAGAGTGATATACTCTCGAAAGAAAGGAAAGGAGTGCATTGAAGTTGAATGGAATGGAATGGAGTGGAGAGGAATGGAGTGAAGTGGAGTGGAGTGGAATGGGGAACAATAGAATGGGATGCAATAGAATGGAATGAAGTGGAGTGGAGTGGGATGCAGTGGAGTGGAGTGCTATGGAGCAGAATGGAATGGGATGGAGTGTAATGGATTGGAGTGGAGTGCTGTGGAGAGGAGAGGAGTGGAATGGAGTGGAATTTAATCGGATGTAATGGAATGTGGTGGAGTGGATTGGAATAGAGTGGAACGGAGTGGAATGGAATGGAGTGTAATGAAAGGGAATGGAATGGATTGGCATGGAATGGAATGGAATGGAATGGAATGGAATGGACGGGAGTGCAGTGGAGTGGAATGGAGTGGAATGGAGTGGAATAGAGTGGAGTGGAATGGAATGGAATGGAATGGAGTTTAGTGGAACAGAGTGGAATGGATTGGAGTGGAATGGAATGGAGTGGAGTGCAGTGTAATGGAATGGAATGAAATGGACTGGAGTGGAACGGAATGGAATGGAGTGGAGTGGAGTGAAATATAATGGAAAGGAATGGGATGGAATGGAATGCAATGGAATGCTGTAAAGAAATGTGAGCTGAGATGGTGGCGCTGCAACCCAGCATTTGAGACAGAGTGAGATCCTGTGGAAAGGAAGGAATTGAATGGAATGGAATGGAGTGGAGTGGAGTGAAGTTGAGTGGAATTTAGTTATGTGGAATGGAACGGACTGGAGTGGAGTTGAGTGGAGTGAAATGGAGTGGAGTGGAATGGAGTGAAAAGGAATGGAATGCATTGCAATAGAACAGATTGGAAAGTAATGGAATGGAGAGGAATGGAATGGAGTGGCGTGGACGTGAATGGAGAGGAATGGAATGGAGTGGAGTAGAGGGGAGGGGAGTGGAGTTGAATGGAATGGAGTAGTGTGGAATGGAGCAGAATGCAATAGGGTGTAGGAGAATAGGAGTGTAATGGAAGGGAATGCAGTGGGGTGGAATGGAGTGGAATTAAATGGAGTGCAACACAGGGGAATGGAGTGGAATGGAGGGGACTGGAGTGGATTGGAGTAGAATCGAATGGAATGGAGTGAAATGGAGTGGAATGGAATAGGGAGGAGTGGAGTGGGCTGTACTGGAATGTAGTGTAATGGAATGAAATTGAGTGGAATGGAATGGAATGGCATGGAATGGAGCATAGTGCAGTTGAAGGGAGTGGAGTGGAGTGGAAAGGAGATGAATAGAATGTAAAGGAATGGAATGGAGTAGAGAGAATTGGAATGGAGTGGAATGGATTCCAATGGAGTGGAGTGGACAGAAATGGAATAGAATGGAATGGAATGGAGTAGGGTGGAATGAAAAGAAATGGAATGGAATGGAGTGGAGTGGAATGGAGTGCATTGGCGGGGATTGGAATGGAATGTAGTAGAGTGGAACTGAGTGGAGTGGAGTGGAAGGGAGTGGAATGGAATGGCGTGGAATGGAATGGAGAGAGTGGACTGTAGTGGAGTGGAATGGAATTTGTTGGAGTGGAATGGAATGCAATGGAATGGAATGGAGGGGAGTGCAGTGGAATAGACAGGAATAGAATGGAGTGGAGTGGATTGGAAAGTAATATAACAGAATGGAAGGGGGTAGAGTGCAATGGAAGGGAGTGGAGTGGAATGGAGTGGAGTGGATTGGAATGGAGTGGAGTAGAGTGGAGGGGAATGGAGTGGAGCATATTGGAGTGGAATGGAGTGGAGTGGAGTGAAATGGAATGGAGTGGAATGGAATGGAGTGGAATGGAATGGAATGGAATGGAATGGAATGGAACGGAGAAGAGTGGTGTGGAATGGAGTGTATTGGATTGGTGGAGAGTGGAATAGAATGGAATGGAGTGGCATGGAATGGAGAGGAGTGGACTCCTGATTAAAGGAATGGAATGGAGTGCAGTAGAATGGAGTGGAATAGAGTAGAGTGGAATGGAAGGGAAAGGAGTAGAATGGAATGGAATGACATGGATGGATTGGAAGGGAGTGAAGTGGAATGGATTGGAGTGGAGCAGAATGGGGTGGAATGGAATGGTGTGGAGTGAAGGGCAATCGAGTGGAGTGGAATGAAATTTAATGGAATGGAAAAGAGTAGAGTGGAATGGAGTGGAGTGGAGTGGAATGGAGAGGAATGGAAAGGATTTGAATGGAGTGGAGTGGAGTGGAGAGGAGAGGAAAGGAGAGGAATGGAACGGAATGGAATGGAGTGGAATGGAGTGGAATGGAGTGGAGTGGATTGCAATGGAATGGAATAGAGTGGAGTGGAGTGGAATAGAGTGCACTGGAATGCAGTCCACTAGAGTGGAATGGAATGGAATGGGGTGGAGTGCAATGGAGCGGAGTGGAGAGGAATCGAGTGGAATGGAATGGAGTGGAGTGCAATGGAGCGCAGTGGAGAGGAATCGAGTGGAATGGAATGGAGTGGAGTGCAATGGAGCGCAGTGGAGTGCAGTGGAGTGGAGTGGAATGGAATGGAGTAGAGTTGAATGGATTGGAAGAGAATGGAGTGGATTGGAGTGCATTGGCATGGAATGGAAAGGAGTGGAGTGGAGTGGAGACATCAGGAATGGAGTGGAAAGAAGGGGAATGAAGTGTAGTGGATTGGAATTGAAAGAAATGGAGTAGAATGGAATAGAGAAGAAAGGAAAGAAGTGGAGTGCAATGGAGTGGAATGGAATGGTGTGGAATGGAATGGAAATTAGTTTAGTTGAGTGGAATAGAATGGATTGGGAATGAATGGAGTCGAGTGGAATGGAGTGGAGTGGAGTGGAATCGGGTGGAATGGAAGGGAGTGGAATGGAATAGAGTGGTGTGGAAAAGAATGGAACTTCATGGTATGGAATGGAGTGGAATGGAATGCAATGGAATAAATGTAGTTGAGTGGAGTGGAATGGAATGGAATGGAATGGAGTGGAGTGGACTGGAATGGAAAGGAATGGAGTGGAGTGGAATGGAATGCAGTAGAGTGGAATGGAATGGAGAGGAATGGAGTGGAGTGGAATGGATTGGAATGGAATTCAGTGGAATGGAACGGAATGGAGTGGAGTGGAATGGAATGGCAGGGAATGGAGTGGAATGGAGTGGAGTGGAGAGGAATTGAGTGGAATTTAATGGAGAGGAGTGGAATTGAATGGAATGTATTGCAGTGGAGTGCAATGGGGTGGAATGGAGGGGAATGGAGTGCACAGGAATGGAATGGAATGGAATGGAATGGAGAGGAGTGGAAAGGAGTGGAGTGCAGTGGAGTGCAATGGAATTGAGTGGAGGGGAGTGGAGTGGAATTGAATGGAATAGATTGATATGAAATGGAATGGAGTAGAATGGAGTGGAATGGAGTGGAATTGTGTAGAATGGAGTGGAATGGATTGGAGTGGAATGGAATGGATTGAAGTGGAGTGGAGTGAAACGATATGGAACGGAGGGTAGTGGAAATGAGTGGAATTGGATGTAGTGGGATGGAGTGGAATGGAGTGGAGTGGAGTGGCGTGGAATTGAGTGGAATAATCTGGAATGGAGTGGAATGGAATGGAATGGAGTGGAATGGAATGAAATGGAAGAGAGTGGACTGGAATGGAATGGGGTTGAGTGAAATGGAATGGAATGGAGTGGATTGGAATGGAGTGGAGTGGAGTCGATTGGAGTGAAGTGGAATGAAGTGGTGTGGAGTGGAGAGGATTTTAGTGGAGTGGCATTGAATGGATTGGAATGGAATGGAGTGGAGTGGAATGGCATGGAGTGGAATGGAAAGGAGTGCAGTGGACAGAAGTGGAGTGGAATGGAATGGAGTGGAGAGGAGTGCAGTGGAGTAGAATGGAATGGATTCGAGTGGAGTGGAGTGGAATAGAATGGAATTTAGTGGAATGCTTTGGAATGGAGGAGAGTGGAATCGAGTGGAGTGGAGAAGAATGAAGTGGAATGGAATGGATTGGAATGGAATGCAATGGAGTGGAATGGAATGGAATGGAATGGAGTGGAGTGGAGTGGAGACTAGTGAAGTGGCATGAAATGGTTTGGAGTGGAATGATCTGGAATGAATTAGCATTGAACGAAATGGAGAGGAAAGGAATGGAATGGAATGGAGTGGAATAGAATGGAATTGAGTGCAGTGGAATGGAATGGATTGGAATTGAATGGAGTGGGGTGGAATAGAGTGGAGTGGAGTGGATTGGAGTGAATTGGAATGAAATCGAGTGGAGTTGAGTGGAGATTAATGGAGTAGCAAGAAATGGATTGGAACGGAATGGAGTGGAATGGAATGGAGTGGAGTGGACTGGAATGGAGTGCACTGGAATGGAATGGAATTGAGCGAAATTGAGTGGAGTGGAGTGGAGTGTACCAGAATTAAATTGAATGGAATGGAATGGAGTGGAGTTTAGTGGAGTGGAGTGGAGTGGAATGGAATGGAGTTTAGTGGAGTGGAGGGGAGTGGAATGGAGTGGAATGGAATGTAATGGTGTGGAATGGAATGGAATGGAATCTGAGATTCTGCCACTGCTCTCCAGGCTGTGTGACAGAGTGAGATACCCTCAAAAGAAAGGACTGAAATGGAATGCATTGGAATGGAATGCAATGGAATGGAATGGAATGGAATGGAATGGAGTGTACGCGAGTCGAATGGAGTGAAGTGGATTCGAGTGGAATGGAGAGGAGTGGAATTGGATGGAATGGATTGGAATGAAGTGGAGTGGAGAGGGGTAGAGTGGAGTGCAGTGCAATGGAGTGGAATGGAATGGGACGGAGTGAAATAGAGTAGAGTGGTGTGCCGTGGAGTAGAGAGGAGTGGAATGGAGTGGCCTGGAACAGGATGTAATGGAATGAAGTGGAGTGGAGTAGAGCAGAGTGGAATGGAAAGTAATTGAATGGAGGGGAATGGATTGGAGTGGAATGGAATAGAATGGAATGGACCAGTGTTGAATGGAGTGGAATGGAATGGAGTGGAATGTAATGGAGTGGAAAGCAGTGAAGTGCAGTGGAATGGCACGGAAAGGCATAGAGTGGGATGGAATAAAATGGAGTACAGTGAAATGGAATTGAATTGTATAGAGTGGAGTGGAGTTGAGTGGAAAAGAATGGAGTGTAGAGGAGTGGAGTGGACTGCAATGGAATGGAATCGAATTGAGTGAAATTGAGTGGAGTGGAGTGGAGAGGAGTGTAATGGAATTGAATGGAATGGAATGGAGTGGAGTTTAGTGGAGTGGAGTGGCGTGGAGTGGAAAGGAGTTTAGTGGAGTGGAGTGGAATGGAATGGAGTGGAATGGAATGTAATAGCATGGAATGGAATGGAGTGGAATCTGAGACTCTGCCACTGCTCTCCAGGCTGTGTGACAGAGTGAGATACTCTCAAAAGAAAGGACTGAAATGGAATGGAATGGAATGGAATGGAATGGAATGGAATGGAGTGTACTCGAGTCGGATGGAGTGAAGTGGAGTGGAGTGGAATGCAGAGGAATGGAATTGGATGGAATGGATTGGAATGAAGTGGAGTGGAGAGGGGTTGAGTGGAGTGCAGTGCAATGCAGTGGAATGGAATGGGACGGAGTGGAATGGAGTAGAGTGGTGTGCCGTTGAGTAGAGAGGAGTGGAATGGAGTGGCCTGAAACAGGATGTAATGGAATGAAGTGGAGTGGAGTGGAGCAGAGTAGAATGGAATGTAATTGAATGGAGTGGAATGGATTGGAGTGGAATGGAATAGAATGGAATGGAGCAGTGTTGAATAGAGTAGAATGGAATGGAGTGGAAAGCAGTGAAGTGCAGTGGAATGGAATGGAATGGCATAGAGTGGAACGGAATAAAATGGAGTACAGTGGAATGGAATTTAATTGTATAGAGTGGAGTGGAGTTGAGTGGAATGGAATGGAGTGTAGAGGAGTGGAGTGCAGTGCAATAGAATGGAATTGAATTGAATGGAATGGAGTAGAATTTTGTGGAATGGAGTGGAATGCAGTGGAGTGGAGTGGAGTGGAATGGAGTGGAGTGGATTGGAATGGCGTGGATTGGAGTGGAAAGGAATGAAATAGAATGTAGTGTAATGGAATGGAATGGAATGTTATGGAACCTGAGAGTGTGCCACTGCACTCCAGGCTGTGTGACATAGTGATATTCTCTTGAAAGAAAGAATGGAATGGAATGCAGTGTACTGGAGATGAGTGGAGTGGAGTGAACTGCAGTGGAGTGGAAAGGACTCGAATGAAATGGGACATAAAGGAATGGAATGAACTGGAGTGGAGTGGGGTGTAGTGGAGTGCCGTGGAATCGAGCAAAATGGAATGGAACGGAGTGAAATGGAGTGGAGTGGAGTGCAGTGGAGTGGAGAGCAGTGCAATGGTTTGTACTGAAATCGGATATAATGGAATGGGGTGGACTGGAGTGGAGTGGAAGGGAGTGGAGGGGAGTGGTATGGAATGGAATGGAATGCAGTGGAATGGAATGGACAGGAGTGGAATGGATTGGAGTGGAAAGGACTAAAGTGGAGTAGAGTGGAATGGAATGTAATGGATGGAATAGAGTGCAGTGGAAGGGAGTGGAGTGGAGTGGATTGGAATGGAATGGGATGGAAAGGAGTGGAGTGGAGTGGAATGGAATGGACTGGAATGGAATGGAGTGGAATGGAATGGAGTGGAGTGGAGTGCAGTTTAGTGGAATGGATTTCAATGGAGTGGAATGGAGTAGAATGGAGTGGAATGAAATGGAATATAACGGAATAGAATGAAGTGGAATGTTGTGTAGTGGAATGGAATTGAGGGCAGTGGAGTGGAGTGAAATGGAGCGGACCTGAGTGGAATGGAGTGCAGTGGAGTAGAATGGAATGGAGTGGAATGAAATGGAATGGAAAGGAGAGGAATGGAAAGGAACGGCATGGAATGCAGTGGACTGGAGTGGAATGGAGTGGAGTGGAGTGGAAAGGAGGAGATTGGAGTGGAGTGGAATGGAGTGGAATGGAATGGAAAGGAATGGAGTGGAATGGAAAGGAATTGATATGAGTGGAGTGCAGTGGAGTCGAGTTGAGTGGAGTGGAATGAAGTGGAGTGGAGTGGATTGGAATTCAGTGGAATGGAATGGAACAGAGGGGAATGGAATGGAATGGAATGGAGTGGATTCGGGTAGAAAGGAGTGGAGTGGAAGGGAATGGAGTGTAGTGGAATGGAATGGAATGGAATGGCTTTTAAGGGAGTGGAGTGGAATGGAGTGCAGTGGAGTGTAGTGGCGTGAAACAGAAAGGAATGGATTGTACTGGAATAGTTTAGAGTGGAGTGGAAAGGAATAGAATGGAAAGGAATGAAGTGGAATCCAGTGCAGTGGAATGGAGTAGAGTGGAATGGAAAGGAATGGAATGGAATGTAGTTCAGTGGAGTACAATGGAGTGGATTGGAGAGGAATAGTTTGAAATGGAAAGGAATGGAATGCAATGCAATGGAATGGAGTTGAGTGGAGAGGAATGGAATAGAATGTAGTTGAGTGGAGTGGAGTTGAGTGGAATAGAATGGAATGGAGAGGAAAGGAAAGGAGTGGACTCCAATGGAGTGGAATGGAGTGGAATGGAGTGGCATGAAAAAGAGTGGAATGGAATGGAATGGAATGGAATGAAACGGAATGGATGGAAGTGGAATGAAATGGAATAGAATGGAATTGAGTGGACTGGATAGGTGTGCAGTGGAGCGAAGAGGAATGGAGTAGAGATGAGTGGAATGAAATGGAGTGGTGTGGAGTGTAAGGGAATGGAATGCAGTGGAATAGAATGAATGGAGTGCAATGGAATGGAATGGAGTGGAATGGAACTCAATGGAATGGAATGGAGTGGAATGGAATGGAATGGAGAGCATTGGAAAGCAATAGAGTGGAGTGGAATGGAGTGGAGTAGACCAAATTGGAATGAAGTGAAATGAAATCGTGTGTATTGGAGTTCAGTGGGGTTTAGAGGAATTGCATGGAAGGGATTGGAACAGAATGGAGTATAGAGGAATGGACTGGAGTGGAATGGAGTGGAATGGAATGGAATGGAGTGCAATGGAATGGAATGTAATAAAAAGAAGTTGAGTGGAGTGAAAGCCGTGAAGTGGAGTGAAATGGAGGGCAGGGGAATGGAATGGAGTGCAGTGGATGGAGTGGAGTGGACTGCAGTGGAGTGGAATGGAATGCAGCAGAATGGAATGGAATAGAATGGAATGGAATGGAGTGGACTTCAATGGAATGGAATGGAATATAATGGAATGGAGATGAGTGGAATGGAGTGGACTGGATTGGAATGCAGTGGAATGGAATGGAATGTAGTAGAGTGGAATGGAATGGAGTGGAGTTGGGACAAGTGGAGTGAGGTGGAGTGGAATAGGATGGAGTGGAGTTGAATGCAATGGAGTGGAGTGGAATGGAATGGAATTGATTGCAGTGGAGTGGAAAGGAAAGGTATGGAGGGGAATGGAATGGATAGGAGTGGAATGGAGTGGAATGGAATGCAGTGGAGTGGAGTGGAGTGGAATAGACTGTTACGGAGTGGACTGGAATTTAATGGACTGGAATGGAATGCAGCGGAATGGAGTGGAATCGAGTGGGGTGGAGTGGAATGGAGTGGAGTGGAGTACAATGGAATGGAATGGAGTGTAGTAGAGGGGAATGGAATGGAGTGGAGTGGAGCGGAGTTGAATGGATTGGAGGGAATGGAGTGGAGTGGAATGGAGTGGAATGAAGGGGAATGGAGTGTAATGGAGTGGAGTGGAGTGCAATGTAGTGGAATGGAGTGAAATGGAGTGGAACGGAATGGAATGGACTGGAATGGAGTGCAATGGAGTGGAAAGGAGCAGAATGGAATGGAGTGGAATGTAGGGGAATGGAGTGGAATGGCGGGGAGTGGAATGTAACGGATGGAGTGGAGTGGAGTGGATTGTAACGGAATGAAGAGGAGTGGAATGGAGTGGAATGGAATTAGGGGAATGGTGTGGAATGGAATGGAGTAGAATGGAGTGGAATGGACGTGAGTGGAATGGAGTTGAATGTAATGGAGTGGAATGCAATGGAGTGGAATGGATGGAATGGGATGGAATGGAATGGAATGGAACGGAGTGGAGTGGAGTCGAATGAAGAGGAGTGGATTGGAGAAGAGCAGAATGCAGTGGAGTGGAGAGAATGGAAAGGAATGGAGTGGAATGGAATGGAATAGAATTGATTGGAATTTAATACAGTTGAGTGGAATGGAGTGGAATGGAGTGGAATTGAGTCTCATGGAGTGGAATGAAATGGAATGGAGTGGAGTGGAAATGAGTAAAATGGAACGGATTGGAATGGAGTGAAATGGAGTGGAGTGGAGTGGAGTGGAGTGGAAAGGAGTGGAGTGGTGTTGAGTGGACTAGAGTGACGTGGAATGCAGAGGAGTGGGGTGCAATGGAGTGGAGTGGAGTGGAGTGGAATTGAATGGAGTGGTATGGAATGCCATGGAATGGAATGCAACGGAGTGGAATGAATTGCAGTGGAATTGAATGGACCGGAATGGAGTGGTATGGAATGGAAAGGAGTGGAATGTAGTGGAGTGGAGTGGAAAGGAGTGGAATGCAATGGAGTGGAGTGGAATGGAGTAGAAAGGAATGGAGTGGAATGGAATGGAGTGGAGTGGAGTTGAGTGAAATAGAATGAAATGGAATGGGATGGAATGAAATTCAATGGAATGGTGAAAAGTAATGTGAAGTTAGATTGTAATACTTCACCCTACTCTTTCTGACAGAGTGAGATCCTGTGGAAAGAAAGGAATGGAATGAAATGAAGTGGAATGGAATGGAGTGGAGTGCAGCAGAATGGAGAGGAGTAGATTGGTCTGGAGTTGAGTGGAATAGAGTGGAGCGGAGTGGAATATGGTAGAGTGCAACGGAGTGGAGTGGAGTGGAATGTAGTGGAGTGGAATCGGATGTAATGGAATGTAGTGCAGTGGAGTGGAGTGGAATGGATTGAAATGGAATGGAATGGAATGGAATGAAATGGAATGGAATGGAATGGAATGGAATGCAATTCAATGCAATGGAATGCAATGGAATATAATGCAATGCAATGGAAATTTGACAAGTAATCTCAGCTGAGATATCGCCACTACACTACAGCCTGGGTGACACAGTGATATCCTTTGGAAAGAAAGGAATGGAATGCTATGGAGAAAATTGGAATGGAATGGAATGGAGTGGAGTGGAATGGAGTGGAATGGAGTAGAATGGAATGGAATGGATTGGAGGGTAGTGGAATGGAGTGGAGTGGAGTGGACTGGATTGGCGTGGAATGGAATGGAACTGAATGGAATGGAATAGAATGGAGTGTAGTGGAATGGAGTTTAGTGTAGTAGAATGGAGTGTATGTAATGGATGTAATGGAACGGAATGGAATTTAGTGGAGAGTAGTGGAATCGAATGGAATGGAAAGCAGTAAACTGGAATGGAGTGGAATGGAATGGAGTGGAATGGAGTGGAATGGAGTGAAGAGGAATGGAGTGGCATGCAATGGAATGGAGTTCAAAGGAATGAAATGGAGTGGAAAGGAATGGAATGGAGTAGAGTGGAAAGGAATGGAGTGGAATGGAATGGACTAGAGTGTAATGGTGTGAAGTGGTGTGAATTGGAGTGAAGTGAAATGAAATTGATTGGAGTGGATTGGAGTGGAGTTTAGAGGAGTGGCATGGAATGGGTTGGAATAGAATGAAGTGGAGAGGAATAGCGTGGAGTGGAATGCAGTGGAGTGGAATGGAATGGAAAGAAAAGGAGAGAAATGCAATGGAATGGTGGGAAGTTGAAAGGAAATAAATAGAGTGCAGGGGAGTGGAGTGATATGGAATGGAATGGAAAAATGTTTGCTTCGATTGTGCCACTGTAGAATATGCTGTGTGACAGAGGGAGATCCTGTCTAAAGAAAGGAGTGGAATGGAAGGGATTGGAATGGAATGAAATGGAATGGATTTTAGTGGAGTGGAGTGGAATTGAGTAGACTGAGGTACAGTGCAGTGGAATGTAATGGAAAGGAATGGAATGGAAATGTGAAATGAAATGTGAGCTGAGATTGTGCCACTGTACACCAGCCTGAGTGACAGAGTGAGATCCTCTCAAAAGAAAGTAATTGAATGGACTGTACTGGAATGCAATGGAATGGAGTGGAGTAGAGTGCCATGGAGTGGAAAGGAGTGGAATGGAATGAGATAGAATGGAGAGGAGTGGAGACGACTGGAATGGAATGGAGTGGAGTGGAGTGGAATGGAGTGGAGTAGAGTGGAATGGATTGGAATGGAGTCGAGTGGAGTTCAGTGGAATGCAATGGAATGGAAAAAAAATGGAATGGAATGGAATGGAATGGTGAAATGAAATGTGAGCTGTGATTGTGCTTCTCTGCTGCACACTGGGTGACAGAGTGAGACACTCTCGAAAGAAAGGATTGGAATGGAATGCAGTGGAATTTAATGAAATGGAATGGAGTGGAGTGGACTGGAGTGGAGTAGAGTTGATTGGAGTAAGTGGAGTGGAATGGAAAGGAGTGGAAGGAATGCAGAGGAATTGAAAGCAGTAGAGTGGACTGGAATGGACTGGAGAGGAGTAGAGTGGAAAGAATCGGAATGGCATGGAGTTAAGTGGAGTGGAGTGCAGTGGAATGGAATGTAGTGGAGTGGGGTGAAATTGAATGGAGTGGAGTGGAATGTAATGGAATGAAATGGAATTGCATGGAGTGTAGTGGAATGGAGTTGAGTGGATTGGAAAGGAATGGAATGGAGTAGAGTGGAGTGAACTGGAGTGGAGTGGAAAGGAATGGAATGGAATGGATTGGATTGGAATGGAATGGAACAGAGTGGATTGGAGTGGAATGGAGTGGAGTGGAGTGCAGTGGAGTGGAGTGAATTGGAATGGAGTGGAGTGGATTGGATTCGAGTGGAGTGGAATGGGATGGAATAGAGTTGAGTGGAATGGATTGGATTGGATTGGTCTGGATTGGAATGGAATTCAGTGGAATGGAATGCAATGGAGTGGAGTGGAGTGACATGGAATGGAGTTAAGTTAAATGGAATTGAATGGAATGGAGTGAAGGGGAATGGAATGGAAAGTAATGGACTGGAGTTGAATCAGGTGAAGTGGAATGGAGTGGAATGGAATGGACTGAAATGGAATCTAGTGGAGTGGAGTGGAGTGAAATGGAATGGAATGGAACGGAATGGAGTGGAATACAGTGGAATGGATTGGAAAGGAATGGAGTGGAGTGGAGTGGAATGGAATGGAATCAAAGGTAGTGGAGTGGAATGCAGTGGAATGGAGTGGAGTGCAGTTGAGTAGAGTGGAATGGAGTGGAATGTAGTGGAATGGGGTGAAATGGAATGGAGAGGAATGGAATGGAACGGAGTGGAATTCAATGTAATGGACTGGATTGGAAAGGAATGGAGAGGAGTGGAATGGAGTGGAATGGAATGGAGTGGACTGGACCGGTATGGAATGGAATGGAATGGACAGGAGTGGAATGGAGTGGAGTGGAGTGGAATGGAGTGGAATGGAATGGAGTGGAGTTTATCAGAATTTAGTGGAATGGAGTGGAATGGAGTGGGATGGAGTGGAGTGGAATGGAAAGAAATGGACTTGAATGGAGAGGAGTGTGTGGAATGGAGTAGATGGGAGTAGGAAGGATTCTAGTGAAGTGGAATGGAACGCCATGGAATAGAATGGATTGGAGTGGAATGGAGTGGCGAGGAGTGGAGTTCAATGGAATGGAGTGCAGTGGAGTGCAGTGGAGTGGTATAGAATAGAACGTAATGGAATTGAGTGGATTTGAGTGGAATGGAGTAGAGTAGAGTGGAGTGGAGTGGAATGGAATGGAGATGAGTGGAATGGAATGGAATAGAATGGAGTGGGCTAAAATGGAGTGGAGTGGAGTGGAATGGAATGGATTTAAGTGGAATGGATTGGAATGGAATGGAGTGAAGGGGAGTGGAAAGGAAAGGAATGGAGTGGAGATGAATGGAGTGGACTGCAATGCTGTGGAATGTAAAGGAGTGGAATGGAATGGAGTGAAAAGAGGTGGAGAGGAGTGGAATGGAGTGCGTGAAAAGGAATGGAATGGAACGGAGTGGAGTGGAATGGAATTGAATGCAATGGAATGGTATGGTGTGGAATGGAATGGAATGCAGTGGAATGAAGTGGAATGGAATACAGTGGAGTGGAGTGGAGTGGAGTTGACTATAGCGGAGTGGAATGAAGTGCAGTGGGGTGAAATGGAATGCAGTGGAGTGTGGTGGAATGGAATGCAATGGAGTGGAATTGAATGGAATGGAATGGATTGCAAGGCAATGGAGATGAGTTAATGGAGTGGAATAGAATGGAGTCGAGTGTACTGGATTGGAATGGAATGGAATGGAGTGGAGTGGAATGGACTGGAGTGCAGTGGAGTGTAGTGGAACGGAATGGAATGGAGTGGAATGGAATGGATTGGAGTGGAATGGAATGGAATGGACTGGAATGCAGTGGAGTGGCGTCTAATAGTGTGGGTTGGAATGTAATGTTGTTGAGTGGAATGGAATTCAATGGAACAGAATGGAGTGGAGTGGGGTGGAATGTAATGGAGTGTAGTGGAATGGGGTGGAGTGCAGTGGAATGGAATGCAATGGAATGGAAAGGAGTGGAGGAGAACGGAGTGGAGGGAAGTGGAGTTGAATGGAATGGAGTGGAGTGTAGTCAATTGGTGTGGAGTGGAATGGGATGGAATGGAATGGAGTGGATTGGAGTGGAAAGTAGTGGGGTGGAGTAGAGTGGAGTGGAATGGAATGGAGTGGAGTGGAATGGAGTGGAGTGGAGTGGAATCGAATGGAATGGAGTTGAGTGGAATGTAGTGCAGTGGAATGGATAGGAGTGGAATGGAATTCAGTGGAATTCAATGGAGTGGAGTGTACTGGAGTGGAGTGGAGTGAAGTGGACTGGAACGGAATGGATTTAAGTGGAATGGAGTTAAATGGAATGGAGTGAAGGGGAGTCGAATAGAATGGAATGGAATGGAGTGGAGTGGAATGAATTGGGGTGGAGTGGGGTGGAATGGAGTGGAGTGGAATTCAATGGAATGGAGTGGATTGGAGCGGTTTGGAAAGAAGTGGAGTGGAGTGGAATGCAGTGGAATGGAATGGAGTGCAATGCAATGGAGTGGAGCTGAGTGGAGTGGAATGAAGTGCAATGGAATACAATGAAATGGAGTGGAATTGAAAGGGATGGAATGGAATGGAATGGAATGGAATGGAATAGAATGGACTGGAATATAATGGAATGAAGAAATGTGTGCTGAGATTGTGCCACTGCGGAACAGCCTGTGTGACAGAGGGAGATCCTGTCGAAGGAAAGTCGTGGAATTGAAGGGATAGGAATGGAATGGAATAGAATGGATTGGAATGGAGTGGAGTGGAATTGAGTGGAGTGGAGTGGAGTGCAGTGGAACATAATGGGAATAAATGGAATGGAAATGTGAAATGAAATGTGTGGTGAGATTGTGCCACTGCACACCAGTCTGGGTGACAGAGTGAGATACTGTCAAAAGAAAGGAATAGAATGGAATGGACTGGAATGGAATGAACTGCATTGGAGTGGAGTGGAGTGGAAAGGAGTGGAATGGAATGGGATGGAATGGAAATGAGCTGAGTGAACTTGAATGGAGTGGAGTGGAGTGGATTGGAATGGACTGGAGTGGAGTGCTGTGGAATGGAATGGAATGGAACGGAATGGTGAAATGAAATTTGAGCTGAGATTGTGCCACTGCACTCCAGCCTGGGTGAGAGAGTGAGATACTATCAAAAGAAAGGAATGGAACGGAACGCAGAGGAATTTAATGGCATGGAGTGAACTGAAGTGAACTGGAGAGGAGTGGATGTAGTGGAGTGGAGTGGAAAGCAATGGGATGGAATGGAAAGGGGTAGAGTGGACTGGAATGGAGTGGAGTGCATTGGAGTGGAATGGATTGGAATGGAGTAGAGTGCAGTGCAATGGAATCGAATGGAATGGAATGCAATGGAATGGAATGGAATGGAATGGTGAGATGAAATGTGAGCTAAGATTGTGCCACTGTGACCCAGGCTGGGTGACAGAGTGAGATAATCTCAAAAGAAAGGAAAGGAATGGAATGCGGTGGAATGGAATGGAATGGCATAGAATGGAATGGCGTGACTTGGAGTGCAGTCGAGTGAAGTGGAGTGGGGTGGAATGGAATGGAATGGAATAGAATGGAATGGCATGACTTGGAGTGCAGTCGAGTGAAGTGGAGTGGACTGGAATGGAGAGGAATGGAATGGAGTGGAATGTAATGAAATGAAGTGGAGTGAAGTGGAGTAAAGTGGAGTGCAGTGCAAAGGAATGGAGAGGAATGGAATGTCATGGAGAGGAATGGAGTGGAGTGGAGTGGAGTGGAAAGGAGTGGAATGGAATTGGATTGAATGGAAAGGAGCTGAGTGGACTGGAATGGACTGGAGTGGAGTGGGTTAGAATGGACTGGACTGGAATGCAGTGGAATGGAATTGAATGGAATGGTGAAATGAAATGTGAGCTGAGATTGTGCCACTGCGCTCCAGCCTGGGTGACAGAGTGAGAAACTATCAAAAGAAAGGAATGGAATGGAATGCAGAGGAATTTAATGGAATGGAGTGGAGTGAACTGAAGTGAACTGGAGTGGAGTGGAGTTAGTGGAGTGGAGTGGAAAGGAATGGGATGGAATGGAAAGGAGTAGAGTGGACTGGAATGGAGTGGAGTGCATTGGAGTGGAATGGATTGGAAAAGAGTAGAGTGCAGTGGAATGGAATCGAATGGAATGGAATGCAATGGAATGGAATGGAATGGAATGGTGAAATGAAATGTGAGCGAAGATTGTGCCAGTAAAACCCAGGCTGGGTGACAGAGTGAGATACTCTGAAAAGAGAGGAATGGAAAGGAATGCAGTGGAATGGATTGCAATGGAATAGAATGGAATAGCGTGAGGTGGAGTGCAGTCGAGTGAGGTGGAGTGGACTGGAATGGAGAGGAATGGAATGGAGTGGAATGTAATGGAATGAAGTGGAGTGGAGTGGGGTGGAGTGGAGTGCATTGGAATGGAGAGGAATGGAATGTCATGGAGAGGAATGGAGTGGAGTGCAGTGGAGAGGAACAGATTGGAACGGAATGGAATGAAACGGAACAGAATAGAGAAATGTATGCTGAGATTGTGCCACTGCACTACAGCCTGTCTGAAAGAGGGATATCCTGTCGAAAGAAAGGAGAGGAATGGAATGGAATGAAATGGAATGGAGCGGATTGAAGCAGAGCGGAATGGAATGGAACGGAATGGAACGGAACGGAATGTGAGCTGAGATTTAGCCACTGTGCTCCAGGCTGGGTGACAGAGAGAGACACTCTCGAAAAAAAGGAAAGGAATGGAATGCAGTGGAATTGAAACGGAATGGTGTGGAGTGGAGTGGAGTGGAGTGAAGTGGAGTGTATTAGAATGGAGAGGAATGGAATGGTAAGAAATGAAATGGAATGAAGCGGAGTGGAGTGGGGTGGAGTGGAGTGCAGTGGAATGGAGGGGAATGGAATGGGATGGAGTAGAGTGGAGTGCAGTGCAGTGAAGTGGAGAGGAGTGGAATGGAGTGGAATGGAATCGGGTGTAATGGAATGTAGTGGAAAGGACTGGAGTCCAGTGGAACTGAGTGGAAAGGAATGGAATTGAATGGCATAGAATTGAATGTGATGGAGTGGAATGGAATAGAGAGGAGTAGAGAGGAGTTGAGTGAAATAGAATGGAATGGAATGGGTTGGAATGAAAAGCAAAGGAATGATGAAAAGGAGTGTGAGATGAGATTGTACCACTGCACTCCAGACTTTCTGACAGAATGAGATCCTGTGGAAACAAAGAAACGGAATGGAATGTAGTGGAGTAGAATGGAGTGGAGTGGAGTGGAATAGAGAGGAGTACAGTGGACCGGAGTGGAGTGGAGAGGAGTGGAAGGGAGTGGAGTGGAATGGAGTGGTAAGGAATGGAGTGCAGTGGAGTGGAATGTAGTGGACTGGAATCGGATGTAATTTAATGTTGTGGAGTGGAGTGGAGTGGAGTGGAACAGATTTGATTGGAATGGAATGGAATGGAACTGAGGGGAGTGGAGAGGAGTGAACGGATTGGAATGGAATGTAAAGAAATGGAATGGAACGGACTGAAATGCAATGGCATGCAATGGACTACAATGGAATAGAATGCAATGCAATGGAAAGTTGACATGAAGTGAGCTGAGATTGCACCAGTGAACTACAGCCTGGGAGACACAGTAATATCCCATCGAAAGAAAGTAATGGAAAGCAATGGAGTGAACCGGAATGGAATGGAATAGAATGCAGTGTAGTGGAGTAGAGTGGAGTGGAATGGAGTGGTGTGGAATGGAATGGATTGGAGTTGAAAGAAACGGAATGGAATGGAATGAAATGGATTGGAGTGGAGTGGAGTAGATGGAGGGAAGTGGAATTGAGTGGAATGGAAAGTAAAGGAGTGGAATGGAAAGGAATGGAGTGGAATAGAGTGGAATGGAATGGAATGGAATGCAGTGGAGTGGAGTGGAGTGGAGTGGAATGGAGTGGTGTGGAGTGGAATGGAGTGGTGTGGAATGGAATGGACTGAAGTTGAAAGGAACAGAATGGAATGGAATGGACTACATTGGGGTGGAGTGGAGTGGAGGGAAGTGGAGTGCAGTGGAAATTAGTGGAATGAAATGGAATGGAGTGGAATGGAGTGGAATAGAATGGAATGGAGTGGAATGGATTGGAATGGAATGGAGTGCAGTGGAGTGGAATGGGGTGGAGTGGAGTGAAATGGAGTGGTGTCGAGTGGAATGCAATGGAATGGAATGGAATGGAGAGGAATAGAATAACTGAAGTGGAGTGGAATGGAATGGAGTGAAGTGGAGTTGAGTGGAATGGAATGGAATGGAATGGAATTGAATGGAACGGAATGGAATGGAATGGGATGGAGTGGAATGGAATGGAGTGGAATGCAACGGAGGGGAGTGGAATGGAGTAGAGTGGGGTGGAATGGAGTGGAGTGGAGTGGAATGGAATGAAATGGAATTGAGTGGAAAGGAGTGGAGTGGAGTGGAATGGCGAGGAGTGGAGTGGAGTGGAATGGAGTGGAGTGGAAAGGATTGGAGTGGAGTGGAGTGGAGTTGAGTGGAGTGGAGTGGATTTAATTGAGTGGAGTGGATTGGAGTCTAGTGGAATGGAGTGGAGTGGAGTTTAATGGAGTGGAGTGGAGGGTAATGGAGTGGAGTGGAATGGAGTGTAGTGGAATGGATTGGAATGGAGTGTAGTGGAGTGGACTCGAGTGGAGTGGAATGGAATGGACTGGAATGGAAAGGAGTGGAATATAATGGAGCTGAATGGAAAGGAATGGAGTGGAACGGAATGGAATGGAGTGGAAATGACTGGAGTGGAGTGGAGTAGAGTGGAGTGGAATGGAGTGGAGTGGTATGAAATGGAGTGGAGTGAATCAGAGTGGAAAGGAGGGTCATGGAAAGGAATTGAATGGAAAGGAATGGAATGAAATGGAACGGAATGCAATGGAATAGAATGAGATGCAATGGAAAGTTGACACATAATGTGAGCTGAGATTGTGCCACTGCACTAAAGCCTGGGTGACACAGTGATATCCTGTCGAAAGAAAGAAGGGGAATGTAAGTTAATGAAATGGAATGGACTGGAATAGAAAGAAGTGGTCTGGAGCGGAGTGAAGTGGAGTGGAGTGGACTGGAATGGATTCCAATGGAATGCGAGTGGAATGGAATGGAGTGGAGTGGAGTGAAGTGTAATAGAAACCATGGAATGGGATGGAATGGAATGCAATTGAGTGGTGAAAAGAAATGTGAGCTGAGATTCAGCCAATGTACTCCAGCCTTTGTGACAGAGTGAGATCCTATGGAAAGAAAGGAATGGAATGGAAAGGAGTGGAGTGAAGTGGAGAATGGAGTTGAGTCGTGTGGAATTGAATGGAGTGGAGTGGAGTGGAGGGGAGTGGAGTGGAATGGAGTGGAATGGAATGGAGTGGAATGGAGAGCAATGGAGTGGAGTGGAGTGGATTGAAGTATAGTGGAGTGGAATGGAATGGAATTGAACGGAATGGAATAGAGATTAATGTGGAATAGAGTGCATTGGAGTGGAATGGATTTGGAGTGGAATGGAATGGAGTGAAGTGGAGTTGAATGGAATTCAGTGGAAAGGAATGGAAAGGAATGGAATGCAATGGAATTCAGCGGAATGGAATGGAATGGAATGGAATGGAATGGAATGAGATGCAATGCAATGGAATGGAATGGAATGGAATGGAATGGAAGCTAAGATTGTGCCACAGCTCTCCATGCTGTGTGACTGAGTGAGATTTTCTTGAAAATAAAGAATGGAACGGAATGCAGTGGAATGGAATGGAATGGAATGGAATGCAATGCAATGGAATGGAATGGAAGCTAAGATTGTGCCACAGCTCTCCATGCTGTGTGACTGAGTGAGATTTTCTTGAAAAAAAAGGAATGGAATGGAATGCAGTGGAATGGAATGGAATGGAATGTACTGGAGTGCAGTGCAGTGAAGTGCAGTGGAATGTGGAATGGACTCAAAGGCAGAGGAATGGAATGGGACGTAGTTGGATGGATTGAAGTGGAGTGGAATGGGCTGGAGTGTAGTACACTGGAAAGGAGTGGAATGGGATGGATTTGAATACAGTGGAGTGGAGTGCAGTGGAGTGGAGAGGAGTGGAATGGAGTGTATTGGAATCAGATGTAATGGAATGTACTGGAGTGGAGTGGAGTAGAATGGAATGGAGTGGAGAGGAGTGTAGCGGAGCAGAACGGAATGGAACAGAATGGAACAGCAGCTGAGATTGTGAAACCACACTCCAGACTGGTTGACAGAGTGAGATACTCTCGAAAGAAAGGACTGCAATGGAATGCAGTGGAATGGAATGGAAAGGAATGGATTGGAGTGGAGTGCAGTAGAGTGAAGTGGAGTGGAATGGAAAGGAATGGAGTGGAGTGGAGTGGAATGGAGGGGAGAGGAATGGAGTGTAGTGGAATGGAGTGGAATGGAATTTAGTGGAGTGGATTGGAATGGAGTGTAAAGGAATGGAGTTAAGTGAAATGCAGTGGAATGCAATGGAATGAATGGGTGTGGAAAGGAATGTAATGGACTGGAATTGAAAGTAATGTACTGGAATGGATTTGAATGGAGTGGAATGGTAAGGAATGAAATGGAGTGCAGAGGAGTGCAATGGAGTGAAATGGAATGGAATGGAGTGGAAGGGAATGGAATGGAACGGAGTAGAGTGGAATGGAATGGAGTGGAATGGAATTGAATGGAATGGAATGGAATGGAATGGAAGGGAGTGGGGTGGAGTGGAGTTTAGTGGAGTGAAGTGCAATGGAGTGGAATGGGGTGAAATGGACTGGAGTAGAGTGAAGTGGAATAGAATGGAATGGAGTGGAATGGAATGGAAACGAATGGATTGGAAGGAAATGGAGAAGTGTGGAATGGAGTGTAATGGAATGGAGCAGAGAGGACTGCATTGGAATAGATGGAATGGAGTGGAGTAAAACGAAGTGGATTGGAGTGGAGTGGAATGAAATGGAATGGAGTAGAAAGGAATGGAAGGGAGTGGAATGGAGTGGAATGGAATAGAGTGAAGTTTAGTGGAGTGGAATGGAGTGGGGTGGAGTGGAAAGGAATTGAATAGAATGGAGTGGAATGGAGTGGAGAGGAATGGAATGGAGTGGAGTTGAGAGAATTGGAAGGCAATGGAATAGAGTGAATTAGAGTGGAATGCCATGTATTGGAATGGAGTGGAGTACAGTGGAATGGAGTAGAGAGGAACGGAGGGGAATGGAAAGGAATGGAATGGAATGCAGTGTAGTGTAGGGGAATGGATTGGAATGGCATGCAGTTGAGGGCAGTGGAATGGAACGTAAAGGAGGGGTGTGCAGTGGACTGGACTGGAATGGAGTAGAATGGAGTGGAATGGAGTTTAGTGGAATGGAGTGGAATGGAATGGAATGGAGTGGACTGGAATGGAATGGATTCGCATGGAATGGAGTGGAGTGCAGTAGAATGGAATGGAATGGAGTGGAGTGGAATGGACAGGAATTAAGTGGAATGGAATGGAATGGACGGCAATAAAATGGAATGGATTCGCAGAGAGTGGAATGACATGGAATGGAGTGGAGAGGTGCGCATTGGAGGGGAGTGGAGAGGAAAGGAGTGGAAAAGAATGGAATGGAATGGAATGCGGTTCAGTGGAGGGGAATGGACTGGAGTGGAGTATAGAGGAATGGAATGGCGTGGAGTGGAATGGAGTGGACTGGAGGGTAAGGGATTGGAATGGAGAGGAGTGGAGTGGAATGCAGTCGAACGCACTAGAATAGAGTGGAATGGAGTGGAATGGAATGGATTGGAATGGAATGGAATGGAAAGGAATGGAATGGAATGGAATGGAATGGAAAGGAATGGAATGGATCGGAATGGAATGGAATGGAATGGAATGGAATGGAATGGAATGGAAAGGAACGGAACAGAACGGAATGGAACGGAATGGAATGGAATGGAATGGAAAGGAATGGAATGGAATTGACTGGAATGATATGGAATGGATTGGAATGGAACGCAATGGCATGGAATGGGGTGTAGTGGAGTGGAGGGGAGTGAAGTGGAGTGTAAATGAGTGGAATGGAATAGAGTGGAGTGGAGTGGAATATTGAGAAATTGACAGAAATGGAGTGGAGTCTAGAGGAATGGAATGGAAAGGAATGAAATGGAATGGAATGGAATGGAATGGAATGGAATGGTGTGGGGTGGACTGCAATGGAGTGGAATGGAATGGAGTGGAATGGAATGGAATGGAGTGGAGTGGAATGGAGTGGAGTGGAGAGCAATGAAGTGGAATGGAATGTACTGCATTTAAATGGAATGGAGTGGAACGGAATGTATTGGAGTGTAATGGATTGGAATGGAATGAAGTGGAGTGCAGTGGAATGGAAAAGAATGGAGTGGAGTGGATTGGAGGGGACTGGAATGGAGTGTAATGGAGTGGAGTGGAATGGACAGGAGTGGAGTGGAATGGAGTGGAATGAAATAGAATGGAATGGATTTGAGTGGAGTGGAGTGGAGTGCAATGGATTGCAATGTAGTGGAGTGGAGTGGAATGGAATAGAATTGCATAGAGTGAAGTGGAGTGGAATGGAGTGGAGTGGAATGGTTTGCAGTGAAGTGGAATGGAATGGAATGGAGTTGAGTGGAAAGCAGTGGAATGGAGTGGAATGGAGTGAAATGGAATGGAGTGGAATGGAGAGGAGTGGAGTGGAGTGAGGTATAGTGGAGTGGAATGTAATGGAGTGGAGTGGAAAGGATTGGAATGGAATGCAGTGGTGTGCAGTGCAGTGGAATGGAATGGAGTGGAATTGAGTGGAATGCAGTGGAATGGAGTGGAGTAGAATGGAATGGAATGGAGTAGAGTGGAATGGAATGGAGTGGAGTGGGTTGGAGTGAAGTGGAGTGGAATGGAGTTTAGTACAGCAGAATGGAATGGAGTGGAGTGGAGTGGAATGGAATGGAATATATTGGAATGGAATGGAATTGAGTGGGGTGGAATGGAAAGCAAAGTAGTGGAATGGAGTGAAATGTAGTAGAGTGGAATATAGTGGAAAGAAAGGAATGGAGTGGAGTGGAGTGAAGGGGACTAGAATCGAGTGTAATGGAATGGAATTGAATAGAGAGGATTGGAATGGAGTGGAGTGGAATTGAGTAGAGTGGAATGGAATGGAATGGCCTGGAAAGGAATTGACAGGAATGGAATGGAGTGGAGTGGAATGGAATGGAGTACAAAGGATTGGAATGGAGAGATGTGGAGTGGAGTGGAGTGGAACGGAATGCAGTGGTGTGGAATGAAATGGAATGGAATGCAGTAGAGGGAAATGTAGTGGAATGGAATGGAACGGAGTAGATCAGATTGGAATGGAGTACAGTAGAATGGAATGGAATGGAGTGGAGTGGAATGGAATGGAATGGAATGGAGCAGAGTAGAGTCGAATGGATTGGAGTGGAATTCAGTGTAGTGGAGTGAAATGGAATGGAATGGAGTGGAGTGGAATTGAATGGAGTGGAACGGAGTGGAGTGGAGTGGATGGAGTGGAGTGCAATGGAATGGAATTGAGTGGAGTGGAATTGAATAGAGTGGAGTGGAATGGAATGTAGTGGACTGGAGATGAGTGGAATGGAATGGAGTGGAGTTCAATGGAATGGAATGGAGTGGAGTGGAATTGAATAGAGTGGAGTGGAATGGAATGTAGTGGACTGGAGATGAGTGGAATGGAATGGAGTGGAGTGGATTGGAACAGAGTTGACTGGACTCTAATGCAGTGGAATGGAATGGAATGGAATGGAATGGAGTGGAGTGGAATGGGGTGGAGTGGAGTGGAGTCGAATTCAGTTGAATGGAAAGGAATGGAATGGAGTGGAGTGGAATGGAGTGGAGTGGAATGGAGTACAGTGCATTGGAAGGGAATGGAGTGGAATGGAACTGAATGAAATGGATTTAAATGGAGTGGAGTGGATTGGAAAGGAGTGGAGTGGAGTGGAATGGAGTGGAGTGGAGTGGAATGGAGTGGAATGGAGTGGACTGGAGTGGAATGGAATTGACTGGAATGGAATGTAGTGGAGTGGAATGGAGTGAAGTGCAGTGTAGTGCAGTGGAGTGGAATGGAGAAGAGTGGAATGGTGTGAAGTGGAATGGTGTGGAGTGGAGTGCAGGGGCGTGGTATGGAATGGAGTGTAGCAGAGTGGAGTGGAAAGAAATGGACTGGAATGGAATGGGGTGGAGTGGAATGGAGTGTACTGGAGTGGAATGGAGTGGACTGGAATGGAACGGGGAGGAGTGCAATAGAGAGCATTGGAATGGAGTCGAGTGAAGAAGAGTGGAATGGAATGGAATGGAGTGGAGTGAGGTGGAGAGGAGTGGAAAGGAATGGAATTGAGTGGAGTGCAGTGGAGTGGAATGGAGTTGAAAGGAACGGAGTGGAAATAAACGGAACAGAGTGGAGTGGAGTGGAGTTCAATTCAATGGAGTGGAGTGGAGTGGAGTTCAATTCAATGGAGTGGAGTGGAGTGGAGTGGAGTGGAGTGGAATGGAGTGGAGTGCAATGGAATGGAAAGGAATGGAGTGGAGTGGAGTGCCCTGGAAAGGAATATATTGGAGTGGAGTGGAGTGGAATGGAGTGGAGTGGATTGGAATGGAATGGAGTGAAGTGAAGTGGAATTTAATGCAATGGAGTGGAGTAGAGTGGAATGCAATGGAGTGGTGTGGAGTGGAGTGTAATGGAATGGAATGGAATTGAGCGGAGTGTAGTGGAATGGAGTGGGGTGGAGTGGAATGGAATGGAGTAGAGTGGTTTGGAAGGGACTGGAGTGGATTGGGAGGGAATGGACTGTAATGGAGTGGAGTGGTGTCAAATGGAATGGAACGTAGCTGAATGGCATGGAGTGGAGTGGAGTGGAATGGAGTGGAATGGTTTGGAATGGAATTGAGTGTGGAGTGCAGTGGAATGGAATCAGATAGAGTGCAGTGGAGTGTACCGGAGTGGAATGGAGTTTACTGGAGTGGAATGGAGTGGAGTGGAATGGAATGGAGTGGATTGGAATGGAATGGAATGGGGTGTTGAGTAGAATGGAGCTGAATGGATTGGAATCGCTTGGAGTGGAGTGAAATGGAACGGAATGGAATGGAATCGAATGGAGTGGACACCAATTGAGTGGAGTCGAGTGGAGTGTTGTGGAGTGGAATTGAGTGGAAATGATTGGAGTAGAATGGAATGGAGTGGAGTGGAGTTGAGTAGAGTGGAGTGGAATGGAATGGAGTGGATTGGAACAGATTGAAATAAAATGGAGTTCAGTGGAATGTAGTGGAAGGGAATATAAGGGAGTGGAGGGGAGTGAAGTGGACTGGAATGGAGTGGAAGGGAGTTGAATGCAGTGGAATGGAGTGGAGTGGAATGGAGTGGAAAGGAGTGCAATGGAGGAGAGTGAAGTGGATTGAAGTGGAATGGAAAGGAATGCAGTGCAGTGAACATCAGTGAACTGGAATGGAGTGGAGTGGACTGGAATGGAGTGGAGCGGAATGGAGTGGAATGGAACGGAGTATAATGTAATGGAATGTAATGGAGTAGAGTGGAATGCAATGGAATGGGGAGGAGTGGAGTGGAGTGGACTGGAAAGGAATGGATTGGAGTGGAACGGAATGGAGTGGAAAGGAATGGAATGGAATGGAAAGAAATTCCGTGGAATGGAGTGGAATCAAAGGAGTGGAGTGGATTGAAATGCAATGGAATATAGTGGAGTGGAATGCAATGGAGGGCAGTGGATTGGAGTGGCCTGCAGTGGAGTGGAATGGAGTGGAATGGAGTGGAGTGGAATGGAATGGAATGGAATGGAATGGAGTAGAGTTGAGTGGAATGGAGTGGGGTGGAGTGGAGTGGAGTGGAATGGACTGGAGTTGAGTAAAACGGAATGGAGTTGAATGGAAAGAAACGCAATGGAATCAATGGAAAGGAATGGAGTTGAATGGAATGGATTGGAGAGGAATGGAGTGCAATGGAATGGAGAGGAATGGTTTGAGGGGGAATGGAATGGAATGGATTGGAGTGGAATGGATTGGAATAGAATTGAATGGAATGGAGTAGCGTTGAATGGAATGCAGTGGGTTGGAGTGGAGTTGAGTGGAGTGGATTGGAAAAGATTGGAGTGGAGAGAAATGAAATGGAGTGGAGTGGAGAGGAATAAAATGGAATGGAGTGGAGTGGAATGGAGTGCAATGGAATGGAGTCGAGTGGAGTGAAGCAGAGTGGAATGGAAAAGAGTGGAGTGGAATATAGTGGAATTTAATGGAGTGGAATGGAGTGTAATAGAGTGGAATGGAGTGGAGTGGAATGGAATGAAATGAAATGGAATGGAGCGGAGTGGGGTGGAATGGAGTGGAAAGGACTGGAGTGGAATGGAGGGGAATGCAGTGGAATTGAGTGGAGTGGAGTGGAAAGGAGTGGAATGGACTTGAATGGAGTAATTCCACTCCACTCCATTTCCCTTCAGTTCACTCCTTTACATTCCATTCCAGTCCACTCCACTCCATTCCATTCCACTCCACTCCATTCCAGTCCACTCCACTCCATTCCACTCCAATACACTCCACTACCTTCCATTCCACTCCACTCCATCCATGGCTCTCCACTCTATTCCTCTCTATTTCATTCCACTCCATTCCACACCACTCAACTGCATTCCACTCCCCTCCTCTCCATTGCATTCCATTCCATTCCACTCCATTGCATTCCATTCCATTCCACTCTACTCCATTCCACTCCACTTCACTCCATTCCAATAGACTCCATTCCACTCCGCTCCACTCCACTACATTCCTTTGCATTCCGCTCCATTCAATTCCACTCCACTCCATTCCATTCAATTCCATTCCATTGCACTCCACTCCACTCCACTCCATTCCACTCCATACCACCCCATTCCACTCCACTCTATTCTACTCCATTCAAGTCCATTCCATTCTACTCCAGTACAATCAACTCACCTCCCCTCCATTCTATTCCATTCCATTACTCTCTACTCCACTCCCTTTGAATCCATTCCACTCCTCTCCACTCCATTCCATTCCATTCCACTCCCCTTTAATGCACTCCATTCAAGTCAATTCCACTCTATTCCAGTCCAATCAACTCCACTCCACTCCATTCCATTCCATTGCACTCCACTCCAATCGATTCCAATCCATTCCACTGCTCTCCATTCCATTCCTCTCCACTCCACTCCATTCAACTGCATTCCATTTAATTCCATTCCATTCGATTCCACTCCATTCCAGTCCACTAAACTCCATTTCACTCCACGCCACTCCATTGCTCTCTACTCAACTCCATTCCATTCCACTCCACTCCACTAAATTCCATTCCACACCATTCAAACACTCCACTCTATTCCATCCCATTCCACTCCACCCAGTCCACTCAAGTCCATTCCAGTACACTCCTCTCCATTCCTCTCCACTCCACTGCATTCCATTCCACTCCAATCCATTCCATTCCATTCCATTACACTGCACTGCCCTCCGTCCACTGTACTACACTCCATTCCACTCCATTGCATTCCACTCCATTTCACTCAAGGCCTCTACATTCCATTCCATTTCATTCCATTCCACTCCACTCCATTCCAACGCATTCCACTGCATTCCACTCCACTCCTCTAATTCCATTCCATTCCGTTCCATTCCATACCACTATAATCCAATCCCTTCCACTCCACTCCATTCCTTTACATTCCACTCCATTCCACTCCACTCCATTCCTTTCCATTCCATTGCTCTCTATTCCATTCCACTCCAATCCATTCCATTACACTCCATTCCATTCCATTACACTACATTCCATTCCATTCCACCCCATTCCATTCCATTCCACTCCACTCCACTCCATTCCACTCCACTCCACTTCATTCCCTTCCACTCCACTCCTTTCTACTCAAATCCACTCCACTCCTTTCAATTCCATTCCATTCAGTCCCATTCCACTCCACTCCATTCCACTTAATTCCACTATATTCCATTCCACTCCATTTCACTCCACTCCACTCCATTCCACTCCACTCCATTCAATTCCATTCCATTCCATTCCACTTCATTCAATTGCACTCCACTCCACTCCTTTTCAGTCAACTCTACTCCAGTAAACTCCACACCACTCCACTCCACTACATTACTTTCTACTCCACTCCATTCAATTCCACTCCACACCCTTTCATTCTATTACTTTCCGCTGCCCTCCACTCCATCCACTCCATTCCACTTCATTCCTCCCTACTCCGTGCCTTTCCATTCCTCAACACTCCACTCCATTCTACTCCACTCAATTCCACTCCACTCCATTCCACTCCACTCCACTCCACTGTATTCCATTCCATTCCATTCCACTACACTACACTCAATTCCAGTCCATTCCACTCCATTCCACTCCACTCCACTACATTCCATTCTGTTCCTTTCCATTCCAATCCTTTCCACTCCACTCCATTCCACTCCAATACGCTCCATTTCATTCCATTGCATTCCTTCCCACTCCATTCCATTCCAATCCACTCAAATACGCTCCATTTCATTCCATTCCATTCCATCCCACTCTATTCCTTTCCATTCCACTCCACTCCACTTCATTCAATTCCCTACCATTCCATTCCACTCGATTCCATTCCATTCCTCTCTCCTCCATTCCATTCCAATCCACTCCATTCCATTACACTCCACTCTGTTCCACTCCAGTTCATTACATTCCTTTCCATTCCACTCCATTACTTTCCACTCCACTCTATTCCAATCCATTCCATTTCACTGCACTCCAGACCTTTCCACTCCACACCACTCCATTCCACTCCATTCCATTCCACTCCCTTCCATTCCATTTAGCACCACTCCACTCCACTCCATTCCATTATAATCCATTCCACTTCAATCCATTCCATTCTACTACCTTCCATTCCTTTCCATTCCACTCCATTCCATTCCACTCCACTCCAATCCTCTCCAATCCACTCCTCTCCACTCCATTCCACCCGACTCCATTCCACTCTACTCCGCTCCATTCCATTCCTTTCCATTCCACTCCACTACATTCAATTCCTTTCCATTCCACTTTACTGAACTACACTCCACTCCATTACAATCCATTCCACTTAATTCCACTCCAGTCCATTTTATTCCATTCCACTTTACTCCATTCCTTTCCACACCACTCCACTCCACTCCACACCAGTTCATTTAATTCCATTTAATTCCATTCTACTCCTTTCCAATCGACTGCACTCCATTCCCCTCCACTGCATTCCACTACACTGCACTCCATTAAATTCCATTCCATTCCACTCTATTCCTTTCCACTCTACTCCATTCTAGTCCGATTCACTCCATACCAGTCCATTCCACTCCAATCCAGTACATTACATTCCACTCCTTTCCATTCCATTCCACTCCACTTCATTCCATTCCATTCCATTCCACTGCAATTTACTCCATCCACTCCACTCCACTCAACTCCATTCCAGTCCACTCCACTCCATTGCATTCCACTTCAATCCATTCCATTCCATTCCATTAAACTGTACTCCATTCCACTCCACTCAAATCTATTCCCTTCCACTTCACTCCATTGCATTCCACCCCTATCCACTCCATTCCAAAACATTCCACTCCATTGCTCTCCACTCCACTCCATTCCATTCCATTCTTTTCCATTTCATTCCACTCCATTCCATTCCTTTCCACTCTACTCCATTCCATTCAAGTACACTCCATTCCATTCCATTCCACTTTGCTAAACTGCACTCCATTCCACTCCATTGCATTCCATTCCATTCCATTCCATTACAATCTTTTCCACTCCACTCCACTCCATTCCACTGCACACCACTTCACTCCACTCCTTTCCAGTCAACTCCACGCCATTCCACACCACTCCACTCCACTCCACTACATTCCATTTCACTCCACTCCATTCCATTCCAGTCCACTCCAATCCATTCCATTCCTTTCCACAGCACGACCCCTCCATCCACTAAACTCCACTCCATTCCACTCCATTCCACTCCACCCCATTCCATTCCATTCCACTCTACTCCACTACATTTCACTCCACTCAGTTCCACTATACTCCGCTCCATTCCTTTCGATTCTATTCTGCTCCACCCAGTTCCATTACATTCAACCCCACTCTGCTCCATTCCACTCCTCTCCAATCCCCTTCACTCCACTCAGTTCCACTCCACTCTGCTCCATTCCACTCCCCTCCATTCTCCACCACTCCACTCAATTCCATTCCATTCCATTCCACTCCATTCCATTCCAATCCATGCCATTCCACTCCAATCCATTCCAGTCCATTCCATTCCACTCCAGTCCACTCCACTCCACACAACCCCTTTCCACTCCATTCCATTCCACACCACCCCATTCCACTCCAATCCATTCCATTCCACACCGCTCCAATCCATTCCACTCCACTCCATTCCACTACACTAAACTCCATTCCACTCCATTCCACTCCACTCCATTCCACCTCACTTCGCTACATTCTAGTCCACTCCATTAATTCCAATCCACTCCACTCCATTCCATTCCAGTCCACTCCACTCCGTTCCATTCCATTCCATGCCACTGCACTCCACACCATCCACTCCACTCCAGTACATTCCAATCCATTTCTTTCCACTCCATTCCACTCCATTCCATTCCAATCCACACCACTCCATTGCAAACCATTCCAGTGCATTCCACTCCACTCCTCTACTTTCCATTCCATTTCACTACATTCCATTCCGTACCACTCTACTCCAAACCATTCCACTCCACTCCGTTCTGTTCCATCAACTCCATTGCACTCCACTCCATTCCATTCCATTCCATTGCACTCCATTCCATGCTACTCAACTCGATTCCATTCCACTCCACTAAATTATATTAAACTACATCCCATTCCATTTCTTTCCACTCTGTTCCATTCCGTTCCACTGCACTCCACACCATTCAATTCCACTCCACTCCATTCCTATCCACTCCACTCCTATCCCCTCCAACCCACCCCACTCCACTCCACTCCACTCCAATCCTCTCCATTCCATTCCATTCCAATCCACTACACTCCATTCCATTTAATTCCACTGCATTCCATTCCACTCCATTCCAATCCACCCCACTCCATTCCACTCCACTCCATTCCACTCCTCTCCACTCCATTTCATTCTACTCCATTCCACTCCATTCAATTCCACTCCACTTCACTGCATTCCAGTCCAATCCACTTAATTCCACTCCACTCAACTCCACTCCACTACATAACATTCTACTAAACTCCACTCAATTCCACTCCACTACACTCCATTCTATTCAATTCCGCTGCACTCCACACCATCCACTCCAGTTCACTCCATTCCACTCCATTCCTTTCCAGTCCATTCCACTACACTCCATTCCATTCCATTCCCCTACACTCCATTCCATTGCACTCCACTCCATTCCACTCCAGTCCACTCCATTCCATTCCATTCCATTCCACTCCGTTCCAATCCATTCCACTCTATTCCACTCCACTCCACTAAATTCCATTCCGTTGCATTCCATTCCAATCCTTTCCACTCCACTCTACTCCATTCTGCTCCACTCTGCTCCATTCCATTCCATTCCATTACACTCCACTCCATTCCATTCCATTCCAATCCTTTCTACTCCACTCCACTCCATTCCACTCCATTCCACTCCACTCAACTCCATTCCAGTCTGATCCACTTCATTCCATTCCACTCCACTGCACTCTACTATGTTCCATTCCACTCCACTCCATTCCATTCCACTCCACTCCATTCCATTTCATTCCACTTCATCCCACTCCAACAACTACACTCCACTCTATTGCATCCCATTCCATTCCACTGCACTCCACTCGTCACCATTCCATTCCATTCCTCTCTTCTCCATTCCACTCCACTCCATTCTTCTCCACTCCATTCCATTCCTTTCCATTCCACTACATTTCATTCCACTAAACTACATTCCATTCCACTACATTCCATTGCACTCCACTCCATTCCATTCCACTCCCCTCCATTCCATTCCATTCCATTCCACTGCACTCCCCTCCACTATACTCCACTCCACCCCATTCCATTGCACTGCATTCCACTCCACTCCTTTCCATTCAACTACATTCCATTCGGTTCCATTCCACTCCCTTCCATTACATTATAATCCACTCTACTCCATTCCATTTCAATCCACTCCTCTCATTTCCCCGTCTCTTCATTCTACTCCTCTCAACCAAACTCCATTCCATTCCACTCTACTCTTTTCCATTCCTTTCCATTCCACTCCTTTCAAATCCACTCCACTCCATTCCATTCCACTCTTTTCCATTCCACTCCACTCCATTCAATTCCACTCGAGTCCACTCCATTTCACTCCACTCTATTCGATTCCAATCCATTAAAGTTCACTTCATTCCATTCCATTTAATTACACACCTTTCCATTCCACTCCATTCCACTTCACTCCTCTCCATTCCAGTCAACTCCACACCATTCCACTCCACTCCACTCCAATGTATTCCATTCCACACCACTGCATTCCATTCCACTCCACTCCAATCCATTCCACTCCATTCCACTACACTCCACTCTATCCACTCCACTCCACTCCATTTCACTCCATTCTATTCCACTCCATTCCACTCCACTCCATTCCATTTCATTCCACTCCACTCCATTCCATTCCACTCCATTCCATTCCACTCCAATAAATTCCAATCCATTCCATTCCACTACACACCACTCCACTCCACTCCACACCACTCGATTCCACTGCATTCCATTCCATTCCACTCCGATCTACTCCATTACACTCCACTCCATTCCATTACACTAAAGTCCATTCCATTCCATTCCGTTCCACTCCTTTCTACTCCACTCCACTCCATTCTAGTCCATCCCACTAAATGCCACTCCACTCCACTCCATTCCATTCCATTCCATTCCATTCCACAACACTCTGCTCCAACCACTCCACTCCACTCCATTCCACTCTATTCTATTCCACTGCAATCTGCTCCATTCCATTCTACTACACTCCACTCCATTCCAAACCATTCCACTGCATTCCACTCCACTCCTCTACATTCCATTCCATTCCATTCCATTTCACTCCATTCCACTCCATACCACTCTGCTCCACTCCATTCCACTCCATACCACTCTGCTCCACTCCATTCCACTCCAGTCCTCTCCATTGCATTCCATTCCATTCCACTCCATTCCATTCCTCTCTACTCAATTCCACTCCACTCCATTCCATTCCACTCCTTTGCACTCCATTCCATTCCACTCAACTCCATTCCATTCCACTCCAATAAGTTTCATTACACTACATTTCATTCCATTCCATTCCCCTCCATTCCATTCCATTACACTCCGCCCCTTTCCTTTCCACCCCATCCCATTCCTTTCCACTCCACTCCTCTCCACTCCAATCCACCACAAACCATTCCAGTTTAATCCTCTCCATTTCATTCCAGTCTGATCCAATCCACTACCGTCCAATGCATTTAATGCCACTCCATTACTTTCCACTCCATTCCACTAACCTCCACTCCATTCCACGATTCTCCATTCCATTCCACTCCACACCATTCCATTCTATTCCATTCCACTCCATTCAATTCCATTGCACTTCAATCCATTCCATTGCACTCCACTTCATTACACTCCACTCCACTCTACTACATAACATTCTACTCCAATCCATTCAATTCCACTCGACTCCATTCCATTCTATTACATTCCGCAGCACTCCACTCCATCCACTCCAGTCCTCTCTGTTCCATTCCATTCCTTTCCACTCCATTCCACTCCACTCCATTCCATTCCACTACACTCCTCTCCATTCCACTCCACTCCATTCGAGTCCAATCCACTCCACTCCACTCCGTTTCATTCCATTCCATTCCACTCCACTCCACTTCATTACAATCCATGCCACTCCATTCCACTCCTCTCCACTAAATTCCATTCTGTTACATATCATTCCAATCCTTTCCACCCCACTCCACTCCATTCCACTCCACTCTTCTGCATTCCATTCCCTTCCATTTCCCTCCACTCCATTCCATTCCATTTCACTCCACTCCATTCCGTTCCATTCCCTTCCATTCCGTTCCAATCCATTCCATTCCATTCCACTCTACTCCAATCCATTCCATTCTACTACACTCCTTTCCACTCCACTCCATTACATTCCTTTCCATTCCACTCCATTCCATTCCACCGCACTCCATTCCAGTCCATTCCACTGCACTCCACTCCACTCCACAACACTCCATTCCACTCCATTCTATTCTACTCCATTCCACTCTACTTAATTCCTTTCCATTCCGCCCTACTCCACTCCACTCCATTCCACTCCACTCTTCTGCATTCCATTCCCTTCCATTTCCCTCCACTCCATTCCATTCCATTCCACTCCAATCCATACCATTCCATTCCACTCCACTCCACTCCTTTCCACTCCACTCCTCTCCACTTCAATCCTCCCCACTCCTTGCCACTCCACTCCACTCCATTCCTTTCCATTCCATTCCATTCCACTCCACTCCATTCCATTCAATTCCGTTATACTCAACTCCACTCCACTGTACTCCACTCATTCCATTCCATTCCAGTACACTCCAATCCATTCCATTCTGATCCATTCCACTCCACTCCTTTCCATTACACTGCACACCACTCCACTCCACTCCATTCCATTTAATTCCACTCCATTCCATTGTACTCCATTCCACTCCTCTCCACTCCATTCTATTCCACTCCATTGCACTCCACTCCACTCCATTCCATTCCAATGCATTCCACACCATTACATTCCACTCCACTCCATTGCACTCCACTCCAGTCCATACTTCTTCACTCCACTGCACTGCATTACATTCCAATTCACTAAATTCCATTCCATTCCATTCGACTGCAATCCATTACATCCATTAAACTCCACTCCATTCAACTACATTCTTCTTCACTCCATTCGACTCCACTCCATTCCATTCCATTCCACTACATTCCACTCCATTCCATTCTACTCCATTCCACTCCACTCCACTCCATTCCATTCCAATCCATTCCACCCCATTCCACTCCAATCCACTCCTTTCCTTTCCATTGCATTCCAATCTTTTCTACTCCACATCACTCCATTCCTCTCCACTCCACTCCACTCCATTAAATTCCATTACATTCCACTTCATTCCATTCCACTCTACTCCCTTCCAGTCCACTCCACTCCACTCCACTCCACTACATTCCATTCCTCTCCACTCCATTCCATTCCTCTCCCCTCCCCTCTATTCCATTCCACTGCACTTCACTCCATTGACTCCACTCCAATCCATTCCACTCCATTCCATTCCACTCCATTCCACTCCACTTCATTCCATTCCATTCCTCTCCACTTCACTGCATTCCTCTCCACTCCATTCCACTCCACTCCACTCCTTTCCAGTCCATTCCATTCCACACTACTCCATTCCCTTCCATTCCATCCCACTGCTCTCCATTCCATTCCATTAACCTCTACTCCATTGCATTCCTCTCCACTCCATTCATTTCCATTCTATTCCACTCCACTCCATTCTAATCCTTTCCACTCCATTCCACTACAGTCCACTCTATTCCATTCTATTCCATTACAGTCCACTATATTGTGTTCCATTCCACTCTACTCCATTCCACTGTACTGCATTCCACTTCACTCCATTCCAATCCTTCCTTTCCACTCCATTCCATTCCATTCCACTCCATTCCAGTCCACTCCAATCCACTAAACTCCATTCCATTCCAGTCCACTCCATTCCATTCAACTCCCCTCCATTCCAATCAATTTCATTCCACTGCACTCCACTCCACTCCAATCCACTCCATTCCATTCCACTGCACTCCACTCCACTCCAATCCACTCCATTCCGTTCCACTCCATTCCACTCCACTCAGCTCCATTCCATTCCAATCCGTTCCACTCCATTCCATTCCACTCCATTGCATTCCACTCCATTCCACTCTACTCCATGACATTCCATTCCACTCCATTCCATTCCGTTCCATTCCACTCCACTCCATTCCATTCCCATACACTCCCCTCATTTCCAATTCTCTCCATTCCACTCCTCTCCACCACACTCCATTACATTCCACTCTACTTTGTTCAATTCCTTTCCATTCCACTCCATGCCACTCTACTCCACTACAATCCACTCTTTTCCATCCCATTCCACTCCATTCCTTTCCTTTCTAATCTACTCCACTTCCTTCCACTCCAATGCACTCCCCTCCATTCGATTCCAACGGATTGAAGTTCACTCCATTCCATTCTTCTCCACACCACTCCACTCCATTCGGTTTAATTCAACTCCATTTCATTCCACTCCATTCCACTCCACTCCACTCCATTCCAGTCCACTCCACTCCATTCTACTTCACTCCACTCCATTACATTCCACTCCACTTCATTCCACTCCATTCCATTCCACTCCACTTCATTGCATTGCACTCCACACAATTCTTCTCCTCCCCACTCCATTCCATTCCATTCGACTCCATTCCATTCCACTCCAATCCACTCCAGTTCACTCCACTCCATTCCACTCCACTCCACTCCATTCCAGTCCACTCCACTCCATTTCTCTCCACTCCAATCCATTCATTTCCACTCCCGTCCACTCCATTCCACTCTACTCCATTCCACTCCACTATGCTCCATTCTATTCCATTCCATTCCACTCCACTCCTTTCCAGTCCACTCCACTCCATTTCACTCCACTCCAATCCATTCCTTTCCACTCCCATCCACTCCATTCCACTCTACTCCATTCCACTCCACTACGCTCCATTCTATTCCATTCCATTCCACTCCACTCCATTCCAATCCGTTCTACTCCATTCCACTCCGTTCCATTTCAGTCCACTACAATCCATTGCACTCCACTACATTCCATTTCACTACACTCCATTACATTCCACTCCTCTCCATTCCATTAAATTCCTTTCCACTGCACTCTTCTCCTCTCCAATCCATTCCATTACATTCCACTCCACTCTGCTCTATTCCACTCCTCTCCATTCCATTTCATTCCAGGGCAATCCACTCTATTCCATTCCAATCCATTCCATTCCATCGCATTCCATTCCACTCCATTCAATTCCACTCCACTCCTCTCCATTCCATTTAATTCCAATCCGTTCAATTCCAATCCAGTCAACTCCACTCCAATCCTTTCCATTCCAGTTCATTCCACAGTATTCCATTCCATTTAATTCCACTACATTTCATTCCACTCCATGCCACTCCATTCCACTCCATTCCTCTCCACTCCATTCCATTCCATGCCTTTGAACTCCACACCATTCCACTGCACTCCATTCCATTCCACTCCACTCCATTCCAATTCCATTCCCTTCCTCTGCACTCCACTCCATCTACTCCAGTCCAAACCATTCCACTCCATTCCTTTCCATTCCATAGCACTCTACTCTTTTCTATTCCATTTAACTACACTCCACTCCATTCCATTCCACTCCATTCCACTCCACTCCACTCCATTCCATTCCATTCCAATCCACTCAGCTGCACTCCATTTCAATCCACTCCACTGCACTCCACTCCACTACGTTCTATTATATCCCACTTCCTTCTATTCCACTCCTCTCCATTCCAGTCCACTCCACTCCATTCCACTTCACTCCAGTCCACTACATTGCATTCTAATCCACTCCATAACGTACCACTCCACTCCATTCCATTCAATTCCATTTCCAATGAACTTCACTGCAGTGACTCCACTCCACTCCATTCCATTCCATTGCACTCCACTTCAGCCATTTCCACTCCACTCCGCTTCACTCCAATCCACCCCACTGCAATCCAATCCAATCCGTTCCATTCCATTCCATTCCATACTACTCCACTCCACTCCATTACATTACATTCCACTCCAATCCAATTCACTCCACTCTTTTCCATTCCACTGCACTCCACTCCATTCCATTCCAATCCATTCTATTCCACTCAATTCCATTCCACTCCACTCCACTGCACTCCACTGAAATCCATTCAATTCAACTCCGTTCCATTCCACTCCATTCAACACCAATCCATTCCTCTACAATCCATTGTACTCCACTCCTTTCCATTCCACTCCACTCCACTGAATTCCATTCCAATTAATTCCACTTCATTCCATTCCACTACATTCCACTCCACTCCAATCCATTCCACTCCACTCCGTTCCATTCTGTCCCACTCAAGTCCACTCCAATCCACTCCTCTCCATTCCACTCCACTCCACTCCATTCCTGTCCATTCCATTCCATTTCTCTCCATTCCACTCCAATCCAATCCAATCCAGTCCACTCCACTCCATTCCACTCCACTCCACTGCACACCGCTATATTATATTCCACTCCAAGCCATTCCATTCCACTCCACTCCATTCCATTCCATTCCTCTGCACTCCACTCCATACACTCCACTACCCTCTATTCCACGTCACTCCATTCCGCTCCATTCCTTTCCACTCCCTTCCAATCCACTCCATTCCGTTCCATTACACTACACTCCACTTCATTCCACTCCACTGCATTCCTGTCCACTTTAGTCGATTTTATTCCATTCCATTCCATCCCTCTTCACTCCGTTCCAATCCATGCCACTCCATTCCACTAACCTCCACTCCATTCCATTCATTTCCAATCCTTTCCACTACACTCCTCTCCATTCCACTCCATTACACTCCTTTACATTACATTCCTTTCCATTCCACTTCATTTCATTCCACTCCACTCCATTTCAGTCCACTAAATCCACTCCACTCCATTCCAGTCTGCTCCACTCAATTCGACTCCATTCCAGTCCGCTCCACTCAATTCCACTCCATTCCACTTTACTACATTCCATTTCACCCCACTCCTTTAATTCCACTGCACTCCATTCCATTCCATTCCACTTCACTCCATTCCATCCACTCCAGTCCACTCCATTCCACTCCGTTCCATTCCACTCCCTTCCATTCCACTCCACTCCTCTCCACCCCATTCCATTCCATTCCACTCCACTCGACTGCATTCCACTTCACTCCATTCCACTCCACTCCAATCAATTCCATTCAGTTACATTACACTCCACTCCATTCCATTCAATTCCACTCTACTCTATTGCATTCCACTTCACTCCATTCCATTCCCTTTCATTCCTATCCACTCTGTTCCAGTCCATTCCTATCCATTCCTCTCCATTCCACTGCACTCCATCCCATTCCTTTCCATTCCATTCAAATCTACCCAATTCCAATCCATTCCTCTCCGTTCCAGTCCACTCCACCCCATTCCATTCCATTCCATTCCAATCCACTCCATTCCACTACACTCCATTCCATTCCTTTCTATTATACTCCATTCCATTCCAATGCAATCCATTCCAGTCCACTCCACTCCACTCCACTCAACTCCATTCCATTCCACACCATTCCATTCCGTTCCACTCCACTCCATTCCATTCCAATCCACTACATTCCATTCCATTAATATCCATCGCACCCCAATCCACTCTACTCCACTCCACTCCATTCCATTGCAGAACATTTGACTCCACTCCATTCCATTCCACTATATTCCGTTCCATTCCACTCCACTCCATTCCATTCCTGTCCACTCTACTGCATTCCATTCCACTCCAATCCACTCCTTTCCAGTCCACTCCACTCCACCCCATTCAATAACATACGAGTCTACTCCATCTCATTCCATTCCATTCCACTACTTTCCATTCCATTCCATTCCAGTTCGTTGCATTGCTTTAAACTCCACAACACTGCATTCCATTCCAATCCACTCCTCTCATTTCCACTTCTCTACGTTCCATTCTTCTCCACCAACTCCATTCCTTTCCACTCTACTCCGTTCCAATCCATTCCTTTCCACTCCATTCCACTTCACTGCATTCCACTCCATTCCACTCTACTTCTTTCCATTCCACTCGATTCCAATCCATTCCACTCCGCTCCGTTACATTCCACTCCACTCCTCTCCACTCGTCTCCATTCCATTTAATCCACGCTATTAAATTCCATTCCATTCCATTCCACTCCACTTCATTCTTCTCCACTCCATTCCATTCCATTGCACTCCATTCCATTCCACTCCACTCCATTCAAGTCCACTCCACTCCACTCCATTGCACTCCACTACACTCCGATACATTCCACTGTAGTCCAATCCACTCCCCTCCACTCCTTTCCATTCCACTATATTCCACGCCAATCCATTCCACACCACTCCAAGTCATTCCACTCCACTCCACTCCTTTCCATTCCATTCCACTCCACTGCACTCCACTCTACTCCATTCCATTTAACTCTACTCAATTCCTTTCCACTCAGTTCCACTCTGCTCCACTCCATTCTACTCTACTCCATTGCATTCCTTTCCTGTCCACTCCACTCCATTCCATTCCACTCCATTCTACTCCATGCCAGTCCACCCCACTCCACTCCACTCCATTCCATTCCATTGCACTGCAATCCACTCCACTCCGCTCTATTTCATTGCACTCCCTTCCACTCTACTCCATTCTATTCCATTCCACTCCACTCCAATCCATTCTATTCCTTCCTATCCATTCCACTCCTCTCTACTCCACTGCACTCAACTCCATTCCATTCTACTCCATTCCATTCCACTCCATTCCATTCCACTACACTACACTCCATTGCACTCCACTATATTCCACTCGATTCCACTCCACTCCTCTCCAAAACTTTCCATTCCATTCCACTCCTTTCCAATGCACTACCCTCCATTCCACTCCCTTCCACTCCATTCCATAACATTACACTCCTCTCCTTTCCATTAGATACCATTCCTCTCCATTCCATTACACTCTATTCCAGTCCATTCCTCTCTGCTCCACTCCTTTCCAGTCCACCCTAATCCATTCCAATCCACTACTCTCCACTTCGTTGAACTCCATTCTGTTCCCTTTCATTCCACTCCACTCCCTTCCATTCCATTCCACTACTTCTATTGCGCTCAACTCCACTCCACTCCACTGCAGTCCACTCCAATCCAATCTATTCCTTTCCACTCCATTCAACTCCACTCCAGTTCACTCCGATCCAATCAATTCCTTTTTTCTCCATTCCACTCCACTCAAGTCCATTCCATTCCACTCCACTCCATTCAAGTCCATTCCACTCCTTTCCCCTCCACTCCACTCCATTCCATTCCACTCCACTCCACTCCTGTCCATTCCACTCCATTCCCCTTCACATCACTCCATCGATTCCACTCCACTTCACTCCACTCCAGTCCATTCCACTCCGTTCCACTCTACTCTACTCCTCTCCACTCCACTTCACTCCATTGAAATCCACGCCAGTCCACTCCACTCCTTTCCATTCAACTGCACTCCATTCCATTCCACTCCATTCCATTCCATTGCACTCCACTCCACTCCAATCCACTCCATTTCATTAAGCTCCCCTCCATTCTTTTCCTTTCCACTAAATTCCACACCACATCACTCCACTGCACTCCACTACACTCCTTTCTACTCCACTCCACCCCACTCTGTTCCATTCCACTCTCCTCCATCCCACTCCCTTCCAGTGCACTCCATTCCACTCCACTCCTTTCCTCTCCATCCTTTTCCATTCCATTCCATTTCTTTACAGTCCTCTCCACTCCACTTCATTCCATTCCATTCCAGTCCCCTGCACTCCAATCCACTCCGTTCCACTCCAATCAATCCATTCCTTTCCATTCCGTTACATTCCACTGTGCTACATTCCACTCCACTCCACTCCATTCCACTTCACTCCAGTCCATTCCATTCCATTCCATTCCTTTCCATTCCATTCTTTTCCTCACCACTCCGTTCCTGTCCACTCCATTCCAGTCTTCTCCATTCCATTCCATTACATTCAACTCTTTTCCACTCCACTCCACTCCGTTCCACTCCACTCCACTACACTCGATTCCATTGCACTCCATTCCATTCCACAACACTCCATTACATTCCTTTCCACTACATCCCATTCAATTCCAATCCACTCCATTCCATTCCATTCCCCTCCATTCCACTCCATTCTATTCCACTCCATGCCACTCTATTCCATTCCAGTCCAATCCAATCCACTCCATTCTACTACATTCCAATCCTCTCCATTCCATTCCACTCCACTCCATTCCAGTCCAATCCAATCCACTCCATTCTACTAAATTCCAATCCTCTCCATTCCACTCCACTCCACTCCATTCCACTCCACTCCACTCCATTCCATTCAATTTCATTCCACTCCACTCCACTCCACTCCATTCCATTAATCTCCACTGAACTCCACTCCACTCCGTGCTACTCTACTCCATTCCAATCCACTCCATTCCATTCTACTACACTACACTCAAATCCATTCCACTTGCCTGCAATCCGTTCCACTGCACTCCAATCCATTCTATTCCATTCCATTCCATTCCAATCCACTCCATTCCATTAAAATCCACGCTACTCCATTCTACTCCAATCCATTACCTCCAATGACCTACACTACACTCCGTTCCACTCTAATCTATTTCAATCAACTCCAATCCATTCCACTCCACTCCACACCATTTCTCTCCACTCGAATCCGTTCCATTCCATTTCACTCCATTCCATTTCATTTCACACCACTCCATTTCATACCACACCATTCCATTCCTTTCCATTCCAGTCCATTCCATTCCACTCCACCCCATTCCTGTCCAGTCCACTCCATTCCACTTCACTCCACTCCACTCAATTACATTTCACTCCATTCCATTTCATTTCACACCACTCCATTTCATACCACACCATTCCATTCCTTTCCATTCCAGTCCATTCCATTCCACTCCACCCCATTCCTGTCCAGTCCACTCCATTCCACTTCACTCCACTCCACTCAATTCCATTGCACTCCATTCCACTCTACTCCATTCCATTCCACTCCATTCCATTCCATTCCACTGCACTCCATGCCATTTCACTCCACTTCATTCCATTCCACTCCACTTTACTCCACTCCAATCCACTCCACGCCATTCCAGTCCACACTAATCCAGTCAATTGCACTCCACTCCATTCCACTCCACTCCATTTCATTCCATTCCACTCCACCCCATTCCACTCCACTCCATTCCACTCTTTTCCATTCCACTGCACTCCCTTCCACTCCTCTCCATTCGACTCCAATCTGCTCCATTCCATTCCATTGCATTCCAGTGCACTCCACTTCATTCCAATCCATTCCTCTCAATTCCACTCCACTCCACTCTATTCCATTTCATTCCACTCTTCTTTTCCACTCCAGTCAACTCCATTCCACTCTACTCCACTCCATTCCATGCCATTCCATTCCATTCCACTCCATTCTATTGAATTCCATTCCATTCCATTCCATTCCGTTGAATTCCAGTTCTTTCCACTCCACTCCACTCCACTCCATTCAATTCCATTCCACTCCATTCCAGTACATTCCAATCTATTCCACTCCACTCCACTCCATTCCACTCCATTCCCCTCCATTCCACTCCATTCCATTCCTCTCCATTCCACTCCACTCCATTCCATTCCACTGCACTGCATTCCATTCCATTCTTCACCATTCTACTTCATTCCTTTCCATTACATTGCACTCCATTCCTCTCCATTCCAATCCATTTCACTCCGTTCCACCATACTCCAGTCCATTCCATACCATTCCATTCCATTCCACTCTTTTCCGCTCCAATCCACTCTATTCCACTCCACTCTCCTCCATTCTGTACCATTCCATTCCATTCCACTCTATTCTATTCCACTCCCTTCCATTCCATTCCTTTCCTATACATTCCATTCCAGTTCTTTCCACTCCACGCCATTTCATTCCATTCCATTATATTCCATTCCATTCCTCTCCTAATCATTCCATTCCAGTTCATTCCACTCCACTCCACTTCATTCCATTCCATTCCATTACATTACATTCCTCTCCATTCCAATCCATTCCACTCCATTCTGACCCACTCTACTCTTCCACTCCAATACCCTCCATTCCTCTCCATTCACTTCCACTCCATTTCATTCCATTCCACTCTACTCCATTCCACTGAATTCCATTTCATTCCACTCCATTCCACTCCACTCCACTGCAATCCACTGTACTCCTCTCCACTCCAATCCATTCCATACCATTCAATTCCTTTCAACTCCATTTCATTCCATTCCACGCCACTATATTCCAAACCACTCCACTCCACTCCACTCCGTTCCATTCTATTCCACTCCATTCCATTCCATTCCTTTATTTCCACAGGATCTCAATCTGTAACAAAGCTGGATTGCAGTGGCACAATCTCATCTCAAATTTCTTTTCACCTCCCCATTGCATTCCATTCCATCCCTTTCCATTCAATACTATTTCACTCCACTTCACTGCACTCCACTCCATTCCATTCCTCTCTATCCCATCCATTCGACTCTATTCCCATCCACTCCACTGCACTCCACTCCACTCCATTCCGTTCCATTCCATTTTATTTCACTCCATTGCATCCCACTCCTTTCCTTCAACAGGATATCACTGTGTCACTGAGGCTGGAGTGCAGTGGCAAAATCTCAGCTCACGTTACATGTCACTTTCCATTGCATTGAATTCAATTCCATTGCATTCCTTTGCATTCCATTCCATTCCATTTCATTCATTTGCATTCAACTGCAGTCCGCTCTTTTACACTCCACTCTACTCCACTACATTCCATTATATCCAATTCCATTCCACTCCATTACACTCTTCTCTACTCCATTGCACTCCACTCCATTCCACTTCATTCCTTTCCATTCCCCTCCATTCCATTGCAGTTCAAACCACTCCTCTCCACTCCACTTCATTTCATTCCATTCCATCTGATTCCATTCCTCTTCATTCCAAACCACTCCATTTGACTCCACTCCACTATAGTCCACTCCAATCCATTCCACTCCAATACGTTGCCTTCCATTCGTTTCTTTCGACATTATCTCACTCTGTCACTCAGCCTGGAGTGCATTGGCACAATCTCAGCTTCCACTCCATTCCATTCGAACCCACTGCACTCCACTCCACTGCACTCAACGCCACTCCACTCCACTCCAATCCATTCGAATCCAATTCACTCCACTCCATTCCACTTCACTGACTCCACTCCTCTCCACATCAATCCAATAAACTTCACTCTACATCATTGGAATGAAGTGGAGGGGAATAGAATGTAGTGGATTGGATTGGGATGGAGTGTAGTAGAGTGGAATGGAAAGGAATGGAGTGGAATGGAGTGGAGTGGAGTGGAGTGGAGTGGAATAGAATACAGTGGAGTGGAATGGATTCTAATTGAAAGGAGTGGAGTGCAGTGGAAGGGAATGGAATGGAGTGGAATGGAGTGGAGTGGACTGAAATACAGTGGAATGGACTGGAATGGGGTTGAAGGGATTGGAGTGGAATGGAGTGGAATGGATTGAATTGGTGTGGAATGGAGTGGAATGGAATGAAATGGAATGGAGTGCAGTGGACTGGAATGGATTAGAGTGGAATGAAATGGAGTGGAGTGGAATGAAGGGGAGTGGAATGGAGTGGAATGGAGTGCAGTGGAGTGGAATGGAGTGGAGTGGAATGCAGTGCAGTGAGATGTAATCGAATGGAATGGGATGGAGTGGAATGGAATGGAGTGGAGTGGAGTGGAATTCAGTGGAGAGGAATGGAATGGAATGAAATGGAGTGGAGTAGAGTGGACTTGACTGGAGTGGAATGGATTCGAATGAATTCGGATGGAGTGGAATGGAATGGAATGGAGTGGAGTGGAGTGAAATAGTATGGCATGGAAATTGATGGAATGGAATGCAATGGAAAGGTGAAAAGAAATGTAAGCTGACATTGTGCCACTGCACTCCAGCCTTTGTGACAGAGTGAGACACTATGGAAAGAAAGGAATTGAATGGAATAGAATAGAGTGGAACGGAATGGTGTGTAGTGGAGTGGATTCAAGTAGACTGGAGTAGAATGGAGTGGATTTGAATGGAATGGAATGGAATGGAGTGGATTGGAGTGAAGTGAAGTGGAATAGATTGGAATGGAATGGAGTAGAATCTAACGGAATGGAATGGAGTGGAGTGTAGTGGAATAGAGTGGAATGTAATGGATTGGAGTGGACTGGAGTTGAATGGAGTGGAGTAGAGGGGAATGTAATGGAATTGAATCGAATGGAGTAGCGTGGAATGAAGTGGAGTAGAGTAGGGAGGAGTAGAGAGGAATGATATGGAATGGAATGGATTGCAGTGGAGTAGAATGGAGTGGAGTGGAGTGGAGTGGAGTGGAATGGAAAGGAGTGGAATGGAGAGGAGTGGAGTGGAATTCAGTGGAGTGGAGTGGATAGGAATGGATTGGAATGGAATGAAATGGAGTGAAATGGAATGGAATGGACTGGAGTGGATTGGGGTGGAATGGAGTGGAGTGGAGTGAAATGCAGTGGAGTAGAATGGAATGCAATGAAATGTTATGGAGTGCAGTGGAATGGAGTGGAGTGGAATGGAATGGAATGGAATGGAATGGGATGGAGTGGAGTGGAGTGGAGTGGAGTGGAATGGAATGGATAGGAATGAATGGAGAGGAGTGGAGTGGAATGGAATGCAGTGGAGTAGAGTGGAGTGGGGTGGAATGCAATGGAATGGAATGGAATGAGGTGGAATGGAATGGAGTGGAATGGAATGAAATGGTATGGAAAGAAGTGGAGTAGAATGGAATGGATTGGAGTGGAATGGAATGGAGTGGAATGGAGTGGCAGATAATGTAGTGGAATTTAATGGAATGGAGTGGAGTGGAATGGAATAGACTGAATTGGAGTGGAGGGTTGTTGTGCGGAGAGGAATGGAATGGAATGGAATGGAATGGAATGTAGTGGAGTGGAGTGGAGTGGAATGGAGTGGATTGAACTAGAATGGAGTTGAATGGAATGGAATCGGGTGGAATGGATTGGAATGGAGTGGAGTGGAGTGGAATGGAGGGGAGTGGAGGGGAGTGGAGTGGAATGGAGAGGAGTGGAGTGGAATAGAATGGAATGGAATGGAGTTGAGAGGAATAGAGTGGAGTGGAGTGGAGTGGACAGTAGTGGAGTGGAGTGGATTGGAGTCGATTGGAGTGGAGTGGAATGGAATGGAATGGAATGGAACACAATGGAGTGCAATGGATTGCAGTGGACTGGGATAGAATGGAGTGGAATGGAATGGAGCATAATGTACTGGAGTGGAGTACAGTGGAAAGAAGTTTAGTTGAGTGGCATGGCATGGAATTATATGGAACAGCGTGGAGTGGAAGTAGTGGAGTGGAATTGGCTGGAGTTTGATGGAGGGTAGGGCAGTGAAATGGGGTTGAGGGGAGTGGAATGGAATGGAATGGAGTGCAGTGGTATGGGATGGAGTGGATTGGGGTGGAGTGGAGTGGAATGGAATGAAGTGGAGTGGATTGGAGTGGAGTGCAATGGAGTGGAATGGAATGGAAAGGAATGGAATGGAGTGGAATGGAGTGGAATGGATTTTACTGGAGTGGAGTGGGGTAGAGTGCAGTGGAATGGAATGGAATTGAATGGAATGGAATGAATTAGAATATTGAGGAGTGGAGTGGAGTGGAGTGTAGCGGAGTGGAGTTGAATGAAGTTGACTGGAGAGGAATGGAGCGGAGTGGAGAGGAATGGAATGCAGTGAAATATAATGGAAACGTACGGACAGAATGGAGTAGAATTCAGTGGAGTGGAGTGGAATGGAGTGGAGTGGAATAGAGTGGCAAAGAATGGAGTGGAATGGATTGGAATGGAGTGGAGTGGAATGGATTGGAGTGGAGTTGAGTGGAATGAAATGAAGTGGAATGGAGTGGAAAGGAATGGAATGGAATGGAATGGAATGGAATGGAATGGAATGGAATGGAATGGAGAGGAATGGAGAGGAATGGAACGGAATGGAATGGAATGGAATGGAATGGAATGGAATGGAATGGAGCGGAATAGAGTGGAGTGGAGTGGAGTGGAATGTAGTGGAATGTAATGGGGTGTTGTGGGGTGGAATAGAATGGAATGATGGAATGGAGTGGAGTGGAATGGATTGGAATGGAATGGAGTGGAGTGGAGTGAAATGGAATGGAATGGAGTTGTGTGAAATGTAGTGGAATAGAATGGAGTGGAATGGAGTGTAATGGAGTATGGTGGAGTGCAGTGGAGTGGACTGGAGTCGAATGGAACGGAATGGAATAGAACCTGAGATTGTGCCACTGCCCTCCAGGATGAATAACTGAGTGAGATACTGTCGAAAGAAAGGAATGGAATGGAATTCACTGGAATGGAATGACATGGAATGGATTGGAGTGGAGTGGACTGCAGTGGAGTGGAGTGAAGTGGAGTGGAGTGGAATGGAGAGGAATGGAAGGGGATGGAATGGAATGGAATGAAGTGGAGTGGAGTGGAGTGCAGTGGAATGGATCAGAAAGGAATGTGATGGAGTGGAGTGGAGTAGATTGGAGCGCAGTGGAGTGGAGAGGAGTGGAATTCAGTGGAATGGATTCAGATGGCATGGAATGTAGTGCACTAGAGTTACATGGAGTGGAAAGAGTGTAATGGAATTCAATGGAATGGAATGGAATGGAATGGAATGGTATTGAATGGAAAGCCATGGAATGCAGTGGAATAGATTTCAATGCAATGGAAAGTGACATGTAATGTGAGCTGAGATTGTGCCACTGCACTCCAGCCTGGATGACAGTGATAACATGTAGAAAGAAAGGAATGGAATGCAATGGAGTGAAATGGAATGGAATGGAGTGGAGTGGAGTACAGTGGAGTGGATTGGAATGGAGCCAAAAGGAATGGGATGGAGTGGAATGAATGGAGTGGAGTGCAGTGGAGGGGAGTGAAATGGCATTGAATGGAATGGGATGGAATGGAATGCAATGGAACAGTGAAAAGAAATGTGAGCTGAGATTGTGCCACTGCACTCCATCTTTTGTGACAGGGTGATATCCTGTGAAAAAAAGGAATGGAATGAAATGGAGTGGAATGGAATGGAGAGGAGTGGAGAAGAGTAGAGTGGTGTGGAATGAAGTGGTGTCGAAGGGAATGTATTGGAATTGAAACGAATGTTGCGGAATGGATTGTAGAGGAGTGAAGAGGAGGGGAGTGAAGTGGAGTGGAGTGGAATGGAATGGAATGCAGAGGAATGGAGTGGAATGCAATTGAATGGAGTGGAGTGGAGTGGAATGAAGTAGGGTGGAGTGCAATGGAGTCTAATGGAGTGGAATGGAGTGGAGTGGAGTGGAATGGAGTGGAGTGGAATGGAGTAGAGTGGAATGAAATGGAATGGGGTGGAATGGAACGGAATGAAGTGGAGAGGAGACAAGTGCAATGGAGTGGGGTGGAGTGTAATGGAGTGCAGTCGAGTGGAATGGAATGGAATGGAATGGAGCAGAATGGAGTCCAGTGCAATGCAGTGGATTGGAGTGGAATGGAATGGAGTAGAATGGAGTGGAGTGGAAAGGAAAGGAATGGAATGAAGTGGATTGGAGAGGATTGTGGTGGTGTAGAGTGGAATGGAATGGATTAGAGTGGCATGGAATGGAATGGAATGAAGTGAAATGGAGTGGGGTGGAGTGGATTGCTGTGGAATTGATTGGAATGGAATGGGATGGAGTGGAATGGAGTGGATTGGTGTGCAGTGGATTGGAGAGGAGTGAAATTCAGTGGAATGGAATAGGATGGCATGGAATGTAGTGGACTGGAGTTACGTGGAGTGGAAAGGAGTGTTTTGGAAATGAAAGGAATTCAGTGGAATGGAATGGATTGGAATGGAAAGCAATGGAATGCAATGGAATGGAATTCAATGCATTGGAAAGTGACAAGTAATGTGAGCTGTGATTGTGCCACTGCACTCCAGCCTGGATGACACAGTGATATCCTGTAGAAAGAAAGGAATGGAATGCAAGAGAGTGAAATGGAATGGAATGGAATACAGTGCAGTGGAGTGGAGTGGATTGGAATGGAGCCGAATGGAAGGGGATGGAGTGGAATAGAATGGGGTGGAGTGTAGTCGACAGGAGTGAAATAGTATTGAATGGAATGGGATGGAATAGAATGAAATGCAACGGTGAAAAGAAATGTGAGCTGAGATTGTGCCACTGCACTCCATCTTTTGTGATAGAGTGAGATCCTCTCGAAAAAAAAAGAATGGAAAGGAATGGAGTGGAATTCAAAGGAGAGGAGTGGAGTGGAGTGGAGTGCAGTGGTATGGAATGGAGTGGTGTGTAAGGGCATGTATTGGAGTTGAAACGAATGGAATGGAATGAATTGGTGAGGAGTGAAGTGGAGAGGAGTGAAGTGGAGTGTAATGGAGTGGAGTGGAGTGGAATGGAATGGAATGGAGAGGAATGGAGTGGAATGCAATTGAATTGAGTGGAGTGGAGTGGAATGGAGTAGGGCGGAGTGGAATGGAGTCGAATGGAGTGGAAGGGAATGGAGTTGACTGGAATGGATTGGAGATGAATGGAGTAGAGTGGAACAGAATGGAATGAAGTGGAATGGAATGGAATAGAGTGGAGAGAAGAGCAGTGCAATGGAGTGGAGTCGAGTGGAATGGAATGGAACGGAATGAAATGGAGTGGAGTGGAATGGAGTGGAGTGGAATGGAGTGGATTGGAGTGGAGTGAAGTGGAATGGAAAGGAGTGGAGTGGAGTGGAATATAGTGGAATGGAATGAAGAGGACTGGATAGGATAGGGGTAGAGTGGAGTGGAATGGAATGGATTAGAGTGGCAAGTAGTGGAATGGAAAGGAATGGAGTGGAATGGATTGGAATGGAATGGAGTAGTATGGAGGGGAATGGAGTTGAATAGAGAGGAGTGGAGTGGAATGCAGTGGCATAGACTGGAATGGAGTGGAATGGAATGCAGTATAATGGAACGGTATGCAATGGAATGGAATGGAATGGAACGGAATGGAATGGAGTGGAGTGGAGAGGAGTGGAGTGGAATTGACTGGAATGGAGAAGAACGGAATGGAATTGAGTGGAATGGAATGGAATGGCATGGAATGGAGTGGAGTGGAATTGACTGGAATGGAGAAGAACGGAATGGAATTGAGTGGAATGGAATGGAATGGCATGGAATGGAGTGGAGTGGAATGGAATGGAGTGGAGTGGTGTGGAAGAGAGTGGAATGGAATGGATTGGAGTGGATTGGAGAGGAATGGAGTGGAAAGAATTAGAATGGAGTGGAGTGGAGTGGAATGGAATGGAATGGAGTTGAGTGGACTGGAATGGAGTGGAGTGGAATGGAGTCAAGTGGAGTGGAATGCAATGGAATGGAGTGGAATGGAGTCAGTAGAAGGGAGTGAACTGTAGAGGAATGGAGTGGAATAGAATGGATAGGAATGGAATGGAGTGGAATAGAATGAACAGGAATGGAATGGAGTGGAGTAGAGTGGAGTGGAATGGAAGAGAATAGAGTGGAATGGAGTGTAGTGGAATTGAGGGGAACGCAATGCAGTGTACTGGAAGTCAATTGAGTGGAATGGAGTGGAGTGGAGTGCAATAGTGTGTAATGGACGGGAATAGAGTGGAGTGGAATGGAATGAATGGAATGGAATGGAATAGAATGGAGTGAAGTGATATGGACTGGAAAGGAGAGAATTGAATGGAATGGAGTGGAATGGATTGGAATGGAATGGAATTGAATGGAATGGAATGCCATTGAATGGAGTTGAGTGGAGTGGAAAGGAGTGGAGTGGAAAGAAGTGGAATGGAATGGAATGGAATGGAATGAAATGGAACGGAATGGAGAGGGGTGGAGAGGAATGGAGTGGAATGCATTGGAATGGAGTGGAGTGCAGTGGAATGGAAAGGAATCGAACGGAGTGGAGTGGAGGGGAGTGGAGTGGAGTGAAGGGGAATGGAATGGAATGGAATGCAGTGGAATGGAGTGGAGAGGAATAGAGTGGAGTGGAAAGGAATGGAGTGGAATTGAGTAGCGTGGAGTGAAGTGGAGAGCAGTGGAGTGGAGTGGAATGGAATGGAATGGAATGGAATGCAGTGGAATGGAATGGAATGTAGTGGAGTGGAATGGAACTGCATGGAATGGAGTGGATATGGAGTGGAGTGGAGAGGAATGGAGTGTATTGGACAGGAAGGTAGTGGAATGGAAAGGAATGGAGTGGAATCAAATGAAATGGAGTGGAATGCAATTGAGTGGAATGGAGCGGAGTGGAATGGAGTGGAATGTACTGGAGAGGAGTGAAGTGGGGTGGAATGGAATGGAATGAACGGAACGGAATGGAATGGAAGGGAGGCAAAAGGAGTGGAGTGGAGTAGAATTGACTGGAATGGAGTGGTGCAAAATGGAATGGAGTGGAGTGGAGTTGATTGGAATGGAATGGAAATGAGTGTAGTGGAATTGAGTCCAATGGAATGGAGTAGGATGGAGTGACGTGGAGTGGAATACAGTGGAATGGACTGGAATGGAGTGGAATGGAATGGAATGGAGTGGAGTGGAATGGAATGGAATGGAGGGGAATGGAATGGAATTGACTGGAGTGGAGTGGAACGGCATGGAGTGGAGTGGAATGGAGTGGAATGGAGCGAAGTAGAATGAAATGGAGTGGAGTGCGGTGGAGTTTCATGGAGTGGCATGGAGTGGTTTGGAATAAAATAGATTGGAGTGGAATGCGGTGGAGTGGAATGTAGTGGAATGGAATGACATGGAATGGAGTGGAATGCAATGGGATGGACTGGAGATGTATGGAGTGGAATGGTGTGTAGTGGAAAAGAAAGGAATGGAATGGAATGGAGTAGAGTGGAATTGAGGGAAGTGGAGACGAGTGGATAGGAATGCAAAGGAATGGAGTGGAGTAGAGTGGAATGGAGTGGATTCGAGTGGAGTGGAGGGGAATGGAATGGAATGGAATGGAATGGAATGGAATGGAATGGAGTGGAGTGGAGTGGAGATGAATGGAATGGGGTGGAGTGGAATGGAAAGGAGTGGGGTGGAGTGGAGTAACGTGGATCTGAATGGAGTGGAATGGAATAGGATGGAATGGAGTGGAGTGGAGTGGAGGGGAGTGGAATGGAATGGAATGGAGTGGAATGGAATGGAATGGAGTGGAATGGAATGGAATGGAATGGAATGGAGTGGAATGGAATGGAATGGAATGGAATGGAATGGAATGGAATGGAATGAACTGGAGTGGAGTGCAGTGGAGTGGAGTGGGGTGGAGTGGTGTAGAGTGGAGTGAAGTGGATTGGAATGCAGTTGGAATGAATGCAATGAAGTGGACTGGAGTACAGTGGAGTGGAAAGGTGTGGAGTGGAGTGGAGTGGAGTGGACTGGAATTGGAATGAATGGAATGGAGTGGACTGGAGTGCAGTGTAGTGGAATGGAGTGGAGTGGAGTTGAATGGAGTGGAATGGAATGGAATGGAATTCAATAGAATGGAAAGGAAAGGAACGGAATGCAATGTAATGGAATGGTGAAATGAAATGTGAGCTGAGATTCTGCCTCTGTATTCAAGCTTGGGTGACATCGTGAGATCCTCTCGAAAGAAAGGAATGGAATTGTATGGTATGGAATAGAGTGGAGTGGAGTGGAGTGGAGTGGAGTGGAATGGAATGGAATTTAGAGGAATCTGATGCAATGGAATGGAATGGAGTGGAGTGGAATAGAGTGGAATGGAATGCAATGGAATGTGATCGAGTGCAATGGAATGAAGTGGAGTGGAATGTAGTGGAACAGAATGGAATGGAATGGAGGGGAGCAGAGTGGAATGGAGTGGAATCGAGTGGTGTGGAGTGTAGTGGAATAGATTGCAATATAATCGGATGGAATGGAATTGATTAGAGTAGAGTGGAGTAGAGTGGAGTGGAATGGATTGGAGTGGAATGGAGTTGAGTGGAGAGGAATGCAATGGAATGGGATGGAAAGGAATGGAAAGAAACGGAATGGAACGGTGTAATGAAGTGTGAGTTGAGATTGTGTCACTGCAATCCAGCCTGCGTGACAGCGTGAGATCCTGTGGAAAGAAAGGAATGGAATGGTGTGGTGTACAATTTAATGGAATGGAATGGAATGGAGTGGAGTGGAGTGGAGTGGAGTGGAGTGGAGGTGAAAAGAATAGTGTGGAATGGGATGGGGTGGAGTAGAATGCAGTAGAATGAAGTGGATTGGAGTAGAATGGAATGAAATAGAATGGAATGGAGTTGAATGAATTGGATTGGAGTGGAGTGGAGTGGTGTGGATTAGAGTGGAGTGTAATGGAGTGTAATGGAGTGGAATGGAGTGGAAAGTAGTGGAATGCAATGAAATGGAATGGAATGCAATGGAATGGAGTGGAATGGAATGGAATGGAATGGAATGGAATGGAATGGTGAAATGAAATATCAGCTCAGATTGTGCAACTGCACTCCAGCCTGGGTGACCGATGGAGATCCTGTTGAAAGAAAGGAATGGAATGAAATGCAATAGAATGAAATGAAATGGATTGGAATGGAATGGATTGGAGTAGACGGTATTGGAGTTGAGTGTACTAGAATGGATTGGAATGGAAGGGAATGGAATGCAATGGAAAGGAGTGCAGTGGAGTGGATTAGAGTGGAATAGATTCGAGTGGAAAGGAATGGCATGGAATCGGATGGAATGGAGTGTAGTGAAGTGGAGTGCAGTTGATTGAAGTGGATTGGTGTGTAATGGGCTGTAGCGTAATGGAGTTCACTGAAGTGGAGTGGAGTGGAGTGGCTTGGAGCGGACTGGACTGGAATGGAATGGAATGGAAGTGAAAGGAAAAGTATGGAACAGAATGGAATGGAATGGAATGGAATGGAATAGTGAAATGAAAAGTTAGCTGACATAGTGCCACTGAACTGCAGAATGGATGACAAAGTGAAATCCTGTCGAAAAAAAGGAGTGGAATGGAATGGAACGGAGTGCAGTGGTGTGGAGTAGAATGGAATGGAGTGGAATGGAGTGGAATGGAATTGGATGGAATGGCATGGAGTGGAGAGGAGTGGATTGGAGTGGACTGGAATGGACAGAAGTGGACTGGAATGAAATGGAATGGAACTGATTGGAATGGACTGGAATGGTACGGAATGGAGTGGAGAGGAGTAGAATGGAATGCAATAGAATGGAATCGAATGGAATGCAATGCAATGGAATGCAATGTAATGGAATGCAACACAATGGAATGCAACGCAATGGAATGGAATGGAATTCAATGGAATGGAATGCAATGCAATGGAAGGGAATGGAATGGATTGCCATGGATGGAATTGTGAAATATAATGAGAGCTGAGATTCTGCCACCGCATTCCAGCCCGGGTGACACAGTGAGATCCTGCTGAAGGAAAGGAATGGAATGGAATGGAGTGGAATTGAAAGGAAAGGAATGGAATGGAGTGGATTAGAGTGGAGTGGTTTCGAATGGAGAGGAATGGAACGGGATAGAATGGAATGGAGTGAGTGTTGTGGAGTAGAGTGGAGTGAAGTGTGATGGAGTGGAATGGAACGGGATGGAATACCGTGGAGTGGAGTGGCGTAGACTGGAGTGAAGTGTAATGGAGTGGAATGGAATGGGATGGAATGCCATGGAGTGGAGTGGAGTAGAGTGGACTGGAATGGACAGCAGTGGAATGGAATGAAATGGAATGGAATTGATTGGAATGGACTGGAATGGTATGCAGTGGAGGGGAGTGGAGTGGAATGGTATGCAGTGGAGGGGATTGGAGTGGAATGGAATGCAAAGGAATGGAATGGAATGGAATGCACTGGAATGGAATTCAATGGAATGGAATGGAATGGAATGCATTGGAATGGAATGCAATGCAATGGAATCGAATGGAATGGATTGCCAGGGAATGGAATGGTGAAATAAAAATGAGAGCTGAGATTCTGCCACTGCATTCCAGCCTGGGTGACAGAGTGAGATCCTGTGGAAAGAAAGGAATGGAATGGAATGGGGTGGAATTGAAAGGAATGGAATGGAATGGAGTGGCTTGGAGTGGAGTGCAGTGGAATGGAGTTGAATGAAATGGGATAGAATGGGATTGAGTGGAGTGGAGTGGAGTGGATAAGTGTGTAGTGGAATGGGATTGAATGGAACGCAACGAGTGGAGTGGATTAGATTGGATTAGAGTGGAATGGAGTGGAGTGGAGTGGAATGGAATGGAATGGAAAAACTGCAATGAAATGCAATGGAATGGCGAAATGAAATGTGAGTTGAGATTGTGCCACTGCACTCCAGCCTCGGTGACAGAATGAGATGCTGTCGAAAGAAAGGAATGGAATGAAATGCAGTGGAATGGAATGGGATGGAATGGACTGGAATGGAAGGGATTGGACTGGAGTGGAGTGGAGGGGAGTGGAGTGGAGTGGAATGGAATAGAATTAAATGGAATTTAATGGGGTGGAGTTGAGTGGAAGGGAATGGTGTGGAATGGAATGGAATGGATAGGAGTGGGGTGGAATGGAATGGAAAGGATTGTTGAAATGAAATGAGAGCTGAGATTGTGCCACTGTACTCCAGCCTGCGTGACATTGTGAGATCCTCTCCAAAGAAATGAATAGAGTAGAATGGAGTGGAGTGGAGTCCCATGGAGTGGATTGGAATAGAGTGGAATGGAGTGGAATGGAATCGGATGGAAAGGACTGAAGTGGAGCCAAGCGGAGTGAAGTGGAGTTGAGCGGAATGGAATGGGATGGAATGGAGTGTAGTGGAATGGAGTGGAGTGGAGTGGAATGGAATGGAATGGAGTGGAATGCAAGGGAATGGAGTGGAGTATAGTGGAGTGGAATGGACAAGATTGGAGTGGATTGTAGTGGAATGTATTGGAATGTGATAAGACTTAATGGAATGGAGTGGAGTAGAGTGGACTGCAGTGGAATTTCGTGGAGTGGACTGGAGTGGAATGCAGTGGAATGGAATGGGATGGAATGTAATGGAATGTAATGTAATGGAATGCAATGAAATGAAATGGTGAAATGAAATATGAGCTGAGATTGTGCCACTACACTCCAGCCAGGGTGACAGAGTGAGATCCTGTCGAAAGAAAGGAGTGGGATGGAATGGAGTGGAATGAAATGGAATGGCATTGAAGGGAGTGGATTAGAGTGTAGTGGAGTGGCGTCGAGTGGTGTGGAGTGGAGTGGAGAAAAATGGAGTGGAATGGAGTGGAATGGAATGGGATGGAATGGAATGGAATGTAGTGAAGTGGAGTGGAATGGAATGAGATGGAAAGGAATGGAAGAGACAGGAGTAGAGTGGAGAGGAATGGAATGGAATGGAGTGGAGTGGACTGGATTTGAGTCAAGTGGGGTGGACTGGAGTGCAGTGCAATGGAGAGGAATGGAATGGGATGGAATGGAATGGAGTGGTCTGGAGTGGAGTGGAGTGGAATGAAGTGGAATGTGAAGGAATCGAATGCAATGCAATGGATTGGAGAACAGTTGAACAGAGAGGAATGGAATGTGGTGTAGTGGAGTGCAATGTAGTGGAGTGGAGTGGTGTAGAGAGGAGTGGAGTGGTGTAGAGAGGAGAGGAGTGGAATGGAATGTAGTGGAATGAAATGCGATGGAGTGGAGTGGAGAGGTGTGGAGTGGAATGGAATGGAATGGAGAGGAGGGGAGTGGCTTGGAGTGGAAGGGAGTGGAATGGAATGGGATGGAGGGAAGTGGAGTAAGCTGGACTGTAGTGGAGTGAAATGGAATGTAAAGGATTGGAGTGGAATGGAATGGACTGGAATGAAATGGAATGGCATGGAATGCAATGGACTGGAATGGAATAGAATGTGATGGAATGCAATGCTGAAATGAAAAGTCAGTTGAGAGTGTGTCACTGCACTGCAACCTGGGTGACAGTGGGATCCTGTCGAAAGAAAGGAGTGGAAATGAATGGAGTGGAATGGAAATGAATGGAATGAAATGGAGTGGAGTGAAGTGGAGGGAAGTGGAGTTGAATGGAGTGGAGTGGAATAGAAATTAATGGAATGGAGTGGTATGGAATGGAATATAATAAAATGGTGAAATGAAATGTTAGCTGAGGTTGTGCCACGGCACTCCAGTCTGGGTGACAAATTGAGATCCTGTTGAAAGAAATGAATGGAATAGAATTGAGCGGAAAGGAATGGAAGGGAATGGAGTGGAATGGATTGGAGAGGATTGAAGAGGTGTATATTTGATTGGAGTCGAGTGGAGTGGTGTGGAGTGGAATAGAGTGGAATGGATTAGAATGGAGTGGAGTGGATTGGAGGGGAGTGAAGGGGAGTGAAGGGGAGTGGAATGGAGTGGAGTGGAGTGAAGTGGAACGGACTGTAATGGAATGTAGTGGTGAAATGAAATGTGAGCTTAGATTTTGCCACTGTACTATAGCCTGGGAGACAGAGTGAAATCCTGTCGAAATAAAAGAATGGAATATAATGGAATGGAATGGAATGGAATGGAATTGAATGAAATGGCATGGGGAGGAGTGGATTGGAGTGAAATGGAGTGGAATGGAATGGGATGGAATGGAACGGAGTGGAGTGGAGTGGAGTAGAGTGTAAAGTAATGGAATGGAATGGAATGGAATGGAATGGAATGGAATGGAAAGGAATGAAATCGAATGGAATGGAATGGAAAGGAATGGAATGGAATGGAATGGAATGGAATGGAATGGAATGGAATGGAATGGAGTGGAATGGAATGGTGAAATCAAAAGTGAACTTGGATGGTGCCACTGTTCTCCAGCCTAGGTGACAGAGTGAGATCCTTTTGAAAGAAAGGAACGGAATGGAATTAAGTGGAATGGAATGGAAGGCAATGGAGTGGAGGGGAGTGGAGTAGAGTGGAGTGGAGTGGAACGAAAGGGGATGGGAAGGAAAGGAGTGGAGTTGAGTGGAGTGGACTGCAATGGAATAGAATCAAGAGGAGAGGAGTGGAATGGAATGGAATGGAATGGAGTGGAATGGAGTGGAATGCAGTGAAATGGAGTGGAGGGGAGTGGAGTGGAGTCGAATGGAGTGGAGTGGAATGGAATGGAATGGAATGGAATGGAGTGGAGTGGAATGGAATGGAATGGAATGGAGTGGAGTGGAATGGAATGGAATGGAACGGAGTGGAGTGGAATGGAATGGAATGGAACGGAGTGGAGTGGAACGGAATGGAATGGAATGGAATGGAGTGGAATGGAATGGAATGGAATGGAAAGGTGAAATAAAATGTGACCCGAGATGGTATCAATCCCCTTCAGCATGGGTGACCAAGAGATATCCCATCGAAAGAAAGGAATGGAATGGAATGGAATGGAATGGAATGGAATGGAATGGAATGGAATGGAGTGGAATGGAATGGAATGGAGTGGAAAGTAATGGAATGGAATGTAGTGGAAAGTAAAGGAATGGAATAGAATAGAGTGTAGTGGAGTGGTGTGGAGTGCAATGGAATGGAAAGGAATTGGATGGAGTGGAATGGAATGGAGTGGAGTGGGGTGGAGTTAAAGGAGTGGAATGGAACAGGATGGAATGGAATGGGGTGGAGTCTAATTGGATGGAGTGGAATGGAATGGAGTGTAGTGGAGTGGGGTGCAGTGGAATGGTATGGAATGGAGTGGACTGGAGTAAAGTTGAGAGGATTGAAGGGGAATCGAATGGAATGGAATGGAGAGGAATGCAATGGAGCACAATGAAAATGAATAGAATGGAAATGAATGGAATGGTGAAATAAAATGCGAGCTGAGATTGTGCCACTACACTCCAGTCTGAGTGACACAGTGAGATCCGGTCGAAAGAAAGGAATGGAATGTGGTGAACTGGAATGGAATGGAACGCAATAGATGGATTGGAGTAGAGTGGAGGGGACTGGAATGCAGAGGATTGGAGTGGAAAGGAGTGGAATGGAATGTGTTGGAATGTGATGTAATGCAGTGCAGTGGAATGGAGTGTGGTGAAGAGTGGAGTGAAGTGGAGTGGACAGAAGTTCAGTGGACAGGAATGAAGTTGAATGGAATGGGATACAATGGATTGTAAAGGAGTTGAGTGGAGTGGAGTGAAGTGGAGTGGAGTGTAAAGGAGTGGGAAGGAATGGGATGGAGTGGAGTGGAGGGGACTGTCATGAAGTGGAATGGAGTGGAATTGAATGAAATATAATGGAATGCGTTGGAGGGGAGTGCTGTGGACTTGAGTAGATTGGAGTGGAATGAACAGTAATGGAGCGGAATTGAATGAAATGGAAGGTAATGGAATGTTGAAATGCAGTGTCAACTGAGATTGTGCCACTGCACTCCAGCCTGTGTGACAGAGTGAGATCCTGTTGAAAGAAAGGAATGGAATGGAATAGAGTGCACTGGAATGGAATGAAATGGAATGGAATGGAATGGAATGGAATGAAATGGAGTGGAGTAGAGTACAGTGGAGTGAACTGCAGTGGAGTGGAGTGGAGTGGAATGGAATGGAAAGGAATGGGATGGAGTGGAATGAAATGGAGTGGAGTGGAGTGGAATGGAATGGAAAGGAATGGGATGGAGTGGAATGAAATGGAGTGGAGTGGAGTGGAATGGAGTGGAATGGAGTGGACTGTAGTGGAGGGGAGTGGAGTAGAGTGGAGTGGCGTGGATTGTAATATAATGTAATGGATTGGAATGGAATGCTGAAGTGAAATGTGAGCTTAGATTGTGCAACTGCACTGCAGCCTGGGTGACAAAGAGAGATCCTGTTGAAAGGAAGGAACGGAATGGAATGGAGAGGAATGGAATGGAAGACAGTAGAGTGGAGTGGAGTGGGGTCTAGTGGTGTGGAGTACAGTGGAGTGAAATGGAATGTAATGGAACGGAATGGAGTGGAGTGGAATGATGTGGAATGGAATGGAATGGACTGTAATGGTATGGAATGCAATACAAAGGAATAGTATGAAATGGAATGGAATGTTGCAATGAAATGTCTGCTGAGATTGTGCCACTACACTCCAGCCGGCGTGACAGAGTGAGATACTGTTTAAAGAAAAGAATGGAATCCAGTTGATTAGAAAGGAATGGTTTGGAATGGAATGGAGTGGAGTGTAGTGGTGTGGAGTGGAATGGAGTGGTATGGAATGGAATGTTATGGAATGGAGTGGAGTGGAGTAGATTTTTGTGGAGCAGAGTCGAGTTGATTGCAGTGGAATGGAGTGGAATGGAATGAGATGGAATCGAATGGTGAAATAAAATGTGAGCTGAGATTGTGCCAATGCAGTCCAGCAAGGGCGACAGAGATACTGTAGAAAGAAGGGAATGGAATGGATTGGAGTGTATTGGAATAGAATGGAATGGAATGGAGTGGAGTGCAGTGGAATGGAGTGGAGTGGACTGGAAAGGAGTGGAATGGATTGGAATGGAGTGGAATGAAATTAACTGAAGTGGATTGGGGTGGAGTGGAGTGGACTGGAGTGGAGTGGAATAGAATGGAATGGAATGAAACGGAGTGGAGTGAAGGGGAGAGTAGTGGAATGGATTGGAATGGAGTGGAATGAAATTAACTGAAGTGGATTGGGGTGGAGTGGAGTGGACTGGAGTGGAGTGGAATAGAATGGAATGGAATGAAACGGAGTGGAGTGAAGGGGAGAGTAGTGGAATGGAGTGGAATGGAAAGGAATGGAATGCAATGGAATGGAATTGTGAAATGAAATGTGAGCTGAGATACTGCCACTGAACTCCAGCCTGGGAGACAAGGTGATATCCTGTTGAAAGAAAGGAATGGAATGGAATGAAGTGGAATGGAATGGAATGGAGAGGAAAGGAATTGAATGGAATCTTATGGAGTGGAGTGGAGTGGAGTTGAGTGGAATGGAGTGCAATTGAGTGGAATGGACTGGATTGGAACTGAATGGGATGGAATGGAATGGAGTTAAGTAGAGTGGAGTGGAGTGTAATGGAGTGGAAAGGAACAGAATGGAAAGGAATGGAATGGAGTGGAGTGGAGTGGAATGGAAGGGGAAGGAATGGAATGGAGTGTAGTGGAGTGGAGTGGAATGGTTTGGAATGGAATGGAATGGAATGGTAGTATGGAATGTAATGGATTGGAATGTAGTGGAGTGGAGCGGAATGGAATGGGATTGAATGGAATGGAATGCAATGGAAAAGAATGGTATGAAATGGAAAGGAATGGTGAAATGAAATGTCAACTTAGATTGTACCACTGCACTGCAGGCTTCGTGACAGAGTGAGATACTGATGAAAGAAAGGAATGGAATTGAATGGATTGGAAAGCAATGGAGTGGATTGGAGTGGTGTGAAGAGGAATGGAAAGGGATGGAGTGGAAAGGACCAGAGTGGAATTGAATGGGATGAAATGAAATGGAATTAAGTGGAGTGGAGTGGAGTGTAAAGGAGTGTAACGGAATCGAATAGAATTGAATGGAGTGGAGTGGAGTGGAATGGAGAAGAATGGAATGGGATGGTATGGAATGGAATGGAGTGGAGTGGAGAGGAGTGTAATCGTGTGGAATGGAATGGAATGGAATGGAATGGAATGGAATGGAAAGGAATGGAATGGAAAGGAATGGAATGGAACGGAGTGGAGTGGAGTGGTGTGGAGTGGAATGGAGGGGAATGAAATGGGATATTATGGAATGAAATGGAGTGGAGTAGACCTCTGTGTATCAAAGTCAAGTGGAGTACAGTGGAATGTAGTGGAATGGAATGAGATGGAATGGAATGGTGAAATGAAATATGAGCTGAGATTGTGCCACTGCAGTCCAGCATGGTCGACAGATTGAGATATTTTCTAAAGAGAGGAATTGAAAGGAATGGAGTTGAATGAAATGGAACGGAATGTTGTGGAGGGGATTGGAGTGAACTAGAAAGGAGTGGAAAGGAAAGGGATGGAGTGGAATGAAATTAACTGAAGTGGAGCGGAGAGGAGTGTAGTGGACTATAGTGGAGTTGAATAAAATGGAATGGAATGGAATGGAGAGGAGTGGAGTGGACTGGAGTGGAATGGAGTAGAATGGAATGGAATGCAATGCAATGGAATTCACTGCAATGGAATGCCATGGAATGCAATGGAATGGAATTGTGAATTGAAATGTGAGCTGAGATTGTCCCACTGCACCCCAGTTTGGGTGACACAGTGAGATCCTGTTGAAAGAAAGGAATGGAATGGAATGAAGTGTAATGGAATGGATTGGAGAGAAACAGAATGGAATGGAATCTTATGAAGTGGAGTGGAGTGTAATGGAGTGTAATTGAGTGGAATGGACTGGAGTGGAATGGAATGCGATGGAATGGAATGGAATTAAGTGGAGTGGAGTGGATTGGACTGTAAAGGAGTGGAAAGCAACGGAATGGAATGGAATGGAATGGAGTGGAATTTAGTAGAATGGAGAGGAATGGAATGGGATGGAATGGAATGGAGTGGCGTAGTGTGGAGTGAAGTGGAATGGAATGGGATGGAATGGAATTGACTGGAGTGGAGTGGAGTGGAGTGGAATGCAATGGAATGGAATGGAATGGAGTGGGGTGGAGTGGAGTCTAGTGGAGTTAAGTGTAGTGGAGTGGAATGGAGTGTAATGGAATAGAATGGAATGGAATGGAAATGAATGGAATGGAATTGAAATTAATGATAAAATGAAATGTGAGCTGAGATTGAGCCACTGAACTCCAGACTGGGTGTCACAGCAAGATTCTTTCAAAAGAAAGAAACTGAATGGAATGGAGTGGAATGGCATGGAATGGAATGGAATGGAGTGGAGTGGATTGGAGTGGAATGGAGTCGAGTGGATTGGAAAGGAGTGGAATGCAATGAAATGGATTGGAATGCAGTGGAGTGGAATGGAGTGGAGACGAGTGGAGTCAAATGGAGTTGAATGGAATGGGATGGAATGGAATGGAGGGGAGTGGAGAGGAGTTGAGTGGAGTGGAATGGAATAGAATGGTGAAATGAAATGTGAGGAGAATTTGTGCCACAGCACTCCAGCCTGGGTGACAGAGTGAGATCCTATTGAAATAAAGGAATGGAATGGAATGGAATGGAATGGAATTGAGTAGAATGGAGTGGGGTGGAGGGGAGTGGAGTGGAGTGGCATGGAATGGAATGGAATGGAATGGAATGGAATTGAATGGAGTGGAATGGAATGGAGTGGAGTGGAGTGGATTTGGATGGAATGGAACGGAATGGAATGGAATCGAGTGGAATGGAAAGGAATGGAACAGAGTGGATTGCACAGGAGTGGAGTGGAATGGAGTGGAGTGGAATGGAATGGAGTGGAATGGACCGGAATGGAATGGAATGGAATGGAATGTTGAAATGAAATTTGAGCTGACACTGTGCCACTGCATTCCAGCATGGGTTAGAGGGAGATCATGTCGAAAGAAAAAAATGCAATGCTATGGAGTGGAATAGAATGGAATTGAATGGATTGGAGTATAGTGGAGTGGAGCGGAGAGAAGTGGAATGCAGTGGAGTGGAGAGGAGTGGAGGGGAATGGAGTGGAAGGGAATGGGACGGAATGGAATGGAATGGAATGGAATAGCGAAATAAAATGTGAGCTGAGACTGTGCCAATGCACTCTAGCCTGGTTGTCAGAGTGATATCCCCTCAATAGAAAAGAATGGGTGGAATTTAGTGGAATGGAATGGAATGGAATTCAGTGGATTGGGGTGGAGAGTAGTGGGGTGCAGTGGAATGGAATGGAATGGAAAGGAGTGGAGTTGCGTAGAATGGAGTGGAGAGAAGCGGAATGGAGTGGAGTGGATTGAAGTGGAGTGGAGTGGAGTGGAATGGGATGGACCAGAATGGAATGGAATGGAATGGTGAGATGAAGTGTGAGCTGAGATTCTGCCACTGCACCCCAGAATGAGTGACTGAGTGAGATACTGTTGAAAGAAAGTAATGGAATGGAAGGAAGGGAAATTGAATGGAATAGAATGACATGGAGTTTAGTGGAGTGGAGTTGTGTGCAGTGGACTGGCGTGGAGTAGAATGGAGTTTAAGGGAATTGGATAGAATTGAATGGAAGAGAGTGGAGTGGAATGGAGTGGAGTGGAGTGGAATGGATTGGAATGGAATGGCATAGATTGGGATAAAGTGGAGGGAATTGGACTGAATAGGAGTGCAGGGGAGCTGTGTGGACTGGACTTGCGTGGAGTAGATTGGAGTGGAATGGAAACGTATAGAATGGAATGGAGAGGAGTGGAGTGGACTGGAGTGGAGTGGACTGGAATGGAATGGAGTGGAGTGGAGTGGATTGTTGTGGAATTGAATGGAATGCAATGCAATGGTGAAGTGAAATGTCAGGTGATATTGTTCCACTGCCCTCCAGCCTGGGTGACAGAGTGAGATCCTGTGTAAAGAAAGGAATGGAATGGAATGGAATGGAATGGAATGGCTTGAAGTGGAATGGAGTGGAGTGCAGTGGACAGGAGTGGAGTGGAATGGGGTGGAGGGGAATGGAGTGGAACAGAATGGAATGGAGTGGAGTGGAGTGTAGCAGAGAGAAGTGGGGTGACGTGAAGTGAAATGTAGTGGAATGGAATGGGATGGAATGGAATGGAGTGGAGTGGAAGGAGTGGAATGGGGTGAAGTGTAGTGGAATGCAATGGGATGGAATTGAATGGAGTGGAGAGGAAGGAGTGTAGTGGGGTGAAGTAGAGAGGAATGGAATGGGATGGAATTAAATAGAGTGGAGTGGAGTGGACTGCAGTGGCACAGAAAGGGATATAAAGGATTGGAATGGAGTGGAGTTGAATGGAATGGAAAGGGACGGAATGGAATGGATTGGAGTGGAGGGGATTGGAGTGGAGTGGAATGGAGTGTAGTGGAATGGAATGGACTGGAGTGGATTGGAGTTGAGAGGAGTAGGGTGGCGTGGAATGGAATGAAATGAAATTTGATGGAATGGAATGGAGTGCAGTGGAGTAGGGGAGAGTTGAGTTTAGTGGAGTGGATTCTAATGGAAAGGAATGAAATTGAATCTGGTGGAGTGCAATGGCATAGATGGAGTGGAGTCAAAAGGAATGGAATGGAGTGCAATGCAATGGAATGGAATGGAATGCAATGCAATGGAAAGGAATGGTGAAACGAAATGTGAGCTGAGATTCTGCCACTGCACTCCAGCCTGGGAGACATATTGAGATACTTTTGAAAGAAAGGAATGGAGGGGGGAGGTGCCAAGATGGCCGAATAGGAACAGCTCTGGTCTACAGCTCCCAGCGCAAGCGACGCAGAAGATGGGTGATTTCTGCATTTCCATCTGAGGTACCGTGTTCATCTCACTAGGGATTGCCAGACAGTGGGTGCAGGTCAGTGGGTGAGCGCACCGTGCGCCAGCCGAAGCAGGGGCGAGGCATTGCCCCACTCGGGAAGCGCAAGGGGTCAAGGAGTTCCCCTTCCAGGGTGACAGACGGCACCTGGAAAATCGGGCCACTCCCACCCGAATACTGTGCTTTTCCGACGGGCTTAGGAAACGGTGCCCCAGGAGAGTATAGCCCGCGCCTGGCTCAGAGGGTCCTACGCCCACGGAGTCTCGCTGATTGCTAGCACAGCTGTCTGAGATCAAACAGCAAGTCTGCAGCGTGGCTGGGGGAGGGGCGCCCGCCATTGCCCAGGCTCGCTTAGGTAAACAAAGCAGCCTGGAAGCTTGAACTGGGTGGAGCCCACCACAGCTCAAGGAGGCCTGCCTGTCTCTGTAGGCTCCACCTCTGGGGGCAGGACACAAACAAAAAGACAGCAGTAACCTCTGCAGACTTAAATGTCCCTGTCTGACAGCTGTGAGGAGAGCAGTAGTTCTCCCAGCACACACCTGGAGATCTGAGAACGGGCTGACTGCCTCCTCAAGTGGGTCCCTGACCCCTGGCCCCCGAGCAGCCTAACTGGGAGGCACCCCCCAGCAGGGGCAGACTGACACCTCACACGGCCGGCCAGGTACTCCAACAGACCTGCAGCTGAGGGTTCTGTCTGTTAGAAGGAAAACTAACAGAAAGGACATCCACACCAAAAACCCATCTGTACATCACCATCATCAAAGACCAAAAGTAGATAAAACCACAAAGATGGGGAAAAAACAGAGCAGAAAAACTGGAAACTCTAAAAACCAGAGTACCTCTCCTCCTCCAAAGGAACGCAGTTCCTCACCAGCAACGGAACAAAGCTGGACGGAGAATGACTTTGACGAGCTGAGAGAAGAAGGCTTCAGACGATCAAATTACTCCGAGCTACGGGAGGATATTCAAACCAAAGGCAAAGAAGTTGAAAACTTTGAAAAAAATTTAGAAGAATGTATAACTAGAATAACCAATACAGAGAAGTGCTTAAAGGAGCTGATGGAGCTGAAAACCAAGGCTTGAGAACTACGTGAAGAATGCAGAAGCCTCAGGAGCCGATGCGATCAAATGGAAGAAAGGGTATCAGCCCTGGAAGATGAAATGAATGAAATGAAGCAAGAAGGGAAGTTTAGAGAAAAAAGAATAAAAAGAAACGAGCAAAGCCTCCAAGAAATGTGGGACTATGTGAAAAGACCAAATCTACGTCTGATTGGTGTACCTGAAAGTGACGGGGAGAATGGAACCAGGTTGGAAAACACTCTGCAGGATATTATCCAGGAGAACTTCCCCAATCTAGCAAGGCAGGCCAACATTCAGATTCAGGAAATACAGAGAACGCCACAAAGATACTCCTCGAGAAGAGCAACTCCAAGACACATAATTGTCAGATTCACCAAAGTTGAAATGAAGGAAAAAATGTTAAGGGCAGCCAGAGAGAAAGGTCGGGTTACCATCAAAGGGAAGCCCATCAGACTAACAGCGGATCTCTCGGCAGAAACCCTACAAGCCAGAAGAGAGTGGGGGCCAATATTCAACATTCTTAAAGAAAAGAATTTTCAACCCAGAATTTCATATCCTGCCAAACTAAGCTTCATAAGTGAAGGAGAAATAAAATACTTTACAGACAAGCAAATGCTGAGCGATTTTGTCACCACCAGGCCTGCCCTAAAAGAGCTCCTGAAGGAAGGGCTAAACATGGAAAGGCACAACCGGTAGCAGCCACTGCAAAATCATACCGAAATGTAAAGACCATCGAGACTAGGAAGAGACTGCATCAACTAACGATGAAAATATCCAGCTAACATCATAATGACAGGATCAAATTCACACATAATCATATTAACTTTAAATGTAAATGGACTAAATGCTCCAATTAAAAGACACAGACTGGCAAATTGGATAAAGACTCAAGACCCATCAGTGTGCTCTATTCAGGAAACCCATCTCACGTGCAGAGACAAACATAGGCTCAAAATAAAAGAATGGAGGAAGATCTACCAAGCAAATGGAAAACAAAAAAAAGGCAGGGGTTGTAATCCTAGTCTCTGATAAAACAGACTTTAAACCAACAAAGATCAAAAGAGACAAAGAAGGCCATTACATAATGGTAAAGGGATTAATTCAACAAGAAGGGCTAACTATCCTAAATATAAATGCACCCATTACAGGAGCACCCAGATTCATAAAGCAAGTCCTGAGTTAAATACAAAGAGACTTAGACTCCCACACATTCATAATGGGAGAATTTAATACCCCACTGTCAACATTAGACAGATCAACGAGACAGAAACTCAACAAGGACACCCAGGAATTGAATACATCTCTGCACCAAGCGAACCTAATAGACATCTACAGAACTCTCCACCACAAATTAACAGAATATACATTTTTTTCAGCACCACACCACACTTATTACAAAATTAACCACATACTTGGAAGTAAAGCTCTCCTCAATAAATGTAAAAGAACAGAAATTATAACAAACTATCTCTCAGATAACAGTGCAATCAAGCTAGAACTCAGGATTAAGAATCTCACTCAAAACTGCTCAATTACGTGGAAATTGAACCACCTGCTCCTGAATGACTACTGGGTATATAACGAAATAAAGGCAGAAATAAAGATGTTCTTTGAAACCAACGAGAACCAAGACACAACATACCAGAATCTCTTGATACATTCAAAGCAGTGTGTAGAGGGAAATTTATGGCACTAAATGCCCACAAGAGAAAGCAGGAAAGATCCAAAATTGACACCCTAACATCACAATTAAAAGAACTAGAAAAGCAAGAGCAAACACATTCAAAAGCTAGCAGAAGGCAAGAAATAACTATAATCAGAGCAGAACTGAAGGAAATAGAGACACAAAAAATCCTTCGAAAAATAAATGAATCCACAAGCTGGTTTTTTGAAAGGATCAACAAAATTGATAGACCACTAGCAAGATTAATAAAGAAAAAGAGAGAGAAGAATCAAATGGATGCAATAAAAAATGATAAAGGGGATATCACCACCAATCCCACAGAAATACAAACTACAATCAGAGAATATTACAAACACCTCTACGCAAATAAACTAGAAAATCTAGAAGAAATGGATAAATTCCTCGACACATACACCCTCCCAAGACTAAACCAGGAAGAAGCTGAATCTCTGAATAGACCAATAACAGCAGCTGAAATTGTGGCAATAATCAATAGCTTAGCAACCAAAAAGGGTCCAGGACCAGATGGGTTCACAGCCGAATTCTACCAGAGGTACAAGGAGGAGCTGGTACCATACCTTCTGAAACTATTCCAATCAACAGAAAAAGAGGGAATCCTCCCTAACTCATTTTATGAGGCCAGCATCATCCTGATAACAAAGCCAGGCAGAGACACAACCAAAAAAGAGAATTTTAGACCAATAACCTTTATGAACATTGATGCAAAAATCCTCAATAAAATACTGGCAAACAGAATCCAGCAGCACATCAAACAGCTTATCTACCAGCATCAAGTGGGCTTCATCCCTGGGATGCAAGCCTTGTTCAATATATGCAAGTCAATAAATGTAATCCAGCCTATAAACAGAACCAAAGACAAACACCACATGATTATCTCAAAAGATGCAGAAAAGGCCTTTGACATAATTCAACAACCCTTCATGCTAAAACCTCTCAATAAATTAGGTATTGATTGGACATATCTCAAAATAATAAGAGCTCTCTATGACAAACCCACAGCCAATATCATACTGAATGGGCAAAAACTGGAAGCATTCCCTTTGAAAACTGGCACAAGACAGGGATGCCCTCTCTCACCACTTCTATTCAACATAGTGTTGGAAGTTCTGGGGAGGGCAATCAGGCAGGAGAAGGAAATAAATGGTATTCAATTAGGAAAAGAGGAAGTCAAATTGTCCCTGTTTGCAGATGACATGATTGTATATCTTGAAAACCCTATTGTCTCAGCCCAAAATCTCCTTAAGCTGATAAGGAACTTCAGCAAAGTCTCAGGATACAAAATCAATGTACAAAAATCACAAGCATTCTTATACACCAATAACAGACAAACAGAGAGTAAAATCATGAGTGAACTCCCATTCACAATTGCTTCAAAGACAATAAAATACCTAGGAATCCAACTTACAAGGGATGTGAAGGACCTCTTCAAGGAGAACTACAAACCACTGCTCAAGGAAATAAAAGAGGATAAAAACAAATAGAAGAACATTCTATGCTCATGGATAGGAAGAATCAATATCGTGAAAATGGCCATACTGCCCAAGGTAATTTACAGATTCAATGCCATCCCCATCAAGCTACCAATGACTTTCTTCACAGAATTGGAAAAAACTACTTTAAAGTTGATATGGAACCAAAAAGCAGTCCGCGTCGCCAAGTCAATCCTAAGCCAAAAGAACAAAGCTGGAGGCATCACACTACCTGAATTCAAACTATACTACAAGGCTACAGTAACCAAAACAGCATGGTACTGGTACCAAAACAGAGATATAGACCAATGGAACAGAACAGAGCCGTCAGAAATAATGCCACATATCTACAACTATCTGATCTTTGACAAACCTGACAAAAACAAGAAATGGGGAAAGGATTCCCTATTTAATAAATGGTGCTGGGAATACTGGCTAGCCATATGGAGAAAACTGAAACTGGATCCCTTCCTTACACCTTATACAAAAATCAACTCAAGATGGATTAAAGACTTAAACGTTAGACCTAAAACCATAAAAACCCTAGAAGAAAACCTAGGCATTACCATTCAGGACATAGGCATGGGCAAGGACTTCATCTCTAAAACAACAAAAGCAATGGCAACAAAAGCCAAAATTGACAAATGGGATCTAATTAAACTAAAGAGCTTCTGTACAGCAAAGGAAACTACCATCAGAGTGAATAGGCAACCTACAAAATGGGAGAAAATTTTCGCAACCTACTTATCTGACAAAGGGCTAATATCCAGAATCTACAATGAACTCCAACAAATTTACAAGAAAAAAACAAACAAACCCATCAAAAAGTGGGCGAGGGACATGAAGAGACACTTCTCAAAAGAAGACATTTATGCAGCCAAAAACACATGAAAAAATGCTCACCATCACTGGCCATCAGAGAAATGCAAATCAAAACCACAATGAGATACCATCTCACACCAGTTAGAATGGCAATCATTAAAAAGTCAGGAAACAACAGGTGCTGGAGAGGATGTGGAGAAATAGGAACACTTTTACACTGTTGGTGGGAATGTAAACTAGTTCAACCCTTGTGGAAGTCAGTGTGGCGATTCCTCAGGGATCTAGAACTGGAAATTCCATTCGACCTAGCCAACCCATCACTGGGTATATACCCAAAGGACTATAAATCATGCTGCTATAAAGACACATGCACACGTATGTTTATTGTGGCATTATTCACAACAGCAAAGACTTGGAACCAACCCAAATGTCCAACAATGATAGACTGGATTAAGAAAATGTGGCACATATACACCATGGACTACTAGGCAGCCATAAAAAATGATGAGTTCATATCCTTTGTAAGGACATGGATGAAATTGGAAATCATCATTCTCAGTAAACTATCGCAAGAACAAAAAACCAAACACCGCATATTCTCACTCATAGGTGGGAATTGAACAATGAGAACACATGGACACAGGAAGGTTAACATCACACTTCGGGGACAGTTGTGGGATGGGGGGAGGGGTGAGGGATAGCATTTGGAGATACACCTAATGCTAGATGACGAGTTAGTAGGTGCAGTGCACCAGCATGGCACATGTATACTTAAGTAACTTATCTGCACATTGCACACATGTACCATAAAACCTAAAGTATAATAATAATAGTAATTAAAAAAAAGAAAATGTCACACATATACACCACGGAATACTACGCAGCCATGAAAAGTGATGAGTTTATGTCCTTTGTGGGGACATGGATGAAATTGGAAATCATTATTCTCAATCAGCTATCACAAGAACAAAAAACCAAACACCACATATTCACACTTATAGGTGGGAATTTTAAATGAGAACACATGGACACAGGAAGGGAAACATCACACTCTGGGGACTGTTGTGGGGTCTGGGGAGGGGGGAAGGATATCATTGGGAGATACACCTAATGCTAGAAGAAGAGTTATTGGATGCAGCACACCAGCATGGCACATGTATACATATGTAACTAAACTGCCCATTGTGCACATGTACCCTAAAACTTAATGTATCATAATAATAAATAAAAAACGAGAAGTTTCTGAGAATGCTTCTGTCTAGTTTTTATGTGAAGATATTTCCATTTCCAGCACAGGCCTCAAAGGGCTGCAAATATCCACTTGCTGATTCTACAAACATAGTGTTTCAAAACTGCCCTATTGAAAGGAAGGATCAACTCTGTGAGTTGAATGCACTCATCAAAAAGAATTTTCTGAGAATGCTTCTGTCTAGGTTTTATGTGAACATATTTCTTTTTCCAGCATAGGCCTCAAAGCACACCAAATATGCAATTGCAGATTCTACAAAAAGTGTTTCAAAACTGCTCTATCAAAAGGAACGTTCAACTCTGTGAGTTGAGTGCACACATCACAAATAAGTTTCTGAGAAACCTTCTGTCTGGTTTTTATGTGAAGATATTTCCTTTTCCAGCATAGGCCTCAAAGGGCTCCAAATATACATTTTCCGATACTTCAAAAAGAATGTTTCAAAACTGCTCTATAAAAAGGAGGTTTAACTCTGTGAGTTGAATGCAGATATCGCAAACAAGTTACTGAGAATGCTTCTGTCTGCTTTTTATGTGAAGATATTTCCTTTTCCTGTACAGGCCTCAAAGCGCTCCAAATATCCAGTGGCAGATTCTACAGAAAGAGTGATTCAAAACTGCTCTATCAAAAGGAAGGTCCAACTCTTTGAGTTGAATGTACACATCACAAAGAAGTTCCTGAGAATGCTTTTGTCTAGTTTTTATGTGAAGATATTTCCTTTTACAGCATAGCCTTCTAAGCGATCCAAATATCCACCAGCAGATTATACAGAAAGAGTGTTTCAAAACTGCTCTATCAAAAGGAAGGTTCAACTTTTTGAGGTAGATGCACACATCACAAATAAGTTTCTCAGAATTCTTCTGTCTAGTTTTAATGTGAAAATATTTCCTTTTCCAGGATGGGCTTCAAAACTCCAAAAAAATCCACCAGCAGATTGTACAAACAGAACGATTCAAAACTGCGCTATCAAAACAAAGGTTCAACTCTGTCGGTTAAATGCACACATTCCAAAAAAGTTTCTGAGAATGGTTCTGTTTAGTATTTAAGTGAAGATTCTTCCTTTCCCAGCATAGGCATCAAAGCACTCTAAATATCCACTGGCAAATTCTACAAAAAGAGTGTTTCAAAACTGTACTATCAAAAAGAAGGTTCAACTCTGTGAGTTGAATGCACACATCACAAAGAAGTTTCTTAGAATGCTACTGTATAGTTTTTATGTGAAGATATTTCCTTATCTAGCATAGGCGTCTAGGCCTTCCAAATACACACTTGCAGATTCTACAAAGAGAGTGTTTCAAAACTGCTCTATCAAAAGGAAGATTGAAGTCTGTGCGCTGAATGCCCACATAACAAAGAACTTTCTGAGAATGCTTCTGTCTATTTTTTATGTGAAGGTAATTCCTTTTCCAGCCTAGGTCTCAAATCGCTGCAAATATCCCCTGGCAGTTTCTACAAAAAGAGTGATTCTAAACTGTCGTCTCAAAAGGAACATTCAACTCTGTGCGTTAAATGCACACATCACAAAGAAGTTTCTGATTACGCTACTGTCCAGTTTTTATGTGAAGATATTTCCTTTTCCAGCATAGGCCACAAAGCGCTCCAAATATCCACTTGCAGATTGTGAAAAAAGAGTGTTTCGAAACTGCTCTATCAAAAGGAAGATTCAACTCTTTTATTTTGAATGTACATATCACAAAGAAGTTTCTAAGAATGCTTCTATCTAATTTTTATATTAAGATATTTCGTTTTCCATCATAGGCCTCAAAGCGCTCCAAATGTCCACTTGCAGATTCTACAATAAGAGTGTTTCAAAACTGCTCTATCAAAACGAAGGTTAACCTCTGTGAATTGAGTGCACACTTCACAGAGAAGTTTCTGTGATTGTTTCTTTCTAGTTTTTATGTGAAGGTATTTATTTTTCCAGCCTAGGCCAGAAAACGGTCCAAATATCCACTTCCAGATCCTACAAAAAGTGTGTTTCAAAACTGCTCTATCAAAAGGAAGGTTCAATTCTGTGAGTAGAATGCACACATCACAAAGAAGTTTCTGAGAATACTTCTGTCTAATTTTTATGTGAAGGTATTTCCTTTTCCAACATAGGCCTCAAAACTCCCCAAATATCCACTGGTAGATTCTTCAAAAATAGTGTTTCAAAACTGCTCAATCAAAAGGAATTTTCAACTCAGTGAGTTGAATGCAAACATCACAAAGAAGTTTCTGAGAATGCTTCTGTCTACTTTTTATGTGAATATATTTCTTTTTCCAGCATAGTCCTCAAAGCGTTCCAAATATCCACTGGCAGATGCTTCAAAAAGAGAGTTTCAAAACTCTTCTATCAAAAAGAAGGTTCAACTCTGTAAGTTGATTGCACATATCATAAAGTAGTTTCTGAGAATCCTTATGTCTAGTTTTTATGTGAAGATATTTCCTTTTCCAGCTAGGTCTCAAAGCGCTCCAAATATCCACTTACAGATTCTACAAAAAGAGTGTTTCAAAACTGCTCTCTATCAAGAGGAAAGTTCAACTCTGTCAGTTGAATGCACACATCACAAAGAAGTTTCTGAAAATGCTTCTGTCTGGTTTTGATTTGAAGATATTTCCTTTTCCAGCATAGGCCTCAAAGCGCCCCAAATATCTACTTGCAGATTCTACAAAAAGTGTGTTTCTAAACTGCTCTTTCGAAAATAAGGTTCAACTCTGTGAGGTGAAATCACACATCACAAAGAAGTTTCTGAGATTGCTTCTATCTAGTTTTTATGTAAAGATATTTTCTTTTCCAGGATTGGCCTCAAATCACTCCAAATGTCCACTTGCAGATTGTGCGAAAACAGTGTTTAAAAACTGCTCTGTGAAAAGGAAGGTTCAACTCTTTGATTTGAATGTACACATCACAAAGAAGTTTCTGAGAATGCTTCTGTCTAATTTTCATGTGCAGATATTTCCATTTGTAGCAGAAGCCTCAAAGCACTCCAAATGCCCACATTCAGATCCTTCAAAAAGAGTGTTTTTAAACAGTTCTATCAAAGGGAATATTCAACTCTTTGGATTGAAAGTAGACATCACAAAGAAGTTTCTGAGAATGCTTCTTTCTAATTTTTAGGTGAAGATATTTCGTTTTCCAGTATAGGCCTCAAAGCGCTCCAAATATCCACTTGCAGATTCAACAAAAAGAGTGTTTCAAAACTGCTCTATGAAAAGGAAGGTTGAACTCTGTGAGTTGGATGCACACATCATAAAGAAGTTTCTGAGAATGCTTCTGTCTAGTTTTTCTGTGAAGTTATTTCCTCTTCCAGCATTGGCCTTAATGCGCTCCAAATATCCTTTTGCAGATTCTACAAAAAGAGTGTTTCAAAACTCCTCTATGAAAAGGATGGTTCAACAATGTGAGTTGAATTCACATACCACAAACAAATTTCTCAGAATAATTCCAATTTTTCTGTGAAGATATTTCCTTTTTACAGCAGAGGCCTCAAATCGCTCCAAATATCCACTTGCCGATTCTACAAACATTGTGTTTCAAAACTGCTCTATCAAAACGAAGATTCAACTCTGTGATTTGAGTGCACACATCACAAAGAAGTTTCTGAGAATGCTGCTTTCTAGTTTTTACGTGAAGATATACTCTTTTCCAACATAGGCATCAAAGTGGTCCAAATATCCACTTCCAGATTCTACCAAAAGAGTGTTTCAAAACTGCTCTATTAAAAAGAACGTTCAACTGTGTGAGTTGAATGCAGACATCACTAAGAAGTTTCTGAGAATGCTTCCATCTAATTTTTATGTGAAGATATTTCATTTTCAAGCATAGGCTTCAAAGCGCTCCAAATATACACGGGCAGATTATTCAAAAAGAGTGTTTCAAAATTGCTCTACCAAAATTAAGGTTCAACTTTTTTGTGTTTCAAAATTTTTATGTGAAGACATTTCCTTTTCCAGCCTATGCATCAATGCGTTCCAAATATCCACTTGCAGATTCTACAAAAAGATTTTTCAAAACTGCTCTATCAAAAGGAAGTTTCAACTCTGTGAGTTGAATGCACACATCACAAAGTAGTTTCTTAAAATGCTTCTCTGTTGTTTTTATTTGAACATATTTCCTTTTCCAGCCTATGTCTCAAAGCGCTGCAAATATCCACTGGCATATTCCACAAAAGATTGTTTCAATCCTGTTCTATCAAAGGGAATGTTCAAATCTGTGAGTTGAAGGCACACATCATGTAGAAGTTTCTGAGAATGCTTCTGTCTAGTTTTTATGTGAAGATATTTCCTTTTCCAGCATAGACCTCAAAGCGCTCCAAATATCCACTTGCAGATTCCACGAAAAGATTTTTTCAAAACTGCTCTATCAAAAGGAAGCTTCATCCCTGTGAGTTGAATGCACACATCACAAAGAAGTTTCAGAGCATGGTTGTGTCTAATTTTTATGTGAAGATGTTTTCTTTTCCAGCATAGTCCTCAAAGGGCTCCAAATATCCGCTTGAAGATTCTATAAAAAGAGTGTTTCAAAACTGCTCTATCAAAAGAAAGGTTCAACTTTGTGAGATGAATGCGCACATCACAAAGAAGTTTCTTAGAATTCTTCTGTCTCGTTTTTATGTGAAGATATTTCCTTTTCAAGAAGTGGCCTCAAAGAGTTCCAAATATCCACTTGCAGGTTCTACAAAGAGAGAGTTTCAAAACTGCTTTATCAAAAGATAGGTTCAATTGAGTGAGTTGAATTCACACATCACAAAGAAGTTTCTCAGAATGCTTCTGTTTAGTTTTTCTGTGAACATATTTCCTTTTTCACCGTAGGCAGCAAAGACCTCCATATATCCACTTGCAGATTCTACAAAAAGAGGCTTTCAAAACTGTTCTATCAAAAGATAGGATGAAATCTGTGAGAAGAATGCACACATCCCAAAGAAGTTTCTCAGAATGCTTCTGTGTAGTTTTAATGTGAAGATTTTTTTCCTCAATAGGCCTCAAAGAGCTTCAATTATCCACTTTCGTATTCTACAAAATATGTATTTACAAACTGCTCTGTCAAAAGAGAAGTTCAACTCTGTGAGTTAAATGCACACATCACAAAGAAGTTTCTAAGAATACTTCTGTGTATGTTTTATGTGAAGATATTACTTTTTCCATTCTAGGCCTCAAAGGACTCCAAATATCCAATTGCAGATTCTAGGAAAAGAGTGTTTCAAAACTGCTCAATCAAATGAAATCTTCAACTAGGTGAAATGAATGCACACATCACAAAGAAGTTTCTCAGAATGCTTCTTTGTAGTTTTTACATGAAGATATTTCCTTTTACTCCATCGGCCACAAAGGACTCCACCTAACCACTTGCCGATCCTACAGAAAGAGAGTTCAAAACTGCTCTAACAAAACATTGGTTCAACTCTGTGAGGTGAATGCCTACATCACAAAGAATTTTCTATGAATACTTCCGTGTAGTTTTTAGGTGAAGATATTTCCTTTTCCACAATAGGCTGCAAAGGCCTACAAATATCCACTTGCAGATTCTTCAAATAGACAGTTTCAAAATTGCTCTCTCAAAAGATAAGTTTAACTCTGTGAGTTGAATGCACATTTCAAAAAGTAGTTCCTCAGAGTGCTTCTGTGTATTTTTTATGTGAAGATATTTCCTTTTCCACCTTAAGTTACAAAGCGCTCCAAATATCCACTTGCTGATTCTCCAAGAGAGTTTCAACACTCCTCTGTCAAAGTATATGTTGAATTCTTTGAGATGAATGCACACGTTGCAAAGTAGTTTCTCAGAATGCTTCTGTGCAGTTTTTATGTGAAGACATTTAGTTTTCCACAATTGGCCTCCTATGGTTCCTAATATCAACTTGCAGATTCTACTAAAAGAGTTGTTTCCAAACTTCTCAATCAAAAGAAATTTCAACTCTGTGAGATGAATGCATATATCACAAAGAAGTTACCCGGAATGCTTCTGAATAGTTTTTATGTGAAGATATTTCCTTTTCCAACATAGGCCTCAAAGCGTTCCAAATATCAACTTGCAGATTCTATGCAAAGAGTGTTTGAAAACTGCTCAATCAGAAGAAAAATTAAATTCTGTGAGATGAATGCACGCATCACAAAAAAGTTTCTTAGAATGTTTCTGTGTAGTTTTTAAGGGATTATATTTCTTTTTCCACCATCGGCCACAAAGGACTCCAAATACCTCTTGCAGATTCTACCAAAAGGGAGTTTCAAACTGCTCAGTCAAAAAGTAGGTTCAGTTCTGGAGTTGAATGCACACATCACAAAGAAGTTTCTCAGAATGCTTCCATATAGTTTTTATGTGAAGATATTTCCTTTTCCACCATAGGTCTCAAAGCCCTCCAAATATCCACTTGCAGATTCTACAAAAGAGTGTTTCTCAACAGATGCTGGAGAAGATGTGGAGAAATAGGAACACTTTTACACTGTTGGTGAGAGTGTAAACTAGTTCAACCATTTTGGAAGTCAGTACGTCGATTCTTCAGGTATCTAGAACTAGGAATACTATTTGACCCAGTCATTTCATTACTGGGTATATACCCAAAGAACTATAAATCATGCTGCTATAAAGACACATGCACACGTATATTTATTGCTGCACTATTCACAATAGCAAAGACTTGGAACCAACCCAAATGTCCAACAATGATAGACTGGATTAAGAAAATGTGGCATATATACACCATGGAATAACTGTGCAGCCATAAAAAAAGATGAGTTCATGTCCTTTGTAGGGATACGGTTGAAATTGGAAATCATCATTCTCTGTAAACTATCGCAAGGATAGAAAAACAAACAACGCATCTTCTCACTCATAGACGGGAACTGAAAAATGAGAACACATGCACACAGGAAGGGTAACATCACACTCTGGGGAATGTTGTGGGGTGGTGGGAGGCGAGAGGGATAGCATTAGGAGATATTCCTAATGCTAAATGACGAGTTAACGGGGGCAGCACACCAGCATGGCACATTTATACTTATGCAACTAACCTGCACATTGTGCATAGGTACCGTAAAACTTAAAGTATAATAACAATAAAAATAATAATAATAAATAAAAAAGAGAGATAGAAAAAAAAAGAGCATGTCAAAACTTCTCAATTAAAAGAAAGGTTCAACTCTGTGAGATGAATGCACACATTACAATGTAGTTTCTCACAGTGCTTCTTTGTACTTTTTATGTGAAGATATTTCCTTTTCCACCATACGTTGCAAAGGGCTCCAAATATCCACCTGCAGATTCTACAAAAAGAGAGTTTCAAAACTCTCAATCAAAATATTTCTTCAACTCTGCGAGATGAATCCACACATCACAAAGAAACTTCTCAGAATGCTTCAGTGTAGTTTTTATGTGAAGGTATTTCCTTTTCTACCATAGGACGCAAAGGCCTCCAAATATCCACTTGCAGATTCTACAAAAAGACAGTTTCAAAACTGCTCTCTCAAAAGATATGTTGAAATATGTGTGTTGAATGCACACATCAGAAAGTTGTTTCTCAGAGTGCTTCTGTGTAGTTTTTATGTGAAGATATTCCCTTTTCCACCAGAGGTTGCAAAGGGCTCCAAATATCCACTTGCAGATTCTACAAAAAGAGAGTTTCAAAACTGCTCTATCAAAAGATAAGTTCAACTCTATGAGATGAATGCTCACATCACAAAGAAGTTTCTCAGAATCTTTCTTTGTGTTTTTTATGTGAACATATTTCCTTTTTCACCATGGGCAGCAAAGGGCTCCAAATATTCACTTGCAGATTCTACAAAAAGAGGATTTCAAAACTGCTCTACCAAAAGATAGGTTCAACTCTGTGACATGAATGCACACATCACAAAGAAGTTTTTCAGAATGCTTCTGTGTAGTTTTTATATGAAGATAGTTCATTTTTCACCGTAGGCCTCAAAGCACTCCAAATATCCACTTGCAGATTCTACAAAAAGATAGTTTCAAAAGTACTCTCTCAGAAGATAGGTTCAACTCTGTGAGTTGAATGCACACATCACAATGTAGTTTCTCAGAGTGCTTCTGTGTAGTTTTTATGTGAAGATATTTCCTTTTCCACCATAGTTTGCAAAGGGCTCCAAATATCCACTTGCAGATTCTAGAAAAAGAGAGTTTCAAAAGTCCTCTGTCAAAATATATGTTCAACTCTTTGAGATGAATACACACATCATAAAGAAAAGAAGTTTCTCAGAATGCTTCTTTGTAGTGTTTATGTGATTTCCTTTTCCACCATAGGGCACACAGGGCTCCAAATATCTACTTGCAGATTCTACAAAAAGAGAACTTCAAAACTGCTTTATCAAAAGATAGGATGGATTCTGTTAGATGAATGCACACATCACAAAGTGATTTCTCAGAATGCTTCTGTGTAGTTTTTATGTGAAGATATTTCCCTTTCCACCATCGCCACAAAGCGCTCCAAATATCCTCTTGCAGATTCTACAAAAGGTGAGTTTCAAAACTGCTGAATCAAAATAAAGGTTCAACTCTGTCAGATGAATGCACACAAAATAAAGGAGTTTCTGACAATGCTTCTTTGTAGATTCTTTGTGAATATATTCCCTTTTCCAGAATAGGCCTCAAAGTGTGGCAAATATCCACTTGCAGATTCTACCAAAACAGTTTTTCAATACTGCTCAATCCAATGAAAGATTCAACCACGTGAGATGAGTGCACACATCACAAACAAATTTCTCAGAATGCTTCTGTGTAGTTTTTATGTGAAGATATTTCCTTTTATACCATAGGCTGCAAAGGTCTCCAAATATCCACTTGCGGATTATACAAAAAGAGAGATTCAAAACTTCTGTGTCAAAAGATAGGTTCAGCTCTGTGAGATGAATGCACACATCACAAACTAGTTTCTCAGAATTATTCTGGGCAGTTATTATGTGAAGAGATTTCCTTTTCCACAATAGACCTCAAAGTGCTCCAAATATCATCTTGCAGATTCTACAAAAACAGTTTCAAAACTGCTCAATCAAAGGAAAGTTTCAACTATGTGAGTTGAATGCACACATCACAAAGAAGTTCCTCAGAATGCTTCTGTGTAGTTTTTATGTGAAGATATTTCCTTTTCCACAATAGGCCTCCAAGAGCTCCAAATACCCACTTGCAGATTCTACTAAAAGAGTTTTTCCAAACTACTCAATCAAAAGAAAAGTTCAACTGTGTCAGATGAGTGCACTGAAACAAAGAAGTTTCTGAGAATGCTTTTTTTAATTTCTATGTGAAGATAATTCCTTTTCCAAAATAGGCCTCAAAGCACTCCAAATATCCACTTGCAGATTGTACAAAAAGATAGTTTCAAAACTGCTCAATCAAATGAAAGGTTCAACTCGGAGAGGTGAGTGCATACATCACAATGAAATTTCTTAGAATGCTTCTGTGTAATTTTTATGTGAAGATATTTCCTTTTCCACCATAGGCCTCAAAGCAGTCCAAATATCCAACTGCAGGTTCTACAAAAAGAGTGTTTCAAAACTGCTCAATCAAAAAAAAGTTCAACTCTGAGAGATGAATGCACACATTATAAAGAAGTTTCTCAGACTGCTTCTGTGTAGTTTTTATGTGAAGATATTTCCTTTTCCAAAATAGGCCTCCAAGGACTCCTAATATCCACTTGCAGATACCACTAAAAGACTTTTTTCAAACTGCTCAATCAAAAGTGAGGTTCAACTCTATGAGATGGATGCACACATCACAAAGGAGTTTCTCTGAATCCTTCTGTGTAGTTTTTATGGGTAGATATTGCCTTTTCCACCATTGGCCCTAAAGGGCTCCAAATAACCACTTGCAGTTTCTACAAAAACAGACTTTCAAAACTGCTCTATCAAAAGATAAGTTCAACTCTGTGAGTTGAATGCACTCATCACAAAGAAGTTTCTCAGGATGCTTCTCTGTAGATTTTATGTGAAGATATTCCCTTTTCCACCATAGGCCACAAAGCACTCCAAATATCCACTTGCAGATTCTACAAAAAGAGTGTTTCAAAACTGCTCTTTCAAAAGATAGCTTCAACTCGGTGAGATGAATACACATATCACAAAGAAGTTTCTCCTAATGCTTCCGTGTAGTTTTTATGTGAAGATATTTCCTTTTCCAGCATAGGCCGCAAAACCCTCCAAATATTCACTTGCAGATACTACAAAAAGTTTGTTTCAAAACCGCTCAATCAGAACAAAGGTTCAACTCTGATAGATGAATGCACACATCATAAAGAAGTTTTCCAAATGCTTCTGTGTAGTTTTTATGTGCAGATATTTCCTTTTCCTCTGTAGGCCTCAACGTGCTCCAAATATCCACTAGCAGATTCTACAAAAAGAGATTTTCAAAACTGCTCAATCAAAACAAAGGTCCAACTCTGTGAGATGAATACCCACATCACAAAGCAGTCTCTCAGAATGCTTCTGTGTAGTTCTTATGTGAAGATATTTCCTTTTCCACAAAAGGCCTCCAAGGTTTCCAAACATCCACTTGCATATTCTACTAAAAGAATGTTTCCAAACTGCTCAATCAAAAGAAAGGTTCAACTCTGTGAGATGAATGCAATCAAAACAAAGAAGTTTCTAAGAATGCTTCTTTGTAGTTTTTATGTGAAGATATTTCCTTTTCCACAATGGGCCTCAAAGCACTCCAAATACCCGCTTGCGGATCCGACAAAAAGAGTGTTTCCAAACTGCTCAATCAAATGAAATATTCTACTCTGTGAGATAAATGCACACACCACAAAGAAGGTTCTCAGAATGCTTCTGTGCAGTTTTGAAGGAAGAAATTTCCTTTTCCGTCATCAGCAACAAAGGGCACCAAATATCCACTTGCAGATCCTACAAAAAGAGAATTTCGAAACTGCTCTATCAAAAGATAGGTAAAACTCTGCGTGTTGAATGCACACATCATAAAGAAGTTCCTGTGAATGCTTCTGTGTAGTTTTTATGTGAACATATTTCCTTTTCAACCATAAGCCTCAAGGCACTCCAAATATCCACTTGCAGACTCTACAAAAAGAGTGTTTCCAAACTACTCAATCAAAAGAAAGGTTCAAATCTGTGAGATGAATGCACAAAAAACAAATAAGTTTCTGAGAATCCTTCTGTGTAGTTATTATGTGAAGATATTTCCTTTTCCACAATAGTCATGAAAGTGCTCAAATATCAACTTGCAGATTCGACAAGAAGAGTGTTGCAAATCTGCTCAATCAAATGAAAGTTTCAACTCTGTGAGATGAATGCACACATAACAAAGTAGTTTCTGAGAATGCTTCTGTGTGGTTTTCATGGGAAGATATTTCCTCTTTCACCATTGGCCACAAAGGGCTCCAAATAACCACTTGCGGATTCTACAAAAAAGTGTCTGAAAACCTCTATCAAAAGACAGGTTTAAGTCTGCGAGTTCAATGCACACATCACAAAGAAGTTTCTCAGAATGCTTCTGTGTAGTTTTTATGTGAAGATATTTCCTTTTTTGCCATAGGCCTAAAGTGCTCCAAATATCCATTTTCAGAATCTGCAAAAAGAGGGTTTCAAAACTGATCAATCAAAAGAAAGTTTCAAATCGTGAGATAAATGCACGCAAAACAAAGAATTGTCTGAGAATGCTTCAGTGTAGTTTTTATAAGAAGATATTTCCTTTTCCACAATAGGCCTCAAAGGGCTCCAAATATCCACGTGCAGATTCTACAAAAAGAGTGTTTCAAAACTGCTCAATCAAATGAAAGGTTCAACTATGTTAGATGAATTCACGCATCACAAGGTGTTTCTCAGAGTGCTTCTGTGTAGTTTTTATGACAAGATATTTCATTTTCCACCATTGGCCTCAAAGAGCTCCAAATATCCACCTGCAGATTCTACAAAAAGAGTGTTTCAAAACTTCCTAATCAAAAGAAAGGTTCAACTCTGTGAGATGAATACTGACATCACAAAGAAGTTTCTCAGAATAATTCTGTGTAGTTTTTATGAGAAGATATTTCCTTTTCCACAATAGGCCTCCAATGGTTTCAAATATCCATTTGCAGATTCTACTAAAAGAGTGTTTCCAAACTGTTCAAAGAAAAGAAAGTTTCAACTGAGTGAGACGAATGCACACATCACCAAGAAGTTTCTGAGAATGATTCTGTGTAGATTTTTTGTGAAGATACTTCCTTTTCCACAATAGGCCTCAAAGCAATTCAAATATCCACTTGTAGATACTACAAAGGAGTGTTTCAAAACTGCTAAATCAAACGAAATGTTCAACTTTCTGAGATGAATGGAAACATCAGAAAGTAGTTTCTCAGAATGCTTCTGTGTAGTTTTTATGGGAAGATTATTCGTTTTCCACCATCGGCCACAAAGGGCTCCAAAGAACCACTTGCAGATCCTACAAAAAGAGATTTACAAAACTGCTCTATCAAAAGAAAGCTACAGCTCTGTGAGATGAATGCACACGTCACAAAGAAGCTTCTGTGAGTGTTTCTGTCTAGTTTTTATGTGAAGATATTTCCTTTTCCTCAAAAGGACTCAAAGCGCTCAAAATATCCCTTGCAGATTGTAACAAAAGAGTGTTTCAAAACTGCTCAATCAAATGAAAGGTTCAACTTGGCGAAATGAATGCACACATCACAAAGTAGTTTCTAAGAATGCTTCTGTGTAGTTTTTATGGGAAGATATTTCCTTTTCCACCATCGGCCATAAAGGGCTTGAAATAAACACATGCAGATTCTACAAAAAGAGAGTTTCAAAACTGCTCTATCAAAACATAGGTTCAACTCTGCGAGTTGAATGCACACATCACAAAGAGGTTTCTCAGAATGCTTCCGTGTAGTTTTTATGTGAAGATATTTGCTTTTCCATCATAGGCCTCAAAACGCTCCAAATACCCACTTACAGTTTCTAAGAAAAGAGAGTTTCAAAACTGCTTAATCAAAAGAAAGTACAACTCTGTGAAATGAATGCACACATCACAAAGATGTTTCTCAGAATGCTTCTGTGTAGTTTTTATGTGAAGATATTTCCTTTTCCATAACAGTCCTGAAAGTGCTCCAAATATCCATTGCAGATTCCACAAAAAGAGTGTTTCAAAACTCCTCTATCAAAAGGAAGGTTCAACTCCGTGAGATGAATGCAAATGTCACAAAGAAGTTTGTTAGAATGCTTCTATGCAGTTTTTATGTAAAGACATTTCCTTTTCGACCATAGGCAGAAAAGGGCTTCAAATATCATCTTGCAGATTCCACAAAAAGAGTATTTCAAAACTGCTCTATCAAAAGATAGGTTCAACTCTGTGTGTTGAATGTGCACATCACAAAGAAGTTTTTCAGAATGCTTCTGTGTAGTTTTTATATGAAAGTATTTCCTTTTCCACAATAGGCCTCCAAAGGCTCCAAATATCCACTTGCAAATTCTACTAAAGGAGTGTTTACAAACTGCTCAACCAAAAGAAAGGTTCCACTTTGTGAGATGAATGCACACATCACAAAGAAGTTTCTCAGAATGCTTCTGTGTAGTTTTTCCTTTTCTATAATAGGCACCCAAGGACACCAAATATCCACTTGCAGATTCTACTAAATGAGTGTTTCCAAACTGCTCAATCAAGAGAAAGGTTCATCTCTGTGAGATGAATGTTCACATCACTAAGGAGTTTCTCAGAACGCTTCTGTGTACTTTTTATGTGAAGATATTTCCTTTTCCACCATAGGCGTCAAAGGTCTCCAAATATCTATTTGCACATTCTACAAAAACAAAGTTTCAAAACTGATCTATCAAATAAATTTTGATATCATCAAAATTTATTTTGATGGTTCAACTCATTGAGATGAATGCACACATCACAAGGAATTTTCTCATAATGATTCTGTGTAGTTTTTCTATGAAGATATTCCCCTTTCCAAAATGGGCCTGAAAGCACTACAAATGTACACTTGCAGATTCTACAAAAACTGTGTTTCAAAACTGCTCAATGAAAAGAAAAGTTCTACTCTGTCAGATGAATGCACACATCACAAAGCAGTTTGTCAGAATGTTTCTCTATAGTTTTTATTTTAAGAAATTTCCTTTTCCACCATTGGCCTCAAAGCCTTCTAAATGTATAATTGCAGTTTCTAGAAAAAGAGTGGTTCAAAGCTGCTCAATCAAAAGAAATGTTCAAATCTGTGAGATAAATGCACACATTACAAAGAAGTTCCAGAATCCTTCTGTCTAGTTATTTTGTGAAGGTATTTCATTTTCCACCATATGCCTCAAAGTGATCCAAATATCCACTTGTAAATTCTACATAAAGAGTGCTTCAAAACTGCTCAATCGAAAGTAATGTTCAACTCTGTGAGATGAATGCACAAATCACGAAGAAGTTTGTCAGAATGTTTCCGTCTAGTTTTTATGTGAAGATATTTCCTTTTCCAGCATAGACCTCAAAGCGCTCCAATTGTCCACTTGCAGATTCTGTAAAAGGAGTGTTTCCAAACTGTTCAATCAAAGAAAGGTTCCACTCTGTCATTTGAATTCACACATTGCAAAGAAGTTTCTCAGAATGCTTCTATCTACTATTTATGTGAAGATATTTCCTTTCCCACCATAGGCCTTAAAGCGCTCCAAATGTCCACTTGCAGATTCTACAAAGAGAGTGTTTCCAAACTTCTCAATCAAAAGAAAGGTTCAACTCTGTGAGATGATTGAACACATCACAAAGTATTTTCTCAGAATGATTCCGTCTAGTTTTTATGTGAAGATATTTCCTTTTCCACCATAGGCCTCAAAGTGCTCCAAATGTACAATTGTGGATTCTTCAAAAAGGGTGTTTCAAAATTGTTCATTGAAAAGAAATGTTCAACTCTGTGAGATGAATGCACACATCACAGAGTGGTTTGTCAGAATGTTTCTGTATAGTTTTTATGAGAAGATAATTCCTTTTCCACCATAGTCCTCGAAGCACTCTAAATGTCTAATTGCAGAATCTACAAAAAGTGAGTTTCAAAGCTGCTAAATAAAAAAAAATTTTCAACTCTGCGAGATGAATGCAAACATCACAAATAAGTTTCTCACAATGCTTCTGTCTAGTTATTATGTGAAGATATTTCATTTTCCACCATAGGCTTCAAAGCGCTCCAAATGTCCACTTGCAAATTCTACAAAAAGAGTGTTTCAAAACTGCTCAATTGCAAGTAAGGTTCAACTCTGGGAGATGAATGCACACATCACAAAGAAGTTTGTCAGAATGCTTCTGCCTAGTTTTTATGAGAAGATATTTCCTTTCCCACGACAGGCTGCAAAGCACTCAAAATATCCACTTTCAGATAGTACAAAAAGGATGTTTCAAAACTACTCAATCAAAAATAGAGTTCATCTTAGTGAGATGAATTCATATATCACAAACAATTTTCACAGAATGATTCTGTGTAGTTTTTATGTGAAGATATTTCCTTTTACAACTTAGGCCACAAAGCTCTGCAAATGTCCACTTGCAGATTCTACAAAAAGAGTGTTTCAAAACTGCTCAATCAAAAGAAAATTTCAACTCTGTGAGATGAGTGCACACACCAAAAGAATTTTCTCAGAATGATTCTGTCTAGTTTTTATGTGAAGATACTTCCTTTTCCACCATAGGCCACAAAACGCTCCAAATGTCCTATTGCAGATTCTACAAAAAGAGTGTTTCAACCCTGCTAAATCAACAGAAAGTTTCGACTCTGTGAGATGAATGCACACATCACAAAGGAGTTTCTCAGAATTCTTCTGTCTAGTACTTAAGTGAAGATATCTCCTTTTCCACCATGAGCCTCAAAGCGCTCCTAATGTCCACTTGCAGATTCTACAAAAAGAGATTTTCCAGACTACACAATCAAAAGAAAGGTTCAACTCTGTGTGATGAATGCACACATCACAAAGAAGTTTCTCAGAATGCTTCTGTCTAGTTCTTAAGTGAAGTTATTTCCTTTTACACCAGTCTTCAAAGCCCTCCAAATGTCCACTTGCAGATTCTACAAAAAGAGAGTTTCCAAACTATTCAGTCAAAAGAAATGTTCATCTCTGTTAGACCAATGTGCACATCAAGAACAAATTTGTCAGAATGCTTCTGTCTTGTTTTTATGTGAAGATATTTCCTTTGCCACCATAGGCCTCAAAGCACTCCAAACATCCAAATGCAGGTAGTACAAAAACAGTGGTTCAAAAGTGCCCCATCAAATGTAAGATTCAACTCTGTGAGATGAATGCACATATCACAAAGGAGTTTCTCAGAATGCTTTTGTCTACTTTTTATGTAAAGATATTTCCTTTTCCACCAGAGGCCTCAAAGTGCTCCAAATGTACACTTGCAGATTCTACAAAAAGGGTGTTTCCAAACTCCTAATCAAAAGAAAGTTTCAACTCAGTTAGATGAATGAACACATCACAAAGAATTTTCTAAGAATGATTCTGTCTAATTTTTATGTGAAGATATTTCCTTTTCCACTATAAGCCTCAAAGCGCTCCAAATGTACAACTGCAGATACTTCAAAAATGGTGTTTCAAAATTGATCATTGAAAAGAAAGGTTCAACTCTGTAGATGAATTCAAACATCACAGAGTAGTTTGTCAGAATGTTTCTGTATAGTTTTTAGAGAAGATAATTCCTTTTCCATCATAGTCCTCGAATCACTCCAAATGTCCAATTGCAGATTCTACAAAAAGTGTGTTTCAAAGCTGCTCAATAAAAAGAAACTTTCAACTCTGTGAGATGAAATCACACAGGACAAAGAAGTGCCTCATAATGGTTCTATGTAGTTTTTATGGGAAGATAATTCATTTTCCACCATCGGCCACAAAGGGCTCCAAATAACCACTTGCAGATTGTACTAAAAAGGTGTTTCAAAACTGGACGATCAAAAGAAAGTTTCAACTCCGTTAGATGAATGCACACATCACAAATAAGTTTCTGAGAATGCTTCGGTGTAGTTTTTGTGAAGGTATCTCCTCTTCCACAATAGGCCTCAAAGCGCTCAAAATATAAACTTGCAGATTCTGTAAAAAGAGTATTTCAAAACAGCTCAATGAAATGAAATGCTCAACTCTGTGAGATGAATGAACACATCACAGATAATTTTCTCAGAATGATTCTGTCTAGTTTTTCTGTGAAGATATTTCCTTTTCCACCATAGGCCTCAAAGTGCTCCAGATGTCCACTTGCAGATTCTACAAAAAGAGGGTTCCAAAACTACTCAATCGAAAGTGAGGTTCAACTCTGTGAGATTAATGCACACATCACAAAGAAGTTTGTCAGAATGCTTCTGTCTAGTTTTTATGTGAAGATATTTCCATTTCCACCATAGGCCACAAAGCGCTCCAAATGTCCAGTTGCAGATTCTACAAAAACATTGTTTCAAAACAGCTCAATCAAAACAAAGTTTCAACTCTGTGAGATGAATGCACACATCACAAAAAGTTTCTCAGAATATTTCTGTCAAGTTTTTAAGTGAAGATATTTCCTTTTCCACCATGGGCCTCAAAGCACTCCAAAAGTCCACTTCCAGATTCTACAAAAAGAGGGTTTCCAAACTACTCAATCAAAAGAAAGCTGAAACTCTGTGAGATGAATGCACACATCACAAAATAATTTGTAAGAATGCTTCTGTCTAGTTTTTATGTGTAGATATTTCCTTTCTCACCATAGCAATCAAGGCACTCTCAATGTTCACTTGCAGATAGTAAATAAAGGGAGCTTCAAAACTGCTTAATCAACAGTAAGGTTCAACTCTGTGAGATGAATGCACATATCACAAAGAGGTTTGTCAGAATGCTTCTGTCTATTTATTATGTGAAGATATTTCTTTTTACACAATAGGCCTCAAAGCCCTCCATATATTCACTTGCATATACTACAAAAAGTGTGTTTCACCTCAATTGAAAGTAATTTTCAACACTGTGAGATGAATGCATTCTTCACAAAGAAGTTTGTGAGAAGGCTTCTGTCTAGTTTTTATGTGAAGGTATTTCCTTTTCCACCATAGGCCTCAAAGCGCTACAAATGTCCACTTGCAGATTCTACAAAAACAGTGTTTGCAAGCTGCTAAATCAAAACAAAGTTTCATCTCAGTGAGATGAATGCACACATCACAAAGAAGTTTCTCAAAATGCTTCTGTATACTTATTTTGTGAAGATATTTCGTTTTCCACCGTAGAACACAAAGCACTGAAAATGTCCACTTGCAGATATTACAAAAAGAGTGCTTCAAAACTGCTCAACCAAAAATAGGTTCAACTCTGTGAGACGAATGCACACGTCACAAAGAAGTTTCTCAGAATCCTTCTGTCTAGTTTTTATGTGAAGATATTTCCTTGTCCAAAATAGGCCTCAAAGCACTCCAAATGTCAACTTGCAGTTTCTACAAAAAGAGTGTTTCAAAACTCCTCAATGAAAAGAAATGTTCAGCTCTCCGTGATGAATGCACACATCACAAAGCAGTTTGTCAGAATGTTTCTGTACAGTTTTTATGTTAAGATACTTGCTTTTCCACCATAGGCCTCAAAGAGCTCCAAATGTACACTTGCAGATTCTACAAAAAGAGTGTTTCAAAGCTGCTCAATCAAAAGAAATGTTCAACTCTGTGAGAAAAATGCACGCATAACAAAGAAGTTTCCAGAATCTTTCTGTCTAGTTATTATGTGAAGATATTTCCTTTTTCACCATAGGCCTCAAAGCGCTCCAATTGTCAACTTGCAGATTCTACAGAAAGAGTGTTTCCAAACTGCTCAACCAAAGAAAAGTTCAACTCTCTCAGATGAATGAACACATCACAAAGAAGTTTCGCAGAATGCTTCTATCTAGTTTTTATGTGAAGATATTTCCTTTTCCACCATAGGCCTCAAAGCGTTCCAAATGTCCCCTTGCAGATTCTACAAAAAGAGTGTTTCAAAACTGCTCAATCAAAAGAAATGTTCAACTCTGTGAGATGAATGAACACATCACAGAGAATTTTCTCGGAATGATTCTGTCTAGTTTTTATGTGAAGATATTTCCTTTTCCACCATAGGCCTCGAAGCACTCAAAATATCCATTTGCAGATTCTACAAAACGTGTGTTTCAAAGCTGTTCAATCAAAAGAAATTTTCAACTCTGTGAGATGAATGCACACATCACAAATAAGTTTCCCAGAATCTTTCTGTCTAGTTATTATGTGAAGATATTTCCTTTTCCACCATAGGCCACAAAGCACTCCAAAAGTCCCCTTGCAAATTCTACAAAAAGTTTATTTCAAAACTGCTCAATCAAAAGAAAGGTTCAACCCTGTAAGACGAATGCACACCTCACAAAGAAGTTTATCAGAATGCTTCTGTCTAGTTCTTAAGTGAAGATATCTCCTTTTCCACGATAGACCTCAAAGCGTTGCAAATGTCCACTTGCAGTTTCTACAAAAAGAGACTTTCCTAACTGCTCAATCAAAAGAAAGTTTCAACTCTTTGAGATGAATGCACACATCACAGAGAATTTTGTAAGAATACTTCTGTCTAGTTTTCCTTTGAAGATATTTCTTTTACTGCCATAGGGCTCAAAGCACTCCAAATGTGCACTTTCAGAGAGTACAAAAAGGGTGTTTCCAAACTGCTCAATCAAAATAAGTTTCAACTCTCTGAGACGAATGGGCATATCACAAAGAAATTTGTCAGGACGCTTCTGTATAGTTTTTATGTGAAGATTTTTCCTTTTCCACCATAGGCCACAAAGCCTTCAAAATGTCCACTTGCAGATAGTATAAAAAGGTTGTTTGAAAACTGCTCAATCAGAAGTAAGATTCAACTCTGTCAGATGAATGCATGTATCACAAAGTAGTTTGTCAGAATGCTTCTGACTTGTTTTTATATGAAGATATTTCGTTTTCTACCATTGGCGTCAAAGCACTCCAAATGTCCATATGCAGATTCTACAAAAGGAGGGTTTCCAAACTGCTCAATCAAAAGAAAGGTTCAACTCTGTGAGACGAATGGAAACATCAGAAAGAAGTTTCTCAAAAAATTTCTGTCTAGTTTTTATGTGGAAATATTTCATTTTCTACCACAGGCCTCAAAGCTTTCCAAATGTCCGCTTGCAGATTCTACAAAAAGAGATTTTCAAAGCTGCTCAATATAAGAAAGTTTCAACTCTGTGAGATGAAAGCACAAATCACAAATAAGTTTCTCAGAATGCTTCTGTTTAACTATTATGTGAAGGTATTTTGATTTCCACCTTAGGCCTCAAAGCATTCCAAATGTCCACTTGCAGATTCTACAAAAAGAGAGTTTCAAAACTGCTAAATCAAAAGTAAGCATCAACTCTGTGAGATGAATAAACATATCAAAAAGAAGTTTGTCAGAAAGCTTCTGTCTAGTTTTTATGTGAAGATATTTCCTCTTCCACCATTGGCTGCAAAGCGCTCCAAATGTCCACTTGCCGATTCTTCAAAAAGAGTGTTTCAAAACTGCTTAGAGAAAGGAAAGGTTCAACTCTGTGAGATGAATGCAGAAATCACAAAGAATTTTCTCAGAAAGCTTCTGTCTAATTTTTATGTGTACATATTTCCTTTTCCACCATAGGCTTCAAAGCCCTCCAAAGGCACACTTCCAGTTTCTACAAAAAGAGTGTTTCAAAACCGCTCAATCAAAAGAAAGTTTCAACTCCTTGAGATGAATGCACACATCACAGAGAATTTTCTCAGAATGATTCTGTCCAGTTTTTATGTGAAGATATTTCCTTTTCCACAGTAGGCCTCAAAGTGCTCCGAACGTCCACTTGCAGATTCTACAAAAAGAGTGTTTCAAAACTGTTCAGTCGAAAGTAAGGTTGAACTCTATGAGATGAATGCACATTTCACAGAGAATTCTGTCAGAATGCTTCTGTCTAGTTTTTATGTGAAGATATTTCCTTTTCCACCATAGGCCGCAAAGTGCTCTGAATGTCCACATGCAGATTCTTCAAAAAGAATGTTTCTAAACTGCTCAATCAAAAGAAAAGTTCTGCTCTGTGAGACGAATGCACACATCGCAAAGAATTTTCTCAGAATGATTCTGTCTGGTTTTTAAATGAAGATATTTCCTTTTCCACCATAGGCCTCAAATCACTCCAAATTTCCAATTGCAGATAGTACAAAAAGGGTGTTTCAAAACTACTCAATCAAAAGTAATTTTAAACTCTGTGAGGTGAATGCACGTATCACAAAGAGGCTTGTCAGAATGCTTCTTTCTAGTTTTTATTTGAAGATATTTCCTTTTCCACCATAGGCCTCAAAGCACTCCAAATGTCCACGTGCAGATTATACAAAAAGAGTGTTCCAAAGCTGCTCAATCCAAAGAAAGTTTCAACTCTGTGAGACGAATGCATACATCACAAAGAATTTTCTCAGAATGATTCTGCCTAATTTGTATGTGAAGATATTTCGTCTTCTACCATAGGCTTCAAAGCGCTCCAAATGTACACATGCACATTCTAGAAAAAGTGTATTTCAAAACTGCTCAGTGAAAAGAAAGGTTCAAATCTGTGAGATTAATGCACATATCACAAAGAAGTTTCTCAGAAAGTTTCTGTATAGTTTTTTTTTTGTGAAGATATTTCTATTTGCTCCATAGGCCTTAAGCGATCCAAATGTCCACTTTCAGATTCTACAAAAAGAGTGTTTCAAAGCTGCTCAATCAAAAGAAAGGTTCAACTCAGTGAGATGAATGGACACATCACAAAGAAGTTTCTCAGAATGCTTCTGTCTAGTTCTTAAGTGAAGATATTTCCTTTTCCACCATGGGCCTCAAAGCGCTCCATATGCCCACTTGCAGATTCTACACAAAGAGTGTTTAAAACTGATCAATCAAAAGAAAGGTTCAGCTATGTGAGATGAATGCACACATCACAAAGAATTTTCTCAGAATGATTCTGTCTAGTTTTTATGTGAAGAAATTTCCTTTTACACCTTAGGCCTTAAACGTGCTAAATGTGCACTTGCAGATTCTACAAAAGGGTGATTCGAAACTGCTCAATCAAAAGAAATGTTCAAATCTGTGAGATGAACACACACATCAAGAAGAAGTTTCTCTGAATGCTTCCTTCTACTTCTTAAGTGGAGATATTTCTTTATCCACCATATGCCTCAAAGCACTCCAAATATCCACTTTCAGATTCTACAAAAAGTGTGTTTCCAAACGCCTCAATCTCAAAAGAGTTTCAACTCTGTGAGTTGAATGCACACATCACAAAGAAGTTCCACAGAATGCTTCTATCTAGTTTCATGTGAAGATATTTCCTTTTCCACCATAGACTTCAAAGTACTCCAAATGTCCACTTGCAGATTCCACAAAAAGAGAGTTTCTAAAATGCTCATTGAAAATGAGGTTCAACTCTGGGAGATGAATGCACACAACACAAAGAAGTTTCTCAGAATGCTTTTGTGTAGCTATGATGTGAAGATATTTCATTTTCCACCATAGGCCTCAAAGTGATCCAATTGATCACCTGCAGATTCTACAAAAAGTATCTTTCAAAGCTGCTCAATCAAAAGAAAGTTTCAACTCTGTGAGATGAATGCACGCATCACAAAGAAGTTTCTGAGAATGCTTCTGTCTAGTTTTTCTGTGAAGATATTTCCTTTTCCAGCATAGGCCTCAAAGCGCTCCAAATATCCACTTGCCGATACTACAAAAGAGTGTTTCCAAATTGCTCTATTAAAAGGAACGTTCAGCTCTGTGAGGTGAATGTGCACATCACAAAGAAGTTTCTGAGAATGCTTCTGTCTAGTTTTTATGTGAAGATTTTTCCTTTTCCGCCATTGGACTCAAAGCGCTCCAAATATCCATTTGCAGATTCTACAAAAAGAGTGTTTCAGAACTGCTCTATCAAAAGAAAGGTTCAATTCTGTGAGATGAATGCACACATCACAAAGAAGTTTCTCAGAATGCTTCTGTCTAGTAGTTAAGTGTAAATATTTCCTTTTCCACCATAGACCTCAAAGCGCTCCAATTGTCCACTTGCAGATTCTACAAAAAGAGTGTTTCAGAGTTGCTCCATCAAAAGAAAGGTTCAATTCTGTGAGATGAATGCACACATCACAAACAGGTTTTTCAGAATGCTTCTGTCTATCTATTATGTGAAGATATTTCGAGTTCCACCGTAGGCTTCAATGCGCTCCAAATTTCCAATTGCAGATTCTACGAAAAGAGAGTTGCAAAACTGCTCAATCGAAATTAAGGTTCAATTCTGTGAGATTAAATCACACATCAAAAAGAAGATTCACAGAATGCTTCTTTCTAGTTTTATGTGAAGATATTTCCTTTCCCACCATAGGCCTCAAAGCGCTCCAAATGTCCACTTGCAGATTTTAAAAAGAGAGTGTTTCAAAACTGCTCAATCAAGAGAAAGGTACAACTCTGTGACATGAATGCACACATCACAAAGGATTTTCTCAGAGTGATTCTGTCTAATTTTCAGGTGAAGATATTTCCTTTTTGGTCATAGGCCTCAAAGTGCTACAAAAGTACACTTGAAGATTCTACAAAAAGACTTTTTCTAAAATGCTCAATGAAAATAAAGTTCAGCTATGGGAGATGAATGCACATATCACAAATAAGTTTCTCAGAATGCATTTGTCTGTCTATTATATGACGATATTTCTTTTTCCACCATAGGCCTTAAAGCGCTGCAATTGTCCACCTGCAGATTCTACAAAAAGTGTGTTTCAAAGCTGATCAATCGAAAGTAAGGTTCAACTTTGTGAGATGAATGCACACATCACAAAGAAGTTTGTCAGAATGCTTCTGTCTAGTTTTTATGTGAAGATATTTCCATTTCCACCATAGGCCGCAAAGCGTGCAAATGTCCACTTGCAGATTCTACAAAAAGAGTGTTTCAAAACTGCTCAATGAAAAGAAAGGTTCAACTCTGTGAGATGAATGCACACATCACAAAGAAGTTTGTCAGAAAGTTTCTGTATAGTTTTTAGGTGAAGATATTTCCATTTCCACAATAGGCCTCGCAGTGCTTCAAATGTCCACTTGCAGATTTTACAACAAGAGTGTTTCAAAGCTGCTCTATCAAAAGAAAGTTTCAACTCTGTGAGATGAATGCACACATCACAAAGAAGTTTCTCAGAATACTTCTACCTAGTTATTGTGTGAAGATTTTTCGTTTTCCACCATAGATCTCAAAACGCTCCAGTTGTCCACTTGCAGATTCTACAAAAAGAGTCTTTCAAAGCTTCCCAATCGAAACAAAGGTTCAACTCTGTGAGATGAAAGGACACATCACAAAGAACTTTGTCAGAATGCTTCTGTCTAGCTTTTATTTGAAGATATTTCCTTTTCCACCGTTGGCCTCAAATCGCTCCAAATGTCCAATTGCAGATTCTACAAAAAGAGTCGTTCAAAGCTGGTCAATCAAAAGAAAGTTTCATTTGTGTGAGATGAATGCACACATTTCAAAGAAGTATGTCTGAATTATTTTTTTTAGTTTTATGTGAAGATATTTCCTTTTCCACCATAGGCTCCAAAGTGCTCTAAATGTCCACTTTCAGATTCTACAAAAAGAGTGTTTCAAAGCTACTCAATCAAAAGAAAGGTTCAATGCTGTGAGGTGAATGCCCACATCAGAATGAAGTTTGTCAGAATGCTTCTGTCTATTTTTTATGTGAAGATATTTCCTTTTCCAATATAGGCCTCAGAGCTCTCCAAACGTCCACTTGCAGATTCTACAAAAAGAGTATTTCAAAACTGCTCAAGGAAAAGTAAGGTTCAACTCTGTGAGATGAATGCACACATCACAAAGTAGTTTGTCAGAATTCTTCTGTCTAGCTTTTATGTGAAGATATTTCCTTTTTCACCATAGGCCTCAATGCACTCCAAATGTCCAATTGCAGATTCTACAAAAAGAGCGCTTCAAAGCTGCTCAGTCAAAAGAAAGGTTCAACTCCATAAGACGAATGCACACATTACAAAGAAGTTTATCAGAAGGTTTCTGTCTAGTTTTTATGTGCAAATACTTCCTTTACCACCATAGGCCGCAAAGCGCTCCTATTGTCCACTTGCAGATTCTTCAAAAAGAGTGTTTCAAAGCTGCTCAATCAAAAGACAGTTTCAACTCTGTGTGATGAATGCACTCAAAATAAAGAAGTTTGTCAGAATGCTTCTGTCTAGTTTTTATGTGAAGATATTTTCTTTTCCAACATAGGGATCAAAGCGCTCCAAATGTCCACTTTCAGATTCTATAAAAAGTGTGTTTCAAAACTGCTCAATCTAAAGAAAGGATCAACTCTGTGAAATGAATACACACATCACAAAGAAGGTTTTCAAAATGCTTCTGTCTAGTTTTTATGCGAAGATATTTCCTTTTCCGCCATAGGCCTCAAAGTGCTCCAAATATCCACTTGCAGATTCTACAAAAAGAGTGTTTCACAACTGCTCTATCAATCGGAAGGTTCAAATCTTTGAGTTGAATGCACACGTCACAAATAAGTTTCTCAGAATACTTCTGTTCAGTTTTTATGTGAATATATTTCCTTTTCCAATATAGGCCTCAAAGCGCTCCATATGTCCACTTGCAGATACTACAAAAAGAGTGTTTCAAAACTGCTCTATCAAAAGGAAAGTTCAACTCTGTGAGTTGAATGCACACAACACAAAGAGGTTTGTCAGAATTGTTCTGTCTAGTTTTTATGTGGTGGTATTTCCTTTTCGACCATAGAACTCAAAGTACTCTAAATGTCCAATAGCAGATTCTACAAAAAAGAGGGGTTCAAAGCTACTCAATCAAAATAAAGTTTCAAGTGTGTGAGATGAATGCACACATTTCAGGCAAGTTTGTCGAGTGCTTCTGTCTAGTTTTATGTGAAGATATTTCCTTTTCCACCATTGGCCCCAAAGCACTCTAAATGTCCACTTGTAGATTCTACATAAAGAGTGTTTCAAAGCTGCTCAATCAAAAGAAAGGTTCAACTCTGTGAGGTGAATGTGAACATCACAATGAAGTTTTTCAGAATTCTTCTGTCTAGTTTTTATGTGAAGATATTTCCTTTTCCACCATAGGCCACAAAGTGCTCCAGTTGTCCACTTGCAGATTCTACAAAAAGTGTTTGAAAGCTCATCAATCAAAGAAAGATTGACATAGGAAGGGGAACATCACACTCTGGGGACTGTTGTTGGGTGGGGGGAGAGGGGAGGGATAGCATTGGGAGATAAAACTAATGCTTGATGACGAGTAAGTGGGTGCAGCACACCAGCATGGCACATGTATACATATGTAACTAACCTTCACATTGTGCACTTGTACCATAAAACCTAAAGTATAATAACAATAAATAAAAAAATAAATAAATAATAAAAAGAAAAAAAAAGAAAGGTTCAACTCTTTGTGAGATGAATGCACACATCACAAAGAAGTTTCTCTTAATGCTTCCCTGTAGTTATTACATGAACTTACTTCACAATGCAACATAAGCCTCAAAGCCCTCCAAATGTGCACATGCAGACTCTACAAAAAGAGAGTTTCAAAATTGCTCAATTGAATGTAAGGTTCAGCTCTGTGAGTTGAATGCACACATCACAATGAAGTTTGTCAGAAGCCTTCTGTCTAGTTTTTATGTGAAGATATTTACTTTTACACCAAAGGCCTCAAAGCGCTCCAAATGTCCACTTGCACATTCCACAAAAAGAGAGTTTCAAAGCTGCTCAATCAAAAGAAAGGTTCAACTTTGTAAAATGAATGCACACATCAGAAAGACATTTGTCAGAAGGTTTCTGTCTAGTTTTTATGTGAACATATTTCCTTTTCCACCATAGGCCACAAAGAGCTCCAATTGTCCACTTGCAGATTCTACAAAAAGATTGTTTCAAAACTGGTCAGTGAAAAGTAAGGTTCAACTCTGTGAGATAAATGTACACATCAAAAAGAAGTTTGTCAGAATGCTTCCGTCTGTTTTTTATGTGAAGATATTTCCTTTTCCACCTTAGGCCTCAATGCACTCCAAATATCCACTTGCAGAGTCTACTAAAAGAGTGTTGCAAAGCTCGTCAAACAAAGAAAGGTTCAAATCTTTCTGAGAAGAATGCACACATCACAAAGAAGTTTCTCATAATGCTTCTCTCTAGTTATTATATGAAGTTATTTCATTATCCACCATAAACCTCAAAGCTCTGCAAATGTCCTTTTGCAGATTATACAGAAAGAGTGTTTCAAAACTGGTCCATTGAAAGTAACGTTCAATTCTGTAAGATGAATGCGCACAACACAAAGATGTTTCCCTGAATGCTTCTATCCAGTTTTATGTGAGGATATTTCCTTTTTCACAAAAGACCTCAAAGCTCTCCAAATATCCACTTGCAGATTCTACAAAAAAAGTGTTTCAAAACTGCTAAATGAAAAGTAAGGATTCCACTCTGTGAGATGAATGGACACATCAAAAAGAAGTTTGTCACAATGCTTCTGTCTGGTTTTTATGTGAAGATATTTCCTTTTCCACCATAGGCCTCAAAGCGCTCCAAATATCCACTTCCAGATTCTACAAAAAGAGTGTTTCAAAGCTCATCAATAAAAGAGAGTTTCAACTCTTTGTGAGATGAATGCACACATCACAAAAAGTTTCTCATAATGCTTCTCTATAGTTATTATATGAAGTTATTTCATTCTCCACCAAAAGCCTCAAAGCGCTGCAAATGTCCAGTTGCAGATTCTACAAAAAAGACTGATTCACAACAGCTCAATCTAAAGAAAAGTTCAACTCTGTGAGCTGATCCCACACATCACAAAGAAGTTTCTCTGAATGCTTCAGTCTAGTTATTATATGAAGATACTTTGTTTTCCACCGTAGGCCTCAAAGCGCTCCAAATGTCCAATTGCAGATTCCACAAAAAGAGGGTTTCAAAACTGCTCAATGAGAAGTAAGGTTCAACTCTGTGAGATGAATGTACACATCACAAATAAGTTTGCCAGAATGCTTCTGTCCATTTTTTTGTGAACATATATCCTTTTCCACCACATGCCTCAAAGCGCTCCAAATGTCCACTTGCAGATTCTGCAAAAGGAGTTCAATCAAAAAAGTTTCAACGCTGTGAGATGAATGTACACTTCACAAAGATTTTTCTCAGAATGCTTCTGTCTGGCTATTATTTGAAGTTTTTTTGATAATCATAGGCTTCAAAGCACTCCAAATGTCCACTTACAGAATCTACAAAAAGAGTGTTTCAAAACTGCTTAATGAAAAGTAAGGTTCAACTCTGTGAGATGAATGCACGCATCAAAAATAATTTTCTCACAATGCTTCTGTCTAGTTATTTTGTGAAGATATTTCTTTATCCACAATAGGCCTCAAGGGACTCCAAATGTCCACTTGCAGATTCTACAAAAAACTGTTTCAAAAAGGCTCAATGAAAATTAATTTTTAACACTGTGAGATGAAGGCACACATCACATAGAAATTTTTCCGAATCCTTCTGTCTAGTTGCTATGTGAAGATATTTCCTTTTCCACCTTAGGCCTAAATGCGCTCCAAATGTCCATTGCAGAATCTACAATGAGTGTTTCAAAACTACTCAACGAAAAGTAACGTTCAATTTGGTGAGATAACTGCACACATCACCAAAAAGTTTGTCAGAATGCTTCTTTCTAGTTTTTATGTAAAGATATTTCCTTTTCCACCGTAGGCCCCAAAGCACTCCAAATGTCCACTTGCAGATTATACAAAAAGAGTGTTTCAAAGCAGCTAAATCTAAAGAAAGGTTCAACTCTGTGAGATGAATGAACACATCACAAAAAATTTCTCACAATTCTTCTGCCTAGTTCTTATGTGAAGATACTTCCTGTACCACCATAGGTCTCAAAACACTCCGAATGTCCACTTGCAGGTAGTACCAAAATGGTGATTCAAAACTGCTCAATCAAAAGTAAGGTCCAACTCCGTGAGATGAATGCCCATAACACAAAGAACTTTGTCAGAATGCTTCTATCTAGTTTTTATATGAAGATATTTAACTTTCCACCATTGGCCTCAAAGCTCTCAAAATGTCCCCTTGCAGATACTACGAAAAGAGGGTTTCAATCTGCTCAATGTAAGGTAACGTTCAACTCTGTGAGATGAATGCACACATCACAAAGAAGTTTGTCAGAATGCTTCTGTCTAGTTTTTAAGAGAAGATATTCCTTTTTCCACCATAGGCCCGAAAGTGCTCCAAATGTCCACATGCAGATTCCACAAAAAGAGTGCTTCAAATATGCTCAAACAAAAGGAAGGTTCAACTCTGTGAGATGAATGCACACATAACAAAGAAGGTGGTCAGAATGCTTCTGTCTAGTTTTTATGTGAAGATATTTCCTTTTTCACCATAGGCCTCAAATGCTCCAAATGTCCACTTGCAGATTCTAAAAAAGAAAGTTTCAAAGCTGCTCAATCAAAAGAAACGTTCAAGTCTGTAAGATGAATGCACACATCACCAAGAAGTTTCTCAGAAATTTTATGTCTAGTTTTTATATGAAGATATTCCCTTTTCCACCATATGCCACAAAGCGCTCCATTTGTCCACTTGCAGATGCTTTTTTTTTATTATTATACTTTAAATTTTATGGTACATGCGTGCAATGTGCAGGTAAGTTACATATGTATACGTGTGCCATGCTGGTGTGCTGCACCCACTAAGTCGTCATCTAGCATTAGGTATATCTCCCAATGTTATCCCTCCCTCCCCCTCCCACCCCACAACAGTCCCCGAAGTGTGATGTTCCCCTTCCTGTGTCCATGTGTTCTCATTGTTCAATTCCCACCTATGAGTGAGAATATGCGGTGTTTGGTTTTTTGTTCTTGCAATAGTTTACTGAGAATGATGATTTCCAATTTCATCCATGTCTCTACAAAGTACATGAACTCCTCATTTTTTATGGCTGCATAGTATTCCATGGTGTATATGTGCCACATTTTCTTAATCCAGTATATCATTGTTGGACATTTGGGTTGCTTCCAAGTCTTTGCTATTGTGAATAATGCCGCTATAAACATACTTGTGCATGTGTCTTTATAGCAGCATGATTTATAGTCCTTTGGGTATATACTCAGTAATGCGATGGCTGGGTCGAATGGAATTTCTAGTTCTAGATCCCTGAGGAATCGCCACACTGACTTCCACAATGGTTGAACTAGTTTACAGTCCCACCAACAGTGTAAAAGTGTTCACATCCTCTCCAGCACCTGTTGTTTCCTGACTTTTTAATGATTGCCATTCTAACTGGTGTGAGATGGTATCTCATTGTGGTTTTGATTTCCATTTCTCTGATGGCCAGTGATGGTGAGCATTTTCTCATGTGTTTTTTGGCTGCATAAATGTCTTCTTTTGAGAAGTGTCTATTCATGTCCTTCGCCCACTTTTTGATGGGGTTGTTTGTTTTTTTCTTGTAAATTTGTTGGAGTTCATTGTAGATTCTGGATATTAGCCCTTTGTCAGATGAGTAGGTTGCGAAAATTTTCTCCCATTTTGTAGGTTGCCTGTTCACTCTGATGGTAGTTTCCTTTGCTGTGCAGAAGCTCTTTAGTTTAATTAGATCCCATTTGTCAATTTTGGCTTTTGTTGCCATTGCTTTTGGTGTTTTAGACATGAAGTCCTTGCCCATGCCTATATCCTGAATGGTAATGCCTAGGTTTTCTTCTAGGATTTTTATGGTTTTAGGTCTAACATTTAAGTCTTTAATCCATCTTGAATTGATTTATGTATAAGGTGTAAGGAAGGGATCCAGTTTCAGCTTTCTACATATGGCTAGCCAGTTTTCCCAGCACCATTCATTAAATGGGGAATCCTTTCCCCATTTCTTGTTTTTGTCAGGTTTGTCAAAGATCAGATAGTTGTAGATATGTGGCATTATTTCTGATGGCTCTGTTCTGTTCCATTGATCTATATCTCTGTTTTGGTACCAGTACCTTGCTGTTTTGGTTACTGTAGCTTTGTTGTATAGTTTGAAGTCAGGTAGTGTCTTCACAGAATTGGAAAAAAAGTACTTTAAAGTTCATATGGAACCAAAAAAGAGCCCGCATCACCAAGTCAATCCTAAGCCAAAAGAACAAAGCTGGAGGCATCATTTAGCATTTTTGAAACACTCTTTTTGTAGAATCTGCAAGTGGACATTTGGGGCGCTTTGAGTACTATGATGGAAAAGGAAATATCTTCACATGAAAACTAGGCAGAAGCACTCTGAGAAACTTCTTTCTGATGTTTACATTTATCTCACAGAGTTGAGCCTTCGTTATGATTGAGCAGCTTGGAAGCACTCTTTATGTAAGATCCACAAGTGAACATTTGGTGCGCTTTGAGTCGTATGGTGGAAAACGTAATATCTTCACATAAAAACTAGACAGAAACATTCTGACCAACTTTTTTCTGATGTGTGCATTCATCCCACAGAAGTGAACATTTGTTTTGATTGAGCAGCTTTGAAATCCTCTTTTTGTACAATATGCATGTAGACATTCGAAGCGCTTACAGGCCGATGGTAGAGAAGGAAATATCTTCATATAATTACCAGACAGAATCACTCTGAGAAACTTCTTTTTGATGTGTGCATTCATCTCTCAGAGTTGAATCTTACTTTTCATTGAGTAGTTTTGAAACAATTTTTTTGTAGATTCTGCAAGTGGACATTTGGAGCCGATTTAGGCCTATGGTGGAAAAGGAAATATTTTCACATAAAAATTAGATAGAAGCATTCCAGAAAACTTCTAAGTGATGCATGCATTCATCTCACAGAGTTGAAATTTACTTTTCATTGAGCTGATTTGAAACAAACTTTTTGTAGTATCTGCAAGGGGACATTTGAAGCGCTTTGAGGCCTCTGGTGGAAAAGGAAATATCTTCACAAAAAAAATAGACAGAAGCATTCTGACAAACTTCTTTGTGATTTGTGAATTCATCTCAGAGAGTTGAACATCTGTTTTGATTGAGCAGCTTTGAAACCCTCTTTTTGTAGAATCTGCAAGTTGACATTTGGAACGCTTTGAGGCCTATGGCAGAAAAGGAAATATCTTCCCATAAAAACTAGACAGAAGCATTCTCACAAATTTCTGTGTGATGTGTGCACTCATCTCACAGAGTTGAACCTTTCTTTTGATTGAGCTGTTTGGAAACACTCTTTTTGTAGAATCTGCAAGTGGACATTTGGAGCGCTTTTAGGCGTGTGGTGGAAAAGGAAATATCTTCACGTACAAACTAGATAGGAACATTCTGACAACCTTCTTTGTGATATGTGCATTCATCTCACAGAGTTGAACCTTAATATTGATTGAGCAGTTTGGAAGCACCCTTTTTGTAATATACGCAAGTGGACTTTTGGAGTGCTTTGAGGCCTTCGGTGGAAAAGGAAATATCTTCGTTTAGGAACTAGACAGAAGCAATCTGAGAACCTTCTTAGTGATATGTGCATTCAGAACACACAGATGAAACTTACTTTTCATTCAGCAGTATTGAAACACTGTTTTTGTAGAATCCGCAAGTGGACATTTGGAGTGCTTTGAGGCCTACGGTTGAAAAGGATATTCTTCACATAAAAATTAGACAGAAGCATTCTGACAAACATCTTTTAGATGTGTGCATTCATCTCACAAAGTTGAAACTTACTTTTCATTTAGCAGTTTTGAAACATTCTTTTTGTAGAATCTGCAAGTGGAGATTTGGAGTGCTTTGAGGCCACTGGTGGAAAAGGAAATATCTTCATATAAAAACTGGACAGAAGCATTCTGAGAAACTTCTTTGTGATGTGTGATTTCATCTCACAGAGTTGAACCTTCCTTTTGATTGAGGAGTTTGGAAGCACTCTTTATGTAGTATCTGCAAGTGGGCATTTTGAGTGCTTTATGGCCTATGGTGGAAAAGGAAATATTTTCACATAACAACTAGACAGAAACTTTCTGACAAGGTTTTTGCAACGTGTTCATTCACCTGAAAGAGTTGAACCTTTCTATTGATTGAGCAGCTTTGTGACATTCTTTTTGTAGAATCTGCAATTGAACATTTGGAGCGCTTTGAGGCCTATGGTGAAAAAGGAAATACCTTCACATAAAAATTAAACAGAAGCATTCTGAAAAACATCTTTGTGATGTGTGCATTCATCTCAAAGAGTTGAACCTTTCTTTTGATTGGTCAGTTTTGAAACACTCTTTTTATAGAATCTGCAAGTGGAGATTTGGAGTGCTTTGAGGCCTATGGTGGAAAAGGAAATATCTTCACATAAAAACTGGACAGAATCATTCTGAGAAACTTCTTTGTGATGTGTGCACTTATCTCAAAGAGTTGAACCTTCCTTTTGATTGAGGAGTTTGGAAGCCCTCTTTATATATAATCGGCAAGTGGACATTTGGACCTCTTTGAGGCCTATGGTGGAAAAGGAAATATCTTCACATAAATACTAGACAGAAGCATTCTGACAAACTTCTTTGTGATGTGTGTATTCACCTCACAGAGGTGAACCTTACTTTTGATTGAGCAGCTTTAAAACACTCTGTTTGTAGTATCTGCAAGTGGACATTTGGAGTGCTTTGAGGCCTTTGGTGGAAATGGAATTATCTTCACATAAAAACTAGACAGAAGCATCCTTAAAAAATTTTATGTGACGTGTGGATTCATTGCATAGAATTGAAGCTTACTTTTCTTTGATCAGTTTTGAAAACCACTTTTTGCAGTATCTGTAAGGGGACATTTGAGTGCTTTGAGGCCTATGGTGGAAAAGAAAATACCTTCACAAAAAAACTGGACAGAAGCATTCTGATGAACTACTTTGTAATGTGTGCATTCATCTGAGAGAGATGAACCTTTCTTTTGATTGAGCAGCTTTGAAACACTCTTTTTGTACAATCTGCAAGTGAACATTTGGAGCACTTTAAGGCCTTTGGTGGAAAACGAAATATCTTCACATAAGAACTAGCCAGAATGTTTGAAATGAATGCACACATCACAAAGAAGTTTGTCAGAATGCTTCTGTCTCATTTTTATGTGAAGATATTTCCTTTTCCACCGTAGGCCTCAAAGCGCTAAAAATATCCACTTGCAGATTCTACAAAACGAGTGTTTCCAAACTGCTCAATGAATAGTAAGGTTCAACTGTGTGAGGTGAATGCACACATCACAAAGTAGTTTTTCAGAATGCTTCTCTCTAGTTTTTATGTGAAGATATTACCTTTTCCAACATAGGCCTCTAGTGCTCCAAATATCCACTTGCACATTCTTCAAAAAGAGTGTTTCAAAACTGCTCAATCGAAGGTAAGGTTCAACTCTATGCAATGAATGCACCCATCACAAAGAAATTAGTCAGAATGCTTCTGTGTAGTTCTTAAGTGAAGATATTTCCTTTTCCACCAATGGCCTCAAGGCACTCCAAAAGTTCACTTGAGGATATTACAAGAAGAGTGCTTCAAAACTGCCCGATCAAAAGTAAGGTTCACCTATCTGAAATGAATGCACTTATCACAAGGAAGGCTGTCAGAATGCTTCTGTTCTGTCTAGTTTTTATGTGAAGATATTTCCTTTTCCACCAAACACCTAAAATCGCTCCAAATATCCACTTGCAGATACTTCAAAAAGAGTGTTTCCAAACTGTTCAATCAAAAGAAAGGTTCAACTCTGTGAGATGAATGCACACATCACAAAAAAGTTTGTCAGAATGATTCTGTCTCGTTTTTATGTGAATATATTACCTTTTCCGCCGTAGGCCTCAAAACACTCCAAATGTCCTCTTGCAGATTCTACAAAAAGAGTTTTTCAAAGTTGCTCAATGAAAAGAACAGTTCAAATCTGTGAGATGAATGCACACATCACAAACAAGTTTTTCAGAATGCTTCTGTCTAGTTAGTATATGAAGATATTTCGTTATCCACCATAGGCCTCAAAATGCTCCAAAAGTCCACTTACAGATTCTTCAAAAACAGTGTTTCAAAACTGCTCAATGAAAAACAAAGTTCAATTCTGTGAGATGAATGCACCCAACACAAAGAAGTTTGTCAGATGCTTCTGTCTATTTTTTATGTGAAGATATTTCGTTTTTCACCAAAGGTCTCAGAGCGCTCCAAATGTCCATTTGCAAATTCTGCAAAAAGAGGGTTTCAATGCTGCTGAATCAAAAGAAAGTTTGAACTCTGTAAGATGAATGCACAAATCACAAAGAAGTTTGTCAGAAGTTTCTGTCAAGTTTTTATGTGAAGATATTTCCTTTTCGACCTAAGCCCCAAAGCTCTCCAATTGTCCACTTGCAGATTCCACAAAAAGAGTGTTTCAAAACTGTTCAATGAAAAGTAAAGTTCAACTCTGTGAGATAAATGTGCACATCACAAAGAAGTTTCTCATAATTCTTCTGTCTACTTATTGTATGAAGATATTTCTTTATCCACCATAGGCCTCAGAGCGCTCCAAATGTCCACTTGCAGATTCTACAAAAAGAGTGTTTCAAAAGTGCTCAATAGAAAGTAAGGTTCAACTCTGTGAGATTAATGCACACATCACAAAGAAAGTCCTCAGAATGCTTCTGTCTAGATCTTATGTGAAGATATTTCCTTTTGCACCATAGACCTCAAAGCAAACCTAATATCCACTTGCAGATAGTACAGAAAGGTTGTTTCAAAGCTGCTCAATCAAAAGTAAGGTTCAAATCTGTGAGATGAATGCACATATCACAAAGAAGTTTGTCAGAATTCTTCTGTCTAGTTTTTATGTCAAGGTACTTCCTTTTCCACCATCGGCCTCAAAGCACTCTAAATGTCCACTTGCAGATTCTATAAAAAGAGTGTTTCAAAACTACTCAATGGAAAGTAAGTTTCAAATCTGTGAGATGAATGCACACATCACAAAGAAGTTTGTCAGAATGCTGCTGTCTATTTTTTATGTGAAGATATCAACTTTTCCTCCGTGGGCCTCAAAGCCCTCCCAATGTCCACTTGCAGATTCTGCAAAAAGAGTGTGTCAAAACTGTTCAACTGAAAGTAAGGTTCAACTCGGTGAGACTAATGAACACATGACAAGCAAATTTGTCAGAATACTTCTGTCTAGTTTTTAAGTGAAGATATTACCTTTTCTACCATAGGCCTCAAAGAACTCCAAATATCCACTTTTGGAGAGTACAAACAGAGTGTTTCAGAACTGCTCAGTAAAAAGTAAGGTTCAGCTCCATGAGATGAACACACATATCACAGGGAAGGTTGTCAGAATTCTTCTGCGTGGTTTTTAGGTGAAGATATTTCCTTTCACACAATAGGCCTTAAAGCACTCCAATTGTCCAATTTCAGGTTGCATAAAAAGAGAGTTTCAAAACTCCTCAACACAACAAAGTTACAACTCTGTGAGATGAATGCACCCATTATGTAGAAGTTTGTCAGAATGCTTCTGTCTACTTTTTATGTGAAGATATTTTCTTTTCCACCATAGGCCTCAAAGCACTCCAAATCTCCCCTTGCAGATTCTATAAAAAGAGTGTTTCAAAACTGACCAATCAAAAGAAAGGTTCAACTCTTTGAGATGAATGCACACATCACAAAGAAGTTTGTCAGAATGCTTCTGTCTAGTTTTTCAGTGAAGATAAGGCCTTTTCCACTATAGGCCTCAAAGCACTACAAATGTCCACTTGCAGATTGTACAAAAAGTGTGTTTCAAAGCTGCTCAAACAAAAGAAAGGTTCAACTCTGTGAGATGAATGCACACATCACAAAGAAGTTTGTCAGAATGCTTCTTTTTAGTTTTTATGTGAAGATATGTCCTTTCCCATCATAGGCCTCAAAGGTCTCCAAATGTCCACTTGCAGATTCTACAAAAAGGAAGGTTCTACTGCTCAACCAAAAGAAAGGTTCAACTCTGTGAGATGAATGCTCTCATCAGAAAGAAGTTTGTCAGAATGCTTCTCTCCAGTTTTTATGTGACGATATTTCCGTTTCCACCATTGGCCTCGGAGAGTTCCAATTATCCACTTGCAGATTCTACAAAAAGAGTGTTTCAAAACTGCTCATTGAAAAGTAAGGTTCAACTCTGTGAGACGAATGCACACATCATAAAGAAGTTTGTCACAATGCTTCTGTCTTGTTTTTATGTGAACATATTTCATTTTCCACCATAGGCGTCAAAGCACTACAAATATTCACTTGCTGATTCCACAAAAAGAGTGTTTCAAAGCTGCTGAATCAAAAGAAAAATTCAACTCAGTATGAGATGAACTCACACAACACAAAGAAGTTTCTCATTATGCTTCTGTCTAGTTATTATAGGAAGATATTTCATTCTCCACCATAATCCTCAAAGCACTCCAAATGTCCACCTGCAGATTCTACAAAAATAGAGTTTCAAAACTGCTCAATCAAAAGAAAGGTTCAACACTCTAAGATGGATGAACACATCACAAAGAAGTTTTCCAGAAGACTTCTGTCTAGTTTTTATGTGAAGATGTTTCCTTTTCCACTGTAGGCCTCAAAGTGCTCCAATTGTCCACTTGCAGATTCTACAAAAAGAGGGTTTCAAAACTGTTCAAAAAAAGGAAGGCTCAACCCTGTGAGATGAATGCACACATCACAAAGAGTTTTGTCAGAATGCTTCTATCTGGTTTTAATGTGAAGATATTTCCTTTTCCACCATAGGCTTCAAATCACTCCAAAGGTCCACTTGCAGAATCAACAAAAAGAATGTTTCAAAACTGTTCAAAAAAAGGAAGGCTCAACCCTGTGAGATGAATGCACACATCACAAAGAGTTTTGTCAGAATGCTTCTATCTGGTTTTAATGTGAAGATATTTCCTTTTCCACCATAGGCTTCAAATCACTCCAAAAGTCCACTTGCAGAATCTACAAAAAGAGTGTTTCAAAGCTGGTCAATCAAAAGAAAGCTTCTACTCAGTGTGAGATGAATGCACACATCACAAAGAAGTTTCTCATAATGCTTCTGTCTAGTTATTATATGAAGATATTTGGTTACACACTATAGGCCTCAAAGCGCTCCAAATGTCCACTTGCAGATTCTACAAAAAGAGTGTTCCAAAACTGCTCAATCGAAAGTAAGGTTCAACACAGTGAGATGAATGGACACACTACAAAGACGTTTTTCAGTATGCTTCTGTCTAGTTTTTATGGGAAGATATTTCCTTTTCCACCATAGGCCTCAAAGCGCTCCAAATGCCCACTTGCAGATTCTACAAAGAGACTTTTTCAAACCTCCTCAACCCAGGGGGTAGGAGCCAAGATGGCCGAATAAGAACAGCTCCGGTCTACAGCTCCCAGCGTGAGCAACGCAGATTTCTGCATTTCCATCTGAGGTACCAGGTTCATCTCACTAGGGAGTGCCAGACAGTGGGCGCAGGTCAGTGGGTTCACACACCGTGCGAGAGCCGAAGAAGGGTGAGGCATTGCCTCACTCGGGAAGCGCAAGGGGTCAGGGAGTTCTCTTTCCTAGTCAAAGAAAGGGGTGACAGACGGCACCTGGAAAATCGGGTCACTCCCACCCAAATAATGCACTTTTCCGACGAGCTTAAAAGACAGTGTACCAGGAGATTAATATCCCACACCTGGCTCAGAGGGTCCTACGCCCACAGAATCTCGCTGATTGCTAGCACAGCAGTCTGAGATCAAACTGCAAGGTGGCAGTGAGGCTTGGGAAGGGGTGCTCGCCATTACCCAGGCTTGCTTAGGGAAACAAGGCAGCCGGGAAGCTCTGAGTGGATGGAGCCCACCACAGCTCAAGGAGGCCTGCCTGCCTCTGTAGGCTCCAGCTCTGGGGGCAGGGCACAGACAAACAAAAAGACAGCAGTAACATCTGCAGGCTTAAATGTCCCTGTCTGACAGCTTTGAGGAGAGCAGTGGTTCTCCCAGCACGCAGCTGGAGATCTGAGAACGGGCAGACTGCCTCCTCAAGGGGGTCCCTGACCCCTGACCCCCGAGCAGCCTATCTGGGAGGCACCCCCCAGCAGGGGCAGACTGACACCTCACACGGCCGGCCGGGTATGCCAACATACTTGCATCTGAGGGTCCTGTCTGTTAGAAGGAAAACTAACAGACACAAAGGACATCCACACCAAAATCCCATCTGTACATCACCATCATCAAAGACCAAAAGCAGATAAAACCACACAGATGGGGAAAAAACAGAGCAGAAAAACTGGAAACTCTAAAAAGCAGAGTACCTCTCCTCCTCCAAAGGAACACAGTTCCTCACCAGCAACGGAACAAAGCTGGATGGAGAATGACTTTGACAACCTGGGAGAAGAAGGCTTCAGACGATCAAATTATTCCAAGCTACGGGAAGATATTCAAACCAAAGGCAAAGAAGATGAAAACTTTGAAAAAAATTTAGAAGAATGTATAACTAGAATAACCAATACAGAGAAGTGCTTAAAGGAGCTGAAGGAGCTGAAAAGCAAGGCTCAAGAACTACGTGAAGAATGCAGAAGCCTCAGGAGCCAATGCGATCAAATGGAAGAAAGTGTATCAGCAATGGAAGATGAAATGAATGAAATGAAGGGAGAAGGGAGGTTTAGAGGAAAAAGAATAAAAAGACATGAGCAAAGCCTCCAAGAAATGTGGGACTATGGGAAAAGACCAAATCTACATCTGATTGGTGTACTTGAAAGTAACGGGGAAAATGGAACCAAGCTGGAAAACACTCTGCAGGATACTATCCAGGAGAACTTCCCAAATCTAGCAAGGCAGGCCAACATTCAGATTCAGGAAATAGAGAGAACACCACAAAGATACTCCTCGAGAAGAGCAACTCTAAGATGCATAATTGTCAGATTCACTAAAGTTGAAATGAAGGAAAAAATGTTAAGGGCAGCCAGAGAGAAAGGTCGGGTTACCATCAAAGGGAAGCCCATCAGACTAACAGTGGATGTCTCGGCACAAACTCTACAAGCCAGAAGAGAGTGTGGGCCAATATTCAACATTCTTAAAGAAAAGACTTTTCAACCCAGAATTTCATATCCAGCCAAACTAAGCTTCATAAGTGAAGGAGAAATAAAATACTTTACAGACACGCAAATGCTGAGAGATTTTGTGAACACCAGGCCTGCCATAAAAGAGCTCCTGAAGGAAGCACTAAACGTGGAAGTCACAACCAGTACCAGCCACTGAAAAATCATGCCAAAATGTAAAGACCATTGAGACTACGAAGAGACTGCATCAACTAACGAGCAAAATAGCCAGCTAACATCATAATGACAGGATCAAATTCACACATAACAATATTAACTGTAAATATAAATGGACTAAATTCTCCAATTAAAAGACACAGACTGGCAAATTGGATAAAGAGTCAAGACCAATCAGTGTGCTGTATTCAGGAAAACCATCTCACGTGCAGAGACACACATAGGCTCAAAATAAAAGGATGGAGGAAGATCTACCAAGCAAATGGAAAACAAAAAAAAGCAGGGATTGCAATCCTAGTCTCTGATAAAACAGACTTTAAACCAACAAAGATCAAAAGAGACAAAGAAGGCCATTACATAATGGTAAAGGAATCAATTCAACAAGAATTGTTGAATTCTTGGGTGCATATCCTAAATTTATATGCACCCAATACAGGAGCACCCAGATTCATAAAGCAATGCCTGAGTGACCTACAAAGAGACTTAGACTCCCACACATTAATAATGGGAGACTTTAACACCCCACTGTCAACATTAGACAGATCAACGAGACAGAAAGTCAAAAAGAATACCCAGGAATTTAACTCAGCTCTGCACCAAGCGGACCTAATAGACATCTACAGAACTCCACCAAAAATCAACAGAATATACATTTTTTTCAGCACCACACCACATCTATTACAAAATTGACCACATACTTGGAAGTAAAGCTCTCCTCAGCAAATGTAAAAGAACAGAAATTATAACAAACTATCTCTCAGATCACAGTGCAATCAAGCTAGAACTCAAGATTCAGAATCTCACTCAAAACTGCTCATCTACATGGAAACTGAACAAACTGCTCCTGAATGAGTACTGAGTACATAAGGAAATGAAGGCACAAATAAAGATATTCTTTGAAACCAACGAGAACAAAGATAAAACATGCCAGAATCTCTGGGATGCATTCAAAGCAGTGTGTAGAGGGAAATTTATAGCACTAAATGCCCACAAGAGAAAGCAGGAAAGATCGAAAATTGACACCCTAACATCACCTTAAAAAGAACTAGAGAAACAACAGCAAACACATTCAAAAGCTAGCAGAAGGCAAGAAATAACTAAAATCAGAGCAGAACTGAAGGAAATAAAGACACAAAAAAACCCTTCAAAAAAATAATGAATCCAGGAGCCGGTTTTTTGAAAGGATCAACAAAATTGATAGACCGCTAGCAAGATTAATAAAGAAAAAAGGAGAGAAGAATCAAATAGATGCAATAAAAAATGATAAAGGGGATACACCACTAATCCCACAGAAATACAAACTACCATCAGAGAATAGTACAAACACCTCATGCAAATAAACTAGAAAATCTAGAAGAAATGGATAAATTCCTCTACACATACACTTTCCCAAGACCAAACCAGGAAGAAGTTGAATCTCTGAATAGACCAATAACAGGAGCTGAAATTGTGGCAATAATCAATAGCTTACCAACCAAAAAAATGTCCAGGACCAGATGGATTCACAGCCGAATTCTACCAGAGGTACAAGGAGGAGCTGGTATCATTCCTTCTGAAACTATTCCAATCAATAGAAAAAGAGGGAATCCTCCCTAACTCTTTTTATGAGGCCAGCATCATCCTGATACCAAAGCCTGAGAGAGACACAACCAAAAAGAATTTTAGAACAATATCCTTGATGAACACTGATGCAAAATCATTAACAAAGTACTGGCAAACAAAATCCAGCAGCACATCAAAAAGCTTATCCAACATGATCGAGTGGGCTTCATCCCTGGGATTCAAGGCTGGTTCAATCTATGTAAATCAATAAATGTAATCCAGCATATAAACAGAACCAAAGACAAAAAACACATGATTATCTCAACAGATGCAGAAAAGTCCTTTGACAAAAATCAACAACCATTCATGCTAAAAACTCTCAATAAATTAGGTATTGATGGGACGTATCTCAAAATAATAAGAGCTATCTATGACAAACCCACAGCCAATATCATACTGAATGGGGAAAAACTGGAAGCATTCCTTTTGAAAACTGGCACAAGACAGGGATACCCTCTCTCAACACTCCTATTCAACATAGTGTTGGAAGTTCTGGCCAGGGAAATTAGGCAGAAGAAGCAAACAATGGGTATTCCATTAGGAAAAGAGGATGTCAAATTGTCCCTGTTTGCAGATGACATGATTATATATCTAGAAAACCCCATCATCTCAGCCCAAAATCTCCTTAAGCTGATAAGGAACTTCAGCAAAGTCTCAGGATACAAAATCAATGTACAAAAATCACAAGCATTCTTATACAAAAATAACAGACAAACAGAGAGCCAAATCATGAGTGAACTCCCATTCACAATTGCTTCAAAGAAAATAAAATACCTAGGAATCCAATTTACAAGGGATGTGAAGGACCTCTTCAAGGAGAACTACAAACCACTGCTCAAGAAAATAAAAGAGGATACAAACAAATGGAAGAACATTCCATGCTCACGGGTAGGAAGCATCGATATTGTGAAAATGACCATACTGACCAAGGTAATTTATAGATTCATTGCCGTCCCCATCAAGCTACCAATGACTTTCTTCACAGAACTGAAAAAATATACTTTAAAGTTCATATGGAACCAAAAAAGAGCCTGCATCACCAAGTCAATCCTAAGCCAAAGAACAAAGCTGGAGGCATCACACTACCTGACTTCAAACTATACTACAAGGCTACAGTAACCAAAACAGCATGGTACTGGTACCAAAACGGAGATATAGATCAATGGAACAGAACAGAGCCCTCAGAAATAATGCCACATATCTACAACTATCTGATCTTTGACAAACCTGACAAAAACAAGCAATGGGGAAAGGATTTCCTATTTAATAAATGGTGCTGGGAAAACTGGCTAGCCATATGTAGAAAGCTGAAACTGGATCCCTTCCTTACACCTTATAGAAAAATCAATTCAAGATGGATTAAAGACTTAAACTTTAGACATGAAACCATAAAAACCCTAGAAGAAAACCTAGGCATTACCATTCAGGACATAGTCATGGACAAGGACTTCATGTCTTAAACACCAAAAGCAATGGCAACAAAAGCCAAAATTGATAAATGGGATCTAATTAAACTCAAGAGCTTCTGCACAGCAAAAGAAACTACCATCAGAGTGAACAGGCAATATACAAAATGGGAGAACATTTTTGCAACCTACTCATCTGACAAAGGGCTAATATCCAGAATCTACAATGAACTCCAACAAATTTACAAGAAAAAAACAAACAAACCCATCAAAAAGTGGGCGAAGGACATGAATAGACACTTCTCAAAAGAAGACATTTATGCAGCCAAAAAACACATGAAAAAATGCTCACCATCACTGGCCATCAGAGAAATGCAAATCAAAACCACAATGAGATACCATCTCACACCAGTTAGAATGGCAATCATTAAAAAGTCAGGAAACAACAGGTGCTGGAGAGGATGTGGAGAAATAGGAACACTTTTACACTGTTGGTGGGATTGTAAACTAGTTCAATCATTGTGGAAGTCAGTGTGGCGATTCCTCAGGGATCTAGAACTAGAAATTCCATTCGACCCAAACATCGCATTACTGAGTATATACCCAAAGGACTATAAATCACGCTGCCATAAATACACATGCACACGTATGTTTATTGCGGCATTACTCATAATAGCAAAGACTTGGAACCAACCCAGATGTCCAACAATGATAGACTGGATTAAGAAAATGTGGCACATATACACCATGGAATACTATGCAGCCATAAAAAATGATGAGTTCATGTCCTTTGTAGGGACATGGATGAAATTGGAAATCATCATTCTCAGTAAACTATCACAAGAACACAAAACCGAACACCGCATATTCTCACTCATAGGTGGGAATTGAACAATGGGAACACATGGACACAGGAAGGGGAACATCACACTCTGGGGACAGTTGTGGACTGGGTGGAGGGGAGAGGGACAGCATTGGGAGATATACCTAATGCTAGATGACGAGTTAGTGGGTGCAGCGCACCAGCATGGGACATGTATACATATGTAACTAACCTGCACATTGCACACATGTACCCTAAAACCTAAAGTATAATAATAATTTTTAAAATGTCAGAAACACTTACAATGTATTCTTTCTGATGCCTGCTTCCTGGAGGCTTCATCTGCATGAAAAAACTTTGGTCTTCAAACCTTTTATCATAACTCAGACATTCCTTTCTATTGATCATAACTCTTTTAACCAATTACCAATCAGAAATTTTTTTATTCTACCTATAAATCTGGGAGCCCCCACCTGCACTCTGCTTCAAGTTTTCCCCCTTTCTGGACTGAACCAATGTATATCTTAAATGTATTTGATTGATGTCTCCTGTCTCCCCAAAATGTATAAAACTAAGCTGCACTCAACCAACTTGGGTCCATCTTCTCAGGGCCTCATGAGTGAGGGCTGTGTCATGGGCCATGGTCACTCTTATTTGGCTCAGAATAAATCTCTTTTTAATAATAATTTTCAATTTAATAATTTTTAATAATAAACATTTTACAGAAAAAAAAACCCTGCTCAACCAAAAGAATGGCTCAACTCTGTGAGAAGAATGCAGACAACACAAAGAAGTTTCTCATACTGTTTCTTTCTTGTTATTAGACAAAGATATTCCGGTATCCATCATAATCCTCAAAGCGCTCCAATTGTTGACTTGCAGATTCTACAAAAAGGGTGTTTCAAAACTGCTCAATCAAAAGAAAGGTTCAACTCTGAAAGATGAATGCGCGCATCACAAGGAAGTTTTTCAGAAGGCTTCTCTCTAGTTTTAATGTGAAGATATTTTCTATTCCCACAAATGCCTCAAAGTGTCGCAAATGTACACTTGCAGATTCTACAAAAGGGCGTTTCAAAACTGCTCAATGAAAAGAAAGTTCAACTCTGTGAGATGAACGCACACATCACAAAGAAGTTTTTCAGAATGGTTTTCTATAGTTTTTAAGTGAAGATGTGTCCTTTTCCACCATAGGTGTCAAAGCGCTACAAATGTCCAATTGCATATTCTACAAAAAGAGTGTTTCAATACTGCTCAATCTAAGGAAGTTTCACCTCCATGGGATGAATGCACATATCAAAAGGAAGTTTCTCAGGATGCTTCTGTCTAGCTACTATGTGAAGTTATTTCATGTTCCAACATAGGCCTCAATGGGCTCAAATGTCAAATTGCAGATTCTACAAAAAGAGTGTGTCAAAACTGCTCAATCAATAAAAAGGTTCAACTCCGTGAGATGAATGCACACATCACAAAGGAGTTTCTCAGAATGCTTCTGTCCACTTTTTACGTGAAGATATTTCTTTTTCTACTAGAGGCAGTATAGCACTCCAAATATCCACTTGCAGATACTACAAAAAGAGTGTTTCCAAACTGCTCAATCAAAAGAAAGTTTCGAGTCCGTGAGATGAGTGCACACATAACAAAGAAGTTTCTCAGAATGCTTCTGTCTAGTTTTTATGCGAAGATATTTCCTTTTACACCATAGACCTCAAAGCGCCCAAAATGACCGGTTGAAGATTCTACAAAAAGAGTTTGTCAAAATTTCTCAATGAAAAGAAAGTTTCACCTGTATAAGATGAATGAACATATCACAAAGAATTTTCTCAGAATGATTCTGTCTAGTTTTTATGTGAAGATATATCCTTTTCCACCATAGGCGTCAAAGCACTCCAAATGTACAATTTCAGATTCTACAAAAAGAGTGTTTCAAAACTGCTCAATCAAAAGAAAGTTTCACCTCCATGAGATGAATGCACACCTCACAGAGAAGTTTGTCAGAATGCATCTGTCTAGTTTTTATGTGAAGACATTTACTTTTCCACCATAGGCCGGATAGCGATCCTAATGTCCACTTGAATATTCTACAAAAATATCGTTTCAAAGCTGCTCAATCAAAAGAAGGGTTCATCTCTGTGAAATGAATGCACACATCACAAAGTATTTTCTCAGAATGATTCTGTCTAGCTTTTATTTGAAGATATTTCCTTTTTCACCATTGACAACAACGAACCCAAAATGACTAGTTGCAGATTCTACAAAAAGAGAGTGTCAAAACTGCTCAATGAAAAGGAAGTTTCAACTCTATAAGACGAATGCACATATCACAACGAGTTTTCTCAGAATGATTCTGTCTGGTTTTTATGTGAAGATATTTCCTTTTCCATCATAGGCCCCAAAGTGCTCCAAATGTCCACTTGCATATTTTACAAAAAGAGTGCTTCAAAGCTGCTAAATCAAAAGAAAGACTCAACTCAGTGTGAGATGAATGCACACATCACAAAGAAGTTTCTCGTAATGCTTCTGTCTAGTTATTATATGAAGATATTTCGTTATCCACCACAGGCTTCAAAGCGATCCAAATATCCACTTCCACATTCTACAAAAAGAGTGTTTCAAAACTGCTCAATCAAAAGAAAGTTTCAACTCTGTAAGATGAATGCACACTTCACAAATAAATTTTTCAGCAGGCTTCTGTCTAGTTTTTATGTGAAGATATTTCCTTTTCCACCATAGGCCTCAAAGCCCTCCAATGTCCACTTGCAGATTCTACAAAAAGAGTGTTTCAACACTGTTCAATGAAAAGTAAATTTCAAATCTGTTAGATGAATGCACACGTCACAAAGTATGTGCATTTGTCAGAAGGCTTATGTCTATTTTTTATTTGAAGATATTTCCTTCTACACCATAGACCTCAAAAGCACTCCAAATGTCCACTAGCAGATTCTACAAAAAGAGTGTTTCAAACTGCTCAATCGAAAGTCAGGTTCAACACTGTGAGATGAATGCACACATCACAAGCAAATTTGTCAGAATGCATCTGTCTAGTTCTTAAGTGAAGATATTTCCTTTTCCACCATAGTCCTCAAAGCACTTCAATTGTCCACTTGCAGATCCTACAAAAAGAGTGTTTCAAAACTGCTCAACCAAAAGAAATGTTAAACTTTGTAAGATGAATGCACACATCACAAAGAAATTTTTCAGAAGGCTTCTGTCTAGTTTTTATGTGAAAATTTTTCCTTTTCCACCTTAGGCCTCAAAATGCACAAATTGCCCACTTGCAGATTCTACAAAAAGAGTGTTTCAAAACTGCTTAATGAAAACAAAGGTTCAACTCTCTGGGATGAACGCACGCATCACAAAGAAGTTCTTCGGAATGCTTCTGTCTGGTTTTTGTGTGAAGATATTCCCTTTTCCACCATAGGCCTCAAAGCCCTCCAAATATCCACTTGCAGATTCTGCTAAGGGAGTTTCCAAACTATTCAATCAAAAGAATGATTCAACTCAGTGACATGAATACTCACATCACAAAGACATTCTTCAGAATGCTTCTGTCCAGTTTTTATGTGAAGATATTTCCTTTTCTACCATAGACCTCAAACACTCCAACTGTCCACGTGCAGATAGTACAAAAAGGATGTTTCAAAACTGCACCATCCAAAGTAAGGTTCAACTCTGTGAGACGAATGCACGTATCACAAAGAAGTTTTTCAGAATGCTTCTACCTAGTTTATATGGGAAAATATTTGCGTTTCCAGCAGAGGTCCCAAAGCGCTCCAAATGTCCACTTGCACATTCTACAAAAAGCTTGTTTCCAAACTCTCAATCAAAAGGAAGATTTCTCAGAATGCTTCTGTCCAGTTTTTATGTGAAGATATTTCCTTTTCTACTGTAGTCAGTATAGCACTCCAAATATCCACTTGCAGATCCTACAAAAAGAGTTTTTTCAAACTCCTCAATCAAAAGAAAAGTTGGAGTCTGTGAGATGAATGCACACATCACAAAGAAGTTTCTCAGAATGCTTCTGTCTAGTTTTTATGAGAAGATATTTCCTTTTCCACCATAGGCCTCAAAGCGCTCCAAATGACCATTTGCAGATTCTACAAAAAGAGTGTGTCAAAACTGCTCAATGAAAAGAAAGGTTCAACTCTATAAGATGAATGCACACATCATAAAGAAGTTTGTCAGAATGCTTCTGTCTCATTTGTATGTGAAGATATTTCCTTTTCCACCACAGACCTCAAAGCACTCCAAATGTCCAATTGCAGATTCTACAAATAGAGTGTTTCAAAACTGCTCAATGAAAAGTAAGGTTCAACTCTATGAGATGAAAGCACACATCACAAAGAAGTTTGTCAGAATGCTTCTGCCTAGTTTTTATGTGAAGATATTTCCTTTTCTAGCATTGGTCTCAAGCGCTCCAAATGTCCACTTGCAGGTTCTACCAAAAGAGTGTTTCAAACCTGCTCAATCAAAACAAATCTTCAACTCTGTGAGATGAATGTGCACATCACAAAGAAGTTCCTCAGAATGCTTCTATTAATTATGTAAAGATATTTCATTTTCCAACATAGGCTTCAAAGCCCTCCAGATGTCCACCTGCAGGTTCTACAAAAAGATTGTTTCAAAACTTCTCAATTGCAAGTAAGTTTCAACTCTGTGAGACGAATGCACACATCACAAAGAAGTTTGTCAGACATCCTCTGTCTAGTTTTTATGTGAAGATATTGGCTTTTCCACCTTAGATTGCACAGCGTTCCAAATATCCAATTGCAGATTCCACAAAAAGAGTGTTTCAAAACAGCTCAATCAAAAGAAATGTTCAATTCTGCCTTCAATTCTTTATGTATCCAGTAGTCATTCAGGAGGAAGTTGTTGAATTTCCATGTAGTTGAGCGGTTTTGAATGAGTTGCTTAAATCTGAGATCTAGTTTGATTGCATTGTGGTCTGAGAGAGAGTTTGTCATAAATTCTGTTCTTTTACATTTGCAGAAGAGAGCTTTACTTCCAACTATGTGGTCAGTTTTGGAATAGGTGTGGTGTGGTGCTGAAAAGATTGCATATTCTGTTAATTTGGGGTGTAGAGTTCTGTCGATGTCTATCAGGTTCATTTGGTGCAGAGCTGTGTACAATTCCTGGGTATCCTTGTTAAATTTCTGTCTCATTGATCTGTCTAATGTTGACAGTGGGGTGTTAAAATCTCCCATTATTATTGTGCGGGAGTCTAAGTGGTCTGTTGAAATGAATTGTGAGCTGAGATTGTTGCACTGTAATCCAATCTGGGTGTCAGAGTGAGATCCTGTCAAAAGAAAGGAATGGAATGGAATGGAGTGGAATGGAATACAGTGGAATGGAATGGAGTGGAGTGGAGTGGACTGGACTGGAGTGGAGTGGAGAGGAGTGGAGAGGAATGGAGTGGATTAGAATGGTATGGAGGGGAATGGAATGGAGTGGAATGGAATGGAATCGAGTCTAGTGGATTGGTGTTTAATGGAGTGCAATGGAATGGGTTGGAATGGAATTGAGTGGTGTGCTGTGGAATGGAGTGGAATGGAATGGAATGGCATGGAATGGAATTGATTGGAGTGGAGTGGTGTGGAATAGAGTGGAGTTTAGTGGAATGGGAAGGAATGGAATGGAATGGAATGGAAAGGAATGGAATGGAATGGAATGGAAAGGAATGGAATGGAAACGAATGGAATGCAATTAAATGCAATTGAATAGAATAGTGAAATGAAATGTGCACTGAGATTAAGCCACTGCACTGCAGCCAGGTTGACAGAGCGAGACCCTGTCAAAAGAAAGGAATGCAATGGAAGGGAGATTAAAGAATGGAATGGAATGGAGTGGAGTGGAGAGGAATGCAGTGGAATGGAATGGGGTGGAATGGAATGGAATGGAGTGCAGGGGAGTGGAGTGGAGTGGAATGGAGAGGAGTGAAATGGAATACAGAGGAGTGGAATGGAATGGGATGGAATGGGATGGAGTGGAGTGGAGTGGTGTTGAGTGCAACGGAATAGAATGAAGTGCAGAGAAGTAGAGTGGAATAGACTGGAGTGGAGTGGAATGGAATGGATTGGAATGGAATGAAACGGTGAAATGAAATGGTAGCTGAGATCATGCCACTGCACTCCAGCCTGGGTGACAGAATGAGATCCTGTCGAAAGAAAGGAATGGAATGGAATGGAGTGGAATGAAATGGAGTGGAAAGGCATGGAGTGAAGTGGAGTGGAATGGAGTGGAATAGAATGGTGAAATGAAATATGAGATGAGATTGTGCTACTGTACTCCAACCTGTGTGACAGGGTGAGATCCAGTAGAAAGAAGGGAATGGAATGGAATGAAGTCGAATGGAATGAAATGGAATTGAATGGAATGGAATGGAATGGAGAAATGAAATATGAGCTGAGATTCTACCACTGCACTCCATTCTGGGTGACAGAGTGAGATCCTGTTGAAAGAAAGAAATGTAATATAATGGAGTGTATTGGAATGCAATGGAATGGAATGGAGTGCAGTGAAGAGCAATGGAGTGGATTGGAGTGGAGTGGAGTGAAATGGAGTGGAATGGAATTTGATGTAATGAAGTGGAATGGAGTGGAGTGGAGTGGAGTGGAGTGCAATGCAGTGGAATGGAATGGTATAGACTGGAGAGGAGTGGAGTGGAGTGAAGTGGAGTGAAGTGGAGTGGAATGGAATGGAACAGAGTGGAGGGGAGTGAAGTGGAGTGGAAAGAAATGGAATAGAATGGAACGGAATGGTAAAATGAAATGTGAGCTGAGATTCTGCCACTGCACTCCAGCCTGTGTGACAGAGTGAGATCCTGTCGAAAGAAAAGAATGGAATGGAATGGGGTGGAATGGAATGGATTGGAATAGAATGGAGTGGAGTGCAGTGGAGTAGAGTGGATTGGAATGGAGTGGAGTGGAATGGAATGGGATGGAATGAAGTGGAATGGACTAGAATGGAGTGGAGTGGAATGGAGTGGAATGGAGTGGAATGGAATGGGATGGAATGGAATGGAGTGGAGTTGGTGGGAGTGGAGTGGAGTAGAATGAAGTGGAATGGAATGGAATGGAATGGAGGGGAGAGGAGTGGATTGGAGTGTTGTGGAGTGGAATGGAACGGGACGGAATGGAATGGAATGGAATGGAGGGGAGAGGAGTGGATTGGAGTGTTGTGGAGTGGAATGGAACGGGACGGAATGGAATGGCATGGAGTGGAGTGGACTGGAGTGGAGTGGAATGGAGTGGAATGGAATGGGATGGAATAGACTGGAGTGGAGTGGAGTGGAGTTGAGTGGAATGTAATGGAATGGAATGCAATGGAATTCAATGGAAAGGAATGGAATGGAATGGAATGGTGAAATGAAATGTGAACTGGGTTTGTGCCACTGCACTCCAGCCTGGGATACAGAGGGAGATCCTGTCAAAAGCAAGGAATTGAATGGAATGGTGTGGAATGGAATGGCAAGGAACTGAATGGAATGGAATGGAATGGAGTGGAGTGGAGTGGAGTTGAGTGCAGTGGAGTTTAGTGGAATGGAATGGAATGGAATGGAATGTAACGGAGTGGAGTGGAGTGGGGTGGAGTGGAGTGGTGTGGAGTGGAGTGGAATGTAGTGGAATGGAATGGGATGGAATGTAATGGAATAGACTGCAGTGGAGTGGAGTGGAAAGGACTGGAATTGACGAGAGTCGAATGGAGAGGATTGGAGTGGAGTTGAATGGAGTGGAGTGGAGTGGAATGGAATAGAATGGAATGGAATAGAATGGAACGGAATGGAAGGCAATGGAAGGGAATGGTGAAATGAAATATGAGCTGAGATTCGGCCACTGCAATCCAGCCTGGGTGACAGAGTGAGATTCTGTCAAAAGAAAGGAATGGAATGGAATGGAGTGTAATAGAATGGAATGGAAAGGAATGGAGTTGAATGGAGTGGAGTGGAGTGGAGTGGAATGTAACGGAATGGAATGCGATGGAATGGAATGGAGTGGAGATGAGTGGAGGTGAGTGGAATGGAATGGAATGGAATGGAATGGAGTGGAGTGGAATGGATGGAAAGGAGTGGAGTGGAGTGGAGTGGAATAGAGTGGAGTGGAGTGGAGTGGAATGCAATGCAATGCAATGGAATGGAATGGAGTGCAGTTTGATGCAATGGAGTGGAATGGTGAAATTAAATGTGAGTTGAGATTTTGCCACTGCACTCCAGCCTGCGTGACAGAGTGAAACCCTCTCAAAAAACAGGAATGGAATGGAATGGAGTGTAATGGATTGGAATGGAATTGAACGGAGTAGAATGGAGTTGAGTGGAGTGCAGTGGACTCGAGTGGAGTGGAGTGCAGTGGAGTGGAATGGAGAGGAATGGAATGGGATGGAGTGGAATGGAATGAAGTGGAGTGAAGTGGAATGGAGTGGAATGGAATGGGATGGAATTGAATGGAGTGGAGTGGAGTAGATTGGAATGTAGTGGAAAGGAATGGAATGGAATGGAATGGTGTAGAATGGAGTGGACTAAAATGGAGTGGATTGGAATGCAATGGAATGGAATGAAAAGCAATGCAATGGAATCTAATGGTGAAATTAAATGTGAGATGAGATTGTGCCACTGCACTCCAGCTGGTGTCACAGAGTGATATCCTGTTGAAAGATAGGAATGGAATGGAATGGAATGGAATGAAATGGAGTGGAAAGGAGTGGAGTGGATTGGAGTGCAGTTTAGTGAAATGGAGTGGAAAGGCGGGGAATGGAATGGGATGGAATGGAATGGAGTGGAGGGGAGTGGAGTGGAATCGAGTGGAACGGAATGGGATTGAGTGGAATGGAGTGGAGTGGAGTGCAATGGATTGGAATGAAATATAATGCAATGGAATGGAATGGATTGCCATGGAGTGGAGTGGAATGGAATGAAATGGATGGGAATGGAATAGAATGGAGTGGAATGGAATGGAATGGATTGGAATGGTGAAATGAAATGTGAGCTGAGATTGTTGTACTACATTGCAGCCTGGGTGACAGAGTGAGATCCTGTCGAAAGAAAGGAATCAAAGGGAATGGAGTGGAATGGAATGGAATGGAATGGAATTCAGTGAAGTGGAGTGGAGTGGAGTGGAATGAGTGCAGTGGATTGGAATGGAGTGGAATGGAATGGGATGAAATGGAATGGAATGGAGTGGATTGGGGTCGATTGGAGTGGAATGGAATGGGAAGGTATGGAGTGGAGTGGAGTGGACTCGAGTTGAGTGGTATGGAATGGAATGTAGTGGAGTGGAGTGGAGTTGAGTGAAGTGGAGTGGGTTGGAATGCAATGAAATAGAATGGAATGGATTGGAATGGTGAAATGAAATGTGAGCTGAGATTGTGCCACTGTACTCGAGACTTTGTGACAGAGTGAGATCCTGTCGAAAGAAAAGAATGGAATGGAATGGAATGGAGTTGAATGGAATGGAATGGAGTTGAATGGAAAGGAATGGAATGGAATGGAATGGAAAGGAGTGGAATGGAGTGGACTGGAGTGGAGTTGAGTGGAGTGGAATGGAGTAGAATGGAATTGGATTGAATCTAGTGGACTGCAATGTAGTGTAGTGGGGTGGAGTGGACTGGAATGGTGTGGAATGGAATGGAATGGAATGGAGTGGAGTGGAGTGGAATGGAATGGAATGGAATGGATTTGAATGGAATGGAGTGATGAAATGAAATGTGAGATGAGATTGTGCCACTGCACTCCAGCCTGGTTGACTGAGTGATATCTTGTTGAAAGAAAGGAATGGAATGGAAAGGAATGGAGCGGAATGAAATGGAATATAGTGGAGGAGTGGAGTGAAGTGGAGTGGAGTGGAGTGGAGTAGAGTGGAATGGAGTGGAATGGGATGGGACGGATTGGAATGGAATGAAGTGGAGTGGAGTAGTGTGGAGTGGAATGGAGTGGAATTGAATGGGATGGAATGGGATAGAGTGGATTGTACTGGAGTGGAGTGGATTGGAATTGACGGGAATAGAATGGAAAGGAATGGAATGGAATGTAGTTGAGTGAAGTTTAGCGGAGTGGAGTGGAGTGGAGTCGAATGTTATGGAATGGAATGGAACGGAATGCAACAGAATGTTGAAATGAAATGTGAGCTGAGATTGTTCCACTACACCCCACCCTGGGTGACTCAGTGAGATCCTGTCGAAAGAAGAAATGGAATAGAATGGAGTTGAATGCAATGGAATGCAATGGAATGGAGTAGAGTGAAGTGGATTGGAGTGGAATAGAGTGGAATGAAATTAGATGGAAAGGAACGGTGTGGAAGGGAGTGGAGTGGAGTGCAATGGACTGGAAAGGAATGGGATGTAATGGAGTGGAGTGGACTGGAATGGAGTTGAGTGGAGTGGAACGGAATGGAATGGAAAAAGAGTGGAATAGAGTGGAGTGGAGTGTGGTGCAGTGGAATGGAATGGAATGGAATGGAATGCAATGAAATGGAATGGTGAATTGAAATGTGAGCTGAGATTGTGCCACTGCACTCCAGCCTGTGTGAAACAGTGAGATCCTGTTGAAAGAAAGGAATGGAATGGAATGGAGTGGAATTTAATGGAATGGAATGGAATGTAGTGAAATGGCGTGGATTGCAGTGTAGTGGATTGGAGTGGAGTGCTGTGAAGTGGACTGGAATGAGTTGGAATGGATTGTGATGGATGGGAATGGAATGGAGTGGAGTCGAGTGGAGTAGGGTGGATTAGAGTAGAATGGAATGGGATGGAATGCAATGGTGTTGAATGGAATGGAGTTAAGGGAAACGGAATGGAATGGAGTGGAGTGGATTGGAGTGGAGTGGATTAGAGTGGAAAGGAATGTAATGGGATGGAATGGAATGGAATGGAAGGAATCCTTAAATGAAACGTGAGCTGTGATTGTTCCGCTGCACTCCACGCTGCGTGAAAGAGTGAGATCCTTTCGAAAGAAAGGAATGGAAAGTAATGGAGTGAAATGGAATGGATTGGGATGGAATGGAGTGGAGTGCAATGGAGTAAAGTAGTGTGTAATGGAGTGTAATTGAATGGTGAAATGAAATGTGAGCTGAGATTGCGCCACTGCACTCCAGCCTGTGTGACAGAGTGAGATCCTGTCAAAATAAAGGAATGGAACGGAGTGTAACAGAATGGAATGGAATGGAATGGAATGGAATGTAGTTGAGAGAAGTTTAGCCGAGTGGAGTGGAATGGAGTCCAATGTTATGGAATAGAATGGAATGGAATGCAACAGAATGTTGAAATGAAACGTGAGCTGAGATTGTTCCACTGCACTCCAGCCTGGGTGATTGAGTGAGATCCTGTCGAAAGAAGGGAATGGAATGGAATGGAGTTGAATGCAATGTAATGGAATGAAATGGAGTGGAGTGAAGTGGAGTGGAGTGGAGTGGAGTGGAACAGAGTGGAATGGAATGGGATGGAATGGAATGGTGTGTAGGGGAGTGGAGTGGAGTGGAGTGCAATAGAGTGGAATGAAATGGGATGAAATGGAGTGGAGTGGAGAAGAGTTGAGTGGAGTGGAATGGAATGGAATGGAAAGGAGTGTAATAGAGTGGAGTGGAGTGGGGTGGAGTGGAATGGAATGGAAAGGAATGAAATGGAATGGAATGCAATGCAATGAAATGGAATGGTGAATTGAAATGTGAGCTGAGATTGTGCCACTGCACTCCAGCCTTGGTGAAAGAGCGAGAACCTGTCGAAAGAAAGGAATGGAATGGAATGGAGTGGAATGGAATGGAGTGGAGTGGAGTGGAGTTGAATGGAGGGGATTGCAGTGTAGTGGATTGGAGTGGAGTGCTGTGGAGTGGACTGGAATGAAGTGGAATGGATTGTGATGGATTGGAATGGAAGGGAGTGGAGTAGAGTGGTGTAGGGTGGATTAGATTGGAATGGAATGGGATGGAATGCAATGGTGTTGAATGGAAGGGAGTGAAGGGAAAAGGAATGGAATGCAGCGGAGTGGATTGGAATGGAGTGGAGTAGAGTGGAAAGAAATGGAATGGGATGGAATGGATGGAGTGGAAAGGAAAGCTTAAAAGAAACGTGAGCTGTGATTGTGCCACTGCACTCCACGCTGCGTGAAACAGTGAGATCCTTTCGAAAGAAAGGAATGGAAAGTAATGGAGTGGAATGGAATGCAGTGGAGTGGAGTGGTGTGTAATGGAGTGTAATTGAATGGTGAAATGAAATGTGAGCTGAGATTGTGCCACTGCACTCCAGCATGTGTGACAAATTGAGATCCTGTCAAAATAAAGGAATGGAATGGAATGTAACAGAATGGAATGGAATGGAAAGAAATGGAATGGAATGGAATGGAATGGAATGGAATGGAATGGAATAGAATGGAATGGAATGGAATGGAATGGTATGGGATGGAATAGAATGGAATTCAGTGGAGGGCAGTGGAGTGGAATGGAATGGAATGGAATGGAATGGAATGGAATAGAATGGAAGGGAGTGCAATGCAATGGAATGGAATGGTGAAGTAAAATGTGTGCTGAGATTGTGCCAGTGCACTCCAGCCTGGGTGATAGGGTGACATTCTGTAAAAAGAAAGGAATGGAATGGAAGCGAGTGGAATGGAATGGAATGGAAAAGAGTGGAGTGGAGTAGAGTGGAGTGGCGTGGAGTGGAATGGAGTGGAAAGGAATGGGATGGAATGGAATCGAGAGCAGTGGAGTGGAGTGGAGTGGAGTGGAATGGAGTGGAATGGAATGGGATGGAATGAAATGAAATGGAATGGAGTGTAGAGGAGTGGAGTGGAGTGGAGTAGAATGGATTGGAATGGAATGGAATAGAGTGGAATGGGGTAGATTGGTTGGGAATGGAGTGGAGTGGAATGGAGTGCAATGGAGTGGAGAGGAGTGGAGTGGAATGGAAAGGAATTTAATGGAATCGAATTTAATGAAAAGTAAGTTTCAACTCTGTGGGATGAATGCACACATCACAAAGAAGTTTCTCAGAATGCTTCTGTCTAGTTGTTTTGTGAATATAATTCCTTTTCCACCATAGGCATCAAATCACTCCAAATGCCCACTTGCAGATAGGACAAAAGGGTTTTCCAAAACTGCTCAATCAAAATTAAGGATCAAATCTGTGAGATGAATGCACATATCACAAAGGTTGTCAGAGTGCTTCTATTTCTATGTGAAGATATTTCCTTTTCCACCAAAGGCCCCAAAACGGAACAAATGTCCACTTGCAGCTTCCACAAAAAGAATGTTTCAAAGCTTCTCAATCAAAGGAAATGTTCATCTCTGTGAGACGAATGCACACATCACAAAGAAGGTTGTCAGAATGCCTCTGTCTAGTTTTTATGTGAAGATATTTCCTTTTCCACCATAGGCCTCAAAGCACTACAAATGTCCACTTGCAGATTCTAAAAAAGAGTGTTTCAAGACTGCTCAAACAACAGAAAGGTTCGACTCTGTGAGGCGAATGCACACATCACAAAGAAGTTTTTCAAAATGCTTAATATAGTTTTTATGTGAAGATATTTCACTTTCTACCATAGGCCTCACAGCGCTTCAAATGTCCAATTGCAGATTCTACAAAAAGAGTGTTTCAAGTTGCTCAATCAAAAGAAATGTTCAGCTCTGTGAGATAAATGCACGCATCACAAAGAAGTTTGTCAGAATGCTTCTGTCTAGTATTTATATAAATATATTTCCTTTTCCAACATAGGTCTCAAAGCGATCCAAATGTCCACTTGCAGAATCTACAAAAAGAGGGTTTCAAAACTAATCAATGAAAAATAAGGTTCAAATCTGTGAGATGAATGTACACATCACAAAGAAGTTTGTCAGAATGCTTCTGTCTAGTTTTTATGTAAAGATATTTCCTTTTCCACCTTAGACCTCAAAGAGTTCCAAATGTCCACTTGCGGATTCTACAAAAAGAGTGTTTGAAGGCTGCTCAATCAAAAGAAAGGTTGAACTCTGTGAGAAGAATGAACACATCACAAAGAATATTGGCAAAATGCTTCTGTCTACTTTTTATGTGAAGATATTTCCTTTTCCATAGTAGGCCTCAAAGCTCTCCAAAAGACCACTTGCAGATTCAACAAAAAGAGTGTTTCAAAACAGTTCAATGAAAAGTAAGCTTCAACTCTGTGAGATGAATGCACACATCACAAAGAAGTGTGTCCGAATGCTTCTGTCTAGTTATTATTTGAAGATACTTCCTTTTCCACCATACGCCTAAATGTGCTCCGAATGTCCACTTTCAGATTCTACAAAAAGCGTGTTTCAAAGCTGCTCAATCAAAAGAAAGATTCAACTACGTGAGATGAATGCACCCATCACAAAGAAGTTTCTCAGAATGCTTCTGTCTAGTTATTATATGAAGATATTTCGTTACACACCACAGGCCTCAAGGCGCCCCAATTGTCTACCTGCAGATTCTATAAAAAGAGCGTTTCAAAACTGCTCAAAGACAAGTGAGGTTCAACTCTGTGAGTTGAATGCACATATCCTAAAGAAGTTTGTCTGAATGCTTTTGTACAGTTCTAATGTGAAGATATGTCCTTTACCACCACAGGCCTCCAAGAGCTCCAAATGTCCACTTGCAGATTCTACAAAAAGAGTGTTTCCAAACTGCTCTATGAATAGTAACGTTCAACTCTGAGAGATGAATGCACACATCACATAGAAGATTGTCAGAATGTTTCTGTCTAGTTTTTATGTGGAGATATTTCCTTTTCCACCATACGACTCACAGTGCTCCAAATGTAAAGAGTTTTTCCAAACTGCTCAATCAAAAGGAAGCTTCAACTCTGTGAGATGAATGCATACATCACAAAGAAGCTTCTCAGTATGCTTCTGTCCAGTTTTTATGTGAACATACTACCTTTTACACCATAGGCCTCTAAGCGCTCCAAATGTCCTCTTGCAGATTCTACACAAAGAGTGTTTCAAAACTATTCAAACACAAAAAATGTTCATCTCTGGGAGATGAATGGACTCATCACAAAGAATTTTCTCAAAATTATTCTGTCCAGTTTTTAGGCGAAGATATTTCCTTTTCCACCATCGGCCTCAAAGCACTCCATATGGACAATTGCAGATTCTAGAAAAAGAGTGGATCAAAACTGCTCAATGAAAAGAAAGTTTCAACTCCATGAGATGAATGCACACATCACAACGAAGTTCGTCAGAAGTTTTCTGTATACTTTTTATGTGAAAACATTTCCTTTTCCACCATAGGCCTCATAGCGCTCCAAATGTCCACTTGGAGATTCTACAAAAAGAGTGTTTCAAACCTGCTCATTCAAAATAAAGTTTAAAATCTATGAGATGAATGCACACATCACAAAGAAGTTTCTCAGAATGCTTGTGGCTAGTTATTATGTGAAGATATTTCATTTTCCACCATAGGCCTCAAAGCGCTCCTGATCTCAGATTGCAGATTCTACAAAAGAGTGTTTCCAACCTACACAATCGAAACAAAGGTCAAATCTGTGAGATGAACGCACACATCACAAAAAGTTTCCCAGAATGCTTCTGTCTAGTTCTTGATTGAAGATATTTCCTCTTCCACCATAGGACTCAAAGCACTCCAAATATCCACTTGCAGATCCTACAAAAAGAGTGTTTAAAACTGCTCAATCAAAAGAAAGTTTCAACTCTGTGAGATGAATGCACCCATCACAAAGAAGTTTCTCAGATTGCTTCTGTCTGGGTTTATGTGAACATATTTCCTTTTCCACCATAGGCCTCAAAGCACTCCAAATGTCGACTTGTAGACAGTACAAAAAGGGTGATTCAAAACTGCTCAACGAAAAGTAAGGTTCAGCTCTGTGAGATGAATGCACATATCACATAGAAGTTTGTCTGAATACTTCTGTCTAATTTTTATGTGAAGATATTTCTTTTTCCACCATTGGCCTCAAAGCATTCCGAATGTCCACTTCCAGATTCTACAAAAAGAGGGTTTCCATACTACTCAATCAAAAGAAAGTTCAAATCTGTGAGATGAATGCAGATATCACAAAAATATTTGTCAGAATGCTTTCATTTACTTTTTATGTGAAGATATTTCCTTTTCCACCACAAGCCTCAAAGCCCTACAAATGTCCACTTGCAGATAGTAGAAAAAGGATGTTTCAAAGCTGCTCAATCAAAAGTAAGGTTCAACTCTGTGAGATGAATGCAAATATCAAACAGAAGTTTGTCAGAATGCTTCTGTCTAGTTTTTAAGATTCAATTCTGTGTGAAGAATGCACAAATCACCAAGAACATTGTCAGAATGCTTCTGTCTAGTTTTTATGGAAGATATTTCGTTTTCCACCCAAGGCCAAAAAGTGCTCCAAATGTCCACTTGCAGATGCTACAAAAAGGGTGTTTCCAAACTGCTCAGTCAAAAGAGAGGTTCAAATCTGTGAGATGAATGCACACATCACAAATAAGTTACTCAGAATATTTCTGTCTAGTTCTTAAGTGAAGATACTTCCTTTTCCTCCATAGGCCTCGAAGTGCTCCAAATATCCACTTGCAGATTCTACAAAAAGAGAGTTTCCAAACTACTCAATCAAAAGAAAGGTTCAACTAAGTGAGATGCAGGCACACATCACAAATAAATTTGTCAGAATGCTTCTGTCTGTTTTTTATGTGGAGATATTTTCTTTTCCACCGTAGGCCTCAAAGTAATCCAAATGTCCACTTTCAGATAGTAAAAAAAAGGTGTTTCAAAACGAGACAGAAACATTCTGACAAAATCCTTTGTGATATGTGCCTTCATCTCACAGAGTTGAACATTTCTTTTGATTGAGCAGTTTTAAAATACTTTTTTTGTAGAATCTACAAGTGTATATTTGGAGCGCCTTGAGTCCTATGGTGGAAAAGGAAATATCTTCACATAAAAACTAGACAGAAGCATTCTGACAAACTACCTTGTGATGTGTGCATTCATCTCACAGAATTGAACCTCACTATCTATTGAGCAGTTTTGAAACAATCTGTTTGTAGAATCTGCAAGTGGACATTTGGAGCGCTTTGAGACCTATGGTGGAAAAGGAAATATCTTCACATAAAAACTAGAAAGGAGCATTCTGACAAATTACTATGTGATGTGTGCATTCATTTCACTTAGTTGAACCTTTCTTTTGATTGAGTAGTTTGGAAACTCTCTTTTTGTAGAATCTGCCAGTGGACAATTGGAGTGCTTTGAGGACAATAGAGGAAAAGAAAATATCTTCACTTAAGAACTAGATAGAAACATTCTGATTACCTTCTTTGTGATGTGTGCATTCATCACACAGAGTTGAACCTTTCTTTTGCTTGAGCAGTTTTAAAACACCCTTTTTGTAGTATCTGCAAGTGTTCATTTGGAGCGCATTGAGGCCAATGGTGGAAAAGGAAATATATTCACATAAAAACTAGACAGAATTATTCAGAGAAAATAATTTGTGATGTGTGCATTCATCTCACATACATGAAACTTTCTTTTGATTGAGCAGTTTTGAAACACTCTTTTTGTATAATCTGCAAGTGGACATTTGGAGCGCTTTGAGGCCTAAGGTGGAAAAGGAATTATCTTCACATAAAAACTAGACACCAGATTTTGACAAATTTCTTGTGATGTGAGCATTCATCTCACAGAGTTGAAGCCTTCCTTTGATTGAGTAGTTTGAAAACTCTTTTTGTAGAATCTGCAAGTGGTTATTTGGAGCTTTTTGACACCTATGGTGGAAAAGGAAATATCTTCCCTTAAGAACTAGACAGCAGCATCCTGAGAAACTTATTTGTAAAGTGTGCATTCATCTCGCAAACTTGAGCATTTCTTTTAATTAAGAAGTTTTGAAACACACTTTCTGAAGAATCTGCAAGTGGACATGTGGAGCGCTTGAGACATATGTTGGAATATGAAATATCTTCACATTAAAACTAGACAGAAGCCTTCTGAAAAACTTCTTAGTGATGTGTGCATTCATCTTTCAGAGTTGAACCTTTTTTTTTTTTGATTGAGGAGTTTTGAAACACCCTTTTTGTAGAATCTGCAATTCAACAGTTGGAGCGCTTTGAGGATTATGATAGATAATGAAATATCTTCATATAATGACCAGACAGAAACATTATGAGAAACTACTTTGTGTTGTCTGCATTCTTCTCACAGAGTTGAACCATTCCTTCAGTTGAGCAGGTTTGAAAAACACTTTTTGTAGAATCTTCAAGTGGGCATTTGGAGCGCTTTGAGGCCTATGATGGAAAAGGAAATAGCTTCACATAAAAACAAGACAGAAGCATACTGAAAAACTTCTTTGTGATGTGTGCATTCATCTCACAGTGTTGAACCTTACTTTCGATTGAGCAGTTTTGAAACACTGTTTCTGTAGAATCTGCAAGTGGATATTTGGAGAGCTTTGAGACCTATAGTGTGTAATGAAATATCTTCATATAATAACTAGACAGAAGCATTGTGAGAAACTTCTTTGAGGTGTGTGCATTCATCTCACACTGAGATCAACCTTTCTTTTGATTGAGCAGCTTTGAAACACTCTTTTTGTAGAATCTGCAAGTGGACATTTGGAGTGATTTGGAGCCTATGGTTGAAAAGGAAATGTCTTCACATAAAAAAAAGACAGAAGCATTCTGACAAACTTCTTTGTGATGTGTGCATTCATCTCACAGGGTTGAACCTTACTTTTTTTGAGAAGTTTTGAAACCCTCTTTTTGTAAAATCTGCAAGGGGAAAATTGGAGCTCTTGGAGGCCTAAGGTGGAAAAGGAAATATCTTCACATAAATACTACACAGAAGCCTTCTGAAAAACTTCTTTGTGATGTGTGCATTCATCTCACAGAGTTGAATCTTTCTTTTGATGGTGCAGCTTTGAAACATTCTTTTTCTAGAATCTGCAAGTGGACATTTGGATGGCTTGGAGGTCTATGATGGAAAAGGAAATATCTTCTCATAAAAACTAGACAGAAGCATTCTGAAAAACTTCTTTGTGATATGTGCGTTCATGTCACAGAGTTGAACCTTACTTTTCATTGAGCAGTTTGGAAACACTCTTTTTGTAGTATCTGCAAGTGGACATTTGGAGCCCTTTGACGCCTACAGGGGAAAAAGAAATATCTTCACATAAAAACTAGACAGAAGCATTCTAACAACCTCCTTTTTGATGTGTGCATTCATCTCACAGAGTTGAACCTTATTTTTGATATATCAGATTTGAAACACCCTTTTTGTACTATCTGCAAGTGTACATTTGGAGTGCTTTGAGGTCTATGGTGGAAAAGGAAATATCTTCAAGTAAGAACTAGTCAGAAGCATTCTGAGAAGTTAATTTGTGATGTGTGCATTCATCTCACACAGTTGAACCTGAATTTTGATTGAGCAGTTTTGAAACACTCTTCTTGTAGAATCTGCAAGTGGACATTTGGAGCTCTTTGAGGCTGTGGTAGATAACCAAACATCTTCATATAATAACTAGACAGAAGCATTATGAAAAACTTCCTTGTGATGTGAGCATTCATCTCACAGTGAGTTGAACCTTTCTTTGGATTGAGCAGCTTTGAAACAGTCTTTTTGTAGAATCAGCAAGGGGACATTTGAAGAGCTTTGAGGCCTATGGTGGAAAAGGTAATATCTTCACATAAAACTAGACAGAAGCATTCTGAGAAACTTCTTTGTGACGTGTGCATTCATCTCACAGATTTGAACTTTTCTTTTGATTGAGCGCATTTGAAACACTCTTTTTGTAGAATCTGCAAGTGGACATTTGGAGCACTTTGAGGCCTATGGTGGAAAAGGAAATATATTCACATAAAACCAAGCCAGAAGCATTCTGACAAACTTTTTTGTGATGTTAGCATTCATCTTACAGAGTTCAACCTTTCTTTTGATTGAGCAACTTCGAAACACTTTTTGTAGAATCTGCAAGTGGACATTTGAAGCTCTTTGAGGCCTAGGGTGGAAAAGGAAATATCTTCATATAAAAACAGAGAGAAGCATTCTGATAAACTTCTTTGTGATGTCTGCATTCATCTCAGAGAGTTGAACCTTACTTTTCATTGAGCAGTTTTGAATCACCCTTTTTGTACTATCTGCAAGTGGATATTTGCAGTGCTTTGAGGCCTGGGGTGGAAAAGGAAATATCTTCACATAAGAAATAGGCAGAAGCATTGTGATAAATTTCTTTATGATGTGTGCATTCATCTCACAGAGTTGAATTTTTCTTTTGATTGAGCTGTTTTGAAACCATCTTTTTGAAGAATCTGCAAGTGCACATTTGGAACGCATTGGGGCTGAAGGTGGAAAAGGAAATATCTTCACCTAAAAACTAGACAGAAGCATTCTGAGAAACTGCTTTTTGATGTGTGCATTCATCTCACAGCGGTGAACTTTACTTTTCATTGAGTAGGTTTGAAATACTCTTTTTGTAGAATCTGCAAGTGGCATTTTGAGCGCATTTAAGCCTATGGTGGAAAAGGAAATGTCTTCACATAAAAACTAGACCGATGCCTTTGGAAAAACTTCTAGGTCATGTGTGCCTTCATCTCACAGTGTTGTAATTTAATTTTCATTGAGCCGTTCTGAAACACGTTTTTGTAGAATCTGCAAGTGGACATTTGGAGCGCTTTGAGGCCTATTGTGGATAAAGAAATATCTTCACATAATAACTAGAGAGAAGAATTCTGAGAAAATTCTTTGTGATTCGTCCATTCATCTCACAGATTTCAACCTTTTCACTAAGCAGTTTTGAAACACTCTTTTTGTAGATTCTGCAGGTGGACATTTAGAGGGCTTTGAAGCCTATGATTATCGAAATATCTTCAAATAATAACTAGACAAAAGCATTCTGAGAAAAATGTTTGTGATGAGTGCATTCATCTCACAGAATTGAACGTTTTTTTGATTGAGCAGCTTTGAAACACTCTTTTTGCAGAATCTGCAAGTGGACATTTGGAGTGCTTTGTGGTCTATGGTGGAAAAGGAAATATCTTAACAAAAAAACTGGACAGAAGCATCCTGAAAAACTTCTTTGTGATGTGTGCATTCATCTCACAAAGTTGAACCTTACTTTTCATTGAGCAGTTTTGATATGCTCTTTTTGTAGAATCTGCAAGTGGACATTTGCAGCGCTTTGAGGCCTATGGTGGATAACGAAATATATTCATATAACTACTAGACAGAAGCATTCAGACAAACTTCTTTGGATGTGTGAATTCAGCTCATAGAGTTGAACCTTTCTTTCGATTGAGCAGTTTTGAAACACCCCTCTTTTTGTAGAATCTGCAAGTGGACGTTTGGAGAGCTCTTAGGCCTATGGTGGAAAAGGAAATACCTTCACATAAAACTAGACAGAAGCATTCTGACAAACTTCTTTGAAATGTGTGCATTCATCTCACAAAAGTGAAACTTTCTTTTGATTGAGCAGCTTTGAACTCCTCTTTTTGTAGAATCCGCAATTAGACATTTGGAGTGCTTTGAGGTCTATGATGGAAAAGGAGATATCTTCACATAAAGACTAGATAGAAGCATTCTGAGAAATTTCTTTGTGATGTGTGCATTCATCTCACAGAGTTGAAACTTTCTTTTGGTTAGCAGTTTGAGACACTCTTTTTGTAGAATGTGCAAGTGGACATTTGGAGCACTTTGAGGCATATCGTGGAAAAAGAAATATCTTCACATAAAAATGAGACAGAAGCATCTTGAAAAACTTCTTTCTGATGTGTGCATTCATTTCACAGAGTTAAACATTTCCTTTGATTCAGCAGTTTTGAAACACTCTTTTTGTAAAATCTCCATGTGGACACTTGGAGCTCTTTGGGGCCTATGGTGGAAAAGGAAATATCTTCACATAAAAATTTGATAGAAGCATTCAGAGAAACTTCTTTGTGATCTGCGTATTTATCTCACAGAGTTGAAACTTACTTTCAATTGAGAAGTTTTGAAACACGCTTTTTGTAGATTCTGCAACTGGAAATTTGGAGCGCTTTGAGGCTTATTGTGGATAACGAAATAACGTCATATAATAACTAGAGAGAAGCAATATGAGAAACTTTTTTGTGATGTGTGCATTCATCTCACAAAGAGTTGAGCCGTTCTTTGATTTATGAACTTCAAAACACTATTTTTGTAGAATCTGCAAGTGGATATTTGGAGTGCTTTGAGGCCTATGTTGGAAAAGGAAATATCTTCACATAAAAACCAGACGGAAGTATTGTGACAAACTTCTTTTTGATGTGTGAATTCATCTCACAGAGTTGAACCTTGCTTTTCACCGAGCAATTTTGAAACAATCTTTTTGTAGAATCTGCAAGTGAGCAATTGGAGCGCTTTGTGGCCAATGGTGGAAAAGGAAATATCTTCACATAAAAACTACACAGAAACCTTCTGACAAACTTCTTTGTGATGTGGGTATTCATTTTACAGAATCAAACCTTTCTCTTCATTGAGCAGTTTTGAAACACTCTTTTTGACGGATCTGCAAGGGGACATTTGGAGCGCTTTGAGGCCTGGGGTGAAAAAGGAAATATCTTCACGTTAAAACTAGACAGAAGCATTCTGACCAAGTCCTTTGTGATATGTGCATTCATCTGACAGAGTTGAACCTTTCTTTTTATTTAGCAGTGTTTAAAAACTCCTTTTGTAGGATCTGCAAGAGGATATTTGCAGAGCTCTGAGGCCTATGGTGGAAAAGGAAATATCTTCACATAAAAACTAGACAGAAGCATTCTGACAAATTTCATTGTGATGTGCACATTCACCTCACAGAGTTGAACTTTTCTTTTGAAAAAGCAGCCTTGAAACACACTTCTCCTAGAATCTGCAAGTGGACATTTAGAGCGCTTTTGTGCCTATGGTGGAAAATGAAATCTCTTCACATAAAACTAGACAGAAGCATTCTGACAAACTTCTTTGAAATGTGTGTATTCATCTCACACACGTGAAACTTTCTTTTGATTGAGCAGCTTTGAACCCCTCTTTTTTGTAGAATCTGCAGTTGGACATTTGGAGGGCTTTGTGGCCCATGATTGAAAGGGAAATATCTTCACATAAAAACTAGACCAAAGCAATCTGACAAACTTCTTTATGATGCGTGCATTCATCTCACAGAGGTAAACTTTTCTTTTCATTGATCAGTTTTGAAACATTCTTTTTGTACAGTCTGCAAGGGGACATTTGCAGCGCTTTGACGCCTATGTTGGAAAGGAAATATCTTCACATAAAAACTAGACATAAGCATTCTGACAAACTTCCTTGTGATGTGTGCATTCATCTCACAGATTTGAAACATACTTTTCATTGATCTGTTTGAAACACTCTTTTGTAGTATCTGCAGTTGGATATTTGGAGCACTTTGAGGCCCATGGTGGAAAAGGAAATATCTTAACATAAAAACGAGACAGAAGCATTTTCAAAAACTTCTTTGTGATGTATGCATTCTTCTCACAGACTTGAAAATTTCTTTTGATTGAGCAGTTTTGAAACACTCTTTTTGTAAAATCTCCATGTGGACATTTGGAGCTCTTTGAGGACTATGTTGGAAAACAGGAAGAAAAACATAAAGAAGGAGAGAAGGGAAGAAAGGAAGGAAGAAACACATCAAGGAGAAAAAGAAAGAAAACAGAGACAAATATACTCGTTTATTTATAAATAGAAATACAACAATTTTTATACATAAGCATGAATGTATTTATTATCTACAATCATTTCTTTATGTAGCAATATGTATTTATTTATATTTAATAAATATATAGAAGCATATTTCTATACATTTATTTTAAATAAGTATACTTGTATATAATAAATATGACTTTTTCATATATAAATACACTTCTATGTAAATGTAAACATTTATAGATATATATAAATGTATAAAAATATTTACATTTCTAAATAAAAGTAAATAAATAGAAACGAAACAAAAAACACAATAAACTAAGTAAATAGACAGGGCACCGTTGCTCACGCCTGTCATCTCAGCACTTTGAGAGGCCCAGGTGGGCGCATCTCCTGGGGTCGGGAGTCGGAGAGCAGCCCGGACAACGTGGTAAAACCCCATCTCTAATAAAAATACAAAAATCAGCCAGGCACGGAGGTGCATCACTGTAATCCCAGCTACTCAGGAGGCTGAGGCAGGAGAATCGCTTGAACCCGGGAGGTGGAGGATGTGGTGAGCCAAGATCGCGCCATCACACTCCAGCCTGGGAAACAAGAGTGAAACTCTCAAAAAGATGAAAGAGAGAGAGAAAAAGAAAGAGAGAGAAAGCAAAAGGAAGAAAAAAGAGAAAGATCAAAGAATAAAGAGAAAGAAAGAAACAAACAAGAAAGAAAGAAAAAGAAAGAGAGAGGCTGGGCGCGGAGGCTCATGCCTGTCATCCCAGCACTTTGGGAGGCCAAGGCAGGCGGATCACCTGAGGTTGGGAGATGGAGACCAGCCTGACCAACATGGGGAAACCCCGTCTCTACAAAAAATAAAAAATCAGCCGGGCATGGTGGCACATGCCTGTAATCCCACCTGTTAGGGAGGCTGAGGCAGGAGAATCGCTTGAACCTGGGAGGCGGAGGTTGCGGTGAGCCGAGATCGCGCCATCACCCTCTGGCCCAGGCAACAAGGGTGAAACTCTGTCTCAAGAAAAAAAAAAGAAAAAGAGAGAAAGAAGAAAGAAAGGAACAAAAAGAAAGAAAGAAAAGGCAAGGCAAGGCGAGGCAAAGCGAGGCAAATCTACCCGCTTTCACTACATCTGGGGAGAATCAGGAAAGTCCCCACCAACGACAAGGCCTGAAGGGGAGCCGCCATCTGTAAAACCCGAGCAGAAGAGTCCACGCGGGTTAAAGACACGAAGAAACACAAGGAAACCACCGACCAAGGAGAAGGACCATCTGGCCTAGCCAGGGTCTGTCTCCTGAGGTCGTCTGGGCAACCAGGGACCGGGACGGAGGGAGGGCGGGACTCCGAACCTCCCTCTCGAAAAACAAATCCCGCTCATAAAATAAAATTCCGTTAAAAAAAGAAAGTATGCATCGTTCCTAACGTGTCTGGTGCCTCGAAAGGCGAGAGGGGTCTGTGTACGTCACTGTGGGGTGGTTCTCTTTTTTTTTTTTTTTTCTTTTTTCCCGGAAACTCACTTTTTAAGTATTTTCTTTCATGTCAGTTTTATTTTCCTTTTTTTTGAGACGGAGTCTCGCTCTGTCGCCCAGGCTGGGGTGCGGTGGCGCGATCTCGGCTCACCGCAACCTCCGCCTCCCAGGTTCAAGCGATTCCCCTGCCTCAGCTCGGCCTCCCGAGTAGCTGGGATTACAGACAGTACAGCACCGCGCCCGGCTAATTTTGTGTATTGTGAGGAGAGATGGGGTTTCGCCATACTGGCCCTGCTGGTCTGACCGCCTCGTGATCCACCGGCCTTGGCCGCCCAAAGTGCTGGCGATGACAGGCTTGAGCCACCGCGCGGGGCCTATTTGTTTGCTTTATTTTATTTTCTTTGTTTATTTTCATTTATGTGTTTATTTATTTGATTTTATTTTTCTGAGACGGAGTTTCGCTCTTGTTGCTCAGACTGGGGTGCGACGGTGCGATCTCGGCTCACCGCAACCTCCGCTTCCCGGGTTCAAGCGATTCTCCTGCCTCAGCCTTCCTAGCAGCTGGGATTATAGGCATGCGCTACCACACCCGGCTAATTTTGTATTTTCAATTGAGACGGGATTTCCCCATGTTGGTCAGGCTTGTCTCCGACTCCCGACTTCAGGTGATGCGTCCACCTCGGCCTCCCAAAGTGATGGGATGACAGGCATGAGCCACCGCGCCCGGCCTGTTGTATTGTATTGTATTGCGTTGTATTGTATTGTGTTGCGTTGTGTTGTGTTGTGTTGTGTTGTGTTGTGTTGCGTTGCATTGCATTGTATTGTATTGTATTGGAATGCATTGTATTGACTTATTTTATTTCGTTAGTTATTTCTGTGTTATTTTATTTATTTATCTGTTTGCTTGTTTTTGCCTGATCAAAGGTCAATCAGACCCAGTCGTCAAAGTGGCGATTTCCTAGGCAACGAGGGAGGGAGGAACTTGGAGGTGGGGGCGGGGGCGGTGGAGAAGACACAGTTGCCCCAGGATGTGCGCAGGCGGCCTGGTGCTTCCTTCCTCTGTGAGGCCTCCGTTTTCAGAGTAACAGTGGCCGCTAGGTGATGCCCGACGTCTGCCAATGAGAGTGTCAGCCCGGAATGAATTGGGATCCCCTTGGGGGGGGCGGGGAAGGATGGAGGCGATTCCCCACAACTAATCGACCAGGGCCCCTGGGGGGACACAGCCTAAGTCCCCACCCATCGGATCATCTGGAACTTCCATCCAGAGACGAGAGACCGACTGGGAATTCTCTCAGTCAAGGTCCAAACCGAAAAGAATCACCGGCACAGACACCAGGACTAAGGCAATTTCTAAAAGACTGGTTTCTGTGTTTTGGGTGAATCCGTGTATTTCTGTATCACAAAATTACCTATTTCGAATGCTACGATTTTTCTCCTCCTTTCGTGTCCCGTCCTGTGATACACAGACCAGGGGACTCCTCAGCTCACAGTCCATGAGGCCAGAAGATGACGTCCCAAATTTCTATTTAGAATGAATTTAAGCAGGCCAGCCAAAGCCAAACACTCTGCCCTGAAACTATCGGGAAGACAAGCGGGGGAGGGGGGCGGAGGCGGGAGTCTGGGCGCGGTAGGCTCGTGCCTGTCATCCCCGCACTCTTGGGAGGCCGAGCGCAGGTGGATCCTTCGATCCAAGCCTTGGCAACATGGTGAGACCTCGTCTCAAACAAAAATACAAAAACTAACTGGTTCCATAACCTGGACTCAAAGTTAATAAATAGATAAATAGGCCGGGGGCGGTGGCTCACGCCTGTCATCCCAGCACTGTGGGAGGCCGAGGCGGACGGATCACGGGGTCAGGAGATCGAGACCATCCTGGCTACCACAGTGAATACCCATCTCTACTCAAAATACAAAAAAGTAGCCAGGTACGGTGGCGGGCGCCTGTAGTCCCAGCTACTCGGGAGGCTGAGGCAGGAGAATGGCGTGAAACCGGGAGGCAGAGCTTGCAGTGAGCCGAGATCGCGCCGCTGCCCTCCAGCCTGGGCAACAGAGCGAGAGTCTGTCTCGAAAATAAATAAATAAATAAATAAATAAATAAATGAATAAATGAATGAATGAATGAATGAATGAATAAAGAATAGCAAATAAATAAATACATTAAAATTGAAAACTAAAAAAAAATAAAAATAAAAAAGTGTAGCCGGCCGGGCGCGATGGCTCACGCCTGCCATCCCAGCACTTTGGGAGGCCGAGGTGGGGAGATCACCTGGGGTCGCCAGTTCGAGACCAGCCTGACCCACATGGAGAAATGCCGTCTCTACTAACAATACAAAATCAGCCGGGTGTGGTGGCCCATGCCTGTAATCCCAGCTACTCTCAGGAGGCTGAGGCAGGAGAATCGCTTGAACACGGCAGGTGGAGGTTGCGGTGAGCCGAGATGGTGCCACTGCACTCCAGCGTGGGCACCAAGAGTGACACTCCGTCCCAAGGAAAAAAAAAATGAAGTGCTGTATTCTGTTATTTCTGCTTCCTGCCCTGAGAAGAACATAGTACAACTGTTGCCTGCCAGCCTGCCTGCCTGCCTGCCTGCCTGCCTGCCTGCCTGCCTGCCTGCCTCCCTGCCTGCCTGCCTGTGACAGGGCCTCACTCTGTCTTTCGCCCAGACTGGAGCACAGTGACACCATTATGGCTCGCTCACTGCAGCCTCAACCTCCCCAGGGTTAGGCGATTCCTCAAGGGATCCTACGGCCTCGGCCTCCCAAAGCGTTGGGGTTACAGGCGTGAGCCACCAGCACCCGGCCTGAGTTAATACGTCTGGTCTCACTACGTCCTCACCACACACCCATGAAGAACTCAAGTCAAGAGAGAGTCGGCAAGAGACTCTCAGCATTCTCTCCTGAAAGCACGAGTGTCCCGAGCGCCTGTGGTTTCAGGTGGCCGCGCGTAGAGGAGAGATCGCCAATGTTTCCAGAGAGGTGCGAGCCACAGTCATTCGAGGGCATCCGAGCACGAGATGGGGTTTCTGACAGCGACTTAAGGGCCAGGAAGGGCCAGAATCTGCCGAGGCCCGTGTTCCAGGGTGGGGCCGATGGAACCCAAGGTAGAGGGAGTCAGCGGTCCGCACGGAGAGAGCTCCAGCCCTAGGCCCCGCTGTGCAGACCGAATCAGAAGGAAGAGAGTCCTTCGTCCTACAGGCCACATCCCTCACATCCCCCCACTGAACTTGGGAGCGGATCCGTGTTCCAAACACGAGGTGACTCTCGGTTTGCAATGGATCACAAGGGGCCGGGCTTTCCAGAGTCGGCAGGATAGAGAAGTCATTCGGGCTCGGCCTCCCCCATCCCCCGGGAACGGTCCCGCTGGTGACTTTAAACGAGCCGGGGCTGGCCTGGCCGGGCCATAGCCGCTACGGGAGTGGGGTGGCGGTGGGGTGCGGGCGGTGTGGGGTGGGGGGATGCCTGAGGCACTGCAGAAAGTGGGCCTGAGCCTCGAGGATGACGGTGCTGCAGGAACCCGTCCAGGCTGCTCTATGGCAAGCACTAAACCGCTGCGCTTACCGAGATGCGGTTTTCCTCGCAGAACGCCTTTATGCAGAAGTACCCTCAGAAGAAGCCTTGTTTTCACTGGTGACCTGTCTTTACCCCTCAGGAAAGGCCTATAAAGCATATAGACTCTGGAAAGGACACAGTGGTACTGCACCGCCATGCAAATACCGGCTGGCAAAATGTTGCGTGGATCTCAGCAAGCTTGCAGAAGGGGAACACATCTTATCGGGTGGAGTGTTTCCTAAGCAGAAAAGCCATGACGATATTTTTACTGAGTCTGGTGATTCAGCTCGCTTTACTCTCTCATTGCCGGGACACGCATATCGCAAGACAGATCGGCTTGCCAAAGGATCAGAATGTGACCAACAGGGCCTTAGTTGAAATCCTTTCCTCTGGTATCCCTTTGAATCATTATGTGAAGTAGGTGAAAAAGCAAGATCCTGACCAAACACTTCCATTCACATCTTTACAGAACTTTGGCAACTGTCTGTCCAAGTGTTGCCCCACACAAGCACCTCGTCCTAGCTTATGTCACAGACAGCCTGAGACCGTTCTTACGGAAACAACCCAGGACACCATTGAATTAAACAGATTGAGTTTAGAATCTTCCAATTCAAAGTACTCCTTGAATACAGATTCCCCAGTGTCTTCTATGGATTCAGCTGTCATTTCACCTGATACTGTCCCACTGGGAACGGGAACTTCCATGTGATCTACACAGGTGCAAAATGAACCAAACACCGGTCGAAGTTTATTAGGAGGGCCAGCAGCTGTTGGTCCATTCACCCCAAGTGTTGGGACTTTGCCAGTAGAAACCTCGAGTCCCGGAGATGGATCCTATTTACAAAACTACACCGCTTTGAGACACCTTCTGTAATTGACGTGCCACCCACCGGAGCCCCTTCAAAAAAGTCTGTTGCCAGAATCGGCCAAACCGGAACACAGTCTGTCTTCTCGCAGAGGGGAATCAGCCGAAAGGTCACTCCAATTCTTGCAAAAACACAAAGTTCTGGTCCACAAACGAGTGGAACGCCTCAGGTGTTGAGCCCCACTATGGCGTCTCCCCCAAATGCACGACCTCGAAGAAATTCGCGACTCTTGATTAGTGACAGCTCCACAACCAAGGATAATAGGAAAAAATTTAAAATGAAGTTTCCACCTGAAATCCCAAGCAGAAAAACAAAAAGTAGAACTAATAATGGAGGTACACCACAACCTAACATAAACGATAGCCTGGAAATGACAAAACTGGACTCTTCCATCGTTTCAGAAGAGAAAAGAGCCGCAATCACACCTCAGATTCAGGCTTTTCGTCTACAAAAAGCAGCAGCAGAAGGCTTGATGAGCCTTCTTCGTGAAAGGGGGAAAGGTTATTTAGCTTTGTGTTCTTACCACCGCAAAGAAGCTATCCATATTTTGAGCCATCTACCTTCTCACCACTAGAATACCGGTTGGGTACTGCGCCAAATTGGAAGGGCCCGTTTTCAACTTTCAGAGTCCGTGCGACCTGAAAGAATATTCTCAGAGGTTAGAAGGAGGGAGAATTATAGAGTGGAAGGCATGGAGATCTACACTACAACACTTTGGCATCCTCCAAAAGATGTTGCTCTTTCAGTTCTGTCGAAAGACTTCACAGACATGGATAAAAGTTCTCCAGCCAGAGGCCTGGTGTGCTGCAGGGACCCGTTGCAGTCTGCAACGGGAACAGGATATTGCCATTAAATTCTTCCAGAGAACTATCGAAGTGGATCCAAATGATGCTTACGCCTATACCGTCTTAGGGCGTGAGTGTGTCTTCACTGAAGAATTGGACAAAGCCTTAGCTTGATTTCGAAATGCTCTCAGAGTCAGTCCTAGACATTGCAATGCATGGTAAGTGGTCAGGAAGCATAAAGACAACAATACCGGTTGGGTACTGCGCCAAATTGGAAGGGCCCGTTTTAAACTTTCAGAGTCCATGCGACCTGAAAGAATATTCTCAGAGGTTAGAAGGAGGGAGAATTATAGAGTCGAAGGCATGGAGATCTACACTACAACACTTTGGCATCCTCCGAAAGATGTTGCTCTTTCAGTTCTGTCAAAAGACTTCACAGACATGGATAAAAGTTCTCCAGCCAGAGGCCTGGTGTGCTGCAGGGACCCGTTGCAGTCTGCAACGGGAACAGGATATTGCCATTAAATTCTTCCAGAGAACTATCGAGGTGGATCCAAATGATGCTTACGCCTATACCGTCTTAGGGCGTGAGTGTGTCTTCACTGAAGAATTGGACAAAGCCTTAGCTTGATTTCGAAATGCTATCAGAGTCAGTCCTAGACATTGCAATGCATGGTGAGTGGTCAGGAAGCGTAAAGACAAAGTCTTACGGATGGTGCCGGTACTCGCTAATTTTTCTTGTTAGATAGCTCTTTATTGTCATGAATTTGGTGACGAATACTTAGGGATGGTACACGCTGGTCAATAACTTCTAACTAAGATGTTTTCTTATGAAATGTATGTCTTGAACAAACTCTTAAATGAACTCATGATAATAGAATACCAGATCCTTATACTCAACAGTTTCTGTCTTCTACCAGACTTTTGCAGATACCGTAGTTGTCTTTAGGGTGTGTGTGTGTGTATGTGTGTGTGTGTGTGTGTGTGTGTGTGTGTGTGTGTGTGTGTGTGTGTGTGTTTCTTTAGTTTTGTTACTTGATTTGTTACTTTTTGTTCGAGCACCGCAGCGGTGATGGGGACAAAAAGGGCTTGGGAGATTGGAAAGGAATAGCATCATTCACTTATTGGATAATAGAAAAAAATATGGAAACGATTCACTAGCTGCTGCTTTGTGACAGTGTTCCAGTCTATGGCGTTACTATGAAGAACTGAGCGTCCCCTTCTTTTATTCAGCGGTCTCTCTGTTTCACTGTTTTGTGCTTGTGTGTCAGTAGACACACAGGAAATGTCTACCTGGGTCGTATGGTTAGCAACTGAATAAGATATGAAAAAGCGTGGTCCTACTTCCGCCTCAACACCATACTGACTGTTGACATTTATTGTATTTTTCTGGGCTGACTTAATAGTTAAAACCTCAAGAGAAGGCCGGGCGCGGTGGCTCACGCCTGTCATCCCGGCACTCTGGGAGGCCGAGGCGGGCGGGTCACAAGGTCAAGGGATCGAGACCATCCCGGCCAACATGGTGAAACCCCGCCTCTATTAAAAGTAGAAAAATTAGCTGGGCGTGGTGGTGGGCGCCTGTGGTCCCAGCTACTCGGGAGGCTGAGGTGGGAGAATCTCTTGAACCCGGAGAGGTGGAGGTTGCAGTGAGCCGAGATCACGCCATTGCGCTCCACGCTGGGCGACAGAGCGAGACGCCCCCTCAAGAAAAGAAAATAAAAAAAATAAATAAATACATAAATGAATATCAAGAGAAAGTATAATTCTGAAGTCATAAGCCTGTGGTCGTTTTCTTGTCAGATACGGTTATCTTTGGGGTGGGTTAATTGTTACAGCAGTGGAGTTTTTTCATTGGATTTGCTTCTGAATCTGAAGCATTAGATTACTAAAACATTTTTTGATTTGTGACTATGTTGTTTAGTGGGTGATATCTCATTCTGCTGTAGTAGTTACATCTCCTGAAAGATGGCCAAAAACATAATAGTGCTAGCTATCGCTGACCAATGTAACAATCAACTTGCCGATACTGCCTTCTCTTCCGACGGCCGTGTTCTCCGTGACATTTTAAGAACTCAGTTCTTCATGAGACTTGTGTTGTTTTTTGATTTTTTCCCAAGTCTGGTTGATCCTTGTGTCGTTTGCTTTTTAAATGTGTATCGTCCGTTCAGCTATTTCGCAGGAGTCGCATTCTTAAAAAAACTTAACCGTATCAAAAATTGTGTTTAAAGGAGGATTATTCAGATCGGCAAGCTTTTACTAGGAAGAGTTTAAATGCTGACATATTTAGGTAGCTCTCAATACTGAGCCACTTTATTCTAACTACAAAATAGATAGCCGTTCTTTTGTTTTCACTTTGACTATCACTAGCACGGTGTTTAATACCTTTTCTTCATCTCTAACACAATGATAATGATATAGGAAGCCACTCAAATCAAGCAGATATGTTGTGCTTTTAAGGAAAAAAAAAAAAAAAGTCTTTCTGTGGCACAGAACGAGGAGGTGTGGCTGGAATCTAGAATCTGCAGTGAAAACCAATGAAAGAGGGCGAAACCCCGTGTCTACTAAAAAGAAAAAAATGAGCCGGCCACGGTGGCAGTCTCTCTGGTTCAAGTGCAGGAGAATGACTGGAACCCAGGAGGCAGAGGTTGCCGTGAGCTGAGATCACGCCACTGCACTCCAGCATGGGGGACAGAGCAAGACTCCATCTCAGAAACAAACAAACACACAAAGCCAATAAAGGTGTTTCATTCAACCCGTCAGGCTCAGGTCTCTCGAACAGGATACATCCGGCCCCCGGAGGAAACGTCGAGGGGTGGGGTGGAATCTATTTTGTGGCCTCAAGGGAGGGTGTGAGAGGTAGTCCCGCTGCAGGCAAGCGGTGATGGCCTAAGGAAGCCCCTCCGCCCAAGAAGCGATATTCATTTCGAGCCTGTCAGCCACCCGAGAGGGAGACTCGGGCTCTCTGCAGACCCCGCAACCACCACCCCAGCCCCACCCCCACCCCCACCCCCCCACCTCGTGAAATGGGCTCTCGCTCCGTCAGGCTCTGTTCACACCGTGTGGTTTTGTAACCTCCAGCGTGTGTGCGTGGGTTGCTTGGTGGGGTGGGGCCGGCTGTGGACAGAGGAGGGGATAAAGCGGCGGTGTCCCGTGGGTGCCCGGGACTTGGGATGTGGGACGTGGGACGTGGGTGGGGTGGCCAGAGCCTAGGGAACTCATCGCCTGTCAGGACGTCTCCCCTCCTAGTCCCCTCTCTGACCTACGCTCCACGTCTTCGCAGTTCAGTGGGGACCTTGTGGGTGGAGTCACCATCCCTTTGGACTGTAGCCGATGAAGGCCGGTCTCCTAAGAGTCTCCCCGGAGTCGGGGCCTTGGCCAGGCTCACAAGGATGCTGACGGTGACGGTTGGTGACGGTGATGTACGTTGGAGGCCTCGGGCCGACGCAGAGGTATCCATTTGACCTCGGTGGGACAGGCCAGCTTTGCGGAGTCCCGTGCGTCCTTCCAGAGACTCATCCAGCGCCAGCAAGCATGGTCCCGAGGGTCCCAGCTCCCAGCAGAGACACTTTTGTTCACACAGGATCCCGGACAGGGAAGTTCTCAGCAGGCCTTAGGCCTCCTAGCCAAAAAGCCAAAACCACTTCTGGGATTTTTTTCAAAGAGCCAGTGGTTCCACAAGGGGCCGTGGGTACTTGTGGAAATGGAGAGAAGTGTTTGCGGATACATATTTGAGACCCAACGGGCAGGGCTCGGTCACAGGTCACGCAGGACACGGGCAGATGCACATTGAGAAAACCATCCCAGCATCCTAGGTGAACAGAGGTACGATTTTTCGAGACAGTCGAGGGAGAAGCAACCCCAGATTTGAGGGTTGGATCTTTATTCATATGTAGTACCTATGAGGTATCCAAGTCCAGAAATCAACTCGCCGGTTCTGTACAGCATTCTGTAGGGAGAGGAAATCTGGGATGTCAGAAGTTAAGAATTCAGGCCTTGGTAATGGATTAGATTAGATGTGCTTGAGCTTATTTTGCAAAAAAAAAAAAAAAAAAAAAAAAAAAAAGAGAGGGCGGGAGATAGCGAGAGCCAGAGACCGAGACAGAGAGAGAGAGAGAGAGAGAGAGACAGAGACAGAGACAGAGAGAGACAGATGGAGAGCGACAACGACACAGAAAGAGAGAAAGACAAAAAGAGAGAGAGACAGATAAAGAGACAGACAGAGAAAGACAGAGATGGACAGAGACAGAGAGAGAAACAGAGACAGGAAGGGAGAGAGACAGCCAGACAGCCAGACAGAGAGAGAGAGAGAGACAGAGACAGAGAGAGACAGACGGAGAGAGACAACGATACAGAAAGAGAGAAAGACAGAAAGAGAGAGAGACAGATAAAGAGACAGACAGAGAAAGACAGAGATGGACAGAGACAGAGAGAAACAGAAAGAGAGAGAAACAGAGACAGGAAGGGAGAGAGACAGAGAGAGACAGACAGACAGGCAGAGAAAGAGAGTAAGAGTTAGACAGAAGGCAGACACACACACACACAGAGACAGAGACAGACAGAGAGACAGAGAGAAAGAAAGAGACAGAGAGAGAGAGAGAAAGACAGACAGAGAGAAACAGAGAGAAAGACAGACAGACAGAGAGAAACAGACAGAGACAGAGAGAGAGAGACAGACAGACAGATAGACAGGGGGAGGGAGAGAGAGAGACAGGGAGAGAGAGAGAAGAGAGAGACAGACAGAGAGAGACAGCCAGACAGCCAGACAGCCAGACAGGCAGAGAAAGACAATAAGACAGAAGATAGACAGAGAGAGAGAGAGAGAGAGAGAGAGAGAGAGAGAGAGAGAGAGAGAAACAGACAGACAGGGAGAGAGAGAGACTAAGACAGAAGACAGACACAGTGAGAGAGAGAGAGAGAGAGACAGACACAGAGAGACAGAGAGAAAGAAAGAGACAGACAAAGAGACAGACAGAGAAAGACAGAGACAGACAGAGAGAGACGGAGAGAAACAGACAGACAGACAGACAGGCAGGGAGAGAGAGACAGAGAGAGAGACAGACCGACAGACAGACAGGCAGAGAAAGGGAGTAAGACAGAAGGCAGACACAGTGAGAGAGACAGGTAAAGAGGGGGAGGGAGGGAGGGAGAGAGAGAGAGAGAAACAGACAGGCAGAGAGAGAGAGAGAGACAGACAGGCAGAGAGAGAGAGAGAGAGACAGAGAGAGAGAGAGAGACACAGACAGGCAGAGAGAGAGAGAGAGACGGACAGGCGAGAGAGAGAGAGACGGACAGGCGAGAGAGAGAGAGAGAGACAGACAGACAGGCAGAGAGAGAGAGACAGAGAGAGAGAGAAAAACAGACAGGCAGAGAGAGAGAGAGAGAGAGACAGAGACAGACAGAGAGACAGAGAGAAAGAAAGAGACAGAGAGACGGAGAGAAACAGACAGACAGACAGAGAGAAACAGACAGAGAGAGAGAAAGACAGACAGACAGAGGGAAACAGACTGAAAGAGAGAGACAGACAGACAGGGAGAGAGAGAGAGAGACAGGGAGAGAGAGAGACAGACAGACAGAGAGAGACAGCCAGACAGCCAGCCAGACAGCCAGGCAGAGCAAGACAATAAGACAGAAGATAGACAGAGAGAGAGAGAGAGAGAGAGAGAGACAGAGAGAGAAACAGACAGGCAGAGAGAGAGAGAGAGAGAGAGTGAGAGAGAAACAGACAGACAGGGAGAGAGAGAGACTAAGACAGAAGACAGACACAGTGAGAGAGAGAGAGATAGAGAGACAGACACAGAGAGACAGAGAGAAAGAAAGAGACAGACAAAGAGACAGACAGAGAAAGACAGAGACAGACAGAGAGAGACGGAGAGAAACAGACAGACAGACAGGGAGAGAGAGACAGAGAGAGAGAGACAGACCGACAGACAGACAGGCAGAGAAAGGGAGTAAGACAGAAGGCAGACACAGTGAGAGAGACAGGTAAAGAGAGGGAGAGAGAGAGAGAGAGAGAGAGAGAGAGAGAGAGAGAAACAGACAGACAGGCAGAGAGAGAGAGAGAGAGACAGACAGGCAGAGAGAGAGAGAGACAGACAGACAGGCAGACAGAGAGAGAGAGAGAGACAGAGAGAGAGAAACAGACAGGCAGAGAGAGACAGACAGGAAGAGAGAGAGAGAGAGAGAGACAGAGAGAGAGAGAAACAGACAGGCAGAGAGAGAGAGAGAGGCAGAAACAGACAGGCAGAGAGAGAGAGAGAGAGAGAGGGAGACAGAGAGAGAGACAGAAACAGACAGGCAGAGAGAGAGAGAGAGAGAGAGAGACAGAGAGAGAGAGAAACAGACAGGCAGAGAGAGAGAGAGAGACAGAGAGAGAGAGAGAAACAGACAGGCAGAGAGAGAGAGAGAGACGGAGAGAGAGAGAAACAGACAGGCAGAGAGAGAGAGAGAGACGGAGAGAGAGAGAAACAGGCAGGCAGAGAGAGAGAGAGAGAGACAGAGAGAGAGAGAAACAGACAGGCAGAGAGAGAGAGAGAGACAGAGAGAGAGAGAGAGAAACAGACAGGCAGAGAGAGACAGAGAGAGAGAGAGAGAAAAGACAGAGAGAGAAAGAGAGAAACAGAGACAGACAGAGAGACAGAGAGAGGGGGAGGAAGGGCGTGCTCGAGAAATAATTACACATATTTTATAATGCTTTTGATCCCATGAACGGTGGCCGGGTTATACTTTGAAAACAACAACAACAACAACAACAACAACAACAACAACAACAACAGCAACAAGAGCAGCAGCAGCAGCGAGAGCAGCAGCAGCATTCACCTACGGATTTCTAGAAAATAAGATGTTATGAAGGATAGTACACTTCCACCGGCTCTCACTGCACGTGGAGAGATTCAGAAAAGCGCTAGTTAACAACAGGAGAAAACAGCAGCTAACATGTCTTGGGGAAAATAGACGTCTTCCTGAAAACTGGGGATTTCTACTTCACCTGAAAAGAAATACATAGGCAAAGGGAAAAAGACGAACAAACACAAAACAAGCCAACAAACACGGGCCAAGGCACCGTCCCTGGAAATCTTAAGTGAGCCAAGTGTTAGTTTTCAGAAAGCGTTTCTGTTTGGGGCAAATACTAAGAAGGCCCAGACTAGAGCTGTGACGCCTTTCCCGTTGTGAAACTGTGCCGGCTGGAGGGCGGAGAAACGAAAACATCCTGAGAATGGGTGATTGAGACCCAGCCAGGGTGAAGCTTTCCTAGGGAGGCAGGGAGGGAGGGAGGAAGGCAGGCCTGAGGAGGGAAGCTGGGGGAAAATCCCCACAACTGCAGACCCGCCCGCTTGCCCACGCGGGTCAAGGGCTATGCCATCGGCCCAAGCTGCCTCTGGGGAAGTGGGACCGTGCCGCCCCCATCTTCACAAACGGTGGCCACTGAGTGAGGCCTGAGGCCCAGCGATGCAAATGTCAGCCTGGCAAGAATGAGATCATCGCCGGCAAGGGGTGGGGGAAGGGGCGAGAAGACGGAGGCACACCGGGGCGGCTCTGGAAGGTTTCCAAGCAGGGTGTTGGGAGGCGGGGTGTGGGGGTTTCGGGGGGAACCCACCTCGCCGACTCACTAAATTAAGGTAAAGGGACGTGGGTAGTGGGGGGAGCCGGGGGGCAACTTGAAAATTAAACTGACCCTTCCTAAAGCCCAAGTAGGAGAGTCTATGCGCGGTCAAGAAACCAAAACACAAAGAAAACTCAAGCGCCGATCAAAGAACAATAGGGCCCCCGCCAGGGCGGAGGTTCCCTAGGCAACGAGGGAGAGAGGGAGGGGCCTCCAGAAGGGAGAGCGAGAAACCAGTTGCCCCAGGCTCGGTGCAGTCGGCGAGACCTCCCTCCGTGTCTCCCCGACTTTCAGAAACAGTGGCCGCTAGGTGATGCCCGAAGACAACCGATGCCCGCAAATGTCAGTCAGCACAGAAAAGAATTTATTTTTTCATTCATTCATTTATTTATGTATTTATGTATGTATTTATTTATTTATTTATTTAGAGACAGAGTCTCACTCACTCTACAGCCTGGGCTGTAGTGCAGTGGCGCGATCTCGGCTCCCTGCAGACTCCGCCTCCCAGGTTCAAGCGATTCTCCCGCCTCAGCCTCCGGAGGAGCTGGCATTCCAGGCGCCTGCCCCACCGCTCCCGACTCAGTTTTGTATTTTTAGTAGAGACGGGGTTTCGCCGTGTTGGCAAGGTTGGTCTGGAACTCCCAACCTCAGGTGATCCACCCGCCTCGGCCTCCCAAAGTGCTGGGATGACAGACGTGAGCCACCGCGCCCGGCCTTCACCGTTTCTTTTTAAGTCGAGGAGCTTATCAGGGAACTATGAGAAGTACGGACGCCACACGTGACAGGGAGAAAAGTCTGAAAATGCCCCTCGCATCCAAGTGGGGACCCGGCCTCGACCTCCCGAAATCATACACCGATTGGGGAAGCCCAGCAAGGCCCGTCTGTCTAGATTCCTCTCGGCCTCTCTAAGCACCTAAGCACGCGCTTCTCACTTTCGTGGAAGGGGCAGGGCCCTCCCCGGCACGGGGGGTCTGACGGACTGACAGAGAAAGAGACAGACATAGAAAGACAGAGATGGACAGAGAGAGATAGAGAGAAACAGACAGAAAGAGAGAGAGACAGAGACAGAGACAGAGAGAGAAACAGACAGGGAGGGAGAGAGACAGACAGAGAGAGAGACAGACAGACAGACAGAGAGAGACAAACAGAGACGGACAGAGAGAGACAGACAGAGAGAGAGACAGACAGGCAGAGAAAGACAGTAAGACAGAGGATAGGCACAGAGAGAGAGAGAGACAGAGGGACACAGAAAAAGAAAGAGAGAGGCAGACAGACAGAGAAAGACAGAGACAGAAAGAGAGAGAGAGAGAAACAGACAGAAAGAGAGAGAGAGACAGTGAGAGAGAGAGAGAGAGAAAGAAACAGACAGAAAGAGAGAGAGAGACAGAGTGAGAGAGAGAGAGAGAGAAACAGAAAGGGAGGGAGAGAGACAGACAGAGAGTAAGACAGACAGACAGAGAAAGACAGTAAGACAGAAGATAGGCACAGAGAGAGAGAGAGAGACAGAGAGACACAGAAAAAGAAAGAGAGAGGCAGACAGATAGGGAAAGACAGAAACAGACAGGGAGAGAGGGAGAGAGAGAAACAGACAGAAAGAGAGAGAGAGAGAGAAACAGAAAGCGAGGGAGAGAGAGACAGACAGACAGACAGATGGACAGGAAGAGAAGGAGAGTAAGACAGAAGACAGACACAGTGAGAGAGACAGGCAGAGAGAGAGAGAGACAGAGACAGAGACAGAGAGAAAGAAAGAGACAGGCAGAGAAAGACAGAGATGGACAGAGAGAGATAGAGACAAACAGACAGAGACAGAGAGAGAGAGAGAGAAACAGACAGACGGGGAGGGAGAGAGACAGACAGACAGAGAGAGAGAGAGAGAGAGAGAGAGAGTCAGACAGACAGACAGAGACAGAGAGAAACAGACAGAAAGAGAGAGACGGAGAGAGAGAGACTGAGAGAGAGAGAAACAGAAAGGGAGGGAGACAGACAGACAGAGAGAGAGAGAGAGAGAGAGAGAGACCGACAGACAGATAGGCAGAGAAAGAGAGTAAGACGGAAGACAGACACAGTGAGAGAGACAGGCAGAGAGAGACAGAGAGGGAGAGAGAGAGAGAGACAGAAAGGGAGAGACAGAGAAAGACAGAGATGGACAGAGAGAGACAGACAGAAACAGAAACAGAGAGAGACAGAGGCAGAGACAGAGAGAGAGAAACAGACAGACAGGGAGGGAGGGGTACAGACAGAGAGAGAGAGAGAGACAGAGAGACAGACAGGCAGAGAAAGTGAGTAAGACAGCAGATAGGCACAGACAGAGAGACAGGCCCAGAGAGAGAGACAGCGAGACAGAGAAAGAGAGAGACAGACAGACAGAGAAAGAGAGAAACAGACAGAAAGAGAGAGAGACAGAGACAGAGAAAGAGAGAGAGAGAGAAACAGACAGACAGGGAGGGAGAGAGACAGACAGAGGGAGGCAGAGACAGACAGACAGACAGACAGAGAGAGACAGAGAGAAGCAGACAGAAAGAGAGAGAGACGGAGAGAGAGAGAGAGACACGGAGGGAGAGAGACAGAGAGGCAGACAGGCAGGCAGAGAAGGATACGGACACAGAGAGACAGACAGAGAGAGAGACAGACAGGCAGAGAAAGACAGTAAGACAGAGGATAGGCAGAGAGAGAGAGAGAGAGACAGACAGGGAGGGAGAGACAGAGAGAGAGAGAGACAGGCAGGCAGAGAAAGAGAGTAAGAAAGAAGATAGGCACAGAGAGAGAGAGAGAGAGAGAGAGAGAGACACGGAAAAAGAAAGAGAGGCAGACAGACAGAGAAAGAGACAGACAGAGAAAAACACAGATGGACAGAGAGAAACAGATACAGAAAGAGAGAGAGAGAGACACAGACAGGGAGGGAGAGAGAGAGAGAGAGACAGAGAGACGGGTAGAGAAAGAGAGAGAGACAGAGAGACGGGTAGAGAAAGAGAGTAAGACAGAAGACAGACACAGTGAGACAGGCAGAGAGAGAGAGAGAGAGAGACAGAGACAGAGACAGAGAGAAAGAAAGAGACAGACAGACAGACAGACAGACAGAGAACGAGACACAGAGAGAAACACAGAGTCGAACAGGGAGAGACAGGGAGAAACAGATAGAAAGAGAGAAGGTCCTAGCCCAGTAGCGATACAGTGCCTTTTCTTTCATTTTCTCTTTCTTTTCTGTTCTTTTCTTTCTTTCTTTCTTTCATTTACTTTTTATTTACTTATTTATTTATTTATTTATTTATTTATTTGGAGAACGAGTCTCACTCTGTCGCTCAGGCTGTAGCACAGTGGCGCGATCTCGGGTCACCGCAACCTCCGCCTGCCAGGTTCAAGCGACTCTTCCTTCCGCCTCAGCCTCCCGAGTAGCTGGGACGACAGGTGCCCGCCCCACCGTGGCCTACTCAGTATCGCGTTATCAGTAGAGACGGGGTGTCACCATGTTGGCCAGGCTGGTCTGGAGCTCCTGACCTCGGGAGGACAGACGTGAGCCACCGCGTTCAGCGTACAGTGCCATTTCTCAGAAATCACTCAGGGGAACACACACTTCTAGGTGATGTGTAGAGATTTTATCGATGTACTTACTTACTTAGCTCTTTATGTATGTATTTACTTTTTGCGTGGGGAGGTGGGGGGGACGGAGTTTGGCTCTCGCCGCCCAGGCTAGAGTGCAACGGCATAGGGGACTCAAGGAGTCCACCTATGGGAGAGAGGACACGTCATTCTGAGCGTCAGGGCCGCAGCGAAAGGTGGCAGGGCCCACGCTTTGAAAGGCTGAAATCCCGGCGGCTCAGGCCTGTCGTCCCAGCACTTCGGGAGGCCCGGGAAGGCGGATCCTTTGAGGTCAGGGGTTCGATACCAGCGTGGCCAACACGGAGAAACCCCGCGTCTACAAAAAATAGAAATATCAGCCGGCCGTGGCGGTGCGCGCCTGTAATCCCAGCTACCGAAGAAGAATCACTGGAAGCCGGGAAGCAGAGGTTTCAGTGAGCCGAGAGAGCGCCACTGCACCGCAGCCTCGGTGACCGAGCGAGAGAGACTCAGTCCGAAAAAAAGAAAAGAAGAAAAAAAAAAAAGAACAGGCCCAAATGCTGCACTGTCAGTGAACGTTAGTGTTTCGGGTGTTTCGTTTTATCTCTGTCTCTCTCTCTCTCTCTGTCTCTCTCTGTCTCTCTCTCTCTCTCTCTCTCTCTCTCTCTCTCTCTCTCAATCTCTCAATCTCTCTCTCTCTCTCTCTCTCTCTCTCCTCTCTCCTCTCTCCTCCTCTCCTCCTCTCCTCCTCTCCTCCTCTCCTCCTCTCCCCTCTCCCCTCTAACTTTTATTTCTTGTTCGAAGACACATGTGCAAGAGTGTTATGTCATAGGTAAACTTAAGCTTGTGACGGGGTGGGGGGGGGGTTCAGTGTTCAGTGTGCAGATGATTTCATCACCCGGATACTCAGCGCCGTGTCCGGTAGTTTTCGTGTTTTGTTTTTTTCCCGAAGCTGTCTCTCCTTCCACCCCTCCTCCCTGAAGTAGGCTCCCGCGTCTCCGGTCCCCCTCGTTCTGCCCACGCAAGAACTCTCATCTATGATTTCCCAGTTGTAGATGAGAACAGGTGGTATTTAGCCGACGGTTGTTTTCATCTTTGGTGGTGGTGGTGGTGAAATAGGCATGACACTAAATGGACCCTTAGGACGCTCCCCTCCGTCCCCACCCCGCACCCCCTCCCCCCCCCACACCCCCTCATTCCCGCACCCCCTCCTCCAACGCAAGAAAGGAAGAAAGACAGAAATGAAAGTAAGAGGTGAGCCTGCAAGGTGGCGGAGGCTGGGGATCTCAAAGGGTGAGCAAGCGATGGGGGCCCGGGGATGTCTCGGCCGAGGTATCCAAAATAGGGGACCCACTTTCCAGCCCCAGCACACCCAGGAATCCTCAGCCGCAGCCAGCCTCTGGGTGGGGTTGCGCCTGTCAAAGCTTCTAAATGGAGAGAAGCCCAAGGCTATGGAAGGCATCAGCTCCAACTCCAGGAAGGGAATAGGGCTCTGTGCATATGAATGGGGCTTCAGAAGGCGGTGCCGCGGCTTCCAAAGCGATGCGCCTCGCCTCTCCTCGCCCAGAGCGAGACTCCGTCTGAAAAGAAATACACAAATCAATACTAAAAGAATTCATCCATCCATAAATAAGAAAGAAAGAAAGGAAGAAAGAAAGGAAGAAAGAAAGAAAGAAAGAAAGAAAGAAAGAAAGAAAGAGAGAGAGAGAGAGAGAGAGAGAGAGAAAAAGAAAGAAAGAAAGAAAGAAAGAAAGAAAGAAAAGAAAAGAAAGAAAGAAAGAAAGAAAGAATCAGTCCAGCGGTCGTGGTCGTGAATCACTCCCCGGAGTCCAGGCACAGTGGCTCACGCCCGTCACGCCAGCACTCTGAGACGCCGGGTCAGGAGGGTGGCAACAAAACGAGGAGACCCCGTCCGTGGAAAAACATTGAAAAATGAAGGCCGGGCGCGGTGGCTCACGCCCGTCATCCCAGCACTTCGGGAGGCCGGGAAGGGCGGATCGATCACCCGAGGTCGGGAGTTCGAGTCCAGCCCGAGCCACACGGAGAAGCCCCGCCTCCACGAAAAATACCACATCAGCCAGACGTGGCGGCGCCCGCCCGCCATCCCAGCTACTCGGGAGGCCGACGCGGGAGAATCGCTCGAACCCGGGAGGCAGAGGTTGCGGCGAGCCAAGATCGCGCCACCGCACCGCAGTCTAGGCAACCAGAGCGAAACTCTGTCTCGGGGTGGGGGGGAAGAAAAAAACGGTCCGGGGACAGTGGCGCGTGCCCGTGGTCCCGGGTACCGTACTCTGGAGGCTGAGGCGGAAGGATCGCTCGAGTGCAGGAACGTCCACGCTGCAGTGAGTGAGCTACGACGGCACCACTGCCGGGGTGACAGAGTGAGATGCCGTCTCTAAATCAATCAGTCCATCAGATCACCGGGAGGCGCTCCCCGTGTCTCACTCTCAAAGGGTGTCTCTTTAGGCCAAGCACGCACGGTGCCTCACAGCAGTCATCCCAGCACTTTGGGAGGCCGAGGCGGGAGGAAAGAAGGAAGGGAGGAAGGGAGTAAGGGAGGAAAGAAGAAAGGCAGGAAGGCAGTAAGGCATGAAAGAAAGAGGGGAAGAAGGAAAGGAAAAAGAAGAAAGAAAGAAAGAAGAAAAGAGAAGAAAAGAGAAGGGAAGAAAAGAAAGGAAAACGGGGAGGGGGCCTATGTCCTCGACGGTGACCGCCCAGGATACAGCGGGTCACGGCCGACCGACCGAAGCCTCGACCCGCGGGGCCTCAAGCGATCTTCTCCTCATCGCAGCCTCTCAGCCGCGACGACAGGCGGCCATCACCAGGCACAAGTCACCTTCTAATAATATTACGATTCTATCGAGACAGGGTCTCGCTGCGTCATCCAGGCCGGATCGCCGTGGCACGATCTCAGCTCATCGCAACCTCGGCCTCCCCGGTCGGAGCCACTCGCCCGCCCCAGTCTCCCGAGCAGTCGTGATCCCAAGCCCAGGCCACCAGGCCCGGCTCACCGTTCTATTTTTCAGAGAGACGGGGTTTCGCCGCGTCGGCCAGCGCGGTCGGTCTGGAACTCCCGGCCTGAAGCGATCCAGCCGCCTCGGCCTCCCAAAGTGCCGGAGTGACAGGCGTGAGCTACCGTGCCCGGCCCAGACCGTCTCGTTCATACATCACAGAGAAGGGGTTTCGTCAGCCGACGGGTGGAGGGCGGGGTGAGTTTCACTCAGCCTGCGTACCGGGGAAAGGGTAAGTGAGTGTGCTTTGTGAACTAGATACGGAAATCGTGTGTGTGTGTGTGACAGAGAGAGAGAGAGAGAGAGAGAGAGAGAGAGAGAGAGAGAGAGAGAGAGAGAGACCGACGAATCCCACCATGAGGACCCGGAAACGGTGTCCGATTTGGGTCCCCGTGTAGTCACCTGTCTGTGTGTAGGTGACTGAGGATTCCACAAATGAAGGTCAGCAGTATCTATGGAGCTGTTTCTCCCTCTCATGCGTCTCATCCGTGTGGTGGAGAAAGGGGAGAAAAGTGGTCGTGACGGGAAGTCGTCTTCACGCCCGAGGAAGCCGAAGGCAGGCCGAGGGGAAGGAGGGCATCCCACGTGACAGCTCCACCCCCGCGCACCCTTTCCAACGCCGGGGCCGCCGGTCCACCCTGTACGACAACCCACCCCCAAGAACAGCACAGTCCGGAGCGGTCCAGTCTCATCCCATCCGGCCAACCCGGGGCATCCGGCGGAAGTGTTCGCCGGAGGGTCGGAAAGCAGCGTCCACGCGGTTCCCCCGGGGTCTCCCGGCAAAGGCCAGCCGGGGGAGGGTAGCGGGACGTGACGGGGGCCGGGGGCACGCGCCTCAGAGCTCCCCGGAAGGCGGCAGGTAGCCGGCGGGGGACGCCGAGCCAGAGACGTCCGGCGGGATCTAGATCCGGAAGCCGCGTCGGTCCTCTCCCACAGCTCTCCTACGGAAAATGCCACGGCGGCGGCGGGAGCCTCGGCCGGGGGAGAAGCGGGGACAAGGGGGAGAGGGAAGGAGGCCCTCGGGAGGATTCAGCCACGAAAACCCACTCAGCCAAGCTCCCTCCGTCTCTCGGGGTCCAAGGGACACCCCGGGAGACGGCAAGAGACACGTTCACTCCGTGCTTTTCACCTCCGTCTTTATTTTTTTCATCTTTTCCATTTTACAAGAGGTGCGCATGTCAACAACCAGACGGTGGGTGTGAGGGGAGAAGCGTCAAGGGCAGGAGTTGGAGACCAGCGTGAGCAACTGAGCAACACAAGTAGGAGAGCCCAGCTGAAAGAGATGAAAAAGGAGGAGGAGGAGGAGGACGAGGACGAGGAGGACGAGGAGGACAGGGGGAGTGGGTGGGGGGAGGAGAAGGAAAGAAAAGAAAAGAAAAAAAGAAAAAGAAAAGCAACCACCAAGAAAGTTAAAATCGTCCAACGGTCGGAAGCTCAAGACCAGGCTGACCAAGACGGAGAAACCCCATCTGTACTAAAAATATAAAAGTCAGCCGGGCACGATGGCGCTTCACCGTCATTCCAGCTCCTCGGGAAGGCCAAGGCAGGAGGATCACTCGAACCCGGGAGGCGGAGGTCGCAGCGAGCCGAGATCACGCCATCGTAGTCCACCCTGGGCGACAAGAGTGAAACTCCGTCTGGAGGGGGAGGGGGAGGGGGAGGGGGAGGGGGAGGGGGAGGGGGAGGGGGAGGGGGAGGGGAGAGATCGGTGAGACGCGTCTCAAAATTTTATCTGTTCGCATTCCGCGTGCGTAAAACGGAAAGAACCGACCCACGAGAAATACGACCAGAGCGTACCGTGCCCACGCGTGTCATCCCAGCACTCCGGGAGGCCGACGTGGAAGGATGGCCGGAGCGTAGACGTTTGAGATCACCTCGACGTGTGAGACGACACCTGCAATAATAATAATCATAGAAGTTTAAAAAGCGATCACGTGTGCCCAGAGCGTGGACAACAAAGCGAGAGCACACCCGTACTAAAAAGAAGACGATCGACAGACAGACAGGCAAGCAGGCAGGCAGGCAGGCAGGCAGGCAGGCAACTATAGAATGAGCCAGGTGCAGCGTCTCACGCCTGTCACAGCAGCAGCGCGGGCGGCCGAGGCAGGCAGGCGGATCGCTCGAGAACAGGAGTCCGAGACCAGCCCGGGCCACACGACAGAACCCCAGACCCCATCTCACTCACATCCACACATCCACAGATACCTGCCTCCCTACCTACGGAAAACGTGAGACATGAGAAAGAACATCAAAGTCACCCGGTGTGGTGGTGCACACCCGTAGTCCCAGGGAACGGGGACGGGAGGGATGAGACGCGGGACGGCCGCTCGGTCGGATGGTCGGTCGAAATCGTCGAGGCTGGGGTGATCCCGGGCGACAGAGGCAGAGGAAGACCCCGCCGGGAAGGCAGGAAACCAACGAAACAAGCAAGCAAACGATGAACATGACAATGACCTAGAATAACCCATGAGAATAAAGAAGCAAATAAGAGGGTACGAATAAAGCTAAAAGGTAAGGTAATGAAGATGACAATCCACCGTTTTCTCTCCAGCCCAGCCCAGCCCAGGTGGAGTGGAGGCGCGCGATCACAGCCCACGTTCGCCTCTGCCTCCCGGGCTTAAGAGATCCCTGTAGTCCCATCCCAGCTACTTGGGAGCCTGAGGTCACCAGAGCCCAGAGTGAGAAGATCAGGCAGGCCCCAAAAGAAAAGAAAATAAATACACGAACATTGTTAATCCATAATAAACGAAGGATATACATATACAGGTATATGTAAATGACATGGGTTTTTACGTCATACACGTTCATCCATTAAAATTAACATCTATCCTATACACATGTGTGAATGATGGAAATGTCTAGTTTTATCACTAGATATTTTCGTCGGTGTAGGTACGTGTCCGTGTGTCCATATCTACGTATCTATCTATCTAGATAGATATACGTATGCTCACACACAGCAGCGTGCAGAAAAGAAGATTGAAAACAAGAAGGAATCGGCCGGGCGCGGTGGCCGACACCCGTACTCCCGGCACGCTTTGGGAGGCCGAGGCGGGGGAGGGGGAGGGGTGGGGGGAATCGCTAGGTCAGGAGTTCGAGACCAGCCCGGCCAATATGGTGAAGTTCCGTCTTCGCTCAAAATACAAAAACTGCTGTTCGCTTGAGAGCCCTGGAGGCAGCGGCGGCGCCGAGCCGAGGAGGCACCAACGCGCTCCAGCTCCAGCCTGGGCGACAGAGCGAGATTCCGTCTCCAGAAAGAAGGAAGAAGGAAAGAATGGGGGCGGCGGGGGGCGGCGAGGAAAACCACCCACCCCCCCACCCCCACACGACCAAAAAAAAACAAGAGGGAGTATTACTGGCCGACGGCAACAGCGACTCCCTCCCTCTTAAAAGTCCCGCGGACGCAAACTCCAAATGGGGCAGAGAAAAATGTAGGAGAGGGAGTTCCGCGTGGTCCCAGCTCCACCGAAGGCCGAGGCCGGTGAAGGGCACCCGCGCGTGAACGGGGATCGGCGCCCTCGCAGCGATCCACCGCAGCCCGCGGAGGGAACGGCCAGCGGCCGGCCTGCCGGTCGACCCGGGACACGGCGGGCCGCCTGCCGAGTCCGGGGCTCGCGGGCGGCCGCCGATCGACCCCGGAGGTCCGAAACAGGAGCGGCCGCCAGCCGAGGTCGCCCGTGTGTGGGGACGCCCCGGGCCTCGCCGCCGCCCGCTTCCCGCCACCCTCGGAGGAAAGAGGGGGAAGGACGCGCGAGGGCCGGGACCCCGGGTGGGCGACCCCCTGGCCCGGGCGGCCACCCCCGGGACGGGGGCCGGCGGGCCACGGACCCGGCTCGGCGCGGCCGCCCCCGCGGCTCCCACCCGCGCTCCCCGTGCCCCGTCCCGGCCCGGAGCGGACGAGCCGCCCCGGCGGGGAACGGGGAGGAGGCGGGAGCCGAAGAAGCGGGGCGCGCCGACCGGGGACGCGCGCCCGCCCCCCCACAGCCCCGCCCCGCCCCGCCCCGCCCGTGGTCGGCGGGGAGGGAGGAAGACGAACGGACGGACGGACGGCGCCGGACGCGCACGCCCCGCCGGGCCCCGAGACCAGGCAGGCCCAAAAAGAAAAGAAAAGAAACGAAAATCGTTAATAAATAATAAACAAACGAAAGAAGGAAGGAAGGAAGGAAGGAAGGAAGGAAGGAAGGAAATACATATACAGGTATATGTAAATGAAATGGGATTTTATGTCATACATGTTCATACATGAACATCTATAATATAAGCATGTCTTAATTATGGAAATATATAGTTTTATCAGTAGATATTTTTGTCGGTGTATGTATATATGTATGTACGTACATATCTGTCTCTATCTACATCTATAGGTATAGATATATCTCTCTCTCTATATAGATATATCTTCTACCTATAGACACATATACGTATATTCACACACCGCAGCGTGCAGAAAAGATTGAAAAAAAGAAGGAATCGGCCAGGCGCGGTGGCTGAGGCCCGTACTCCCGGCACGGTTTGGGAGGCCAAGGCGGTGGGGGGGGGGGGGGGTGGATCGCTAGGTCAGGAGTTCGAGACCAGCCAGGCCAATATGGTGAAATTCCGTCTTTGCTCAAAATACAAAAACTGCTGTTCGCTTGAGCCCTGGAGGCAGCGGCAGCGGCGAGCGGAGGAAGCACCACCGCCGTCCGGGTCCGGGTCCGGGTCCGGGTCCGGGTCCGGCGACAGAGCGAGATTCCATCTCCAGAAAGAAGGAAAGAATGGGGGCGGGGGGTGGGGCGGAAACAAAAGAAAAATCACACACACACGAAGACCAAAAAAAAAAAAAAAAAAAAAAAAAAAAAAACACACACACACACACACACACACACACACACACACGACCAAAAAAAAACAAGAGGGAGTATTACTGGCCGACGGCAACAGCGACTCCCTCCCTCTTAAAAGTCCCGCGGACGCAAACTCCAAATGAGGCAGAGAAAAATGTAGGAGAGGGAGTTCCGCGTGGTCCCAGCTCCACCGAAGGCCGAGGCCGGTGAAGGGCACCCGCGCGTGAACGGGGATCGGCGCCCTCGCAGCGATCCACCGCAGCCCGCGGAGGGAACGGCCAGCGGCCGGCCTGCCGGTCGACCCGGGACACGGCGGGCCGCCTGCCGAGTCCGGGGCTCGCGGGCGGCCGCCGATCGACCCCGGAGGTCCGAAACAGGAGCGGCCGCCAGCCGAGGTCGCCCGTGTGTGGGGACGCCCCGGGCCTCGCCGCCGCCCGCTTCCCGCCACCCTCGGAGGAAAGAGGGGGAAGGACGCGCGAGGGCCGGGACCCCGGGTGGGCGACCCCCTGGCCCGGGCGGCCACCCCCGGGACGGGGGCCGGCGGGCCACGGACCCGGCTCGGCGCGGCCGCCCCCGCGGCTCCCACCCGCGCTCCCCGTGCCCCGTCCCGGCCTGGAGCGGACGAGCCGCCCCGGCGGGGAACGGGGAGGAGGCGGGAGCCGAAGAAGCGGGGCGCGCCGACCGGGGACGCGCGCCCGCCCCCCCACAGCCCCGCCCCGCCCCGCCCCGCCCGTGGTCGGCGGGGAGGGAGGAAGACGAACGGACGGACGGACGGCGCCGGACGCGCACGCCCCGCCGGGCCCCGAGACCAGGCAGGCCCAAAAAGAAAAGAAAAGAAACGAAAATCGTTAATAAATAATAAACAAACGAAAGAAGGAAGGAAGGAAGGAAGGAAGGAAGGAAGGAAATACATATACAGGTATATGTAAATGAAATGGGATTTTATGTCATACATGTTCATACATGAACATCTATAATATAAGCATGTCTTAATTATGGAAATATATAGTTTTATCAGTAGATATTTTTGTCGGTGTATGTATATATGTATGTACGTACATATCTGTCTCTATCTACATCTATAGGTATAGATATATCTCTCTCTCTATATAGATATATCTTATACCTATAGACACATATACGTATATTCACACACCGCAGCGTGCAGAAAAGATTGAAAAAAAGAAGGAATCGGCCAGGCGCGGTGGCTGAGGCCCGTACTCCCGGCACGGTTTGGGAGGCCAAGGCGGTGGGGGGGGGGGGGGGTGGATCGCTAGGTCAGGAGTTCGAGACCAGCCAGGCCAATATGGTGAAATTCCGTCTTTGCTCAAAATACAAAAACTGCTGTTCGCTTGAGCCCTGGAGGCAGCGGCAGCGGCGAGCGGAGGAAGCACCACCGCCGTCCGGGTCCGGGTCCGGGTCCGGGTCCGGCGACAGAGCGAGATTCCATCTCCAGAAAGAAGGAAAGAATGGGGGCGGGGGGTGGGGCGGAAACAAAAG